>NC_134740.1:5669652-6869652 GCF_049634645.1 Pelodiscus sinensis | reverse complement strand
CGGCAGAGCCCGGGGAAACGACATAAGCCGGAGGACACCGCCCGATATTACCGTGCGAGACACTCACTGCGACGCGAAAGCGGTTTGAGATTATACAAAACCAGCCCGCGGAATCGCCCTTCCCCCGGCAGCCGCGAGGGGGCAGCAGAGACACACACACCGCTCCTGGCTCAGGCAGGCATCTGGGTGAATGTAACACGAACCTTCCGCTCCTGTTAACTCCTCCGTTGCCGGGTAATGTGTCCCCTTTGGTGCAGCGATCCCTGGCTTCGAACTACCATCAGTGGTGAGTCCTTTTCTGAGTCAGCGTCTGTCAGTTTGAGGGAGACAAGCGGGTTCTGGGGCTGAGCCACTGTCCTCCAGAGTCAACGGGATTCACCCTCCAGCACTCACTGGTGTTTGCATCGCACCCAATGGAGGAAGCGACTTTCGCCTTGGGTAAGCTTCTCCTTTCCCTTTACCAGGCTTATTGCGGACAAAGCAGGTGCCGGGTCCCCGGTCCATGGCTGCAGTTACACCCGCACGTCCGTGCCCATGACAATGGCCCATGTCAGAGACCCTCCAGCCTTTCTGTTCCCCCCTCGGCCTCACACTGAGACCCCCTCTGCAGCCCCCTCTATACACTAATGCAAGGAAGTTACTTCTCCCCGCTCTGAAATGGTTAGTTACCCTCTCTTGCCTTGGACGGGTTGTTTGGATCAAAACGTCTCCCTCCTCCCAAGACAGCAGCACCCTTATTTCCCGATCCCGTGTCGTCTTCTATGCGTCCATTTCCACCACAGCCCTGTATGGGGAAAAGGGGGAAAGGGAGGGAGAGGAGGAGGGGCACTGCCCTTATGGAATGCGTTGGGAACCTGCACTCTCTCCCTCTGGCCACGGGATGCTCTTCAGGGACGTGACGTCACCTTATTCCTCCCGTCGGCCAGCGCATCCTCAGGATCCCACCATGCAAAAACAGAGAGAGGTTCCTGTTTAAATCTCTCCCTGTGCCCAGGCTGTACCCGCAGAAACAATCCGCAGCCCCCTGGGTCTGGGCAGTGACCAGCCAGTCCCCGGAGAACTTTCCCCGCCAGCGCCAAGGACATGACAGTTTGGCGCAATGTAGGTTCATTGTAGCAGCGTTGGCAGGTGCCTTCTTTGAACGGCCAAGGGGTTATTCTCTGGGGGAGGGGCCAAGGCCGTGATCGTGAATTCGCTTCATCCGGTGACCTCACGCTGTTTCCTGGGAAAAGTGGCTCGTTGGTCTCTTGGTTATTGAAATTCACTCATGGAGCACGTGGCTGTCTTGCTGCTGCGTCGAACGTTTGCCGGGTCCCTTTTCCACCGGGGCCCGCCCGCAGACTCTGCCCCAGTCGGGCCCCGCGCTGGAGAAGCCCGGAGAGGCCCAGACACTGCAATGCGCCCCCAGCGGGTTTGCTCTCAGCAGCACCTGGATGGGCGGGGGAGGATTCTGACGAATCACAAACAGCCTAACGCCGCCTTCATGCAGGGCCGATTCGTAGCCACCAAGGACAGCTCCCATTTCTACCTGCGCATGCGCATCCCGAGGCGCGAGGGCTTCACCTTGTGTTACTGCGCCAGAGCCGCGCACAGAGGGGAAGCCAGGCCGGGTTCACACAAAAACCTGCCTGAGGCTGCGGGGGGAGAAATTCCCTGCCAGAGGCGCTAATGAGTCACGGCCCGCAGGAAGCACGCGTCGGGAGCGTTGCAGAGAAAAGGGACGGAGGAAAAATATGCGTTCCCCCAGTGAGGGGCTGTATCCCTCTAGCTGCGCATCCCAGTCTGAGTGAGCGGCCAAATGTGCCAGCGGCATCGGCCACTCACCGCATCAAACTGACCGAGCGCAGCGGGAAGGGATCGGAGGAAAGTTACAGACACTGTGCGAACTGGGGCTCGCGTGTCCCAAGGGGCGTAAGGGAGCAAGAATCGCATCGAGCGTCTGTGGGATACGAGAACCGAATCGCATTAAATCTTCTTGAACCCCAGGCCTGGAGCTGCATCTCCCACCGAATCCGACCAGAGAGGAGACATTTTCTCACCCCCGGGCTCACAACAAACACAGTGTAAGCGGGGGAATGGTCCTGCTCTTGTGGGGAACTTTCCTGGCTTCTATACACCCCGGTGAAATGAACCAGCGAAAGGATCTGAGTCCCCGCTCCCACTTCCTTTACCCCACGGCTCCCTGATCCTGAGGGCTCCCCCTCCACTCTCCTGAGTAGCAGAGGCCCTTGAAACCCCAACAAGGCTGGGCCCAGGTTTCCTGGGGCTTAATCCCTGACCTTGTAGTCACTAGGGGCAGGGGTTAGGGTGTCCCCACTCCGAGGTGCTCTCTTTACACTGCAGGCCTTCTTGGCCCAGTGATCACTTCATAAGGTTCAAAGCAAATACAATTTATTAAACATCAAGGCTACGTCTACACTGGCCCCTTTTCCGGAAGGGGCATGTAAATTTCACTAGTCGTCGTAGGGAAATCCATGGGGGATTTAAATATCCCCCGCAACATTTAAATAAAAATGTCCGCCGCTTTTTTCCCGCTTTTAAAAAAGCCGGAAAAGAGCGTCTAGACTGGCCCCGATCCTCCGGAAAAAGTGCCCTTTTCCGGAGGCTCTTATTCTTACTTCAAAGTAGGAATAAGAGCCTCGGGAAAAGGGCACTTTTTCCGGAGGATCGGGGCCAGTCTAGACGCTCTTTTCCGGCTTTTTTAAAAGCTGGAAAAAAGCGGCGGACATTTTTATTTAAATGTCGCGGGGGATATTTAAATCCCCCGCGGATTTCCCTACGACGACTAGTGAAATTTACATGCCCCTTCCGGAAAAGGGGCCAGTGTAGATGTAGCCCAACTGATTAAAGAGAATAGAATAAGAAACAATGAGAATGGTTAAATGAGAACACACAGCCCTGCTCTGTAGCACAGGGACATCAACACAGCAGTCTGCAGAGTGTAAGGACAGTTCACAGTCTCTTCCTTAGAAGCCCTGGATGTGCTGCAAGGGGCTGCAGGCTGGACACGCTTGCACTGGCAGTGACCACACAGCCTCAGTCTCTAAGTGGCCAGACCCCTCTCCCAGTCCAGAGCCTTTCCCCACACTTTGCAGGTCCCAGTAGCTCACCACATCCAGCTGCAGGCTGTGCTGCTTGGCCAGTTTCAGCTTCTTGTGTTGTTTCTCTGTTCCTTTTGGCTTTCTGAGCACTGCCAGTCTGCTGCTCAACACAGGGTCTGCACTGCTTGGCCTGTCTGTGTCTGGTTCTGTCGCTGCAGGACTTCTTCTTGTACTCCTCTTTCAGCTCTCTGTCTTTGCAGGACCTCTTCTGCACACAGCTTGTTTGTTCAGAGCCAGAGCCAGAACAATCCCCACTTACAACCTGTCAGTCAGGCTGAGCTGGAGTGTTGACTGCTTTCCATTGTCTCTGGGGTCTGTCAGTCTCATGAACCCTTCCCCTTCTGAAGCTGGTAAACCAAAAAACTCCCACAGAGTTTTAGTAAGGGGTAACAGTCCCCTTACAACAGGTTTTTCCGCCCCGCACCACGTGAGCCAAAACCCGCTGATGCCAGTGAAACTATTTCCTTTCCCCACAGCCGATTCCCAGGAAACCCCTATATTCATGGCCAGCTATGTGACGTCATTTCTCCTTCTCTCCCCAGAGCTGTGAGAGCCCAATCCGGACCCCCGCGCTGTGCCAGGCGCTGCACAAACACAGAGGAAGGGAGAAGCAGATTCCTTCTGCCGGGCACTGCATGGCAGTGACTTGGCTTGCTCAGGGCAGGCGTCTGTGTCTCTGATAAGGAGGGGAATATGCAAATGGCGGTGACCGGGGCCTCCTTAAATCGGTGTCTCTCTCTCCCAAGGCTGCACCCGGAGAGACACCCCGCAGCCCCCGGTGTCTGTGCAGTTACCAGCCAGCTCTGACCCCCACAACGGGGAAAATGAATTTTTGGGTCTATTTAGTTTTCGTGGTGGCAGCTTTGCCAGGTATTTTCGAACTAAACTCTCTGGAGAGGCGGAGGAAAAATTTGTGTTTGTTATTTTGATACTAATGTTCTTATCGCGTCTTCGTTCCCAGGTGCCCGGTCCCAGGTGCAGCTGGTGGAGTCCGGAGGGGATGTGAAGAAGCCCGGAGACTCTCTGCGCCTCTCCTGCAAAGCCTCCGGCTTCACCTTCAGCAGCTACACTATGAGGTGGGTCCGACAGGCTCCCGGGAAGGGGCTGGAGTGGATCTCTTCTATCAGCGGCGATGGGGATACTCCGTACTACCTTGATACGGTGAAAGGCCGATTCACCATCTCAAGGGACAACCCCAACAACCTGCTGCACCTGCAAATGACCGGCCTGAAGCCCGAGGACACCGCCCGCTATTACTGTGCGGGAGACACAGCGACACGAAACATATTGTTGTTCATGCAAAAACCCAGGCTGCAGAACCCGCGGCCGCCACGCGGGGGCAGCAGAGACACAAAGAACCGGGCGCTGGGCACAGAACCGAGAACAAGCTTCGGTGGATGAAACACAAACCCGCGGGGAGATTTTAACCCTTTTAAACAGTTCCCCGCTTTGCTTCCCCTGGGCCTGCGGGGCAGACATCGCTGGCTGCTTCTGCCAGTCCAGTTGAGGTGGGAGCCCTGTTCCCACGGCCCGGCTCGGCTTGCAGATCGGGCGCTAGCACTGATGTAAAACCTGGTTTATGGGACTCGTTCCCACGTGGCTCTTGCGCTCTCCTTCCCCCGCAGGAACCCGGGCTCAGCTTTCTCGGACCCACCCCGGCCCGGGAGGGAAGGTCCCCCGTGGCCTGCGCTCTGCAGGAAGTCACACTGAGAGGTAACAGCAGTTCCTTCTGCCCCTCGGCTCTGTGCCAGCGCCCGTGGGGCGGAGGGTGCCGGGAACGAAACGCGCATACTCAGTCAGTCCACGAGCAGTTATCAGAGGGGCAACAATCAGAGTGGATGTGTTGGGTGTTGTGTATATACAGGCCTTGGGCGCCTAGGGACATAACACTTCGCAGCCACATTTCTAACATAATCATGACAGCGAACGGCAGTTTTCACCCACACACCAGCCTCATATTCAGAGAGAGTTTGTCGTTCACAATTCCCCTGTTGTAGCAGGAAATCCGCGTCTGGGGTCCTGAAAAACTTCCTGAATTCTTATCAGTTTCTGAACTATTCTATACTGTACTCTGGGTGATGAGCCGAGAGCCTGGGCGCTTGCCCCCTCCCCCCCGCCCACTCCCTAGAAGCCCTAGCCACTCTGCTCCGCTGTTTTGTGAAAATCCAGGCCCAGCCCCATAGCGAGGGTGAGGCCCCACAACTTACACCCGCAATGCGAAAGTCTTTGCCCAACAGCTGACCAGAAACACACACCAAAAAGAAGGAAAGGAGGAAAAAGCAAGCTAGAACCCCAGTTCCCTTTACGCTGATCCAGAGCCTGGCAGGAGCAGTAACTGGTGCACATGTGACCACTTCTGTACTTACTGCACCATGGATCTATTTTCTGGCATTCGAATTATCCCATTCTCCTGTCCAAGGAGGGAGAGACAAAGAGACAGAAACCAGCAAAGAGCCCAATCCAGTGGGGGAAATAAAAGAATCCCGAGTGCAACTTTGAAAGCAGAGTGGTTACAAGTGCCAATAAGAGACATAGTCCTGCTTTACACACTCTTTCAGGGTTAGCCCCTGAGGGACACACAGCACAGTATCTCTGTGCCGTTTATGTAAAGCAAGGATGGGCAATAATTTTTGAAGGGCGGGGGAGGGGCACTTCACAAATTTCAGAAGTGTCCATGGGCTGACCCAGAAGTGTGGGCTGAGGCAGAAGGGGAGGGGCCTCAGACTGTAAAAAGACACCCATATGTTTTTACACAACAAAGTAATTAATAATAATTAACTGCATACAACAATATCCAACGACTGTCATAGAAGGCAAAACGTCTGAAATTTGTAATAATAACACAAACATTTTGAGAACACTTATAACATTTAGAATAACAACAACACTTACAGTAAACTTTAAGTTACATCAGTGGTGAGCACTATCCAACCCATGGAGTGGACACACTTCACCAGGGTTAGTCCCAGCTGGCCACCAATGCCTTATTTACATGTACCTCCTCTGGTACAGCTTCTTGAATCTCCCATTTACCAGGCTGGGAGTGGTGATCCACAGCCAAGAGGAGCTTTAAATGGCCATATGTGCAGAGGCACAGGTTAATAACCACTGGCAGAAGCCACAACTGATGCATTGCCCTCCTGAGTGTAACACAACTTATGTGCATTAAATGTACGTGTAAAAGTAAAAAGCAACTTAGTGTGAAGAAGAAAGTCTATGTTGGGCATTAACAAGGGAGGTGAAGTCAGGTGTTATTTCTGATGTTACAGTGTGGAACACTACTGCAAGGTGGACATCAGTGATAGAAGCGGCGAGGAGTCCTGTGGCACCTGATAGACTAACTGAAGTGTAGGAGCATAAGCTTTCGTGGGCAAAGATCCACTTTGTCAGATGCATGCCATGCATGTGACAAAGTGGGTCTTTGCCCACAAAAGCTCATGCTCCTACACTTCAGTTAGTCTATCAGGTGCCACAGGACTCCTCGCCGCTTTTGCAGATTCAGACTAACACGGCTACCCCTCTAATCAGTGATAGAAGATCTGCTCTTCCATTTAGTGAATGTCATCACAGAAAATGTCTGCTCACAGGTGTAAGTTGATCTGAACAATACAAGCATCTGCTGGGCATGAGCCTTGATTTTTTTTCAAAGTTTTGTTCACTGAGAGATGCATAAAATTCCAGCAGTGGTGTTGCTTTGAATTGCTTCACAAGCAAGACATCACTCTGCAAGTCAATAAACTCCATTTGGGGGCTCATTTGGACCATTGTCTACCACATATGTGAAAGGACATTCTTTACAAAGAGCTTCTATTCTATTGTCCGGCAGGCATGAGCCCTTTGAATAGAAGCAGGTGAAAGGGCTCACACCTCCCGGGCAGCTCCAAGGCAACAGGCCAGTGGGGCAGAGCTGTGAGCCCTTTCAACTGCTTCTGTTCAAAGGGCTTGCATCTGTTGGTGACTGCCAGGCAATGCAGCCCCCCAGCAGGCGAGCCCTTTAAATAGAAGCAGTTTGAAGGTTCATGCCAGTCTCCTGCTCCAGGTAATGATTTGGGGGTGGAGCTTGAAACTGCCTCACAGGCCAGATCAAAGCTATAGGCAGCTGGATCTGGCCCACTGAGAAGCTTTTCTGCATCTGTGCACTAAAGGCTTCTGCTTATAAACCCTCCCAGTGTTACAGACTCCCTGTCATTGGCTGGGATGCTGCCTTTCCCCCACTGCAAAAACAACAACCACCTCCCTTTTCAACCCAGGAACATACACTTGGTAATTTCTTCCCTTGGGGTGCCCAAAGCTTTTTAACCCTCCCTCAGCTACAGCCTCAGTTTGGGTGGGCACGCTTCATAGAACTGCTCCATCAGGACCAGCCTGAGCAGCTCCTCTGCGGTCTGGGCTCCGACTCCAGACACCCACTTGCGGCAGTATTGCGCCAGGCGGGAGGCCAGGTCCACATAGGTCTCCCGTGGCTCCTTCTGCACCCCCCAGAACTTCTTCCTGTACATCTCGGGGGTCAGCCCGAACTTGTGCAGCAGGGCCTCCTTGACTCGGTTGTAATCCCCTGGCTGTAGGTCCTCCAGCTGACTGAGCACTCCTGCCGCCCCCTGGTTCAGTGCGGGGATGAGCTCCTGCAGCCAGTCAGCTGGGGGGACCTGTTGCAGTCCACAGGCCCTCTCAAAGGAGCTGAGGAACCCATCAATGTCACCCACATCCTTCAATTGGGCCACCACTAGCCTCTCCAAGCATCTGGCAGTCCTGGGACCTTGAGGCCCATCCGCACTCAGCGTAGCCGGTGCCCCGCCGGTTCTCCACTCTGCCATGGCCAGCTCATGTTGTCGCCGCCTCTCTCAGTCCTCTACCTCCAATTCCTTCATCCACAGCTGGATCTCCAGCCACCGCAGCTCTGCTGCGCTGGCTCCTGCCCTAGATGGACTACTGCTTGCAGGCCTCCCAGGGGAAGCTGTCCCATCTCTCCGGCAGGCTGCAATGCTCTTCCCACCCTCAGTGCCTGACACGCTCCCAGGGGAGGTCTGGCTGCTTCCCCTGGGGACAGAGTCCTGGCCCTGTGGCTGGTCATTCTCTTCCAGCTGGGCAATCATCTGGGCCTTGGTTGCTTTTCGCACTGGAAAGCCCCTCTCTCTGCACAGCCCTACCAGCTCTGCCTTCAAGAGTCGGGCGTAGGCCATCTGCCCGCTGGTCCCCTCTATGCAGACTCACCAGTCTAGTGCTGCAGCACCCCACGATTCCCAGGAACTGCTTCACTCTGTACCCCCACTATTTCACATGGCTGGTTTCTATGCTGCTGGCTCTGTGGTAACCCCCACTGGCTGCCGTCGGTACCACGGCCCAGAAGGACAGAGGATGAGTCATTATGCAAAGAGGGTCTCTCAACCTTTTTGACCAGCTACCCCCCAAGGAGAAGGGGGAATGCCCCTGGCTGGGGGGCAGGGCTGGAAGAGAGGTAGTTAGTTTCTGTCTGGGAGCATGGAGGAAGCAGCCTAATCAACAGGCTGGGGGGTTTAGAAGCCGAGACCCCCGCATATAAAGGGGGCTGAGGCATCCTAGGCCTGCCCTGCAACTAGATGACATCTGTGCTTTGCTGTATGCTGTAGAAGAAATAAACTCCCTCTATTCTACTGGCTGGTGGAGTCTGTTCGTGCCATTTCGGAGGTGCAGGAGACTGGGGACCCCAACGCGTCATCACACTATGGCAACAGAGACACCTAACCGTCCACCTAGCTGCCTGCCTGTGCCTCCAATCCATAATCAACAATCAATAACCAATGAGCAGACGTCAATAATCAATAACGGCTGAGTTTGGGAGCATCAGGCATAACAGTTTGGGGGTTTGGAACAGGGAAGGGTGCGGAATAACTCGAATCCCAGGCCCCAAAATTCGATTTCTTCGGCGCCTGCTTTGTTTACATGAATGACTGGACCCCAGAAATCAATGAGACAGACTGGAGCGGGGTGAGAGTTTAATTCACTCTGGGGTTTTGTGTTTTCCCCCTTTGGAGCAACAGAGCAAAGTGTGTGTGTGTGTGTGTGTGTGTGTGAGAGAGAGAGAGAGAGAGAGACTGTCCGTCCAGGAGGGGCACAGGGACGCAGAGGGGCCTTTAGATCAGCTGCTTCTAGTCCCTCCCCGGGGCGGGCGCTCCCTCCATATGCAAATCCCCGCTCCGAGCTCTGGGCTGAAGTAGCGGCTCCCGGGGCGACCACAGCCATAGTGTCTGCAAGCGCTGAGCTGCCCTTCGCGAGCCCTTCGCTGTCCCCTCCTCGCGCACCATGAACTCCCCGCTCCTCCCGCTGCTCCTCCTGGCCCTGGCCTCAGGTGAGTCTCGGCGGGAGGCGGCGCAGCTTGAGGGAGGGGGCAAGTGGGTTGAAGTCTGACCGATCCCTGCTTTTCCCAGGTGCCCGGTCCCAGCTCCGACTCCAGGAGTCCGGCCCGGGCGCGGTGAAGCCCGGAGAGACCCTCACACTCACCTGCTCTGTCACCGGGGGCACCGTCACCGGCAGCTACTACTGGAGCTGGATACGCCAGGCTCCGGGCCAGGGGCTGGAGTGGATGGGATTATGGAGTGATTACACGAGCTACAACCCGTCCCTGCAAGGCCGCATCACCATCACCGTGGATTCCTCCAGCACCAAGTATTATCTGCGGCTCAGCGCGCTGACAGCTGCAGACACCGCCACGTATTTCTGTGCCAGAGACACAGTGACACGGAGCAAAGCAGGGACCGGCACAAAAAGGGGAAGCGGATTCTGAGCAGGGCAGTGAAGCCAGAGCAGCAGGGAGAGCTGAGCCCAGAGCCCCTCCCCGCCCCACACTGACACTGACAGGGCTGGGGCCCCTCCATCAGGGAGCAGCGCGAGCCCACCCTCCTCCCGGAGCAACTCCAACATTTAAGAAAACGGCGGTTGAGAGCTACAGCTCAACATCACTGTCAGGGTGGCTGAGCGGTCTAAGGCGGCCCACTTAAGTCCATTTTCCCCAGGAGTGAGTGTTCTGGTCTCTAAAGTTAGGCGTGGGTTCAAATCCCACCCCTACCGCGGCTTTTGCTTTCTGCGTGGAGAAGCGACCTCATTTCAATGTCTCCCCTAAGCACGTACTTAAGGCTTCCGTAGGAGTAGCGACAAGAAAAGTTGGAGATATTTCAAATATCTTCTGCAACTGCCCATTTAGGGCATCTATATGGGTCCATTTTGCTTTCTCATGGAGTAGGGCTGGAAGTCTTGATGGAAATGGAGAAGGGCATTGGAAACAGCTTGAGGGCTATGTCTACACTGGTGGCTCCTTGCGCAAGAACGGCTGCTCCTGCGCAATAATCCGCAGTGCATCCACACTGCCCACCCGCTCCTGCGCAAGAAGAGTTACAGTTCTGGCGTGGTAAGAGACGGCTTCTTGCGCAAGGGCTACACTCTTTTCTTACATGTGTAAGCTCTCTTGCGCAGGACCTCTTGCCAAGACAGCTTCCACTTGTAAGAAAAGACCATAGCTCTAGCGCAAGAAGCCGTCTCTTACCACACCAGAACTAATCTTCTTGCACAGTAGCGGGTGGGCAGTGTGGATGCACTGCGGATTATTGCGCAGGAACAGCCGTTCTTGCGCAAGGAGCCATCAGTATAGACATAGTCTTGGATCATAAACTAAAACACTCAAATGCCTCTTTGCAGCTGGGTGCTATGAGTTAGCTGGCTAAAGCGCTTCCCTAATAAGCAGGACTTTTGGGTTCAACTCCCAGTGATGCCTTGTTGCGGCCTTTCCTCTTCTGTTCTCACCTTTTCTAGTGCCCTTCTGGGAAACAGAGGAGGCCTCCACTGGCCACTCAAGTAATGGCTTGTTAAAGAAAAAAGGCTTGTTGGAGAGGAGCATTGGGGAGAATTAAATCACAAGCCTGGAGCTGGAGAAGAGGCTGCTGGGACGGGCTTTGGGAAGGCAGGTGCTCTGACTGCGAGTGCTGGGACAGGAGAGCCAAAGCCACACACCCTAGTGACTTCCTGGGGGTGTTAGTGCCCAGAGACCCTGAAAGCGCAACCTTTGCAGATCGGGCAGCAATGGAGAGTTCCTCCCCTCTCGCCTCCCTTTGGATGGTCAATGGCAGCACACGGAGCAGGTGGGGAAAAAGTCTCTGAGGGCGGCCTTAGGGCTAAGCTGGCCAAGGCACCTGCCAGGTGAGGTGTAGGGGAGGGATGCAGCTCCCAGTGTTGCCTGGTCAATCGTGTCTGCTCTTCCCACCTTTCCCAACATCTCTTGAGGGATCAGATAGTTGTGCAGGTGCCAAGCAAGGCAAATGTTGGCAAAAGATCCGGCAGTTTTATCCTCTCAAGACTCAGAAGGAGGCACCTAAGAAACATGGGGACAAGGAAAAGGCCATCTAACTCCACTTACCTGCGTGGATCCTGCAGCCAGAACAAGGAGGGACAATCCGCAGCCCCTGTGTCTGCGCAGTGACCGGTCAGTCCCCGGAGAACTTTCCCCGCCAGCACCAGTGACAACGAGACTTTGGGTTTTGGAAAGTATTTTGTGCCCCTGATCAAATGGCAGAGCCAGAAGCTCAGATAATTGCCGCTGGTTTTATACCGGTTCTTCTCACACCCCTTATTTGCAAGTGCCCGGTCCCAACAACCTGCTGCACCTGCAAATGACCGGCCTGAAGCCCGAGGACACCGCCCGCTATTACTGTGTCAAACACACCCAGTGACACGAACCCTGCGGCTGTTCGTACACAAACCAGAGCTGCGGAACTTCCCGCGTCCGCCGCACGGGGGCAGCAGAGACACGCGTAGAACAGCCCGGCCTGGGGCGCAGGGGAGTGAAGGATGGAGCGCTCTGACGTCACGGATGAGAAGAAGCCCGAGACTCTCTGCGCCTCTCGTACAAAGTCTCCAGCTTCACCTTCAGCAGCTACTGGATGAACTGGGTCTGGTGGGCCAACATTTACAGCTCGAGCTCGAGCACATACTACAGCGACTCGGTCAAAGGGCGATTCACCATCTCCAGAGATGACCCCAGCAGCCTCCTGCACCTGCAACCGACCGGCCTGAAGCCGGAGGACATCGTCTGCTATTACCGGAAAGGCTGATACAGAAACTCAGGCGGCAGAATTATTCTTCTACCTTGCGCCGCGCGGGGGCAGCACGTCCACGGGGAATCCCGCGCCGGGCGCAGCAACGGGATCTACAACTGCCCTGTAAACACAATCTTTCTCATCAGGCTTCACGTCTCTAAATACAACAGTGATAGAAATGTAAATACAACAATGATCCTGTGCCCAGATCAAGGCGCAGCTCGGAAGAGCCAGGTGCGGGGATCGGTTGTTCGAGGTGCAGTAACTAGAACCTGGATTTCCGAAGCTGCTTCCTAGCGAGGGCCCGACATCCCCACGTCCACCTCAGCCCCAGGGTGAGGGAAGAAAACAGGAAAAGCAAAAGCAGCCGCTCGGGCCGCTGGGGGTTGAACATTTCCGCGGTTGGCTGGGTACCGGGCACTGATGCTCTGGACCGTCCTTCAAAACTCCCCCGGTGTCACTATGGGTCCAACCCGTGTGGAAAGGGCCCGTCAGGTTCCCAGCTCCTCTTACTGAACCTGATGCACCCACAGGAATTCTGGGCCCCTGGACAACACATTAATGTGCTGGGAGGGGTGTTGGGCACAAGCCTCTCCTGTTCCCACCAAGAGAAACCCAGAGAGAGGACCCTCTGGGTCAGTCAAAGCCGCACCCCCCCACCTGGCTGAGGTGCCCCAGCCACCCTCCTTCTCTTCTCTGCTCTCCCTCCCCCTCCCCACGGCAGCACCCTGTGCCCAGCTCGGACCCTTACTCTCTCTGGTCCCAGATACCCCCACCCAGCTATGCCCCCAGGGGTTCTGTGCTCAGCTGGGGCTCCTTTCTCCCCGTGTTCCTGCCTACCCCTGACCCCAGCCCTCTGCTCTTTTCCCTTCCCAATCTGGTTCCTCCGGCCCCTCGGCCAAAGCTTCCTGCATCCCTGTGCCCGGCTCTAACCCCAGAGCTCGTCTCCATCCCTCGATTGCCAGGCTGGTTCTCCGCCTCACTCCGCTCCAGCGGCGGATTTAGGGCAGGGCGAGCGGGGCGGCTGCCCCGGGCCCCGCGCTTCCCGAGGCCCCGCGCATGCGCCGTGTCAAAGGAGGGGCCCCGCAAAATTTCGCTTCCCGGGGCCCGGCGGTGCTGCCCTGGGCACCGCAGCACTCTCATCCGCCCCTGCTCCGCTCCCAGCCGTAGCCCCCTTCCTCCCCACACTCCCATGGTTACAAGGTTGCAGCGGTTGCTGCAGTGAATTCCTCCGGCTCTGCCTTCCTAGGGTGCCTGGAGGATGCTCTCCCCACTCCCTCTCTGGCCGCTCAGGGCCCCTCCTGCCCAGCCACTGCCCAGCGGGTGCACCCGAGCCAGGCAGAGCCGCTCTGCACCCTGCGTCGGACGCTGGGACTCGGCAGGGGGCGCCTACGAGTCGGCAGCCCGCCCGGGACTTATGAGAGAGCTGGCGTCTCCCAGCCCCGGTACTGCGCACCGGCCAGAGGACCCGGGACCCTTTGCATCGTCCCGGACTTTCGGAGCTAGGATCGAATTGACCGTCTGCAGGATCCAGGAGCCAGTTTGAACCCCCGGGCCTGGAGCTACAATTCCCACCGAATCTGCAGAGAGGAGAAATGTTCCCATCTACGTGTGCGCTGAGCTGAGCGCCCGGCCTGTCTGGGGTGCAAGCGGGAGATGTGACCCCGAGGGGGCATCACCCTGTACTGAGCGCTCAGCCCGTCGCCGCTCTTATCCCCTCTCTGGGGTCACACATGCAAATCCCTCCCAGGGAGTTCCCCTTAAATACCAGCCCCAGGTTCTAGGAGCCTCAGTCTCCGCCCAGACACAGCCCTGCTCGGCTCTTCCCTCTGGGTAGAGACTCTCAAAGGGGAACGAGAATGGAATTTTTGCTGCTTCTCCTTTCCGTGTTCTCTGCCCTCAGCTGTGAGTGTCGGCGGGCAGAGGGGGAGTCAGGGACACTCAGAGGCGTTCGGTGGCTGAATCTTTCCTCGCTTTGTTTCCCTTTCCCCAGGTGTCCTTGGTCAGGTGCAGCTGGTCCAGTCCGGCCCAGGAGTGGTGAAGCCCGGAGAGACCCTCACTCTGAGCTGCGCGGTGTCCGGTTATTCCATCTCTAGCGGTTACGGCTGGAACTGGCTCCGGCAGCCCCCCGGGAAAGGGCTGGAGTGGATGGGGTACGTGTATCCAGCTGGCGGGGGAAGCACAAGCTACGCCCCGTCTCTCCAAGGCCGAATCACCATCTCTGCAGACACCGCCAAGAACCAGTTCTCGCTGCAGCTCCGCTCGCTGACAGCTGCAGACACCGCCACCTATTACTGCGCCAGGGGATACACAGTGACACAGAGCGCAGCGGGGTCCGTACAAAAAGGGAAGCAGTTTCTCTGCAGCCATTCAGGGCATTTAACGCCTCGTTTTCCTCTCGCGGAAAGAGGGGCAAAAACAACGAGGCGAGACTCTTCTCGTCCAGATTTCATGAAGTTCACACAAGCAATGACGCACGGATATCGCAGAGCAGGAGTGGAACTGGTGTCACTCTGTGTTGCAGGGCTAAAGTTTATGCAAAGCAATCCCGGGACAACTCCAACTCTGCCCCTGTACTCCCACCCCCTCCCACTCTCCTGCCGCTCACACCTCACACTATTATCACAGTGATAATAAACTGTGGTCCCCACATTGACTCACCCGCCTGCCCAGACATCTCACACGCAGAGAAGGGTCCCTGTGGTGCCTTACCCAGGGACTGACCGTCTTTTACTGGATGACTCTACGGGGCAGGGAACTGCCCCAGAACCATCCCCCGGCAGAGCTGTTAGGGGAAAGGTGGAATCTGGCTTTAAAAACTGCCAGTCGCGGAGAACACGCCACGAGCCTCGGGCTAATCGCTCTCCCTGGTACATCTGTCTCCGGGCTGAAAGTTTCTGGCTCCAGTTTCCGGCTCGTTCCTCCTGTCACACCTGCTCTGTGGGATTGGAGAGGCCAAGATTCAATATCTGCTCCCCAGGGAGCAGTGAGTCCCCAGTAAATCGCAACCCAAGTCACGTCCCTTTGGATTCCAGGGAGGGTTGAGTCAGAACGTTACTCACATTCCTCGCCCTCTGGGAATCTGGGGGACAGACGCTGGGTCGCGCAGGGATGGACTTTGAATCTCTTATAAAGACGGACCGGGCTCTGCAAATAGGGGTGACCCCTTCCTGTTTAAATCTGTCCTTCCCTTTGTGCAGGCTGCACCCGCAGGGACCATCCGCAGCCCCTGGCTCTGCGCAGCGACCAGCCAGCGCCGGGAGAACTTTCCCCGCCAGCACAAGGGAAAATGAGACTTTGGCTCCGTTTGGTTTTCCTTGTAGCGGCGTTGGAAGGTTCGTTCCCCCAGCAACGTGCTGGAGAAGGAAGCAACCCTGTTATGTGACACTCCCCTGACTGTTCATTCCTCCTTGTTTCTAGGCACCCGCTCCCAGATGCAGCTGGTGGAGTCCGGAGGGGATGTGAAGAAGCCCGGAGACTCTCTGCGCCTCTCCTGCAAAGCCTCCGGCTTCACTTTCAGCGATTACAACATGAACTGGGTCCGGCAGGCTCCCGGGCTGGAGTTGGTGTCCTTCATCGGCAGCAGAGGGAGAAATATTTACTACTCGGACACAGTCAGAGGGCGATTCATCACCACCCGGGACAACCCCAACAACCTGCTGCACCTGCAACTGCCCGGCCTGAGGCCTGAGGACACGGGCCGGTATTACTGCGGGAGAGAAGCGCAGTGCGGGGAAGCCGGGCTGAGCCCTGGCACAAACCTGCAGCTGGAGCGGCGAGAGACGCGGTTCGGCGTAGAGGGCGCCCGAAGACTGTCGGGGAAGCCGAGACCGGCTGCGGGAAAAGGGGAATAAGAGTCAAAGGGCAGCTGCAGGGTCTTGCCCAGTGTCCTGTTGGCCGACAGCGGCCAATGCCGGGTGCGTCAGGAGGAACGAACCGAACAAGTGGCCCATCCCCGCCTGCCCATTGCCAGATACTTGGAAATGGAAGGTCGGGGACACATCTCTGCCCTGCTGGCGAACAGCCTCCGATGGACCCGCACTCTGGTCATTCACCGACTTCTTTCTGGAGCCTGTTACAGCCTTGGCCTTG
The DNA here is from genome assembly GCF_049634645.1 of Pelodiscus sinensis. Lineage (NCBI taxonomy): Eukaryota > Metazoa > Chordata > Testudines > Trionychidae > Pelodiscus > Pelodiscus sinensis. The sequence continues at coordinate 6,853,397 of NC_134740.1, read as the reverse complement.
ACAACATCCTTGGCGATAGATGGAATATTTCGACCTAGACTCCTGCTACCGCTCCAGACTCCTTCCCTTGCGTAGCGACACGCCCGGAGCCTTCACCCTCTGCTGGCCTGCAGGAATCACTGTTAGCTTTGAGCAGCCAGCAGAGATGCGGGACCCCAATATTTGCTGACTGGCCCCACACTCTCCAAAGGCCAATCTAGCTGAGCCGCAGGGTCCAAAACCAACTCTGGCACAGGAAGCAGCCAAATATTTGGCAATTACCAACTCACCCTCCCAAAGGAGAGATCCCCCCCCCAGTATCTGTGTGATTCAGAAAGCCTGGGAGCCAGGGCGTTTGTCTCTTTTCCAGAACTGCCCCGCACCCCAGCTGGAAGCGTCCCCTGCCCCTCTGCTTGTGAGCAACGTCTCTGGGCACTGCTTACCACGGGTGGCTCCTGGGGGGTGGGGCAGTGGGGTTAAGTCAGGCTCACCCCTGCCCTGGCCCTGCTCCCCTCTCAAAAGCAGCCAGCAAACTCCATCCCAAACCCTGTTGTGCCCCCTTCCATTCTGTGGAGATAGGATACAAGGTAGGAGGGGGCACCCTGACATCAGCACCGCCTGCTCTCCCTCCCCTGCTCTGCACCGCAAGCAGAAGACTCCCGAGGGGGAGGCAGCTACCAGGCACAGAACAGGAGATGTACAGCAGTGGGATGAAGGGGCAGCTGAAATGTTGGCACTTGCTAGCCTCTTAGCCAAACCTGTTACAGGCTCCAAGAGCTACCAGTAGATCCCGATCTCCTGGTTTCCAACTATGGCCCTAAAGGATACAGAAGTGTCAGGAGGATCCCCATGCCCTGTGTCCAGTGCTGCACACACACCCAGGCTGGTCAGGTCCGACTCCTGCACGCGGAACCCTAGAGAGTCAGTCGTATCCCTGGCAGGAGCAAAGTGCCTGTCTCCTCTGAGGGGAGATATGCAAATGAGGGAGTCAGTGTCCTGCTTAAATCTGTTCCTCCGTCTGCCTAGGCTGCACCTGCAGGGACAATCTGCAGCCCCCTGGGTCTGGGCAGTGACCAGACAATACAGCACCAGGGACAATGAATTTTTTGCTCCTTGGAATTTTGGCTTTAGCTGCTTTGGAAGGTATTTTCTTCTTGGGAATCACAGCAGAGGTGGAAGAATATTAAATTCCCATTGTGTTGATACCGATATTTATAACTAGCCTGGTCGCAGGTGCTAGTGGAGTCCGGAGGGGATGTGAAGAACCCCGGAGTCTCTCTGCACCTCTCCTGCAAAGCCTCCAGCATCACCTTCAGCAGCTGCAATGTGAATGGGATCCTGGGAAGGGGCTGGAGTGGGTCACATTTATGTACTACTAGCTGGAATTACCTGGCGATGCTCAGGTAGCTGCCTGGCAGCTGCCTGGGAGGCACAAGCCCTTTGAATAGAAGCAGTTGAAAAGGCTCACACCTCTGGGCAGCTCCCAGGCGTCTGGCCAGTGGGGCAGAGCTGTGAGCCCTTTCAATTGCTTCTGTTCAAAGGGCTTGCACCTGCAGGTGACTGCCCGGCAATGAAACTGCCTCAGCAGGCACAGGCCGTTTAAGTAGAGGCAGTTGAAAGGGCTCAGATCTCTGGCCACTTAACAACTCATTAGAAGCTGGGGGAGCTGCGAGCCCTGTTAAGAGCCTTTATTGAAGGGCCTGGTGCCTTCCCTGAGCCTGTCAGGCAACTGGTTGCCTAGCAGCCGGGGAACACAAGTGCCCTTTAAACAGACCCAGCTGAAAGGGCTCACAGCTCCCCCGCCCCCCTCTAGTGCATTGCCTCAGGCACAGGGTCCCTTGGAGCTGTTTCTATGTAAAGGGCACCTTGCCTAGCAGCTGTGGGGAAGGCACAAGCCCTTTAAATAGAAACAGCTGAAAAGGCTGGGGGGGGGGGGGGTGTCCTGGTGTCTGCTCCATCCATAGTAATCACAGCTTAAATGTGATAAATTCATGGAGGTTAGGTCCATAAAAGGCTATTATCCAGGGGATAAAATGGGGTCCTTGGCCTCTGTCTGTCAGAGGCTGGAGAGAGATGGCAGGAGACAAATCACTTGATCATTGTCTTCAGTCTACTCTCTCTCTGGGGCACCTGGTGTTGGCCACTGTCGGTAGACAGGCTACTGGGCTACAGGGACCTTTGGTCTGACCCAGTATGGCTGTTCTTATGTTCTTATGAGATAGTATCCATTCAGCGTGCATGCTATCTTTCAAAAATGCAGGTTGCTTTTTTGATGCACTCTTGCTTTATAGATGCTCTCTTTTGGAAGAAAAACTTCTTCTGAAAGAAGCCTGCAGTCTTGACATAGCCTTTTAGTCTTAAAAAGGTGATTTTTATTAAGAAAACAAATATGACATGTTTGTTAAAGCATTCTTGGTTGCTAGGTGTTACAAAGAAACTTAAAAAAATTGTTTCTCTGGGATTCTGTTTCAGTTACAGTGTACATGGGGGGTTAGCATAGAGGAATTTAGCCAACCTATAAGAAAAAAACCAGAGAAAATAACCTGATTACATCTAACTAAACATTCCCTGCTCCTTACATCTCCTTTGTTCCAGGGTTCAGTCTTTCCTTAGGCATGACTATCATTGCAAAATCCAAGCCTTTATTCCTGGTTCTTTCATCTTCCTCTCCCCAGCTCCTGCTCTGAACTCACACACAAAGGAGACTGACGCAGACAAAACTGGTTTAAAAATCTTGCTTTTCCCATTGGCTCTCCTGGCTCAGTGCCAACATTTCCTGTATAACCACTGTTCTGGGTTTAACCTTTTACAAAACATTCAGTTAACTCGGTGCTGGGATTTCTAAAAGACAAAGGGAGTTTTCCTCCCATCCACCACACCTTACAAGGTGCTGGTTGGATAAATATTCTGACAACAGTGACTTTGGTGTGTGCTTGTCCACATACTATACAAGGGCCATTGAGGTATAAAGGGTTAAGGATATAGATGCTTGGAGGATGAGGGGGCTATGCAGAGGAATATAGAGCGGGTTTCCCCTCCTTATTCAGCTGCCTTCTGGTAGGTTTTGTTACCACCTCACTGTACAGCACATGCTCCTCTTCAGCAGGCTGGGCTTTGTTTTTCAATGGGGATCTGTGAGCATCCAAGGCTGAGAAGTCTATGAGTGCATAGGTGACTTCTGAGTCCTGGTGGGGGAGAACAAAGACACACTGAGGGGAAGGGGTGCATGCACCCTAAATTATTGGATGACGGTGCAGAGAAATCAGTGATAACAAGGCTGGAGGAGGACGGGATTAAAATGATCTTTTATAAAAGTAGAGGATAGCCCAGAAATCAGTAAGGTATCTAAAAGTGTGTCACAAGGGAGAGGGAGAAAAAATGTTCTCCTTGGCCTCTGAGGACAGGACAAGAAGAAATAGGCTTAAACTGCAGCAAGGGAGGTTTAGATTGGACATTAGGAAAAAACTTCCCACCTGTCAGGCTGGTTAAACACTGGAATAATGGAGGTTGTGAAATCTCCATCTCTGGAGATATTTTAGAGCAGGTTAGATAGACACCTATCTGGGATGGTCTAGACAGTACTGAGTCCTGCCATGAGGGCAGGGCACTGGACTTGATGACCTCTCAAGGTCCCTTCCAGGGGACTATGATTCTATGTGTTCTATGATTCTATGAATGCAGGGACTTGTGAGCTGTTCCATGGAAGAAGGAAAAATTAAAGGCAACTGAACGCAAGTAGCTGTAACTGGTACAGCAGCAGCACTGCAGAAAAAGAGTTTCAGAGCAGCACAAATGGCATTTGAGGCAACAGGACTGTCGTCTGTTAGAGAATCAAGTTAATGATCCCTCCCTATTCAACAGTGGGGAGGCCTAGGCTGGAGAAACATGTCCAGGTCTGGGCATTACACTGGAAGAAAGATGTGAACAAACTGCAAAGAGTCCAGATGAAAGCAACAAAAATAACAGATATTTAGATAATGTGACCTATGCAGAAAGGGTGAATGAATGGGACATGTTTAGTCAGAAGACAAGAAAGCTGAAGACTTGATAATTGTCTTCTAATACAATGTTATAAACAGGACAGTGATCAATTGTCCTCCATGTCCAATAAACATAGGACAAGATGCAATGGACTTAATCTGTGCCGAGGGAGGTTTAGGCAAGATCTTAAGAAAAAAGATTTTAACTCTAAGGCTACGTCTACACTGGCCCCTTTTCCGGAAGGGGCATGTAAATTTCACCAGTCGTCGTAGGGAAATCCGCGGGGGATTTAAATATCCCCTGCGGCATTTAAATAAAAATGTCCGCCGCTTTTTTCCGGCTTTTAAAAAAGCCGGAAAAGAGCATCTACACTGGCCCCGATCCTCCGGAAAAAGCGCCCTTTTCCGGAGGCTCTTATTCCTACTTCAAAGTAGTACTTCAAAGTAGGAATAAGAGCCTCCGGAAAAGGGCGCTTTTTCCAGAGGATCGGGGCCAGTGTAGACGCTCTTTTCCGGCTTTTGTAAAAGCCGGAAAAAGCGGTGGACATTTTTATTTAAATGCCGCGGGGGATATTTAAATCCCCTGCGGATTTCCCTACGACGACTGGTGAAATTTACATGCCCCTTCCGGAAAAGGGGCCAGTGTAGACGAGCCCTCAGGGTTGCTTAGATCTGGAACAGGCGACCTAGGGATGCTGGGGAATCACCATCATTGGAGATTTAAGAGATGAACTGGACAAACATGGGCTGGGATGGGCTAGGCTTAAGGAATCCTGGGTCAGCAGAGTAGCAGGACTAGATGGTTTCTTGCCCTACAATGGTGTGATTCAGTGCAGGTTTGGGGCGATGGGGACAGGTCCAGCTCTCCTGCCTGAACAAACCCCGGGCAGCATCCGGGCAGCATCCTTTGTGGCTATTCTCTGGCTGCCCCACCCCAGACAGGCAGCTGCATTTCAGGACCGGGCACAAGATCAAGGTCTAAGAACCCATTCATGGTACCTGCTTTTCTCCAGCACCTGTGGATCTCTCATTTGATCGCTTGTCATGACTGGGATCCACGTCCCTGGTGTGCGCTCTGGGCTGAGGTCCCTCAGGGCTCTTCAAAGGCTTCAGATCTAAAACAGAACCAGAGAAGAATGGAGCTGACGTGGGAAGTAGCATGAGGTTGGCCAGAAAGCAACTGACAGCAAAGAACATGAATTGGAATGGATTAGAGGGTTGTTTATACAGGATGCTGATAAATGCTCATTGCAATTGATAAAATACTAGTAATTACCAATATTGAGAGGCAATATTAGTTATAACAGAGATATGGTCTAATCCAGGGCTGGGCAATCATTTTTGATGGGGGGGCCACTCCATGAATTTGGTCCTCTGCCATGATAGTAATGGAGGAAGTGCAGGCTCTGGGATGGAGGTTGGGTGAAGGAGGCAGTTGTGACCTGTTGCACAGGATTGTTGTGCCAGAGTTTGGATTGTGACCTAGGGCACGAGGGGATTTTGATCTGGGGCAAGGGAAAATGGGTGCAGGAGGGGGGCAGAGGGTTTGGGTATGTAGAGTGAGGGGCAGAGGGTTGGGGCAGGGAGGGACTGGGGTGGCAGAGGCAGGCTCTGTCCAGGAGACTTATCTGGGTGACTCCCAGCCAGCAGCCCAGCACGTTTCTCAGCCAGCCTGCCTACCTGCCCCTCCCCCCCACAGGCTGCAGGGCCATGTGCATGTGTGAATAACTACAAATCAGAGGGGAGGGGGCGTGGTGCTTTGTGCAGCCTGTTATTCAAACAGGAAGCTCCCATTGGCTGGTTTCTGGCCAAAAACCGGCCCATAGGATTGTGCTGCGAGCAGAGGCAGCTCATGAAGCCTCCCCCCTCCTTTTCAGGCTCACAGTTGTGAAACAGAAATGGCCCAGTAGCCGCTTTTCTAAGCCGCGTGTGGGTGGGGCAGGGCAAGCGAGGAGCCTGCCTGTGGCTCCCGCTGCATCCACGGGCCGGATGGAGGGATGTTAAATATCAGTTGATTGACTAGTTGATTAACCTCAGGAATTCTTATTGGTTACTCGACTATTCCATAGTCCCTGGGGCGGGGCCGGCAGCCAGTGCTCTCTGGCCCCACTCCCAAGGACCCCCTGCCACTCTGAGCTGCTGATACAGAGGCAGCAGGGCGGGGGCCAGGTGGGAGCTGGTCTGCGCAGGGAGCCTGTTTAAAAACCAGCTCCCCTCATGGACTAGCTGCTTGTTGCCCTGCGCTGTCGCCTCTGATTCAGTGGGTCTGAGCTCCCAGACCCGGCGTGAGCTGGGACTGAGCAGGGCTGCCTGCCTGCCTGGCTCCTAATACACGTTAAATGCAGAGCTGCAGTGGGGGTAGGGCCCAGACTTGATACAAGCCAGCACTGAGCTGGGCTGCTGGCCAGTCTGCTAAAAAAATTGCTGACAAGCTGGGGGGGAGGGACACGACTGCATGTAGTCCAGCATTAACCTATAAACTTTTGCTTATCAGTTAATCGACTGCACTGTTATATCCCTAGCCAGATCCAGCGGCTTGGCAGGCCAGATTCGGACCACGGGCCGTATGTTGTCCATGCCTGATCTAATCAGTGTAGCTATAAATCGTTGAGTGATGTATTCATTAATGTCTCAGTCATTTAATGCAAATTGTGGACACAGATGGTCCAGTGCTGAGGAACTGGTCAGGGGTCATTGGCTTTTTGAGTCAAATTGAAATCAATCCTAAGAAAGGGGTTTCCTTTGTTTTACAGCAGCATGCGAGGGATGAATTTTGGGGTGTGTGCTAGAAGAGAGGAAAGGTGCCAGCACTTCTCCAGTCTCAGAGGGCTTGTAGGTTTCCCTTTCTCTTCTCTGGACACTGCTGTGAAAGGACGGATCAACTGTCTCTAATCAAACTTCCACTGAGTTGGTTCTGTGACATCATGTGTGATTGACGCCAAACACGCACCAATCTGTGACTGGAAACACTCTTACTTTAACAGCTCAATTCTCTCTGTACCTGCACTTCCCACTCAGAGGTGAATACCTCAGTTACCATGGATACCTTAGGTTTGGTTTCCTAAACACGGTGGCATGGTGACTTGTGGCTGTTAATGGTTTAACTGCACAATCGTTTCAGGCTACACCATATTGAGAGAGCAGATGGGAGATCACAACGGCAGCTCCTGTCACTCACTTCTTGTCTTCCTCCAGCCCCAGCAGAGCAGAGCAGCCAGGGCTCCAAGCAGGAGCAGGGCACCGCCTGCTGTCAGCAGAATATCCCAGGTATCTGGTGAGGCTGTTTACGCAGCAGGAAGAGAAAAGGGAGGGAAGGGGACGTGAGAACAGCCAGGCAGCCCTGGGACAAGGGTGGGACTCACAGACCAGTCGACCAGTACAATGGTTTGCTGAGCCAGCCCTTCACTGACATGTTCTGTCTGTACCAGCCGGCTCCTCGTTCTAAGGGTGCAAAGGGAGATCCAGTAGTTATGGGCCTGGCCTGGGACACTGGCCATGGGGGTTTAATTCCCTGCTCTACCACAATCCCTGGGGGACTTGCTCTGTCTTTGCCTCCCTTCCCCATCTCTACAAAGGGCACCGAGGGGCTCAGTCTGCTCCTGACACACTGAGGAGACCAGACACCTGGGCCATGACATTGTCATCGCTCGAACAGGGAGAGCGTGTGACAGAATTGTCATTGCCCCTTTGTTTTCTATCTGCATGTGGCATCTCTTGTCCCACCCGACCTCCCTCTCCCAGCAGAGCCCCTGAGGATTGTTCTCCTCCCTTGGGAGCAGCACAGGGGGCTGAAGGAAGGAATTAGGGACGTCTCACCTGACACAGTGATGTTCACAGCCGGGCTCCTGGGGGACGGGACCCACCTTCCACTCACGTTCCTCTCGTACCCGCAGGTGAATTCAACCGGGCTATTAGGACCGGCCCTGAGGATGCTGGTCACAGAGACGTTCACAGAGCCAGTGCTGGGCTCTGTTGCATTGATCTCAGACCCTGCATCCCCAGGCACAATCTCAACTCCATCCCTGTAGAAATGAAACCTCCTCTCGCCGGTGTCCCCTGGGGCCGTGCAGGTGAGGAGCAGGGGGAGCCCTTCGCTCACCGTTCCAGATGAGGGATCCATGCTCAGTGCTGGCTGGGGAGGGGGATCTGTGGAGAGCGGGAAAGGGGAGGAGTCAGCAGGGACAGGGCAGGGGAGAAAGTAGGGAAGGGGCCCAGAATTCTATGTACTCAGAGCTGACCCATGACTTTTGCTTCACCTCAGGACTCTGAGAGTCTCCACACAGAAATGAATGAGAGCTGGGTTTGGGGCGGGGTGGTTCCCCTCAGAGTGGGGAGCTGGGATGTGAGGTCATAAGTTGCCATGGACCCACCCCTGCTAATGCTCCTGACCCCATCTGTCAGCCCAACGCTTCTGGGGTCCTTCCTTCTCAGACCAGATTTTCTGGGAGCTGGGGGCCATGCTGTGATCCAGCTGTCCCAGAAGGGAGATAGTCAAGGCAGGATGCCCAGTCTGTGTCCAGGCTCATGGAGATGGGCTGATTGTTCTCTGTGCCAATCCCCTGGCTGGATGGGAATCGTGGCACAGGGAGGCTCTCTGATGCTCCAGGGGGGCATGAAGCTGCCCTGAATTATCCCCTAGCTGGGATGCTCCGTTTGGTGCCATGTTGGATCCTGTAGCTCTGTGACAGGGCAGCCTAGAGAGCAGGGAACAGGCTCTGGGGAGGTACCTGTGGCTCAGGGATATGGAGGTGGCCATGGGGACAGATGCCGCATCACATAAAGAAGGTCACACCCAGCAGGGATCTCTGGACCTGTGTGTGTGTGTGTGTTTGCGCGTGCGCGCATGTGTGCAAATGATATCAGACAAATTTCATGTCAGGTATTGGAAGTGGAGAGAGACTTCTCTAGGGAAACTCTTGCCCCCCAGATCTTCCCCATGGGAGGGGGCCTCATGACTGGGATTCCCAGAATATGGCCAGGGTGGGGGAGTCTCTGTCTCAGCTGTGAACACCAGATGACCAGTCTCTGCATGCCGGGCACTCAGGGTAGCAACTTACTCCTGCACCCACCCTCACATGGGCCCTAGGGATCCTGCTAAGTGGTGCCAGCAGGGGTTCAAGGTGACATTAGAACCTGTCCCTCCTGGTGACATGGTCATGGATGCAGTGGCTGGGATGGGGGCTCAGAACAACGGCCCTGTCAGCTCAGGGGATAGCGCTGCAAGCCCCCCTACAGTCGTGCCCAGGGCTGCGAGCTTCCCCCACTGCAGTGCCCTCTCTGTGGCAGACATAACTGATCAGCTGGGAGCCTCTCCCTGAGGTCGGGGTGCCCAGTTGTCGTCCCCACCCCCTCCTCCCAGTGTGTCTGACACCACTGCCTGATGGGACCTTTGGAGTTTGTTTCATTAAGACTCCCCCAGGTTTCAAATGTCCCTTCTGTCTGGGAGCCCCTAAGCCCTAGAGTGGCATCAGCGCCCCCTTCAGGCCCCAGCAAAACCCCAGGGAGTGACACTGAGAAGGGATGTTAGAGCAGTCGACTGGACTTTCGACTACTCACTCCCCCCCACTTGCTGCCTCTTGCTATGGTGGCACAGCAAAGGGGGCAGGAACAGGAGCCGGTGCTGGGGGGAGCCAACTTAAAACCCAGTTCCCACAGCACCATCTCTGCAGTGTGGCCTGTCCCTCCCCCAACCTCTATAAGAGGCGATAAGGGAGGCTGCACAGAAACAGCGTCTGCCTGTGGCAGGCAGACGCTCTCCATGGGCAGAGGCTGCTCTGGCAGCAGCTCCCCTCCATGGGGGTCCACCAGTAGGAGCTGCTGGACTCAGCACAATGGTGCCTGAGCAGTCCCGACTCATGCTGGTCCAAGATGCTGCGACTCTGCATTTCGAAGGTAGAACGTAGCTCAAGCCGGCTCCAGGAGCTGCCCCAACTGTGTCTCTGCCTACTGGTCAGATCATTGACACAAATTGTATTGGTGACACGATGAGCCAGGTCACCGAAATGTAACATCCTGAATGCCGACCAGAGCAGGGTTGAAATGGAACTGAGTGACCAGGTTGCATGTCTGCCTGTCGCTGGAGGAGAGAGCAAACGGAGGGTCTCACCTGTCATTGCTATGGAGATGGGTCGGCTTCTCTCTGACGGGATCTCTCGCCCAGACTCTGTCCTCCAGGACCCACAGGTGTAAGTGCTGTTTTGCCACCCAGTCCCTGCTGACAGCTGAACGGAGGCCGTGGCGCTGTGTGGGCAGAAGCAGAGTTCCTTGGGGAGCATTTTCTGGCCGTCCCTGAAGAACTGGATCCCAGACACATTGAGCACCCCAGAAACTGAGCACATCAGGGTCATTGTGTCTCCAGGGATATAGACAGGCTGCTGCGGGGACACGGTGAGCTGGGGGGCTGGAGGTGGAGCTAGGAAGGACAAGAGGGTTGGGGGAAGAGCTGGTTTCAATTTGGGAGGCAGGTGGTAGAGACTTAGAGCCCTGGGTAGCTCTGGGCAGTGTCTCAGGCAACCTGGGATCTGCCCTATTGGCTCTAATGTAACTACAGTCCATTGACCCCGGCTGGGATCAAACCCCATTGACCTGAAGACCAAGGCTGTGAAGCAGCCTCTCTATGCAGCAAGCCTGGGTCCATCATGGACAGAGGCTGTTTCACAGCAGCCTCCCCTAATCCTCTACCCCCTCCCACTGCTGCCTCTGATAGAGACAGCAGCTTGGTGGGGGGGGGGGGGACAGGCCACATCATGAAGCCTGGGCGGAGTGGGGGGAACTGACTTATTGACTACGTGTTCCCATCCCTACTCACTAGGATGGGCATGGCCCATGTGCTGTGACTAAAAGAGGGTAACTGGAGATGGAGAGTTAGTTGCATGACATTCCTGCAAGTCAGTGACCCCAGGGGCAGCCAGGCATGTGGGGACAACAGGCCCTTGGGAGGGACCAGGGTCCTCAGGCTCAGAGAGAGGGGCAGGGCCACAGGAGGGTCTGGAAAACAGGACCAAACATTGTCTAGACTGGAGCGTCCCTGGCAGGTGTCTGTCCAGCCTGCTCTTAAATAGCCCCAGTGATGGAGATTCTACAACCTCCCTCGGCAATTTATTTCAGTATTTAACCACCCTGACAGGCAGGAAGTTTTTCCTAATGTCCAACCTCAACCTCCCCTTGCTGCAATTAAGCCCATTGCTCCTTAGCCTGTCATCAGAGGTTAAAGAGAAGAGTTTTTCTCCCTCCTCCTTCAAATAACCCATTTGGTACCTGAAAGCTGCTGTCATGTCCCCTCTTTTCCAGAGGAAACACCCCAATTTCTTTCAATCTTGCCGCACAGGGCATGTTTTCTAGCCCTTTAATCACTTTTGTTGCTCTTCCCTGGATTATCTCCAATTTGCCCACCTAGGGTATGTCTACACTACCCCGCTAGTTCGAACTAGCGGGGTAATGTATGCATACCGCACTTGCTAATGAAGCCCGGGATTTGAATTTCCCGGGCTTCATTAGCATAAGCGGGGAGCCGCCATTTTTAAATCCCCGCTGCTTCGAACCCCGTGTAGCGCGGCTACACGGGGCTCGAACTAGGTAGTTCGGACTAGGGTGCCTATTCCGAACTACCGGTACACCTCGTTTCACGAGGAGTACCGGTAGTTCGGAATAGGACCCTAGTCCGAACTACCTAGTTCGAGCCCCGTGTAGCCGCGCTACACGGGGTTCGAAGCAGCGGGGATTTAAAAATGGCGGCTCCCCGCTTATGCTAATGAAGCCCGGGAAATTCAAATCCCGGGCTTCATTAGCAAGTGCGGTATGCATACATTACCCCGCTAGTTCGAACTAGCGGGGTAGTGTAGACATACCCCTATTTCCTTAAATATGGCACCAGACCTGAGCACAGCACTTCGCCTGAGACCTGGTCTGATCTCTCTAGAGGAGCCAGAGACGGGTGGATACTGACCCAGTGGGTGTTCCTGTCAGGAGCTGTGGGACCAGGCTGGGTCTCACCCCACCCACGGAGCAGACACCCGGCCATGGGGCCAGCAAACAGTGTCAGACCGGGGGATCTCACCTGTCACTGCGATGGGGATGCGCTGGCTCCTCTCTGATTCGAACTCCCGTCCATTCACACTGCGCCAGTATTTACAGCTGTAGGTGACAGCAGCCGACATGTTAACCTTCGACAGCTGGATCGAGGCCATAGAACGATACGGGAGTTGGGAGAATTCCTGGGGCTGGATTGTCTCTTCATCTCTGAAGAACCGGATCCTGGCCAGGTTATACACCCCAGGAGCTGAGCATCTCAGGGTCACATTTTCCCCAGTGATGTAGACAGGCTGCGGCGGGGACACAGTGAGCTCGGGAGCTGGGAGGGAGTCTGGAAAAAACAAGGGGTTCAGGAAGGAGAGGGTTCCTACAGAGAGACTGGGCATGCAGGGACAGAGGAAGAACTAGTGAAGGGCAGAGCAGGGAGGGATCCTGGACACAGACCCCAGCCAGGCCCAGCTTCATGCCAGGAACCACATCCCTGCTGGGCCATGCAAACACTGAGGAGCAGAGATCTCCCTGCCGGGAACCCAGTGGTTCCAGCCTCCCCTGCTTGGTACCCGAGGGGGCAGCTCCTCCCCAGGCCAGTGCAGGCTGCATGTGAAGGAACGTTTTTAGCAGCTGGGGCCAAGGTGTCAGGGAGCTTCCCCCACCAGGCACAGACCAGGATGCCCTGCACTAAGGGCAGGTGGTAGCGACGTGCTTCTAGGCCATGGATACCCCTGGATAGTGTCACACACGCCAGCTGGGTTTTGCTCCATTGGCTCTAGTGGGGCTACAGCTCCCTGAATGCAGCTGAGATCCGCCCCACATCGGCAGTGGAGGACCCTGGTCCATGCTCTGTGCAAGCTGGGCATTCCTGCAGCCACACAGGAGAGATTCCAGTGCTGCCCAGAGGATTAGCAGAGCACCCACAGTTTGTGTTCCTACTGGGGGTGCACGTTCACACACACCCCAGCACACACAGGAAATTATTCCACACACGGATGGAAAAAGTCCTCCCACAGATGGAAATGAATGGAGAGAGCGTTTATCCTGGTGCATCCTTTACAGCACTGGGGGTGGGGAACACCGGTAACAGGTTAGGGACCCGTCCTGCACCCGACGGAATCATGACCGAGCAATCCCTGCAGCTGTGGGATTATCGAATTTTGGAGCATGCCCTGAACGAGCCCCACAAGCCCACAGCCCTGCCCAGTCTCTGAGATCAATTGGGCCCCGAGCTCCACTACAGAGTGTAGGAGATGGAGGGAATGGCCCTCACCAGAGCCGGGAGGTTAGACTGAGGGATTGGGGTGGGCTTGAGATTCCCAATGACCCACCTGCCAAAAACCAGGAAATAGGGGCTCACCTGTCACAGTGATGGAGATGGAGTTGCTGTTCTCAGAGGAGATCTGTTGTTTGGATTGCCATCTCCAGTACGCACAGGTGTAGGACCCAGCCCGGCCCTTCTCAGCTGTGAGCTCCAGCCAGGACTCAGTAGTATTTCTGAGGAGTGTGCTGGGGCCCTGCTGCCCTTTCTGATAGAATCTGTATCCCGAAGCCCAGGCCTGCTCAGGAGGCCTGCACGTGAGGGTGACTGAGTCCCCTGGAAGATATTCTCTGCGTTGAGGGCAGTGAGAGAGTTTGGGGGCCGGCTGGAGACCTAGAACAGAGGCCGAGGGGTCAGTGTGGAGGGAGGGACCTGGGAGGAAGGAGCAAAGGGGAGAAGGGGGAAGAGATGAGTTTTGTTCAGATCTGAACCCAAACCAGCCTCATGTCATGGCCCTGCACCTGCCCCCATGCTGGGAAATAGCCCCCGGCAAGAACCCACAGCCCACCTCTCTCTCACACACTCAGGGTGCCCAGACAGGACTGAAGGGGGGCAGGATTATTGATGACAATTCAGTCTCAGCAGCCCCCTATTCCATAAGGGTGTTCATACCACAACCCCCTGCCAGGGGCATGGGCAGAAGATGGGGGAGAACCCGTCAGCCGAGCTCCAGACCCCCTGGCACTAACTTGGGGTATGTCTACACTGCCACCCTAGTTCGAACTAGGGTGGCTAATGTAGGCATTCGAACTTGCAAATAAAGCCCAGGATTTAAATATTCCGGGCTTCATTTGCATGTTCCCGGGCAGGCGCCATTTTTAAATGCCTGTAGTTCGAACTACCTGCCCATGGCTACATGCAGCATGGACTAGGTAGTTCGAATTAAAGCTCCTAATTCAAACTACCATGATTCCTCCTGCAAGGAGGAATTAGGAGCTTTAATTCTAACTACCTAGTGTCGCGTGTAGGCTCGGGCAGGTAGTTCAAACTACGGGCATTTAAAAATGGCGTCCACTCGGGAACATGCAAATGAAGTCCAGGATATTTAAATCCTGGGCTTCATTTGCAAGTTCGAATACCTATATTAGCCTCTCTAGTTCGAACTAAGGTGGCAGTGTAGAGATACCCTAGAAGACAAGTCGTCCTGTGGCACCTTAGGGTATGTCTACACTACAAAGTTAGTTCAAATTAACATTGTAGTATAGACGTACCCTTAGAGACTAACCAACAGAGATACACAGAGAGTGTCATGCACTTGGGTTGGGCAAACACACAGCCCCGGGAAGGCAGAGGAGCAGAGTCTCTGCTTGCCTGAGGAAGCGGGTGGTGCCCACTGAAGCTTGTGGAGCCAGCTCACTAGATTCCCACAGGATCACTCGGGTTCTAGTTACAGATTCACATAGCGACCCCACTGACTAGAAGACATGGAACAAAGAGAGAAGTGAGGGGCTGGCTGGATGTGCGGAAGGGAGGGGAGAGTTTTTCCACTCGCCGCCTCTCCCCTGGGGTCTCTGCAGAACCTGCTTTCAGTGCCTCGCTGGGTGGTGCTGGGTTTGTGTCCATGGGATCCCAGAGGTGGGGCAGAGAGATCCTCACACACAGCCCCATATCAATGGGCTCTGCCCAGGGGCTCAGTGTCATGGTGAGGTGGGAGCTCAGTCTTCTTGACTTTCCCTGCCCTTTCTCTCTCGGCTGGGACTGCCAGTAAGGGGCTAGGTAGTGCCCATGGGGCTGGGAGCAACTTCTCCCCTATGGCCTGGGCTGGGTCTCTCCAAAGAGATGCCCTGAGCAGCCATCAGCTGGGGTTGCTTTTCTGCCCCCACAGATGTGAGTCTGGACGGGAGCTGCAGCTGTAAATTCCATGAGAGACGTCTGTGAATGGAGCAGACAGACCCACCCATGGGATGACATAGGACACCCAGAGACACCCTCCTCAGCAAATACACAATGGAAGAGGAGGAGGCTCTCCAACACCACTGCTGAAGAACCTCTCACCCCACCGTGAGCATCTCAGCAAGGCCGGGAGACATTGTTACCTGCGGAAGTCACTGGGCTGGGGAGACTCTGGACTGAGGCTGGAAGAGAAGTGCAGAGAGGGGGTGAGAGCTCACAGAGGAGGATGTGGGGCAGGGCTGGGGGAGTCTCCAGAGAGACGGGGGCTTAGGGCCGGGGGCCAATGCAGGTCACTTACCCAGCAGGGACAGGAGCAGAGGCAGCACCATGCTGAGCTGATGGCTCTGGGCTGGGAGCTGGATTCTCAGCTCAGCCTCTAGCCCCATGTGACTGCAGAAAGGGGAATGGGCCCCTCCCCCGTGACACAGGCAGGGGAAGTCACAAGCAACTTCAGTTGCACACAGCGCTCAGGGGATGGACCGGCAGCAGCAACTCACCATAAGTGGGTCTGAGAGCAGCTGCCCACTTCCCGCCACCTCCTCCCCCACCATCCGGCCTGGCTTTGGGCTTTGCAGTGACACCCAATGCTGGGGTGGGGGTGGCGAGGAGCTGCCCCTAGGGGCCAGATTTTCCAGAAGTGGCCCAACGTCTCAGCTGGTGCATTGGAAATTCCCTTGAGTTACCCTGATTTACACCCATTGGCAGCTGGCCCATTGACTCCGCTGTAGTCACAGCCCGTTGACCCCAGCTGGGATCTGCCCCTTTGACTCCAATGGAGCTAGGGCCCATTGACCCAAGCGGCCTGGGGGTGAAGCTTAAGTGAATGTTTGGAGTTTCTGCTCCATCCCAGGCAGCGCTGTGCAGACAGGGAGTGATGGGGCCAGGCAGGTTTCAATGCCCCCACTCAGCCCTCAAGTGATGGTGAGATGTTCTGTACCCCAAAGCAACCTCTGGCTCCCCCATGTTTGCCTGGGTGTAACAGGGCTCCACCTCCCCCCCGGTGCCTCCTGTTGGTCACACCGAGTATTAACTCTGTCCTCATCCCCCTCTGCAGGGACGAGGAACCGTTTCTGAGTCATGGGCTGCTGACCCCCAGGTGAGTACATTTGGTGTGCTCCAGCCCCACAGTGGGAGAGCAGGGGAGAGAAGCTGGAGCACCAGCAAAGGCTCCCTAGTGCTGTGGGGAGAGCCCCAAGGCTCAGGGGCCAGCTCCAGGCAGGCCAGGGGGCTCAGGTTCCCCTCTCCCCCACCCTTCTGGGTGGCGTCTCCCCCGTCATCACGCCAACCTCTCGCCACTCTCCATTCTGCTCCCATGTCCCTTCCCAGATCATGGCAGCCCCCCCTGAGGACACTGCCTGCATCTGTGCCCACCACTCTGCTCCTCCTCTCCTTCTGGGGGTGTCAGCAGCCCTCAGTCTCACCTGCCACAGTGACCAACTGCAGCCCCAATCTAGCCCCTCCCCTCTGGGGCAGCCACAGTCTGTCCAGGTCACAGGCCAATGGTGGGTAGAGGTGGTACAAGGGGAAAGGACCCAGGCCCACACACTCACTACTCTGGGTTCCAGCAAAGGGACCCTCCGGCCCAGCCTCATCCCACCCTCCCTCACTCTCCCTTAACTGCCTCCTCTTTCCAGGGCCACTTCCCCTGTGACCCTTGCACCTCACTGGACCGTGTATCAAGACCAGAAGCCTGGCAGGTGTCAGTACAGAGCACTCCTCTCCTTAGCCCCCTGAGCCTACCCAGATTTCTCCATGGTGCCTCTCTGGGGGTATGTCTACACTACCCTCCTAGTTCGAACTAGGAGGGTAATGTATGCATACCGCACTTGCTAATGAAGCCCGGGATTTGAATTTCTCGGGCTTCATTAGCATAAGCGGGGAGCCGCCATTTTTAAATCCCCGCTGCTTCGAACCCCGTGTAGCACGGCTACACGGGGCTCGAACTAGGTAGTTCGAGGAGTAACGGTAGTTCGGAATAGGACCCTAGTCCGAACTACCTAGTTTGAGCCCCGTGTAGCCGCGCTACACGGGGTTCGAAGCAGCGGGGATTTAAAAATGGCGGCTCCCCGCTTATGCTAATGAAGCCCGGGAAATTCAAATCCCGGGCTTCATTAGCAAGTGCGGTATGCATACATTACCCCGCTAGTTCGAACTAGCGGGGTAGTGTAGACATACCCTGGGAACCTCCTGCACCTTCCTGGCCCGCACCCTCTGCTCTGATATGCAGCTCTATATAGCCAGGGCTGTCCCAGCCAGCTGCCATCTGATTGGCTCCCTCTAAGCTCTCTCTCCTCATTGGCCAGGGCTCTGTGGTGATGGAATGATGACAGGTTTGGTCCAAAGTTGCCTATAAGGGATCATTCTAAAAATCCTCCCCTGCCAAACGCTCAGACTGGGCTGGTCTGGGCTGTGTGCGCTGCCCTTGTGTCTGATGGGATCAGCACTGACTCTGTGCCCACAGTTCAGTCTGTTTGCTCCTGGCGTGACACCCACATGGAAGTTCACATCCAATCCCACCAGCACCGTGTGGTCGAACCTTTCCAGGGGACGGCCCATTAGGAAAAACAACAGGCCTTGGAGAAAGCAGATCCCATCTGATGACGTTGCCTGTGAAAGTTCTAGCTTGAATGGCTCCTGCTATGACATACCAAAGCACACATGGGATGTGTGGCAGTGCGTCCGGGGTTCCCTCACCTCCTGCACCCCCGTAATGGCACGGACAGACTTCACCAGCCAGTAGAATAGAGGGAGTTTATTGCTTCTCCAAGACACAGCACAGATGTCATCTGGTTACAGGGCCAGGCCTAGGATGCCTCAGCCCCCCCTGAGATGGGGAGACTGGGCCTTTAAATCCTAGCCGCTGCTTAGGCTGTCTCCTCCATGATACCAGACAGAAACTAAAAACCCTCTTCCAGTCCTGCCTCCCAGCCAGGGGCTGGACCTCGCCCTTCTTCCTTTGTCTCCCTCCCTGGGAGCCAACTGGTCCGACAGGTTTGGAGCCCCTTGCATAATGACTCATCCCCTGTCCTGCTGGGCCGTGTTACAAATAGCCGCCAGTGGGGGTCACCCACAGCCCACCACCAAGCATAGCAACCACCAAGGTACCAACACTACATCACACCTGTCCCTCCCCCAAGAGCGAATTGAGCGAGGTCACTCTGCCGGTGGCCTGGGGAAGTTTGTGCCCCTTGCTATGGGACAGCGTGTCAGCGATGATGTTGGCGCTCCTCTTGACGTGGATCACTTCCATGTCATAGACCTGCAGGAGCAGGCTCCACCTCAGCAGCTTGGCGTTGGTCCCCTTCATCTGGTGCAGCCAGGTCAGGGGGCAGTGGTCGTGTACACTGTGAAACGCTGGCCAAACAGGTATGGCTGCAGCTTTTGAAGGACCCACACCATGGCCAGGCATTCCCTCTCTACGGTCACGTAGCTCCACTCCCGGGGCAGCAGCTTCCTGCTCAGGTGCATGATGGGGTGTCATTCCCCCTTCTCGTGCACCTGCATCAGCACCGTCCCCAGCCTGGTGTCAGAGGCATCAGTAAACATGATAAAAGGCTTGTCAAAATCCAGATTTACCAAAACTTGACCAGGGCTTCCTTCAGTGCACAGAGAGCCCTCTGGCACTGCTCCGTCCAGACCACCCTGTCTGGCCTCCCCTTCCTGCACAGCTCTGTGATCGGGGCAAAGATGGAGCTGAAGTTGGGCACAAACGTCCGGTAGTACCCCGCCATCCCAATGAAAGCCTGGACCTGCTTCTTGGTCTGGGGCACAGGCCAGTCTTGGATGGCCTCCACCTTGGCTGGCTCTGGCTTCAAGCAGCCACTCCACACCTTATGGCCCAGGTAGGACACTTCGGCCATTCCAACCTTGCACTTCCCAGCCTTTACGGTCAGCCCAGCCTCCTTCAGCCGATCCAGTACCTGGCTGACCTGGGCCACGTGGTCCTCCCAGGACTGACTGAAGATACAGATATCATCTGTGTACGCTAGGGCACAGTTCTGCATTCCCCGCAGCAGCTGGTCCACCAGATGCTGGAAGGTGGCCGGCGCCTCTTTGAGGCTGAAGGGCAGGACCAGGAACTCATAGAGCCCCAGCAGGATGATAAAAGCCGATTTAAGTCTGGCCTCCTGGTCTAGTGGCACCTGCCAGTAGCCCTTGGCGAGGTCTACGGTGGTGAGGTAGTGAGCTCCCCCCAGTTTGTCCAGGAGCTCGTCGGGCCTTGGCATTGTGTAGGCATCGGACACTGTGATGGCGTTGAGCTTCTGGTAGTCCACACAGAACCTGATCGACCCGTCCTTCTTGGGAACCAGCACCATGGGAGAGGCCCAGGGGCTGAACCTTGCCCTCCTTCCTTTGTCTCCCTCCCTGGCAGCCAACTGGTTGGACAGGTTGGGAGCCACTTGCATAATGACTCATCCCCTGTCCTGGTGACCAACTCATATGACACTGGACTCCATCCTGTGCCTTTGCTTTCTCATGACCTGTGCTGGTGAACTGTTTGGGACAGTGACTTTCTCACCACACAGGAGCAGCTATGAAAGGGGAGGTGACATCGATACATGGCCTCACTCCTGCAACTCACCACCTGGAAACACCTTAGGAACAGCAACTGGGCTGGGGAATTTGTAAAAGTGCCAGAGGCACTGTGCTCATGAACAGGGGCTGGTGCATTGCACTCTCTGCATTGAGGGAGGGCAAACTGGGTAAAAAACCTGGGCCTTGTTTACACTGGCATGTTTTGTCACCAGAACTTGCCTTTCATTGACAAAACAGTGAGAGCGTACACCCTACTTTTGTCAGGAAAAACACCCGGTTTTGGTGACAAAAAGCTTCCATCCCTGTGAGAGACCATGGGATGGGTGAGCTCCCTCGTCACTGTGGAGAAAAGCAATGGCTGGTCACATGTCTGCTGAGATCCAGGAGACCTCACCAAGGCTACCAAAAAAACCCCAAAACATTTCAAACCACTACCCAGAGAAGAGATTATGGGTTTTTGCAAATGCCCCAAATCTTAGTATATTGAATTCATCCTCCATTAAATTAACTGAAGAAAGCTCAGAGTTATGCCTGAAGCCACCACCCAAATGCAAAAAACCCTTGAAATCCAGGAAAAACACTTGGGAACGTCTCTCTCTGTGGAACCTCAAACTCTTTAACTCTGCCATAGGAAACAGCTTTAAAACAAAATGTAATTTCTTAATAGTGGACCTTCAATCTCACACATCCACACAGAACCTCCTGCTTTTTGCTTTTCTTAGGACAAAGGAATGATCATAATCTTAAAAACGTTAATTTTATTAATAAAACAAAGAAAGACATTGATTGTAAAGCATTTGAGTGCTAGGTGTTACACAACAGCGACAACAACAAAGATAAAACACAGAGGATTGCTTCCCTCTGTTTCAGATTCAGTTTTCAGGTGGCTTTAAAACAGGGGAGTTTAACCAAACAAAAACCAAAGAAAATAACCTGATCACTTTTAACTAAACATTTCCTGTTCTACTTATCTCTGTTGCTCCCAATTTAGGTTTCTTTACTTACACCTGGCTATTGCTGGGAAATCCAGGCCTTATTCCTCCTCAGTCCATTTTCTCTCCAGTTCCTGCTTGACTCACACCCTAAGGAAACTTAAAAAGGCAAAACTTGTTTTATTTGAAAAATCTTTCCCCCTCTCCCCATTGAGGCTCCTGGCTCACTGCCAACATTTCCAGGATACCTACAGTTCTGGGTTTAACCCTTTAGTTCTTGGAGATCTTGGACTTATCATAAATAGTTCTCTGAAAACGTCCACACAGTGTGCAGCGGCGGTCAAAAAGGCAAATAGAATGTTAGGAATTATTAAGAAAGGGATAGAAAATAAGACCCAGAATATCTTACTGCCCCTGTATAAAACTATGGTATGCCCACATCTTGAATACTGTGTATAGATGTGGTCTCCTCACCTCAAAAAAGATATTTAGGCCTTGGAAAGGGTTTAGAAAAGGGCAACTAAAATGATTAGGGGCTTGGAACAGGTCCCATATGAGGAGATGCTAAAGCGACTGGGACTTTTCAGTTTGGAAAAGAGGAGACTGAGGGGGGATATGATAGAGGTATATAAAATCATGAGTGGTGTGGAGAGGGTGAATAAAGAAAAGTTATTCATTAGTTCCCATAATATAAGGACTAGAGGACACCAAATGAAATTAATGGGTAGCAGGTTTAAAACTAATAAGTGAAAGTTCTTCACACAGTGCATAGTCAACCTGTGGAACTCCTTGCCAGAGGAGGCTATGAAGGCTAGGACTATAACAGAGTTTAAAGAGAAGCTAGATAATTTCATGGAGGTTAGGTCCATAAAAGGCTATTAGCCAGGGGATAGAAATGGTGTCCTTGGCCTCTGTTTGTCAGAAGCTGGAGAAGGATGTCAGGAGACAAATCGCTTGATCATTGTCTTCAGTCCACCTTCTCTGGGGCACCTGGTGCTGGCCACTGTTGGCAGACAGGCTACTGGGCTAGATGGACCTTTGGTCTGACCCAGTACTGCCATTCTTATGTTCTTATGTTACTGAATACTGGCATGTTACAGCCAGTAGTAACAAAGGTGGTTGCTGTTCCAGTCTTACTGTGGAGTCACAGACAGTGACTCTTCAGCTTTCCAGTCCCTCTCGCCACCCAGATACACTAGGACTAGGGATAATGGTCACTACCACCAAAACTCACATCACAATTCAGTTGCTTCCAGTCCCAAGACAACAGCTACTTACCCTAGATCAATTGGTTCTCTAGAACCTGCACCAAAGACAACACCCGTAGCCAGAAACTTTCTAAAGATTTATTAAGTAATAAAAAGAAATAAAAAAGTTATCTGCAGGTTAACTCCTGCAAACAGATACACCCCACAGAACTCCCATTGGAATCCAAAGAGTGACACAGCTGTAGTGATCTGTCTATTCAAAGGGGATTTGTAGGTAGACCCACAAGGCAGCCTTGGAGAATCTCTGGTTTCAGTTCAGACTTTCTGGCCCTTCAGTTCAGACTCTCTCTTTGAATTCAGAGTTCAAACAGCCAAAAACTCGTTTCTACTTGTCAGGGATTTTTATTCCCTTCCCCCAGTGAACAGGAGGATGGGACCCATTCACATGCTCATCTCTTGTCTGTGGGTCTGGGGAGCAAACAGCAAAGCTTTTTGTGCTCTGATGATCCACAATTGTTTGTCTGTTGTCTAGGGGGTTTAGCTGCGCAGGAAATAAACTCTCCTGTGGTAACCTCGTATTTCACACTTGGTCACGCTTCTCTCCAGACTGCATAGGTGTTTACAGTTACAGAGCAAACATGCACATTAGCAGTGAGATTACTGCAGGCAGCAACCTGCAAATATTTCACAGAGTCTAGACTGCCGTGCTGTGACGGATCAGCTGATCGTCGGCACAGCGCAACGGCCATGTTTATTTTAATGAAGCAGGGATTATTTAAATCCCCGCTTCATTGACTATGCCGGGCAAACTAGTTTACATGGCTCCGTCGATGGAACCATGTCGTCTAGACATACCTTGAGAGAGAGTTTTCTAAAGGCATGCAAAAAATTTGACATCACAGAGCACTATAGCACAGAATGCAGGAAACTCAGCAAAGCTGTGACTTTTGGTGAGCAGAAGGAGCTTCCGGTCAGAGACAGACTCATATCTGGTACTAAAGATAATGTGTGACAAAAGAAACGGCTCCGAGAAGGAGATGTCACCTCCAAACATGCTCTCCAGACAGTAGAGAGGGTGCAAGGCAGCAGAAACGGTGACATCACAAGCCAAAGAACTGAATTTACCGAAGGGGTTTTCCGTGTGTTACGTACCAGTGAATGCAGCTAGAACAGATTCAATCCAAGAGGGTATCACTGCGTCTGAAAACTACCATCCCTGTGAAACCTGCTGCAGACAGTTACGTGGAAGTTGCGGATCACTGCCTGGGACCAAACAGTGTGTTCCCTTTGGAAATTCTATTATAAATAAAATCCCAAACACAGAACTCTCCAGTGCTCTCAGTGACAGACAATCCGGTGAGGAGTCTCACAGACACTGGGATCGAGCAGGTCTGAGGACTGGGACTGGACACAGCCTAGGGCAGGGACTGGAACATTTCTCGCACTGACATTGGACCCAACAGCTCTGTCTGTGCGAGATGAGGAGAAAGTGAAAGTAAAACCTAAAGGGCCCCGGCAAACACAGGGACCTGGTTACTGTGGAACAAATATGGCAGTGGCAGAAGTGGTGCATTGGTAACTAGCAGCTCCCTCAAAAACACACCACTTCTAGGCTACCGTTCATTGCAATATCAAAGAAGGTGACACAAATTTCATACCTGGCTGCATGTGCGAATTGCTTCCCCCAGGGACAAGAGAAGGTGACATGTTCACATGTTTGTCTCCAGTTCATGGGTCAAGAGGGGTGGGAAGCAAGCAGTGAGGTGTATTCTCTGATGTTGCACACTTGTTTGTCTGATATCTGGGGGCTTCTTACACTGGGCAGGAAATCGCCCCTCCTGTGGCAAACTCGTACTTCACACTTAATCATGCTTCTCTCCAGAGTGTGTGGGTGTTTACAGTTGCAGAGCAAACACTGAAATATCACCTTGTAACATGGGGTGTGGCCACTAGCAGTGAGATTAATGGAGACACAAATAAACGAATTTGATAAATTAAGACCCTTTTATAAATCTAACACCTCTACAGAGCAAACCATCGCCCAGATGCCCTTGTCTAGTCTCCAGCTGTGAGCTTGTCAGTTCTTAGCTAATCCCTGCAGCCAAGGCAAGAGCAGGTATTGGATGTGCCAGCATCACACCCCTGGCAAGTTTCACTTCTCTTCCATTGGCTAGACACACATACACTCGTCAATCCACATTGCCTTGTCTGGGGCCATCTTGTGTATCAGCTGCACCCACAGCACATCCCCAGCACATGCACATAACTCTTTATACACACCCCATGCACACAGCACACAGGGACAGTCAGCACCAGGGTCGGTGGGCTTCACATGATCCCTGACATGACAGCTCCATGTTCTGATAGCAGTGATGTGGGCTTGCCCTTGCCACATGGCTCACAAGGGCTGTTGGGGTGCGAAGGGTTAAGGATATCAGTGCCCGCGGGAGGGGGAAGAGACGCAGGGAGATTCAGACAGTGTCTCCTTCCTTATCTGGCTGCCTTCCGGGTGGGCTTGGTCACCACCTCGCTGTACAGCACATGCGCCTCTGCAGCAGGCTGGGCTCTGTTCTTCCACTGGCTTGTGCGAGAGCCCGAGGCCGAGAACTTGATGTGCGCGTAGGTGACTTCTGAGCCCTGGTGGGGGAGGACAGAGAAACAGTGAGGGGGAGGGTGTCAGGGCAATCAGTGCTTGAATGATGCACAGGGAAGGATCTCTGTGAAATCAGGGTTACAAGGACATTGGAGGACAGAGTGAAAGTGACCTTAGAAATATTGGAGAATTGCCCTGAAATCTTCAGGGAGGAACAACATGTAGGAAGGAAAAATTAAAGGCTGTAAATATTGAGTATCACTGGCCTGGAAGGAGCATTGCAGAAAAAGAGCCCAAATTGCATTTGAATCAACAAAACGATGCTGCTGAATGAAAGGCTCACATTGCTCTGGTCTGGATGAACGGGAGGATTGTGTGAGGCAGCTGAGAGAATTATCTCCTGCTACTTGACACTGGTGAAGACTCAGGTGGAGCCCCCTGTCCAGGTCTTGGCATCGCCCTTGTGCACACACTGTAAAGGCCCAGAGGAAAGTGACCGAACTGACCAGATGTTGATACCATATGACCCAGGTGACAGGTGCACAAATGGGGCCTGTTCTGTCAGGAGACGGGAAAGCTGAGAATAGAACAACCCTTCAGAGACAATGTTACAAACAGACGGTGACCAGCTGTTCTCAGTGTCCACGAAAGGTTTAATTAATCCTACTTCAGCACAGCGGATAACACTGGGGCTGTGTCTACACTGGGCTACTTATTCCGGAAAATCAGCCGCTTTTCCGGAATAAGCTGCGAGCTGTCTACACTGGCCCTTGAATTTCCGGAAAAGCAACGATGCTCTACTGTACAAAATCAGCCGCTATTCCGGAAAAACTATTCTGCTCCCGCTTGGGCATAAGTCCTTATTCCGGAACATTGTTCTGGAAAAGGGCCAGTGTAGACAGCCCACTAGTCTTTTTCCGGAAAAAAGCCCTGATCGCAAAAATGACGCTCGGGGCTCTTTTCCGGAAAAGCAGCCTGCCAATGTAGATGCTCCTTTTCCGGAAATACTTATAACGAAAACTATTTTGTTCTAAGCATTTCCGGAAATTCATGCCAGTGTAGACACAGCCTAGAAGACTTGAGGTGCAGGCCCTGCCCTACATTTCTGAGAGTCCGTGACAGTTGGGAATGATGGGGAAGGAAATGACCACATTTCAGCCCTTTCTCCTTCCTGAACAAACCCCGGGCAGCTTCCCTTTGGGGCTGTTCTCTGCCTGCCTTGCCCCAGACAGAAAGCTGCATCTCAAGACTGGGCACAAGATTCTGACCATGCAGTTTCAAGGGTTTGAAACTATAAATCCATTCCCGTTACCTGTTCCACCTGCTCCACTCCAGCGCACAGGTCTTTGGGTTGTTTATTATGATGACCAAGATTCGTGTTTCTGGTGTGTTCACTGGGCGCAGATCCCTCAGTGATTTTCAGAGGCTTTGGAACTGAAACAGAACCAGAGGAGAATGGAGCTGAAGTGGGGAGCAGCAAGCGGGAATGACTCCACCAGCGTGTGACCCTTAGAAAGCAGAAGCCAAACTCAGCTTTGTGACTGTTGATTTCAGTACGTGTGTGAATCTGCGGCTCCTACCAGGGCACAGGGTGAAAATGGATAAACAAATGTCTCTGTTTCTGTCTATTTAGAGTTCCCCAGTCCAGAGCTATAAAGATGCCTGAATGTTTTATGTTGTTTGACTCCTCCCTTAACCCTAACCACAGCTAATAACCTTGTGTCCAGTTCTGGGCACCACATTTCAAGAAAGATGTGGAGAAATTGGAGAGGGTCCAGAGAAGAGCAACGAGAATGATTAAAGGTCTAGAGAACATGATCTATGAAGGAAGGCTGAAAGAATTGGGTTTGTTTAGTTTAGAAAAGAGAAGACTGAGAGGGGGACATGATAGCCGTTCTCAGGTATCTAAAAGGGTGTCATAAGGAGGAGGGAGAAAACTTGTTCATCTTGGCCTCTGAGGATAGAACAAGAAGCAATGGGATTAAACTGCAGCAAGGAAGGTTTAGGTTGGATATTAGGAAAAAGTTCCTAACTCTCAGGGTGGTTAAACACTGGAATAAATTTCCCAGGGAGGTTGTGGAATCCCCATCTCTGGAGATATTTAAGAGCAGGTTAGATAAATGTCTATCAGGGATGGTCTAGACAGTATTTGGTCCTGCCATGAGGGCAGGGGACTGGACTCGATGACCTCTCGTGGTCCCTTCAAGTCCTAGTATTCAATGACTGTATGATTAACCTTAGCACTCATATCAAACCTCAGTCCTATTGCATAGCCAAAAACCAGCCCAGTGGGCACAACCCCAACAACTCACCCAAACAACCCAAGAAGAAGTTGGGCCCAGAGACCAGAGTTCTTGCATGGGACATGGGGAAACTCAGATTCTCTGCTCTGCCCCCCACTTCCCGTGTGAGCTTGGACCCCGGGGGAATTGGCCACTTCAGTTACTGGCTTGACCACACTGAGGAACAGATGGGAGATCACAGCTTCCAGCCACCTTTCACCCACCTCTTTTCTTCCTACAGCAGCAGCAGATCAGAGCAGCCAGGGCCCCAGCTGGGAGCAAGATGCCGCCTGTTATCAGCAGAATATCCTGGGCTTTGAGTGAGGCTGTTCATGCAAAACACAAAGAAAAGGGAGGGAAGGGCAAATGAGAACAGCTTGTGCAACAACCTGGGATCAACTGGACTCTGCCCTTGGAACACATTTCCTGTAATGACCCTTCACTGCTGCCCATGAGAATCTGCTCTAGCAGCCTGCTCCTCCTGCCAAAAAGGGGATGAAGGTCAAGGGGTTATAGGCCTGCCTGTGGCACGGGCTATGGGGGTTCAGTTCCGTGCTGAACTGTAGGTCCCCTGAGGCACATTCCTTCTCCTTGCCTCCGTTCTGCATCTCTACAATGGGGAGGGGAGGAATAAATCCATTAACAACAGCCCCTCGGATCCTTGAACCATCCAAGTCCATGGCTAGAAAGGGCATGAGGATTGGGGGTGTGGGGAATTTGGAGATTTCAAACTCCATTCTGATTTCTATCTCCATGTGACATCTGCCACCTGATTCAGCCTCCTGTTCCCAGCAAAGCTCCTAGGATGGGTCTCCTCTCATTGGAACAGCGCACTCAGCTCAATGAAGGAACCACAAATGTGTCACCTGTCCTGGTGGCATTCACGGTGACATTCACAGCCTGGCTCTTGAGGGACGGGACCCACCTCCCACTCACGTTGTCCTCGTACCCGCAGGTGAATTCCCCGCTGTCTTTGGGACTGGCCCATGGGATGCTGAGCACAGAGCCCTTCACAGAGCGGGAGCCGGGCTCCATGGTGCTGATCTCAGACCCTGTGTCCCTGGGGACAAACTCAACTCCATCCTTGTAGAAATGAAACCTCCTCTCACCTGTGTCCTCTGGGGCCGTGCAGGTGAGGTTCAGGGAGAGCCCTTTGCTCACAACTCCACATGCGGGCTCCATACTCAGCACTGGCTGGGGAGGGGGATCTGTGGGGAGCAGCAAAGGGGAGGGGTCAGCAGGGACATGGAAGGAGAGGAAGTGGCTATTGTGCCCAGAAATCAATCTACTCAGAGCTGACCTGGGTTCTCTCTCCAGAGCCCCTTGCTTCACTGAAATGAGTGGGAGACGGGATAGGGGTGGAGTTTGCTTCCTTCCAATCTGAGTTTTCATCCTTCACAGCTTTAGGGCCTGAAAGCACCATTCCCCAGGCAGAGTTCTCCCTGCCCCTTGCATCTGGACCCCCAGGGTTCCCTCCTAGACCTGATAGTGTCTCCACAGTTCCTTGTTCTCTGGCTGTGCATCTTCCTCCCACCACTCCTGGGCTATGTCTACATTTGCGACTTCTTGTGCAAGTATGGCCGTTGTTGCGCAAGAATCCACAGAGCATCCACGCTGCCCGCCTGCTATTGTGCAAGGAAATTTACAGTACGGTGTGGTGAGAGAGGGCTTCTTGCACAAGCGCTAAGCTCTTTTTTAACAGGTATAAGCCCTTTTGCGCAGGAGCTCTTGTGCAAGAGGGCTGTGTGGACGCTCGGCAGGGATTTCTTGCACAAGAAAGCCCTATGGCTAAAATGGCCACCAGAGCTTTCTTGCACAAGAGAGCGTCCACACGTTCATGGATGCTCTTGTGCAAAAGCACAGCTCCCACATGGCAGTGTGGACATTTTCATGTACAAGACTTCTTGCACAAGAACCCTTACGCAGGATGTTCTTGTGCAAGAAGCTGCCAGTGTAGACATAGCCCTGGTGCACTACTAAACTGACTAAAGGGGAGGCTTTTAATCAGTGTGAGCTGGTCCTTGAATGGATTCAGGTGTCACAGTCAAACCTAAGGGTGTGTCTAGACTACAGGGTTTTGTCGACAAAAGTGGACTTTTGTCGACAAAACTATACCTGCGTCCACACTGCCTTTGAGTTATGTCGACATAACGTCGACAAAACTCAGCAGTTTTGGCGATGTATGTAAACCTCATTCTACGAGGAATAACGGTTTTTGTTGACAGAGTTCTGTCGATAGAAGGCGTTATTGCATCTACACTGTCCTTTGCGTCCACACTGTTATGTCGACAAAGCAGCTTGCTTTGTCGACAGAACTGAATGTAGTCTAGACGCTCTTCGTTGACAGAAGCTTTGTCGACAGTATTTTTCAACAAAACTTCTGTCGACAAAACCCTGTAGTCTAGACGTATCCTAACTGTGCTAGCCAATTGTAGCAAGTGTCTTAATTTACTAACTGTCTCAATTGAGTTCTATGAGGTTCTTAATTAAGAGGCCATAAACCGATCCATCTCCTGATAGTAAGAGTGAAGAAAGCTGCAGGGATGCAGGATTAGAATTTTTGCCCATCTGTTGGGATGCCAGTACTGCGAGCACCCCATAGCAATACCCAGGGCTGTGAGCAACCCTACGGCAGTATCCTCTTATCCCCAAACTTTACTGCTCTGCTTTAACTCTCTTGTAGAGGGAGCATCCCAACCCATGACAGCGTGTCTGAGGCCTGGACCTGACTCTGAACAGAGCCTGGAGGTAGATGTGGTACCTGTTTCACTAAATATCCCCTGATTCCCAAATGCCAAAATATCAAAGACTCCCCACAAAGCTCTGTGGAACCAGGCAGTGATGTTACTGGTGGGTTCCAATTGTCTTCGTTGGCCTTTCATGTAGAAACATAGAATCATAGAATAATAGGACTGGAAGGGACCTCGAGAGGTCATCGAGTCCAGCCCCCCGTCCTCAAGGCAGGACCAAGCTCCATCTACACCATCCCTGACAGATGTCTATCTAACCTGTTCTTAAATATCTCCAGAGAGGGAGATTCCACCACCTCCCTTGGCAATTTATTCCAATATTTGATGAGCGGCCAGGCTGTGTCTCAGCCCTGGGGTCAGCAAACAGCAGGAGAAAGGGACTCACCTGTCACTGTGATGTTGATGGGGCTGCTTGTCTCTGATAGGAGCTCTCGCCCAGACAGCGTCTTCCAGAATTCACAGCTGTACACTCCAGTGTGGGACCCAGATAGACCCGAGAGCCGCAGGGAGTCGGTGTAACTGTCCCGAGGGGAGGGCAGTTCCATGGAGTGGATTTTCTGGGTGTCCCTGAAGAAGCGGCTCCCGGACACTTTGGTCACTCCAGCAACTGAGCACGTCAGGGTCACATTTTGTCCAGCGATGTAGACAGGCTGCTGTGGGGACACGGTGAGGTGGGGGGCTGGAAAAGACAAAGGGTTCAGGGGAGGGGACAGTACCTACTTGGGAAGCTGGGGACACAGAGGCAGAGGAGGAGCCAGTGAAGGGCAGAGGAGGGAGGGATCCTGGACACAGACCTGAGCCATCCCGAGTTCCATCCCCAGGAACCACGTCCTCACCAGGCCATGCAAACACTGAGCAGCAGAGATCTCCCTGCCGGGAGCCCAGTGGGACCAGCCTCCTCCGCTGGGTACCTGAGGGAGCAGCTCTACCCAGGGAAACTCAGTCTGCCTAGGTTGGTGGGGCGAGGTGGGGGCTTGTGTGGCTGAGGCCAGTGGTGTGAG
The DNA here is from genome assembly GCF_049634645.1 of Pelodiscus sinensis. NCBI lineage: Eukaryota > Metazoa > Chordata > Testudines > Trionychidae > Pelodiscus > Pelodiscus sinensis. The sequence goes on along the minus strand of NC_134740.1, from coordinate 6,822,900 downwards.
AGAAAGCCCCCACTGAGCACAGACCAGGACTCCCTGCACTAAGAGCAGGAGGCAGCCATATGCTGCTGAGCTCTGGGTGCCCTAGTGGAGCTTCCCAAACTCCATATGGGACCTGGCTCAGTGACTACAAGGAAGCTGCAGCCCTTTGACTCTTGCTGGGATCTTGCCCATTCACCCACTGGGGTATTGGTGCCAGCAATGGGGTGGGTAACAGGACAGTGACCAATCCCTCTCCTGACACTAATCACAATTGATAAGACAAGCAATTGCAGGGATCAAGATTCACTGAGGATTACCCTGGCGGTACCCAACGCAGAGCCCTGTGCTGTGAACTTCCCTGAAGCAGTGTCCCCTGGAACTCCAATGCTATATGCTTCTGTGCAGCTGAGCCCAGTCTCTGAGGATGATTGGGGACTTCAAGCTCACTAGGGAGTATTTGAGACACAAGGCAGAGCCCTGACCAGAGCCAGGCGGCAAAGTTGATATGCTGGGATGGGCCTGAGATTCCCAGTGACCCACCCACCAAACAGCAGGAAACAGGCTCACCTGTCACTGTGATGGAGACGGAGCTGCTGCTCTTAGATGACCTCACTCCATTGGATCCCCATCTCCAGTACGCACAGGTGTAGAACCCAGCCCGTCCCTTCTCAGCTGTGAGCTCCAGCCAGGGCCCTGCAGTATCTCTGAGGAGTGTTCTGGGGCACTGCTGCTCTTTTCGGAAGAAGAATCTGTATCCCCCAGCCTGCTCACCGGGAGGAGGGGAGCACTTGAGCGCAAACGGCTCCCCGGGGGGATACACTTGGGACGTGTCTCTCCTGGAGATGTTGGGAGCCGGCAGCAGAGCTAGGACAGAGGCCGGGGGGGTCAGTGGAGAGGGGGAGGCCAGGATGGAACAAGGAGAAAAGAGAAGTGAGAGGAGATCAGCCCTGGAGAAATACGAACACAAACCAGCTGCATCTCACTGCCTGGCACCTGCCCCCACACTGGGAAACACCCCACAGCAAATATACCCCGGCCGGCCAAGTTACTGTCACTGTGTTGTCTCTCCTGCAGTCAAAGGAGCCAGATCTCACCCTGGTGTAAGCTAGAGTAACTCAGCTGAGTTTCCTTTACCCCAGCTGCATCCCTGGCCCAACCCCGGGCGGAGTCTCTGAACTGGTTCAATGGCAGCATGGCTCAGGCCTCTAGGATACGCAGTCAGGCTGGATTCAGAAATCCCCAGAGCTGTAGAATCCCCCTTGGCCGCTGGGCAATGGTCCCAGGGGTTGTTTCCCCTCATGCCGAAAATCTGCCCCTTATTCCCAGCTGGAATTTCCCAGGAACTGGGTCATGCAGAATCGTTGTCTGGTCTCCTGCAGAACCCTCCATTGGCACGTGTCTGTTCTCCATGTTGCACCCCCCACCCCCACCCACTCCTGCCCAACAACCTTCCCTTTGTGACACTGCACAGACTGGGCTGGGGGATGGAGGAGGCCAAAAGGGGGAGGGTTTTTTTTTCTGCAAATGGTTCAACCCCAGGACCCCCATTCCCATCAGGGTGTTCACCAGCCCTGCCCAAGTGCCCAGCAGGAGCTAGGAGGCGTTGCAGGGATGGCGATGGGGGAACCTTCTCTGCTATGGCTTGAGTGGGACCCACCAAAGGGATCTCCCTCAAGTGGCCATCAGCTGGGGGTGCTCTTCTGCCCCTACAGATGCAGCTCTCAATTGGAGCTACTGTGGGTGGGGCAGGTGCCCAGTCCCTCTCCCTGGTACCACAGCACAGAGGATGTTGTTACCTGCCGGCGACACCGGCCTGGGGAGACTCTGGAGAGAGGCTGCAGGAGAAGAGGAAAATGGAGGTGAGAGCCCTGAGACAGGAGTGGGGTACAGAGCGGGATGGGGGAGTCTCCAGACAGACACACACCGAGGGGCTGGGGGCTGAGGGACGCACTTACCCAGCAGAGGCAGGAGCAGAGGCAGCACCATGCTGAGCCGGTGGCTCTTTACTGGGAGATGGATTCTCAGCTCAGCTACTGGCCCCGTCTGACCATGGCGGGAAAGCGGGGGATGGGACCCTCGCCTGTGAAGCAGGCAGGGGAAGTCACAGCCTCAGGTGTGGTCACCGCTCAGCTCAGCGTCGTGACCGAATTCGGTGCTAACTGCGCAGGGCATGTGGGGGACGGCTGCCAATTTTCCACTGCTGATACTGGGGGGAGGAGCTCAACCAGCAGCCCCTAGTGACTGACAGCTCTGGGGTTGGGCCAGGGATGCAGGTGGTGTAAAGGAAACTCAGCTGAGTTACTGTAGCTTATGCCAAAGGGATCTGTCCCCTTTGACTGCAGGAGAGACAACACAGTAACAGTAACTTGGGGTCAGTCTCCAGCCAGGCCAGATCCAGCCAGGGCCCTGCCCTGTGTTTAAAAATACCGTTGGCAGTGATGGTTACTCACCCTACACTGGCACTGAGAGGAGCAATGGGTAACGGGAGCTGGAGGCTGGGGTGGGGAGGGAGTGAACAGAAAGGGAGGCAGCCCAGAAAGGATGGGAGCTGTGGGGCGAAGCTCTCCCTCCTCTCTCTGGTGGCTGGTGGCTGGAGGGGAGGCCTGCAGGGAAGGAGCTGTGAAGAGAGTCAAGAGAGAGCCTGGGAAGGGCCTAGAGGAAAACCAAAGCTGGAAGGTGCCCTGGAGGCAGCTCTGAGGCGCCTGACAGAGCAGATCTTAGCTTCTCACCCCAGCAGGCTGGCTCCTCAGTCCGCCCCTAGGAATGGTGGGCGGGATCCCCCAACAGACAGAGAAGAAATGCGGCTGAGTTTGGGAGAATGTTCCATGAGTCACTGGTCTGCTCAAGAGCCACATGACGACCCTACAGAGCCCAGGTGGGTGTGAAGGGGCGGCAGACAGAGGAGCCTGGGGGGATGGAGAATTATGTTGAACTGGATTTATTTCACTGTCCTTTTGCTTCTGCCCCGCAAGGGGCGAGGCCTTAACGTGACCCGGCCGAAAGGCTCCATCTTCAGCAGCAAAATTACCAGGGGCTTGAGCTGTGACAGAGCAGCCGTAACCCTCCCAGGACACGGCTGCATTTTAATTACTCACTGAACTGTTTGTGGTGCCCAAAGCCCCTAAGAACCATGTGGATGTTTCTCAGGCCTGGGTCTCCTCCTCCAAGCTGAGTCTGGTGTTTGTAGCCCAAACGGGTCACCTTGTGGGGAGAAATCCCAGGCCAGAATGAAGGGCCCCATCATAGCACTAGACAGTTCCCCGGCTCTAGGCGCAGCAGTGGGAGACGAGGAAGATGGGGATATTGATGAAGAATAAGGAGCCACCCACTGAGAGCTCTAAAAGTCAGAGAAAGCCACGAGCTGCAACAGAGGGTAACTGCATGTGTTTGTGGGAGATTAAAATGTAGAGATGCTGCCCCCTAAGGGTATGTCTACACTAGCTCCCTAGTTTGAACTAGGGAGGCTAATGAGGGCGACTGAAATTGCAAATGAAGCACTGGATTTAAATATCCCGTGCTTCATTAGCATGTTCCTGGGCGGTCGCCATTTTTGGAAATTGAATAAGGTTTAACTGGTAATTTGAAGTAAGGGGTTTATTTCAGAATCGCCCTTCTCTGCCGCATGTAGCTGTGGGCAGTTCTTCTGGGCTAGTCAATTTCCAAAAACTGGGAACCGCCTGGGAACATGCTAATGAAGCATGGGATATTTAAATCCCGTGCTTCATTTGCAATTTCGGTCGCCCTCATTAGCCTCCCTAGTTCAAACTAGGGGGCTAGTGTAGTCGTACCCTAAGGGAATAGAGGAGTTCAGAGATGTGTCTTGCATGCTGGGGTGGAGAACCCGGGTAGCTTTGCCCAGCTGTTCAGTTCAGATGCTCTCAAGTGTCTTGCATTAAAACCTCCATTCCTTTTCATAAGCTCATAAAATGCCAGAACTGAAAGGGACCTCAGGAGGTCATCAAGTCCCATCCCCTGCCCTCACAGCAGGACCAAGCACAGTCTATATCAGGGCTACTCAATACGCAGCCCGCTTTGTTTGTGGCCCACAGTGCCGGCTGGTTTTATGTGGGGCTCAATACGTGGCCCACAGGTGGGCTCCTTTGAACATGGCCTGCACTGGGAACACACACCACAACAGCGGGTCAATAGAATGGTCTTCTGATGATACACGTTCTAGTGCTTAAATTCTTGGACTGTCATTGCTCATTAAAAGTGCTGTCATGTGGGTGGAAATTGGGTAAATAATGCATGTTATTAATAGCAGAACTGACTTAAATGGGGCCTGTGTGTTGTGTACTCTTGCCTTAATCATTGTATTCATGCCTGTCAGTGTGAAAGAAGGTCTTTGCATTTATTTCCATATATATTTGCATGTATATGCAACCATACTTAAGTTGAAGCCCTTGGCATGTCCTGTGAATATCAAGGTGGCCTCCAGGGCTTTCGAAGTTGAGTAGCCCTCATCTAGATCACCCCCAACAGGTGTCTCTCTAACCTGCTGTTATATATTTCCAGTGATGAAGATGCCAAAACCTTCCTAGGCAATTTATTAATTGGATGGTTTGTTATTTAATGACCCCCAAGTTCACGACACGGTGTCAGAAGTGGTGAATGAGAAAGCAACTGACAGCCCTGTGAATATGACACCTGTGTTTGCAACTGAAACAGGAACTGCAAACAGGAAATAATAAAGGCTTGTTGTCCAGGCTGCTCCCCACTCTGGCACTTCGAGTGCAGAAGATGGGGGCCCGCAAGAGACCTGGAATACCCGGCCACTAAACCTCTGCTTACAAAAACACTGTAGGGTCACAGATTCCCTGGCCTTGGGTGGGAAATTGCCACCACCCAAATGCAAAACCCTTAGGGAGCCAGGATGACTCACTTGAGAACTTCTCCCTGTTGGGTAACCCCGAGCGCTTTAAACCTTCCTCAGCACAGAGCATGAGAACAAAGTGTAATTTCTTACTAGCTGACTTTCCATTTCAGGCACAGTCACACAGAGTTTATTTAGTATAGTTATGAGATCTGCATAAACAATTCATTAATATATATACATATAATTATAAATTATCACCATGTCAGGTACTATTAGGTATTTGTTTATAATTGTACTTTGTGCACATTTAATGAGGCAAACTCATCAATAATTGCATTGAAATTGATATTGTTCACTACCTCATGTTCTATTGATAAGATGGACGTATTTGATAATCTCTCCTGACCTGTGGATGCTGGAAGGTCGTTCTTAATTCATTTTAGTTTACTAAACCTTCTTTCACAAGCCACCGTCACTGCCTTGTCCCCTTGGTTTGTGTAGAACATGCAAAGCACTTGGCACAGGCGGCTCGGCAGCATGAGCTCCAGTTTTTGGAGGGGAAACCATGATTCCAACAGGCTACGGGCCTGGACAGCGACTCATGGACCCAGGGATCATAGCTCCCCGATGCCCAGTTCTAATCGGCAACGTGCAGCCTGACATGTAAACTGTGGGCCGGCCGATGCTAATGGCAGACGAGGGAAGCGGCGCTGTCTTAAAATAAGTAGTTTTTAAAATTATTTTTCTGTGACCCCTCGGCTGTGCACCCGAGGCAAGTGCCTCACTCGCCTCCCCCTTCTTACGGCCCCTGCTTCTCCCACGGACACTGGCCCCAGGAGCTCTGCTGCAAACTCTGTCTGAGCCAGATGAGGAGAAACCAAAAGTAAAACCTAAAGGGGTCCCAGGCAAACACAGGGACCTGGTTACTCTGCAACAAACACAGCAGGGGCGGGGTGGGGCATTGGTAATTAGCATCACTCTTAAAAAACCACCAATTCCTGGCTCCCATCCATTGTAGTGTAAAAAAGGTGACATCAATTTTAGGCCTGGCTGTGTTTGGGAATCCCTTCCCCCCAGGGTCAAGAGGCAGTGACAAGTTCACATGTTTGTGTCCAGTTCATCAGTCGGGGCAGCAAGAAGCAATGTGTTTTCTCCACTGTTGTTGCACAATTGTTTGACGGCTGTCTGGGTCCTTCTTACACTGGGCAGGAAATCACCCCTCCTGTGTCAGACTAGTGCTGTACTTCACACGTCATCCTGTGGCTGTGCGGGTGTTTGCAGTTTCAGAGCAAACACTTAAAAATAACCTTAGGACGTGGGGTGTGGCCAGTATCAGTGGAGACGCAAATAAACAAGCATCTCACAAAGTTTAAACACTAGAGAACTTTTTATAAGTCTGACACCTCTACGTAGCAAACCAGCCACAGGTCCAGTCTCCAGCTGTGAGCTCGTCAGTTCTTAGCTAATCCCTGCAGCCAGGGCAAGAGCAGGGATCGGACGTGCCAGCATCACACCCCAGCCGGTTTCACTTCTCTTCCGTTAGCTCGACCCACGTACACTGGTCAATCCACATTGCCTTGTCTGGGGCCATCTTGTGTATCAGCTACACCCACGACACATTCCCAGCACACACACAACTCTGTCTGCACACCCGGTACACACAGCGCACAGGGACAGTCAGCACCAAGGTCAGCGGGTTCCACATGATCCCTGACATGACAGCTCCATATTCTGACAGCAGTGACTTGGACTTGCCCTTGCCACATGGTTCACAAGGGGTTGGGGTGTGAAGGGTTAAGGATATCGGTGCCCGTGGGAGGGGGCAGAGATGCAGGGAGATGCAGAGAGTGTTTTTCTTCTTATTTAGCTGACTTCTGGGTGGGCTTTGTCACCACCTCGCTGTACAGCTCATGCGCCTCTGCAGCAGGCTGGGCTCCGTTTTTCCCCTGGCTTCTGCAAGCGTCCGAGGCAGAGAACGCGATGTGCGCGTAGGTGACTTCTGAGCCCTGGTGGGGAAGGAGAAAGAAACAGTGAGGAGGAGGGTGCCTGGGCACTCAGTGCTTGAATGCTGCACTGGGAAGGATCTCTGTGAAATCAGGGTTACAAGGACATTGGAGGACAGAGTGAAAGTGACCCTAGAAAAATTGGAGAATTGCCCTGATACCTTCTAGGAGGGGCGAAGATCTCCAGGTAGAAAAGAAAAATTACAGGCAGTTTTAAAAACTGAGTTTCACTGACACAGCAGAAGCTCTGTGGAAAAGGAGCCCAAATTGCGTTTAGTTCAACAGAACAAAGTTGCTGGGAAAAGTCTCCCGTCGCTCTGGGCTCTATGAACGGGAGCGCTGTGTGTGAGGCAGCTGAGAGATTCTCCCTCACAATTTGACACTGGTGAGGGCTCAGGGGGAGCCCCCCGTCCTGGTCTGAGCATCGCACTTGAAGAAAGATGGGGACGAATTGCACGAGAGCCCAGAGGAAAGCGACCGAACTGAGCAGATATTGATACAATAGGACCCATGTGACAGGTGCACAAATGGGGCCTGTTCAGACAAGAGATGAGAAAGCTGAGGACAGAACAACCCTTCTGAGACAATATTACAAACAGGACAGTGACCGGCTGTTCTCAGTGTCCATGGGAGTTTTAATTAATCCTATCTTGGCACAATGAGATGACTTGGTGTCTCAGCCCTGCCCTATCTTCTGTGAGTCCATGGTGGTTGGGGGTGATGGGGAAGGGACGACCAAATCTCAGCTCTTTCTCCTGCCTGAACAAACTCCGGACAGCTTCCCTGTGGGGCTGTTCTCTGCCTGCCTCCCTCCCCTCGAGACAGGAAGCTGCATCTCAGGACAGGGCACAAGATTCCGGCCGGGCAGTTCCAAGGCAGCCAGACTGTGCTGGGGGTTTGAATCCATAAACCCATTCCCGTTACCTGTTCCACCTGCTCCACTCCAGAGTCTTTGGCTTTAGGCCACTTATTGTGACGACCGGGGTTCGTGTTTCTGGCATGTTCCCTGGGTACAGATCCCTCGGTGCTTGTCAGAGGCTTTGGAACTAAAACAGAATCAGCAGAGACTATAGCTGAAGTGGGGAGCAGCAAGAGGGAATGACTCCACCAGTGTGTGACCCTGAGAAAACAGAATCTAAACTCAGCTTTGTGTCTGTTGATTTCAGTACGTGTGTGAGTCTGAGGCTTCCACCAGGACACAGGGTGAAAACAGATCACAAAATGTGTCTGTATTTATACATAGAAGTGTGTATTTCTTCAGTCCAGAGTCATGAATATTCCTGAAAGTTTTACATTATTTTATTCATCCCTTAACCTTAACCCTGACCACAGCCAATGACCTTAATGCTCATCTCTCACCCAAGTGCTGTTGTGTAGCCATGACCCAGCCCTGTGGTCGCAACCCCAACAACTCACCCAAACAACTCAAGAAGTTGAGCCCGGAGACTAGAGTTCTTGCTTGCACAAGGGGAAACTCAGATTCTCTGTTCACCCCCCACTTCCTGTGTGAGCTTGAACCTCAGGGGAATTGGCCACCTCAGTCCTGTTAATGTTGTGACTCTCACACCTCGCCTCTCTGCCCATGACATGGAGCCAGTTGCCTTTTCCAGTCTCCCCGCAGTGATGGGAGAATCAAAGCTTGTGAAGATGCTCAGATACTGTGGCAATGGCCGGCCTTTCTCAATTCAACATCCAATGATTGGGACACGATTTTCTGCCTTTCAAGCAGCATCTAAGGCAGGACTACTCAACATGAGTCCCACAGCCTTTTTCTTTGCAGCCCACAGGGCAGTTTGGGTTTAATGCTTTTGCGTAGATGCTGCAATTTATTAATATCTGAAGAACTGATTTAAATGGGGTCTCCATGTTGCATACTCTTGCCTTAATCTTTGTATTCACGCCCATCAGTGTGAAAGAAGCTATTTCCATATATTTGCATGTACATGAAACTACACTGAAGTTGCATCCTTCAGCATGTGCTGTGAGTATCACTGTGGCCCCCAGGGCTTCCAAAGTTAAGTAGGCATGAACTAAGGGATGGATTTCGGGGAGTGAGTTGGAAGTGAAGGAAGGTGCTAGCAATTCTCCCAGCTCACATGGATGACATGTTTCTCTTTCTTTTCTCTCTGACTGCTGCTGTAATAAGTATTGATTGAGTATGTTAAATCAAAGGGCTGCTGAGTTGGTGATTGGACATCATGTATTATGGAAGCCAAACATGGACCAATACATGTTTGAAAAAATTATTCACATTTTAGAATTCCATCTTCTTTCTCTGCAAAGGCTTCTTGTTCAGAGCTAAATGCCTCAGGGGCCAGGCATGGTTAGATTTGGTTTCCATAGCCACATGGTAGTTTGGTAGCTTGTGGCTGTATATAGTTTTAAACTTTACATCTCTTATAGTTTCTGGCCCCAGGGAGCAGATGGGAAATCACAGCCCTGAGGCACCTTTCACCCACCTCTTTTCTTCCTATGGCAGTAGCAGATCAGAGCAGCCAGGGCTCCAGATGGGAGCAAGACCCCGCCTGTTTTCAGCAGAATGTCCAGGGTTTGGTGTGAGACTGTTTATGCAGGAGACAAAGAAACGGGGGGAAGGACAAATGAGAACAGCTGGACCACCATGGAACAAGTCCGGGACTCACACAAGATTCTAACAACCCTTCACTGATTTCTGTGGTACAATCTGGCTGAACCACTCTGCTTATACCGAAAAGGGGAAGGAAGGTCAAGTGGTTATGGGGCTGGCCTTGAGCGTTGGTTAGGTGGGTAACATTTCTGGATGTATCACACCTCCCATAGGACGATTTCTCTTTTCTTGTCTCCATTTCTCATTGCTTCAATAGGCACCAGGGGAGGTGATTAAATCCATCAAAAATATTGTGAGATGCTCAGAAACTTGAGGCATCAAAGTATCACAGCGAGAAAGGGCAGGTTGTGCAGGGGAGACGTAGATTTTAATCTCTACTTTGTTTTCTATCTCTATGTGGCATCTCTCACTTCCTCTGGCCTCGTGTTCCCAGATGAACTTCTAAGCCCGTGGGAACAACACAGGAGGCAGAATGAAGGATTTAGGGGCATCTCACCTGTCCTGGTGACATTCACGGTGACATTCACAGCCTGGCTCTGGAGGGACGGGACCCACCTCCCACTCACGTTGTCCTCATACCCGCAGGTGAATTCCCCGCTGTCATTGGGACTGGCCCGTGGGATGCTGAGCACAGAGCCCTTCACAGAGTGGGAGCCGGGCTCTATGGTGCTGATCTCAGACCCTGTGTCCCTGGGGACAAAGTCAACTCCATCCTTGTAGAAATGAAACCTCCTCTCGCCGGTGTCCCCTGGGGCCGTGCAGGTGAGGAGCAGGGGGAGCCCTTCACTCACCGCTCCAGACGGGGGAGCCACACTCAGCACTGGCTGGGGAGGGGGATCTGTGGGGAGCAGCAAAAGGGAAGGATTGTCAGAGACAGGGCAAGGTAGAAAGTGAAGATGGTGCCCAAACTTCCATGTGCTCTGAGATAACCTGGGCTCTGTCTCCAGAGCCTCTTGCTTCAGTTCAGAGTGCTGGGGGGCTCCCCAGAGAAATGAGTGAGATCCAGGACGGGGTGGGGATTACTTCCTTCAGATACGGGACTTTCTCCTTCAGAATGTTGGGACCCGAATGGACCATTCCCCAGGCACAGCCCCTTGCTGCTGGACCTGCCAGTTTTCCCTCCTGGTCCTGACCGTTCCTCTAGAGTTCCTTGTTCTCCAGCTCTGCATCTTCCTCCAGCCTCTCTTGGCACCCCACTAAACTGACTAGAGGGGAGGCTTGTCATCAGCTGGAGCTGGTCCTTGAATGGATTCAATGTTTCTCTGGTCTAGGAGCCTCTGAACCTGAAAGTAGCATCAACAACTCCCTCAAAAGGTACAAGGAACCAGGGAGTGATATTACTGGGGGATTCAAACTGACCTGAGTCTCCCTGTGTGGAGCTGAGTGGCCAGACTATGTGTCACCCTGAATGTCATGAAAAGATGCCCTGCCATGGGACAAGAAAAGGCAGGAGAAAGGGGACTCACCTGTCACTGTGATATTGATGGGGCTGCTTGTCTCCGAGAGGAGCTCTCGCCCAGACACTGTCTTCCAGAATTCACAGCTGTACACTCCAGTGTGTGACCCAGACAGACCTGACAGCTGCAGGGAGTCAGTGTAGCTGTCTCGAGGGAAGGGTAATTCCAGAGAGTGGATTTTGTGGCTGTCCCTGAAGAACTGGATCCCAGACACACTGGACACCCCAGCAGCTGAGCACGTGAGGGTCACGTTTTCCCCAGCAATGTAGACAGGTCGCTGCGGGGACACAGTGAGGTTGGGGGCTGGAAAAGACAAGGGGGTCAGTGGGGGGAGATGGTTCCTATCTGGTGACAGATGCAAAGGAAAAGCCAGTGAAGGGCAGAGGAAGGACACAGACCCAGCCAGCCCCAGCTCTGTTCTCAGGAACCACGTCTCCGCCAGGACATGCAAACACTGAGCCACAGAGATCTCCCTGCCAGGAACCCAGGGGACCTGCCTCCATTGCTTGGTACCTGAGGGGACAGATCCTGCCTGGGACAGCTCATCCTGCAGGGGGTGGGGTTGGGATCGTGCAGTTTAGGCCAGGGGTGTCAGGGAGCTGCCCCCAGCAGACACAGAGCAGGACACCCGGCACTAAGAGCAGAGACAGCCAAATGCTGCAGAACCCTGGGTGCCCCAGGGGAGCTTCCACACTCCAGCTGGGTCCTGGCCCAGTGACTGCAGGGAAGCTTCAGCCCTTTGACCCCTGCTGGGCTCTTGACCATTCACCCACGGGGGTATTGGTGCCAGGAGTGGAGTGGGGAACAGGACAGTGACCAATCCCTCTCCTGACACTAATCACAAGGGGGCCAAAGCTGACATGTTGGGATGGGCCTGAGATTCCCAGTGACCCACCCACCCAACAGCAGGAAAGGGGCTCACCTGTCACTGTGAGGGAGATGGAGTTGCTCCACCTAGATGACTTTGCTCCTTCGGGATCCTGTCTCCAGTATGCACAGGTGTAGGACCCAGCCCGTCCCCTCTCAGCTGGGAATTCCAGCGAGGGCTCTGCAGAGGGGCTGAGGAGGTCCTGCTGAAAGGAGAATCTGTATCCCTCAGCCGGTTCACTGTGCGGTGGGGAGCACATCAGCTTAACCAGCTCCCCAGGGGGATACGCTTGGTACATGGCTCTCCCCACAAGGGTAGGAGGTGGCAGGAGATCTAGAACAGAGGCAGAGGGGTCAGCGCAGAGGGACAGGCCAGGGTACAATCAAGAGAAAATGAGAAGTGAGGGGAGAAATATAAACACAAACCAGCCGCATCTCACTGCCCAGCACCTGCCCCCACACTGGGAAATACCCCACGGCAAATACCCCACGGCCTGATTCTCTCTCGTGTCCCCTAACTTCTCCGATGATGAAAACCCGAAGTTTATTCCCGCCTGGAATTTGTGGAACTCCTGCTCCCAGGAAACCAGGTCATGTAGAATCCCTGTCTGGTCACCTGCAGAACCCTCCATTATCATGTGTCTGTTCCCCAAGTTGGAACTTCTGGGCAGGGATTCAGTCCCCTTTTCCTCCCCCACCTCCCATCCCCGTCCCCGAACCTTCCCTTTGTGACACTGAACAGGCTCAGCTCCTAGGGTCTCTCCTAGAACATGGACCTGCCTTCTGCACAGCTGGGCAAATTCCTCCCCCCAGTCTCTGCATCTTCACCCCTGCACCCCACAGCCTCCTGCTCTATGCTTAGTGCCCCCCAGTGTCCCTGCCCTGCCCCCCAACTGCTGCTCTACCCTCCCGAGAACAGAGGAGCTGGGAAGGGGATTGTGCCGAGGAGCAATCAGGACACAATCGGCCTGTCCCAGCAGAGACAAGGGGTGTCAGGAGCACAGCTGGGTGAGAAGGTTCCTTCATGTGTCTCTATCCACAGGCTGCCCCCTCTCCATCCAGGGGAGGGGTGAGGGCAGGTTAGGAGGCTCCTTCATTCTCCAGTGCAGCTCCAGATCCCACACTCTGGGGACCCAGGAGGCCAAAAGGGGCAGGGCGGTTTCTGCCAGTGATTCAACACCAGAACCCCAGCAGTAGCTAGAAGGCACTGCATAGAAGAGAGAAGGATTGGCTGGACATGGGGAAGGGAGGGGGGAGTTTTTCCACTCACTGCCTCTTTGGGGCCTCTGCAAAACCTGCTTTTAGTGTCCTGGCTGGTGGTGCTGGGTCTGTGCTCCTGACCTTGAGCCCTCTGTGGGATCCCAGAGCTGGGGGAGATTGACCCCCACACACTCGGCTCCACACTGCCTTGCCTAGGGGCACTCAACACAGCATCACACTGATGGGAGCTGCCTGGAGGGACTCATTGCCATGGGGAGGTGGGAGCTCAGTCTCCATGGCCCGTCCAGCCCTCGCTCTATGTGCTGAAGTTGCCAGTGAGGTCCTGGGAAGCACCGATGGAGATGGAGCAACTTCTCCCCTATGGCCTGGGCAGGGACCCAGTGAAGAGGTGGCCCAAGTAGCCATCAGCCGGGGCTGCTCTTCTGCCCCCATGGACGTGGCTCTGCACTGGAGCTGCAGCTGCAGGGTCCATGGGAGATTCTTGTGAATGGGCAGCTGGACCCGCCAAGGGAGCGACATGGGGGGCCCTGGAAATCCCCCTTCCCTGCAATTTCAAACACCCATATGTGAGAGGCAGGGGATCCCCCACTCCACTGACTGAGTCCTCCCAGCCCACTGCAAGCAACTCAGCAAGGCTGGCAGATTTCATTACCTGCAGGGGTCACCGGCCTGGGGAGACTCTGGAGCGAGGCTGGAGGAGAAGAGCAGAGAGGGGGTGAGAGCTCTGGGGAGGGGCTGGGGGAGCAGGAGAGGGGAGATGTGATCAGAGAGGGGGAGTCTCCCAACAGACACACACCGAGGGGCTGGGAGCTGAGGGGGGCACTTACCCAGCAGAGGCAGGAGCAGAGGCAGCGCCATGCTGAGCCGGTCACTCTGGGCTGGGAGCTGGGTTCTCAGTTCAGCAACTAGCTCAGTCTGGTGCAGGGGGGATGGGACCCTCCCCTCTGACACAGGCAGAGGAAGTCACAGCCTCAGGTGTGGTCACCGCTCAGCTCGGCGGCGTGACCGAATTCGGTGTTCGCTGCGCAGGGCGTGTGGGGAACGGCTGCCAATTTCCTACTGATGATACTGGGGGAGGAGCTAAACCAGCGGACCCTAGTGACTGACAGCTCAGGGGTTGGGCCAGGGATTCAACTGGGTTAAAGGAAACTCAGCTGAGTTACTGGAGTTTATGCCAGGCCCCATTGACTGCAGGAGACACAACACACTGACCCCAGCAGGGGATCGGCAACAACTCTCCAGCCAGGCCAAGATCCAGCTGGGGCCCTGCAGGGTGTTTGAAAATAGCACTGGGAAGTTCTGCTGGGCTGCAGGGAACTTTGGCACAGACAGTGAGTGACGGGGCGGGGGCAGGTTTCCAGTCCCCAAACCCTGACCCTGTGGGATGGGACTGATCCCACTCTGGGGAACAGTAGCTGGAGGCTGAGCCATGTCCAGCTGGAAATGGAGCAGAACAGGGGTCAGCCTGGCTGAGATGGGGGCGGAGACTCAGCAGCTGTTTCCCTCCCAAGACACAGCTGCATTTTAGTTGCTCACTCAAGAGTTGATGCAAAGCCCCTTCAGACCCTGCGGATTTTCCTCAGATCTGAGATGGGTGTTTCTATCCCAAAGGGGTCACCTTGTGGGGAGAATCCCAGGCACAGAATGAAGGGCCCTTCACAGAACTAGACAGTTCCCCGGCTCTAGGAGCAGCAGTGGGAATGTGGAAGATGAGGATACTGATGAGGAAGAAGGAGCCTCCCACTGCCAGCTCCAAGACCCTGAATAAGCCACGAGCTGCAACAGAGAGTAACTGAATGCTTTTATGGAAGATTAAAATTTAGAGTTGCTCCCTTCTAAGAGAACAGAGGAGGTAAGAGATGTGCGCTGGATGCTGGGGTGGGGAACCCAGGGTAGCTGTGTCCAGCAGATCACCACAGATGCTCTCTAGTGTCTTGTGTTAAAACCTCCATCCCATTTTATAGAAGAAATTTCTACATTTCTTAGGGTATGTCTACACTACAAAGTTAGTTCGAACTAACTTAGTTCGAATTAGTTAATTCGAACTAAGCTAGTTCGAACTAACGCATCTAGAACTAAAAACTAGTTCGAACTAGCGTTTTGCTAGTTCGAACTAGTAAGTCCACATTGAGTGGACTCTGAACAGGGCTTAAGGATGGCCGGAAGCAGTGCCGGCAGGGCATAAAAGGAGGACTTAGAGCATGGAGATGCTGTCTCAGGCTAGCCGAGGGCTGCGCTTAAAGGGTCCCGACCCCCACCCCGGACACACAGTTCTAAGGGGTGCCCCGCTTGCAAAGAAGTTCTGGCTTGGAGTGCCCTGAGTGCCCACACTGGGCACATCACACCACTCGGCCATCAGCCCGGCTGCACTTGCCGCAGGCTGCCATCTGGGGAGAGGGAGTAATTGGGGGGCTGCAGGAGAGCTTCCACCCCCAGAAGCCCGCAGAGCCAGCCCAGTCCTCCCCATCGGGGGCTCGTACCCCATTCCTCCCTCACCTCCTTCCACTTACCCTTCCCTAGCCCCCCTTCTTATTGATGTACAAAATAAAGATAACGTTTCTTCCAACATTGACTCTGTCTTTATTGAACAAAACTGGGGGAGACTGGGAAAAGGAGGTGGGAGAGGGGAAGAGAAAGGCTGGAAGAGGGGAGGGCAACTAACATGATCAGGGGTTGGGAACAGGTCCCAGATGAAGAAAGGCTACAGAGACTGGGACTGTTCAGCTTAGAAAAGAGGAGACGGAGGGGGGACAGGATAGAGGTCTCTAAAAGCAGGGGTTGGGTGGAGAGGGTGCATTCATAAAAGTTCTTCATGAGTTCCCATAAAGAAGGACTAGAGGACACCAAAGGAAAGGAATGGGTAGCAGGCTTGAAACTAGTAAGAGAAAGTTGTTGTTCTTCACAAAGCAAATAGTTAACCTGTGGAACTCCTTGCTGCAGGAGGCTGTGAAGGCTAGAACTAGAACAGAGTTTAAAGGGAAGTGAGATAAAGTGATGGAGGTTGGGTCAATGGAGTCCTATTAGCCAGAGGGTAGGAGTGGTGTCCCTGCCCAAAGTTTGTGGAAGGCTGGCGAGGGATGGCACGAGACAAATGGCTTGGTCATTGTCTTCGGTCCATCCCCTCCAGGGTCCCTAGGGTTGGCCGCTGTCGGCAGACAGGCTACTGGGCTAGATGGACCTTTGGTCTGACCCAGTACGGCCATTGTAAGCTCAGGGCTCAGTGTCGGGGGTCTCAGTGGACCCCCTTGATTTTCATGCACACCTGGTCCTGGGTGGCCAGGCTGGCAGCTCTCCTGCCCTAGATGGCCACTTTTCTGTGCCTAGTGCGGAGATCGTGGACGAGGTCCACGATGTCCGCACTAGCCCAGGAAGGTGCCCGCCTCTTGCGGTCCAGGGCAAGCTCCCGGGAGCCGCCAGCCTGGTCCCGGCAAGAGGGGGTGGGCTGGGGGGCATCGGGTGGGTGGCTCTGTGCCGTGCCAGGTGCAGGGTCTGCTAGCTGGGTGCTGGCAGGCTTGCACCTGGCACGGGCACCATAGCCAGCCCGTGCCCCTTTAAGGGGTCCGGGGCTGGGAGGGGGGCATAGAGTTTCCCTGGTGTTGGCCAGAGTGGCCACCAGGGAAACCTGGGGAGGGCTAGCCTCCCACTAGTTCGAACTAAAGGGCTACACAGCCCTTAGTTCGAACTAGCTAGTTCGAACTAGGCGTTAGTCCTCGTAAAATGAGGTTTACCTAGTTCGAACTAAGCGCTCCGCTAGTTCGATTCAAATTCGAACTAGCGGAGCGCTAGTGTAGCACCTATTAAAGTTAGTTCGAACTAACGTCCGTTAGTTCGAACTAACTTTGTAGTGTAGACATACCCTTAGAGAAGAAAGTGACCTCAAGAGGTTATCAAGTTCCATCCCCAACCCCCAGGGCAGGACAAACACAATTGACATAATCCGTGATGGATGTCTGTCCAACCTACTCTTAAATATCCCCAGTGACGGAGATTCCACAACCTCCCTCGGCCATTTATTTATTGGTTGGTTTGTTTGTGAATGAACCCCAAGATCATGACAGGGTGTCAGAAGCAGAAATGAGGGAAACTGACAGATCTGTGGAACTAACTCCTGTGTTTGCCACTGAAATGGAGGGTGCAAACCTAAATGAACAAAGTCTTATTGTCCAGGGTGCTCCCTGCTCTGGCACTTCGAATGCAGAAGTTGGGGTCCACAAGAGACCTAAAAATCCTCATCACTAACATTTCTGTGTAAAAAACATTGTAAGGTCACACATCCCCTGACCTTGCGTGGGGGAAGTTCCAATCACCCAAATGCAAAACCCTTTGAGATGACTCACTTGAGAACTTCTACCTGTGCGGTAACCCCGATCTCTTTAAATCTTCCTCAGGAGAGATTATGAAATCAAAGTGTAATTTGTTAACAGCCAACCTTCCATTTCAGGCACATTCACACAGAACCCCCTGACATCTAGGACACAGGAATCAGATCATAGTCCTTAAAAGGTGTTTTATTAACAAAACAAGAAGACAGACTTGATTGCTGTGTGTTACAGAGCAACTAAAAAAAGGAAGATTAAAAGGACAGATTCATTCAGTTGGTATCAGGAGTCACATGGGCTAAGCAGAGAGGTGTTGAACCATACAACCAAATGAACAAAAATGGTTGTGTCTAACTGAACATTCCCTGTTCTACTTGCATCTGTAGTTCCAAGACTAGTCTTGCCTTAGGCACAGATATTGCAGAAAAAATCCTGGCTTAGTCTATCTTTTGCCCAGCTCTTGCCCTGAACTCACACAAAAACTAAAGCAGAAGGAACATGGTTTTCTGTTCAAATCTCTTATTCTCTCACCATTGTCTCTCCTGGCCTCCTGAATATCTCCTATCTCTTGGTTTAACCCTTTACAGGCAATTTAATTAACAGAATGTCTAGAATGTCTAAAGTAAGGTAGTAGAGCTCCCATCCATCATACTTGCGCATGTACTACGTAAGCACAAATAGCTTGACCACAAAAAAGTTAAAAGGGCAACCTCCATGAAGTCTGACAGTGTCAGAGACTGGAACAGAGAACTGAAAAAACAAATCTTACATGAATGTGAATTGAATTAATCACTTATGGGCAAAACGGAGACAAAATGGGGGCAGAAAGCTTTGGTCATTTATAACAATTTTAAGTGTGATGAAAGTGAAAGCAGGAAGTCAGATACTGACTAAATGTGAAGAAAATGGCAAGTCAGAAAGGAATGAGCCCTTGAGAGACGCCATCTTCTAAGGCGAGACACCTGATGGCATCATGGAGCAATAAAGCAGAGAGTGAAGAAAACTTTTGGTGAGCAGACAGAGTCTCTGCTGGGAGACAGACCCGTGTGGGGTATTAACGATGTGAAAAGAGAAACGGCTCCGAGAAAGAGATTCCAATTCAGAACATGCTCCCCAGACATGCAGAGTGGCAGACGCTCTGACAGCAGATGCCCAAGAGTTGCATTCAGCAGAAGGGGTTTTCCGTGTGCTCCGTACCAGTGAATGCTGCTGGAATAGACCCAATCCAAGAGGGTCCCACTTCCAGTGAAAACTGACACGGCCTGTGAACCCAGGTGCAGACAGTTCTGTGGAAGTTGTGGGTCACTGCCTGGGCCCACACACGGTGTTCGCTTTGGGAAATTCTATCACAGATACTGGCGGAAATAAATGCTTTGTGCAATACTGAAGATCCCAAATACAGAAACTCAAGTGCTCAGAGTGGCAGACACTGTGGCTGGGAGATTTCTCACAGACACACTGGGATCAAGCAGGCCTGAGGAGGGGGGCAGGGGCTGGAACATTTCTCCCACTGACACCAGCCCTAGGAGCTCCGGTTCACATTCTGTCTGAGCAAGATGAGGAGAAACCAAAAGTAAAACCTAAAGAGTCCCAGGCAAACACAGGGGGGTGGTTACTGTGGAACACACACAGCAGTGGCAGGGGTGGGGCTTTGGTAACTAGCATCAGACTTAAAAACCCACCAATTCCAGGCTCCCATCTATTGTCGTATTGAAGAAAGTGTCTCCAGTTGTAGGCCTGGCTGCGTGTGGGAATCCCTTCCCCCAGGGGCAAGAGGAGGTGACAAGTTCACATGTTTGTCTCCAGTTCATGGGTAGAGTGTGGGGGGAGCAATCAACAAAGTGTTTTCCCCTCTGATGTTTTACAATTGTTTGTCTGCTGTCTGGGGGCTTCTTACACTGGGCAGGAAATCGCCCCTCCTGTGGCAAACTAGCGCTGTACTTCACACGTCATCCTGTGGCTTTTCACTGTTCCAGAGCAAAAACTTAAAAATAACCTTAGCACAGGGGGTGTGGCCATTATCAGTGAGATGAACGGAGGGTCCAATATAGGAGCCGCTCACAGAGTCTAAACACTAATGACTTTCTTGTAAGTCTAACCCCTCTGCAGAGCAAACCAGCCCCAGGTGCCCTGGTCCAGTCTCCAGCTGTGAGCTCGTCCCTTAGCTAATCCCTGCAGCCAGGGCAAGAGCAGGGATCAGACGTGTCAGCGTCACACCCCGGCCAGTTTCACTTCACTTCCGTTGGCTCGACCCACGTACACTGGTCAATCCACATTGCTTTTCTGGGAATATCTTGTGTATCAGCTGCACCCACAGCACATCCTCAGCACACACACAACTCTGTCCGCACACCCAGCACACACAGAGCATAGGGACTGTCAGGACTGGGTCGGTGGTTTATATCTGACATGATAAATACATGAAGGATTGAAGAGGTTGTGAGTGAAAACAGGCAGAGCAAAGAAAGTTACAAATTACAAACGAACAGGAAGCACGTGGCTAGTTCGAACACACCAAAGTTTATTGCAAACTTACCCTACAACTGTTTTTATTTCACACAAGCCAAGGAGCCAGAGAGAATCTTTCCTTGTGACTTGGGTCTCTGGCTCTCCGTTTGGGAGTGTCAGGCCAGCCAGAGAGAGAGAGGCTGCCACAGACTTTCTTTTGGGGCAGGAATCCTTCATTCTCCACCCGCTCTGCCTAGCAAACCCCACTGCCTCAGGTGGACTGGAGTGGAAATCACAGACACATTGCAATGAACCTGAGGAAGTGGGGTTTGCCCATGAAAGCTCCTGGTTCTATAGATCTTGGTTAGTCTCCAAGGTGCCGCAGGACCAGGCCTTCTTTCTGAAATCACAGACTCACATGGTGACCCCTCTGAGAGTTTTTTACCAGCCATTAAGTTGATCACCCAGCCGTTAGGGTTGCCAGAGAAGAATCCTTGCTGGCTCCCATTTGCCCTTTAAAACCAGAGACAATCCCAAACCGCAGAGCTCCAACCTCCCACAGGGGAATGATTCACACACCAGAGAGAGAGGCACAGACCCAGCAGGGTGTGACACTAAACCGGATCGGTTACAGGGGGTACGTTGCCCAAAGCATCTGGGTGTGATGCATATTGAGATCAATATGATCATTGCGGGGGAGACCCTCTCACCCTGCCCCATTGGTGTTGGAGCCCTGGGCAGCCCTGGTTCCCCTTAGTTCCAATACAGACGATTAAACAGACTCGCAGAGGGCAGCCGGATCTCCGCCTGTGGCACTGCCTCCTATAGTGCACAGTGATGTCAATGGCAAGTTCCAGGGGCGAGTCCCGTGACACTTCACGAGGCAGAGGGTGCACACGGCGTTGTGTCGGTGTGTAGGGTGTGAATACAGGGGTGCAGGAGTTCACACTGAGCAAGCAGAGTCTGTGCACGAGGGTTCTACCCCGATGAATACGCGGCCGTGCCCCGCTCCAGACACAGCTGCATTTTCGTTGGTCCCGGAAGCGTTGCTGGTGCTAAAGCCCTTTCAGATCCTGTGGAAGTTTCTCAGCTCTCTGTGACGTAGTGGGGGTACCTGGCTGGTTTCTATGCTGCTGGCTCTGGGGTAACCCCCACTGGCTGCCGTGGGGACCACGACCCAGCAAAACAGGACGAGTCACTATGCAAACCAGTGGCCAGACACCCCCCATGGAGAGGAACAAAGGAAGGTGGATGCTGCCTTGGCTGGGGGGCAGGGCTGGAAGTTAGTGAGTTGGTTGCTGGCTGTCGGAGGGCATGGAGGAGAGCCTAGGGGAAGGGGCTGGAGTTTAGGGGCCCAGTCTCCTCCATCTCAAGGGGGCCTGAGGCATCCTAGCCCAGTTCCTGTAACCAGATTACATCTGTGCTGCGCTGTGCTGGAGGAGCAATAAACCACCCTCAATTCCACTGGCTGGTGCAGTCTGTTTGTGCCATTTCGGGGTGCAGGAGACGGGGAACCCCCAACGCGCCGTCACACTGGTGTCAGAAGTGGGATGCACTGCACCCCGTGGATGGAGCTTCCAGCGGTGAGCAACAAGGCGCTGTAGAAGCAAGAGCCCTGGAGCCAGGCGTGCTGGAGACAGAGCGAAGCGGTTCCTGGGAATCGTGGGGCGCTGCAGCACTAGACTGGTGAGTCTGCACCGAGGGGCCCAGCGGGCAGATGGCCTACGCCCGACTCTTGAAGGCAGAGCTGGTGGGGCTGTGCAGAGAGAGGGGCTTGCCTGTGCAGAAAGCAACCAAGGCCCAGCTGATTGCCCAGCTGGAAGAGAATGACCAGCCACAGGGCCAGGATCTTGTCCCCATGGGAAGCAGCCAGACCCCCCCTGAGAGTGTGTCAGGCTCAGAGAGGGGGAGGAGCGCTGGAACCCACCGGAGAGATGAGACAGCGTCTCCCGGGAGGCCTGCAAGCCGTAGCCCATCTAGGGCAGGGGCCAGCCCAGCGGAGCTGCGGCGCCTGGAGATCCAGCTGCGGATCAGGGAATTGGAAGTAGAGGACCGAGAGAGGGACCGCCAGGACCGAGAGAGGGAGCGCCAAGATCGAGAGAAGGAGCGCCAAGATCGAGAGAGGCAGCGGCAGCATGAGCTGGCCATGGCAGAGCGGAGAACCGGCGGGGCACCGGCTGCGCCAAGTGCGGAGGGGCCCCAGGGTCCCAGGACTGCCAGATGCTTGGAGAGGCCCGTGGTGGCCCAATTGAAGGACATGGGTGACATAGACGGGTTCCTCAGTGCCTTTGAGAGGGCCTGTGGACTGCAACGGGTTCCCCCAGCTGACTGGCTGCAGGAGCTCATCCCCGCACTGAGCCAGGAGGCGGCCGGAGTGCTCAGTCAGCTGGAGGACCTCCAGCCAGGGGATTACAACCGAGTCAAGGAGGCCCTGCTGCACAAGTTCGGGCTGACCCCCGAGATGTACAGGAAGAAGTTCCGGGGGGTACAGAAAGGGCCACGGGAGACCTATGTGGACCTGGCCTCCCGCCTGGCGCAATACTGCCGCAAGTGGGTGTCTGGAGTCGGAGCCCAGACCGCAGAGGAGCTGCTCAAGCTGGTCATGATGGAGCAGTTCTATGAAGCGTGCCCACCCAAACTGAGGCTGTGGCTCAAGGACCGGAGACCAGAGAACCCCCAAGAGGCCGGGAGACTGGCGGATGAGTTCACGGAGAGCCGGTCCGGGTGTGAACGGGAGTCCCGGAGAGAGAGGGAACCGCGCAGAGACCGGATCTCGGCTGAGCGACGGAGGGAGTCAACTACGGGGCGAGACCAAGGAACAGGTCGTCTGTGCCCCAGAGAACCAGCCAGGGCCGGGACAGAGACAGCCCAAAGCCTAACTTGCCATCGCTGTGGGCAAAAAGGCCACAAGAGGGCTCAGTGCACCAGGTCCCAGGACCGGGGACTTTCCAGGGTTAACTGGCTGGGGCGGGAGGAAGGGCAGGCTGCCCCAGAGGCAGGGGCTGGCAGGCAAACCTCAGCTCAGAGAGAGGGGAAGGATGCTCTGTGCACCTCCCCTGGGAGGTCTGATTCTCAGGAGGCGGATTTCTCCGTGTACCGGGTGGGGGCAGGACGGCCCCTGCGGAGCGAGTGCCTCATACCCCTGGAGGTGGATGGTAGGAAGGTGACGGGCTTCTGGGACACGGGGGCGGAGGTGACTCTGGCCCGATCCGACATAGTGGCCCCGGAGCGGATACTACCCCACGCACAGCTGACCCTGAAGGGCATAGATGGGTCCCCGTTTAAGGTGCCTGTAGCCCGGGTGCATCTGAAATGGGGGGCGAAGGAAGGCCTCAAGGAAGTGGGGGTGCACCCGCACTTGCCCACCGAGGTGCTGATGGGGAATGACCTAGAGGAGTGGCCCCATGAATCCCAGCGGGCTCTAGTCACTACCCGGAGCCAGAGCCAGCGGGGGGCTGACAACGTGGGTCCAGGGAAGGACTCCTGGCAGCATCCTCAGGGTCCCATCCCAGTGGACACGGGGTCCAGCCAGGCTGGGACTCCGGACCTAGGCAGAGGTGGGGGACAGGTCCCGATCCCTGCCTCAGCAGCTGAATTCCAGGCTGAGGTGCAGGCAAACCCCTCCTTGCAGAGGCTGAGGGACCAGGCTGGCCTCCATGCAGCTCAGCCCCGGGGGAGAGGTGGCCAGGAGAGATTCCTGCGGGAGCGTGGGCTCCTGTTCCGTGAGTGGCTCCCCCCCAGGAAGGCGAGGGCATGGAGGGTAGAGCGGCAGCTGGTCGTCCCCCGAAAGTATCGCCTCAAGCTGCTGTATTTGGCCCACGATTCCCCCGTTGGGGGCCACCGGGGGATCCGGAGCACCCGGCTGAGGCTGCTCCAGCACTTCTATTGGCCGGGAATCTTTACAGCCGTGCAGCGGTACTGCCGGTCCTGTGACTCCTGCCAGAGGGGCGGGAAGGCCCAAGACAGTAGGAAAGCGGCTTGGGGGTCTCTACCCCAGATAGAGGACCCTCTGGGCTTGCTGAGAGAGTTATGGGAGGGGAAGTCCTCCCTGGATGGAGCATCGGGGGTGGAAGCCGCCCTGGCTGTCCAGAGAAGGCTCGCTGGGCTCATGGCCCCGGCCCGAGAGACCCTGGCCAGAGATCAAGGCCAGTGGAAGGGTGTGTGTGACCCCCGAGGACAGGCCTGGCCAGTCGCCCTGGAGTGGGGTGGCGAGTGGACAGAGGGAAGCCAATTCATGTGGGGCCTCGCCACGGCCGGCCCGAGTCAAGGGGAGCACCCATGTCCCCAGGGCGGGTTCCCACGCAGAGGACCCGAACTTCCCTAGGTCACGAGCGGAGTGACCCTGCTCAGTTCGCTCTCGGAGGGGGGAGAACTGTGACGTAGTGGGGGTACCTGGCTGGTTTCTATGCTGCTGGCTCTGGGGTAACCCCCACTGGCTGCCGTGGGGACCACGACCCAGCAAAACAGGACGAGTCACTATGCAAACCAGTGGCCAGACACCCCCCATGGAGAGGAACAAAGGAAGGTGGATGCTGCCTTGGCTGGGGGGCAGGGCTGGAAGTTAGTGAGTTGGTTGCTGGCTGTCGGAGGGCATGGAGGAGAGCCTAGGGGAAGGGGCTGGAGTTTAGGGGCCCAGTCTCCTCCATCTCAAGGGGGCCTGAGGCATCCTAGCCCAGTTCCTGTAACCAGATTACATCTGTGCTGCGCTGTGCTGGAGGAGCAATAAACCACCCTCAATTCCACTGGCTGGTGCAGTCTGTTTGTGCCATTTCGGGGTGCAGGAGACGGGGAACCCCCAACGCGCCGTCACACTCTCGCTCCAGGGCTTCCCACCAGCATCACCCCCTCCAGGCTGGAATTCACAGGGAGCAAGGGCAGCCCGGAGGGGTCTCCCTGTGGGGAGAATCCCAGGCACAGAAGGAAGGGCCCCTGCGAAGAACAAGCCAGGCACCGGAATCTAGGAGCAGTAGCAGGAGACGAGGAAGATGAGGCCGTTGATGAGGCAGAAGGAGCCGCCCACGGCCAGCTCCCGGACACTGACGAAGCTGTGATCTGCTGAGAAAGAATCCGGAGAGGAACCAGCCGGTGAACATCACTGCTGAGGGGATGCACATGGTGTCCGTGTGTCTGTGCTTCTAGCACCCCCTCCCCCAGAATCTCAGCAGCCCCAAACTGGGATGTGAAACCCACCCACAGCCCTTCTCTCTCAGAGTGGGGGACACTGACCCTCATTCACCCCACACGAGTGTCTGTTCCACTCTTCTCTGCCTGCCCTGTGCCCTGCCCTGTCCGCGACGGGCCCTTGGGGTATGGGTGCTGGTTGCTCCACTGGGAAATGTGCTGGGTGAGAAGGGGAATCTATCTAGGTAGAGGCCAGCAAGCCACGGGCTGCCTCACCTGGCACTGGGACATTCCTGGTGATGCAGGGACCTGTCCTTCCAAAATAATTTTGGTGACAGCCCCCCCCCCACACACCTCCATTGAATTGAAAATGGCACATTCCATCTGTTCCAGCCTGCCCCAGGGGGGGAAGGGAGGTCCAGTCTGAAGGACAGAAAAAGCAGGGGGGAGAGGAATTTTACCTCCACTTTATTTTCTCTCCATGTTACACCAACCAACCTCCCTCTCCCAGCAGAGCTCCCGGGGATGGGTCTCCTCCCATGGGAATAACAAACTCAGCTCAATGAAGATATTAGGGGTGTCTCACCTGTCCTGGTGGCATTCACAGTGACATTCACGGTGACATTCCCAGCCTGGCTCTGGAGGGACGGGATCCACCTCCCACTCACGTTGTCCTCGTACCTGCAGGTGAATTCCCCGCTGTCACTGGGACTGGCCCGTGGGATGCTGAGCACAGAGCCCTTCACAGAGCGGGAGCCAGGGGGCTCCATGGTGCTGATCTCAGACCCTGCATCCCTGGGGACAAACTCAACTTTGTCCTTGTAGAAATGAAACCTCCTCTCGCCGGTGTCCCCTGGGGCCGTGCAGGTGAGGAGCAGGGGGAGCCCTTCGCTCACCGCTCCAGACGGGGGATCCACACTCAGCACTGGCTGGGGAGGGGGATCTGTGGGGAGCAGCAAAGGGGAAGGATCAGCAGGGTCAGGGCAGTGGAGAAAGTGAAGATGGTGGCCACAATTCCGTGTACTCTGAGACAACCTGGGCTCTGTCTCCAGAGCCTCTTGCTACAGTTCAGGGTGCTGGGGGGCTCCCTAGAGAAATGAGTGAGATCCAGGACGGGGTGGGGATTACTCCTTCAGATAAGGGGGACCTTCTCCCTCAGAAGATTGGGACCCGAATGGACCATTCCCCAGGCACGGCCCCTTGCTCCTGGACCTGCAGGTTTTCCCTCCTTGTCCTGACAGTGCCTCTAGAGTTCCTTGTTCTCCAGCTCTGCATCTTCCTCCAGCCACTCCTGGCTCCCCACTAAACTGCCTAGGGGGGAGGCTTTTCATCAGTTGCAGCTGGTCCTTGAATGGATTCAATGTTTCTCTGGGCTAGGAGCCTCTGAACCCCAAAGTAGCACCAACAACTCCCCACAAACCTACTAGGAACCAGGGAGTGATATTACTGGAGGATTCAAATTGACCTGAGTCTCCCTATGTGGATCTGAGTGGCCAGTCTGGTGGGCGTGTGCCTAGACTACAGGGTTTTATCGACAAAACTATACCTGCGTCTACACTGCCATTGAGTTCTATCCAGATAACGTCGACAGAACTCAGCAGTTATGTCAACTTCTGCAAACCTCATTAAATGAGGAATAACAAAGAATTCTACGAATTCTGTTGACAGAAGGCTTTATTGCATCTACACTGCCCTTTGTGCCTACACTGTCATGTCGACAATGCGGCTTGCTTTGTCGACAGAACTGGATGTAGTCTCGACGTTCTTTGTTGACAGGAGCTTTGTTGACAGTATCTGTCGACAAAGCTTCTGTCAACAAAAGCCTGTAGTCTGGACGTACCCTATCTGTCCACAAAGCCTGTGTCCAAAAAGGCATGCAGCCTAGAAGTAGCCTGGGTCTCATCCCGCATGTCATGAGAAGATGCCCTGCCATGGGGCAAGTAAAAGGCAGGAGAAAGGGACCTCACCTGTCACTGTGATGTTGATGGGGCTGCTTGTCTCCGAGAGGAGCTCTCGCCCAGACACTGTCGTCCAGAATTCACAGCTGTACACTCCAGTGTGTGACCCAGACAGACCTGACAGCTGCAGGGAGTCAGTGTAGCTGTCTCGAGGGAAGGGTAATTCCATGCAGTGGATTTTGTAGCCGTTCCTGAAGAACCGGATCCCAGACACGTTGGACACCCCAGCAGCTGAGCACGTGAGGGTCACATTCTCTCCAGCAATGTAGACAGGTCGCTGCGGGGACACAGTGAGGTTGGGGGCTGGAAAAGAAAAGGGGGTCAGTGGGGGGAGATGGTTCCTATCCGGTGACAGATACAAAGGAAGAGCCAGTGAAGGGCAGAGGAAGGACACAGACCCCAGCCAGCCCCAGCTCTGTTCTCAGGAACCACGTCCCCGCCAGGACATGCAAACACTGAGCCACAGAGATCTCCCTGCCAGGAACCCAGGGGACCTGCCTCCCTTGCTTGGTACCTGAGGGGGCAGATCCTGCCTGGGACAGCTCAGCCTGCAGGGGGTGGGGATGGGATTGTGCAGTTTAGGCCGGGGGTGTCAGGGAGCTGCCCCCAGCAAACACAGAGCAGGACACCCAGCACTAAGAGCAGAGACAGCCGTACGCTGCAGAGCCCTGAGTGCCCCAGGGGAGATTCCCACACTCCAGCTGGGTCCCAGCCCAGTGACTCCAGAGAAGCTCCAGCCCTTTGACCCCTGCTGGGATCTCGCCCATTCACTCGCTGGGGTATTGGTGCCAGCAGTGGGGTGGGGAACAGGACAGTGACCAATCCCTCTCCTGAACTAATCACAACAGATACAAGGGGGGGCCTGGCCAGAGCCAGGGGCCAACGCTGACGTGTTCGATTGGGCCTGAGATTCCCAGTGACCTACCCACCAAACAGCAGGAAAGGGGCTCACCTGTCACTCTGATGGAGATGGAGTTGCTCCACCTAGATGACCTTGCTCCTTCGGGATCCTGTCTCCAGTACGCACAGGTGTAGGACCCAGCCCGTCTCCTCTCCGCTGGGAATTCCAGCCAGGGCTCTGCAGTGGGGATGAGGAGTACCTGCAGCCCTTTTCGAAAGGAGAATCTGTATCTCGCAGCCTGCTCCCCATGCGGAGAGGAGCACATGAGCCTCACCAGCTCCCCTGGGGGATATGCTTGGTATGTGGAGTTCCTCACAAGTGAAGGAGGTGGCAGGAGATCTAGGAGTAGAGGGGTCAGCGCAGAGGGACAGGCCAGGGTGCAATCAAGAGAAAATGAGAAGTGAGAGGAGAAATATAAACACAAACCAGCCGCATCTCAGTGCCCAGCACCTGCCCCCACGCTGGGAAATACCCCAATGCAAATAACCCACGGCCTGATTCTCTCTTCTGTCCCATTACTTCTCCCCCGATGATGAAACCCCGAACTTCATTGCCAGCTGGAATTTGTGGAGCTCCTGCTCCCAGGGACTGGATCGTGTAGAATCCCTGTCTGGTCTCCTGCAGAACCCTCCAGTGTCACATGTCTGTTCCCCACGTCGGAACTTCTGGGCAGGGATTCAGTCCCCTCCCCCTCCCCCCCCCTTCCCTTTGTGACACTGAACAGGCTCAGCTCCTGGAGTCTCTCCTAGAACATGGACCTGCCTTCTGCACAGCTGGGCAAATTCCTTCCCCCATCTTCACTCCTGCATCCCACAACTTGCTGCTCTATGCTCAGTGGCCTCCCAGTGTCCCTGCCCTGCCCCCCAACCTGCTGCTCTACCCTCCCGAGAACAGAGGAGCTGGGAAGGGGATTGTGTCAAAGAACAATCAGGACTCAACGGGCCTGTCCCAGCAGAGACAAGGGGTGTCAGGAGCAGAGCTGGGTGGGAAGTTTCCCTCATGTGTCTCAGTATCCACAGGCTGCCCCCTCTCCATCCAGGGGAGGGGTGAGGGCAGGTTGGGAGGATCCTTCACCCACCAGTGCAGCTCCAGATCCCACACTCTGGGGGAAGCAGGAGGCCGAGAGGGGCAGGGTGGTTTCTGCCAGTGCTTCAACCCCAGACCCGCCAGAGTCGCTGCAGAGAAGTGAGAAGGGTTGGCTGGACATGGGGAAGGGAGGGGGGAGTTTTTCCACTGACCACGTCTTCTCTGGGGTCTCTGCAAACCTGCTTTTAGTGTCCTGGCTGGTGGTGCTGGATCTGTCCCCAAGGCCCTGAGCCCTCTGTAGGGTCGCAGACCTGGGGGAGATAGACCCCCCCCACATGGCCCCACACTGATGGGCCTTGCCTAGGGGCGCTCAGTGCCATGGGGAGATGGGAACTCAGTCTCCACAGCCCGTCCAGACCTCGCTGTCTCTGCTGAAGTTCCCATTTTGGTGCTGGAAAGCCCCCATGGTGCTGGGGCAGCTTCTCCCCTACGGCCTGGGCAGGGACCCACCAAAGAGATGCTCCAAGGAGCCATTATCTGGGCCTGCTCTTCTGCCCCGTGGACGTGGCTCTGGACTGGAGCTGCAGCTGCAGGGTCCATGGGAGACTCCTGTGAATGGGCAGCTGGAACCACCCAAGGGGTGACACGGGGGGCCCTGGGAATCCCCCTTCCCTGCAATTTCAACCACCCCCAATGTGGGAGGTAGGGGAGCCCCACCCCCACTGACTGACTTCTCCCAACCCACCACAAGCATCTCAGCAAGGCCAGGAGACGTCGTTACCTGCGGGGGTCACCGGCCTGGGGAGACTCTGGAGCGAGGCTGGAGGAGAAGAGCAGAGAGGGGGTGAGAGCTCTGGGGAGGGGCTGGGGGAGCAGGGGAAGGGGAGACGTGGGGAGTGAAGGGGAGTCTCCCGACAGACACACCGAGGGGCTGGAGACAAGGGGGGCACTTACCCAGCAGAGGCAGGAGCAGAGGCAGCACCATGCTGAGCCGGTCACTCTGGGCTGGGAGCTGGGTTCTCAGCTCAGCTACTGGCCCCGTCTGGTGCAGGGGGATGGGACCCTCCCCTCTGACGCAGGCAGAGGAAGTCACAGCCTCAGGTGTGGTCACCGCTCAGCTCAGCGTTGTGACCGAATTCGGTGCTCGCTGCGCAGGGCGTGTGGGGGACAGCTGCCAATTTCCCACTGCTGATACTGGGGGAGGAGCTAAACCAGCAGCCCCTAGTGACTGACAGCTCTGGGGTTGGGTCAGGGATTCAACTGGGTTAAAGGAAACTCAGCTGAGTTACTCTAGCCTCTACCAGGCCCCATCGACTGCAGGAGACACAACACACTGACCCCAGAGGGGGATTGGCGACAACTCTCCAGCCAGGCCCAGATCCAGCTGGGGCCCTGCCGTGTGTTTGAAAATCGCACTGGGAAGTTGTGACGGCGCGTTGGGGGTTCCCCGTCTCCTGCACCCCGAAATGGCACAAACAGACTCCACCAGCCAGTGGAATTGAGGGTGGTTTATTGCTCCTCCAGCACAGTGCAGCGCAGATGTAATCTGGTTACAGGAAATGGGGCTAAGAGGCCTCAGTGCCCCCCCTTGAGATAGGGGAGTCCCAGCCCCCTCCCCAGCTCCTTATTCCCTGCCTTCCAGCCAGGAACTAACTAACCCCCTACCAGCCCTGCCCCCCAGCCAGGGCAGCATTCCACCTCCCTTTGTTCCTCTCCATGGGGGGTGTCTGGCCACTGGTTCAACAAGTTTGGCATTACCTTGGCCTAGTGAGGCTTTCCCTGCTGGGTCTTGCTCCAGACAGCAGGGGTCACCACAGCCCAGCAAGTACCCCCGCTACGTCACAGAAGTTCTGCTGGGTTGCAGGAACTTTGGCACAGACGGCGAGTGACGGGACTGAGGCAGGTTTCCAGGTCCCAAACCATGACCCTGTGGGATGGGACTGACCCCGCTCTGGGGAACAGGAGCTGGAGGCTGGGCCATGTACAGCTGGAGATGGAGCTGGGGGTGAGAGGAGCAGGACAGGGGGCCACCTGACGGAGACGGGGGCTGTGACACAGCAGGTGTTTCTCTCCCTGGACACGGCTGCATTTTAGATGCATTTCAGTTGATCACTAAAGTGTTGATCGCGTCCAAAGCCCCTTCCAACCCTGTGGATTTTTCTGAGACCTGAGACTGGTATTTCTAGCTCTAAGGGGTCACGTTGTGGGGAGAATCCCACGCACAGAATGAAGGGCCCTTCACAGAACTAGCAATGGACAATGAGGAAGATGAGGATATCGATGAGGAAGAAGGAGACTCCCACTGCCAGATCCAAGACCCTGAATAACCCACAAGGTGCAAGAGAGGGTAACTGAGTGTGTTTATGGAACATTAAAATGTAGAGATGCTCCCTTGTCAGAGAACAGAAGAGGTAAGAGATGTGCTCTGGATGCTGGGGTGGAGAACCCAGGGTAGCTTTGCCCAGGAGATCACCCCCGATTCTGTCTAGTGTCTTGTGTTAAAACTTCCGTTCACTTTCATAACCTCATAGAAGAAAGTGACCTTAAATTCCATCCCCAGTCCCCATGGCAGGACAAGCACAATTGACATCATCCAGGATCAATGTCTGTCTAACCTGCTCTTAACTATCCCCAGGGATGGAGATTCCACAACCTCCCTCGGCCATTTATTTACTGGCTGGTTTGTTACTGAATGAATCCCAAGATCATGACAGGGTGTCAGACGCAGAGAATGAGAAGAAAACTGACAGCTCTGTGGAACTAATTCCAGGGTTTGCAACTGAAATGGAGGATGCAAACCGAGAAGAGCAAAGGCTTCTTGTCCAGGCTGCTCCCTGCTCTGGCACTTCGAATGCAGAAGTTGCGGGCCCACAAGAGACCTAAAATTCCCTGCTACTAAAGCTTCAGTTACTGTCCTGTAAGGTCACAGATCCCCTGAACTTGCATGGGTAAGTTCCAATCACCCAAATGCAAAACCCCTTGAGATGACTCACTTGAGAACTTCTTCCTGTGGGGTA
Source organism: Pelodiscus sinensis (assembly GCF_049634645.1). NCBI lineage: Eukaryota > Metazoa > Chordata > Testudines > Trionychidae > Pelodiscus > Pelodiscus sinensis. The sequence continues at coordinate 6,791,180 of NC_134740.1, read as the reverse complement.
ACCCCAAGTTCTTTAAATCTTCCTCAGGAGAGATTATGAAATCAAAGTGTAATTTCTTAACAGCCGACCTTCCGTTTCAGGCCCAATCGCACAGAACCCCCTGCCGTCTAGGACACAGGAATCAGATCATAGTCCTTAAAAGGTGTTTTAATAACAAAACAAGAAGACAGACTTGATTGCTACGTGTTACAGAGCAACTCAAAAAAGGCAGATTGAAAGGACAGATTCATTGAGTTGGTATCAGGGGGTCACATGGGCTAAGCAGAGAGGAGTTGAACCACACCACAAAATAAAAACAAAATGGTTGCGTCTCACTGAACTTCCCCTGTTCTACATGCACCTGTAGTTCCAAGATTCGTCTTGCCTTAGGCACAGATATTGCAGAAAAATCCTGACTTAGTCCATCTCTTGCCCAGCTCCTGCCCTGAACTCACACAAGAACGAAAGCGGAAGGAACACGGTTTTCTATTCAGATCTCTTACTCTCTCAGCCTTGTCTCTCCTGGCCCCCTGGATATTCCTGTCTCTTGGTTTAACTCTTTACAGACAATTTCAATAATTGTATGTCTAGAGTGTCTTAAATACGGCAGTACCGCTCCCATCCATCATACTTGTGCATGGTCTGTTTGACCACAAATATCGTGACCACAAAAAAGGTAAAAGTGCAACTTCCATTCAGTCTGACAGTATCAGAGAGTGGAATAGAGAATTGAAAAAACAAATCTGACATGAATGTGAATTGAATTAATTTCTTACAGACAGAGGAGACAAAATGTCGGGGGCAGAAAGCTTTGGTCATTTATAACAATTTGAAGTGTGATGAAAGTGAAAGCAGGAAGTCAGATACTGACTAAATGTGAAGAAAATGGCAAGTCAGAAAGGAATGAGCCCTTGAGAGACGCCCTCTTCTAAGGCGAGACACCTGATGGCGTCATGGAGCAATAAAGCACAGAATGAAGAAAACTTGTTGTGAGCAGACAGAGTCTCTGCTCAGAGACAGACCCGTGTGGGGTATTAACGACGTGTGAAAAGAGAAACGGCTCCAAGAAAGAGATTCCAATTCAGAACATGCTCCCCAGACATGCAGGGCGGCAGACGCTGTGACAGCAGAAGCCCAAGAGTTGCATTCAGCAGAAGGGGTTTTCCGTGTGCTACGTACCAGTGAATGCATCTGGAATAGATCCAATCCAAGGGGGGTCCACTTCCTGTGAAAACTGACACGGCCTGTGAACCCAGGTGCAGACAGTTCTGTGGAAGTTGTGGGTCACTGCCTGGGCACAAACACAGCGATCCCCTTGGGAAATTCTCTCAGGGTATGTCTGCACTACAGTGCTATTTCGAATTAACTTAATTAACTGGATAGCTGCCAGCCTGGCCACCAAAGGCCACATGTGAACCCAGGAGCAAGTTTGCATGAAAATCAAGTTGGTCCAGTGAGACCCCGGACTCTGAGCCCTGAGTTTAGAACATAAGAACATAAGAACGGCCGTACTGGGTCAGACCAAAGGTCCATCTAGCCCAGTATCCTGTCTGCCGACAGTGGCCTGCACCAGGTACCCTGGAGGGGATGGACTGAAGACAATGACCAAGAAGTTTGTCTCGTGCCATCCATCTCCAGCCTTCCACAAACCGTTCCTACCCCCTGGCTAATAGCACTCCATGGACCCAACCTCCATTTATCTCACTTCTCTTTAAACTCTATTATAGTCCTAGCCTTCACAGCCTCATGTGGCAAGGAGTTCCACAGGTTGACTATGTGCTGGGTGAAGAAGAACTTTCACTTATTAGTTTTAAACCTACTGCCCATTAATTTCATTTGGTGTCCTCTAGTCCTTCTATTATGGGAACTAATGAAGAACTTTTCTTTATTCACCCTCTCCACACCACTCATGCTTTTATAGACCTCTATCATATCCCCCCTCCGTCTCCTCTTTTCTAAGCTGAAAAGTCCCAGTCTCTTTAGACTATCTTCATATGGGATCTGTTCCAAACCCCTCATCATTGTAGTTGTCCTTTTCTGAACCCTTTCCAAGGTCAAAATATCTCTTTTGAGGTGAGGAGACCACATCTGTACACGGTACTGAAGATACGGCGTACCATAGGCTGATACTTCCCCTCCTTCTTCTTCCCCTGGCTTCCCCCTTCCAGCTCCCTCCTCCCAGATTTCCACCTCCCCTCTCCCACCCTCTCTCTTCCCCTCTCCCACCTCCTTTTCCCAGTCTCCCCAGAGGTTAATTCCCCATCCCCCAGTTTTGTTAAATAAAGAGAGTTTCTATTTTTGAACACACGTGTCCTTTATTTTTTACATCAGGAAGGGGGGCTAGGGAGGGGTAAGTGGAAGGAGGTGAGGGAGGAATGGGGCATGAGCCCCCAATGGGGAGGACTGGGGAGGCTCTGTGGGCTCCTTGGGGTGGAAGCTCTCCTGCAGGGCCTCCTGGATCCTGACAGCCCCCCGATTGACACCCCCCCCCCAGATGGCAGCCTGCGGCAAGTGCAGCCGGGCTGATGGCCGAGTGCTGTGATGTGCCGAGTGTGGGCACTCAGGGCACTCCAAGTCAGGACTGCTTTGCTGTCCCTCATCGAGGTAGACAAGAAAGCGGGGAACCTCTGAGAACTGTCTGTTTGGGGTGGGGGTCGGGTCCCTTTAAGCACAGCCGTCGGCTAGCCTGAGGCAGCAGCTCCACACTCTAAGTCCTAACCTGATGCCCTGCCGGCACTGCTTCCGGCCAGCCTTAACTTCGGTTCAGCCTTAACTTTCGTCTCAATGTGGACATGCTAGTTCGAATTAGCAAAACGCTAATTCGAATTAGTTTTTAGGTCTACATGCACTAATTCAAATTAGCTTAGTTCGAATTAGTGCTGTAGCATAGACATACCCTACAGGAGCAGGCCTTGTGTTCCAAGTTACAGACTCACACGGCGACCCCCTGAGAGGTTTTCACAAGCCATTAACTTGATCATCCGGCCATTAGGGTTGCCAGAGGAGAAGAATTGCTGGCTCCCATTTGCCCATTTCAAACCAGAGACAATCCCAAACCGCACAGCTCCAACCTGCCACATGGGAATGATTCATGCACCAAAGTGAGAGGCACAGACCCAGCCGGGTGTGACACTAAACTGGATCGGTTACAGGGGGTATGTTGCCCAAAGCGTCTGAGAGTGATGCATATTGAGATCAATATGAGCATTGCGGGGGAGGGGGACCCTTGCATCCTGCCCCATTGGTGTTCTAACCCCGGGCAGCCTGGTTCCCCTCAGTTCCGATACAGATGATAAAACAGAAGTACAGAGGGCAGCCGGCTCTCCGCCTGTGGCACTGCCTCCTATAGTGCACAGTGATGTCATTGGCCAGAGCCGGGGTCGAGTCCTGTGATACCGCACAAGGCAGAGGGTGCCCATGGCATTGTGTCTGTGTGTAGGGGGTGAATACAGGGGTGCAGGAGTTCTCACTGAGCAAGCAGACTCTGTGCACGAGGGTTCTACCCCGATGAATATGCAGCCGTGCCCCACTCTAGACACAGCTGCATTTTGGTTGATTCCGGAACTGGTGACTGTGCTAAAGCCCTTGCAGATCCTGTGGATGTTTCTCAGCTCTCACTCCAGCGCTTCCCAACAGCATCTCCCCCTCCAGGCTGGAATTGAAAGGGAGCAAGTGCAGCCTGAAGGGGGTCTCCTTGTGGGGACAATTCCCGGCACAGAAGGAAGGGCCCCTGCGCAGAACAAACCAGGAACTGGGATCTAGGAGGAGCAGCAGGAGACGAGGAAGATGAGGCCGTTGATGAGGCAGAAGGAGCCGCCCACGGCCAGCTCCCGGAGCCAGAGGAAGCTGCGAGCTGTGGAGAGAGAATCCGGAGTGGAACCAGCCGGTGAACACCACTGCTGATGGAACGCACATGGTGTCCGTGTGCCTCTGCTTCTAGCACTCATGATAAGCCGCCCTCCCAATCTCAGCAGCCCCAATCTGGGACATGAAACCCACCCACAGCCCTTCTCAGAGTGGGGGACACTGACCCTCATTCACCCCTCATTAGTGTCTGTTCCACTATTGGCTGCCTGCCCTGTACCCTGCCCTGTTCAGGCTCAGCCACTGGGCCTGGGTGCTGGTTGCTTCACTGGAAAATGTGCTGGGTGAGAAGGGGAATTTATCTAGGTAGAGGCCAGCAAGCCACTGGGACTGGGACATTCCTGGTGATGCAGGGACCTGCCCTTCCCCCACTGCATTATAAATGGCACATTACATCTGTACCAGCCTGCCCCAGAGGGGGAAGGAAAATCCAGTTGTTACGGGATTGACAAGGGAGGTTCAATTCTCTGCGGTGGCACAAACCCCTGTGAAACGTGCTTCCTCCTTTCTGCTTCCGCAATTGGGAATGGGGAAGGGCTCAGTCCATTTAGGGCATAGGGAGGTGCTGAGGGACTTGGGCCATTGAAGTGTTAAGGACAGAGAAAGCAGGGGGAGGGGAATTTCACCTCCAATATCTTTTCTATCTCCATGTTACCCCAACCAGCCTCCCTCTCCCAGCAGAGCTCCTGGGGATGGGTTTCTTCCCATGGGAATAACAAACTCAGCCCAATGAAGGTATTAGGGGTACCTCACCTGTCCTGGTGACATTCACGGTGACGTTCACAGCCTGGCTCCGGAGGGACGGGATCCACCTCCCACTCACGTTGTCCTCGTACCCGCAGGTGAATTCCCCGCTGTCGTTGAAACTGGCCCGTGGGATGCTGATCACAGAGCCCTTCACAGAGCGGGAGCCGGGCTCCATGGTGCTGATCTCAGACCCTGCATCCCTGGGGACAAACTCAACTCCATCCTTGTAGAAATGAAACCTCCTCTCGCCGGTGTCCCCTGGGGCCGTGCAGGTGAGGAGCAGGGGGAGCCCTTCGCTCACCGCTCCAGACGGGGGATCCACACTCAGCACTGGCTGGGGAGGGGGATCTGTGGGGAGCAGCAAAGGGGAGGGGTCAGCAGTGACATGGAAGGGGAGAAAGTGAAGATGGTGCCCACAGTTCAGTGCACTCAGAGCTGACTTGGACTCTCTCTCCAGAGCTCTTGTTTCACACCATGATCCTGGGGGGCTCCCCACAGACATGAGCGAGGGCTGGGCTAGGGATGGGAATTGCCCCTTCACACACATTGGGGGCTGCTGGGATGGAGGAATTTTGACAAAGCTCCTAATTTCACACGGTGGCTCCTGCACTTCAGGGCGGGAGGAAATTGAGCTTCATCTCCCTGTCTGGGGAAATGGCAACTCCCTGTCTGATTGGCTCCCCTCAGAAGGTGAAGGGACCATTCCCCAGGCAGGGCTCTCCCTGCCCCTCGCATCTGGACCTGCAGTTTCCTCTCCAAAACAGTTTATGTTCCTTCCACTATTCCTGGAGCATCATTAAACTGACCAAAGGGAAAGATTTTAACCAGTTCCAAGTGGACCTTCATGTGCGACAGGGCCCCAATTCAAACCTGACTGTGTCCTCCTGCTGTAGCAGAGTCTAGATTGCCTCCAGGTGCCTAATTATATAACTGCCTCAGCTGAGTTCTAGCAGATTCTTAATGACCTCAGGTGTCTTAATTAAGCCTAAGTAATTGCCATTTGGCTGCCGTGCTTGCAGGGATTTTTTCAGCCTCGGTCTCATATAGGTGTATTTTATTGATTTAGGGGGTCATTTGGCCTTCTCCTCCTCTGAATATTGTTCACATTTGTCTTTTTCAAGTATCTCCACATTATGTAAAAGTGTGCCCAGAAATAAAGTTTGCTGGTATGTATATTTTTTCTATACTATCCATGGAAATCATTCTTAGCCTTTGCCAACCCTGGTCCATATATTACCCAGGGGAACCGAGGGACTCTCTCTGAGATCATCTGGGTCCACTGGATTAGCCAGTGCACAGCAGGGCCAGGGATGTCTGGTCTGTGCCTCAGCTGTGAGTAGGAACCAATCACAGCAGTTGGAGCAGGGAACCTCTTAAGAGATTAAGCCCCTCCTTTGATAGAAGAAGTGGTGTCCGAGGGATCCTTCATCCCTAGGTGTCAAGCATCTCAGTCTAGCGTGTTCCCCTCCAGAGCACTTGGGCAGCAGGGCAGCCGGATATACTGGTGGAGATGCGGGAGTGAGTAAGAGGCCACAGACTAATCCATTCCCGGGCAGTAATAATGAAGGAAGCTGCTGGGATGGGGTCTTAGAACTGGCACCCTGACCACTGGCCCTGGCTGGCCCAGGTTTCCAATATTTCTCTGGACTGGGAGCCCCTGAATCCCAAAGTAGCATCAACAACTCCCCCCGAACCGACCAGGAAGTGCTATTCCAGGGGGTTCACACTGACCTGGGTGGCCCTGTGCTGAGCTCAGCATCTCACCCTGGGCATCCTGAGAACATACGTTGCCATGGGGGGAGCAAACAGCAGGAGAAAGGGGCACTCACCTGTCACTGTGATGTTGATGGGGCTGCTTGTCTCGGATAGGAGCTCTCGCCCAGACAGTGTCTTCCAGAATTCACAGCTGTACACTCCGGCCTGTGATCTGGACACACTGGACAGTTGCAGGGAATGGTTGTAACTGTCCCAAGGGGAGGGGAGTTCCTTGGAGGGGATTTCCTGGCCATCCCTGAAGAACCGGAACCCAGAAATGGCAGGTGCCCCGGCTGCTGAGCACGTCAGGGTCACGGCTTCCCCAGTGATGCAGACAGGTTGTTGTGGGGTCACTGTGAGCTGGGGGGCTGGAAAAGAGAAGGAGGGTGGGGGAGGGGACGATTACTACATGGGTGGCTGGTGACCCAGAGGCAGAGGGAGAGCCAGGGAAGGGCAGAGTAGGGAGGTATCCTGGACACAGACCCAGCCAACCCCAGCTCCCTGCTGAGGAACCACGTCCCCCCTGCAGGCCAGGAAAATTCTGCACAGCAGAGATCTCCTTGCAGGAACTCAGGGGACCAGCCTCCCCTGCTGGGTACTTGAGGGGGCATCTCCCACACAGGACACCTCAGCCAGCATGCGCTGGGGGCAGCAGGCTTGTGCGGAGAAGGTTAGGGGTGTCATGGGCGGCACCCAGCAGTCACAGACCTGGATAACTGGCACAAAGAGCAGGAGGCAGCCATATGTCCCAGAGCCCTGGGTGCCCCAGGGGAGCTTCCCACACTCCAGCTGGGTTCTGGCCCAGTGACTCCAGGGAAGCTCCAGCCCTTTGACCCCTGCTGGGATCTCACCCATTCACCCACTGGGTATTGGTGCCAGTAGTGGGGTGGGGAACAGGACAGTGACCAATCCCTCTCCTGACACTAATCACAACAGACCAGTTGAGCAGCTGCAGGGCTCAATGTTCATTGAGGGTCTGCCTGACAGTGCCCAGCTCAGAGTCCAGTGCTGTGAGCTTCCCTGCAGCAGTGCCCACCTGGAGCCCCAGTGCTGTGAGCTGCCACACAGCAGTGCCCAGTCTCTGAGGATGAGCTGGCAGCCAAGCCCACTAGGGAGTGGTTGAGATACAAGGAGGGGCCCTGAGCACAGCCAGGGGCAAGCTCACATATCAGGATGGGCCTGAGATTCCCAGTGACCCACCCCCCAAACAGCAGGAAACGGGCTTACCTGTCACTGTGATGGAGACGGGGCTGCTGCTCCTAAATGACTTTGTTCCTTTGGATCCCAGTCTCCAGTACGCACAAGTGTAGAACCCAGCCCGTCCCCTCTCCGCTGGGAACTCGAGCTGGGACTCTAGACTTTCTCTCAGCAGAGTGCTGGAGCTCCACTGCCCTTTTTGGAAGAAGAATTTGTATCCCCCAGATTGCTCACCGCGAGGAGGGGAGCAGACAAGCGTAACCGGCTCCCCGGGGGGATACACCATGTTGCTTTCTCTCACCGAGAGGGTGGGATCCAATAGAGGATCTGGAACAGAGACAAGGGGGTCAGTGGAGAGGGGGAGGCCAGGATGCACTGAGGAGAAAATGAGAAGAGAGAAGTGATCAGCCCTGGAGAAATATAGACACAAACCAGCTGCATCTCTCTGCCTGGCATCTACCCCCTACCCTCTGCTGGGAAATGTCCCACAGCACGTCTACCTCTGGAGTGCAGGCTTCTTGTGAAAGAAGGTTTTTTTGGAAGAGATCTTCTTATACAAGAGAACATCCGCACTGCAAAAACTCATTGAAAAAGTGATGCGCTTTGTAAAAGACAGTACATCTGACTTTAAAAGACAGTAAAAGGCTACGTCTAGACTGGCATGATTTTGCGGAAATACTTTTAACGGAAAAGTTTTTCTGTTAAAAGTATTTCCGCAAAAGAGCGTCTAGATTGGCAAGGATGCTTTTGCGCAAAAGCATCCGTGGCCAGTCTAGATGTGAATTTGTGCAAGAAAGCCCTGATCGCCATTTTAGCCATCGGGGCTTTTTTGCGCAAAACAATTCTTCCCTGTCTACACTGGCCCTCTTGTGCAAGAATAAGTATTCTTGTGCAAGAGGGCTTTTTCCCGAGTGGGAGCATGAAAGTATTTGCACAAGAAGCACTGATTTTGTACATTACAAAGTCAGTGCTCTTGAACAAATTCAAGCGGCCAGTGTAGACAGCTGGCAAGTTTTTGCGCAAAATCTTGCCAGTCTAGACACACACTGTCTGGATGCTGTCTCGAAACAAAACTTTGATTGCTATGGGCAGAATGGCCACTAGGGTACCTGTACTCTTTTGTCTTGCACCAAAAAAACCCTCCTCCCTCTCTACATGCACCTTTTCACGAAAGAGGTCATTCCAAAAACGCTGTCTTCTTCATAGAACGAGGAACATCTGCAGCAGAAAACCCCCTCTGTTCTTTCTTTTTCTCTATACAAAAATGCACTTGAGGTGTGGACGCTCCCCACGTTTTTTCAGAAAAATGGCCATTTTCCTGGAAAAACTCTGTAGTGTAGACATAGCCCATATGAACCACGTCCTGATTCTCTCTCTCTCTCTCTCTCTCTCTCTCTCTCTCTCTCTCTCTCTCATGTCCCATTATCTTTCTCCCCCAATGATGAAAACTGGAATTTCATTCCGATCTGGAATTTGTGCAGCTCCTGCTCCCAGGAGCCGGGTCGTGTTGAATCGTTGTCTGGTCACCTGCAGAACCTTCCATTGTCAAGTGTCTGTTCCCCACATAGGAACATCTGGGCAAGGATTCAGGCCAGTCCCCCCTCTCTGAACCTTCCCTTTGTGACACTGAACTGGCTCAGCTCCTGGAGTCTCTCCTAGAACATGGACCTGCCTTCTGCACAGATGGGGAAATTCCTCCCTCCCCCCATCTCTGTATCTTCACACCTGCACCCCACAGTCTTTGACACACAATGTCTCTGCACTGCCCCCCAAAATGCTGCTCTCTCTTCCTGGGAAAAGAAGATCTGGGAAGGGGATTTTGCCGAGGAGCAATCAGGACACAGTCGGCCTGTCCCAGCAGAGACAAGGGGTGTCAGTAGCAGAGTTGGGTGGGAAGGTCCCTTCATGTGTCTCAGTATCCATAGGCTGCCCCCTTTGTTTTTCTGGCCCCCTGGACATGGCTCTGGACTGGAGCTGCTGCTGCAGTTTCCATCGGAGATGCCTGTGAATGGGCAGCTGGACCCACCCAGGGAATGACACGGGGGGCACCTGGGAATCCCCCTACCCTGCAATTTCAAACCTGGGAGAGGCAAGGGATCCCCACCCGCACTGACTGAGTCCTCCCACCCACCGCGAGCATCTCAGCAAGGCCAGGAGACGTCGTTACCTGTGGGGGTCACCGGCCTGGGGAGACTCTGGAGCAAGGCTGGAGGAGAAGAGCAGAGAGGGGGGTGAGAGCTCTGGGGAGGGGCTGGGGGAGCAGGAAAAGGAGAGACATGGGGAGTGAAGGGGGAGTCTCTAGACAGACACACGGAGGGGTTGGGGATTGAGAGGGGCACTTACCCAGCAGAGGCAGGAGCAGGGGCAGCACCATGCTGAGCCACTCTGGGCTGGGAGCTGGAGTCTCAGCTCAGCTACTGGCCCCGTCTGGTCGCAGCGGGGGATGGGACCATCGAATGTGACGCAGGCAGAGGAAGTCACAGCCTCAGGTGTGGTCACCGCTCAGCTCAGCGGCGTGACCGAATTCGGTGCTCACTGTGCAGGGCGTGTGGGGAACGGCTGCCCATTTCCCACTGCTGATACTTGGGGGGAGGAGCTAAACCAGCAGCTCCAGACTGACAGCTCTGGGGTTGGGCCCAGGATGCAGCTGGGGTAAAGTAAATTCAGCTGAGTTACTCTAGCTTACGCCAGGTGGGGATCTGGCCCTATCGACTGCAGGAGATGCAGTATAGTGATCGTACCTTGTGATAACTCTCCAGCCAGGCCCAGATTCAGCTGGGGCCCTGATATATAACATTGGCAGTGATGGTTACTCACCCTACACTGGTGGTAAGAGGAGGAATGGGTAACGGGATCTGGAGGCAGATGAAGGGGGGGTTGAGCAGAAAGAGGCAGCCCAGCTAGGGTGGGAACTGTGGGGGGAAGTTCTCCTGTCTCTCTCTGGTCACTGTAGGCTGCATGGAAGGTCTTCAGAGAAGCAGCTGTACAAACAGCCTAGTGAGGGACTGGGAAGGGCCCAGAGGAAAACCATGGAAAGAAGATGCGCTGGAGGCAGCTCTGAGGTCCCTGACAGAGAGATCTTAGCTTCTCACCACAGGGCCTGGCTCCCCAGTCCGGCCCCAGGAATGGTGGGCGGGATCCCCCAACAGACGGAGGAGAAATGCTGCTGAATTTGGAGAAAGTCCAAGGAGTCATTGATCTGCTCAAGAGCTTTATAACGACCCTACAGAGCCCAGGTGGGTGTTGAGGGGTGGCAGAGGGAGGAACCCGGGGAAGTAAGGAGAATTATGTTGAACTGAATTTATTTCACTGTCCTTTTTGTTCTTCCCTGCAAGGGGCAAATACTTAATGTGAGCCGCCGGCTCAAAGGCTCCATCTCTGGGGCAAAATTACCAGAGGACTTGAGCTGTGACACAGCGGCCGTAACCCTCCCAGGATGTGGCTGCATTTTAATTACTCACTGAACTGCTTGTGGTACCCAGAGCCCCTTCGGACCCTGTGGGTGTTTCTCAGGCCTGGGTCTCCTCCTCCAGACTGAGACCGGTGTTTCTAGGCCAAGGGGTCACCTGGTGGGCAGAAATCCCTGGCCAGAATGAAGGATCCCATCATAGTACTAGACAGTTCCCTGGCTCTAGGAGCAGTAGTGGGCAATGAGGAAGATGAGGATATTGATGAAGATGAAGGAGCCACCCACTGCCAGCTCCAAGATGCAGAGAAAACCATAAGCTGCAACAGAGGGTAACTGCGTGTGTTTATGGGAGATTAAAATGTAGAGATGCTCCCTCCTAAGGGAATAGGGGAGTTTAGAGATGTGTCCTGCATGCTGAGGTGAAGAACCAGGATAGCTTTGCCCAGATGTTCACTACAGATGCTCTCAAGTGTCTTGTGTTAAAACCTCCATTCCGTTTCATAAGCTCATAGAATGCGAGAACTGGAAGGGACCTCGATAGGTCATCAAGTCCAATCCCCTGCCCTCACAGCAGGACCAAGCACCGTCTATATCAGGGCTACTCAACACGCAGCATGCCATGTTTGTGGACCATGGTGCGGTTTGGTTTTACATGGGGCTGAACACCTGGCCCGCAGGTGGGATCTTTTGAACATGGTATCCACTTGGAACACACTCCACAATGGCGAGTCAATAGAATGGTTTTGTGTTGATACACGTTCTAGTGCTTAAATTCCAGGCCTGTCACTGCTCATTAAAAGTGCTGTCATATGGGTGGAAATTGAGTAAATATTGCATTTTATTAATAGCAGAACTGACTTAAATGTGGCCTGTGTGTTGTGTACTCTTGCCTTAATCTTTGTATTCATGCCCGTCAGTGTGAAAGAACCTATTTGCATGTATTTGCATATATATTTGCATGTATATGCAACCACACTTTAGTTGCGGCCCTCCGCATGTGCTGTGAGTATCAAGGTGGTTTCTGGGGCTTCCAAAGTTGAGTAGCCCTCATGCAGATCATCCCTGACAGGTGTCTGTCTCACCTGCTCTTAAATATCTTCAGTGATGAAGACTCCAAATTCTCCCTGGGCAATTTATTGATTGGCTGGTTTGTCATTTAATGACCCCCAACTTCATGCCATGGTGTCAGAAGTGGAGAATGAGACAGGAACTTACAGCCCTGTGACTAGAACTCCTGTGTTGGCATCTGAAAGAGGAACTGCAAACAGGAAGGAGCAAAAGCTTGTTGTCCAGGCTGCTCCCCACTCTGGCACTTCGAGTGCAGAAGATGGGGGCCCACAAGAGACCTGAAATCCCCGGCCACTAAAGCTTCTGTTTACAAAAACACTGTAGGGTCACAGATTCCCTGGCCTTGGGTGGGAAGTTGTCACCACCCAAATGCAAAATCGTTAGAGAGCCAGGATGACTCACTTGAGAAATTCTGCATGTAGGGGAGCGCTTTAAACCTTCCTCAGAACAGAGCTTGAGAACAAAGTGTGATTTCTTAATAGCTGACCTTCCATCTCAGACACATTCACACAGAACCCCCTGCCTTCTAGGACACAGGAATCAGATCATAGTCCTTAAAAGGAGACTTTATTAACAAAACAAAGAAGACAGACTTGGTAAAGTATATTGGGCGTTAGGTGTTACAGAGCAACTTTTAAAAGGCAGATTAAAAGCACAGGGCATTGCTTCCCTGGGATTCTGTTACAGTGTGGCAGGGAGTGGGGGGCACATGAGCTAAGCACAGAGGAGTTTAACCAAACCCAAAATTAAAAAACGAAACAAACCCTGATCACGTCTAACTGAACATTCCCTGTTCCTCTCACATCTGTTGTTCTATGGTTGAGTCTTTCCTTAGGCATGGATATCGCAGAAAAATCCTGGCTTAGTCCATCTCTTGTCCTGCTCCTGCTATGAACTCTCACAAAAACTAAAGCAGGAGGAACACGGTTTTCAATTTAAATCTTTCACTCTCTTGCTATTGTCTCTCTGGCTTCATTCCTACACTTCTGGATACCCCTGTCTCTTCGCGTAACCCCTAGAGGCAATTTAATAAACTGAATGTCTAGGATGCCTAGAGTAGGGTAGTAAAGCTCCCATTGATCAAACCTGTGCACGTACTGTGTCAGCACAAATAACTTGTTCTCATTAAGAAAAGTAAAAAATTAAAAAAATGCAGCCTCCATCAAGTCTGCCCGTCAGACAATGCTATAGAGAACTGAAAACAAAAATCCCACACAAATTTGAATTTCATGTAGCAGTCACACAAACAGAAGATAAAAAATGTCAAGGGGCAGAAAGCTTTGGACCTTTATAACAATTTTAAATGAAAGGAATTACATTGTCAGATACTGACTAAATTTGAAGAAAATGGCAAGTCAGAATGGAAGGAGCCCTTTGAGAGACACAATTTTCTACAGACGTGCAAAAGCAGATGACATCATGGAGCAATGTAGCACACAATGCAGGAAACTCATCGAAGCTGTGACTTTTGGTGAGCAGGGAGAGCTTCTGTTCAAAGACAGACCCACGTGTGCTATTAATGATGTGTGAAAAGAGAAATGGCTCTGTGCAGGAGATTTCACTTCAGATCATGCTCCCCAGACATGCAGGGAGCAGACACTGTGACAGCACAAGCCAAAAAGTTGGATTCACCACAAGGGGTTTTCTATGTGCGATGTACCAGTGAATGTAGTTAGAATAGATCCAATCCAAGAGGGTCCCACTTGCCATGAAAACTGACTCTCACTGAGACCAGGTGCAGATAGTTATGAGGAAGTTGTGGGTCACTGCCTGGGCCCAAACTCTGTGTCCCTTTGGGAAAGTCTAGCACAGATAATGGGTAAAATAAACATTTTGCTCAGTGCTGCAGATCCCAAACAATCCGGTGAGGAGCATCTCACAGACACACTGGGGGCTAGCAGGACTGAGTGGGACTGGACAAGGCCCAGGGCAGGGACTAGAACATTTCTCCCATGGACACTGGCCCCAGGAGATCAGGTTCACATTCTGTCTGAGCCAGATGAAGAGAAAGTGAAAGTAAAATGTAAAGGGGCCCCAGGCAAGCACAGGGACACGGGTTATTGTGAAAACCACAGCAGTGATAGGGGTGGGGCATTGGTAACGAGCAGCAGCCTTTAAAAAACACATGTGCCCACAAATGCTCATGAGCCCATTGACATGTTGTGTTAGTCTACAAAGTGCTACAAGACCATTGGCTGTTTTTTAAGTTTATCCTAAACAGACTAACTCGGCTCCCCCCTGAAGACACCAATTCCAGGTGGTATCAAAGGAGCCAATGCCAATTTCAGGCCTGGCTGCCTGTGGGAATCCCTTCCCCTCAGGGGCAAGAGGAGGAGACAAGATCACATGTTTGTCTCCAGTTCATGAGTTGTGGAGGGGTGTGGGGAGGAATCAGCGACGTGTTTTCTCCTCTGATGGTGCACAACTGGCTGATGTCTGGGGGCTTCTTACACTGGTCAGGAAATCACTCAACCAACATACACTTGTCAATACACATTCCCTTGTCTGGGGCCATCTTGTGTATCAATTGTGCCCTCAGGACATTTCCAGGGCACACACCCTGTGCACACAGCACACAGGGATAGGCAGCACCGGGGTTGGTGGTTTATATATGATCCTTGACATGACAGCTCCATGTTCTGACAGCAGTGACCTGGGCTTGCCCTTGCCACATGGCTCACAAGGGCTGTTGGGGTGTGAAGGGTTAAGGATATTGGTTCCCATGGGAGGGGGAAGAGACGCAGGGAGATGCAGACAGTGTCTCCTTCCTTATCTGGCTGCCTTCCGGGTGGCCTTGGTCACCACCTCGCTGTACAGCACATGCGCCTCTGCAGCAGGCTGGGCTCTGTTTTTTGACTGACTTCTGTGAGCGTCCGATGCCGAGAACTTGATGTGTGTGTAGGTGACTGCTGAGCCCTGGTGGGGGAAGAGAGAGAAACAGTGAGGGGGAGGGGTGTCATGGCACTCAGTGCTTGAATGAGCCACTAGGAAGGATCTCTATGAAATCGTGTTTACAAGGACATTGGAGGATCGAAAGCAAATGATCTTTAAATACCGGAGATTTGACCTTGAAATCAGTGAGGTGGCATTCAGCAAGGGGGAAAAAACTCCATAAAGAAAGGAAAAAATTAAAGGTGGCTGTAAAAATTGAGTTTTGCTGTCACGGTAGGAGCACTGTGGAAAAAGAGCAGAAATGGCCTTTGGGTCAAGAGAAAGTTGCTGCTGAGAGACATTCTCACGTCTCTCTGGCCCTATGAACGGGAGTGCTGTGTGTGAGGCAGCTGAGAGAATTCTGTCTCATGTTTTAACACTGGTGAGGGCTCAGGGGGAGCCCCCTGTCCAGGTCTGGGCATCGCACTTGAAGAAAGATGGGGACAAACTGCAAAGAACCCTGAGGAAAACAACTGAACTGACCAGATGTTGATACAATATGACCCATGTGACAGGTGCAGAAAAGAGAAGTCAGGAGATGAGAAAGCTGAGGACAGAATAGCCAGAGACAATGTTACAAATGGACGGTGACCGGCTGTTCTCAGTGTCAACGGAAGGTTTAATTAATCCTATCTTGGCACAATGGGCCTGACTAGAAGACTTACTGAATCAGCTCTACCCTACTTTTCTGGGAGTCCATGGACGTTTGGGAAGATGGGGAAGGGACGACCAACTCTCAGCCCTCTCTCCTGCCTGAGCAAGTCCTGGGCAGCTTCCCTTTGCTGCCTCCCCCCCCACTCCAAAGACATGAAGCTGCATCTCAGAACAGGGCACAAGATTCTGGCCGGGCAGTTTCAAGGCAGTTGGACTGTGCTGGGGGTTTGAATCTCTACATCCATTCCCGTTACCTGTTCCACCTGCTCCACCCCAGCACCCAGGGCTTTGGGTCGCTTATTGTGACGACCGGGACTCGTGTTCCTGGCGTGTTCTCTGGGCGCAGATCTCTTGGTGCTTGTCAGAGGCGTTGAAACTAAAACAGAATCAGCAGAGAACAGAGCTGAGTGGGAATGACTCCACCAGTGTGTGACCCTGAGAAAGCAGAAACCAAGCTCAGCTTTGTGTCTGTTGATTCCAGCACGTGTGTGAGTCTGCGGCTTTCATCAGGGCACAGGGTGAAAACAGATCAAATATAACTCGGTATGTATTGATCAAATATGTATGTAGTGATCAAATATATCACTGTATGAGATGTGTGTATTTCTGCAGTCCATAGCCAGGAAGATCCCTGAAAGTTTTTCTTTATTTAACTCCTCCCTTAATATTAACCCCAACCACACCCAATGACTTTAATGCGTATCTCTAACCTCAGTGCTATTGGGCAGCCATGACCCAGCCCTGTGGGCACAACCCCAACAACTCACCCAAAGAACCCCAGGAGAAGTTGGGCCCAGAGATCAGAATTCTTGTTTGGAACAAGGGGAAACTCAGATTCTCTGCTCTGCCCCCCACTTCCTGTGTGAGATTGGACCCCAGGGGAATTGGCCACCTCAGTCCTGTTAATATTGTGGCCCTCACACCTCACTCTCTGCCCGTGACATGGAGCCAGTTGCTGTGGCAATGCAATTCCCACTTCAACATAGTACCAGGATGTGAGAAATGATTTTTTTGTCTTTCAAGCAGCATCTGAGGGATGGATTTGGAGGAGAGAATGGGAAGTGAAGGAATGCGCCAGAAATTCTCTCAGCTCACAGGGGTGGCACATTTTTCCTTCTTTCCTGACTGACTAGTGTTGTCTGAAGGGTCATTTGTCTTAAATCAAACAGCCAAAGAGCTGGTTGTTGGGCATCATGTGTTATAGAGGCCAAAGAGGGACCAATTCATGTTTGAAAAGCTACTGAGAGTTTAGAACTCAACCTTCTTTTTGTGCAGTGACTCTTCAGTCAGAGGTCGATATATCCTGGGCCAGGCATGTTTGATTTGATCTCCATGCCCCCTTGTGGTATATTAGTTTGTGGTTGTTGGTGGTTTGAAACTGTTTACGCTGCTCATGACATAATAGTTATTGGCTAGACCCCATTGGGGGAGCAGATGGGAGATCACAGCTCCCGGACACCTTTCACTCACCTCTTTTCTTCCTACAACAGTAGCAGATCAGAGCAGCCAGGGCTCCAGCTGGAAGCAAGATGCTACCTGTTATCAGCAGAATATTGTTGAATTTTTGTGAGGCTGTTCATGCAGGACACATAGGAAAGGGAGGGAAGGACAAATGAGAACAGCCGGACCGCCATGGAACAAGTGGGAGACCCCTACAGGAATCTATCCTTGCAGCAACTATCCTGTGACAACCCTTCACTGATGCCCATGGCACGATCTGTCTATAGCAGGGAGCTCCTCATGCCAAAAAGGGGAAGGAAGGTCCAGGGGTTATGGGCCTGCCCTGGGGCGTGGGCTATGGGGATTCAATTGCTTGTTGAACTGCAGGTCCCCTGGGGCACATTCCCTCTGCTTGCCTCCTGTCCACATCTCTACAAGGATAAATCCATTAACAACAGCCCCTCGGATACTTGAACCATCAAAGTACAAAAGCTAGAAAGGGTGTGACAGGGATTTGGAGATTTTAATCTCCTCTCTGTTTTCTATCTCCACGTGGCATTTGCCATCTTATCCTACCTCCCTCTCCCAGAAGAGGACCCAGGGAAGGGTCTCCTCCCATGCGAGAAACACGGGGAGATGAATGAAGGAATTAGGGGTGTCTCACCTGGGCTGGGAACATTCACGGTGACATTCACGGTGACGTTCACAGCCTGGCTTTTGAGGAACAGGACCCACCTCCCATTCACATTGTCTTCGTACCCGCAGGTGAATTCCCTGCTGTCATTGGAACTGGCCCGTGGGATGCTGAGCACAGAGCCCTTCACAGAGCGGGAGCCGGGCTCCATGGTGCTGATCTCAGACCCTGCGTCCCTGGGGACAAACTCAACTCCGTCCTTGTAGAAATGAAACCTCCTCTCACCGGTGTCCCCTGGGGCCGTGCAGGTGAGGAGCAGGGGGAGCCCTTCACTCACCGCTCCAGACGGGGGATCCACACTCAGCACTGGCTGGGGAGGGGGATCTGTGGGGAGCAGCAAAGGGGAGGAGAGAAAGTGAAGTTGGTGCCCACAGTTCAGTGCACTCAGAGCTGACTTGGACTCTCTCTCCAGAGCTCTTGGTTCACATCAGGATGCTGGGGGGCTCGCCACAGACATGAGCGAGGGCCGGGCTAGGGATGGGAATTGCCTCTTCACACACAATGGGGGCTGCTCTGATGGAGGAATTTTGACAAAGCTCCTAATTTCACACGGTGGCTCCTGCACGTCAGGGCAGCAGGACACTGAGCTTCATCTCCCTGTCTGGGGACACGGCAACTCCCCGTCTGATTGGCTCCCCTCAGGAGGTGAAGGGACCATTCCCCAGGCAGGGCTCTCTCTGCCCCTCACAACTGGACCTGCAGGTTTTCCTCCCACACCTGACAGTGTCTCTGCAGTTCCTGTTCTGAACCAGTGAATGTTCCTTCCACCATACCTGTTGCACCTATAAACTGACTAGAGGGGAGGCTGTTAACCAGTTCCAGTTGCAACCCAAATCTACCAGGAAGCCGGGGATGATATTCCAGGGGTTTGAAACTGACCTGTGTGGCCCTGTGTGGAGCTCAGCGTCTCACCCTGGGCATCATGGGAAGATACCCTGCCCTGGGGCCAGCAAACAGCAGGAGAAAGGGGGACTCACCTGTCACTGTGATATTGATGGGGCTGCTTTTCTCTGATAGGAGCTCTCGTCCAGACAGCGTCTTCCAGAATTCACAGCTGTACACTCCGGCCTGTGATCCAGACAGCTGCAGGGGATGGTTGTAACTGTCCCAAGGGGACTGGAGCTCCTTGGAGTGGATTTCCCGGCCATCCCTGAAGAACCGGAACCCAGAAATGGCAGGTGCCCCAGCAGCTGAGCACGTGAGTGTCACGGCTTCCCCAGTGATATAGACAGGTTGTGGAGGGGACACGCTGAGCTGAGGGGCTGGAAAAGAGAAGAGGTTGGAAGAGGGGATGGTTACTATGTGGGCGGCTGGTGACAGAGGGAGAGGGAGAGCCAGGGAAGGCAGAGGAGGGACGGGTCATGGACACAGACCCAGCCAGCCCCAGCTCCATGCTTCGGAATCACATCCCTGCTGGGCCATGCAAACCCTGAGCAGCAGAGATCTCCCTGCTGGAAACCTGTTGGGACCAGCTTCCCCTGCTGGGTACCCGAGGGAGCAGCTCCTGCCCAGGCCAGATCAGCCTGCAGGGACTGGAGCACGGAGCCTGTGCAGCCAAGGCTGGGGGTGTCAATGAGCAGGGGAGTGAGAGAACTGCCCCCAGCAGGAACAGTGACTCCTGGCACTAAGGGAAGGAGGCAGCCATGTGCCACAGAGCTCTGAATGTCTCTGAGGAGCTTCCCACACTCCTTCTGGGACCTGACCCAGTGACTCCAGGGAAGCTCCAGCCCCTTTACCCTTTCTGGGATCTCGCCCATTCACCCACTGGGTATTGGTGCCAGCAGTGGGGTGGTAACAGGACAGTGACCAATCCCTCTCCTGACACTAATCACAACAGACCAGTCAAGCAGCTGCAGGGCTCAATGTTCATTGAGGGTCTCTCTAAAAGTCCCCAGCTCAGAGTCCCACTGCTGTGAGCTTCCTGGCAGCAGTGCCCCCTGAAATCCCAGCACTGTGAGATTCCCGGCCTCAGTGCCCAGTCTCTGAGGATGAGCTGCCACCCAAGCCCACTATGGAGTGTTTCAGTTACAAGGAGGAGCCCTGAAAAGAGCCAGGGGCCAAAGCTGATGTGCTGGGATGGGCCAGAGATTCCCAGTGACCCACCCACCAAACAGCAGGAAACGGGCTCACCTGTCACTGTGATGGAGACGGTGCTGCTGCTCCGAGATGACTTTGCTCCTTCGGAATTCTGTCTCCAGTATGCACAGGTGTAGGACCCAGCCCGTTCCCTTTCCGCTGGGAATTCCAGCCAGGGCCCTGAAGTGGGGTTGAGGAGGCGCTGCTGCCCTTTTCGAAAGAAGTATCTGTATTCCCCAGCCTGCTCTCTGTGAGGAGGGGAGCACATGAGCCTAACCAGCTCCCCGGGGGGATACGCTTGGTACATGGCTCTCCTCACGAGGGTAGGAGGTGGCAATGTGTCTAAAACAGAGGCAGAGGGGTGAGTGCAGAGAGAGAGGCCAGGATGAAATCACGAGAAAGTAAGAGTGAGAGGAGAAATATAAACACAAACCAGTCCCATCTCACTGTCCAGAATCTGCACCCGCGTTGGGAAATACCCCACGGCAAACACACCATGGCCTGATTCTCTCTCTCTTGTGTCCCGTTACTTCTCCCTCGATGATGAAAACCCAGAGTTCATTCCCAGCTGGAATTTGTGGAGATCCCACTCCCAGAAACCCGGTTATGTAGAATCACTGTCTCATCACCTGTAGAGCCCTCCAGTGTCACGTGTCTATTTCCCATGTAGGAACTTCTGGGCAAGGATTCAGTCTCCCCAAAACCTTCTCTTTGTGACACTGAACAGGCTCAGCTCCTGGAGTCTCTCCTAGAACATGGACCTGCCTTCTGCCCAGCTGCGCAAATTCCTCCACCCATCTTCACTCCTGCACCCCACAGCCTGATGCTCTATGCTCAGTGACCCCCAATGTCCCTGCCCTGGCCCCCAACCTGCTGCTCTACCCTCCTGAGTACAGAGGAGCTGGGAAGGGGATTGTGCTGAGAAGCAATCAGGACTCAATTGATCTTGCTTTCTCTGCTGAAGTTGCCAGTGAGGGGCTGGGAAACACCCATGGTGCAGGGGCAGCTTCTCCCCTATGGCCTGGGCAGGGTCCCACCAAAGAGATGGCCCAAGTAGCCATCAGCTGGGGCTGCTCTTCTGCCCCCATGGACGTGGCTCTGGACTGGAGCTGCAGCTGCAGATTCAATGATAGCTGGACCCACCTAGGAGATGACATGGGGGCCCCTGGGAATCCCTCTTCCCTGAAATTTCAAACACTCCCAATGTGGGAGGTAGGGGAGCCCCACCCCCACTGACTGAGTCCTCCCAACCCACCACAAGCATCTCAGCAAGGTCAGGAGACGTCGTTACCTGCGGGGGTCACCGGCCTGGGAAGACTCTGGAGTGAGGCTGGAGGAGAAGAGCAGAGAGGGGGTGAGAGCTCTGGGGAGGGGCTGGGGGAGCAGGAGAAGGGGAGACATGGGCAGAGTAGGGGAGACTCCAGACAGACACAGAGAAGGGCTGGGAGCGGAGGGGGGCACTTACCCAGCAGAGGCAGGAGCAGAGGCAGCACCATGCTGAGCCGGTCACTCTGGGCTGGGAACTGGGTTCTCAGCTCAGCTACTGGCCCACTTGGGGAGCGGGGGGATGGGACCCGCGCCTCTGATGCAGGCAGGGGAAGTCACAGCCTCAGGTGTGGTCACCGCTCAGCTCGGCGGTGTGACCGAATTCGGTGCTCGCTGCGCAGGGCGAGTGGGGGACGGCTGCCAATTTTCCACTGCTGATACTGGGGAGGAGCTAAACCAACAGCCCCTAGTGACTGACACCTCTGGGGCTGGGCCAAGGACTCAGCTGGTGTAAAGGAAACTCAGCTGAGTTACTCTAGCCTCTACCTGGCCCCATCGACTGCAGGAGAAGCAACACACTGACCCCAGTGGGAGATTGGCGACAACTCTCCAGCCAGGCCTAGATCCAGCTGGGCCCTGCCGTGTGTTTAAAAATAACACTGGGAATTTCTGCTGGGATGAAGAGAACTTTAGTACAGACAGCGAGTGACGGGACTGGGGCAGCTTTCTAGTCCCCAAACCCTGACCCCTTGTGATGGGACTGACTCCACTCTGGGAAACAGGAGTTGGGGCTGTGACAGAGCAGCTGTTTCCCTCCCAGGACACAGCTGCATTTTAGTTGCTCACTAAAGTGTTGATGGTGTTCAAAGCCCCTTCAGACCCTGCGGATTTTTCTCAGACCTGAGACGGGTGTTTCTAGCCCAAAGGGGTCACCTTGTGGGGAGAATCCCAGGCACAGAATGAAGGGCCCTTCACAGAACTAGACAGTTCCCCGGCTCTAGGAGCAGCAGTGGGCAATGAGGAAGATGAGGATATTGATGAGGAAGAAGGAGCCTCCAACTGCCAGCTCCAAGACACAGAATAAGCCACGAGGTGCAAGAGAGGGTAACTGAGTGTGTTTATGGAAGATTAAAATGTAGAGTTGCTCCCTTCTAAGGGAATAGAGGAGTTTAGAGATGTGCCCTGGATGCTGGGATGGTGAACCCAAGCCCAGCAGATCACCACAGATGCTCTCCAGGGTCTTGTGTTAAAACCTCCATCCCATTTCATAATCTTATAGAAGAAAGTGACCTCAAGAGGTTTTCAAGTTCCATCCCCAGCTGCCATGGCAGGACAAGCACAATTGACATCATCCGTGATGGATGTCTGTCTAACCTGCTCTTAAATATCCCCAGGGATGGAGATTCCACAACCTCCCTCGGCCATTTATTTACTGGCTGGTTTGTTATTGAATGAACCCCAAGATCATGACAGGGTGTCAGGAGCAGAGAATGAGAAGGAAACTGACAGCTCTGTGGAACTAATCTCTGTGTTTGCCACTGAAATGGAGGATGCAAACCGAGTTGAGCAAAGGCTTCTTGTCCAGGCTGCTCCCTGCTCCGGCACTTTGAATGCAGAAGTTGGGGGCCCACAAGAGACCTAAAATTCCCTCCCACTAAAGCTTCGGTGTAAAAAACACTGTAAGGTCTCAGATCCCCTGACCTTGCGTGGGGGAAGTTCCAATCACCCAAATGCAAAACCCTTTGAGATGACTCACTTGAGAACTTCTTCCTGTGGGGTAACCCCAAGCTCTTTAAATCTTCCTCAAGAGAGATTATGAAATCAAAGGGTAACTTCTTAATAGCTGACCTTCCAATTCATGCTCATTCACACAGAACCCCCTGCCTTGTAGGACACAAGAATCAGATCATAGACCTTAAAAGGTATTTTATTAACAAAACAAGAAGACAGACTTGATTGCTACGTGTTACAGAGCAACTAATAAATGGCAGGTTAAAAGGACAGATTCATTCACTTGGTATCAGGGGTCACATGGGCTAAGCAGAGAGGAGTTGAACCACACCACAAAATAAAAACAAAATGGTTGCATCTAACTGAATTTTCCCTGTTCTACTCGCATCTGTAGTTCCAAGATTAGTCTTGCCTTAGGCACAGATATTGCAGAAAAAACCTGACTTAGTCCATCTCTTGCCCAGCTCCTGCTCTGAACTCACACAAAAACTAAAGCAGGAGGAACACGGTTTTCTATTCAAATCTCACTCTCTTATCACTGTCTCTCCTGGCCCCCTGGACATCTCCTGTCTCTTGGTTTAACCCTTTACAGGCAATTTAATTAACAGAATGTCTAGAATGTCTAAAATACCGTAGTACTGCTCCCATCCATCACACTTCTGCATGGACTGTGTGAGCACAAATAGCCTGACCACAAAATATTTAAAAAGTGCAACCTCCATGAAGTCTGACACTGTCAGAGACTGGAATAGAGAATTGAAAAAACAAATCTTACATGAATGTGAATTGAATTTATCACTTACAGGCATAGAGGAGACAAAATGTTGGGGGCAGAAAGTTTTGGTCATTTATAACAATTGTAAGTGTGATGATAGTGAAAGCAGGAAGTCAGACAATGACCAGATTTGAAGAACATGGCAAGTCCAAAAGGAAGGAGCTGTTGAGAGACACCTTTTCCTGAGGCTGCTAACACCTGATGGAATCATGGAGTACAAAAGAACTGAATGAAGAAAACCTTTTGTGAGTAGACAGAGCCTCTGCTCAGAGACAGACCCGTGTGGTTTAACGATGTGTGAAAGGAGAAAAGGCTACAAGAAAGAGATTTCAATTCAGAACATGCTCCCCAGACATGCAGGGCAGCAGACAACATGACATCAGAAGCCAAAGAGTTGGATTCACCAGAAGGGGTTTTCCGTGTGCTACGTATCAGTGAATGCAGCTAGAATAGATCCAATCCCAGAGGGTCCCACTTCCGGTGAAAACTGATACTGCCTGTGAACCCAGGTGCAGACAGTTCTGTGGAAGTTGTGGGTCACTGCCTGGGCCCAAACTCTGCATTCCCTTTGGGAAATTCTATCACAGACAATGGGGAAAATAAAAGCTTTGTGCAATGCTGAAGATCCCAGCTACAGAAAGTCAAGTGCTCTGAGTGGCAGACACTCCGACTGGGAGGTTTCTCACAGACACACTGGGATCAAGCAGGCCTGAGGAGGGGGGCAGGGGCTGGAATATTTCTCCCCCGACACCGGCCCCAGGAGCTCAGGTTCACATTCTGTCTGAGCAAGATGAGGAGGAACAAAAAGTAAAACGTAAAGGAGCCCCAGGCAAACACACAGAGGTGGTTACTGTGGAACAGACACAGCAGTGCGGGGGTGGGGCATTGGTAACTAGCATCGGCCTTAAAAACCCCACCAATTCCAGGCTCATGCGTTTTAGTGTCAAAGGAGGTGACGCCTCTTTTAGTCCTGGCTCTGTGTGCGAATCCCTTCCCCCAGGGGCAAGAGGTGGTGACAAGTTCACATGTTTGTGTCCAGTTCATGGGCCAGGGCAGGATTCAGTGATGTGTTTTCTTCTCTGTTGTTGCACAATTGTTTGTCTGCTGTCTGGGTCCTTCTTACACTGGGCAGGAAATCGCTTCTCCCCTGTCAAACTCCTACTGTACTTCACACGTCATCCTGTGGCTGTGCCAGGGTTCACAGTTTCAGAGCAAACACTTAAAAATAACACTAGGGCGTGGGGTGGGGCCAATATCCGTGGAGACACTAATACACAAATATCTCACAAAGTTTTAACACTAAAGACATTCTTGTAAGTCTAACAGAGCAAACCA
Organism: Pelodiscus sinensis; assembly: GCF_049634645.1. Classification (NCBI taxonomy): domain Eukaryota; kingdom Metazoa; phylum Chordata; order Testudines; family Trionychidae; genus Pelodiscus; species Pelodiscus sinensis. The sequence continues at coordinate 6,766,259 of NC_134740.1, read as the reverse complement.
AGGGAGGGGGGAGAGACGCAGGGAGATGCAGACAGTGTCTCCTTCCTTATCTGGCTGCCTTCCGGGTGGGCTTGGTCACCACCTCGCTGTACAGCACATGCGCCTCTGCAGCAGGCTGGGCTCTGTTTCTCGACTGACTTCTGTGAGCATCCGAGGCGGGGAACTTGATGTGCGCGTAGGCGACTTCTGAGCCCTGTAGGGGGAGGACGGAGAAACAGTGAGGGGGAGGGGTGTGTAGGCATTCAGTGCTTGAATGATGCACTGGGAAGGATCTCTATGAAATTGGGGGTTACAAGGATATTGGAGGACAGAGTGAGAGTGAGCTGAGAAAATTTGGAGACGTGCCCTGATATCTTCTAGGAGGGGCAAAGATCGCCAGGTAGGAAGGTAAATAAAAGGCACCTTTAAAAATTGAGTTTTACTGGCAGGGCAGGAGCACTGTGGAAAAGGAGCCCAAATTGTCTTTGGTTCAACAGAACGAAGTTGCTGGGAAAAACTCTCCCGTCGCTCTGGGCTCTATGAACGGGAGCGCTGTGTGTGAGGCAGTTGAGAGAATTACCCTTCTCAATTTAACACTGGTGAGGGCTCAGGTGGGGCCCCCTCTCCAGGCCTGTTCATCACACTTGAAGGAAGATGGGGACAAACTGCAAAGACCCCAGAGGAAAGCGACCGAACTGACCAGATGTTTGTACAATACGACCCAGGTGACAGGCGCACAAATGGGGCCTGTTGAGTCAGGAGATGAGACAGCTGAGGACAGAACAACCCTTCTGAGACAATGTTACAAACAGGACAGTGACTGGCTGTTCTCAGTGTCCATAGAAGGTTTAATTAATGCTACCTCAGCACAGCGGGTAACATTAGAAGACTTGCAGTCTCGGCCGTGCCCTGCGTCTCTGTGAGTCCATGGTGGTTGGGAGTGATAGAGAAGGGACGACCAAATCTCAGCCCTTTCTCCTGCCTGAACAAACCCCGGGCAGCTTCCTTTTGGGGCTGTTCTCTGCCTGCTCCGCCCCAGACAGGAAGCTACATCTCAGGACTGGGCACAAGATTCCGGCTGTGCAGTTTCAAGGCAGTTGGACTGTGCTGGGGGATTGAATCTATAAATCCAGCCCCGTTACCTGTTCCACCTGCTTCACTCCAGCACCCGGGGCTTTGGGTGGCTTTTTGTGACGACCGGGATTCGTGTTTCTGGCCCGTTCTCTGGGCGCAGATCCCTCGGGGCTTGTCAGAGGCTTTGGAACTAAAACAGAATCAGCAGAGAATGGAGCTGAAGTGGGGAGCAGCAAGAGGGAATGACTCCACCAGTGTGTGACCCTGAGAAAGCAGAAGCCAAACTCAGCTTTGTGACTGTTGATTCCAGTACGTGTGTGAGTCTGTGGCTTCCACCAGGGCACAGGGTGAAAACACATAAAAATATCTCTGTACGTGTGTGTAGATGTGTATATTTCTGCAGTCCAGAGCCAGGAAGATTCCTGGAAGTTTTACATTATTTTATTGCTCCCTTAACATTAACTATAACCACAGCCAGTGACCTTCATGATCATCTCTAACCTCATTGCTCTTCTGCTGCCATGACCCCGCCCCATAGCCACGACCCCAACAACTCACCCAAAATGCCCCAGAAGAAGGGCCCAGAGACCAGAGTTCTTACTTGGTACAAAGGGAAACTCAGATTCTCGGCTCCGCCTCCCACTTCCCATGTGAGCTTGGACCCATGGGGAATTGGCCACCTCAGTCCTGTCAATATTGTGTCTCATGCCTCATCTCTCCACTCGTGAAATGGAGCCAGTTGCTTGTGGGGATACACAGATGCTGTGGCAATGCCTGGCCCTTCCCACTTCAACATAGAATCAGGCCGTGACAAACGATTTTCTGTCTTTCAAGCAGCATCTGAGGGATGGATTTGGGGAGTGAACAGGAAGTGAAGGAAAGTGCCAACAATTCTCTAGGCTCAGGGTTGCAGGGTTTCCCCTCTTTCCTGTCTGACTAGTGCTGTGTGAGGGGTATTTGTCTCAAATCAGACAGCCGTAGAGCAGGTTATTGGGCATCATGTGTTAGAGAAGCCAAACAGGGACCAATTCGTGTTTGAAAAGCTACTAAGAGCTTTAGAACATGGTCGTCTTTTTCTGGAGAGGCTTTTCAGTCAGAGGTCGATATATCCTGGGCCAGGCATGTTGGGATTTGATCTCCACACACCCCTTGTGCTACATGAGTTTGTGGCTGATCATGGTTTGAAATTGTTTACACTGCTCATGGCAGAACAGTTATTGGCTAGACCAATGCAGGTCACAGCCACCTCTCACTCACCTGTTTTCTTCCTACGGCAGTAGCAGATCAGAGCAGCCAGGGCTCCAGCTGGAAGGAAGATGCCGCCGGTTATCAGCAGAATTTCGTTGGCTTTCAGTGAGGCTGTTCATACAGAAGACATAGAAAAGGCAGGGAGGACAAATGAGAACAGCCAGACCACCATGGAACAAGTCCAAGGCCCACGCGGGAATCTGCCCTTTCAACAACTATCCTGTGCAGCCCTTCACTGCTGCCTATGGCACGATCCATCTGTAGCAGCTTCCTCCTCATGCCAAAAAGGGGAAGGAAGATTTTGGGGTTACAGGCCTGCCTGGGGCATAGACTATGGGGGTTCCATTCCTTGCTGTAGTGCAGGTCCCCGGAGCACAGTCCTTCTCCTGCCTCCTTTTCCCATCTCTAAAATGGGCATGGGAAGGGTAAATCCACCAACAACAGCCCCTCGGAGAGTTGAACCATCAAAGCACCATGGCTAGAAAGGCTGTGAAAGGGATCTAGAGATTTCAAACTCCCCTTTTTTCAATCTCCACATGGAGTCTGCCGCCTGATCCAACCTCCCACTCACAGCAGAGGTCCCAGGGATGGGTCTCCTCCCATGCGAGAAACACAGGGAGCTGAATGAAGGTATTAGGGGTGTCTCACCTGGGCTGGTGACATTCATGGTGATGTTCACAGCCTGGCTCTTGAGAGACAGGATCCACCTCCCGCTCACGTTGCCCTCATACCCGCAGGTGAATTCCCCGCTGTGATTGAGACTGGCCCGTGGGATGCTGAGCACAGAGCCCTTCACAGAGCGGGAGCCGGGCTCCATGGTGCTGATCTCAGACCCTGCCTCCCTGGGGACAAACTCAACTCCGTCCTTGTAGAAATGAAATCTCCTCTTGCCGGTGTCCCCTGGGGCCGTGCAGGTGAGGAGCAGGGGGAGCCCTTCACTCACCGCTCCAGACGGGGGATCCACACTCAGCACTGGCTGGGGAGGGGGATCTGTGGGGAGCAGCAAAGGGGAGGGGTCAGCAGGGGCAGGGAAGGGGAGAAAGTGAAGATGGTGCCCACAGTTCAGTGCACTCAGAGCTGACTTGGACTCTCTCTCCAGAGCTCTTGGTTCACCTCAGGATGCTGGGGGTTCCCCACAGACATGAGCGAGGGCCGGGCTAGGGATGGGAATTGCCCCTTCACACACAATGGGGGCTGCTGGGATGGAGGAATTTTCACAAAGCTCCTAATTTCACATGGTGGCTCCTGCACTTCAGGGCGGCAGGACACTGAGCTTCATCTCCCTGTCTGGGGACACGGCAACTCCCTGTCTGATTGGCTCCCCTCAGAAGGTGAAGGGACCATTCCCCAGGCAGGGCTCTCCCTGCCCCTCGCATCTGGACCTGCAGGTTTCCCTCCCACACCTGACAGTGTCTCTGCAGTTCCTGTTCTGAACCAGTGAATGTTCCTTCCACTGTACCTGGTGCGCCACTAAACTGACTAAAGGGGAGGCTGTTAACCAGTTCCAGGTGAACCCCAAACCTTCCAGGATCCAGGGGGTGATATTCCAGGGGGTTGAAAGTGACCTGTGTGGCCCTGTGTGGAGCTGAGTGTCTCATCCTGGGCATCATGGGAAGATACCCTGCCCTGGGCCAGCCAACAGCAGGAGAAAGGGGGACTCACCTGACACTGTGATGATGATGGGGCTGCTTGTCTCTGATAGGAGCTCTCGCCCAGACAGTGTCTTCCAGAATTCACAGCTGTACACTCCGGCCTGTGACCCAGACAGACCCGACAGCTGCAGGGAGAGGTTGTAACTGTCCTGAGGGGACTGGAGCTCCTTGGAGTGGATTTTCTGGCCATACCTGAAGAACCGGATCCCAGAAACAGCAGGTGCCCCGGCAGCTGAGCACGTCAGGGTCACGGCTTCCCCAGTGATGTAGACAAGTTGCTGTGGGGACACTGTGAGCTCGGGGGCTGGAAAAGAGAAGGGGTCAGGGAAGGGGATGGTTCCTACTTGGGAGGCCGGGGCCACAGCGGCAGGGGAAGGACCAGTGAAGGCCAAAAGAGGAAGAAGGGATCCTGGACACAGACCGAGCCAGAGCCAGACCCGTGCCCAGGAACCACGTCCCTGCTGGGCCATGCAAACACTGTGCAGCAGAGATCTCCCTGCTGGGAATCCAGTGGGACCAATCTTCCCTGCTTGAGAACTGAGGGGCATCTCCTGCTCAGGCCAGCTCAGCCTGCAGGGGCTGGGGCAAAGGGGCTTGCACAGAGGAGGTTGGGGTGTGAGGGAGCTGCCCCCAGAAGGAAAAGGGCAGGATACCCAGCACTAAGGGCTCTGTGACCCCCATGGCAGCTTCCCACACTCCAGCTGGGACCTGGCCCAGTGACTCCAGGGAAGCTCCATCCTCTTTACCACTGCTGGGATCTCGCCCATTCACCAGCTGGGGTGTTGGTGCCAGCAGTGGGGTGGGGAACAGGACAGTGACCAATCCCTCTCCTGACACTAATCACAATGGAAAATCCAGGCAGCTCAATGTTCATTGAGGGTCTCCCTGACAGTGCCCAGCTCAGCGTCCAGTGCTGTGAGCTTCCCTGCAGCAGTGCCCCCTGGCAAGGAGGGGCCCTGATCCAAGCAGGGGCCAAAGCTGATGTGTTGGGATGAGCCTGAGATTCCCAGTGACCCACCCACCAAACAGCAGGAAAGGGGCTCACCTGTCACTGTGATGGAGATGGAGTTGCTGCTCCGAGATGACTTTGCTCCTTTGGGATCCTGTCTCCAGTACGCACAGGTGTAGTACCCAGCCCGTCCCCTCTCAGCTGGGAATTCTAGCCAGGGCTCTGCAGTGGGGATGAGCTGGCGCTGCTGCCCTTTTCGAAAGGAGAATCTGTATCCCCCAGCCTGCTCACCGTGCGGTGGGGAGCACATGAGCCTAACCAGCTCCCCGGGGGGATACGCTTGGTACGTGGCTCTTGTCATGAGGGTAGGAGGTGGCAGGAGATCTAGAACAGAGGCAGAGGGGTCAGTGGAGAGGGAGAGGCCAGGGTGCAATCAAGGGAAAATGAGAAGTGAGAGGAAAATATAAACAGAAACCAACCACAGCTCAGTGCCCTGCACCTTCCCCCACGCTGGGAAATACCCCAGGGCAAATAAACCACGGCCTGATTCTGTCTCTCTCTCCTGTCCCATTACTTCTCCCCCGATGATGAAAACCCGAAGTTCATTCCCAGCTGGAGAAACCGGGTGGTGTAGAATCACTGTCTCGTCACCTGAAGAATCCTCCATTGTCATGTGTCTGTTCCCCACACTGGAACTTCTGGGCAAGGATTCAGTCTCCCCAAAACCTTCCCTTTCTGACTCTGAACAGACTCAGCTCCTGGAGTCTCTCCTAGAACATGGACCTGGCTTCTGCACAGCTGGGCAAATTCCTCCCCCCAGTCTCTGCATCATCACTCCTGCACCCCACATCCTGCGACTCCCAATGACACTGCCCTGTGCCCAGCCTGTTGCTCTCCTCTCCTGGGGACAGATGAGCTGTGAAGGGGATGGTGCCAAGGAGCAATCAGGACACAATCGGCCTGTCCCAGCAGAGACAAGGGGCGGCAGGAGAGGACCTGGCTGGGAAGGTTCCTTCATGTGTCCCAGTATCCCCAGCCTTCCCCCTCTCCATCCAGGGGAGGGGTGAGGGCAGGTTGGGAGGGGCCTTCACCCACCAGTGCAGCTCCAGATCCCACACTCTGGGGGAAGCAGGAGGCCAAAAGGAGCAGGGTGGTTTCTGCCAGTGCTTCAACCCCAGGCCCCCAGCAGTATCTAGAAGGTGCTGCAGAGAAGCGAGGAGGGCTGGCCAGACATGGGGTAGGGAGGGTGGGTTGTTCCACTCACCGCCTCTTCCCTGGGGTCTCAGCAAAACCTGCTTTTCCTGTCCTGGGTTATGGTGCTGGGTCTGTGCTCCTGGCCCTGAGCCCTCTGTGGGAGCCGAGAGCTGGGGCAGAGGGATCCCCCCACACAGCCCCAAACTGGTGCCCTAAGTTGCTCTTCTGCCCCATGGACATGGCTCTGGATTGGAGCTGCAGCTGCAGTTTCAATGGGTGACACCTGTGAACGGGGCTGCTGGACCCCCCCAGGGGATGACATGGGGGCACCTGGTAATCCCCCTTCCATACCATTTAATCAGCCTCATGTGTAGGGCAGGGGATCCCCACCCCCCTTGGACTGAGTCCTCCCAGCCCACCGTGAGCATCTCAGCAGGGTCAGGAGGCGTCATTACCTGCGGGGGTCACCGGCCTGGGGAGACTCTGGAGAGAGGCTGGAGGAGAAGAGCAGAGAGGGGGTGAGAGCTCTGGGGAGGGGCTGGGGGAGCAGGAGAGGGGAGGGATGTGGGCAGAGGAGGGAGTCTCCAACAGACACACAGAAGGGCCGGAGGCCGAGGGGGGCACTTACCCAGCAGAGGCAGGAGCAGAGGCAGCACCATGCTGAGCTGGTCACTGGTTTGGGAGCTGGGTTCTCAGCTCAGCTACTGGCCCCGTCTGGCTGGGGGGGGGGGGGGGATGGGACCCTCGCCTCTGACACAGGCAGAGGAAGTCACAGCCTCAGGTGTGGTCACCACTTTGCTCGGCAGCGTAACCGAATTCGGTGCTCGCTGCGCAGAGCATGGGGGGGACGGCTGCCGATTTTCCACTTCTGATACTGGGGGGGAGGAGCTAAACCAGCAGCCCCTAGTGACTGACAGCTCTGGGGCCAGGGCAGGGATGCAGCTGGGGTAAAAGAAACCAGCCGAGTTACTCTAGCTTCTACCAGGCCCCATCGACTGCTGGAGACGCAACACACTGACCCCAGTGGGGGGTTGGTGACAGCTCCAGCCAGGCCCAGATCCAGCTGGGGCCCTGCCGTGTGTTTAAAAATAACCCTGGGATGTTCTGGCGGGCTGCAGGGAACTTTGGCACAGACAGCGAGTGAGGGGGCGGGGGAGGGTTTCCAGTCCCCAAACCCTGACCCCATGGGATGGGGCTGACCCCACTCTGGGGAACAGGAGCTGGAGTCCAGGCCATGCCCAGCTGGAGATGGAGCCTGGCTGGGAAAGGGTTGAGGAGAGAGGCCCTGTGCAGGGCCCTGGGGAGGGCCCTGGGTAAGAATCCAAGGTACAAAAGCATCTAAGGAAGCTCAGAGGCATCTAAGATCTCAGCTTCTCACCACAGCACCCTGGGTTCAGTCCCAGGAAAGGTGGACGGGATCCTCCAGCAGATGGAGGAGAAGTGCTGCTGAGTTTGGGGGAAAGTCCTCAGAGTCATTGGCCTGTTCAGGACCAGCTGACGACCTGCAGAGCCCAGGCGAGTGTCAATGGGGCTGCAGATTATGGAGCCCAGGGAGGGATGGAGAGTTGTGCTGACCAGAGGTTAGTTTACTGCCCTTTGGGTGCGGGGGAGGAGGGTGGTTCCCCCCAGGGACAGTCTTTAATGTGACCCAGCTCAAAAGCTCCATCTTCAAGAGCACAATGACCACAGGGCTGACACGGCGGCCGGAACCCTCCCAGGATGCGGCTGCATTTTAGTTGCTCACTGAAGTGCTGGTGGTGCCCAAAGCCCCTTTGGATCCTGTGGGTGTTTCTCAGACCTGGGTCTTCTCCTCCAGGCTGCGACCGGCGTTTCTAGCCCAAAGGGGTCACCTTGTGGGGAGAATCCCAGGCACAGAATGAAGGGCCCTTCCCAGAACTAGACAGTTCCCCGGCTCTAGGAGCAGCAGGGGACAATGAGGAAGTTGAGGATACTGATGAGGAAGAAGAAGCCTCCCACTGCCAGCTCCAAGACCCAGAATAAGCCACAAGCTTCACCAGAGGGTAACTGCGTGTGTTTATGGAAGATTAAAATGCAGACTGTCCCTCCTAAGGGCATAGAGGTGTTTAGAGATGTGCACTGGATGCTGGGGGTGGAGAACCCAGGCCCAGCAGGTCACCACAGATGATCTCTAGTGTCTTGTGTTAAAACCTCCATTCTGTTTCATAAGCTCATAGAAGCATAGAACTAAAAGGGATCACGAAATCAAAGAGTAATTTCCTAATAGCTGACCTTCCATTTCAGGCATGTTCACACAGACCCCCCTGCCTTTTAGGGCACAGGAATCAGATCACAGTCCTTAAATGGTGATTGTAGTGACAAAACAAAGACGACAACTTGTTTGCTGTGTGTTATAGGGCAACTGAAAAAAGGAAGTTTAAATCCAGATATTGCTTCCCTTGAAATCAGGATCCGGGGTCACATAGGCTAAGCACAGAAAAGATGACCCACACCACACAATTAGAAAGTAACATGGTTGTGTCTTACTCAACATTCCCATTTCTACTCACATCTGCGGTTCCAAGGTTCAGCCTTTCCTTAGACATTGACATTGCAGAAAACTCCTGGCCTAGTCCATTAGCCCAGCTCCTGCTCTGAATTCACATAAAAACTAAAGCAGGAGGAACACGGTTTCCTATTCAAATCTCTCACTGTCTTGCCATTCTCTCTGCTGGCTCCCTGGATATCCCCTGTCTCTTGGTTTAACCCTTTGCAGGCAATTTCATTCACCAATTGTCTGGGATGTCTAGAATAGGTAGTACCGCTCCCATGCATCATACTTGTGCATGTGCTGGGTGAACACAAATAGCTTGACCACAAAAAAGCTAAATGTGCAGCCTCCATCAGGTCTGACACTGTCAGACAATGCAGCAGACAACTGGGGAAAAACCAAATCCTACATGTATTTGAATTGAATTTATCACTCACAGGGACAGAGGAGACAAAATGTCGGGAGCAGAAAGCTTTGGTCATTTACAACAATTTTAAGTGTGATCACAGTGAAAGCAGGAAGTCAGATATTGACTAAATTTGAAGAAAATAGCAAGTCAAAAAGGAACGAGCCCGGGAGAGAGAGACCATTTTCTAAAGGCCTGTGAACATCTCATGGCATCATGGAGCATAAAGCACCGAGTGAAGAAAACTCTTGGTGAACAGATGGAGCCCCTGGCCAGAGACAGACCCACGTGTGGTATTAACAATGTGTGAAAAGAGAAAAGGCTCCGTGCAGGAGATTTCACTGCAGAACATGCTCCCCAGACATGCAGGCAGGAGACAAGCCAGAGTTGGATTCACCAGAAGGGGTTTCCCGTGTGCTACGTACCAGTGAATGGAGCTAGAACAGATCCCATCCAAGAGGGTCCAACTTCCTCTGAAAATTAAAGCTGCCTGTGAAACCAGGTGGAGAGTGGATCCCCCCTGGGCCCAAACGGTGCATCCCCCCGGGAAATTCTGTCATGAATAAGGGGAAACAAACACTTTGCTCAATGCTGCGGATCCCAAACACAGACAGTCAAGTGCTCTCAGTGACAGACAGTCCAGCTGGGAGGTGTCTCGCAGACACACTGGGGTCTAGCAGGTCTGAGGAGCGGGACTGGACACAGCCCAGGGCAGGGGCTGGACCATTTCTCCTATTGACACTGGCCCCGGGAGCTCAGGTTCACATTCTGTCTGAGCCAGAGGAGGAGAAAGTGAAAGTAAAACCTAAAGGGGCCCCAGGCAAACCCAGGGACGTGGTTATTGTGGAGCAAACACAGCAGTGGTGGGGGTGGGGCATTGGTCACTAGCATCAGCCTGAAAAATCCCCGGGTGTCGGCTCCCATTCAGGGCTGCGTGTGAGAAACTCACTCTAGAGAGCAGGTGCTCTCCCTACAAGATCACTTGGAGCTCTTTGAGGTTCTCACTCGGGAACATCATCCCCTGTTTCAAGTGCTGAGCTGCTTGCTGGGTGACCGTACAATTCAGATAAACCAGTGCCCATCCCTGCACTGAACGGTGGTGGAGCCCTAGGACCACTGGCTCAGTGTTCAGTTGTGGCTTTGCCTGACTAAGGACCTGTGCTCCTGATCTGTGGGGCAGCCGGCCGGACCACTCGTTAATGGCTGGTTTACTGCCTGGCCCTGAACTGCTAATTAGCAGCCATCCAGCCATTCAGGCTGTGGACTTGGGGATTGCTGTGAGTCAGCCTGGCCTCCTGCTGACTCAGTCGGCTCCACCACTGTGTGTGGGTTTAACCCTTACAGGCAATTCAAGTTACCAAATGACTGGGCTGCCCAGAACAGGGCAGTGTCCCTCCCATTCATCACAGTCCCTTTGCCTTGCATGCAAATGTGCTACTGTGGGTGTTTCACACTGTCTGAAGCGGCTCATGGCCATGGGTCCTAACCTCAGAGCAACTCCCACAGCCAGGGCAGACACTGGCCCGAACTACTGCTGGGTTCTAGGAGATTTCTCGAAGCCAGGATCAAAATGTGAACTCCTGGGTCGTTGTAACAGCCTAATCATGGAGTAGTAGCTATTCCCTTTCGGCTCCCTAGTCCATCTTGCCCCAGACACACGGGAACTAGGGATATTGGTCACTGACACCAAAAATCACATCACGTGTTGGTTGCTTCCAGGCCCTAAACACCAGTCCCTTAGGGTATGGCTAGACTACATGGCTCCATCAATGGAACCATGTAGATATGTTTACTGGGCATAGGGAAATGAAGCAGCGATTTAAATATTCGCCGCTTCATTTCAATTTAAATGGCTGGTGCACTGTGCCAATCAGCTGTTTGTCAGCTCAGCGCGCTAGTCTGAATGCTCCCCCGTCGACATCAAAGGCATTTGTCGACCTCCCTGATTTACCATCATACCACGAGGCATAATGGGGAGGTTGACAAATGCCTTTGATGTCAATGGGGGAGCATCCAGACTAGTGCGCTGACCCGACAAACAGCTGATCAGCACAGCGCACCAGCCATTTAAATTTAACTGAAGCCATTTAAATTTAAATGTAAGGCATATCCCTATGCCTACGACTGTAATCTACATGGCTCCGTCGACGGAGCCATCTAATCTAGACACACCCCCAGATCATTTGGTTCCCTAGATCCTACAAAGATCACACCAGTGGCCAGAGCTGTGAGAAACCCTTTAATGGTTTATTAACCAGGAGAAAGGAATAAGCGAGTGATCTGTGGGTTAAAACAAGCAAACAAATATACAGCAATGAGTCACCACCTGACTCTGAGGAGTGAGGGAGACTTTTGTCTAATCAAAACTCTCTCTGGGTAGAAAGAGGAGGCAGCCCTGGTGATCTCTGGCTTCAGTTCAGAGTCTCCAGCCCTTCAAAATTCAAACAGCTTAAAACTAGTTTCTTCTTGTCAGGGATTTTTATTCCTTTTCCACAGACACCAGGAGAATGGGACAAGCTACCTGCTCATCTCCAGCTCATGGGTCTGGAGAGCAAACAGCCAAGTGTTTTGTCCTCTGATGTTTCACAATTGTTTGCCTGATGTCTAGGGGCTTTATTCACTGAGCAGGAAATGACCCCTCCTGTGGTGAACTTGTTTTTCACACCTGGCCACACTTCCTGTGGCAAACTCGTATTTCTCACTTGGTCACGCTTCTCTCTGGACTGTGTGGGTGTTTACAGTTAAACAAACAACACTTAAATATCTCCTGATAACACAGGGTATGGACATGATCAGTGAGTTTATTGCAGGCAGCCACATACACACATTTTGCAGGCTCTAAACATTAAATACATTCTTATAAGTCGAATACTGACATAGAGCAAAACTAACACCCAGGGGACTTGGCCTAGTCTCCAGTTATGAGGCTGGCAATTCTTAGCTAGTCCCTGCAGCCTAGGCAAGAGCTGGTCTCAGAAGTGAAAGCAGCACACAAGCCACGTCGTGTTTCTTAGCTGCCAGTTCACTTGATCCACATAAACTCATAGATCCACATTCATGTGAATCAGGCTGGGTTGCCTCTCAAGAATCTTCAGAGCATATTTCCAGGTACATGCACAGCCCTGTGTACACAACCCAGGCACACATCACACAGTCATATTCATGACCAGGGGGTTCCCAGTTTTTCCAGGATACCTGCCAAGATGCTGGTTGGCTAAAAAGTCGGAGAGCAGTGACTTGGGTGAGCCCTTTGCTACATGCCATACAAGGGCTGTTGGGGTTTGCAGGGTTCAGGGTGTGAATGTCTGAGGAGGGGAGAAGATGCAGAGGAGCAGAGAGGGGGATTCCCCTCTTGTTTAGCTGCTTTCTGGCTGCGGGTTGTCACCACCTCGCTGTACATCACGTGCTCATCTTCAGCAGGCTTGGCTTTGTGTTTCGACTGGGTCGTGGGGCCTGTGAGGCCGGCAGAGCTAAGAGCACAGAGGTGATTTCTGAGCCCTGCTGGGGGAGGAAGGAGCAATGGTGGGAGGGAGGGGGGCATGGATGCTGCTGCTGAGAGGAGGTTACTGGCATTCTTGGTGTATGAACGAGAAGAGACCAGGGAGATAATGGTCCTGCTCTACTCTGCACTGGTGAGGCCACAGCTGCAGGGGTGTGTCCAGTTGTGTAGACACATGGGGGCACATTGGGGCGGGTCCAGAGGAGAGTATGTTCAGTCTGGAGGTGACATGGCCGAGGGGGGACATGCTGGCCATCTCCTAAGCCAATAGTATGAAGAGGATGGTGATCCACTGTTCTCTGTGCCCACTGACGTGAAGGCAGAATGGGTGTCATCTGTGGTGAGGGTGAGCTAGGTTAGATTTCCAAGAAACATTCTACCTCTAAGGGCAAACATCCGCTTTTGCCACAGCCTGTCTCTTACTCGCAGTATAACTCCTGCTAACTTTGGTTCAGGCACCAGGCCCACTCCTCAGGCTCTTTCTTTCTCCTACACCATAACTCCCCAGAGTCACAGATTCACTGACTTTGGGGAGCAGCTGACACCACCAAGTGAAACCCCTTTCTTCTTGAACCCAGGAAGGAAACACTTGGATTTCCCTTCCCAGGGGTTCCCCAAGATCCTCTGCCACAAGGGAGCTTGGGGAAAAAAGAAACAAAAAGGGAAGAAAACAAACTGTATCTCTGATAGCTGACCTCTCAGGCTAGCAGACACATACACAGAGACCTCTTGTTATCTCCCAGGACACAGGAATCAAATCACCGCCTTAAAAAGGTGATTTTATTAACAACACAAAAAGAAATACTTAATGAAGCATACTTGGTTCCTGAGTGTTACAGAACAATGGAGTAAAACAAACTAAAAACACAAAGAGCATCTCTGGGTAAAGCTTTAGCTAGTGAATAGGCCAGGGAGGGCATGGCTTCACACAGAGAAGTTTTAACAAAACAGCTAAAACAAGGAAAATTGCCCAGATCACGACTAAATAGACCGTTTCCCTTTATTTACTCATGATCCCTTCCTGGTTCAGTGCACTTCCATGCCCCAAATTCCTGGTAGCCATGGTAATTCTGATGACTTCATGTTGGTCCCTGCAGCTCTTAACTTAGAAGACAAGACCAGGTAGCTACATACAATTTAAGTTTCAGGGCTGTATCCCATTGGCTCTTCTGGACTCTGCCAACACTCTTGTTAGCTACTTGATTTTAAACACTTTAATCACTAGTGCTGGCCAACACTCCTCCTATCCATCACACATGCCCAGTTGTAGAGATGGAGAATGGAAACAAGGAGAGGAAAGTGCCCTGGGGAACAGCAGGGAATTGAACCCCCAGCCCCAGGGTTCCCAGCCAGTCTAACAACAGCTTAACCTTCCTTCCTTCCTTCCTCTATTTGGGATGAGGAGCAGCTGGTACAGAGTGAACCTGCCCTAGACACCATGGTGAAGGGTGGTCACAAGGGTGGAATCCTGCTGGGTCCCAGAGCTTGTCCCAGCGCTGCCAGCTGTCCCCATGTCCCCTTCCCTCCCTTTTCTTTGTCTCTTGCCTGCACAGCCCCACTCAGCACCCAGGGTATCCTGCTGCCCACAGGCAGCCTCTTGCCTCCAGCTGGAGCCCTGGCTGCTCTGCTCTGCTACGGCCATGGGAAGAGAAGAGGAGGGTGAAATGTGGCTGGGGGCTGGGACCTCCCATCAGCTCCTTCAATGTGGTCAAGTCAATAACTGTTCATTAAAAACAACACGTCCTCCCGCCGCACCTAGAGACTCACTAATACACGTTTCGCATCATGAGCTTTCATGGCCACAACCCACTTCCTCAGGGGAGCAGAGTTTGAGGAAGTGGGTTTTGCCCACAAGAGCTCATGATACTATTTATACATTTGTTAGTCTCTGAGGTGCTACAGGGCTGGGCCTTGTTTTTAAAGTTGCAGACGAACACGGCAGCCCCCCTGAGACTATAGTAATCGGGGTAAATAGTTTTAAACCATTAACAACCACAAACTATCACACCACCATCAATCCGCCTTACTCTGTATATCTGTTTTACCCAGAGAAAACTCATGAAGTCGGCTTCATTCATCAGTGAAGGGGACGTACTCACAGCTGCTGTTTCCCCCAGGGAACAATTATTTACACCGGCTTTGATAATAAACAGAAGTGATTTTATTAAGTGTAAAAAGGGGGATTTAAGTAGTTATAGCTGATGCCAGACAGATCCAAGTAGGATACTGAGCTAAAATAAAACAAAAGCCCTCCAGTGAAGCCTGATGCACTCGGAGATGTTGTTACAAATCAGAGTTCTCATTTCAGCATACGCCAACCTTGTCAGTGCAGACAGAGGCAAAAGAAAGTGAGTAATTCAGCTTTTCCCACATCAGCTGTCACTGGGCTGCCTTCCCAGTTCAGTAGGGACCCCACATTTCCCCCGACTTCCTCCTTGTTGCTAACACACCTGTATAAAACCTTCTTGTCCCTCACATCCCTTGCTACTGCAACTTCAGTTGCACTTTGGCCTTCCTGATTAAACCCCTTCATGCCTAATTCCCTTGGGCTATGTCTACACAGAAGCATTATTTCAGAATAAGCTATTTCGGAAGAGAAATGCATTTCAGAATAGCACGTCCACACTGATTGGATGCTGAATGGCATTTAAGGCCCCCCAGAACCAGTTCAGGCAGGGTATCAGGTCAGTAGATACCTTGTGTGGCTACTGCTTGAGGCTATCTGAGGCTCGTGCTTAAAGGAACCCCCCTGGACAGTCATTTCTCAGGTTTCCCTGCTTGCTTGCCTAGCTCTCCGAGGGTATGTCTACAATAGCCCCCTAGTTCGAACTAGGGCTTTATTTGCACCTTCCCATCCGGTCGCCATTTTGAAATTCCACTAGTCTGAAGTAACTGCCCGCGGCTACACGCAGCAGTGGAATGGCAATTCGAACTAAGTCCTTAGTTCGAATTAACTGTTACGCTAACTAAGTCCTTAGTTCGAATTAACTATTACACTAACTAAGTCCTTAGTTCGAATTAACTGTTACGCTAACTAAGTCCTTAGTTCGAATTAACTGTTACACTAACTAAGGACTTAGTTCGAATTGCTGTTTCACTGCCACGTGTAGCCGCGGGCAGTTACTTCACACTAGTGGAATTTCAAAATGGCAACCGGATGGGAAGGTGCAAATAAAGCCCTAGTTCGAACTAGGGGGCTAGTGTAGACATACCCTCGGAGAGCTAGGCAAGCAAGCAGGGAAACCTGAGAAATGACTGTCCAGGGCGCCTTCTCCCCCCCCGCCCCCCCGGATGGCAGCCTGCGGCAAGTGCAGCCGGGCTGATGGCCGAGTGCTGTGATGTGCCGAGTGTGGGCACTCAGGGCACTCCAAGCCAGGACTGCTTTGCTGTCCCTCATAGAGTTAGACAAGCAAGGGTATGTCTACACTACCCCGCTAGTTTGAACTAGCGGGGTAATGTAGGCATACCACAATTGCAAATGAAGCCCGGGATTTGAATTTCCCGGGCTTCATTTGCATAAGCCGGGCGCCGCCATTTTTAAATCCCGGCTGGTTCGAACCCCGTGCCGCGTGGCTACACACGGCACGAACTAGGTAGTTCGAACTAGGCTTCCTAGTTCGAACTACCATTACTCCTCATTCCACAAGGAGTAACGGTAGTTCGAACTAGGAAGCCTAGTTAGAACTACCTAGTTCGTGCCACATGTAGCCGCGCGGCACGGGGTTCGAACCAGACGGGAATTAAAAATGGCGGCGCCAAGCTTATGCAAATGAAGCCCGGGAAATTCAAATCCCGGGCTTCATTTGCAATTGTGGTATGCCTACATTACCCTCCTATTTCGAAATAGGAGGGTAGTGTAGACATACCCTAAGCGGGGAACCCTGAGAATTGTCTGTCCGGGGTGGGGGTCGGGTCCCTTTAAGCACAGCCCTCTGCTAGCCTGAGACAGCAGCTCCACACTCTAAGTCCTAATCTGATGCCCTGCCGGCACTGCTTCCGGCCATCCTTAACCTCGGTTCAGGGTCCACTCAATGTGGACATGCTAGTTCGAATTAGTTAGTTTGAATTAGTGCTGTAGTGTAGACATACCCTCACCTCTCTGCTTCACTCCTCAATGCCACCCCTCTACTTACCCCTCCCTTTCCCCTTTTCCCCCCTTTCATGCTTAAAAAATAAAGACACGGTTGTTTCGGGAAAACTAAGTCTGTATTTTACATAACTGGGGGGTCAGAGAGACTGGGGAAAGAACCTGGGAGAGGGGAGGAGAGAGGGTGGACGAGGGTGTGTGTGGAAATCCTTGGAGGAGGGAGCTGGAACAGGTCCCAACTAAAGAGAGATTAGAGACTGGGACTTTTCACGGTAGAGAAGAGGATGCTAAGGGGGGATATGATACAGGTCTATAAAATCATGACTGGTGTGGGAAAAGTGAATGAAGAAAAATTATTTACTTGTTCCCATAATAAAAGGAGAATCCAAGAATCCTAGGGCTGGAAGAGACCTCAGGAGTCATCAAGTCCGGCCCCCTGCCCAAGGCAGAACCAATCCCAACTAAAACTAGGGGTCACCAAATGAAATTAATAGGCAGCAGGTTTTAAACAAACAAAAGGAACCAGCTCATTGTAAAGTGTTGGGGCTCCTGTTGTGAATAAGCCTGCCTCAGTTTCCTCTCGGACATACAGTCTCACATGCCCCATCCCATTCCCCTGCCAAAGGCTCCTGCCTCCAGCCCTCTGACCCCAAGGCGATGGATAAAGGAGGGTTCAACTAGCCCCCAACACACACTCCCTTGGGCCACAGGATGGTCTTCCAGAAGGTGAGGTCACTTCACTCCCCCGTCGGTCTAACAAACTTGGGTGAGTCAACCTTGAAAGAGGCGAGAATCAAAACTAAATGGAGCCAAAGTCTCCTTGTCGCTGGTGCTGGAGGGGGCAGTTCTCAGGGAACTGGCCGGTCACTGCCCAGACCCAGGGGCTGCAGATTGTCCCTGCGGGTGCAGCCTGGACAGAGAGTGGGAGACCGATGGATCTTGGATCTTCTCGCCTTCATTTGCATCTCCCCCTCCTTCTCAGAGAAGCAGGAGCTTGTGGGAGCAGTGGGAGCTGCTTCAGTGGGACCCATAGCAAGCCAGACAGGCCTGTGTTTTGTGCAGCCCCAGCACAGAGCTGATGGGAATTTCTCCCTAAGGAAATTACACTTCATGGCCAGCGCCCACCGGAGAGTCATTGGGGGCTGGGACCAGAGAGCAGGAGAAGGAGAAGGACTCTGGTTAGGACACCTGCAAGGGAGACAGGAAAGAGCCAACGTCCAATCAATTCTCTTTCATTATTGATCCACAGTGAGAGAGTTTCAACAGCAGAGACTGAGACACCCCCCAGCCTGTCCCAGGACTCGGTGCTTGGCGCACTCTCCCGAGGGGCAGAGACCCTCTGTCAAACCCTTTCTCTTTACCCAGCAGAGGGATCCCAGCTCTGCTCCAGCCTCCATGATGAGCAGGCAGCCGGGAGCTCATTAGTGATCCTGGGGCTGAGCTAGGAGCCGAGCCAGGCTGGGATGCTGGGAGCGGCGAACGCTGCTGCAGCAGGGTGGGGCGGGGGCTCAGGGGTGTCAGAGGAGCTGGACAGAGTTCGCGGCGGGAGGTGCCGCTCAGGACAGGCTGTGGCCAGGCAGCAGCACGGTGGGAACGACGTTAACTTCTGGGGGCTACTGAGGCCAGAGGCAGGTCTGTGCAGCTGGGGAGGGATCTAGATGCCCATGAAGGGGGCAGGGGGCTTAAGTGGCACTTGGACTCGCAGAGGAGGAGGCCTAGGCACCAAGGGCCCTCACAAGGGGGGACTGAAGACAGGCCCAGGAGGGAGGAACGTCTGGTTCAGAGCTTCCCTTGGGACGGGGGACTGGGCTGTTGTGTGTTGGCTGGGATCCAGCAGGCCCACGGGTAGAACCCGGAGACACAGTCTGGGACTTGCCCTTGTAGCTGAGAAATGGTGTAAGGAGGGGTCTCTCTGCCCCAGTTTTGGGCTCCAGAGGCACAGCCCCAGCACAGCCCAGCTAGACGTGATCAGTTTCTGCCAAGGCTGCAAAGGAAACACGATGAGTATAAACATCCCCCCTTCGCTCCCCGACATCCACTACAGCTTCCTCCTTTCTCATTCCCTTTGGGGATGTCTACGCTTGCACCTTCTTTTGAGAGAGGGATGCAAATGAAGATGTTTGAAATTGCAAATGAAGCTGGGATTTAAATAACCTGTGCTTCCTTTGCATAATCACGTTATGGCGTTATTTCGAAATACGAAACGCGGTGTAGATGCGGTTATTTTGGGAGAACACCCTTCTTCTGAAATAACCCTTATTTCTCATAAAATGAGGTTTAACAGTTATTTCAGAAGAAGGGTGTTCTCCCGAAATAACCACATCAACATAGAGTTTTGTATTTCAAAATAGCGTAATTTAAAATAGCGCCATAACACGATTATGCAAATGAAGCATGAGATATTTAAATCCCAGCTTCATTTGCAATTTCGAATGTCTTCATTTGCATCCCTCTCTTGAAAGAGGGTGCAAGTGTAGACATACCCTTTGATGCCTCCTAGCCAGGGCTGGCCCTACCATGAGGGGAACTGAGGCAGCCGTCTCAGGTGCCAGCCTGGGGCGGGGGGGCGCCACTAGGACCCAGAGTGTAGAAAGTCGTGTCTGCTGCTGGAGGATATGTATTCTCTCTGCTCTCGATGCACAGAGAAGGCGGAGCACTGTGCAGGAGGAAGGAGGGCACAAGAAACCTTTCAAAGTTTTGGCCCAAGCGAGGGGGCCTGGGGGCGTCATTTGAGCTCCCCGCCTCAGGTGACAAAATATTGTGGGCTGACCCTGCTCCTAGCTACTGCTGGGCAGGTCTGATGGGCAGCTCGTGCCTTCTACCTGCTTGTGCCCCTGCCCCTGGACGGACACGGTGAGGTGAACGCCCTGGTGGGAATGGAGGCCTGGGGCAACCAGGACACGTTAAGAGCCTTCTTGTCCCTGTTCTGCTCCTGATACCCCGAATCCCCATAGAGAAGTCAAATTATCACCTGGGCTCCTGCCCATCCCTGCGCTGCACCTCCACAGTCTGTGTCCCACCCTCTCTGCCATCTCCACGCATGGGCTGGAGGGCGAGGGGGGCAGCAGATCCGTGGACAGTCACTGTGCTAGTCTGTTCATAGGCGCTTCTTGTGGAACTTGCTTGTGTAAGTTTCGGGATGCAGATTATTTTAACACAAAGGGCAGTAGGGCCCCAGCACAGTCCACAGTCCCAACGCAGGTGCCTGGCTGGAGCTCTCTGCTGAGAAGGGAAGTGCTGGGTTAGACACCTGTGTGTCCGGGAGACAGGAATCCAATGGTGAGATCTCCTCTAGGAACAACAGCTCCATCACCAGTGCAGGGCATGGACACCTCATCACACGAGTGTGCAAGGGCTGCAAACTTTGGGAAATTCCATGCCTGGTGTTCATGGGTTGTGCCAGGGAAGACAAATCAACTCCCAAAAGCTCTTTGTCACTCAGTTAATGTAAATCTCTGCCTTGTGGGAGGGACTAAATCTGTCAGCCGACGGTCAGGGCAGTGTGTGTGTGTGTGTGTGCTGAGAAAAGGTTTAATGTCCGTGACTTTACTGCTAGGACCGGGGTCCCGTCGCGGAGGGCAGCCAACAGGCTGACAGACGCCCCTGTTTATAGGATGAGCTTATTACATCTCAGATTTTAGCTGCTAGGATACAGGATCCCTTCACAGCGGGCAGTCTAGAGAAGACTGAGAGATGCCCCAACGGATCTGTCACCTGGGAGTGACACGATCCAAACACCCAAGCCCTTCCTATACCTGTCCCTTATGACCGGCTGAAGTTCTTTTAAATTGTGCTTGGTTCTGTTACAGCAACTGAAGGAGTCAGGTTAAAAACTTAAACAGTTACAGGTTTATTAAAAAGACTTATAAAAGCATATGGTTACAATGGCTATTGCTCTATTTCTTAACTGCTAGCAAATATATGTAGCGCCCCCTCTCCACCTGGTTACCTTCTTTTAGAGCCAATCTCCTTTCAGGTTCGGATGGATAGGTCTGGGTTCTTCTGGATCCCACCAGCCACTCAATTTTATCCTTTCTGATTGATGTACTGGGCGGTGCCTCCACCCCCCTCACTCCTTCCTAGCAGGGTTGCCAGGGCAGCTTGGGAGGAAAATTCTAGCCCAGGATAATCCCCACGTATTCGCCAGATAGTTGGAGACTCCCAGAAAATAACACAAACACATACACTATAATAAACACAATTATATTAAACAGGAGACAATTATAACAGAACAGGGTAAAACATTATTTTTAGGGTCACCGGTGCCCTGCAACTGTGAGGTTAGTGTCCCGTTGGTACGCGTACTTTGTTGGGGCCCTTGATGACTGTTGACCACACAATCCTTCTCTGCAGTGGTTTAGCAGTGGAGCTGACTAGGTCCAGTACAGCCCAAAGGACTCACAAATGGGAGAAGGCAGCAAATCCCTCCACAGTTTAATAGGCTGCAGGTAATAAAATCCCCAAACAAATTCCCTGACTTACTAACTAAAAATTGGTGCACTCACACACTCCATGAATGACCTCAGGTTGAGAGATGACTCAGTCTCTGCAAAGGGGCTGCTCTCTTCTGGCAGGGATCCTCTTCAAGCAGGAACCAGGCTGCTTCGGTCCCAGAATTTCCCCTCACCGTGAAGGGGTGCAGGGCTAAAGATGCAGACCACACAACTGCACCAAAATTCAAAACTACAGCCTCCCAGGCCAGCCTCCAGACCCACCCAGCAGGCAGCAGCCCTGAACTTGCTGCTAGAGCCCAGCTGACCATGCAGTGACCCTCTCACCCAGGGAGCTGGAGCCAACTCCGCCTGGCTGGGGAAGCCTCCCAGCAAACTCCACAACTGGGAATCACCAGTGGAGACATAAACCCAGCTGAGGGATCCTGCCTTCAGGTCCCTAGAGGCTAGCTCTCAGGGGGAACCCTGCATGCAGGCCTGGGGCTTACTAGCTCCCACACACTCAGTCCTCCCCTTTTCCTGGCTGGCTCCAGACTCCCCTCAACAATGGTCTCTCCTTCCCCCTGGGAGGGGCATCTCACTCCCTGTGGGTTGCCGGGCAGACTCTGGCCCTGGTAGGGAGGGGGAGCCAAGGCAAACTCAGAGTGCCTCTCCCTGAGCTGCCAGCAGACAAAGCCCCGGGAATCCAAGCAATCTCCTTGGGGGTTACATATAGATCTTAAAAATGGTTACAAAGAAAATAAAGATAGAAAATAGAAATAATGGTACCAAGTGACAGCTTAATCTTTAAAGAGCTCTAAGTCTATGTGTACATTTAAGACAAAGGACCACATCCAGGTACAAGTTTTACCCTCTTCTGTGCCTCTCGACTCCAGCGGGTCAAGCCAGGGCCGGTCCCTCTATTCCTAGGAAAGACGAATACGAGGTGGGAGTCCCCGTGGAACCTCGGGAGGTCAAACACCAAACCCGACCAGCAGATAGATGGTAGATTGACACTCAGAGTAAATGTGCTGCTGGACCCATCTATATACCCCTGGGGGCCCGTATCCTCTTTCTTATCTAAGATGCCGAAATGTACTGGTCCGTTTTGTGGCGCCAGTTCTTACAAGCAAGTTTCAACTTAATTTACACTTGCAAGAGAGATAACTAAATTGTGAGTACAAGACATTTTTTTTACTGGGCGAGAGATTCCTCCCACTGTGGACGGCTGTGTGTTCATATCAATACAGGATTTAGTCAAGGGCACTCCTCGGCAGCCTCTTGGTCAGCAATAGGCATATCTCTGTTTACAGCCATTCACGGTCACTGAGCCTGCCTATCCAAACAAGCAAAAATGGATGTTACAAGGGGGGGGTTCTTGTCTGGCTACAAAATCTCACCGTGCTCAGACCAGAGAACAGGAAACTGAAGCCACAGCAGCAACAAGGCTGGTCACTAGAGGGTACATCTGTCTACACGGCACAGTTATTTCAGAATAACGACCATTATTTCAAAATAACAACGCAAGGGTCCTCACGGTCATTCCATTATTTCAAAATCATTTCAAAAATAAGCCAGGCGGCTTATTCCAAAATCTGTAAACCTCATTCTATGAGGAATCACGCATATTCCAAAAGAGCTATTTTGAAATAAGTCGTGTGTAGATGCTCCACTGCTGCTATTTCAAAATAGCCCCTCACCAGGCCCATTCTAAGTGATTCCTCCCCAGTGCCTCCTGGGGCACTAAATCAAGAGAGCACGTCTACATTAGGGAAGCTGGCCTCACACCCATGTTGAGGCTTCCCTGCAGTGTGGACGTGCTATTTCAAAATAACTCTTCCAGAATAGCTTGTTTCAGAATTGATGTGCAGTTTAGACATAGCATCTACACTGCACCCTAAACTCGAAATAAGATCGTCAATTTGCGCTACACAAATTGCATTTCTTATTTTGATTTTATTTTAAAATAGCTTATTTAGAAATGCGGCGGGTCTACTTTCAGAATGAAGTGCTATTTCAAGCCATGCCTTATTCCTCGTGCAATGAGGTTTACCAGAGTGGTGAAACAGCGTGCCCATTAGTTCAAAACATACTCTGAAGTGACGGGCGGCTTGTGACAGTTTCACTGGGATCAGAAAATGTTGGATTCTTTCACTCCAGAGACGTCAAAAATCGCAGCCAGGTAAGAAGCTCTCGGCCCGGGGGTGGGTCTGGCTGGGCGGGCAGAGGGGATTCACGGCTGCAGCGCCCCCTCATGGCAGGGCCTGGTGTAACACCACTGCCAACAGACCCACAGGCCCTGCGGTGATTTCTTCTCACATGGTTCCCTCCAGCCGGGCCAGTTTAAAGACTCTCCCCTGGGGGGATGAACAAAGAGACGGGAGAGCTTCTCCCCACGGCCCCCATCTCAGCTGGGCTGCCTCCCTTTCTGCTCCCCCCCAGCCCTTCCCCCGCTGAGCCTGGCCCAGCCTCCAGCTCCTTTTCCCCAGGGTGGGGTCAGTCCCATCCTGTGGGGTCAGGGTTTGGGGACTGCAAACCCTCCCCCGCCCCAACAATTCCCTTCTGTGCTGAGGCTCCCGGTGCTGCAGCAGAGCCTCCCAGCGCTGGTGTAACAGATGCCTGCAGGCACCAGCAGGGCCGGGGGCAGGGGACAAGTCTTGGGTATGAATGACAGAGGCCCACAAAGGGCACCAATAGGCCCCAGCCCTGGGGCTAGATCCTGGCGGGTGTGAGCCAGTGTCACTCATCTGAGGCTCTTTGGCACTGGATGAATCAATTCTGCCCCCGCCCCTGAGGTGTCAGCTCCTGCTCTGTCCACCACTCTAAGGCCAGGAAATTGTCAGTTTCCCTCCCCACACCCTCCCCCCCACACCTCAGTGTCTCTCCAGCCCCTGAGCTGAGCAGTGGCCCTGCCTGAGGGTGCGACCTGCTCTACTGAGGTGAGAACCCAGCTCCCAGCCCAGAGCCACTGGCTCAGAATGGAGCTAATTTGCCTTCTGCCTCTGCTGGGTGAGTGCCCCCCTCGGCCCCAGCCCCTCTGTGTGTGTCTGTCTGGAGACTCCCCCAACCCTGCTCTGCATCCTCATCTCCTTCCAGATTCTCCCCAGTCTCCCCAGGCTGGTGTTCCCCACGGGTCCCGATGTCTCCTGGCCTCCCTGAGATGCTGGCGGTGGCTGGCAGAGGGCAAAGGGGTCCTGGCAGTGGGGCTGCGAGGGCCGCTCTTCTCACACACTGGTGCTTGGATCGTCCCCAGGTGCCTCAGTGGCATCCCCTGACATCCGTGTGAGCAGAAGAACAACCCCAGCCGGTACCTGCTGGGAGGGTCTGTTTGGTGGGTCCCAGCCCAGGCCGTAGGGGAGAAGCTGCCCCCATCCCCATGGGCAGTCCCAGCAGAGAGAGCGAGGGCTGGGCAGGCCACGGAGACTGAGCTCCCACCTCCCCATGGCACTCAGTGCCCTGAGCAAGGCCCATCCATGTGGGGCTGTGTGTGAGGGGGGGTCTCTTGCCCCAGTTCTGGGCTCCGACAGAGGGCTCAGGGCCAGGGGCAGAGACCCAGCTCTGTGCAGCAGGGGATTAACAGCAGGTTCTGCAGAGACCGCAGAGGAAATAATTCCCCCCTCCCTTCCCCACATCCACCACAATTTCCTCATTGCTGTTCAGTGTCTTCTAGCTACTGCTGGGCAGGGCAGGCAGTCACACACGGGGTTCCCCACCCTCCCTTCTGCCTCGACCCCTGGAGGAAAACTGTGTGGTGAATGTTGTGATGGGAATGGGGAGGTTGGGGGTGGATCCATTTGCAACAACATCCCTCCTCTCACTTTTTGCACCCTACTTTCCCCAGAATAAGAACATAAGAATGGCCGTACTGGGTCAGACCAAAGGTCCATCCACCCAGTAGCCTGTCTGCTGACAGTGGCCAGCGCCAGCTGCCCCAGAGGGGGTGGACCGAAGACAGTGATCAAGCGATTTGTCTCCTACCAAACAGAGGCCAGGGGCACCATTCCTTAACCCCTGGCTAATAGCCTTTTATGGACCTAACCTCCAGGAATTCATCTAGCTCTTTTTAAACTCTGTTATAGTCCTAACCTTCACAGCCTCCTCTGGCAAGGAGTTCCACAGGCTGACTGTGCACTGTGTGAAGAAGAACTTTCTTTTATTAGTTTTAAACCTGCTCCCCATTAATTTCATTTGGTGTCCTCTAGTTCTTATACAGTAAAACTCCAATAGTCCGGTATCCAATAGTCCGGCACTCCTGATAGTCCGGCATCAAAATGGCAAGAGCCTAGTGAGTGAGCTTCGGCAAAAAATGAGTCACAAGGTAACAGCGGCAGCATCTGAACTGAGCAAAAAGGGTAAAAAAGGCTTAAAAAAACTAAAACATGACAGTATACTGTATACAGTATGTACAATAAAAAGGGTTAAGAATATTTTATATACAGTATATAATGTATACAGTATATACATATAACCAGTTTATAGTACCTCCTGATAGTCCGGCATATCTGATAATCTGGCACCACCTAGGTCCCATAGGTTCCGGATTATCGGAATTCTACTGTATTATGGTAACAAGTAAATAACTTGTATTTATTTACCCTCTCCACACCACTCATGATTTTACAGACCTCTATCATATCCCCCCTCAGTCTCCTCTTTTCCAAACTGAAAAGTCCCAGTCTCTTCAGCCTCTCCTCATATGGGACCCATTCCAAGCCCCTAATCACTTTAGTTGCCCTTTTCTGAACATTTTCTAATGCCAAAATATCTTTTTTAAGGTGAGGAGACCACATTGTACGCAGTATTCAAGATGTGGTGCACTATAGTTTTATACAGGGGCAGTAAGGGTATGTCTACACTACCCTCCTAGTTCGAACTAGCGGGGTAATGTAGGCATACCGCACTTGCAAATGAAGCCCGGGATTTGAATTTCCCGGGCTTCATTTGCATAAGCGGGGAGCCGCCATTTTTTAAACCCCGCTGGTTCGAACCCCGTGCAGCGCGGCTACACGGGGCATGAACTAGGTAGTTCGGACTAGGATTCCTATTCCGAACTACCGGTACACCTCGTTCCATAGGTTGACAAATCAGGAAAGAGATCTGGGAGTTATCATGGATAGTTCTCTGAAAACATCCATGCAATGTGCAGCGGCGGTCAAAAAAGAAAATAGGATGCTAGGAATTATTTAAAAAGGGATAGAAAATAAGATGAAGAATATCTTAGGGTATGTCATAGCCACATTAGCCCCCAGCATAACGGCTTGACAAACCCCGACGAGAGCCACTCACCAGCCCCACACTGCGCACGTGCCAGACCAGCACTGCACATGCGCAAAGCGCCGGTGATTGGGGTGCACGGAGAGACTGGCTGAAATCTACTCGCCTCGGGCGAGTAGACTCAGGGTTTGTCTAGCCCTGCCCATCATATTCTATGTATAGTTGGGGTTATTTTTTCCAATATGCATTACTTTACACTTAACCTCATTACATTTCATTTGCCATTTTGTTGCCCAATCACTCAGTTTGGTGAGATCTTTTTGAAGTTCTTCAAAATCTGCTTTGGTCTTGACTATCATGAACAGTTTAGTATCGTCCACAAACTTTGCCATCTCACTGCTCACCCCTTTCTCTTTATCGTTTATGAATAAGTTGAATAGGGTTGGTCCTTGGACTGACCCTTGGGGAACATCACTAGTTACCTCTCTCCATTCTGAAAATTTATCATTTATTCCTACCCTTTGTTTCCTGTCTTTTAACCAGTTCTCAGTCCATGAACCCTCTTATCCCATGACAACCTAATTTACAAAAGAGCCTTTGGTGAGGGACCTTGTCAAAGGCTTTCTGGAAATTTAAGTATACTATATCCACTGGATCCCCCTTGTCCATATGTTTGTTAACCTCTTCAAAGAAATCTAATAGATTAGTAAGACAGGATTTCCCTTTACAGAAACCATGTTAACTTTTGCCCAACAAATTATGTTCTTCTACGTGTCTGACAATTTTATTCTTTACTATTGTTTCAACTAATTTGCCCGGTACTGACATTAGACTTACTGGTCTGTAATTGCCAGGGTCGCCTCTAGAGCCCTTTTTAAATATTGGCTTTATGTTATCTGTCTTCCAGTCCTTGGGTACAGAAGCTGATTTAAAGGATAGGTTACAAACCACAGTTAATACAGCCGGTGCCCAAATTATGAACGAGTTATGAACCAAACACTTGGCCGTAACTGGAAGTGTTCATAAGTCGAACACCATTATTTTAAATACGCCCGCAGTGTTCATAAGTGCGAGTCGCGTTCGTAACTCGGGGACCGGCTTACGAATGCTTAATGGGAGGTTTGGTTGTAAGTACAAACGGTTGTAAATTGACCGTTTGTAACTTGGGGACCGGCTGTAGTTCCGCAATTTCACATTTGAGTTCTTTCAGAACCCTTGGGCGAATGCCATTCGGTCCCGGTGATGTGTTACTGTTAAGTTTTTCAATTTGTTCCAAAACCTCCTCTACCGACACTTCAATCTGGGACAATTCCTCAGATTCATCACCCACAAAGGACAATGCAGATTTGGGAATCTCCCTAACATCCTCAGCCATGAAGACTGAAGCAAAGAAATCATTTAGTCTCTCTGAAATGGCTTTATTGCCCTTGACTGCTCCTTCTGTATCTCGATCGTCCAGGGGCCCCACAGGTTTTTTAGCAGGCTTCCTGCTTCTAATGTACTTAAAAAACATTTTGCTATTACTTTTTGAGTTTTTGACTAGCTGTTCCTCAAAATCTTTTTTTGCTTTTCTTATTACATTTTTACACTTAATTTGGCAGTGTTTATGTTCTTTTCTATTTACCTCACTAAGACTGGACTTCTACTTTTTAAAAGATGTCTTTTTGTCCCTCACTGCTTCTGTTACATGGCTGTTAAGCCACGGTGGCTCTTTTTTAGGTCTCTTGCTGTGTTTTTTAATTTGGGGTATACATTTAAGTTGGGCCTCTGTTATGGTGTCTTTAACAAGTTTCCATGCAGCTTGCAGGGATTTTACTCTAGTCAGTGTACCTTTTAATTTCAGTTTAACTAACCTCCTCATTTTTGTGTAATTCCCCTTTTTAAAATTAAATGCCAGCATGTTGTGCTGCTGAGGTGTTCTTCCCACCACAGGAATGTTAAATGTTACTATATTATGGTCACTATTCCCAAGCGGTCCTTTAATAGTTACCTCCTAGATGAGATCCTGCGCTCCACTCAGGACTAAATCGAGAATTGCCTCTCTCCTTGTGGGTTCCTGTACCAGCTGCTCCAAGAAGCAGTCATTTAAGGCATCGAGAAATTTTATCTTTGCATCTCGTCCTGAGGTGACGTACCCAGTCAATATGGGGATAACTGAAATCCCCCATTATTATTGAGTTTTTTATTTTGATAGCCTCTCTGATCACCCTTAGCATTTCAATGTCACTATCACTGCCTGGTCAGATGGTCGATAATATATCCCTACTGCTATATTCTTATTATTGGAGCATGGAATTACTATCTATAGTGATTCTATGGAACATGTTGATTCATTTCTGATTTTTACTTCATTTGATTCTACATTATCTTTCACATACAGTGCCACTCGGCCACCCACATGACCTATTCTGTCCTTTTGAGATATTTTATATCCTGGTATGATTGTGTCCCACTGATTGTTCTCATTCCACCAGGTTTCTGTGATGGCTATTATGTCAATCTCCTCCTTTAATACGAGGTACTCTAGTTCACCCATCTTTTTATTTAGACTTCTAGCATTTGTGTAGAAGCACTTTAAAAAATTGCCACTGGTTATTTGTCTGCCCTTCTCTGATGTGTTAGATTCTTGTATATCTATTAGGTTATTTTTATCTGTTCTGGCCCATACTTTATCATCTCTATTTACTTCACTAGGACTGGACTTCCACTTTTTAAAAGTCACCTTTTTATCTCTCACTGCTTCTTTTACTGAAACAAAAGACAGGCCTATGCAGCTCTTTAAAGTCTAACAAGATGATTTAATAGGTGATGAGTTTTCATGGGCCAGACCCACTTCCTCTTTTGTTTCAGCAAGATCAGACTAACACGGCTGTGTCTCTATTGCTTCTTTTACATGGTTGTTAAGCCACGGTGGCTCTTTTTTAGGTCTCTTACTATGTTTTTTAATTTGGGGGTATACATTTATACCCCAGAGTGCAGCATGTGCAGCAGAGCCACAGGTGCAGACACGGGTTCTCTCTGTGAGTCCCGTTGAAAGTCTGTACCTGAAGGAAAAAAGAACCAGGTGTGGCCAGGCCTTGTTAAGGATGCAGATGGGCAATGAACAAAAACAATCAAGTGACCAAGGAGAGGCAGTGAGGACTCCGTTAGCAGCAACGGGGTGTGGGGGTGGATGGCAGCCCCAGGAGACCTTTCTGCTTCTTGAAGCAGGCTCAGTGCACACAGAGAGACCTGTGCCCCTGGGCGGGACAAGGAGGGGCAGTAAATCCTTCCATTCCTTCCCCAAAGGGACACGGGAAACCAGCACCTCACACTTGGGTGAAAGGTCCTGACCCAGAACTAGGGTGACAGGCTGGAGAGCGAACCCACCTACAGCGTAGTCTAGGCCTTGCTATAGCGAATTTTAGCCTTTCAGTTGCAGGTCTTCACTGTGAGCTCCCTGTTACCATCCCTGGCCTGGTTTCTTTCACTTGGCCTGACTTAACCCACAGCCTGTTGTTAATAAACTTGGCTTATTTCAACCTAAACCAACCCGGGGCTAGGGAGGAAGCCGGATGTTTCATGGCAGGCTGGTTGGGGGCATTCAGGCCGGGGCTGGGTGGTGATGGCCCCTCGTTAGTCATAAGCAAGGCTGGTGGTGACCAGAGTGTGGTGGGAGGTACCAAGCAGGCTCCTGCAGGGGGGTTGCCAAACCAGGGCTGTCAATCACACATGCTCAGTTCCTACTTGTCTGCTGGCTGGGAGAGACCGGACAGGGAGCTGCAGCAACAGAGCATTCCAGGGCATCCAAGATCACGGGCTCTAGCACATGGGAGCGGAGCTAGTCTACAGGAGCTAAGCCACCGCACCCTGGACAGGGTGAGATGGAAGGAAAGAGTGAGGGAGACATTGGACACCAATGGGCATTGATGATGATGATGAAGATCACGGGGCAGGTAGTTTTGGATCAAACCCCGACATGTCTCCCTGCACTTCTATTCCGCCCCCTGCCGTGGGGCATGGTGGCTTTTGTGCCAAGTCAGTGAGCAGTGACCCCACCCTGGCCACAGCAGGACCAGCGGGGAGTTTCCACGTCTTCGGTGTGAATGAGCGAGTTTCCTCTACCCCCGTCAGAACTGAGGAACCTGGTCCCCTCCCTGTGGTCAGCTGGTGGCTGAGCCAAAAACCCAGCTCCCAGCCCAGAGCTACCGGCTCAGCACGGCGCTGCCTCTGCTGGGTACATGTCTCTTTGTCCCCCAACCCTTTGTGAGTGGGTCTGTCAGTAAGTCTGGTGGGAGCCCCCTCTCTCCTCCACATCCCATCTCCTCCCCAGAGCTCTCACCCCCTCTCTGCTCCTCTCTTCCAGCCTCGCTCCAGAGTCTCCCCAGGCCGGTGTCCTCTGCAGGTAAGGGCAGCCTCTGTGCTTGCTGAGCAGCTGGCTGGGGGCTGGCGGGGAGAGATGCTCTAGGAGGATCCTCCTCCTTTCGCTCTGTGCTATTTGTAACTGGGATTCTCAGTGTCCCGGTGTCATGCCCTGGGTGGGTCAGGCCTCCCCATTCACAGCTGTCTCCCTTGGAACCTGCCCCAGCAGCAACAGTTCAGAGCCATATTCCTGGTGGCAGAACAGTGATCCCAGCTAGTGCTTGCTTGGTGGGTCCATCTGGTGAGTCCCAGCCCAGGCCATGGGGGAGAAACTGCCCCCAACCCCATGGAGGCTGCCCAGCCCCTTGCTGGTGGCCTCATCACAGAGAGTGAGGGCTGGATGGGCCACGGAGACCGAGCACCCATCTCCCCGTGACACTGAGTCCATGAGGGCAGGGACCATCAGTGTGGGGCTCTGTGGTACAGGGGGATCTCCATGCCCCGTCTCTGAGCTCCCACCGAGGGCTCAGGGACAAGGCCAGAGACCCAGCTCTGTGCAGCAGGGCAGTGGAAGCAGGTTCTGCAGGGACCCCAGAGGAAACGTGATGGGTGGAATAACTCCCCCTCCCTTCTCCACATCTGCCCGAGCTTCCTCATATCTTGTCAGAGCCTTCTAGCTACTGCCGGGCAGGTCTGATGGTTGCATGATGGGTTCTCCCCCCGCTTCTTCCCCTACCATCGATGGGGACCATGGGATGAATGCCATGAGGGAAATGGGGATCTAGCTGCTGAACCAGCAGCAACATCATCCCCCCTCATTTTTGCACCCCACTTCCTACAGAATGCTGGGATTTGGGGGCACCAGCTGGCTGAAGGACACTTCCCCTATGAAAACGAGCTCACCCACTTCCCCTTGATGGGGAGAGAGGGGATCCTGGGGGTTGAGGCACGTGACTGAATGTTCCTGTCCCAGCTCTGTTCCTGGTGTCCCTTGTGGGGACCTGTAGGGCTCCTGCCCTCATCCCTGAATTGCCCCTTGGCACAGTCTGGCTATGTCTACACTGGCGCGATCTTGCGCCAGAAATATGCAAATGAGGCTAAGCGTGGAATATCACCGAGCCTCATTTGCATATCTAATGAGCTGCCATTTTTGCGGAAGAGGCTCTTGCGCGATGCCGTTACGCTGATTATTTTCAGGAATAAGGGCATTGCGCAAAAGGGTTTTTCTTGCGCAAGAAAGGGCCGTGTAGACACTCCGGGTATGTCTACACTACAAAGTTAGTTCGAACTAACGGACGTTAGTTCGAACTAACTTTAATAGGTGCTACACTAGCGCTCTGCTAGTTCGAATTTGAATCGAACTAGCGGAGCGCTTAGTTCGAACTAGGTAAACCTCATTTTACGAGGACTAACGCCTAGTTCGAACTAGCTAGTTCGAACTAAGGGCTGTGTAGCCCTTTAGTTCGAACTAGTGGGAGGCTAAGGCTTCCCAGGTTTCCCTGGTGGCCACTCTGGCCAACACCAGGGAAACTCTATGCCCCCCTCCCGGCCCCGGACCCCTTAAAGGGGCACGGGCTGGCTACGGTGCCCGTGCCAGGTGCAAGCCTGCCAGCACCCAGCTAGCAGACCCTGCACCTGGCACGGCACAGAGCCACCCACCCGATGCCCCCCAGCCCACCCCCTCTTGCCGGGACCAGGCTGGCGGCTCCCGGGAGCTTGCCCTGGACCGCAAGAGGCGGGCACCTTCCTGGGCTAGTGCGGACATCGTGGACCTCGTCCACGATCTCCGCACTAGGCACAGGAAAGTGGCCGTCTAGGGCAGGAGAGCTGCCAGCCTGGCCACCCAGGACCAGGTGTGCATGAAAATCAAGGGGGTCCACTGAGACCCCCGACACTGAGCCCTGAGCTTACAATGGCCGTCCTGGGTCAGACCAAAGGTCCATCTAGCCCAGTAGCCTGTCTGCCGACAGAGGCCAACCCTAGGGACCCTGGAGGGGATGGACCGAAGACAATGACCAAGCCATTTGTCTCGTGCCATCCCTCTCCAGCCTTCCACAAACTTTGGGCAGGGACACCACTCCTACCCTCTGGCTAATAGGACTCCATGGACCCAACCTCCATCACTTTATCTCACTTCCCTTTAAACTCTGTTCTAGTTGTAGCCTTCACAGCCTCCTGCAGCAAGGAGTTCCACAGGTTAACTATTTGCTTTGTCAAGAACAACAACTTTCTCTTACTAGTTTCAAGCCTGCTACCCATTCCTTTCCTTTGGTGTCCTCTAGTCCTTCTTTATGGGAACTCAGGAAGAACTTTTCTGAATGCACCCTCTCCACCCAACCCCTGCTTTTAGAGACCTCTATCCTGTCCCCCCTCCGTCTCTTCTTTTCTAAGCTGAACAGTCCCAGTCTCTGTAGCCTTTCTTCATCTGGGACCTGTTCCCAACCCCTGATCATGTTAGTTGCCCTCCCCTCTCCCAGCCTTTCTCTTCCCCTCTCCCACCTCCTTTTCCCAGTCTCCCCCAGTTTTGTTCAATAAAGACAGAGTCAATGTTGGAAGAAACGTTATCTTTATTTTGTACATCAATAAGAAGGGGGGCTAGGGAAGGGCAAGTGGAAGGAGGTGAGGGAGGAATGGGGTACGAGCCCCCGATGGGGAGGACTGGGCTGGCTCTGCGGGCTTCTGGGGGTGGAAGCTCTCCTGCAGCCCCCCAATTACTCCCTCTCCCCAGATGGCAGCCTGTGGCAAGTGCAGCCGGGCTCATGGCCGAGTGGTGTGATGTGCCCAGTGTGGGCACTCAGGGCACTCCAAGCCAGAACTTCTTTGCAAGCGGGGCACCCCTGAGAACTGTCTGTCCGGGGTGGGGGTCGGGACCCTTTAAGCGCAGCCCTCGGCTAGCCTGAGACAGTATCTCCATGCTCTAAGTCCTCCTTTTATGCCCTGCCGGCACTGCTTCCGGCCATCCTTAAGCCCTGTTCAGAGTCCACTCAATGTGGACTTACTAGTTCGAACTAGCAAAACGCTAGTTCGAACTAGTTTTTAGTTCTAGATGCGTTAGTTCGAACTAGCTTAGTTCGAATTAACTAATTCGAACTAAGTTAGTTCGAACTAGCGCTGTAGTGTAGACATACCCTCCTTGAGCAAGAGCCTCTTCTGCAAAAATGGCGGCTCATTAGATATGCAAATGAGGCTCAGTGATATTCCATACTTAGCCTCATTTGCATATTTCTGGTGCAAGATAGCACCAGTGTAGACAAAGCCTCTGGGTCCCACCCCTCCTGCCATCTCCTCCCTGCATGGGAGAGAGGAGAAACAGATTGAGGGTAATTGGGGGATTATCTGGGATGGGGGGTGTAGCAGCATGTCAGGTGCCCCCGATCCTCCACCCCGTCTGCAGCAAGATGAGACCCCACCAGCCAGTAGAAAAGGGAGGGTTTATTGCTTTCCAGGGTATTGCACAGCATAGGCGTGATGTGGACATAAGGAGTCAGGGCCTGGCAGCCCTATGCCCCTTGGGACAGGGGTCCACAGGCCCCGGAACCCTCAGTACTTCTCTTTGTGTTTTCCCAGCCAAGACTGTCTCTCCCCAAAACCACCAAACACACATCCCCCAGGTAGCCACACCCCTTCCTTTGTGCAGGTGAGACGCCTGGCCGGCCATTGTCTACCTGCTAAAGCTCAGGGGTGACCCCTGCTGGGCAGTGCTTGCAGACACAGGCCACTGGGGGTCATCCACAGCCCAAGCCTAGCGACCAGCGAGTGGACAGCCCCCCCCAATACATCACAGGGGGGATCAGGGTGTGGGATGGGGGGAATTTGGACAGACGGGTTGGGCTGGAATTTCCCCGAACACAGGGAGGGAGGCTCCGCTTTAGACAAAGAGAGTCCAGGAGCTCAAGCTGCTTAGTGTAAGTAAGAGAAGATTCAGGGCAGACTTGACCCCTGTCTAGCAGCTCCTACGTGGGGCACAGAGACTGCACAACTGGCCACTCTCCAAGGCAGACACAGGCAGAGAGGGGAGAGGGAGGGGCCAAGATGCTGAGGTTTATTTCCCATGCTGTACGGGGCAGATCAGGAGGCTGGGTTGAGTTCTTGCTCCTACTCCTCATTCCATCCTGGCCTCTCCCTCCCCACTGACCCCTCTGTCTCTGCTCCAGATCCCCTGCCGGCCCCCAGCCTGTCTCTGGACTCCAGCTACAAAGTCTATCTCCCCAGGGAGCAGGTTACCCTCACCTGTTCAGCCCCTCCGAACGCATCGGTCTCCGGATACAGATTCTTCCTTCAAAATGAACAGCAGGGCCCTAGCACAGTCCTCAGCCTGAAGACAGGAGCCCGGTTGTCGCTCACAGCGGAG
This sequence comes from Pelodiscus sinensis, assembly GCF_049634645.1. Classification (NCBI taxonomy): domain Eukaryota; kingdom Metazoa; phylum Chordata; order Testudines; family Trionychidae; genus Pelodiscus; species Pelodiscus sinensis. The sequence continues at coordinate 6,731,326 of NC_134740.1, read as the reverse complement.
AAGGGAAGGGCCGGGTCCTACACCTGTGCATACTGGAGACAGGAATCCAATGGAGAGATCTCCTCTGGGAACAGCAGCGCCGTCTCCATCACTGTGAGAGGTGAACCCCTTGTTTTCCTACTCTGGGGTGGGAGGTGTCTTAGGGAACATGAAGCCCACCCCAGTCCCTCTGCCTCACCCCCTCTCTGGCCCACATCGCAGCAGTGCTGGGAGTTGTGCACGGAAAAGTCCCAGAAAAGTCCTGCATCATCTCCCAGATGAATTTGGCCTAGTAGCATCTGCCCCACCATGGCCAGGTCCTTCCGGAGATCCCCGAGGGTACTCCCCTTCCTCAGTATCTTACGCTGACCCCACTTTCCAGATGTCCTCACCAAGGCAGTCTTGCCCCTTTCCGTGGGCCCTGCACACCTGGGCACCGTCCCAGGGCACCTGTTACCTTTGGAAGGCAGAGAGATATCGGGGCAGGGTGTGACACTGCATTGCAGTGCAGGGTCACATTGGGGACTATGGGGTTTTGGGGGGCATTTATTTCTCCGAGGACTCCCCGTCTTGCTCCATTAGACAGTATCAGCCTCCTCCCCTGCATCTCCCCCTCTCAGTTCCTTGTGTCCCTCTGCTTTGAAACTGAACGGGCTGTATTTTCCAGACCCCAGCCAGGACCCCACATCTCCCTGAGTCCCCCGCACCAATAGCACCTCTCTGGGGAGCCCATTTGGGTCACGTGCTCGGCTCCCTGTGGCGATGAGACAGTTCCAAGACTTCAGTTCTCCAAATATGGGGGAGGGGTCTTCTCACCTGTTGTCCCACCCAGCAGCAGCTGCTCCAATAGCAGGAACGTAGACCTGGGGTCAGGGTGCTCCAGGTCACACACGTGAAGGTGCAGGACATGCTCATCCAGACGGCAGATCCAGTCTCTGGAGAGTCCTTCTGTCCCCAGCACCATGACAGCTGAGCGCGGGGCTGTCCCCAGTACTGTGGGAAATTGCTGTTTCTTTGTGGGGCCTCCAGGATCTGCAGCTGCTGAGATGACTGTTCAACGCACAGTGCAGGGGTCGTCGTCTCCCTGGTTCTCCATCTCACACGCCTGCAAACACAGGCACTCGGCTGAATGACCCTCAGTCCCACCTTGGTCTTTTCCAGCCCCCCTCCCGGCTCCCCGGCTCACCGCGACCCCGCAGCAGCCCATCTACATCGCTGGAGAGACGGTGACCCTGACGTGCTCGGCTACCGGGGCTGGGATCCGGTTCTTTAGGGCCGGCCAGGAAATCAAGTCCGAGAAACTCCCCTCACTACGGGAGAACTCCTCCTACTCCATCAAATTGTCTGGGGTGTCCGGATCGCAGGCGGGAGCGTACAGCTGTGGTTACTGGAGGGCAGAGTCTGGGCGAGAGATCCCCTCGGAGAGGAGCCGGCCCATCTCCATCGCAGTGACTGGTGAGAGCCTCTGTCTGCCGCTGTCTGCTGGCCTGGGGCAGGGCATCTCTGCTCTGTGCATGGGTGAGACACCCAAGGCCACTGAGCTCAGGACAGAGCCGCCCATGTCAGTTTCAGCCGCTCTCTCTACAGCACCCGGGCAGTGTGGGGGCGCAGGGAAAGGGGAGTTGGCAGGGAGATGGGGATGGGGATCCCAGGCAAGGAATAGAAGCTGCTTGAATTTATAGCAGTATTTGAGCAGTTAGGGACGTTAATTGAAATCCGGCTTTGGGACCAGCTCTGTAACATTCATCAATGTCACAGAAACGTCAATTCTCAGGCCAGAAGGGCGGAGTGAACATCTGCCCGGACCCCACAGAGCACAGGGCTCAGCCCTGAGTGAACCCTGCTGGGCACAGGGCAGATCGTACAGAAAACACACCCAGTGCTGGCTGGAATATCCCCAGTGACGGTGCATCCCTCTGCCCCTCTCTGGGTGCCGGGAGCCAAGACTGAGGCAGCCTGGCCTGACGGTGAGGGCGGGGCCAGAATTGGGAGCAAAGGGGGTGGGAGTGGGGCAGATGCCGATGGCAGGAGCCAGGCATGGAGCAGGGTGCCTCACAGCAGCAGCAGGATGCCAGAGCTGCTCAGGCAGGTCCCAGCTGGGTCATTTCCTGGCTCCAGCACTGTGTGCCCACCAGCCCTGTGACCCCAAGTCCTGGGTGTCCGGACAGGCCGTCCCAGGGGCCTGACCTGCCAGGATCACTGAGAGGCTGGTTCATGCTCTGCTTTGGGGTGAGAAGGGAACATCAGAGACCCTGGCTCCCTCCCAGCGCTGCCTCCTAGCCCTGCCCCTCCCAAGCCCCTCAGCGCCTTACGCTGGGCCCCTGCTCACGTGTCCAGGTCTCAGTGCATCCACCCTGGTGCTTCCAACACACAGCTGCCGACCATTGGAAGGGGCCCCAGAGCTGTGGGGAGGGGCCGGGGCTGCAAGGAACAAAGAGGGGGCTGGGGGAAGCTGTGGGGGGGACGGGCTCAGGGAGCAGGGGGTTACTGTTCACGGGAGTGGGGCACTGGCTCTAAAGAGTTTTCTCCTTCCTCACTCTCACCTTCCAGCCCGGCCACCTGCCCCCAAACTCACTCTGAGCTCACCACATGGCATCTTCATACGTGGTGAATCCGTGACCCTGACGTGCTCAGCTAGCAGCAATTCCAGCCAATCCGAGATCCGGTTCTTCCAGAATGGACAGAGAATCGACCCGGGAAAGCTCTACAGGTCTCAGTACCACGTCAACGCCTCCCTCCCGCTGTCCAATGTGTCCAAGTCACAAGCCGGAGTCTACAGCTGTGATTTCTGGGAGAGAAAGTCTGAGCGAGAGATCCCGTCAGAGAGGAGCCGACCCGTCTCCATCACAGTGACTGGTGAGAGCCTGTGTCTGCTGCTGTTTGCTGGCCCTATGGCCAGGTGTGACACAAACTAGTTTCTCAGGCCCAGGCCAGGGCCCTGGGTCAGTTTCAGTCCCTGACACGGGTCAGTGTCACTCCCAGGGAGTCTGGAGCCTTTTCCTGGGTAGCTACTGTGGGGTTCAGGGGTTCCCAGCCAGCAACAACATTTGAATATTGAGAGACATTTAGTTAAAACAAACCCAAATTCTACCCCCCGCCAAATCTCTGGCCTACAGTGGGAGAGGATGGCACTGCTGTGGGGAAGCTCACAGCGCTGGGCACTGCTGTGATCAGCGTGACTGACATGGCAGACAGCCCAGCACATACCTATCTCATCTATATTGGAGAGTAGAGTCTGGGTGACAGAGCCCATCCGTCCTGAACATCTTGTTGTGGGGTCAGTGTCGGGTGAGACCCTATTTCCACCTGTGGGTGGTGAGGCCTGTGTCATCCATGGGGAGGTCCCTTCTCCATCTCTGCCCAGCTACATCCCCAGCCCCTTCCCAGAGCTCCTTGCTTCCCCCCCAGCTCGGCCCCCAACCTCCTCACTGTCCCAAACAGCCACCAACTGACAACAGGCCACGGCACAGACAGTGAGAAGCCCCTGAATGCCTGAAAGTTTCTTCACAGCTGAATTTGGTAGTCTGTGCGGTGTGACAGGAGTGCTCCTCACTGTCACTGACACAGACCAACACAGTGTCCCCTCTGAATCCTGCGTGTACATCAGCACAGCCGCAGACCAAGGCTGCCCCGCACGGCCAACAGCGAGCGTATCCTCCCAACATGGCCACCTTTCCCAGAGCAATGCTAAACATGGCCAAGAATGCAGCTGCCCAACAAACAGAGAGCAGGACAGTCGATAGGGCCACGCTCGGGGCCTCTCAGCTCCCGGACAGTGAGGGTGGAGGACGGGAAACCCAGGTGCCCAGGGCTCTCCCTGTCTGCAGAGGGATCCATAAGTATCAGGGGTTGGGGCACTAGCAATAGAGGGGTGACAGGAACCAGGTCAAGCCCTGGAGACTTTGGCCACCTTCTGCCCGGATATCCCAGCCCCACATTGTATCTCCAGGGAGTTTCTTCAGCTCCTGGCCTAGATCTCACTCATTTCTGGGGGGACCCATTTCTGAAGTGAAGCTCTAGAGAGAGCACAGGTCAGATGTGAAGACACTGAATTCTGGGCCCCATCTCTGTGTCCTTCCCCCACCAAGTCCTTCCTGAGCCTTCTCCTTATATGATCCCCACAGATCCCCTGCCCCAGCCGGAGCTGAGCCTGCATCCTCCATCTGGAGTGGCGGTAGAACAGCTGCCCCTGCTCCTCACCTGCACGGTCCCCAGGGACGCCTGGGAGCAGAGGTTTCACTTCTACAAGGACGGGGTCAAGCTGGTCACGGGGGATTTGGGGTCTGAGATCTGGGGTGTGGAGTCTGGTAATGGCTCTATGAAGGTCTCTGTGCTCATCATCCCATGGGCCAGTCCAAACCGCACGGGGGATTACACCTGCAACTACGATGGGCACGTGAATGAGACGTGGATCCCGTCCCTCAGGAGCCGGGTTGTGACTGTCAATGGGAACATCACAGATTCAGGTGAGTCAGCGCCTGCCATCTAATATCTTCCCCGAGAACGTTCCCCTCCTAAGCCCACACACTCTGACCCTGCTCTCCGTCTGGACGAGCTAAGACAGGGCAGGGCACAGCGGTGTCACAGGACAGGCAGACAGGAGAGGGACAGACACATGGACAGAGGGAAGCAGGGGGTCCGTGTCCAACAGGGAAGGGGTGGGGGTGCTTCTCACATCTCAGCTTGATGATTCCAGGGGAGTTTCTCACAAAGCCTGGAGGCACCAACACTTTGATACACTGGGTGTCTCGCTCACCTGTAACATTCACCAGCTGGTTCCATTCATGATTCTCCTCTTTCTGTAGCTCAAAGCTTCCTCTGGGTCCAGGAGCTGGTGAAGGGAGGCTCCTTCTTCCTCATCAATGGCCTCATCTTCCTCATCGCCCACTGCTGCTCCTAGATCCAAGAGCTGGCTTGTTCTGCGAAGGGGCCCTTCCTTCTGGGCCTTGGGTTCTCCCCACTTCCGGAGGAGGAAGTTATATTGGAAAATCTAAAAGTGAGAACTTGGTTCTGGACGGGCTCTAGGCAGCATGAATATTTCAGCCCCCAGCTGAACTACAGCTGTATCCAGGGTGGGGGCATGGCGCTTGTTCTGCATCTGAACAGACCTCATGCAGAGTTTGCTTCCTCAACATAAACCCCGGTCCCTCAGTATTCCCACTCCACACACCTGTGAAAATGTATCCACACTCCGCCCTATGAGATCTTATTTCTCAACTCTCCTGCACACTGGTGAACAATATCACAGTGGAGTACAGACGAGACACAAGCATGTGGCTGTTCTCTGTGAGTTCCTGTGAACATCTGGCTTTGAACACGGGGCAAAGGGATGTGCCTTCAATGGGATTGCTTCTCATAAAACCAAAGAGGAAAGAGACAGAATCAACCAACCAAGTCCTTGGAATTGACATAAGTGAGCAATTGTTGGAAGACTGTACCAAGATGAGCCAGATAAAGAGGATGAACCCAATGTTGGGCAAGTCTTCTAGTAATTCATAACTAACTTCTACAGACCAGACAAGTCATGAAGAGCTCTATGAAATCATCACTTTTCCTCAGGTGCTATGAACTTGTAGTATCAGAGGTGACTAGTCTCGAGGTCTCATCCACCAAAATTTTCAGTCTTGCTTGTTCATTTTTCTTTCCCCTCCTCCTATGCTGAGTAGCAGAAACTGCCACCTAGTTTTGACCTCCAATATAAAATCCTGCTTTCCAGTTACCCACATTAACAATGTGATGTTCTCTTTTCTTAATTCATGGTGGATAATGGACATGGTTACAGCTGATGTAATCATATTATGGGATACATACATAGCTTAAATCCAGGGTAACATGCTAAGAACTGGTCACCTCATTCCTGGAGACCAGACTGTAGTAAGTTGAGGGTCAGGAACATGGAGTCAGCAGGCCTAAGGCCTGTAACATGAAAACAGCAACAGGCCTACAATCTAGTGAGTGAGACTTTGATTCAGTAACTCAGATACTCATAACTGTGTAATTGTGTAAGTTGGGACACAGGGAGGCACGGAGAACAGACTGTAAGCAGAAAGGGAGTAACAGAACATCTTAAGGAATGTCCTGGTACAAAAACTCCCTAGAAAGGAATGCACATACCGACCTAGGTTCAGGACCAGGTCGGAATTGACAGCATGAAGGATAGTAAGTAAGCCCCCCTTCCGTAAGGTGAGGGCTGGTAACTAGGCAACAGAGGGTGATAACCCGTAAGTAAAGAAATTATGTAAGTTTTTATCTGTCTATAAAAGGACACCACAGAGGGTGCTCTCCAGCCGACCTTGGGGGGGCGCACTAGGCGCCTGAACGGCAGGTGTCATTGCCTAAACTTACAGAATGCACAGTAGCTTGACTTTGACTAACTGCTGTTAATATCTGTTATATGGCAATAGGCCTGCCCGGTGTTGGTACCTTGTCAACGCGGGCCATAGTGCCCAGTGGTGTAACATTGTACTGATCTCTGTTACCAACTGGTAGAGCTTCGCATTTGACAATAAACCTGCTCGACTGATTCCAAATCTTGCCCGCATATGTCATTTCCGGGGCCTCTCAGAGATTTCCTGTGTTGACTCAAGTGCACGGGGTCTAACACTCTAGATAAAGGGAATACCGATTCTTACGCACGTAGCCGAAAGTTTATCACCGACCGAGTAGAGGTCCCGTCAGGAGCGCGCCAGGATGACCCTGACCAGACGACGCTGACACTGACAGTCCAGACCACCGAAGGTACCAAGGTACGAAAACACCGAGGTACGAAAACATGTCACATAGCTGTTGATTTTGCTCAGAAAAGGAACTAGTCTTCTAAGAATGTCCTTTCTGTTCAGAAGCTTCTACAACATGCTGGTATGTTGCTACCTGAATTCATCTCTGTGATAATGTCCATAAACACATTACAAGGGGATATTGAAGGTTCTGAGCTGAAACTATAAACACACACAGTCTGGAGAGAAGGTGACCAGAAATACCAGCTTGACATAAGAGAGATTATTTCCCTTTGAATAGACAGGTCACTACAGCTCTGTCACTCTTTGAATTTAGATGGGAACTCTTTGGTTTGTATCTCTTTCCTGGCTCTAACATGCAGATAGCTCTTACTCTTTTTGACTAGTAATGAACCTTTAGGCTACGTCTACACTGGCATGATTTTCCGGAAACGCTTTTAATGGAAAAGTTTTCCGTTAAAAGCATTTTCGGAAAAGCGTATCTAGATTGGCAGGATGCTTTTCCGCAAAAGCACTTTTTGCAGAAAAGCTTCCATGGCCAATCTAGACGCGGTTTTGCGCAAAAAATCCCCGATGGCCATTTTAGCCATTGGGGCTTTTTTTGCGGAAAACAGTACTGTGCTGTTTACACTGGCCCTCTTGCACAAATGATTTGCGCGAGAGGGCTTTTGCCGGAATGGGAGCAGCACAGTATTTCCGCAAGAACACTGATGATCTTACATGAGATCGTCGGTGTTCTTCCAGAAATTCAAGCGGCCAGTGTAGACAGCTGGCAAGTTTTTCTGCAAAATCATTTGATTTTGCAGAAAAACTTGCCAGTCTAGACACAGCCTTAGAGAGTTTTTTTTGCAGGATTAGCTATAGGTGTGGTCTTTGTAATATCTGGGATGGATGAGAGGGGTGCTGCCCTTTTCTAAAGATCTCAACATTTAGTAATTAAATGGTTAAACCCAGGAAGTTCTGGCAGAGAGCCGGGAGATCTAATAGGAACAAAGTGTTGAGTTTTGAACTGAAAGGGAATCTTCCAGTTGGAGTTCAAACCAGGAGCTGAGGGGAGAAAGATTAACTGAAAAAGGCAGGAATATCCATGCCTAGAAAAGGAACATCCCAACCTCGGAATGGACTGTACCTTGAAGTTATGGATATGTCAATGACAGGGAATGTTTAATTAGACATCAGGCATACACATGAACTATACCTTGGAAGACTGTATATGTGAGTAGATAGGGAATGTTTTAGATAGACTCAATTAAGTTATTTTCCTTATTTTGTGGGAAAACGCCTCATGTCTGAGTCCACGTGCCTTCCCCCTTCATTTGTAACTAAAGCTTAGTCCCAGGGATTAAGCCCCCGGCTTACCCTTCAACAGCTGGGATATGCACCAGGATGCCAGGGTCCTGGGAAGGGGCTGGCGTGGGTGGCTGCACTTAATGCAGCTGCATCAGCACAGTGATATTCCCCGGCTGTTCAAGGCTGGTGCACTGTCTCCAGGAACAACCCCAAAAAGCTGCTAGACCTGCAACAGACTGGCCTGAAGCCCGAGGACACAGCCCACTGCGTATTACTGTGAGAGACACACAGTGACACTGACCATGCAGCTGCTCCTACCAAAACCAGAGCTGTAGAACTTCCCGCGTCTGCCACACCAGGGCAGCAGAGACACGCGTGAAAGAGCAATTAGCTCTGCTGTAGAACAGCAGGGAGGGGTTCAAAGAGAGGTTCCACCTCCAGCTTCCTGAGCAACTCAGACATGTAAGAAAACGGAGGTTGAAAAGGTTTTCTCCATATCGGTGGCTGAGTGGTCTAAGGTGTAAGACTAAAAGCATGTCTCTCCCACAGTTCGGTGTTCTGATCTACAAAGGGAGATGGTTCAAATCCCACCCCTGACATGGCTTTTGCCTCCTTGCTGGAGAAACGACCTCATTTCAATGCCTCCCCTAATACTGGAAGAGCAAGTGCTTAGGGTTGCCTTAGGAGTTCCTGGGGGCAGAGTAGCAGCAGTTTGGGGGAGTGGAAGGGAAGCAACAGTTGCAGCTTCTTTCCGCATCCAGGTCAGTGTCCCCACATGGGTGCAGGAGTGGGGTGCAGAGGTTTGCAGTGAAGGGTGCAGGGATTAGGGATGCAGGAGGGGATGCAGGGTTAGCAGCGATGGTGGCATTGATTAGAGGTGCAGGAGGGGGAACAGGTGCTGCCACCTTCCTGATCCTGCCCTGCTTTCTGTAGGCCCAAGCAAGGTGTAATGGACAGGAAGAGTGATGAGCATCCCATTACTGAGGGGTTAAGATCAGGTAGCTAGAAAAATGTGTTGGCAGGGGGCCCGGGAGAACCAATTGAGATAGGGGGTAGCAGGTTGAAATGGGTAGCAGGTTTAAAACTAATAAAAGAAAGTTCTTCTTCACACAGCGTGTAGACAGCCTGTGGAACTCTTTGCCAGAGGAGGCTGTGAAGTCTAGGACTATAACAGAGTTTAAAGAGAAGCTAAATAATTTCCTGGAGGTTAGGTCCATAAAAGCTGTTAGCCAGGGGATAAAATGGTGTCCTTGGCCTCTGTTTGTCAGAGGCTGGGGAGGGATGGCAGGAGACAAATCGCTTGGTCATTGTCTTCGGTCCACCCTCTCTGGGGCACTTGGTGCTGGCCGCAGACAGGATACTGGGCTAGATAGACCTTTGGTTCAGACCAAAGGCCCGTTCTTATGTAAGGAGCCGCCAGCCTTTCATTCACACACAGAACTGGTTTGGAATTGACCGCAGGGTACCGGGGCTGGGCTGGGCTGGGCTGCGGGGAAATCTGGCCCTGGTAGTGACAAGGGGAGCTGCTGGGCGCTGGGACGTGGCTGACTGCTTCAGCCTTCTCACAGGTCGGGACAGAGAAGCGCAGACTTGCGTAGATCTCGCGGGCGGAGGAACCAGCAGCGGGACATTCTGTGTCCAGCCGGACTCTGGAACCCCCCTGCCAGGAGACAGAACAGCGCGATGCTGCGTCACACCCGCCTGGGTCCCCCCGTTCTATTGGCCCCGCCCCCGGCCCAGTTCCTTGCAGCTCACCACAAACCACCGCACCGCTGTAGTGGGGGGAGGGTGACTGTGCTGCGCAATGGCTGGGAGGGCTTCAAAGGAAGCTTCCACCTTCGCTTCCCTGAGCAACTCCAACATTTAAGAAAACTGCGGTTCAGAAACCCCCGTCTACGTCACTGCCAGGGTAGCCGAGTGCTGTAAAGGCGCTGAACTCAAAAGCTTGTTTTCCCCGTGTGACGTAGTGGGGGGTACTTGCTGGGCTGTGGTGACCCCTGCTGTCTGGAGCAAGACCCAGCAGGGAAAACCTCACTATGCACAGGTAGTGCCAAACTTGTTGAACCAGACACCCCCATGGAGAGTGTGACGGCGCGTTGGGGGTTCCCCGTCTCCTGCACCCTGAAATGGCACAAACAGACTGCACCAGCTAGTGGAATTGAGGGTGGTTTATTGCTCCTCCAGCACAGCGCAGCACAGATGTAATCTGGTTACAGGAACTGGGCTAGGATGCCTCAGGCCCCCTTGAGATGGGGGAGACTGGGCCCCTAAACTCCAGCCCCTTCCCCTAGGCTCTCCTCCATGCTCTCCAGATAGGAACTCACTAACCCTCTCCAAGCCCTGCCCCCCAGCCAGGGCAGCATCCACCTTCCTTTGTTCCTCTCCATGGGGGGTGTCTGGCCACTGGTTCAACAAGCCTAGTGAGGCTTTCCCTGCTGGGTCTTGCTCCAGACAGCAGGGGTCACCACAGCCCAGCAAGTACCCCCACTACGTCACAGAGAGGAACAAAGGAAGGTGGATGCTGCCCTGGCTGGGGGGCAGGGCTGGAAGAGGGTTAGTGAGTTGCTGTCTGGGAGCATGGAGGAGACAGCCTAGGGAGAGGGGCTGGAGTTTAGGGGCCCAGTCTCCCCCCAACTCAAGGGGGCCTGAGGCATCCTAGCCCAGCTCTGTGACCAGATTCCATCTGTGCTGTGCTGTATCCTGGAGAGGCAATAAACTTCCTCTATTCCACTGGCTGGTGCAGTCTGTTTGTGCCATTTCGGGGTGCAGGAGACGGGGGACCCCCAACGCGCCGTCACACCCCGCAAGTGGGTTTTTCTGCGCTCCGAAAAGAGCCGCGGGTTCAACTCCCACTTCTGCCCCAGCTTTTGTTCTCCATGTGGAGAGGCGACCTCATTTCAATGTCCGCCCTCAGGACGTACTTCGAGCTTCCCTTAGAGCAGTGGCAAGAGAAGTCGGTGAGACTTCAAATATCTTCAGCAACTGCCCATTCAGAGCACCTGGATGGGAACGTTTGGCTTTCTCTTCCAGTGGGTCTGGAAGTCTTGAGGGAAGTGGGGAATGGCTGCCCTTTGGGAACAGAAGAGGGTCTCTTGGACCATTAAGTAGAACGGTTGAAAGTTTCCTTTTCAGCGGGGCTTAGCTGGCTAGAGCGCCTGCCTAGCAAAAGCGCGTGTTTAGAAGACAGGAGATCCTGGTTTCAACTCCCCAGTGGTACCTTCTTCTGGCCTTCGCTGTTCGTTGCTCAGCTTTTCCAGTGTCCTTCTGGGAAACAGAAGAGGCCTCCACTGGCCACCCAAGTAATGGCTTGTTGAGGAAAAGGCTTATTGGAGAGAATAATGAAACCACAGGCTTGGGGCTAATGAAGAGGCTCCTGGGACTGGCTTTGGGAAGGCGGGTGTCCTGACTCCAAGTGCTGAGTCATGATAAGACCCCACAAGCCCCTGTGATTCCCTAGGGGTGTCAGTGCCCAGGCACCCTCGAAGCGCAGCCTCTGCAGGTCGGGCAGCGATGGAGAGTTACTCTCCTCTCGCCTCCCTTTGGATGGTCAATGGGAACATATGGAAGAAAAGTCCCAGAGGGCGGGCGGCACCAGGGCTAAGCTGCCCAAGGCACCTGCCAGGTGAGGTGGAGAGGAGGGATGCAGCTCCCAGTGGTGCCAGGTCAAACGTGTCTGCTCTTCCCACCATTTCCCCCATCAGACAGGAATCTGTCATGAGGAATCAGACAGTTCTGCGTTTGCCCATCAATGCAAATGTTGGCAAAAGATCCCGGCCGTTTTCTTCTCACCAGACTCAGGAGGCGGCACCTGAGAAAGACGGAGAGAAGGAAAAGGCCCCGAAACTCCATTTGCCTGCATGGATCCTGCAGCCAGAGCGCGGAGCACTAAGTCCTGTAGGGCCAGAGCTGGGCACAGGCGGGTCTTTCCAAAGGCCTTTTGCTCTCTGGGTGTGAATTCTGAGCGTTCGATGCCTGAAGCCCTGGAAACCTCCTGCTCGGCATCTCTGCCTTGTCCCAGGGAACATCTGCAGGGGCTGTTCAAAGGCTGTGAGGGGATCCCCGGGACTCAGCCCGAGTCATGGCTCCACTGAGCCCTGAGTCCCCCCAGCCTGGGCTCCTCTCACCCTGCGATGCTGTGACAGGCTTCCCCGCCGGTGACAGTGAGCGCGGGGCGTGTGGCCGGGTGCACCCTCTCCTGCTGCGCCCCTTTGTCCCCCGCCCTGCTACTTTCCCTTAACCCCCCGCCCCTCGGGCAGCACTTGAGAGAGGGGCCTGGGCTCTGTCTATCGGGCGCTGAGCAGCTGAAGAGCCGGGTCTGGCTGCACAGGGGACAGTGTGGACCAAGGGCAGTCAGGGGCGTGGCCCATCCGGAGGGGCGGAGCCGCGTGTGCCCGTATGCAAATGTGTGCGCGAGCGGAGCACTGTGGGAGTGGAGCGGGCTGGCGAGCGGAGCCCTAATTTGCAAGCGGGGCTCTAGGTGGGGTCTGGGGACTGGCGGAGGAGAGGGGGGCAGCTGGCAGCAGCGGGAAGCGGTGTGGGTGGGGTGGTTTGGAGGAGGACGTGGGAGCCACCGTGATGTGAGAGTTCGGGGCGCTTGAGGCTTGGCGGGGGCTCTGAGACAAGAGTTTATACTTACCTGGCAGGGGAAATACCGCGTTCAGGAAGGTGGTTTTCCCAGGGTGAGGCCCGCCCATTGCACTGTGGGTGCGCTGACCCCTGCGATTTCCTCAAATAGAGGAAACTCGGCTGCACAATTTGTGGTAGTGGGGGACTGCGTGCGCGCTTTCCCCTGGTGTTGTTGTTAGAAGAAAGAACATCTTGTGCCGAGAATACAGGATTAAATTGGGGAAAACGATTCTTATCTATTCTGCACACGTGCAGATAAATACTGTCAGATAGATTTCCCCAAGAGCTAGCCCTGTGAGAATGTGTAAAGTGGGGCGGTGTTCGATGCTGGGGGTTCTGTTCCTTCCGCTTTGAAACTTGCACTCGAGGTTCAGTTTCTCATCCCTGTAAAGCATCATCAGTTTATTTCCCTGCTGGGTTGGGCTCGTTGCTTGTTTCTGTTCCTTTGTATCTCTCTTGTCGGTAGGACAATGGTCTGACCGAAACCGCGTGGTTCTCCGACCCTCTGGGAAGTTGTGGTCCAAGCTGCAAGCTCCCCACCCCCACTCAGCTCTGGGCCTGGCTTGGAGGTTGGCCACCCCCGAGTAACGCAAACATTTACATGTCAGGAACGCTGTGGACAAATAGAAAAAAGTCCAGAAAGAGCAACACGGATTTCTAAAGGTCTAGAAAACAGGACCCATGACACTGGCCTGTTCACACAAGCCCCACAACTTGCTTCTTCGCCCCATGCCCAGCTGCTCCCTTTTCACCAAGGCAGGGCCAGGCTCTGGTGCCTAACACCAGCCTTCCCCCGCCCCTACAGCCAGGGCTTCTTCCCCACCCCACGGTCCCAGGAGAGTTTCCGCGGGAGGGACCCCGAATCTGGATTTTAGTTTCTTTGCCCAGTAGATTCTGTAACTGCCCCCGCTCCAGTGGCGGGCAGGTCCCGTGTTTCAATGGGATTGGATCCCACCCTGCGGTATGAAGGGACGTGTCTCTCTGCCACTAATCGGTAGCCTTCCTGGCTAGGGGGATCCCTCCGGTCCCATCCCTACCCCAGCCCAGTGCCCTGTGCTCGGCGCCTGTCCCCTCCCCTCAGCCACCTCGTGTCATTACAGCTGAGCTGAGCTAAGTGTCCGGCCTCTCTGCGATATAAAGGGAGCAACTGCCCCCAGGGGACATCGCCACGTGCTGAGCGCTCAGCCTTATACCCGGCTTGTGGAACCCGCATGCAAATCCCTGCCCGGGGCTGCCGGGTGAAATACCAGCCCCTGGTTCTAGGAGCCTCAGTCTCTGCCCAGACACAGACCTGCCCGGCCCTGCCCGCTGGGGAGTTGCCCTCAGTGCCTGGGAACGAGAATGGAACCTCTGCGGCTTTTCCTGGCCCTGCTCGCCGCCCCCCGCTGTGAGTGTCCGCTGTAGAGCGGTGGAACTGGGGACAGGTGCAGCGACTCATGCTCTGGCTCATTTCTTCAGTTTTCTGGTTTCTCTTCCCCCAGGTGTCCTCTCTCAGGTGCAGCTGGTTGAGTCCGGTCCGGGGGCTGTGAAGCCCGGAGAGACCCTCACCCTGAGCTGCACCATCAGCGGTGACTCTGTCACTAGTGAATGGTGGGAGTGGGTCCGGCAGGCTCCCGGGGAAGGGCTGGAATGGGTGGGACAGATCTACTGGAGCAGTTCCAGCTGGCGCACCTACTACGGGCCGGCTTTCCAGAGCCGCGGAAAGCTCAGCGCGGACTCCGCCAAGAACCAGTTCTCGCTGCAGCTCCGCTCGCTGACAGCTGCGGACACCGCCACCTATTACTGCTCCGGGAGACACAGTGACACAGAGCGCAGCAGGGCCCGGCACAAACAGGGGAAGCGGCTTCCGAGCAGCGAGTTCCCATTCGGCCGTGCGCGCTGCACAAATCAATGCGAATCCAAAGCCGAAAACAAGGGCAGGAGAGAAGCTGGATTGACAGACCCAAGCCAAGCGGAATGCTGTCTGCTGGACAGAGCGCTGCACGGGGCATCAGGGCACCTTCGTCCTTTCCTGCCACAGACCTGTGGGGAATTGTGGAACGTCATTTCCGTTCTCTCTCCCCTCTGTCTGTTCAGACTGGGACCTGTGGCACTGTCTGTACGGGCGGGACGTGTAGACACCACTGTACGGCCAGTCACAGCACCCGGAACACGTGTGGTAAAGTGCCAGGCTAGTGCCAGTGCAAAGTTTCTTTCCTTGCTGAAAACAGTCCCTGTGTGACGTAGTGGGGGTACCTGGCTGGTTTCTATGCTGCTGGCTCTGGGGTAACCCCCACTGGCTGTCGTGGGTACCTGTGACGGCGCGTTGGGGTCCCCCGTCTCCTGCACCCCGAAATGGCGCAAACAGACTGCACCAGCCAGTGGAATTGAGGGTGGTTTACTGCTCCTCCAGCACAGCGCAGCACAGATGTAATCTGGTCACAGGAACTGGGCTAGGATGCCTCAGGCCCCCTTGAGATGGGGGAGACTGGGCCCCTAAACTCCAGCTCCTCTCCCTAGGCTCTCCTCCATGCCCTCCGACAGCCAGCAACCAACTCCCTAACTTCCAGCCCTGCCCCCCAGCCAAGGCAGCATTCCACCTTCCTTTGTTCCTCTCCATGGGGGGTGTCTGGCCACTGGTTTGCATAGTGACTCATCCTGTTTTGCTGGGTCGTGGTACCCACAGCAGCCAGTGGGGGTTACCCCAGAGCCAGCACCATAGAAACCAGCCAGGTACCCCCACTACGTCACAGTACCACGACCCAGCAACACAGGATGAGTCACTATGCAAAGGGATCTCTCAACCGGTGTGGCCAGACACCCCCCGTGGAGAGGAACAAAGGAAGGGGGAATGCTGCCCTGGCTGGGGGGGCAGGGCTGGAAGAGTGTTGGTTAGTTGCTGTCTGGGAGCATGGAGGAGACAGCCTAGGGAAAGGGGCTGGAGTTTAGGGGCCCAGTCTCCCCCATCTCAAGGGGGCCTGAGGCATCCTAGCCCAGCTCTGTGACCAGATTACATCTGTGCTGTGCTGTATCCTGGAGAGGCAATAAACTTCCTCTATTCCACCGGCTGGTGCAGTCTGTTTGTGCCATTTCGGGGTGCAGGACACGGGGACCCCCAACGCGCCGTCACACCCTGTCAAAGGGGAAGGGTCTGGACTCGCTCTTCCCTCGCATCTGTCCCGGGCTGCTGGATCTTGTATGATACAGAGGCGGGTCAGCCACTCAGCGAGTCAAGGGCCCGGCTCACGTCTGAAGGGGGAGGGACTGGGGTGAGGACGGAGAATAAGCAACCTCCCGATCCGCTCTGCCGGGGGGTTCTGCCAGGGAGGGGGAAGCCCCTGCGCCCTAATCGCGCTCTCTGACAGGTGGGGGAAAGCAGGCAGCAGGGATGGGGAGAGGCTGCACTTGCTCAAACCCCTTATTGGAACGCCGGGCTCCCAAAGGGACTTACAGCCCCGAATTCACCTCCCGGTCTCTCTCCCCTCCCCAGCCAGAGACGGGGCCGCAGGGGGATCTTGTGTATCCCAGGCGGGTGCCCAGCCCGGGGCTGGGGGGGCAGGAAGGGTTTCCGGGACAGTCACCTCCATAGACCAAGTCTTGAAGTTGATCCACTATTTTACAGGAAGCAGAAAGAGTCCGGGTGCCTGAGACACGGCCCCTCCCCACGGTCCGTGCGGGGCCACTCTGCGCATGGGACTTCAGAGCCAAGTGATCCCCGCCCCAGATCTCCTGACAACACCCAGCCCCTCAGGCCCTGCGTAGGAAACACAGTGACTGCAGGGAGCTGCTTCTTCCTCCAAGCGGCCTAGAGGTGTGAGGAGAGTCCCGGCGCTGCACAGACACCCAGGCCCGGACAGTCTGACTCCTGCACCTGGAGCCCTGGGGCGAGTCAGTCAGATCCCTGGCAAGAACAGCGTGTGTCTCTTATCAGGCGAGGTATGCAAATGAGGAAGCCAGTGTCCTGCTTAAATCTGTCCCTCCCTCTGCCCAGGCTGCACCCGGAAACGCAATCGGCAGCCCCTGGCTCTGTGCAGTCACCAGCCAGTCCCCTGAGAACTTTCTCCTCCGGCACCAGGAGAATGAGATTCTTACTCCTTGTCAGTTTCGCTCTAGCAGCTTTGGAAGGTATTTTTTCTATGAAAATTCACAGAGTTAGAAGGATATTGTGTGATCGCTGCATCTATACGGTATTTATAACCTGACTTTATCCGCAGGTGCCCGGTCCCAGGTGCAGATGGTGTACTCCGGGGGCGATGTGAAGAAGCCCGGAGACTCGTTGTGCCTCTCCTGCAAAGCCTCCGGCTTCACCTTCAGCGATTACTGGATGCACTGGTTCCGGCAGGCTCCCGGGAAGGGGCTGGAGTGGGCGGCCGGTATCAGCAGCGGTGCTGGGAGCAGCACGTACTACGCTGATGCGGTCAGAGGCCGATTCACCATCTCCAGGGACAATCCCAACAACCTGCTGCACCTGCAAATGACCGGCCTGAAGCCCGAGGACACCGCCCGCTATTACTGTGCCAGACACCCAGTGACACGAACCCTGCGGCTGCTCGTACACAAACCAGAGCTGCGGAACTTCCCGCGTCTGCCGCACGGGGGCAGCAGAGACACGCGCCAAACAGCCCTGCCGGGGGCGCAGGAGAGCACAAGCCGGTCGGGATGGAACACGGCTCCTCTCAGTAAAGCTGAAGATCCCAGGGATTGAGGCCCGGAGCGACTGGCCCCATCTCCCCCTGGCTCAGTCTGGGGCCCCACGCAGGACCCTGATCTTGGTGCCCCAGGGCGGGGCGATGCTTGAGGGAAGAGATTGGACAATCTCCAGCCACCCCCTCCCCTCCAGTGAAATGTCTGTAAATCAGGGGCCATCCTCTGGCCCTGCAGACTGGCCTGTTCTGTGCGGGTCTGGCAGGAACGAGTCGCGCGTATCAGCGAACCCAGCCCAGGACACTGTGTACCTGGGCCCGGCACGTGCCTTCCGTACTGGCCCTTCCCGCGGAGCTGTTCGGGCCAGTCGCTGCTGCTCCTTCGGGGATGCGCCTTGGGCCGGGCAAGGAGGCGCTGCCCCAAAGTGACAGTCTACTGACCCGCTTCAGCAGCTCCCCAGCCCCTGCCTTCCACTCGCCCGCGCTGCCGCTTGGGCCCTGCTCGCTGGGGTTTGTGTCCAGGCGCTTCCCGCTGGGGAACTTTGGTGAGCTAAGGGCGGGGTTAGTGGCGGGGATGGGGCTAAGGGCGGGGTTAGTGGCGGGGATGGGGCTAAGGGCGGGGTTAGCGGTGGGGGTGGGGCTAAGGGCGGGGTTAGCGGCGGGGGTGGGGCTAAGGGCGGGGTTAGTGGCAGGCGCAAGGACACGTGTCGGGGGGGGGGGGGGGGGTTGGGCAGCAGATGGATTGAGGAAAAGTCGGCAAGATGGAGCCAAAACTGCCGGATGCAGCCCGGGCTTCCCCGGGGAGACCGCCCCAGGGAGCAGTCTGAGGCGGAATCATAAATCCAGGCGCCCATCGCCACGTGGAGTGAAGCGAGTCTCAGAACTGGGGTGTCAGCGCGGAGAGGGAGCAGAATAACGTGACGTGATTTCACTAGAGAACCCGCATCTGCAGCCCTGCCCCCTGCTCCCAATGTCCCATCTCTAAGTGAGACAGAGAGAGAGAGAGCCGCGCTCAAAGCCTAAACTGGTCCGTTCCCCTGTGGGGATCTGTCCCTGCGGTCACAACCCTTGTTCCGACGCAGCCCAGACAACACGGAACAGTCTCGATAATACTCAGCCCCGCCAGCAGCGCCGGGCACTGGATTAAATGGCGCCTCCAGGCCCCTCCAGTCCTACGATTTTCCGCTTCTGCACTTCACCCCCCATAAAGCCTCGGATAGTCAGCGGGGCGGAAACCAGCATCTCTCCCTGCAGCTGCGGTTCCTGCCCCATTTGCCCCTCCCGGGAGAGACTCCCCCTCTGGGCCTCTCCCGGGCACATTCTAGAGGAGCCCGCGGGCCAAGGGTTTCCCGGGGATTTCACCCTCGCACATGGGAGATGTTTGAGTCTCCAGCCCTCCGCCAGCAGCGGGTCCTTCCCCAGGTAGTTCACCTCCGCTGGGTCACACCCCCAGGCAAATCTCGGGCACAGCGGGGTCTCCTGGGTCTTTGTGTAGGGCCCGGCCCTTTGCATCCTCCCATCGGCCCTCCCGCAACCCCCTCCTGGCACGTTGCGGGCGCTGACCTGAGCGCAGTGTCTCCCTGGTGTAATGGGGAGACCTGTCCCCGAAGGGACGTCGCCACGTGCTGAGCGCCCACCCCCTGGCGTCCCTTATACCTGGCCGGGGGAACCCGCATGCAAATCTCTGCTCGGCGGTTCTTGTTGAATACCAGCCCCTGGTTCTAGGAACCTCTGTCTCTGTTCAGACACAGACCTGCCCGATCCGGAGTTTCCCTCAGTGCCTGGAAGCGAGAATGGAACCTCTGCTGCTTTTCCTTTGCCTGCTCGCCGCTCCCGGCTGTGAGTGTCTGTGTGACACGTCGGGGAATTAGGGAGCCGCACACACATTCAGCGGCTAATTCCTTCCTGAATTTGTTTCCTTTTCCCAGGTGTCCTCGCTCAGGTGCAGCTGGTCCAGTCCGGCCCGGGAGCGGTGAAGCCCGGAGAGACCCTCACGCTGAGCTGCGCTGTCTCCGGATTCTCCATCACTACTCAGCATTACAGCTGGAGCTGGATTCGGCAGCCCCCGGGGAAAGGGCTGGAGTGGGTTGGGTACGTGTACCCATATAACAGCGGAGAGACAGGCTACGCTCCGTCTTTCCAAAGCCGAGTCACCATCTCTGGGGACACCGCCAAGAACCAGGTCTCGCTGCAGCTCCGCGCACTGTCAGCTGCAGACACCGCCACCTATTACTGTGCCCGCTACACAGTGACACGGAGCAACGCAGGGCCTGACACAAAAAGAGGAAGAGGTTTCTAGCTCGCACCGGGAGGCTCCAGTGATAGGTGGGTCCCTCCAGAGAAAGAGACACAGACGCATTGAATTAACTACGAACAAAACACCCGCACGCACATCGGTGGCTTTAAGAAAATCCCAGGCAAAATTTATTGACACGCCCCCCCTTCAGCTGCCACAGAAGTGTCAAGCTCACTGAGAGAACAGAGGCATTTCCTGCCTTCGAATGGCTGTCGGGCGGGGAATTGAGAGCTACAAACAATCGCTCGGGGATTGTTCCTGTGTCTGTCGCAGGAGCGTTATGGGCACTGGGAAGGTCACTCTGCCTTCAGAAGAGAGCGAAGGGCACAGACACACACGGAGCAAGTCCCATTCTCCCCAGTAGGGGGCAGCGGCCCTTCACAGACACACACAGAGCAAGTCCAATTCCCCCCAGTAGGGGGCAGCGGCCCTTCACAGAAACACACAGAGCAAGTCCCATTCCCCCCAGTAGGGGGCAGCGGCCCTTCACAGACACACGCGGAGTAAGTCCCATTATCCCCAGTAGGGGGCAGCGGCCCTTCACAGACACACACAGAGCAAGTCCAATTCCCCCCAATAGGGGGTAGCGGCCCTTCACAGACACACACGGAGCAAGGCCCATTCTCCCCAGTAGGGGGCAGCGGCCCTTCACAGACACACACGGAGCAAGTCCCATTCTCTCCAACAGGGGGTAGCGGCCCTTCACAGACACACACAGAGCATCTCCCATACTCCCCAGTAGGGGACAGCGGCCCTTCACAGACACACACAGAGCAAATCCCATTTTTTCTGGTAACTGGAGCACGTGCCCCTCCCCCAGCAGGCCCAGCCGGCTTTGTTCTCCCAGCGCCACAAGTCGCCCTGCCCAGCTCTCTGCCTTGCACTGAGGCTGCTTCTCACTCTCCGGGGCCGGGAACCCGCCTCTGGCTCCCCGCAGCTGCGGCTCCCTCCCCACCAGACCCTCCCGGGAGAGTCTCGAGTCTCCAGACAGCGCCCCCTGGTGTCTGTATTTCCCAGCCGGGCACAGAGCACTGGGCTGGATTAAAAAACCCAGAGAGGGCACGGAGCGATCCTCGGAACATCGATTCCCATTAAAGTGCTGCAGCCCACGTGAAGTGACTCTGGGCCACAGGCTGAGACACGCAGAGGGTGTGTTACTCCGAAACCGACCAGACACCGCTCCGTCCCTTCATATCTCCCGGGGAACCCGCATGCAAACCCCTGCCCCAGGGCTATCTGTCTAAATACAGACCCCTGGCTCTAGGAGCCTCAGTCTCTGCCCAGACACAGACCTGCCCGGCCCTGCCCGCGGGGGAGTTTCCCTCAGTGCCTGGGAACGAAAATGGAACCTCTGCTGCTTTTCCTCGCCCTGCTCACCGCACCCCGCTGTGAGTGTGCGTGGGGCACGTGGGGGGAATTGGGGCAGAACCGCACATCAGTTCTGCCCCAGTCAGATGCAGCTGGTCCAGTCCAGCCCGGGGCGGTGAAGCCCGGAGAGATTCTCGCCTTGACCTGCGCTGTCTCGGGTGTCTCGGTCTCCATCTCTTACAGGAGCCACGGCTGGGACTGGTTCCGCCAGCCTGCCGGAAAGGGGCTGGAGTGGGTGGGAGGGATTCATGACGGGGCCGCCGCCTCTTACGCCGCAGAGTCTTTCCAAAGCCGGGTCACCTTGTCCGCAGCCACCGCCCGGAACCAGCTCTCGCTGCAGCTCCACGCACTGACAGCGGCAGACAGCGCCCCCTAGTGCTGCGCCAGTAAAACAGACACAGCGCCAGGGCCTGTCTGGAAAACAGGAAGCGGTTTCCACACGCACAGTGAGGGCCCTTGGAAAGCTCCGGTTCGAGCTGGGCACAGAACGTATTTTACATTCCAAGGGGGAGGGAATAGAGAGAGATTTCCGGGGGACAGGTGGACTAAAGGCCTTTAGGCCAGACAGGCCCGATTGGCCCTGGGACAGCGCAGTCCATGGGTCCCTGTCCCCTTCCCCCTTACCGAGCCACAAACCTCCTCCCACCCAGAGACCCTCCAATGCCACCCCTCTATCAGATAACCCTCTAGTAGGTCACAGCACCAACCCCCAATTGCTTCCCCATCCTCCTTCCTCTGTCTGCCCCCCCCCCCCAGAAGCCCTGTGTCCCAGCTATCCACAGTCCAGCTCTTCCCCCCAGCTGCGCTGTGCCCACCTTGGTTTTTTCCACTCCCCCCCCCCACACACCCTCAGACAGCTCTGCCCCATAGCGGTGTGAGCCCCCCTCCTTTCCCTCAGTCATCCCTGCTAACCTCTGTCCCCCACTCCGCTCATAGCCCAGTTCCTTCCCCTCGGGCCCAGCTCCCCGCAGTCCCATGCCTGGCCCAGAACTCGGCCCCTTCCTCCTCTTCCCATCCGGCTTCCCTCATCCCCCTCACTCCCATGGTTACAATGGTGCAGCAAGCTCTGCTGAAGCCTTGGCCTCCTCCCCGCATCTCATTTCTGTGATCACAGCCTCATTGGACACATGGCCCAGCTGAGTGTTCTGTTTATAACAGGTTGCCTCCCCATGGCGAAGGCTGTTTGATACACAGATGTCTAAAATCAGCCTTCCTGACACTGAAGTTAGGGCTCTTTCCCTACCTGGAAACCTGTGGAACTCCTCGCCAGCGGATGTTGTGAAATCCAACACTATATCGGAGTTAAAAAAGAGAACATGTGGTTGTTGGCTAGGATGGGCAGAGGTGGTGTCCCATTCTGGGAATGGGCAATGGGGAGGGATCACTTGAGGAGTCCCTGTTCTGTTCCTTCCCTCTGGGACACTTGGCATTGGCCACTGTCAGAAGACTTTTAGTCTTACACAGTCTGGCAAGGAGTAGTCCTGGGGCACCCCCGAGACTCACACACATGCAGAGAATCTTGCGTTTACGTGGGTAAGACCCACCGCACCAGATGAGTTGTTTGCAAAGTCACAGACTGACAAAGCCACAGGTTGCCCCTCTGAGACTTCTGTCCCTGCGTCCAGGCATTCTCAGGCGCAGCCCATTTCTATTGACACTGCCTGGGCAGTGCTTGGATTTGGCGCCATTATTTGCCCGGCTCATTTTGTGGCAGCCCCTGCTCTAAGGCACAGACAACACTGACTGCGCTGGCGTTTGGAACCTCCCATAAGACAGATAAGAGCAGGGGTGGGCAATGACTCAGCAGCAGCTCATCACGGTTAAATCCTGATGGGCTGCCGCCGCTTTATTTACCTGAACCTCCACAGGCGATCCTTGGCCAGTGGGAGCTGTGGTCCCCTGTACCTGTGAGTTGGGTCTGTTTAGCCTGCAGAAGTGAAGAGTGAGGGGGGATTTGGTAGCAGCCTTCAACTTCCTGAAGGGAGGTTCCAAAGAGGATGGAGAGAGGCTGTTCTCAGTAGTGACAGATGGCAGAACAAGGAGCAATGGGCTCAAGTTGTGGTGGGAGAGATCCAGGGTGGATATTAGGAAAAACTATTTCACTAGGAGTGTGGGGAAGCACTGAAATGGGTTACCTAGGGAAGTAGTGAAGTCTCCCCCTAGCGGTGGGCTTGACAAAGCCCTGGCTGGGTTGATTTAGTTGGGATTGGTCCTGCCTAGAGCAGGGGGCTGGACTTGATGACCTTCTGAGGTCTCTTCCAGCTCTATGGTTCTATGATTCTATGAATCTCAGTCAGGCCCTGTGCTCACAGCTTCCTATCCCCTCATAAAACCATCTCCCGTCATTCCATGTGGCTGAACAGCAAGGGAATACCTGCCCCCGAGGGCACATCGCCCTGTACTGAGTGCTCAGCCCCTGGCCTCCCTTATACCCACTTGGGAACCCGCATGCAAATCCCTGCTCGGGGCTGCAGAGTTAAAAACCAGCCCATGGTTCCAGGAGCCTCAGTCTCTGCCCAGACACAGCCCTGCCCGGCCCTTCCCGCTCGGGAGTTTCCCTCAGTGCCTGGGAACGAGAATGGAACCTCTGCTGCTTTTCCTGGCCCTGCTCGCCGCCCCCCGCTGTGAGTGTCCGTGGGGCAGAGGGAGAATCAGGGGGACTCTCTCTGTCTCTGGCTAATTACTTTCTTGGTTTGTTTCCCTTTCCGCAGCTGTTCTCTCTCAGGTGCGGCTGGATCAGTTCGGCCCGATGGCAGCGAAGCCCGGAGAGACCCTCACTCTGAGATGCGCTGTCTACGGGGTCTCCATCACGGACAGAAGCTACGCCTGGGACTGGCTCCGGCAGCCTCTCGGCAAAGGGCTGGAGTGGAGGGGAAATATTCATCCTAAGGGCGGGAGCACGAGCTACGCTCCGCCTTTCCAGGGCCGGGTCACCATCTCTGCAGACACCGACAAGAACCAGTTCTCGCTGCAGCTCCGCTCAATGAAAGCGTCAGACAGCGGCACCTATTACTGCGCCAGACCCACAGGGACACAGAACGCAGCAGAGACCAGTACAATAAGGGGAAGCGGTACTCAGAGGCCTTGGAAAACCAGAGCAGCTGGACACTAGATCTATTTATGGGAGCAGGCGGGGAATTGAATCCAGTTTTGTCCCTGTGCCTTACAGAACACGAGCCATTGCCCGCAGCTGGGACAGGACGGACACACACACACACACACACACACTCTTTAGACTCGGCTAAAGTGACTCCAATACGAAAAAAAAGCTAAACTGAAGAGACTTCGGGCCATTTCTCTGTAGCACGTGCCCTGTGTGGGATACACTGTCCCTAGTGCCCCACAATGGGGTGTCCCAAAAATCTGTGTGAACTCAAATTCAGTCTCAACGTGGGTCTGCCCCCTCCGACCTGCCACGGGGATTGTGTCAAACCGACATAAAAGAAGGAAACGGGCAGCTGTGGGCAGAGGCCCTGGGCAGAGAGAGCGAGGAAAAGCCCACACGCGTTGGGCGGCTGCGCTCTCGGGACGCGGAGGTGAGCACAGACACGTAGGGGAACACTCGCTGCAGCTCCAGTAGGGGGCGGCGCAGGGAGAGGAGCGAGCACGTGACACAAGGTCGCAGTAACCTGAGCCCTTCCCATTCATCAGGGCCCGTCACTGACAAGCACAAGCCCCGCCTACACATCTGTGTGGGCACGAGCAATTATCACCTCCTGGGGTTGGTCAGGCGGTAGCTGGGGACACTCCGTGCTGGCGCGTTGCCCAGCGACCCCCGGGGGAACCCCCTGGTCCGTGCGCTGCAGGGGCTCGGGTCAGGCGGTCCCAGATTTGCCGTCGGAGCTAAATAGCCATGAGGCGATTAACTTGCCACTGACACAAACCCCACAAGCTGCTGCTCCCCCTGCCTGTTAACTCTGGGATCCCCCGAGCGCAGTCAAAGCTCTTCATGGCACGAACCCCAAAGCTGCATCGTCCCTTCCGGTCTCCATTCCCTCCTGCCTCAGGGCAGCTGTTTATCTGTATCCCCTACCCAATGCCCAGGGTCTCTCCACCACTTTCACTATTGGCTCTGTCCGCGGGGCAAGATATTAATTATATTAATTAATTACTGTTACAGAAAGGCATCACCTTCCCCTTTAATCGTTCTCATGGCAGCTCATTTCCACCGGCTGTGTCTGTGCTCTGGTTTAATCTGTGCCATCTCTATTCTCAGGAGCCGCAGCTGGAGGGCACCAGACCCTGCTATACCCTGTGTCCCAAGGCCCATGACACTCAGGGGAAAGGCTTTTCCTTCAGCCCTGTGACCGCCCCATCCCAGTCCAGACGTGATGACGAGTTGCAGGTGGCTCCGCCAGACAACGCTCCCCTCTTAGATGTCTCTTTGTCATCTTATAGCCGCTGGGTGCAACCCGCATGCAAATCCCGGCCCAGGCCTTGCTGCTTAAAAACAAACCCCCAGTTCTTGGAGCCTCAGTCTCTGCCCAGACACGAGAATGGAACCTCTGCTGCTTTTCCTTGCCCTGCTCGCCGCCCCCCGCTGTGAGTGAGGATGAGACGGGCGGGGAAGAAATTAGGGACAGAACCGTGGGTTGCTTCGGTTCTTTCATCCCTTTGTTTCCCTTTTCCCAGGTGTCCGCTCCCAGGTGCAGCTGGTCCAGTCGGGCCCAGGGACAGTGAAGCCTGGAGAGACCCTCACTCTGAGCTGCGCTGTCTCGGGTGTATCCATCACTGACAGCAGCTATACATGGAACTGGATCCAGCAGCCCCCCGGGAAAGCTCTCGAGTGGATCGGGTACGTGTATCTATATGGAGGGGAGAACACAGCCTACGCCCCGTCTTTCGAAAGCCGAGTCACCATCTCTGGGGACACCGCCAAGAAGCAGGTCTCGCTGCAGCTCCGCTCGCTGACAGCTGCAGACACCGCCACTTATCACTGCGTTAGGGGAGACGCACAGTGACACAGAGCGCAGCGGGCCCGGCACAAAAAGGGGAAGCGGTTTCTAAGCAGCCTGGCGAGGCCAGAGGAGCAGGGCGAGCGGGGCCCCTCAGAGATCAGGACACACACGGGGATGGATGCGAACAGCCCACACGCTCCTGTCGGGCAGTGACCGGGGCGGGGCGATTGTTTGTCAGACGAGAACACGGAGCGCAGGGACAGTCTGAGTCCCAGTTCTTCCTTCCTACGGAAGATAAGAGGTCTGGGAAACACCTTCTCCGCCACGCCCCCCGCTACACTAGAAAGTCCAAATGATACAAATGGAACAAACTCGCTCTGCCTTGGAGGATGGGGGGGCTCCTTGGGATCCCACTGTGCGCACTGGGGGTGAGGCACCTGGGATCTGTCCCTGGCTCTGTCACTCCCTCTTGCTGGGAGAGTCCCTGCCATCGCTCTGCCTCTATTTGTCTGGAGCTTGCCCGGACCTTCCCACACCTAGCCCTTTGTGACGGCGCGTTGGGGTTCCCCGTCTCCTGTACCCCAAAATGGCACAAACAGACTCCACCAGCCAGTAGAATTGAGGGTGGTTTATTGCTCCTCCAGGATACAGCACAGCACAGATGTAATCTGGTTACAGGAACTGAGGCTAAGAGGCCTCAGTGCCCCCCCTTGAGATAGGGGAATCCCAGCCCCCTCCCCAGTTCCTTCTCCCCTGCTTTCCAGACAGGAACTAACTCACTCTCCTCCAGCCCTGCCCCCCCCCCCCCCCCCCAGCCAGGGCAGCATTCCACCTTCCTCTGTTCCTCTCCATGGGGGTCAGCTGGCCAAACCAGTTGGGATATCCTCTTGGCACAGTGACTCATCGCTTGTCTGCCCGGTGGTGCTACAGACAGCCCCAGAGAGTTAGCAGGTTACCCCCCACTACGTCACAGGGGGGACAGGGTGATGCTGGGAGAGGAACAGCAGCTCCAGCTGCTTCCCTAAAATGCCGCCCGGCAAAGTGCACCCTGTGACGGCGTGTTGGGGGTCCCCCGTCTCCTGCACCCCGAAATGGCACAAACAGACTGCACCAGCCGGTGGAATAGAGGAAGTTTATTGCCTCTCCAGGATACAGCACAGCACAGATGTAGTCTGGTCACAGAGCTGGGCTAGGATGCCTCAGGCCCCCTTGAGATGGGGGAGACTGGGCCCCTAAACTCCAGCCCCTTCCCCTAGGCTCTCCTCCATGCTCTCCGACAGTAACTAACCCGATTCCCTTCCAGCCCTGCCCCCCAGTCAGGGCAGCATTCCACCTTCCTTTGTTCCTCTCCATGGGGGGTGTCTGGCCACTGGTTCAACAAGTTTGGCACTACCTTTGCATAGTGAGGTTTTCCCTGCTGGGTCTTGCTCTAGACAGCAGGGGTCACCACAGCCCAGCAAGTACCCCCACTATGTCACACGCCCCAAGAACCTGTCTGATTTGCTAGTGCCTAGAGCTGGCCCTGGTTTTGGACAAGTTTAATTTGAACAATGCTCGGTGTACAGGCATGTCTTTCTAGCGTGCAAATATGTATTAACCTTGTCTGCAGCCCAGGAATCCTGCGAGATCTTTTTCAAAGCAGAAGTATTTTCTCAACAAATTGCGACAACTGTCTGGTCTCTCCAGCGGGCTCCAGCACTCTGTCCCCTCTCGGAGCCTGAGACATTCCCAGGGGAGGTCTGGCTGCTCCACACTGGGACAGGATACCAGCCCCATGATTGGTCATTCTCTTCCAGCGGAGCAATCAGCTGGGCCTTGGCTGCATTCCGCACAGGCAAGCCCCTCTCTCTGCACCACTTCACCAGCTCTGCCTTCAGGAGTTGGGTGTAGGCCATCTTCCCACTGGTCCCCTCGGTGCAGACTCACCAGTCTAGTGCTGCAGTTCCCCACTATTCTCAGGAACCGCTTTGCTCTGTCTCCAGCACACCTGGCTCTAAGCCCCTTCCTTCTACTGTGCCTTGACACTCACTGCTGGAAGTTCCATCCACGGGGTGCAGCGCATCCCACCCCTGACACCAGTGTGATGGCGTGTAGGGGTTTCCCGTCTCCTGCACCGCAGTAGTGGCACGAACAGACTCCGCCAGCCAGTAGAACAGAGGGAGTTTATTTCTTCTCCAGGATACAGTGCAGCTTAGATGTAATCTTCTTACAGGGCAGGCCTAGGATGCCTCAGCCCCCCTTGAGATGGGGGAGACTGGGCCCCTAAATCCCAGCCCATTGCTTAGGCCGATTTCTCCATCATACCAGACAGAAACTCCCCAACGTCCTTTCCAGCCCTGCCCCCCAGCCAGGGGCTGACCTCGCTTTCCTTCCTTTGTCTCTTCCCCTGGGAGGCAACTGGTCGGACAGGTTGGGTGCCCCTTGCATAATGACTCATCCCCTGTCCTGCTGGGCCGTGCTACAGCCAGCAGCCAGCAAGGTACCAACACTACGTCACAAGGGCTTTGGGAGCCAGGCCATTGGCTCCGTAACACCTGGCAACAGCCAGTCTAACAATCCCTGTGTGAGGAGAAACAGTCACTGCCGGCTTCATTCCTTCTAGGGGTCGAAAAGTGTCAGAAGGATCCCAGGGCCCCGTACCCGGCGCTGCACAGACACCCAGGGACAGTCCCGTGTCCTCAATACGCCCCCTAGTTCCATTCTGTGCGGGAAGAAAGATGCAGTTTGTGCGGTGCAGAGAAAATTCTCGAAACTGTTTTCAAACCACAAATAAACAAACCTCCTGCCCCCGGTGCCTCAAAGGCAAAAGAGCCGGTCAAGTTACATGAACCTTAAGGAAAAAGGGAGCGAAATAGTTCCCACGGTCACCAATGGGACAGAGCCACAGGAGGGCAGCAAAGTGTCAC
Organism: Pelodiscus sinensis; assembly: GCF_049634645.1. Lineage (NCBI taxonomy): Eukaryota > Metazoa > Chordata > Testudines > Trionychidae > Pelodiscus > Pelodiscus sinensis. The sequence goes on along the minus strand of NC_134740.1, from coordinate 6,702,604 downwards.
GTGTGAGCTCGAAGCTGGAATCCTTGGTTAAAATCGCCATTTATTCAGGTCACCTTCAAAACAGGGGTGTCAGCCCAGAGGCTGAAGCCGAGAGCCTGGTGCCCATTCCAGGTTACACCCCTGCTCCGCCCACTCAACATGACCCACCTCCAGCGAATGCAATGAAAGCGCTCGGAGCCCATTTCAAGTGTCACAAACCCTCCTTCCAGCTTGTAGTTATGGGGGGAAAGAGCAGCGTCGAAAATCCCTCCAGAAACGGAGCTCCTTGTCCTTGGGAATATCAGGCTGAGATTTGCTAAGATCTCTAGGGGATCTGGGTGCCCAGACTTCCCCTTAATAAGGCAATAGAGACACTAACCGCCCACCTAACTACCTACCTCTGCCTCCAATTTAAAATCAATAACCAATAAGCAAACGTCGATAATCAATAACCGTTGAGTTTGGGAGCCATCAGGCATAAGTGTTTGGGGGCTGGAACAGGGAAGGGTGCGGAATAACTGGAGTCCCAGGGCCCAGAATTCGATTTCTTAGGTGCCTGCTTTGTTTACACGAATAAACGGACACGATAAACTAATGAGAGACAGGAGCGGGGGAGGGGGGGAGAGTTCAATTCACGCTGGGCTTTTGTGTTTTCCTCCTGCGCAGCAACTAGCAAAGCGTGGGGTGTGTGTGTGTGTGTGAGAGACAGACAGACAGACAGACAGACAGAGAATGTCCAGGAAGGGCGCAGAGAGGCAGAGGGGCCTTTTGGTCAGCTCCTTATAGCTCCTCCTTTGGGCTCTGCCTCGTTATGCAAATCCCCGTTCCGGGGTCTGGGTTAAAGTAGCGTCCCCCGGGAGCGCACAACCGCCGTGTTCTCAGTAGTCTAAGCTGTCCCTCCTAGTGCACCATGAACACCCCGCTCCTCCCGCTGCTCCTCCTGGCTCTGGCCGCCGGTGAGTCTCGGCGGGAGGCGGCGGGAGGCGCCGAGGGTTGAGGGGACAGGTGGGTTGGAGTCTGACCGATCCCTGCTTTTCCCAGGTGCCTTGTCCCAGCTCCAGCTCCAGGAGTCCGGCCCGGGCGCGGTGAAGCCCGGAGAGACCCTCACACTCACCTGCTCTGTCACCGGGGGCACTGTCACCAGCAGCTACTACTGGGACTGGTTACGCCAGGCCCCGGGCCAAGGGCTGGAGTGGATGGGACGATGGAGCGGGAACACAGTCTACAACCCGTCCCTGCAAGGCCGCATCACCATCACCGTGGATTCCTCCAGCACCAAGTATTATCTGCGGCTCAGCGCGCTGACAGCTGCAGACACCGCCACGTATTTCTGTGCCAGACACACAGTGACACGGAGCGAAGCAGGGACCGGCACAAAAAGGGGAAGCGGATTCTGAGCAGGGCAGTGAAACCAGAGCAGGGGAGAGAGCTGAGCCCAGAGCCCTTCCCCTCCCCACACTGACAGGGCTGAGTCCTCCGGGAGGGAGCAGCAGGAATTCCCCTCAATCTCTCCCCCTCCCTACCGGCACGCAGAGGATACTGTACTGGGAACTCCCTGATATAAATCCCCTGTTCTTTAGGGCATAGACTCATGGGATTCGATGGGGCTTTGAGAGACCAGTACAGTCCCCTGCATTCCTGGCACAGCTGAGTGTTATTCTAGACCGTCCCTGACAGGCTTCCTTTGCTGGAGCTGGAACTAGCAAAACTCTTAACCCAGGTTACAGACCCAGCCTTCCAGCCGCAGCTGGGGTTGGAACCAGCGAAACTCGTAATTCCATTCAGACACAAAATTGGTCTGAAATTCAATGCAACCCGTCGAGGCTGGGCTGCTGGGTAAATCAGGCCCTGGCGGTGACAAGGGGAGCTGCTGCGCTGGGACATGGCGGAGCTCCGGCCCTCGGTCAGGTGGGGACATGGGAGCGCATATCTGTGTAGGTCTGGCCCAGCTGTGGGGAGTGAACCCAGGACCTGTTCCGAGAACGCGGTTCTTAAGGGGATCGGACGATCCGGGTCCATTCACCTTCCTAAATCCGGCCCTGGCTGCCGGATCCACCAGGGAAATATTCTCGCACCGCGTGTCTGTTCCCAGATGCTTGTGTCATAGGATGTGTGACAGACACAGACAGACAGACCCCTCCTTTCAGCAATTTCCCAGCTGCCCATTGGCCGGGGGAACCAGCAGCGGGACATTCCGTGTCCAGCCGGACTCTGGAACCCCCCTCCCAGGAGACAGAACAGGGCGACGCTGCGTCACATCCGGCCTGGGACCCCCGTTCTATTGGCCCCGCCCCCGGCCCATTTCCTTGCAGCTCACCACAAACCACCTCACAGCTGTAGGGAGGAAGCAAAATGCAGGACAATGTAGCACTTTAAAGACTAACAAGATGGTTTATTAGATGATGTAAACCATCTAATAGGGAGGGTGAGTGTGTGTGTCCATTGGCGGCGCTGAGCAATGGCTGGGAGGGGCTGCAAGAGAGACTCCTCCTCCAAAGGAAATTCCCGCCTCCGAAGGAAGGGGGTCGCTGCAAATCCACTGCAGGAGGAGACTGTTTCAGGAAGTTGCGCAAAGGGAACTGACTCTGACTGGGAGTCTCAGAGCGACTAGGGGAGTTAGGCGCTCAAGTTTCATTGACATTGGTGGGGAGGCAAAACCCTGACACCTTTTCGGCCCTTTTTTTAAAAGCAGCAGCCTACCTAACTATCGCCAGCAAACCCTCAGCATCCACACCCCTCTGACCAAGGCACTGTCCTCTGCTTTGCCCCGTGCTCTCATCAGGCAAGTGTTCTCCTGCGGGGTTTGATCCAACGTCTTCTGGGCGAACGAGACTCTGTTCTGCTTGGAGCGGCGTTCGAGCCAAGCTAGAACCATGTCTCGGACACTGAGGCCCTAGAAGGCCCCTTGCAATCTCTTCTTTCGGACACGTCAGTCCGGGCCCCAGTGCGCTGTGTTAGGCGCTGCACAAACACCCAGACCGAATCCGTTCAGAACCTTAGTCACATCATTCCGGTGCCAATGACAGATGTTTGTGCCGCTTATAAAGAGGGAAATATGTAAATTACGGTAACAGCTTCCTGTTTAAATCTGTCTCTGCCCAGGCTGCCCCTGGGATCACAGCCCCAAGCGCCCTGTGTCCGGGCAAGAACCAACTATTCGCTCGGAGAACCTTCCCCTCCGACACCAGCGACAATGGGATTTTGGCTCCTTTTAGTGCTCACGGCAGCGGCTCTGGAAGGTTTTGTGTCCTTTCCATCCCCAGTAGCGCTACCCCAATATTCCATTACGTTCGGGTTTATACCCATATTTCTAATGTGTTTCTGTCCCCAGGTGCCCGGTCCCAGGTGCAGCTGGTGGAGTCCGGAGGGGATGTGAAGAAGCCCGGAGACTCTCTGCGCCTCTCCTGCAAAGCCTCCGGCTTCACCTTCAGCAGCTCCGCGATGCACTGGGTCCGGCAGACTCCCGGGAAAGGGCCGGAGTGGGTGGCTGAGATTAACTACGATGCGTCCAAGCAGTGGTATTCCCCGGCGGCGACAGGCCGATTCACCATCTCCAGGGAGAACCCCAACAACCTGCTGCACCTGCAAATGACCGGCCTGAAGCCCGAGGACACGGCCCGCTATCACTGTGCGAGAGACGCACAGGGAGAGGAAACCTAGTCGCGCTGGTACAAAAACCAGAGCTGAAGTCGCGCCATTTCCTCCCTGCTCCACGTGGGGGCAGCAGAGGGGCCACTAGCTCAGCCTTAGCCACCAACGTGAGACATCATAATCCCGCCCCCCCCCCCCCCCCAGCAATCCCAGCTAGACATTGAAGCGGCACAAACTGCCCCCCTCACCCACCGCCTCTCGCGGGTCCCAGTGTTGTTCACCAGAGCTCTCTGCGTCACTGCAAAGCGGGGTTAACTGGGCGCCCAAAGGCCAGTCACGTACCATGGCCCAGCCCGCCTCACTGCCCGGGGGGTTCGCACTTGCAGCAGAAATAACCCATCTGACTGGCGTCAGAGCGAAAGCGTTTCCCTTCGCTCTCTCGCCTCCCGCAGTACCGGCTGTGTCCCATGGCCATGGCGCCCCGCTAGGGGTGAGCGCTGGCAGGAGCCGGCCGACCGCCCTTTGAAAGTCAGTCCCCTTCCCAGTTGTGTCAGGAGGGGCAAAGCAAAGCCCAGCCACACGAAGTAACTCGCCCCCTGCAAACAGCGAGTCGCGTCTGCACGGCCGGGAAACCGGCGCTGGAAGGACCCGAGCCCGAGGATTGTGCATTAAGGGCGAGATATGAATTGACCAGGGCTTTGGTCAAGTGCTGGGCGCCCTGTGGTAAATATCCAGGCGCAGACCTTGCCAGACGCGCCCCCAGGTCACGCTGCCCCGTGAGCTACGGGCTGGGAGCAGGATCCGGTCCCAGTTGGATCCCCCTTCCCCCCGGCCCCCAGTCCCTTGGGAAAAGGGCGGGAGCCCGCTGCGGACACTCACCCCGCCCTCTTCAAACCGCCGGTCCCCAGCCCCTGCCGCTCTGACCTGAGACTCGCAGCGCCCTGCGCTCCAGCCGCCGCCAAGCGACGCTTCACCCTGCCCGGGCGCAGAGACCAGGGCGCGCCAGAGGGCCAGACAGGCGGCGGCGCGAGCTACCAGAACACATACACGGGGAAGGGCTTTTGTGGGGCGCGGCCGAGTGGCTCCGCGCTGTGCGCTCTGCCCGCAGATCTCGTACAGGCCACAGAGACCGGTACTGGGCTGGACAGAGCATTGGTCTGAATGAATGTGGCAGCGTCTCCCTATCTGTCTATCTATCCCCACACACCGGCTTATCTATCTATCTATCCCCACACACCACCTCCCTGCACAGCTCTGATGCCCATAGCTTAGCTGTGCGACTGTGACGTACTGGGGGTACTTGCTGGGCTGTGGTGACCCCTGCTGTCTGGAGCAAGACCCAGCAGGGAAAACCTCGCTAGGCAGAGGTAAGGCCAAACTTGTTGAACCAGTGGCCAGACACCCCCCATGGAGAGGAACAAAGGAAGGTGGATGCTGCCCTGACTGGGGGGCAGGGCTGCAAGGGAATTTAGTTAGTGACTGTGGGAGAGCATGGAGGAGAGCCTAGGAGAAGGGGCTGGAGTTTAGGGGCCCAGTCTCCCCCATCTCAAGGGAGCCTGAGGCATCCTAGCCCAGCTCTGTGACCAGACTACATCTGTGCTGTGCTGTATCCTGGAGAGGCAATAAACTTCCTCTATTCCACCGGCTGGTGAAGTCTGTTTGTGCCATTTCGGGGTGCAGGAGACGGGGAACCCCCAACGCGCCGTCACAGCGACAGGCAGGAAGACGGGCTGTAGCGAGGGCCTAGAGGGGCCTGGAGCAGGGCTGGGGGGCTGGCTACAGAGGGCTGCAAAATGCTCTGCTCTGTTCATTGGTTCACGGCCTTCTCCCTGAATAGTGGCCTGACCAGATTTTAAAGGCGCGTCCCACTCCCAGAGCTCTGCGGAGAACAAGTCTCTGGGCAGAGCACCCAGCACTCAGCTCACCAACAGCCTGGCCGGCAGGATTCTTCCTTCCCCTCCACCTCTGGCTGGGCCGGTGCCCTGGGAAAGCCCAAGACGCTCTGACCAGGGACGTGGTCAGGAAGAGCCCAGCCCTGCACGTGCCAAAGCCATGCACAGAACTGGCTTTGTGCCCTGAAGCTGGGGGGAGGGGAGCCAGTTCCAGACAGTTCATGGCTTAAAACTGCAGGCTCCACAGCAGCCCATGGGAAGAGGCTTAGCACCCTCCTCACTTGCTCTCCTTGGACCCTGCCCACTGCACTCTGGGAGTGAGCGGCTTTCGCATCCCCGAGGCACTCTTCTGTGCTAATCACCTCTCTGGCCAGGTGGCCTACAGTCCCTGTGTGACGGCGCGTTGGGGGTTCCCCGTCTCCTGCACCCCGAAATGGCACAAACAGACTGCACCCGCCGGTGGAATAGAGGAAGTTTATTGCCTCTCCAGGATACAGCACAGCACAGATGTAGTCTGGTCACAGAGCTGGGCTAGGATGCCTCAGGCCCCCTTGAGATGGGGGAGACTGGGCCCATAAACTCCAGCCTCTTTCCCTAGGCTCTCCTCCATGCTCCCAGACACCAACTAACTCCCCCTCTTCCAGCCCTGCCCCCCAGCCAGGGCAGCATTCCACCTTCCTTTGTTCCTCTCCATGGGGGGTGGCTGGCCATACTCGTTTGCATAGTGACTCATCCTGTTTTGCTGGGTCGTGGTACCCACGGCAGCCAGTGGGGGTTACCCCAGAGCCAGCAGCATAGAAACCAGCCATGTACCCCCACTACGTCACACCCTGCGGTCCAGTTTCCAGGGCCCTGGTGTGCATTGCATCCGCAGGGTTCACCTCTTGTTGCCAGAACTGTTGCGGGCAGCAGGCGGCAGCTGGGTTATTCTGGTGGCCAGCAGCACCCTTGGAGGTGTGAGCAGGAAGCGACCAACTGCTTCCAGTCACAGGGGGAGGGCAAGGATGTGTGGAGGGGGGAGAAATGAGCTCTGGAAAGAAGTGGGCCAGGACACCCCTTCTCTGCTTCCACCCTGTGCAGCTGGAACCAGCTTCAATCCCCTCCCACTCACACAGCCTGGCTTCGAAGCCTGTTGTCGGCCACACTGGGAGAGGAAGTTTGGGAGGGCACCCACCTGGCGAGCCTTGGGAAGAAGTGGTACCAGGTACTAGGAAAGGTGGGTGTGTGCAGATGGGCCAGCCAAGCCTGCAGGGCAGAGAGCTCCCGGCAGGGAGGGTGGCATCAATTTGTCACCCATCAGCCCCTGTGTGAGAGAGGTGTATGGGAGCATCTGTGTGTCACCTCTGCCCTGTGAGCCCTGAAGTCTTCATGATGAGAAAGTAAATAAAAAGGATCCAGCTGCCGCAGTGTTTCTTTTTAACAGGGGCTCAGTCAACTCGCTGCTCCTTTGAATGTTTGTAGGACACAGTTCTGATGGCTTATTGTTGAACTTGATTGAATGAGTATTTCAATACCAGGTATCCTGTATTCCGCACAGGGAAATATGGCCACTCTACTTTCACAAGGAGGGGAATATGCAAATGACGGCGACCGGGGCCTACTTAAATCGGTGCCTCTCTCTCTAATCTGCACCCAGGGAGACACCGCGGAGCCCCCCGTGTCTGTGCAGTTAACAGCCAGTTCTGCCCCACAGCAACGGGGAAAATGAAATTTGGGGTCTATTTAGCTTTCCCGGTGGGAACTTTGCCAGGTATTTTCGAGCTAAACTCGCTGGAGAGTCAGACGGGGATTTTGTATTTGACAGTTCAATACTAATGTTTGTATCGCGTCCTTGTTCCCAGGGGCCCGGTCCCAGACCAACTTGGTGGAGTCCGGAGGGGATGTGAAGAAGCCCGGAGACTCTTTGCGCCTCTCCTGCAAAGCCTCCGGCTTCACCTTCGGCAGTTCTAGCATGAACTGGATCCGACAGACTCCTTCCTGGGAAGGGGCTGGAGTGGATCGCTTATATGCATAGCGATGGGAGGACTATCCAGTGTACTACGTGGATGCCGTGAAAGGCCGATTCACTATCTCCAGGGACAATCCTAACAACCTGCGACTCGCAGTTCCAGGCTGTTCTGTCCGGTCAGCGCAGGGATCGGTGTGAAAGGGCAGGTCGGTGCCCAGAGCAGCGGGTGAATATTTCGGGAACTCTCTGTGTTCTAGGGACACGAGACAAATATTCCCGCAGGTCTCCCGCAGCCAGTGACACCGCTGAGAGCAGAGTGCAACGTGCAGCCAGAGACTGAGAACTGGGCTGAAATGTAAAACTGTCCCGCCCAGAGCCGGGTTTGGGCCAACTCTTCCATGCTTCCCTGAATCGAAGCCTGTCCCTGGTCCCGATCCTGGTAGAGGCCTCGCGGCCCGGTCTCCATTTAGTCATAGGAGGGGATGGAGACGGCATCAGTCCCTCTGTAGCGGTGATAACAGGGGAGGTAGAATCGGCTACCTTCCGGCCCAGCGATCCAGCTCCAACGTCTCATCCAATCGGAAAGAGAATGTTACCGATTCCCCGGTCCTCTCACTGTGACGGCACGTTGGGGGTCCCCGTCTCCTGCACCCCGAAATGGCACGAACAGACTCCACCAGCCGGTAGAATGGAGGTAGTTTATTGCTCCTCCAGGATATAGCACAGCACAGATGTAATCTGGTTACAGGAACTGGGGCTAAGAGGCCTCAGTGCCCCCCTTGAGAAGGGGGAGTCCCAGTCTCCTCCCCAGTTCCTTCTCCCCTGCTTTCCAGACAGGCACTCACTCACTCTCCTCCAGCCCTGCCCCCAGCCAGGGCAGCATCCACCTTCCTTTGTTCCTCTCCATGGGGGTCAGCTGGCCAAACCAGTTGGGATACCCTCTTTGCATAGTGACTCATCCCTTGTCTGCTCGGTGAGTTAGCAGGTTACCCCTCACTATGTCACACTCACACACTATTTCCAACCCTCCTCAGCCCTGTGCCCCGCCTCCCGCACCCCTCCCCCCCACGTCCCCAGCCTCCTGCCCTCAGCCCTGATTCCTGCACCCCCACGCCCCAGGCCATTCCTTGACTCCTGCACCCCCTCCACATCTTACAGCTATTATTGTATCGCGGACCCCTCCCCCCAGAAGTGGAACCGTCCCCAAAGAAGGGGCAGATTGTGACAGGACAGTAGCTGGAAGAAATCTCATTTTTACCCGCGCCTCTATTGTGTGTGTTTTCCAGCCGGGCCCAGGGCGCGAGGCAGCAGGAGCGGCTGGAAGGTGGATTCAGATGCCCCAATTCAAGGACCCGACCCCCAGCCCAAAGGTTCCCTCTGAAGGGCTCCAATGAACCCGAATTGACTTTGGGTCACACGCTGGGGACACAGCGCTCCCTGCCTAGAGATCTGCTCTGTTTATACGCGCTGGGGACCCCGCATGCAAATCCCTGCCGGGACTTCCCGGTTAAATACCAGCCCCTGGCTCTAGGAACCTCAGTCTCTGCCAGACACAGACCTGCCCGGCCCTGCCCGCTGGGGAGTTTCCCTCAGTGCCTGGGAACTAGAATGGAATTTCTGTGGCTTTTCCTTTGCCTGCTCGCCGCCTCCAGCTGTGAGTGTGTTAGCGAGGGGGAAATTGGGGACAGGTGCAGAGATTCATGCTCTGGCTCATTTCTTCCATTTTCCTGTTTCTCTTTCCCCAGGTGTCTTCTCTCAGGTGCAGCTGGTTGAGTCCGGACCCGGCGCGGTGAAGCCCGGAGAGACCCTCACCCTGAGCTGCACCATCAGCGGTGACTCTGTCACTAGTAACTACTGGGACTGGGTCCTGCAGGCTCCCGGGAAAGGGCTGGAATGGGTGGGACAGATCTACTGGAGCGGCTACAGCTGGACCACATACTACGGCCCGGCTTTCCAGAGCCGCGCAACGCTCAGCGCTGATAAGTCCAAGAACCAGTTTTCCCTGCAGCTCCGCTCGCTGACAGCTGCAGACACCGCCACCTATTATTGCGCCAGGCACACAGGGACACAGGGCAACGCAGGGACCGTACAAAAAGGGGAAGCGGATTCCGAGCAGCGAGTTCCCATTTCGGCAGTGCGCGCTGCACAGATCAATGCGAATGGAAAGTAAGGGACAAGTGCAGGAGAGGAGCTCCATTGACAGACCCAAGCGAAGCGGCAGTGTTGTCCTGTGCAGTGTTTCTCAATTTTTTTTATAAAATACCCCTTTAAAAAAACAATTATAAGTACCCCCAGTGCCTACAGGTTTCAGAGACGATTTTTTTTCTACCATTGCAACACAGTTGTTTAAACACCATAATCGTAGCTGGGCAGATGATCACATTTTTGGGTGTAAAAATTACAAAAATAATAAAGCGCTGTAAAACTTCAAACAAAAAATTCGGGTTTCTCCTAATTTTAGTTGTGTTGACGTACCCCCCAGACTTCTCTCAAGGACCCCTAAGGGTACTGGTACCACTGATTGAGAAACACTGGTCTAGTGGATAGGGCGCTGCTCGCGGTATCAGGACACCTGGGTCCTTTCCTGCCATTGATCAGTGGGGAATTTTGGGAAAGTCATTTGCGTTCTCTTTCCCTCTGTCTGTCCAGGCTGGGAGCTTTGCCTCTGTCTGTACGGGCGGGACGTGTAGACGCCGCTGTAATGCCAGTGACACGTGTGGTAAAGTACCAAGCTCTTGACAGGCCAAAGTTTCTTTCCTGGCTGAAAACAAATATCGAACGAAAAGGGCCTGGACTCGTTCTCTCCTCGCACTTTCTGAACATCTGTCTCCGGCTGCTGGATCTTGTCTGATACTTACAGAGGCGGGTCAGCCACTGAGTCAAGGGCCCGGCTCATGGCGGAGGGAGGAGGACTAGCGGGAGGTGGGCGGGGAAAGAGCAACCTCCCGATCCGCTCTGCCCGGTGTTTCTGCCAGGGAGGGGGAAGCCCCTGCGCCCTAATCGCGCTCTCTGACAGGTGGGGGCAGCTGGCAGCAGGATGGGGAGAGGCCGCCCTTGCACCACCCCTCACTAGGGTGACCGTATTCCCCCTCTGTGACTAGGGGACACCTGGTAAACCTGCTCTAATTCCAGCCCGTCCAATGGCGATCGACTACAGGGGTGAGTCCCCCTCCCACTGTATAAAAAACTCCCCGGTCCAACTGAAGAAAATGGGCCCTGCTGGTGTGGGCTCGGGGGGATACCCTCAGGTAGAGGCGTAGCGCTGGCATTGGCCTTCCACCACGTGACCCGGAGTCTGGGGAAGGGCTGGGACAACCCCGCCCCCTCCCAGGGGTCTGCTGTAATGGCCAGGGACAAGTCCCAGAGCCTGGACATGAGCAGCCTGAGGCCCGAGGACCCCGCCCGGTGTCACTGCGCAGCCGCCACAGCGAGTGCAAACCAGCCGGAGCTCAGACAAAACCCTTCCTCGGCAGCGGCGCTGGGCTGCTCCGCCAGGTGGCGCCCCAGGCCCGCGAGTGAGAACGAGCCGTACGAATCCAGCTGTTCCATCTCAGACACTGACCGGCTCCTCCCGTCCCCCACCTACTGTGCCCCCCCGCCCACCGTGCTCCCCCGTGTGACCTCTGCCCTGACCGACACCCCGCTAGGGACACTCGCACGGCGCCCGGATGCTGACAGCGCCGGGAATGAACCCCGGGCCTTAGGCTCTGGCCGGCATTGGTGCGCCGGGAATGGGGCTGGAGTGTCCGTGTGAACCGGAGCGGGATGGGTTCCGAAAGCCGCAGGTTTCCTACCTCAGACGCGCTTTAAACCCGACACGAGGAAAGCATCTGTCTCCGCTTTGCGGCTGGTTAATACTGAACTCAGTACGTGAGCTGGATTATGACGCCCAACGAGGGCGGAGCAGTTGCGGTTGCGGTCCCAGTTGTAACCCCTTTGGTCACAATCTAGGATCCCATCGTCCTAGGCCCGGTACCGGCACAGCCCGTGAGACCTCTCTCTGCCCGCAACCCCAGTGTAAATGGGAAGCTTTGACCGGCGCTGCGTGGCCCTCCTGAGCATGGGAGGGGCTCCAGAGGTCGCTTTCCTCCCCGCATCACCTGAGAGCCACCAGACCCTCAGTCCCTGCGCGAGGAATCACAGTCACTGCAGGGAGCTGCTCCTCCTCCAGGTCCGAAAGTGTCAGGAGCGTCCCAGAGCCCCGTACCCGGCGCTTCACAGACACGCAGGCCGCTCCAGTCTGACTTCTGCACCCGCAGCCCTGGGGCGAGCCGCTGAGATCTCTGGCAGGAGCAGGGCGGGTATAGGGAGTCAAGTATGCAAATGAGGAAACCAGTTCCAGTTTAAATTTGTCCCTCCCTCCGCCCAGCCTGCACCCGCAGCTCCCTGGGTCTGGGCAGTGACCAGCCAGTCCCCTGAGAACTTTCCCCGCCAGCGCCAGGGACAATGGGATTTTTGCTGCTCTTATGTGTCGCTGTAGCGGCTTTGGAAGGTATTTTCTACTTCTGAATACCTGGCGGAGTTAGTATAAATATCGCTCCTTTGACAGAGGTATTGATAAGCTGTTTGTATTCCCAGGTGTCTGGTCCCAGGAGCTGGTGGAGTCCGGAGGGGATGTGAAGAAAACTGGAGACTCTCTGAGCCTCTCCTGCAAAGCCTCTGGCTCCAACTTCAGCAGCCTCTATCTGAACTGGGTCCGGCAGGCTCCTGGAAAGGGGCTGGAGTGGGTCGCTCGTATAAACCCCATTTTGGAGATCTCATACCCGGATTCCGTGAAAGGCCGATTCACCATCTCCAGGGACAATCCCAACAACCTGCTGCTCCTGCAAATGACCGGCCTGAAGCCCGAGGACACCGCCCGCTATTACTGTGCGAGAGAGACACAGCGACACGAAACTAGTTTGTGATCGTTCAAAAACCCAGGCCGAGGAATTGCCCTTCCCCGGCAGCCGCGAGTATCGACCATTTCTTTTGTGACTTTATTCCCCTTGTAAAACTCTCCTGCAATGACCCTCTGCTGGTGGAAAGTTGGCGTTCACAGTCGCCTTGATTTTCTTACTGGTCCCTTTCTTGCTCACTTTGGTGTCCTACATTTGCATCCTCAGGACCATCCTCAGAATCCCCTCCACCACCGGGAGGCAAAAGGCCTTTTCCACCTGCTCCTCCCACCTCATCGTGGTGAGCATTTACTATGGAGCTCTCCTGATTGCCTACATGTTCCCAACCACCGACCTCCTGAGCGACTTCAGGAAAGTTCTCTCTGTCTCCTACACTGTCCTGACGCCCCTGGTCAACCCACTCATCTACGCCCTAAGAAACAGGGAGGTCCAGGAGGCCCTGTGCAAAGCTTGCAGAGAATTAAGAACGTAAGAACATCCACACTAGGTCAGACCAAATATCCATCTAGCCCAGTATCCTGCCTGCCAACAGTGGTCAGTACCAGATGCCCCAGAGGGAGGGTACACAAGAGGTAATCCTCACTGATCCGGCTCCTCTCACCCATTTCCAGACAAACAGAGGCTAGGGGCACCATTCCTACCCATCCTGGCTAATAGACATTCATGGACTTAACCCCCAAGAACATACCTACCTGTTTTTTGAACCCTGTTGAAGTCCTAGCCTTGACCACATCCTCTAGCAAGGAGTTCCAGAGATTGACTGTGTGCTGAATAAAGAAAAACTTCCTTTTCTTCCTTTTAATCCTGCTGACTATTAATTTCATTTGGCCCCTAGTTCTTATACTTTGGGAATAAGTAAATAACTTTTCCTTATTCGCTTTTTCAACGCCACTCATGATTTTATAGACCTCTAGTGTATCCCCCTTAATCTCCTCTTTTCTAAAATGAAAAATCCAAGTCTTTTTAATCTCTCCTCACATGGGACCGGTTCCAAACCCTTCCTCATTTTTGTTGCCCTTTTCTTTACCTTTTCCAATGCCAATAGATCTTTTTTGCGATGAGGCAACCACATCTGTGTGCAGTATTCAGTTTAGGGTTCCAAGATACTGGCCGATCAGTTTGCTTAGTTGAAAATGGAATAGCTGCAGCATGGACGGGGTTAGGGCCAGAATCAAAGCCAACCAAATAGAAGGTTCTATTTCCACTCGCATCTGGGAGCTTCTTGTCATGCGCTTCCAGAGTCACAGCTCTGGGAGCAATGGGGACTCAGGGACCTTTTCCAAACCCTTGCTCCATTATATATCGAATCAATGGCTGATACCCCAGGGACGTACCAACGGGCTGCAGGGGACATGAACTGGTGGCTACTCTAAATGAAAAGAGCTGGGGAGACTGAGCTCAGAGAGAGGTGCAGGGGTCGATCGAGTGCTCTGTGCCTTGGGCCAGCTCTGTGCCGAGAGCCAACCCAGCAAGCTGCCCGTGACCGGCCCAAGAAGACACCGGGCTGCGGGTCAGGAGCAGCAGCACCCGGCCAGCTGCACGAGAACAGCACAGGCCTGGTGCCCGGCCTGGAATCCGATGGATGTTGGAGTCTCTGGAGGCACGTGACGCACCATGGAACGGCCCCCTGCTTGGTCTTTCCCCCCTTGGTAATAAACCTTCAGGTTCACACGCCGCAGGGCTGGTGGGGGCAGCATTGGGCGGGAGAGCCCGGCCTGGTCACGTGCTTCCTCATTGCGGTCAGAAGGGCAGTTTGTACCTGTGAGCAGGGGGGTTAAATCCCTTCTCCCTGCTCCAGCCCCGGCGCTGATTGGGAGCCAGAGAACCCACCGAGCTAGCAGCCTCTCCAGACTGGGAGAAAGGGCATTTCCAGGGAGGGCTGCCCCCGCACTCCAGCTCACATGAGCACCGGGACTCTGGGGATCTCTAGGCAGAGCATTTAGTTCCAGGGCACCAGCCCTTGTGCCTCTCCCCTCACGCCAGCTGGGCCAGAGACCCCGCTCTGAGGGGCGCGAGTCGCCCCCTCTCATTCTGGCACAGGGAGGGGGTGGGGAGCAGCACAACCAGAGCTTTTGGGATTTGCCTGAGGCCAACGCAGCACCAGGAGGTGCCCGTGGAGATCTGAGCTGGGATGGTGGGATGTGGAGGCCTGAACGCTGCCAGCTGCCCTAGTGAGGAACCTTAAAGGAGTGTCCCCTTTACATCCGTACAGCAAGAAAAGAAACTCAAATATATCCTAGAAATGCTCATGGGACGGTTACAGTCAGATCAGTGACAGCTCCCTCCTGTGACACACACAACTGCCTTAAACCACTTAGTTAGCGAAGGTGAAATCTCCTCCTTGAGCCCACATGTGTGACCATAAAGTCTCTTGTTTGTGGGATCCCAAATGCCCAATGGACCCACTGACATGGCAGGTCACTGTCTGACAAGCTTCCTTTAACCAATCAGGTGAGGCGCTGCAAAAGTCCCTTGTGATGTCACTGCCACACCACCGCTGCCTTGCAGGGCTCCTATTCTGCCCCTGGCCAGCCCCTTGGCATGTTTGAGCTGCTCCCCCGTGCGGCCCTCCCACTCAGAGAGTTTCCAATCGGACCTGTCAGTGCAGAGAAGAGAATAGCGATTGTGGGGCCAGTTTGTGCCAGAGCCAGCTCTAGGTTTCTTGCCACCCCAAGCAAAACTTTTTTTGGCTGCCCCCTTTTTTTGTTGGCTTTTACACATTTGCACTTTCTAATTTTTTTTTACTGTTTAAAATTATTTAAAAATGAAAACTGAAAATGTGTAGTTAGTGAAATAAAACAGTTTCCTACTAGTGTACTCATTTTATTTTAATAAAATCACAATGACCAAAACCAAATTGATAGACCAGAGAGGGAGGTCCAAAAGCCACGCTCACAGAAAATGGGCTAATAAGGAGAAGTCCTGTGGCACCTTATAGACTAACTGATTTATTGGAGAACAAGCTTTCGTGGGCAAAAGATGAAAAGTGGGCAAAAGTGGGTCTTGGCCATGGACGATTTTCTGCAAATACTTCTTTTCCAGAAAAGCATCCTGCCAATGTAGACACGCTTTTTCCGAAAATGCTTATAATGGAAAACTTTTCCGTTAAAAGCATTTCCGGAAAATGGATGTAGACGTAGCCAGGGAGTGATGCTGCCTCCATCCTCTCCTATGGCCAGATGGGGGCCGGACCACGAGGCTTCTACCAGGATCGGGGTCAGGGACAGGCCTCCATTCAGGAAAGCATTGAGGAATTTGCTGAACCCCAGCTCTGTGCGGGACACAGTTCTCCATTTCAGCCCAGTTCTTGGTCTCCGGCTGCACATTACACTCTACTCTCAGCAGTGTCACTGGCTGCAGGAGACCTGCGGGAATATTTGTCTTGTGTCCCTAGAACACAGAGAGTTCCTAAAATATTCACCTGCTGCTCTGGGCACCGAACTGCCCTTTAACACTGAAGCACTATGTCTACACAGGCAGCTTCTTGCACAAGAATATCTTGTGCAATTGTTCTTGGGCAAGCAGTCTTGTGCAAGAAAATGTCCACACTGCCATGGATGAGCTGTGCTTTCGTGCAAGAGCATCCATGGCAGTGTGGACACTCTCTTGCACAAGAAAGCTCTGATGGCCATTTTAGCCATAGGACTTTCTTGCACAAGAAATCCCTGCCGAGAGTCCACACTGCCCACTTGCACAAGAGCTCC
Organism: Pelodiscus sinensis; assembly: GCF_049634645.1. Classification (NCBI taxonomy): domain Eukaryota; kingdom Metazoa; phylum Chordata; order Testudines; family Trionychidae; genus Pelodiscus; species Pelodiscus sinensis. The sequence continues at coordinate 6,686,592 of NC_134740.1, read as the reverse complement.
TGTGCAAGAGAGCTTACACCTGTTAAAAACGAGCATAGTTCTTGTGCAAGAAGCCCTCTCTTACCGCCATACTGTAAATCTTCTTGTGCAAGAGTGGGCAGGCAGTGTGGACTCTGTGCAGATTCTTGCTCAAGAATGGCCATACTTGCACAAGAAGCCCTGAGTGTAGACATAGCCTAGTGCCCTATAGCAGGGGTGAGGAACCTATTTTAGCTGGGGGTCGCTGACCCACAAAGAAGGAAGACACTCCTCACATTCCTCTTGCACACGGCAGCATGTGGGGCGGAGGGAGAGGGGTCAGCATAGTAGATTTTCTTTGCTCCAGCCTCATGATGGGGCAACAGTAGGGCTGGATTGAGCCCCCATCATTAGGTTCCCCACCCCTTTTATAGAGCAGGGAGTTCATGTGTCTCATTCTTTTATTCTTTCCTTTCTCCCATTGCCCCAGAGGACTATTGCCTGACCCAGCATAGAAACTAAGGGTTATTCCAGTACTGAGTGGGGATTAGGAGACAAATTAACCTTGTGTGAAGGGAAAGGAAAACTAAAGTGTTTCTGCCTGGTTTCGAACCAGGGACCTTTTGCGTGTTAGGCAAACGTGATAACCGCTACACCACAGAAACCAGCTGCTTTTACAGCCGCAGCGCCTTCCGCCCAGACACGCTCAGGTGAGCTTCAAGGCAGGTTTTTGGCCATCTCTGCTTCATTCTTTGTACTCCCCAGCCGTGTCCAGGGCATGGGGCAGAAGGCGCAGATGGAAGGTGGGATTCCAAACCCCTCATCTTAGGGACCGATATTCCGAGTGAGAAAAGAACAGAAAAGACCAGAGGCGGATGGGGTAACAGGGCACCTTTACCGCTGATTCTGGATCCGCCTCAGATCCCACCTACCTGGGATGTGAGAGAGTGAGGGTATGTCTACACTACCCCGCTAGTTCGAACTAGCGGGGTAATGTATGCATACCGCACTTGCTAATGAAGCCCGGGATTTGAATTTCCCGGGCTTCATTAGCATAAGCGGGGAGCCGCCATTTTTAAATCCCCGCTGCTTCGAACCCCGTGTAGCGCGGCTACACGGGGCTCGAACTAGGTAGTTCGGACTAGGGTGCCTATTCCGAACTACCGGTACACCTCGTTTCACGAGGTGTACCGGTAGTTCGGAATAGGACCCTAGTCCGAACTACCTAGTTCGAGCCCCGTGTAGCCGCGCTACACGGGGTTCGAAGCAGCGGGGATTTAAAAATGGCGGCTCCCCGCTTATGCTAATGAAGCCCGGGAAATTCAAATCCCGGGCTTCATTAGCAAGTGCGGTATGCATACATTACCCCGCTAGTTCGAACTAGCGGGGTAGTGTAGACATACCCTGAGAGACGAAGGGAGCCCAAACATGCTCCCTTATCTTAGTTAGCCCGCAGTGCAAATGCCCCTGTAGGCCACATGCGCCCTGTAGAGCCGAACGCGGCAGTGCGAGCACCCGCACAGCGCACAGACAGAGCCATGGGCTGAGGAGCGTTAGCCCGCCCCTGTCTGCTTATTTACTAGAGTTTGCTGAAGTCGGCTCATTATGGAGGGGTCCTGACTAAGTGCAGAGCCCTGTGTTCATTGGAGCTCAAAGGACCAATAACTGAGAAACCCAGCGACATAGCAGTGTAGCTAGAGAGCCCCCTTTAGAACCTTCCAGATTGAACCGCGTCTCTCTCTCGGATCTAGGGGCGGCGGACAATAAACCCGGGAAGGGGCTGGAGCGATGTATCCGTTCGGCTGGGAGACAAGCTACTGCCCGTCTCTCCAGGGCGGAGTCACCATCTCTGCAGCCACCGCCAGGTTCCAGCTCTCGCTGCAGCTCCGCTGGCTGACAGCTGGAGACAGCGCCCCCTACTGCTACGCCAGAGGGGCCAACAGTGGCACAGAGCGCAGCGGAGACCTGGCTCAGAAGGGAGGTTGTTTCTACACACACACACACACGGGGCGGTGTTGATGTCCCCGGACTTGCACTGATTGGAGCTAAATACCAGTTTATTAGGTTGCAGATCGCTCTAGCCCTGAGAGGGCATCGCCGATGGATGCCTCTTTTGTCCGGAGCGGGATTTAAATTCTGGCAGCAAAGACTACAAGGCACCACTGGGAGTTGAACCCAGGATCTCTTGTTTACTAGACATGCACTTTAACCAGCTAAGCCATGGCACCCTCCCTGAAAGTTTTTTTCCTTACTGTTCTACTTTATTGCCCAAGACAAAGCCTTCACAGTCCAAAGTAGAGACACTCCCCATTTCCCTCAGCACTTCCACACCTACTGGAAGAGAAATCCGAATTTACCCATCCAGGTGCTCTAAATGGGCCGCTTCTGAAGGTATTGGAAGTCTCTCCAGCTTCTCTTGTCACTCCTCTCAGAGAAGCCTTAAGCACCTGCTCTTGCAATGTTAGGGGACACATGGAAATGACTTGAGGGTCACTCCTCCACACAGATAACAAAGGCTGTGCCCAGAGTGGGATCTCGCGAGTCTATACTACATCAGCTAGAACAGGGGTCTCCAAACTTTTCAGCCCGAGGGCCACATTAACTATCAAACAGCAGTTCGGGGGCCGACTACACACTTGAGGTCCAAATAAAAAACAATCAAAACATGGATGTTGTTTTTAATTATTTATTTAATATTATTTTATTCAGTTATTATTTAATAACACATTGATACACTACTAAAAAGTAAGCAGCGAATAAGGTTTTGCAATGTAATGATCGGTTGGAAAACATAACGCACTACTGCGTGCCTCTATTTTAATTCGGTAAAAACATAACGTCCACGTAAGCGGCGGCTGATCTTGGCAGGATACATGTAAATTTCCGTAATTTTTTTTCCGTAGACAAAAAGGTCTCCACGGGCCGGATGAGAGGGCCTCGCGGGCCGCATCCGGCCCGCGGGCCGTAGTTTGGAGACCCCTGAGCTAGAACACCTGGGCTACGTCTACACTGGCCCCTCTTCCGGAAGGGGCATGTAAATTTCACGAGTCGTCGTAGGGAAATCCGCGGGGGATTTAAATATCCCCCGCGGCATTTAAATAAAAATGTCCGCCGCTTTTTTCCGGCTTTTAAAAAAGCCGGAAAAGAGCGTCTAGACTGGCCCCGATCCTCCGGAAAAAGTGCCCTTTTCCGGAGGCTCTTATTCTTACTTCAAAGCGGCGGACATTTTTATTTAAATGCCGCGGGGGATATTTAAATCCCCCGCGGATTTCCCTACGACGACTCGTGAAATTTACATGCCCCTTCCGGAAAAGGGGCCAGTGTAGACGTAGCCCCCGGCTGTGTCTACACTGGCCACTTATTCCAGAAAATCAGCCGCTTTTCCAGAATAACTTGCCAGCTGTCTACACTGGTGTGACGTAGTGGGGGTACCTGGCTGGTTTCTATGCTGCTGGCTCTGGGGGCCACGACCCAGCAAAACAGGATGAGTCACTATGCAAACCAGTGGCCAGACACCCCCCATGGAGAGGAACAAAGGAAGGTGGAATGCTGCCCTGGCTGGGGGGCAGGGCTGGAAGTTAGTTAGTTGGTGGCTGGCTGTCTGTGAGCATGGAGGAGACAGCCTAGGGAGAGGAGCTGGAGTTTAGGGGCCCAGTCTCCCCCATCTCAAGGGGGCCTGAGGCATCCTAGCCCAGCTCTGTGAACAGATTCCATCTGTGCTGTGCTGCATCCTGGAGAGGCAATAAACTTCCTCTATTCCACTGGCTGGTGCAGTCTGTTTGTGCCATTTCGGGGTGCAGGAGACAGGGGACCCCCAACGCGCCGTCACAACTGGCCCCTTGAATTTCCGGAAAAGCACTGACGATCTACTGTAAGAAATCAGCCGCTTTTCCAGAAATATTATGCTCTTATTCCGGCAAAAGTCCTTTTTCCAGAAAACTGTTCCGGAAAAGGGCCAGTGTAGATAGCACAGGAGTGTTTTCCTCAAAAAAGCCCCAATCGCGAAAATGACAATCCAGGCTTTTTTGCAGAAAAGAGTGTCTAGATTCGCCATGGACGCTTTTCTGGAAAAAGTGCTTTTCTGGAAAAGCATCCTGCCCATGTAGACACACTTTTTCCGGAAATACTTGTAACAGAAAACTGTTCCGTTAAAGCATTTCCGGAAAAGGGTGCCAGCGTAGAGGTAGCCCTGAAGATCTGCAGGATCAGGGATCAGTATTCACTGTAGCATAGACCTGCCCACAGAGAGACCCTGACAGTGGCCAGATGGGACAGGGTCAGTCTCAGAAACGTTTGTAGCTTTGCCACATGGAATCTCCTTCTTGAGGTTTCTGCTTGAGGTTGGAAAGAGAATTTGGGGTCACATTCATGAGCGCAAGGAGGAGACTCGGTTTAGCTTTCACAGCAACGCAATTTGGAGAGATTTGTGTGTAGGAAGGAGCAATAAAGAGGAGGCTTTCCCTGACTGACAGCAGATCTAGGGGAAACAGGACTACAAACCAGCGATAAGAGTAGGAGTCGAACCCACGTGTGCAGAGCACAATGACTGGGCCACCTCCTCGGAACCAGTTTTATTTCTTCCGAAGTACCCAAAGTCAGCGCTGCTGGGAACCCGTGTGGCTCTTGCTGGCGGGCCAGGGACACCTTAAACATCCCCTGCGCGCAGAGAGGCGTGTCGGCTATTCCCAGCAGGTCTAGGAGTGTAATGGACAGACGCGCGTGGAGTGGTCACAGGGCAGCTGCACACAGCTCCGGCCGGGCGGGGCGGGAAGTCCCAGCCTCTGGAGGGGCATTTCGGGGACTGGCCGCTAGTGACACTGTCTGTCTCTGCTCTGATTGCCCCTGACGGCGAGACACCGGCCCCTACAGCAGCGGGGACAGTCCCAGGCGCTCGGCGCTTATCACTTCTCTACAGCTGCTGTGTCCCCGGGACTCCCTCTCCCCTCCCTTGGCTCCCTCAGGTCCCGGCCACGCAGAGCTTCCCGCCTGCCCCGGTCCTGTGGATTTGAGCCTCCAGGCTGCTTCCAAAGGGCCCCCGGGAGAAAGGGAATTTCCTTCAGGCACTGGTGTGACGGCGCGTTGGGGGTTCCCCGTCTCCTGCACCCCGAAATGGCACAAACAGACTTCACCAGCCGGTGGAATAGAGGAAGTTTATTGCCTCTCCAGGATACAGCACAGCACAGATGTAGTCTGGTCACAGAGCTGGGCTAGGATGCCTCAGGCCCCCTTGAGATGGGGGAGACTGGGCCCCTAAACTCCAGCTCCTCTCCCTAGGCTGTCTCCTCCATCCTCACAGACAGCCAGCAACCAACAAACTAACTTCCAGCCCTGCCCCCCAGTCAGGGCAGCATTCCACCTTCCTTTGTTCCTCTCCATGGGGGGTGTCTGGCCACTGGTTCAACAAGTTTGGCCTTACCTCTGCCTAGCGAGGTTTTCCCTGCTGGGCCGTGCTCCAGACAGCAGGGGTCACCACAGCCCAGCAAGTACCCCCACTACGTCACAACTGGCCCCACAGGTGAGGAATGGGGGTGACTCTCCGGCCACCGTCAGGATTCACTGGGCTCCTGCCGCACAAAGAAAATTAAAAGTCACCCTGTTAGACACGGGCTCTGCCCCTCCCTTCTCAGATTCAGGGCCTGGCGCTCTGCGCTCGCGGGGAAGGCTGAGTGAGTCCAGCCCTTCGGTCGCGGGGCAAGCAGGCAGCGGAAAGAAACACAGACCCGGCCTGGGCACTCTCGCTCGGGTAGCTGGGAAGAGGAGTCCGCGGGGCTCGAACCCCCCGCTCATTATCGTGTCTCTCCTGCTTCCCGTCGAGCTGCCCTCAGGGACCAGACCGGCCCCTCCGCAGCGCTGTTCCCTAGCGCATCCCTGCACACCGCGTCCTTGGGAACCGAGAAGCCTCGACAGAGCCTCGTCCGCCGCTGGGACCATCAATTCTCGTTCCCGTGGCCAAGTCACCACGGGCTCTGAGCTGGCTCCTGTCCCGCGTGGCTGTTGTGACGCGCTCACTGTGACGTCACTGCCTCCCGAACTGCCTTCAGCTGAGGAGTTGCAAAAGGCCCTTCTGATGTCACTACTCCCTCCCCCCCCCCCACGCCTCTTTGAAGGGCTTATCACACCCATCCCCCCATAAAGCCTCTGTCAGTCTCTGGGGCGGCCACCAGCCTCTCTTCCTGCCCCATCTGCCCCCCCCCCCGGGAGAAACTCCCCCTCTGGGCATCTCCCGGCCTTGTGTGTCCTAGGCAGGCTCCGGCAGATTTTAGAGGAGCCAGCGGGCCAAGGGTCGCCTGGAGCTTTTACCCTCGCACCGGGGAGATGTTTGAGTCTCCAGCCCTGCGCCGGCAGCGGTTCTTCCCCCGGATGTTCATCTCTGCTGGGTCACAGCCAAATGCAAATCACTGGCCCAGCGGAGTCTCCTTGGTCTCCTGTAGGGCCCAGTCCCCTGCACCCTCCGACCTGCCTTCCCCGAACACTGTGACGTAGTGGGGGTACTTGCTGGGCTGTGGTGACCTCTGCTGTCTGGAGCAAGACCCAGCAGGGAAAACCTCATTATGCAAAGGTGACTCCATACTGGTTGAACCAGGCAACCCTCCATGGGGAGAAACAAAGGAAGGTGGATGCTTCCCTGGCTGGGGGCAGGGCTTGGAGAGGGAGTTAGTTCCTGGCTGGAAAGCAGGGGAGAAGGACCTGGGGAGGGGGTTGGGATCCCCCCATCTCAAGGGGGGCACTGAGGCCTCAGCCCCCAGTTCCTGTAACTAGATTAGATCTGTGCTGTGCTGTATCGTGGAGAAGCAATAAACCACCTGTATTCTACTGGCTGGTGAAATCTGTTCTGGGGGTGCAGGAGATGGGGGAACCCCAACGCGCCGTCACACCCCGTGGATGGAGCTTCCAGCGGCGAGCGACAAGGTGCCGTAAAAGCAAGAGCCCTGGAGCCGTGTCTCTCTGGTGTAATGGGGAGACCTGTCCCCAAGGGGACATCGCCATGTGCCGAGTGCCCACCCCCTGGCGCCCCTTATATCCGGCCCGGGGAACCCGCATGCAAATCCCTGCCCGGGGGTTCCTGTTAAATACCAGCGCCTGGTTCTAGGAGCCTCAGTCTCCGCCCAGACACAGCCCTGCCCGGCCCTGCCCGCTGGGGAGTTGCCCTCAGTGCCCGGGAACGAGAATGGAATCTCTGCTGCTTTTCCTCGCCCTGCTCGCCACCCCCAGCTGTGAGTGTCCGTGGGGCACGTGGTGAAATTAGTGTCCCACAGAGAGACGTTGAATGGCTAAATCCTCCCTCGCTTGCTTTCCCTTTCCCCAGGAGAGTGTGGACCAAGGGCAGTCAGGGGTGTGGCCCATCTGGAGGGGCGGAGCCGCGTGGGCAGGTATGCAAATGTGTGTGCGAGTGAAGCATTGTGGGAGTAGGAGCAGGCTGCCCAGCGAAGCCCTAATCTGCAAGCGGGGATCTGGGGTCTCGGGACTGGGGGGGCGGGTGGCAGCAGGCAGCAGCGGGAAGCGGTGCCGGCGGGGTTGTTTGGAGGTGGAGGTGGGAGCCACCGTGATGTGAGAGTTCGGGGCGCGTGAGGGCTGGCGGGGGCTCTGGGACAAGGCTTTATACTTACCTGGCAGGGGAAATACCACGCTCAGGAAGGTGGTTTTCCCAGGGTGAGGCCCATCCATTGCACTGCGGGTGCGCTGGCCCCTGCGATTTCCTCAAACAGAGGAAACTCGACTGCACAATTTGTGGTAGTGGGGGACTGCGTGCGCGCTTTCCCCTGGTATAGTTGCTGAAAAAAAGACAATCTTCTTTCCGCGTTAGGGAATTAAGCTGACATGAATAACTCTCACCTATTTTGCACCCATGCAGTTAAACAGATTCCCCAAGAACCGTTCCCGGCGGTGTATAAAGCAGGGTTAATGTTTGACGCTAGGAATTGTGTTCGCTCCGCTTTGGAAGTTTTTCATCTTAAGTATCATCAGTTTATTTCCCCGCGGGGCTGGGCTCGTTGCTCGTTTTTGTTTCTTTGCTTTTTCCTTGTCTGGCAGGAGAATGGTCTGACCAAAACCGCGTGTTTCTCCCACCTTCTTGGGAAGTTCTGATCCAAGCTACAAGCTCCCCGCCCCCACTCACCTCTGGACCCAGCTTGGGTGTTGGCACCCCCGAGTAACGCAAACGTTTAAGAAAACGAAGGTCGGAAGAAACTGCCCCGGGGCGCTCTCAGGGCGGCCGAGTGATCTAACAAAGCGGCCCACTCCAGGGCCTGCCTGTCCCCTCATGGGTGTTCTGGTCTCCGAACTCAGCCGTGGGTTCAAATCCCGCTCCGGGCGCCGCCTTTGCTTCCTGTGCGGAGAAGTAACCGCATGTCCATGTCCCCCTGTTATTGCAACAACACGCGCTTAGGAATCTGCCGGTTCGGGGCACCTGGACAGGTACGTTCTGGCTCGTTCCCCAGGAGATAGTTGGTCTTGTCTGGGCTTTGGTAGGCTGAGGGGGAGGCGGAGGGGAGAAGCGCAGCAAACACTGATCAGAATCTGTCCCTTCTCCCTGAGGAAACAGGAACCCAAAGGGCGCCCAGAACTATTTTAACTCAGACAAGTATCACAAACGCTGGAAGAGCTTCTGCAACGTGCCCGGGGCTGGAGTGGGTGGGACGGTGGAGCGGGATCACAGTCTAAAACCCGTCCCTGCAAGGCCGCATCGCCATCACCGCGGATTCTTCCAGCACCAAGTATTATCTGCGGCTCAGCTCGCTGACAGCTGCAGACACCGCCACGTATTTCTGTGCCAGACACAGTGCAGGGACCGGCACAAACAGGGGAAGCGGATTCTGAGCATGGCAGTGAAACCAGAGCAGCAGGGAGAGCTGAGACCTGAGCCTCGCCCCTTCCCACAGGGACACGGACAGGGATTGGCCTCCTTCGGCTACAGCCCAGAACTTTCCCGCCTTCCAACGTCCCTCCCTCCCGCTGTTCGCTGCTGTGACCGGGGCAAATCCAGCCTGGCTCGCTCTGCCGGTCACACGGGGCGGCCTCTCGGCTGCACAGACCCAGCCAGGGGGAGCCGGCCCCAGTCTCCCGCCCCGAGCCCCCTTTGCACAAATCCCCGCTCCAGTGACCGACTCCTGCTGCTTCCCCTTTGCCGCCTTCGCCTGCGGTTTGTGAGAGCCCGGGTCACCCCCCGGACTGATCCAAACCCTCATTCCCCGCCCGCGCCCGGGGAGAGGCTGCCGGACACACCGCGCTCGCCAGCCCCTTATTTGTAGCCTTCCAGTGAGTGACCCAGCCCCGTGCAACCCCTTCCAGGCACCGACCTCCTGACCCGCATGGACAGGACCTCGGACACCTCCACGCAACGGGATAACTACGTGACAATCGGGCCCTAAATTCAATACCGGGGAACCGGGCTCGAACCCGGCAGCTGCTTCTCCCCTTTAACCCACCTCCCTGGAGCTGGGCGCTGCACAAACACAGCGGGGCAGAGTCTGACTCCGCCCTGAGCCCCGAGCCAGCGATTCAGAGTTAAGGGAAGGAGCCTGGGTCCGTTATAAGCAGCGGGCCATGCAAATAGGGGAGAGAGGTTCCTGTTTAAATCAGAGCCTCTCTCTGCCCAGCCTGCACCCGCAGGGACAACCCGCAGCCCCTTGGCTCAGAGCAGGGACCAGCCAGTCCCCGGAGAACTTTCCCCGCCAGCAGCAGAGACAATGAGACTTTGGGTCGCAGCTGTTTTCATCCTAGCAGCTCTGGAAGGTATTTAGTTCCCGATGAAGCGGCAGAGCCCAGACAATTCTGGCTGGTTTTATGCCGGTTCTTCTAACATCCCTTTATTCGCAGGTGCCCGGTCCCAGGAGCTGGTGGAGTCCGGGGGGGATGTGAAGAAGCCCGGAGACTCTCTGCGCCTCTCCTGCAAAGCCTCCGGCTTCACCTTCAGCAGCTTCGAGATGAGCTGGGTCCGGCAGGCTCCCGGGAAGGGGCTGGAGTGGGTCGCGTATATTTCCAGCGATGGGAGCGCACAGCTCTACGCAGACTCAGTCAAAGGCCGATTCACCATCTCCAGGGACAATCCCAACAACCTGCTGCACCTGCAAATGACCGGCCTGAAGCCCGAGGACACCGCCCGCTATTACTGCGCGAGAGACACAGCGACACGAAACCTATTGACTCTCCTGCACAAACCCAGGCTGCAGAACCCGCGGCCGCCACGCGGGGGCAGCAGAGACACGAACAACCGGGCGCTGCGCACAGAACCGAGAACAAACTTCGGTGGATGAAATACAAACCCGCGGGGAGATTTTAACCCTTTCGTTGCCTAGAAACGCCCCCTCTCCCCCCCCCCCCCTTGCTTCACGGTGTTCCCCTGGGCCTGCGGGGCAGACATCGCCGGCTGCCTCAGCCAGTCCCGTGGAGGCGGGAGCCCTGTTCCCACGGCCCGGCTCGGCTTGCTGATCGGGCACTTGCACTGATGTAAACCGGGATTCATTGGACTCGTTCCAACGTGGCTCCTGCGCTCCCCTTCCCCCACAGAGACCCGGGTCCAGCTTCCTCGGAGCCACCCCGGCCCGGGAGAGAAAGTCCCTCGTGGCCTGGGCTCTGCAGCAAGTCACGCAGAGAGGTGGCAGCGGTTCCTTCTGCCCCTCGGCTCTGTGCCAGCGCCCGTGGGGCGGAGGGTGACGGAAGGAAACACGCAGACAGACCACAGTCAGTTATCAGAGGCCTTAGGAAGCAAGAGCGGCTGGACACTGGGTCTATTTCGGACAGCAGAGGGGACTTGAGTCCAGGTGCGCCCCTGTGCCTGTTACAGAACAGGAGTGACTGTCCGCAGCTGGGACAGGACACACACACACGAACCGCACACACAGTAACACACAGCGCAGACACACAAACAAATCAAACACAGTCACTCAGACACAGAGACACTCGGACACACTCACGTCTCCTCCCCTTTTCTGAGGCTGAAAGGGCGAAGAGGGGGAATCGGTTCTGTGGTTACTGACGGGAGAGATCCGCACGGGGGCAGCAAAGCGTCACGTTCGCTTCGGAGACTGAACGTTTGGCCTCGGCTCTGCAGGCTGGGCTGGAACCGCAGCGCGGGGCTCTACCCAGCCTAATCGCTTCCCAGTCAGTACGAGTTCGGTACCCGGCGCCCCTTGGAAGTTCGCCTATCGCCGCTCACAGGCAGATTTTCTCCATTGGAGAGTGCCGAAAAGAAGACGAATAAAGTTAACTGAATTTGTGTCGCTTTTTATTCCCAAGTCCAGCTCACCCGGTCTGGGACAGGCTATGACCCGGCTTTCCAAGGGCGACTCACCATCACCAGGGACAATTCTGGAAGCACGGCCTGGCTGCAGCTTTAGTCCCTCCAGAGAGCGTTTGCACCGGTCAACAGTCCGGGATAATTTCGCCCCAAACTTCATAGCCCCGTGACTCACTTAAGTCGCATGGTAACGAAAGTTTTCTGGCTGAAGCGCTAAGTCACTTTTCAAAGTATGAATTAGGCCCCTGTGTCACTTGTGACACCAACAAAATATCCCTGAGCAAATGTCGTGAATGCCAGACAACGGGAGACTTGGGGGAAGAATCTTTCAATATCTCCTGCTGAAGCTAATACCCATTAAGTCTGAAAAAATAAGGGGGGGTGCCCCCCATGTCACCCTCCCTTTCACAGTGGAAGGTGGGGTGTCAAATCCCTGCTCCCACATCAGGCTGAGGAAGGATGATCTTGGCTGTATCATTTGCTAGGCAAGTGATCTAACCACTAGGCAATAGGAAGCACCATCAACTCCTTCTGTGGTCAAGTGATTTGGGGGCGCTATTATCAGCTGAGGCTCTTACCTCCAAGGCTGTGAATCCCAGCTGGAGCTCGGTACCTAACTCCCTTCTCGGCATTTGCTCGAGCTAGAAGCTGCATGAGGCAACCCTCCCCCGAGTGGTGGCTTTGGAAGGCCCCCTAGCTCTGTGATCACCGTACGCAAGGAGGCTGAGGTAAATACGGTGAAGTGGGTGCACGCTAGGGGCTGACCCTGGCAGACCGAATCAGGCCCTCGGGCCAGTATCTGAAGCAAGTTGCAAGAGACCGGAAGTCACATGACATGTTTACCTTACCCGTGTGTCCTGCACGAACCCCCGACACTTGTATGTTCCTATCAGCCCTGGTACCTGCTTCTCACCGCACTGGGAAGCTCTTTGTAAGGAGAGGTCAGTTCTGTTATGCCGTGCTTCACAGATTGGGAAACTGAGGTACACGGAGCTGAAGGGATTTGCCCGCCGTCACCCAGCAGGAGGGACACAGTCAGGATCCGCATGTAAGTCTCCTGAGTCCGAGCCCGGTGCTTTGTCCACACAAGCCAGCATGCTCTGTACTCAGCAATGCCCACGTGACCCGTGCGGTGCAGCAGCTCAGACTAGGGGATCCCAGCAGAGATTTCTGGTAACAATAACTAAACAATAAAATAATAAATCGTGTCCCTCCCGCTGGCTCACCCACGTGTGCAGGCCCCTCACAGACACCTCAGGGTGAGGGATGTGGCCCCTTCCCAAGGGCCGGGATCGCTGTGACTGCGGGTGTGTGCAGCGCCGAGCACAACGGGGCTGCGGACTTGGGTTCGGTTTCTAGGCGACACCTCGCTGGTGACTCGTGGGAGCCGCACGAGCCGCTCGCTGGGGACTGTGAGGCCGGGGCCGCATCTCTGGGCACTAAAGAGCGAACGAACCGGCCCCTGCTTTGCATGCCGCGCGCCCTATGCAAATGAGGGGTTTGTTTCCCCTCCAGCACAGACTATTTCTTGTCCCGCGGCTCCTCCCAACGCCCAGCCCGTGTCGCTCCCTCCGGGTCTCGGTGCCTGTGTCTGTCCGGCTGCCCAGCGGGGAGATGAAATTCCTGCTCCCGTCTCTCCTGCTCTGTGCCCTGGCGGCAGGTAAGTGCCTCGGCGCGAGCTGTCTCTGCCCCGCGGAGCCCGCCGCGCCCCGCGCTCTGGCTGAGGTTTCTCCTGGCTCTTTGCAGGTGGCCGCTCCCAGGTGACACTGCGGCAGCCCGGAGCCGCCCAGGTGAAGCCTTCGCAGACCCTGAGCCTCACCTGCTCCGTGTCCGGATTCTCTCTCACCACTACCTGGTATGGAGTGGGCTGGATCCGACAGCCCCCGGGGAAAGGCCTGGAGTGGTTGTCCACTGTGTGGTGGGATGATGGCAAGTGGTACCAGGACTCGCTGAAAAGCCGCTTGAGCATCTCCAGGGACACCTCCAAGGGCGAGGTGTATTTGGAAATGAGAAACCTGGAAGCCGGAGACGGCGGCACCTATTACTGCGCCAGGGCTTACACAGTGACACAGAGCCCAGCAGGGACTCGTACAAAAAGGGGAAGCGGATTCTGAGTAGCGCAGCGAGGCCAAATGAGCTCAGAGCAAAGAGATTTCCCGAACCGACCAACCTCTCTCTCAATGAAAAGAAAGAATATTTTCCACCCGGGCGTATCCGCCTCCCTCTCCCGGGCGGATGCGAACAGCTGTGCCAGACAGAAGCAGCCCTTCCCCAGCTGGAATAGAGCCCCTGTCGCTCAGGCTTTCTAGTTAGGCACTAGAGCAGCGTTTCTCAACCAGTGATACGAGAACCATTTGGGGTACTTGAGAGAAGTCTGGGGGTAGATGGGTCCCCGTTTAAGGTGCCTGTAGCCTGGGTGCATCTGAAATGGGGGGCCAAGGAAGGTCTCAAGGAAGTGGGGGTGCACTCGCACTTGCCCACCGAGGTGCTGATGGGGAATGACCTAGAGGAGTGGCCCCATGAATCCCAGCGGGCTCTAGTCACTACCCGGAGCCAGAGCCAGCGAGGGGCTGGCAGCCTGGGTCCAGGGAAGGACTCCAGGCAGAGTCCTCAGGTTCCCATCCCAGCGGACACGGGGTCCAGCCAGGCTGGGACTCCGGATCTAGGCAAAGGTGGGGTACAGGTCCCGATCCCTGCCTCAGCAGCTGAATTCCAGGCTGAGGTGCAGGCAGACCCCTCCTTGCAGAGGCTGAGGGACCAGGCTGGCCTCCGTGCAGTTCAGCCCCTGGGGAGAGGTGGCCAGGAGAGATTCCTGCAGGAGTGTGGACTCCTGTTCCGTGAATGGCTTCCCCCCAGGAAGGTGAAGGCATGGGGGGTCCAGCGGCAGCTGGTCGTCCCCCGAAAGTATCGCCTCAAGCTGCTGTATTTGGCCCACGACGTCCCTGTTTGGGGCCACCGGGGGATCCGGAGCACCCGGCTGAGGCTGCTCCAGCACTTCTATTGGCCGGAAATCTTTACAGCCTGTGACGGCGCGTTGGGGGTTCCCCGTCTCCTGCACCCCGAAATGGCACAAACAGACTGCACCAGCCAGTGGAATTGAGGGTGGTTTATTGCTCCTCCAGCACAGCGCAGCACAGATGTAATCTGGTCACAGGAACTGGGCTAGGATGCCTCAGGCCCCCTTGAGATGGGGGAGACTGGGCCCCTAAACTCCAGCCCCTTCTCCTAGGCTCTCCTCCATGCCCTCCGACAGCCAGCAACCAACTCACTAACTTCCAGCCCTGCCCCCCAGCCAAGGCAGCATCCACCTTCCTTTGTTCCTCTCCATGGGGGGTGTCTGGCCACTGGTTTGCATAGTGACTCATCCTGTTTTGCTGGGTCGTGGTACCCACGGCAGCCAGTGGGGGTTCCCCCAGAGCCAGCAGCATAGAAACCAGCCAGGTACCCCCACTACGTCACACAGCCGTGCAGCGGTACTGCCGGTCCTGTGACTCCTGCCAGAGGGGCGGGAAGGCCCAAGACAGGAGTAAAGTGGCTTGGGGGTCCCTACACCATATGGAGAGTTATGGGAGGGGAAGGCCTCCCTGGATGGAGCGTCGGGGGTGGAAGCCACCCTGGCTGTCCAGAGAAGGCTCGCTGGGCTCATGGCCCCGGCCTGAGGGGGGCATTGGAATCGTTCTGGGAGGGGCTGGTGGGCAAGGCGAGGCATGGGATAAAGACCTGATTCAGAAAGCACCCTGCTTAGCATCAGGGCCACCTCTAGGTTTTCTGCCACCCCAAGCAAAACATTTTTTGCCCCCCCCTTTTTTTGTCCGGGGAGGGTGCACACACAAATGCAGCTTGTGCAGCTTCCTAGAGGGTGGGGCACATGCTTCAGAGGGGGAGCCCAAACCCCGGGGCATTTTCATCTCCTAGGAGAGCACCAGGGACTCCCCACGTGAGGACAATGGGAGCTGTGGCAGGTTCATCCACAGCAAGTCAGTTACAGACTTCCAAAGCAGGCAACTGCTCACATCACCTAGTGCTGGAGGCCGAGTCCCACTCCGTACTCTGCAAAGGGATTTTATTAGAAGTCTTATAATCACTCAGACTCCATCCCCAACACATAAACTGTCCGACTCTTGGTGTCCAGGGACAAGAATCAGCCTCACTCTACAATGAAACAGTTCAAAGGGATTAAGAGAACTTTTGTTTCAACTCCCCAGCTCAACTGTCCAGAACAAGACAGGCACCACACAACAAAACCTCACTAGCCTAGGACCTATTCCATGAGAGCAGCCCGGTGCTTTTTCCTTCAGGGACGGACAAAACAGCCTCTGAAGCAGGGTGGATTGATTTAAATAGCTTTGATTTAAATCTCTAATTTTCATCATGATTTAAACTGGCAAGCAGAAACCCAAGGTTTAAATGAGTAATTAATCATTTAAATTATACTTTTAAAATATTTTCCTAATATTTCCTGTTTTACCTCATTTATGATTTGCTAAGTGGTGCCTACTTTTTTTAAAACATAAGATTTGCATCTACTTCTGTCTGGAGGGAAATTCTATTTAAAATAAACAAAACCAGCATTTAATTTTGTATGAAATAAAGCTACCTTAAATGTGAAGGACACACAACAAACATGTATCCAAACACATTTTGCCTCTAAAATTCATTTTTTAAACAAAGGAAATATCCCCGTCTCCTCTCTCCAGTCCCCACCTCCCCCCCACTCATGGGTGCACCGCAACCCAGCTCCACAGACAGCGCCACCTCCTCCCCCCCCCCCCCGGGAGCAGGGGAAGTTGCCAGCTGCCCCCGCCCAGCCAGGAGCTGTTCAATAGGCTGAAATGGTCATTTTGGCCTGTCTGATGCGTCAGACACCCCTGCCCACTGGTCCTCCCTATGGCCCATCTGTGCGCCATCCTCCATGTAGCGACACCCTGCCTGCCCCCCAATCCAAGTGCCCACACACGGCCTGCCCCCTCAAGTCCCAACACCCACACACTGCCTATTCCCCCCAAATCCCAACACCTAATGCTGCCTGGCCCCCCAAGTCCCAACAGCCACATACTGCCTCCCCCCCAACACCCAATGCTGCCTGCCCCCCAAACCCCAACACCCATACGCCCCCTGCCCCCCCCAGGCCTCAACACCCACACTCCATCTGGCCCCCGTAAGTCCCAATGCTGCCTGGCTGCCAACACCCAACACTGCCTGGGAAATACCAGCCATGGGCAGCCAAAGAGACTCTACTGTGAGCCAGGAGCGTATTGTAGATCTTTCGATTATATCAATTGAAAAAGACCTGTGTAAAGAAATGGACTTTACTGACATAATTGAAGAATGTGCTGCCAAAAGAGCTAGACAGCTAGAATAGATTTAAATACAAATGAAAATGTTTAATTATTAATGCAGAATTGTGTTTAAGAATGAATTATAATATCATTAAAACAAAAATTATCCAAGTAAATTTAAGTTTATATCAAATTTACTCAATTCACATTTAATATGCAAATAGCCTTCAATTTGCACATGTGATGCCTTTTTTCTGTTTTTTCTCCAAAAGGGGGGGGGGCGCAAAATTGTGCCGTCCTGGGCCCCACAAAACCCTCATCCGTCCCTGCCCAGCCTCCCTGCCCTGATCCCCTCATGTACCCCAGCCCAAACTCCTGCACCTTCACTGCTACAAGCCTGCAGCTTGCACACTGCTAGAAATAATCCAGGACACTCTGGATGCAGGTGAAAACAAGCGGAGGATTTATTATTCACCAGCTGATGGAGTGACACGCAGGGGTTACCCTGGTGAACACTGGTTAATTAACACAATACAATAGGTTATATAGTTAGCAGGTGGACGGAGGAGAAATGATTTGCTAGGTCTAGCAGCAAGACGAAATGAGCACATAAGCCAATAGAACTACTAAAGATGACATAATATCTCCGTCCATTGCAAAGTAACAACTTATTAATTAATATACGGGTGGTTATTGTTTAAATACCAAAACATGTCAGCAAAACAGTAATAACATTTTAGTCTGCATAGATGATGATGTTGCTATAGCAGGCGGGTATGGCCTTGAGTTGGTGCAGCGCTTGGTTCTCAGGCTTATTATCTAGGAGTGAAGCAAGACAGTTTAAGCAAATTTTATCTCAAGCAAAATGTGTCACGTTACCAACTGAGACCCTGTTCGAGTGTTTTAGAACGTGGTTGCTATGGTGCTCAGGGTCTTTTACTGTCTGCAGCTCTTATCCTGACTGTGGTGTTCCCAGGCCTTAATCCTAAAATGGAGTTATGCTGTTTAGAGGCCTACTAGCACATTTAGGGCTGCCTCAGTTTACCCTACCCACACAACCCCAACCCTCCCCCTGACACCAAAACTGTGCAGCCTGGGATCCCTTGAGCCAGCATCCTCTTCTCTACTTCCTCCTGCATCCAGATTCCCTCCCAGAGCTGGCACCTCTCACCCCTTCCCACTGTATTTTTTGTGAGGTACAATAGCAGTGGCGACAGCATGAAAGGCCAGCACAAAGTCGTTGAGCTCCCTTCTCCCCCCCCCCCCCCGTTCTCCCCAAAAAAGACCCCGGGGAAAAGTTGTTAACCAAAAAAAAAGAGAGAGAAGCCGTGCCCTGGGATGGAAGTACCAACATCTATTCCCCCCCGCCGCGTGGTGGTGGTTTGTTTTTTTTCTCAACAACTTTGTCCCCGCTCTTCACACTGTCTCCATTGCTATTGTGGCTCTTCGTCTCAAACGGGTTGGCTACCCCTGGTCAGTGTCTTATTGGACCGGTCACATGCTCCCTGCTGGCTCTCGGTGCAGAGCTGGCCCAAGGCACAGAGCATGCGACCGACACCTGCACCTCTCTCTGGGCTCAATCTCTCCAGCTCTTTTTATTTCACAGAGCCACCAGTTCATGTCCCTTGCAGCCTGCTGGTACCTCCCCAGTAGCATTGGCCATTGGTCCTAACTATAACGGAGCAAGGGTTTGGAAAAGGTCCCTGCACCCGCGTTGCTCACTAGACTGTGACTCTACAAGGGCAGGGCAAGAAGGTCACAGATGGGAGTGGAAATAAAACCTTCTATTTGGTCGGCTTTGATACTGGCCCTAACCCCACCCATGCTGCAGCTATTCCATTGTCACCTAAGCAACCCAATGGGCCAATATCTTGGAAACCTTAATTTCCTGCAAGTTTTGCACAGGGCCTCCTGGACCTCCCTGTTTCTCAGGGCGTAGATGAGTGGGTTGACCAGGGGCGTCAGGACGGTGTAGGAGACTGAAAGAACTTTCTTGAAATCGCTCAGGTGGTCGGTGGTCGGGAACATGTAGGCAATCAGGAGCGCTCCATAGTAAACACTCACCACGATGAGGTGGGAGGAGCAGGTGGAAAAGGCCTTTTGCCTCCCAGTGGTGGAGGGGATTCTGAGGATGGTGCTGATGATGCAAAGGTAGGACACCGAGGTGAGCAGGAAGGGGACCAGTGAGAAAATCAAGCACATTGAGAACGCCAACGTGTCCATCAGCAGAGGGTCATTGCAGGAGAGTTTTACAAGGGGAATAAAGTCACAAAGGAAATGGTCGATAGTGTTGGGGCCACAGAAGGTTAACTGGGTTATTGACACTGTGGTTATACTACAAGCAAGGAATCCACCTGTCCATGATCCCCCGGCAAGCTGGAGACAAGACCTGCCACTCATCTGGGCTGCGTAGTGTAGTGGGTTGCATATGGCTAGATACCGGTCGTAGGACATCACCGATAGGAGGAGGCATTCTGTGACCAGCAGAGCACCGAAGAAGTAAAATTGTGTGAGACACCCAGTGAAGGAAATTGTCCAGTCCCCAGTCAGGAGCCCGGCTAGAAGCTGAGGCAGAAGGGTGGAGCTGTAGCAGATCTCCAAACACGACAAGTTGCCCAGGAAGAAGTACATGGGCGTGTGAAGGTGCCGATGGGCCACAACCAGCGCCAGGATGAGGATGTTCCCGGCCATGGTCACCAGGTAGATCACGAGAAAGAGCAGGAAGAGAGGAACCTGCAGGCCAGGAAGCTCCCTGAATCCCAGGAGGATAAATTCTGTGATGGATGTTTGGTTCCCTTGTCCCTGGCTTGCCATGGGGTGTGTCTGTGGGGCACAAAGAGGGACACTGTGAGCAGTAACTAACATTCATTGCAATATGGCAGCCTTGTCTTCATTGCCTCCCACTGCCAGCCCTGGCACAGCAGCCAAGTGGGGAATGGAGGGTGGGGAAGGGAATCGCCGTCTCTCGATTTCTGAGCAGAGCCCAGGTGAAACAGACCGTGTCTCTGCACCCTGTGGAGCGTCTTGAAAGCTGGCACCAGGCACTCAAATCCTGTGGCCTTGGGCTCAGACAGGGAATACAGACCCCCTGACAGATGTACCAGACACCAGATCAGACAGTCACTCCCATCACTGCCTGGTGGCTAAAAGCTGAATGAGGGAGGGGCCGTTCCACTGGGGAGATCAGCCAGGAGGGGATATTTCACAGGACGCTCCAGCAGAGAAATAAACCAAGCAAGCGGTCCTGGGACCCATAAGGGCTGGTGTGAGGGGCTTCCCTTCACCCTGGTTCTGCCCCTTTAGGCAGAAAGCAGCAGGGCACAGTCTGAAGTGCAGATAGTGGGGGCCAGTGTCCAAGCAGGTGGATTCCCACGCCATGCCCACCTGTCGGGTGCATCTCTGTGGGCCAACAGTTTCCCTCTCCCCAACTACAGCTATTCACCCAACAGACCCCTTCTTGTAACCCCCAGCCACACACACCAATGGGCTCCCCTGTCCCTCTGCTCTGTACCCAGGCTCCAATCATGCAGAGCCCTGCCTGGGTCTCTGTTCCTCATTCCCCTATTTCCAGTGCCCCATTCCCCCATGTGACGGCGCGTTGGGGGCCCCCGTCTCCTGCACCCCGAAACGGCACAAACAGACCGCACCAGCCGGTGGAACAGAGGAAGTTTATTGCCTCTCCAGGATACAGCACAGCACAGATGGAATCTGGTCACAGAGCTGGGCTAGGATGCCTCAGGCCCCCTTGAGATGGGGGAGACTGGGCCCCTAAACTCCAGTCCCCTTCCCTAGGCTGTCTCCTTCATGCTTCCAGCCAGCAACTCACTAACCCTCTTCCCGCCCTGCCCCCCAGCCAGGGCAGCATTCCACCTTCCTTTGTTCCTCTCCATGGGGGGTGTCTGGCCACTGGTTGCATAGTGACTCATCCTGTTTTGCTGGGTCGTGGTACCCACGGCAGCCAGTGGGGGTTACCCCAGAGCCAGCAGCATAGAAACCAGCTGGGTACCCCCACTACGTCACACCCCATTACCAACCCCCTTCCCACTCCACCCTTCTCCTCCACAGACACAGAGACACCCACCGTGCAAACCCCGATGGCACCTCCTAGAAATCATGTTCCATTGGGGGGGGGGGTGAGTCAGGGTCTGTGTCCCACCCCTTTGGTCCTCCTTGGGAGGAGCAAGGAGGGAGGCTGCGTGGGTCAAGGGCTGGCATTTCTCTTGTCAGTGTTTTACCTCCCCGCCGGATGCTATGAAACTGGGAGGGGTTGCAACTGCTGTGGAGGATAGGGTCATAATTCAAAATGATTTGGATGAACTGGAGAAATGGTCTGAGGTAAATAGGATGAAGTTTAATAAGGACAAATGAAATGTATTCCACTTGGGATGAAATAATCCATTTCGCAGATTCAGAATGGGAAACGACTGTCTAGGAAGGAGGCCTGCAAAAAGCCATGTAGGGGTCATAGTGGACCACAAGCTAAATATGAGTCAACAGTGTGATGCTGTTGCAGAAAAAGCAAACATGATTCTGGGAGTCATTAATAGGAGTGTTGCAAGCAAGACAGAGAGATCATTCTTCTGCTCTACTCTGCGCTGGTGAGGCCTCAGTTGGAGAATTGTGTCCAGTTCTGGGCACCACATTTCAAGAAAGATGTGAAGAAATTGGAGAGGGTCAAGAGAAGAGCAACAAGAATGATGAAAGGTCTAGAGAACATGAGCTATGAGGGAAGACTGAAAAAATTGGGCTTCTTTAGCTTGGAAAGGTGAAGACCGAGAGGGGTCTTGAGAGCAGTTTTCAGCTATCTAAAAGAATTTCACAGGGAGGAGGGAGAAAAAAAATTCTCCTTGGTCTGTGAGGATAGGACAAGAAGAACAGGCTTAAACTGGACAAGGGAGGTTTAGGGTTGACATTAGGAAAAACTCCCTAACTATCAAGGTGCTTAAACACTGCAGTATCTTGCCTAGGAAGGTTGTGGAATCTCCATCTTTGGGGTTCTTTAAGAGCAGGTTAGATAAATGTCTCTCAGGGGTGGTCTAGACGGTACTGGGTCCTGCCATGAGGGCAGGGGACTGGATTTGATGACCTCTCTAGGTCCCTTTCATTTATAGTCTCCTATGATTCTATGAATCCCGTCCCAGCTTTGCTCCCAGCTCTCTCTAGGATTCACTGGACCCATTAGCAAGGCTCCATCACTGTCTCAGAATGGGGCTCAATGCCAGAGTGGGGGAGATACCATGCACCCATTGATTTCACACCAGTAGCTGCCCAAACTCCTCCAGAGATCGATCCCTCTACACGCCGTGTGCCCATCTGCCAAACTGGTCTCGTAGCACCTCAGGGGAATGGGGCAGGAGAGACACGTTCCAGAGAGTGCGGTGCCCAGATACCAGGGTGATGGGAGCGAGGGAAATTGTGAGCTGAAAGCTCTTTGGTGATCTGAAATCCTCGCCTTTGGGGGCGGGGAACTGTTAGAGACCAGCGCCCATAGCCCCATCCACCCCGCCTCCACTAGTGTCCTACCAAACCCACGTTGCTTCACAACCCTGGAGCGTCAGGGAGCCGGGAGGAAACGGCTGATTTACCTCCAAGGCAGGTCAGGCAGCAACGGGATCCCGGCTCCCACCTCCGCACGCAGCGTCTCAGGGCCAGAGGCAGGTTCCTCCGCCCATCTGCTCTGCCCGGCGCGTTCGCCTGAGCCCCGGGCCCGGTCACTGGAACGTCAGAGCCCAGAGCAGCGACCAAGGCTCCTTCGCTCTGTCCGGTGACGCGCCCCACGCCTCAGCCCTGCGCCAATTGTGGAAAATCTTCTCCGCTGCGCTGTATAGCCTGGTGCGGGCAGGGGCCGCCTCCCCAGGTGCCAGTCCCACGGGGAACGTCACCGGCGAGGGAGGTTGGTGTTTGGTCTGTTTCTGGATGATACCGGCAGGTGCAAACTTCTAGTCTCAAAAGCAAAATCCCAAAGAGGAGAGAAACTTTGAGCCCTAAAGCAAATCCCTCTGTGGCGGGCGAGGGCTGCGCTGGCTCTCAAGAAATAACTCAGTGGTTCTAAGGACACGTTGTGTGGCTGAGTTCGTCAGAGCTGCCTAAGTGGTTTAGGCACAAAATTCTCATCCGATTCCCTTAACCGGGCTTGACAATCTCAGCTTGGTTGGCTGAGCTTGCCCCGTCTGGAAACAAACCTCCTGCTGCCCTTGGAAAGAAACACCCAGGTCCCTGTCCTATCCGCGTCTGTAACAGTTTGTGATGGCGCGTTGGGGGTCCCCCGTCTCCTGCACCCCGAAATGGCACAAACAAACTGCACCAGCCGGTGGAATAGAGGAAGTTTATTGCCTCTCCAGGATACAGCACAGCACAGATGGAATCTGGTCACAGAGCTGGGCTAGGATGCCTCAGGCCCCCTTGAGATGGGGGATACTGGGCCCCTAAACTCCAGCCCCTTTCCCTAGGCTCTCCTCCATGCTCCCAGACAGCAACTAACTCACCCTCTTCCAGCCCTGCCCCCCAGCCAGGGCAGCATCCACCTTCCTTTGTTCCTCTCCATGGGGGGTGTCTGGCCACTGGTTTGCATAGTGACTCATCCTGTTTTGCTGGGTCGTGGTACCCACAGCAGCCAGTGGGGGTTACCCCAGAGCCAGCAGCATAGAAACCAGCCAGGTACCCCCACTACGTCACACAGTTCAGTTCAGATGTCATTATAATGAGCATCTAAGTGGATCATATTTTCAAAGGGGTTTCATCGCCAGGGTGTGCAGTCTCTGCCTCGCTGAAATTCAA
Organism: Pelodiscus sinensis; assembly: GCF_049634645.1. NCBI lineage: Eukaryota > Metazoa > Chordata > Testudines > Trionychidae > Pelodiscus > Pelodiscus sinensis. The sequence continues at coordinate 6,663,342 of NC_134740.1, read as the reverse complement.
CCGACTGCTTTCGAGATTCACTGAAGTGTGTGTCAAAATGTCCCCCACAGACGCTGATACTGAGCCAGGAAGGGACAGAAAACTTCTAGGCTACATCACCCACATTCAGCCACTAAAGGCAGATTAGAACGGGGTATAAATGGTCATTAGAGCCTGTCACCAGAGGTGGCGAATGGAGCCACGTTCGACACAGCAGGGCTTGACAGGCCGGCTGGTTGCTCGCTAGTGACTGTGCTGCTCTGGGGTCCCTGCACCTCACTGGAGGTCAGTGATGAACCCAGGAGGTTTCTGTCCCTGCTCTATGCTCTTGGTTCCAAGACCCCCAAGGGGCTGTGACCGGGTAGGACTTGGCTGTGACAGTGTCAGTGTCCATGAGTCACTTTGAAGTCAAGTGGCAACTTGGCAGCTGAATGGTTAATGGCTGAGGAATGCAACTAGCTTCCCATGATCTGTAGGAAAGGGGAGTTTTCCCTGCCACACCTCAGCACTGCGCCTGAGTGGGACCTGGGGTCAGAAGCCTGCCTGAGAAGTGAGAAAAGAATCCTGTGGCCCTGGCCCTGTTCGCCCAGCTCTGCCGAAGCCTCTTGCGGGGAAGTTGGATCTGCCAGACCGAGTCTGCAGCTCCTGTTCTGTCACCCTGGTATTGGCCACTGGGCTGTACGCCGGGGAACTAACTCCCAAAGAATTTTTTGCACTTAAACTAGGGGCCATCAAATGACATTAATAGGCAGGAAGTTTAAAAGAAGCAAAGAGAATTTTTTTCTGCATGCAAGGCACAGTCAAGGCACAAGTCACAGTCATCCTTGCCAGAGGATGGTGTGAAGCTCAGGACTTTAACAAGGTTGAAAAAAAGAGCTACATAAATTCATGGAGGATTGGTCCATCATTGGCTATTAGACAGAATGGGCAGGGATGGTGTCTCTAGCCTCTATTGTCAGGGGCTGGACATGGATGACCTCATTCCACGAAGTGTAACAGTTAACTCGAAGTAAGGACTTAGTTCAAGTTAATGTTTCACTGCCGTGTGTAATCGTGGGTAGTTAATTCGGACTAGGGGGATTGAAAAATGGCGACCGGACGGGAAGATGCAAATCAAGCCCGGGATATTTAAATCCCGGCTTCATTTGCAACTTTGAATGCCTGCATTAGACTCCCTAGTTGGAACTAGGAGGCTAGTGTAGTCATACCCTTGCAGAAGAAAGCTCTGAAAGGCCATTTTAGCCACAGGGCTTTCTTGTGCAAGAAACCCTGCTGTGCAACCACACTGCCTTCTTGCGCAAGAAAGCTTACACTTGTAAGAAAAGAGCATAGCTCTTGTGCAAGAGGTCATCTTTTCCTAAGCCGTAGTGTAAATCTTCTTGCACAACAGTGGGTGGGCAGTGTGGACACTCTGCAGAAGAACGGCTCTTCTTTTGCAAGAACCCGCAAGTTTAGACATAGCTTCAAGTGTGGGAAGAGAGGGCTTCTTGTGCAAGAGCTACATTGTTTTCTAACAAGTGTAAGAGCTCTTGTGCAAGAGGGCTGTGTGGACGCGTGGCAGTGGTTTCTTGCACGAGAAATACCTGTGGCTAAAATGGCCATGAGAGTTTTCTTGCACAAGTGAGCATCCACACTGCCAAGGATGTTCTTCCTCAAAAACACATGGCAATTTGGACGTGTTCTTGTGCAAGAACCCACCACCTGGGAATGGCTGGGGACAGCTGGCCCAGGGATGGAGCAGCAGAGCCATGGTAGACTCGCGCCTGCCATGGTCCCACAGCCCTCCTTACAGCAGCTGGCAATTACATCAGTGGCTCAATGGTTTGAGGTGCTGCCCCTGTGACGGCGCGTTGGGGGTTCCCCGTCTCCTGCACCCCGAAATGGCACAAACAGACTGCACCAGCCAGTGGAATTGAGGGTGGTTTATTGCTCCTCCAGCACAGCGCAGCACAGATGTAATCTGGTTACAGGAACTGGGGCTAAGAGGCCTCAGTGCCCCCCCTTTTAGATAGGGGAGTCCCAGCCCCTTCCCCAGCTCCTTATACTCTGCCTTCCAGCGAGGAACTAACCCAGCCTCCTCCAGCCCTGCCCCCCAAGCCAGGGCAGCATTCCACCTTCCTTTGTTCCTCTCCATGGGGGGTGTCTGGCCACTGGTTCAACCAGTTTGGCCTTACCTCTGCCTAGTGAGGTTTTCCCTGCTGGGTCTTGCTCCAGACAGCAGGGGTCACCACATCCCAGCAAGTACCCCCACTACGTCACAGCCCCTCAGCTACAGACATTGATGCCACAGCTCCCTGATATTGATCAATGGGAGATGCAAGATCAGAGTCTGCAGGCAAGGACAGCGTGTGGCGACTCCCTGCTCTGCCTCTCAGGGGCTGCAGGGACATGCCAGCCACACCCAGGAGCAGCAGTTACCACGGGGATAATGACTCCAGACGTGGCAGGTTTGGCATTTTAGAGCTCACTGCTCAAAGAATCACATTTAAACAAACCAGAGAAATGAAAGTGATGTCTGCACAGACCGGTCAAACCCCAAACTAACCCACTTTGCAAGTAGTAAAAGTGGTAACCTTCCCTCTCCCCTCTCCCCCCCCCCCCCCACATACATGATGGGACCAGAGATGAGAGGGAAGGGCAGTGTCTGTGTGTGTGTGTGAGAGAGAGAGAGAGAAAATGACAGAGACACACAGACTGTGAGCGTGGCAGAGATTTGCTGACTGGATCTGGGAGAAGCCTAATCTGAACTAGCTACTCCGTGACGCGTGTAGCCGCGCGGCACGGGGTTCGAACTAGCTGGGATTTAAAAATGGCGGCACCCGGCTAATTCAAATGAAGCCCGGGAAATTCAAATCCCGGGCTTCATTTGCAAGTGAGGTATGCCTACATTACCCCGCTAGTTCAAACTAGGGTGGTAGTGTAGACATACCCTGAGGGATTTGGGCTTATTTAGTCTGCAAAAAAGAGGAGTGAGGGGGGATTTGATAGCAGCCTTCAGCTATCTGAAGGGGGGTTCCAAAGAGGATGGAGAGAGGCTGTTCCCAGTGGGAGCAGATGGTAGAACAAGGAGCAATGGTCTCAAGTTACAGTGGAGGAGGTTGTGACGGCTCGTCGGGTTTTCCCATCTCCTCCACCCCCGTAATGGCACGGACAGACTGCACCAGCCAGTAGAATAGAGGTGTTTATTGTTTCTCCAGGATACAGCACAGCACAGATGTAATCTGGTTATGGGCAGGCCTAGGATGCCTCAGCCCCCCTTGAGATGGGGGAGACTAGGCCCTAAATTTCAGCCCCTTTCTCTAGGCTGTCTCCTCCATGCTCCCAGACATAAAACTAACTCACTTCCAGCCCTGCCCCCAACCAGGGCTCCACTCCCCTTCTTCCCATTGTTCTGCTCCCTGTCTGTGTCTAGACTGGCCAATTTTCCGGAAAATCAGCCGCTTTTCAGGAAAAACTGGCCAGCTGTCTACACTGGCCGCTTGAATTTCTGCAAAAGCACTGACTTCCTACTGTAAGAAATCAGTGCTTTTTGTGGAAATACTATGCTGCTCCCGTTCAGGCAAAAGCCCTCTTGCGCAAATCATTTGTGCAAGAGGGCCAGTGTAGACATCACAGTACTGTTTTGCGCAAAAAAGCCCCAATGGCTAAAATGGCGATCGGGGCTTTTTTTGCAAAAGCACATCAAGATTGCGGAAATACTATGCTGCTAGGCACTTTTTGCGCAAAAGCGTCTGTGCCAATCTAGACGCTCTTTTCCGCAAATGCTTTTAACGGAAAACTTTTCCATTAAAAGCATTAGCGGAAAATCATGCCAGTCTAGACATAGCCTGTTGGCTGTGTCTAGCCTGGCCAGCTTTTCCGGAAAATAAGCCGCTTTTCCAGAAAAACTTGCCTGCTGTCTACACTGGCCGCTTGAATTTCCGCAGAAGCACTGACTTCCTGCTGTAAGAAATCAATGCTTCTTGCGGAAATACTATGCTGCTCCTGTTCGGGCAAAATCCCTTTTTCACAAAGCTTTTGCGCAAAAGGGCCAGTGTAGACAGCTGAGATTTGTTTTGCTCAAAAAAGCCCCGATCGCGAAAATGGCGTCTCGATTGGAACGGATGCTTTTCCGCAGAAAAGCATCTGTGCCAATCTAGATGCTCTGTTCTGAAAATGCTTTTAACAGAAAACTTTTCTGTTAAAAGCACTTCCGGAAAATCATGCCAGTCTAGACATAGCCCCGCTGTGTCTAGACTGGCAAGTTTTTCCGCAAATGCAGCTGATTTTGCGGAAAAACTTGCCCGCTGTCTACACTGGCCGCTTGAATTTCCTACTGTAAGAAATCAGTGCTTCTTGCGGAAATACTATGCTGCTCCCGTTCGGGCAAAAGCCCTCTTGCACAAATCATTTGCACAAGAGGGCCACTGTAGACAGCACAGTACTAAAATGGCGATGGGGCTTTTTTGTGCAAAGGCGTCTAGATTGACACGAACGCTTTTCAGCAAAAAGTGCTTTTGCGCAAAAGCATCCATGCCAATCTAGACGCTCTTTTCTGCAAATGCTTTTAATGGAAAACTTTTCCATTAAAAGCATTTGCAGAAAATCATGCCAGTCTAGACATAGCCAGAGTCTGGCACGGATGCTCTTGAGTGAAAGCTCATTGTTCTTATGATGTGTCCTGGCCAATATAGATGCTCTCTTGTGCAAATACTTTAACACAAGAACTCTTGAGTTAAAGAGTATTTGTGCAAGATCATGCCAATGTAGACGTAGCATTTGTGTTTGACATATTTTATTTAAAAATGAATCCTGGCCAACAAACCCCCAGTTGGGACCAACTCTCCATCTGGCTGCAGCATCATAATGCTCTGGCACCCCCCCCCCCCAAACCTGAGCCTATCATACACTGGAACCCCGTGTCCTGAGCTTCTCACATCCCCAAAATCCTGCACTCCCACATCCCCAGTTTTCCATCACAACACTCCTCCACCATCCAAATCTGTGTCCTGAGCACATCATACTCTCCAGACTCCATGCCCTGAGCCCCTCATGCACCCCCGCCCGAACTCCTGCACCCTCACAGCTACAAGCCTGCAGCTTGCTCACAACCTCAGCCCTTCCCCTAATCCCAAAACTGTCGAGCCTGGGGACCCCTCGGCCAGCATCCTCTTCTATACTTCCTTCTGCATCCAGATTCCCTCCTGGAGTTTGCACCTCTCACCCCTTCCTCGTGTATTTTTTTGAGGTACAACAGCAGAGGCGACAGCATGAAGAGCCAGCGCAAAGTCATTAAGCTCCCTTTCCCTCCCCTTTTCTCCCTCCCTCCCCCCCAAAAAGGGCCCAGGGCAAAGTTGTTAACCAAAACAAAAAACCAAAAAACACCCACAAGCTGTGCCCTGGTACGGATATACTATCATCTATTTTCCTCCAGAACAGCTATGGGTTTTTTTTTCTCAACAGCTTTGTCCCAGCACTTCACTTTGGGTGTGTCTAGACTACAGGGCTTTGTCGACAGAAGTGGACTTTTGTCAACAAAACTAAACCTGCGTCCACACTGCCTTTGAGTTATGTCGACATAACGTCGACAAAACTCAGCAGTTTTGTAGACGTATGTAAACCTCATTCTACGAGGAATAACGCCTTTTGTCGACAGAGTTCTGTCAATAGAAGGCATTATTGCATCTACACTGTCCTTTGTGTCCACACTGTTATGTCGACAAAGCGGCTTGCTTTGTCGACAGAACTGGATGTAGTCTAGACGCTCTTTGTCGACAGAAGCTTTGTCGACAGTATCTGTTGACAAAACTTCTGTCGACAAAACCCTGTAGTCTAGACGTACCCATTGTCTCTACTGCTATTGTGGCTCTTTGTCTGGAATGGGTTGACCACCTCGGTGTACTGCCTTCTTGCTTGGACACATGCATTGCTTGGTTGGCTCTCAGCGCAGAGCCGGCCCAACGCACAGATCACGCAACAAACACCTGCACCTCTTTCTGAGCTCAATCTTTCCACATCTTTTCATTTTGAGTAGCCACCACATCATGCCCCTGCAGCCTGTTGGTACCTTCCTGGGGCCATCGGTTATTGGTCCTAAATATCATGGACCGAGGGTTTTGAAAAGGTCCCTGCACGCCCATTGCTCCCAGGGCTGTGACTCTGCAAGCGCAGGGCAGGAAGGTCAGAGACACAAGTGGAAATAGAACCTTCTATTTGGTAGGCTTTGACTCTACCCCTACCCTGGCCCATGCTGAAGCTATTCCATTTTCACCTAAATAAGCCAATGGGCCAGTATCTTGGAACTCTTAATTTCCTGCATCTTTTGCACAGGGCCTCCTGGACCTCCCTGTTTCTCAGGGCATAGATGAGTGGGTTGACCAGGGGCGTCAGGACGGTGTAGGAGACCGAGAGAACTTTCTTGAAGTCGCTCAGGAGTTCGGTGGTCGGAAACATGTAGGCAGCCAGGATAGTTCCATAGTAAATGCTCACCACGATGAGGTGGGAGGAGCAGGTGGAAAAGGCCTTTTGCCTCCCGGTGCTGGAGGGGATTCTGAGGATGGTGCTGATGATGCAGATGTAGGACGCCAAGATGAGCAGGAAGGGGACCAGTATTAAAATCAAGCAGGCTGCGAACGCCAACGTGTCCATCAGCAGAGGGTCATTGCAGGAGAGTTTTACAAGGGGAATAAAGTCACAAAAGAAATGGTCGATACCGTTGGGGCCACAGAAGGTTAACTGGGATATTGACACTGTGATTATTCCAGAAGCAATGAAGCCACTTAGCCAAGATGCCCCAGCAAGCTGGAGGCAAGACCTGCCACTCATCCGGGCTGCATAGTGCAGCGGGTTGCATATGGCAAGATACCGGTCGTAGGACATCACTGATAGGAGGAGGCATTCTGAGCCTGACAGAGCAGCCAAGAAATAATATTGTGAAAGACACCCAGTGAAGGAAATTGTCCAATCTCTATCCAGGAGCCCGGCCAGCAGCCGGGGCAGGAGGGTGGAGCTGTAGCAGATCTCCAAGCAGGACAAGTTGCCCAGGAAGAAGTACATGGGGGTGTGAAGGTGTTGATCAGCCACAACCAGCACCAAGATAAGGATATTCCCAGCCATGGTCACCAGGTAGATCATGAGGAATAAGAGGAAGAGAGGAAGCTGCAGGCCAGGAAGATCCCCAAATCCCAGAAGGATGAATTCTGTAACAGATGTTTGGTTTCCTTGTTCCTGGTTTTCCATGGGGTGTGTCTGTGAGACAGAAACAGGGTCACTGCGAGCAACATTCATTACAATATGGCAGCCTTGTCTTCATCGCCTGCCTCTGCCAGCCCCGGCATGGTAGCGGAGTGAGGAATGTAGGGCAGGGAAGGGAATCACCGTCTGTGGGCCCCAGGGACAGGTTGAGTATCTGAGAGAGGGTGGGTGAAACAGACAGTGTCTCTCCACACTGGGAATGTCTCAAGAGATAGCATCGAGCACACAAACCCTGCAGAGGTGGGCTTGAATAGGGGATACAGACACTGGTTCAGACAGTCACTGCCTGGTGGGTAAAAGCCAAGTGAGGGAGGGGCCGTTTCACTGGGGAGCTGGGCCAGGAGGGGATATTTGACAGTGGGCTCCAGCAGAGAAACCAACCAAGCAAATGGTCCTGGGACCTGTAAGGGCTGGTGTGAGGGGTTTCTCCTTGGCCTGGCCCCTGGTTCTGCTCCTTTAGGCAGAAAGCAGCAGGGCACAGTCTGAAGAGCAGACAGTGAGACTTGTATTGGGCCATCGTACAAACAGTGGGTTTTCCAAGCCCTGTGCACCAGTCAGGCACATTTCTGTGGGCCGATAGAGTTTTCCTCTCCCCCAGCTACTGCGATTCACCCAATAGACCCCTTCCTGTAACCCCCAGCCGCAGACACCGATGGGCTCCCCCGTCCCTCTGCTATGTTTCAAACTCCCATGCTGCAGAGCCCTGCCTGGGTCCCTCTTCCTCAGTTCCCTATTCCCGGTGCCCCATCCCCCCATTCCCAACCCCTTTCCCACTCTTTCATCTCCTTATTCACAGGCCCAGAAACACCCACCGTGCACCCCCCAGTCAGACCTGCTAGTCGCCATGTTCCATTCGGAGGGGCCATGAGTTAGGATCTGCATCCCACCGTGGGAAGGAGAAGGAGGGAGGCTGAGTGGGTCAGCATTTCTCTGGTCACTGAGTCTTTGAGCTCCCCGCCAACCTTGCCCCTCCCATGTGGCTGCAGGGCCTGAATCTGAGACACAGACGTGGGGCAGTCGGGCAGCGCCATCCCACCGGTCCCTGTCACACTGTGAGCTCTGTCCCAGGTCTGCCTCGTGGGCCCACAGGCTCCGCCTGGTGGTGGGAACGTGGCACCACATCACTTTTCCCGTTGTCCCGCACACGTCTGGGGGGAGGGGGGGATGCGAGTGTCTCAAAAGTTAAACCCCCAAGAATCTCTCAGACTCACAAACTGGCTCAGATGCTAATGGGGGGGGGGGAGAGAAACCCCTCCTTGAAGTAGGCAGCAAACAGCAGCTCCCAGTCCTCCCGCCCTTTGACATTTACAGTCTGTTCTAGGGTGCCGGGTATTGAAGACAGTCTAGCGGAGAACAACCAGAATGATTGAGGGGCTGCAGCTGCCTCCTTCTCCTCCTAGCCCTGGCTCTGGATGGACCCTGCCCTAGGCTAGAGCAGCCGCCGTCCCTGCACCTAGCCCACGATGTTGTGCCCTCCCCCTCGGTGTTGCAAGGGACTCGCTGTATCTCTGCTTTCACAGGTGGGGTCTCCTCACAGCCCCGTGTTGGCACTGACCTGCCCATCCCCTACCCCCTGTGTCTGCTGGTTCCCCACAAAGGTAAACAATTAAACTGGTTACAAATGGGGAAAAGACATAAAATCAAAGATTAGTCCATAAGATTGCAGGAAATCCTTTCCGCCAGGCCGGCCCCAGCCAACGTCTCCTCCCTGGCCTGAGACAGCAGCGATTCCCAGCTCTGTGCTCCCTGCCTCATCCCGCCCCCTCTTCATGGCCCTGCGAGGGCCACCAGGCAGGGAAGGACTCTCACTGTGCCGCAGGGAGGGGAGTGGAAAGCAGGCCCAGTGTTTGCAGGGCTGCCTTGGGCGCAGGATATCAGCTGGGAAACTAACACAGAGAGGCACAAATTAGCCAATAAGTTCTTGGACTGCACTGAAGACAACTTTTTATTTCAGAAGGTTGAAAAAGCTACTGGGGAAGCTGCTCTAGATTTGATTTTAACAAATAGGGGGGAACTGGTTGAGAATTTGAAAGTAGAAGGTAGCATTGGTAAAAGCGGTCATGAAATCATAGAACTCATGAATCTCAGGAATGGTAGAAGGGAAAACAGCAAAATAGGGACAGTGAATTTCAGGAAAGCAGATTTTGGTAAGTTCAGAGTAGATAAGGTCCCATGAGAAGCAAGACTGAGGTGAAAAACAACTGAAGAGAGTTGGCAGTTTTTCAAATAGACATTATTAAGGGCCCAAAAGAAAGCTATTCCACTGCATAGGAAAGATAGAAATTACGGAAAAAGACCACCTTGGCTTAACCAGGAGATCTTCCATGATCTAAAAATTAAAAAGGAGCCACATAAAAAGTGGAAAATAGGACAAATCAAAGGATGAATATGAGCAAGCAATAGAGCAATGCAGGGGCAAGATTAGAAAGACAAAGGCACAACATGAGCTCAAACTAGCTGCAGACATAAAGGGAAACAAGAAGACTTTCTATAAATATATTAGAACCAAGAAGAAGACCAAGGACAGGGACGGCCCATTGTTCAGTGAGGAGGGAGAAACAGTAACAAGAAACTTAGAAATGGCAGAGGTGCTTAATGACTTCTTTGTTTTAGTCTTCACCGAGAAGTCTGATAATGAAGGAATGCCTGACATAGTGAATGCTAGTGGGAATGGGGTAGTTTAGAATAGTGTTTCACAACCAGTGGTACGAGTACCTTCAGGGATACGTGAGAGAAGTCTGGGGTGTACATCAACACAACTGAAATCTGGAGAAAACCAAATACAAATTAGATGGGGCTACTCTAAGGTGGGTGCATAACTGTCTGGAAAACTGTTCTCAGAGAGTAGTTATTAATGGTTTACAATCCTGCTGGAAGGGCATAAGAAGGGGGGGGGTCTGTTTTGGGACTGGTTCTGTTCAATATCTTTATCAACAATTTAGATACTGACATAGAGCCTACGTCTACAATGACACCCTTTTCCGGAAAGGCTTAAAACAGAACAGTTTTCCATTATAAGTATTTCCGGAAAAAGAGTGTCTACATTGGCAGGATGCTTTTCCAGAAAAGCACGTCTACATTGGCCACGGACGCTTTTCCGGAAAAAAGCCCCAATCGTCATTTTGGCGATTGGGGCTTTTTTCCGGAAAAGACTACTGGGCTGTCTACACTGGCCCTTTTCCGGAACAGTTTTCCGGAAAAAGGACTTTTGCCCAAGCGGGAGCAGCATAGTTTTTCCGGAAAAACACTGACAATTTTACAGTAGATCGTCACTGCTTTTTCGGAAATTCAAGGGGCCAGTGTAGACAGCTCGCAGCTTATTCTGGAAAAGCAACTGCTTTTCCGGAATAAGTGGCCCAGTGTAAACTCAGCAGAGAGTATACTTATTAAGTTTGCAGATGATATGAAGCTGGGAGGGGTGGCACGTGCTTTGGAGGATAGGATCATAATTCTAAATTATCTGCACAACCTGGAGAAATGGTCTAAGGTAAATAGGACAAATGCAAAGTCCTCCTCTGAAGAAGGAACAATCCGTTTCACACAAACAGAATGGGAAGTGACTGTCCAGGAAGGACTCCTGCAGAAATAGATCTAGGGGTTATAGCGGACCACAAGCCAGTGTTGTCTTCAAGTCATCATTGTCAAGTCACAAACAATGAACCCCAGTCGAGTTTCAAGTTAGTCACCGAGGCAACTTAAGTCAGACTTGAGTCAACAACTCTGCCACGAGCTAAATATGAGTCAACACTATGACAGTGCTGCAAAAAAAGCAAACATGATTCTGGGCTCATTAACAGGAGTATTGTGAGCAAGATAGGAGAAGTAATTCTTCCACTCTTCTCTGCAGTGATTATGCAGTTCTGGGCACCACAGTTCAAGAAAGTTGTGGAGAAACTGGAGAAGATCCAGAGAAGAGCGTCAAGAATGATTAAAGGCCTAGAGAACATGACCTATGAGGGAAGACTGAAATAACTGGGCTTGTTTAGTTTGGAAAGGAGAAGACTGAGAAAAGACATAATAGTGGTTTTGAGGTATCTAAATGGGTGTCACAAGGAAGAGGGAAAAAATTGTTCTTCTTTGCCTTTGAGGATAGGACAAGAAGCAGTGGGCTTAAACTTTCAGGCTACGTCTAGACTGGCATGATTTTCCGGAAATGATTTAATGGAAAAGTTTTCCGTTAAAAGCATTTTTGGAAAAGCGCATCTAGATTGGCAGGATGCTTTTCTGCAAAAGCACTTATTGCAGAAAAGCGTCTGTTGCCAATCTAGAGGTGCTTTTGTGCAAAAAAGCCCCGATCGCCATTTTTGTGATGGGTGCTTTTTTGTGGAAAACAAATCTCTGTTGTCTACACTGGCCCTTTTCCGCAAAAGTTTTTCGGAAATAGACTTTTGCCCGAATGGGAGCAGCATCGTATTTCCGCAAGAAGCACTGATTTCTTACAGTAGGAAGTCAGTGGTTTTGTGGAAATTCAAGTGGCCAGTGTAGACAGCTGGCAAGTTTTTCCGGAAAAGCAGCTGATTAAACACTGGAATAAGTTGCCTAGGGAGGTTGTGGAATCTCCCTATCTGGAGATATTTAAGAACAGGTTACATACACATCTATCAGGGATGGTCTAGACAGTACAGGGCCCTGTCGCAAGGGCAGGGGACCGTGTGCCGGACACCCCGTTGCCAAGCTGGGCTGGTAGCAGTGCAAAAGGGTGGGGGAGGAGAGACACGTTCCAGAGAGTGCGGTGCCCAGATCCCAGGGTGATGGGAACAAGGGAAGTTGTGAGCTAAAAGCTCTTGGCTGATCTGAAATCTTCTCCTTTTGGGTGGGAGGGTTGCTAGAGACCAGAGTCCTGTGCCCCATGAACATCCCCCTCCCCACTAGTGTCCTACCAAACCCACGTTGCTCCACAACCCTGGAGCACCAGGCTGCAGGGAGGAAACGGCTGATTTACCTCCAAGGCAGGTCGGGCAGCAACGGGATCCCGGCTCCCACCTCCGCACGCAGCGTCTCAGGGCCAGAGGCAGGTTCCTCCGCCCATCTCTGCCCGGCGCGTTCCCCTGCGCCCCGGCCCGGTCAATGGAACGTCAGAGCCCAGAGCAGCGACCGAGGCTCCTTCTCCTTGTCCAGTGACGTGCCCCGAGCCACAGCCCTGCGTCAGTTGGGGAAAATCTTCTCCGCTGCGCTGTATAGCCTGGTGCGGGCAGGGGCCGCCTCCCCGGGTACCAGTCCCACGGGGAACGTCACCGGCGAGGAAAGTTGGTGTTTGGTCTGTTTCTAGATGACATCAGCAGATGCAAACTTCTAGTCTCAAAGGCAAAATCCCAGGGAGGGGAGAAACTTTGAGCCCTAAAGCAAATCCCTCTGTGGCGGGCGAGGGCTGCGCTGGCTCTCAAGAAATAACACACGGATCCCAGGAACACGCTGTGTGGCTGAGTTTGTCAGAGCTGCCTCAGTGGTTTAGGCACAAAATTCTCATCCGATTCCCTTAAGCGGGTTTGACAATCTCAGCTTGGTTTGCTGAGCTTGCCCCGTCTGGAAACAAACCTCCTGCTGCCCTTGGAAAGGAACAGCCAGGTCCCTGTCCTGTCAGCGTCTGTAACAGCTCAGTTCAGGTGTCATTTTAATGAACATCTAAGTGACTGGGGAGCTTGGATCCCAATTTCAAAGGGGCTTCATCGCTAAGGCTGAGCAGTCTCTGCCTCGCTGAAATTCAACTGATTCATCAGACACTTTCGAGATTCACTGAAGTGTGTGTGAGAATGTTCCCCATAGTCTCTGATACTGAGCCGGGAAGGGACAGGAAACTTCTGGGCTACACCACCCACATTCAGCCACTAAAGGCAGATTAGAACGGGGTAGAAATGGTCATTAGAGCCCGTCACCAGAGGTGGCGAATGGAGCCACGTTCGACACAGCAGCGCTTTGACAGGCAGGCTGGTTGCTCGCTAGTGCCTGTGCTGCTCTGGGGTCCCTGCACCTCACTGGAGGTCAGTGATGTCCCCAGGCGGTTTCTGTCCCTGCTCTGTGCTCTTGGTTCCAAGACCCCCAAGGGGCTGTGACCGGGTAGGACTTGGCCGTGACAGTGTCAGTGTCCATGAGTCACTTTGAAGTCAAGTGGCAACTCGGCAGCTGAATGGTTAATTGGCCCGGGCTGAGGAATGAAACTCGCTTCCCATGATCTGTAGGAAAGGGGAGTTTTTCCTGCCACACCTCAGCACCACACCCAAGCGAGGCCTGCGGTCAGGAGTCTGCCTAAGAAGTGAGAAGAGAAACTTGTGGACCTGGCCCTGTTCGCCCAGCTCTGACAAAGCCTCTTGCAGGGAAGCTGGATCCACCACACCAAGTCTGCAGCTCCTGTTCCATCACCCTGGTATTGGCCACTGGGCTGTACGCCAGGGAACTAACTCCCAAAGAATTTTTTGCACTTGAACTAGGGGCTATCAAATGACATTAATAGGCAGCAGGTTTAAAACAAGCAAAGAGAAGTTTTTCTGCATGCAAGGCACAGTCAACTTGTGGAACTCCTTGCCAGAGGATGGTGTGAAGCTCAGGACTTTAACAGGGTTGAAAAAAAGAGCTACATAAATTCATGGAGGATTGGTCCATCATTGGCTATTATACAGAATAGGCAGGGATGTTGTCTCTAGCCTCTATTGTAAGGGACTAGACATGGATGACCTCATTTCACCAGATGTAACAGTTAACTTGAACTAAGGACTTAGTTCAAGTTAATGTTTCACTGCCGTGTGTAATCGTGGGTAGTTAATTCGGACTAGGGGGATTGAAAAATGACGACCAGATGGGAAGATGCAAATCAAGCCCGGGATATTTAAATCCCGGGCTTTATTTGCAACTTCGAATGCCTACATTAGCCTTCCTAGTTCAAACTAGGAGGCTAGTGTAGACATACCCTTGCAGAAGAAAGCTCTGAAAGGCCATTATAGCCATAGGGCTTTCTTGTGCAAGAAAACCCCTGCTGTGCAACCACACTGCCTTCTTGCACAAGAAAACTTACACTTGTAAGAAAAGAGCATAGCTCTTGTGCAAGAGGTCATCTTTTCCTAAGCCGTAGTGTAAATCTTCTTGCACAACAGTGGGTGGGCAGTGTGGACACTCTGCAGAAGAGCGGCTCTTCTTTTGCAAGAACCCACCAGTTTAGACATAGCTTAAAGTGTGGGAAGAGAGGGCTTCTTGCGCAAGAGCTACACTCTGTTCTAACAAGTGTAGGAGCTCTTGTACAAGAGGGCTGTGTGGACGCGTGGCAGGGGTTTCTTGCGTGAGAAATCCCTATGGCTAAAATGGCCACGAGAGTTTTCTTGCACAAGTGAGCATCCACGCTGCCATGGATGTTCTTCCTCAAAAGCACATGGCAGTGTGGACGTGTTCTTGTGCAAGAATCCACCAGTGTAGACATAGCCTGGGAATGGCTGGGGATGGAGCAGCAGAGCCACGGCAGACTCAGACCTGCCCTGGTCCCACGGCCCTCCTCAAAGCAGCTGGCAATTACAGCAGTGGCTCCATGGTTTGAGGTGCTGCCCCTCGGCTACAGACACTGATGCCACAGCTCCCTGATATTGATCAATGGGAGCTGCAGGAGCGGAGTCCGCAGGCAAGGACAGCGTGTGGCGACTCCCTGCTCTGCCTCTCAGGGGCTGCAGGGACTTGCCAGCCACGTCCAGGAGCAGCAGTTACTTTTGGTCACGTGTCCATCTTGCCCCCAGAGTGTTGCCTGCAGAGGCTAATGGGGCCAGGGGCGTGGTTAACAGGGGTCAGGGGCCTGGCTAATGGGGGTCAAAGAGAACATGTAAAACATTCTCTGGGTGCACAGCCTAATGAGATGTGCTGCGCATGCCTATGACGGGACGCAGTGGGGCATGTAACAGCAGGGCTGGGTCCTAGAGAGCCGAATGCTCTGCCTGCAGCACAGTGTGAGGGAAGGGGGTGGAAGAGCAAGTCAGGCCTAGGGGCACCAGTTTAACAATCCCGCCTAGGGCACCATGGATCCTAAGGACGCCCTGAGAGCACACACACGCCATGGATGCTCTTGCACAAAAGCACCTGGCAGTGAGGGTGTGTTTGGAGCAAGTGTAGACACAGCCTGGGAGCGGCTGGGGAGCTCTCACCAGCTGGCCCCTGCTCTAGGAGGCAGGATAAGGGACCCCCTGACGTTATGGAGGGGTGCTGGGCTGTGCAAGGGCTGGAGCATTCACACAGAGAGCACAGGGCCTGGAGCTTGATCTTCACCCACCCTGGCCCCACAGTGCTCCTGAGAGCAGCTGCTATGTACTGCAGTGGCCTCACGGTTTGATGTGCTGCCCCTCATCTACAGACAGTTCCCTGGTATTGGTCAATGGGAGGTGCAGGTGCGGTGTCTGCAGGCAAGGACGGCATGTGGACACCCCCTGCTCTGCCTCGCAGGGTCTGCAGGGACATGCCAGCCACATCCAGGAGCAGCAGTTGCCACGGGGATAATGACTCCAGACGTGGCAGGTTCGGCATTTTAGAGCTCACTGCTCCAAGAATCACATTTAAACAACCCAGAGAAATGAAAGTGATGTCTGCACAGACCAGTCAAACCCCAAAACTAATCCACTTTGCAAGCAGTGAAAGTGGTAACCTCCCCTCTCCCCTCTCCCCTCCCCCCCCAAACATGATGGGACCAGAGACGAGAGGGAAGGGCAGTGTCTGTGTCTGTGTGTGTGTGAGAGAGAGAAATGACAGAGACACACAGACTGTGAGCGTGGCAGAGATTTGCATTGCCAAGCTCCCTCCATCCCCTTCTCCTGAACCCACACAGAGAGGGGGGAGGAGGGACACCCTGACATCAGCTCCTTTCCTCTTCCCCCTCCCACACCTGCCCAGCAAGCAGGAGGCTCCCAAGGGAGCGCTCCAAGGCAGAGGGCAGGAGCAGCATGACAGTGGGTGGAAGAGCAATGTTAGTGCCAGCACTTGAGAGCTTCCTGGCCAAACCAGTCGGGATCCCCTGCCAGAGGCTCCAGGATCTACTGGTAGATCCCGATGGACTGGTTGGTCAGCACTGATTTAAGGGAACTGTGTTTCTGGCTCCTGGGTACCAGAAAGTCCTGCAGAAGCTTTTTGCTCCCCAGTTTGAACAATCTAAATATCAGCCTGACAGTTTGGGGGACTGTCTGTCCCCTTCTTTGCCATTTGCCCCAGCAGAGCAATCCCAGCCTGGCCCACTGGGACCCCACTCAGCGTGTCCTGAAGTTTGTATCCTCTGATGTCTTCACACTTTTCATGACTGCCCAGCGCCAGCCTTTCCCCCGCTGAATGGTTTTGTCTCCAGAGCTTTGGAGCTAACAATGCCCAGCGGGACTTGCATAGAGGCACTTGCATTCCATGTGCCTTGGCTAATTGTCTCTTTCCCTTCCCCCCATGCGGAAATAGTTCAGTTCCTAATTAAACACTAGTTTGCATGTTGGGAGAGTCTTGTCCCAGGCTGCTCCACTGTCCTCGCACCAACCCCTTCTTCATAGAACTCTAGCACTGGAAGGGACCTCGAGAGGTCAATGAGTCCAAACCCCTGCTCTCACAGCAGGACCCAGTACATTCTAGACAGTCCCTGACACGTGTCTATCTAACCTGCTCTTAAATATCTCCAGAGATGGGGATTCCACAGCCTCCCTAGGCAACTTATTCCAGTGTTTAACCACCCTGACAATTAAGACGTTTTTACTAATGTCCAACCTAAACCTTCCTTGCTGCAGTTTAAGCCCATTGCTTCTTGTCCTATCATCAGAGGCCAAGGAGAACAGTTTGTCTCAGTGCAGTGTAGAGCGGAAGAATGACTTCTTGTGTCTTGCTCACAACACTCATGTTCATGCATCCCAGAATCATGTTTGCCATGTCACACAGCTGGCTCATATTTGGCTTGTGGTCCATTACTTTTGGGTCATTTCCTATTCAGTATGTGTGAAACTGATCGTTGTTTCTCAAAACAGTAAAACTTGAAGCAATGCATTTCAGGGGTGAAACTGATCTAAGAAGAGTTTGGGGAGGGTTTTTTTTAACTTTTGCTTTCACAAAGGTAAATTAATTTTTTTCAACCTCAAATATGTTTTTCATTTTCAAGGTCACCGAACACCTTCATTCACACTGGCACACTGACACACACTCATTTGCTACAATTCATACAGTTTGTGTGTTTAAGAATGCAATCCATAGAAATGCTTGCAAAATGAATAAAGAATTGGTGACTGTTGAAGGGAAATACTTTCCAGTGTGTTTTCAGGATATCCTTCCAAACTTTGATGGGGGGGGGGGAGGGAATAATGAAAAAAACATCAAAAAGTGAGAAATTTTAAAAAATGAATTAATCACCGACGTCTGTTTTAAAATTACAGAGTGGGATTTCCAAAGATTCCTATGGGATTTGAGCATGTGAATTCCATGGAAGGTTTGTACTTAACTTCTTTAGTTTTTTTTAAATGTGATCCTTAAAGAAGATGATCATTTTTCTGTTCAATTTGTTTACATAGCTCAACAAGTCCTAGGAAACTTTTTCCATTTGTAATTTCCCACTTGTATTGGCAGAGCCCAGATGAAACCATCCCACTTTAAAAAACGTATTTATAGAATGGATGCAGGCAAAGTTTATTTCCCAGATGGGCAGAGGAAACATGCGAGGTAGAGCAACGGAGACTGACAGAGAGTAATTTGGAAAATGAAAGAGAGGGGCGTTTATTTCATTTGTGATTACAGCATCTGAACCACAGCCAGTCTGAAAAGGTGAGATCTGTATAACTATGCAGACCTATTCCTACGCTTTGATGTTCCATGGCTCACAATTTCATGGACAAGAAGGGACCATTTTGGTCTTCTAGGCTGAAATCCTGTGTAACACTTCACATAAAAAAACTCCTACAGCAGAACTTTTAGAAAAAAATCCACTTTTAAGTTAAAAGCAGTCCATTACGAGGAATCTATCACAATCCTCGGTAAAGTGTTCATTATCTTTAATGTTAAAACGTGCATCTTATGTCTAGTGTGAATTTTTTTTTAACCACCATTCAGCGGGGCATTGTTGAATGTCTCTGTTAGAAGAGCCAATTTCCTCCTCATGTAGGTGCTACGTCCGAGCAACCAAGACATTTCTGAAATGTCTCTGTGTGACACGGAATGGATTGAGTTCCTTGAGTCTGTCACTACAAGGCACACGTAAGTGGCACTTTGGCTGCTGTGTTGATGTTGTTGCTCAATGAAAGAGATATAGAAAAAGAATTTGGCAAGAATTACAGAAAGGTGGAGGAAAAAATGTAGCAATGAAGTTCAATCCAAACAGATTATTTAAGAACGGGTGGAGAGAAGACTCCGCGAGGAACAGATTTCTGATAGTTCAAAACTGCTTAATCTAGCAGAAAAAAATTCCCCTGGCTGGAAACTCAAGTTAGACACATTGAAACAAGAGGTAAGGTGCATGTTTTAAAGACTGAGAGCTGTTACCAATTGGGTTAGGGTTAGGGTTGAGATGAGAGAAGTGGTAAATATGCCGTCACATGAAATCTTCACATTGAGTCTGGATGTCTTTCCTGAAGACATCCTCTATTTCATATCCAAGTTGTGGGTTGAGTTGTGAAATTACCATACAGTGGTATGGTTTATGTGATGCTGAGAGCAGATTCGATCTTTATTTGGCAACTAATTTGGGGGCAGAAAAAATGAAAGGCAATCCGAGAGGGGTAGCTGTAGGGCACTGATATTTTTACACAATGTATTTTCCTAATACAATGAAAGTACATCTTTTAGAATAAATTTGGGCTCATTAAAAGCTTCAGAGTTTCTGAGGTCACACATAGTGGTTGTATTACACAGGTTTCTTGTTGTCACTGATGAAATATTTTATTCTTTACATCTACCTTGGTGGGATTCTGAATATATTTTCCTGGAAAGGTTTGCCAGCCTTGAAATGCTGAAAAATATTGTTCCGTGTAAAGCACATGAGCGGCAATGGGGCATTTGAAAGTGTTTTGTGTGAGATGTTCTACGATGAGTCTTAAGGAAAAGTGGGTTTGAAAAAAAAAATCTCCAGGGTCCTTTTGAAAAAACAGCAGAACATGAGCCTCCGACAGGCAAAACTGAACCTGGGCACGAGGCTCTACTGCAGGGGTTCTGAACCGAGGGTCTATGGACCCCCAAGGGGTGCATGAAGCCGTGTCAGGGGGTACGTGATGTTCGCGTATGTTCAAGTATAGGTAATGTATTGAATTTAGTTATAAAAAATATTATCACCCAGCGGGATAGGTGATGTGTTTAGCTGAGACCAAGGGGTGTGTGGACCGAAAAGGGTTCAGAACCGCTACTGCTGGAGCAAAACAACAGCTGGGTCCCCGCTGAGGCTGTAGAGCGAGCTCATTCTCGCTCACTCACAGTAGGTGGTGTCGGTGCCACTAGCTGGGACAATGAACCACACCCAGCAGGTGCGGGGGTCACGCTGTGACCTAACAGGCTGACTGCTTTCTTGGCTGTTAAATCAGGGGAATAGTTACTAGGAGAAGAGGTGTCCTTTCTCCCCTGGATTTGGCACATGCAGAAATCCCACGTCCCGTTTTGCGGTGCCCATCTGAAAAAAGCTTCCGAGAAATTAAGGCGTGTTCAGAAATGAGCCACAAGAGTGGCTGAAGCTCTGGGCAGTTTCCTTGCAGTAACAGTCTCCAGACGCTCCTCTCAGCAAGGAGAAGGTGGCTGGGTAATTTGATCCTGGCCTGTAGGTACCTACCCGGGGAACACAGAGCTGGGTCCAGCAAACCGAAATGTCACGTGATGAAATGGCTGGAAATAGAAGCTAGAAAAACAGAGACTGCAGCAAAGGTTCCCAGTGTTGATAGTGAGGGGAGTGAGCCATCCGAATAACCCGCCCAGTCCTGTGGGGGATTCTCCTTCTCTGCTGAGATTTAAATCAAGGCTGGACGTGTTTCTGGGACAGAGGTGGGCAAATACTGGCCTGTGGCTGGGTTCGGTCTCTGGGGGTTAACCCCTGTAGGTCCCGGCCCCACCATATCTACCTGCACCACCTCAGGTACGGGGAGCACAGCATCCATTGGCCACGGATCGCCGTTCCTGGCCACTGGGAGCTGCGATCTCCAGGACCAGGGGCGGTTCAGGTAAACATGGCGGCGGCAGCCCAGCAGGGGCTGACCCTGGTGAAATGGCCCAGTTTTAGTGCCCACCCCTGCAGGAGATGATCATTCATGATTTCACGGACTATCTATAACTGCGAAATTTTGATGTTTTTCTTCTCCCCGCTTTTGAAACTGTTTCCAAGCCCCTCGTGTTTTATTGCCCTCTCGGCACCTTTTCCATACTTAGTGTAGATTTTTTGGGATAGGACAACCACACCTGCTTGCACATTCAAGGTGGAGATGAACATACAATAATTAAGCCTAGTTTGGTTGTACCTGCTACCTACAGTTCCAGGCAGGAGGTTCCTTTGAATGCTGGGTATGGTGAAGGGCTCCATTATTTCTAGTTACAGCAAAAGCAAAACCTGTGGGTCATTCCTGCTTATTCCCTCCCATCGATTCTTCTTACTAAACCCAATTTATAGCAAAGCGAGACTTGGTGGTTCTAGTCATAACTACCAATCAACTGCATATCGTGTACGATACCTATTATGTCAATATTTAGGATACATTTTGCTGGGCCAAAATATTGCAAAAGTGCTTAATTAATAGTTTTCCGGATGTCTCTGGAATTTTTCTTATAAAAATGGGATGCACTAGGACCAGGTTGTTTCTGGTCCAAGTGTCCTGGTCTCGCTGTCCTGTACAAGCTATGCTGATTGGGCAGCACTCCTGACTCTCCCCCACCCTCTTTGGCCTTGTTTGTATGTGTCCATGAGTCCTCCAGAGCTGAGTCAGACCCAGGCTTTGCTTTGTGAGAGATCCAAGGACCGGATGAGGCTGGCACTGGAGACATTGTTGTTCTGGTTAAGGAAGGGCCGTCCAGGCTCTCTTACATGTATCCTGCTGCTTTCTATCCAAAGGAGGAGAACCGGGGGCCAGGCCAAAGGGAAGCTCCTCACCCGTCCCTTACAAGTCCCAGGCCCGCTTGCTTGGCTGGTTTCTCTGCTGGAGCTCCCTGTCAAATATTCCCTCCAGCCGATCTCCCCCTCCCTTGTTCAGCTTTTAGCCACCAGGCAGTGATGGGAGTGATTGTCTGAACCAGCCTCTGTCACATCTGTCAAGGAGTCTGTACCCCCTGTCCAAGTCCAGC
Source organism: Pelodiscus sinensis (assembly GCF_049634645.1). Taxonomy (NCBI): domain Eukaryota; kingdom Metazoa; phylum Chordata; order Testudines; family Trionychidae; genus Pelodiscus; species Pelodiscus sinensis. The sequence continues at coordinate 6,641,907 of NC_134740.1, read as the reverse complement.
ACCACAGGTTGCCATATTGCAATGAATGTTAGTTATTGCTCCCAGTGACCCTGTCTCTGTCCCACAGACACACCCCATGGCAAGCCAGGAACAAGGAAACCAAACGTCTGTCACAGAATTTATCCTCCTGGGATTCGGGGATCTTCCTGGCCTGCAGGTTCCTCTCTTCCTGCTCTTTCTCGTGATCTACCTGGTGACCATGGCTGGAAACGTCATTGTCATAGTGTTGGTTGTGGCTGATCGACACCTCCACACCCCCATGTACTTCTTCCTGGGCAACTTGTCCTGCTTGGAAATCTGCTACAGCTCCACCGTCCTGCCCCAGCTGCTGGCCGGGCTCCTGGCTGGGGACTGGACAATTTCTTTTACAGGGTGTCTCACACAATTTTATTTCTTTGGTGCTCTGGGAGGCTCAGAATGCCTCCTCCTATCAGTGATGTCCTACGACCGGTATCTAGCCATATGCAACCCGCTGCACTACACAGCCCGGATGAGTAGCAGGTCTTGCCTCCAGCTTGCCAGGGGGTCATGGATAGGTGGATTCATTGCTTCTAGTATTACAGCATTGCCATTGTCCCAGTTAACCTTCTGTGGCCCTAATGGTATCGACCATTTCTTTTGTGACTTTATTCCCCTTCTAAAACTCTCCTGCAATCATCCTCTGCTGATGGACACGCTGGCGTTCTCAATTTGCTTGATTTTCGCACTGGTCCCCTTCCTGCTCACCTTGGCGTCTTACATCTGCATCCTCAGCACCATCCTCAGAATCCGCTCCTCCACCGGGAGGCAAAAGGCCTTTTCCACCTGCTCCTCCCACCTCATCGTGGTGAGCATTTACTATGGAGCTCTCATGATTGCCTACATGTTCCCAACCACCGACCTCCTGAGCGACTTCAAGAAAGTTCTCTCTGTCTCCTACACTGTCCTGACGCCCCTGGTCAATCCACTCATCTACGCCCTGAGAAACAGAGAGGTCCAAGAGGCCCTGTGCAAAGCTTGCAGAGAATTAAGAACGTAAGAACACCCACTTTGGATCAGACCAAATGTCCATCTATCCCAGTATCCTGTCTGCCAACAGTGGCCAGTAGCAGGTGCCCCAGAGGGAGAGTACACAAGAGGTAATCCTCACTGATCCTTCCCCTCTCACCCATTTCCAGACAAACAGCGACTAGGGACACCATTCCTACCCATTCTGGCTAATAGACATTCATAGACCTAACCTCGATGAATCTCGCTAGCTCTTTTTGGAACCCTATTAAAGTCCTAGGCTTCACCACATCCTCTAGCAAGGAGTTCCAGAGGTTGACTGTGTGCTGAATGAAGAAAAACTTTTCTTTGTTTTAATCTGCTGCCTATTGATTTCATTTGGTGACCCCTAATCCTTATATTTAGGGAATAAGTAAATAACTTTTCTTTATTCGCTTTTTCCACAGCAGTCATGATTTTATAAACCTCTATCATATCTCCCCTTAGTCTCCTCTTTTCTAAGATGAAAAGTCCAAGTCTTTTTAATCTCTCCTCACATGGGACCCATTCCAAGCCCCTCCTCAGTTGTGTTGCCCTTTTCTTTACCTTTCCTAATGCCAATAGATCTTTTTTTAGATGAGGCAACTACATCTGTGCTCAGTACTCAGTTAAGGGTTCTAAGATTCTGGCCCATAGGGTTGCGTAGGTGAAAATGGAACAGCTGCAGCAGGGGCTGGGTTAGGGAAACCCGAGGACACCTCCCGCTATTACTGTTCCGCACACACAGCGACACAGAACCTAGTAGAGATTCTACAAGAACCCAGCCTGCACCTCCGCCTTGCGCCGCCTGGGGGCAGCAGTGACCGTGCTGCAGTGTCCTTGCAGCTGAGCGGTCTGCAGCCCGCAGACACCGCCCTGTATCGCTGCGCCAGATACACACAGCGAGAGGGAACCTAGGAAAACCTGGACTGAAACTAACCGCGCGGAGAACCGGTCTGGCGTTACTAGCCCCAGGGAGGAGCAGCCGCCAGTCCAGCGTCCCTCTGCCGCAGGAGGTGTTCGCCTCGCCAGGCTGGAAGCGGGACCTACAGACTCGAACACTGGAACTGGAAGGGCCCTGCAAAGATCCTCAAGCCCAGTCCTCTGCCCTCACGGCAGGACCAAGCATCGTCTAGATCCGCGGTGTCCAGCGAATTCTGAACTTGCGACCTAGCCACACTCAAGCAGCCGAAGAGAGATTAGTGATGAGCGTGTTGCACACTACGGATCTAGGTAAACTTAAAAGTAGACGCTGCCCCCGAGGCTTTAAACTCACAACTCTCGGCCTATAAGGCCGATACACTGGCCCCTGAGCTGTTGATGTATCTAGGAGTTCCTTTATCATTTCTCCGACAAGTGAGTGGAACGCCATCCCCTGCCCAGAGCTGCAACCATAGGAGTGGCCACGTTGAGTCAGACCCGAGGTCCTTCTAGCCCACAGTCCTGTTTGCCGGCAGCGGCCAATGGCAGGTGCGTCAGGAGGAATGAACCCAACAGGGAATTAGCAAGTGGCCCGCCCCGCTTGCCAGATACTTTGCAATCGACGGGCAGGGGCACGTCTCTGTGTCCGGGTCGGTGCCCGGGGAACGTTTCCTGCCAAATGTCTGTTCCAGGTGCGCTCGGGGCCTGCAGAATTCCGGGGGAGCCGAGCCGGGCAGGGAACGGGGGAGGCTCCGTCCCATATCGGGCCTGGCTCCGGGATTGGTTCCGCCCCTTGGTATCTAGGGGGCTCAGGGAGGCGGAGAACGCTGGATTTCCCCGAGTGACTTAGGCCTGGAATCTCAAAGGTGCCCGAGGGAGCCAGGCGCTGCCCCGCTGCCCCGTCCCACCACGTCCCCCGCGGAGATTTCAGTCCCAAGGGAGGAGGAACTAGTGATTTCAGGAGCAGAAATGCCACGTGGGTTGGAAAACGCTTCTGGCAGCAAAGCGCCGTCAGACACCGCCCTTCCCCGGGCTGATACCGCCCGGCGTGTGAGCCGGGGCCATTGCTCCCAGGGCCTGGCTGAGCAGACACTGACTGGGGGTCGAAGGGGGGGGGGGAGCAGGGACAGTCCCAGACTCGCTGACCCCTCACTCCTGAAGACTGATCGCTGATTCCTACCTGCGCCCGGACAAAACCCGCCTGAGGCTGCGGGGGAGAAATTCTCTGGCAGGGGGCGCTGGTGAGTCGCGGTCCGCACGGGGCAGGCGTTGGGAGCGTCGCAGAGAAGGGGCCGGGGTAGAAATGTGGGTTCCCCAGTGAGGGGGAGTGCGACGGGGACAACGCAGGTGCCTCACTGCGGCTGCGCATCCCAGTCCGGGTGAGCGGCCAGAAATGGGCCAGCGGCTTGGGCCACTCACCGCATCGAACTCACCGAGCGCAGCGGGAAGCGATCGGGGGGAGTTACAGACACGGTGCGAACTGGGGCTCGCGTGTCCCAAGCGGCGTAAAGAGGGAAGAATCGCACTGAACCACCCGGAGCCCCCAGGCCTGGAGCTGCAAATCCCGCCGAACCTGACCCGAGAGGAGAAATATTCGCACCTCCGGGCTCCCAAAAAACACGGATCCCCCCTCCCCCAGTGAGCCGAAACCCACTAACGCCGGGGAAAATATTCCCCTTCACCACAACCGATCCCCAGGAACCCCTAGACATTCATGACGAGCTAAGTGACGTCATTTCTAGGTGTCTCCCCAGAGCTGTGAGAGCCCATCGGGACCCCCCGCGCTGTGCCAGGCGCTGCACAAACACACCGGCAGGGGGACGGAGACTCCTGCCGGAGAGTCCATGGCAGTGACTCGGCTCGTTCAGGGAAGGCGTTTGTGTCTCTGATAAGGCGGGGAATATGCAAATGGCGGTGACAGACGCCTGCTTAAAATGGTCTCTCTCTGCCTAGGCTGCACCCGGAGAGACACCCCGCAGCCCCCGGTGTCTGTGCAGTTACCTGCCAGCTCTGCCCCTCAGCAACTGGGAACATGAAATTTTGGGTCTATTTAGTGTTCGTGGTGGCAGCTTTGCCAGGTATTTTCTAGCTAAATACGCTGGAGAGAAGGACGGAGATTTTGTTTTCCATGTTTGATATTAATGCTTCTGTCGCGCCTTTGTTCCCAGGTGCCTGGTCCCAGGTGCAGTTGGTGGAGTCCGGAGGGGATGTGAAGAAGCCCGGAGACTCTCTGCGCCTCTCCTGCAAAGCCTCCGGCTTCACCTTCAGTAGCCCCTGGATGAGCTGGATCCGGCAGGCCCCGGGGAAGGGGCTGGAGTGGCTCGCTGATATCAGTGGCAGCGGGGGTGATATACGGTACCTTGATGCCGTGAAAGGCCGATTCACCATCTCCAGGGACAACCCCAACAACCTGCTGCACCTGCAAATGACCGGCCTGAAGCCCGAGGACACCGCCCGCTATTACTGTGCGAGAGACACAGCGACACAAAACCTATTGACGCTCCTACAAAAACCCAGGCTGCAGAACCCGCAGCCGCCTCGCAGCGAATTGACTGTAGCCTGTCGGGGCTCGGCTGCTGGGTGAAGCAGGTGTGACGTAGTGGGGGTACTTGCTGGGATGTGGTGACCTCTGCTGTCTGGAGCAAGACCCAGCAGGGAAAACCTCACTAGGCCAAGGTAATGCCAAACTTGTTGAACCAGTGGCCAGACACCCCCCATGGAGAGGAACAAAGGAAGGTGAATGCTGCCCTGGACTGGGGGGCAGGGCTGGAAGGGAGGGAGTTGGTTGCTGGCTGTCTGTGAGGATGGAGGAGACAGCCTAGGGAGAGGAGCTGGAGTTTAGGGGCCCAGTCTCCCCCCAACTCAATGGGGCCTGAGGCATCCTAGCCCAGCTCTGTGACCAGACTACATCTGTGCTATGCTGTATCCTGGAGAGGCAATAAACGTCCTCTATTCCACTGGCTGGTGCAGTCTGTTTGTGCCATTTCGGAGTGCAGGAGACGGGGAACCCCCAACACGCCGTCACACTGGTGTCAGAAGTGGGATGCACTGCACCCCGTGGATGAAGCTCCCAGCGGCAAGCGACAAGGCGCAGTAGAAGCAAGAGCCCTGGAGCCAGGCGTGCTGGAGACAGAGCGAAGCGGTTCCTGGGAATCGTGGGGCGCTGCAGCACTAGACTGGTGAGTCTGCACCAAGGGGACCAGCGGGCAGATGGCCTACGCCCGACTCTTGAAGGCAGAGCTGGTGGGGCTGTGCAGAGAGAGGGGCTTGCCTGTGCGGAAAGCAACCAAGGCCCAGCTGATTACCCAGCTGGAAGAGAATGACCAGCCACGGGGCCAGGATCTTGTCCCCAGGGGAAGCAGCCAGACCCCCCCTGAGAGTGTGTCAGGCTCAGAGAGGGGGAGGAGCGCTGGAGCCCACCGGAGAGATGAGACAGCGTCTCCCGGGAGGCCTGCAAGCCGTAGCCCATCTAGGGCAGGGGCTAGCCCAGCGGAGCTGCGGCGGCTGGAGATCCAGCTGCAGATGAGTTCATGGAGAGCCAGTCCGGGTGTGAACGGGAGTCCCGAAGAGAGAGAGAATCGCGCAGAGACCGGTTCTCAGCGGAGCAACGGAGAGAGACACCTCCGAGGCGAGCCCCAGGGACCAGGACCAGTCATCGATACCCCAGAAAACCAGCCAGAGCCCGGGCAGAGCCGACCCGAATGGGCCCACAGAACCTAACTTGCCATCGCTGTGGGCAACGAGGCCACAAGAGGGCTCAATGCACCAGGTGCAAGAACAGGTCCCATGACCTGGGACGTTCCAGGGTTAACTGGCTGGGGCGGGAGGAAGGGCCGGCTGCCCCAGTGGCAGGGGCTGGCCGGCAAACCTCCACTCGGGGAGGGGGGAAGGATGCTCAGTGCACCTCCCCTGGGAGGTCTGACCCTCGGGAGACAGATTTATCCGTGCACCGGGTGGGGGCGGGGCGGCCCCTACGGAGGGACTGCCTCGTACCCCTGGAGGTGGATGGCAGGAAGGTGACGGGTTTCTGGGACACGGGGGCGGAGGTGACGCTGGCCCGGCCCGACATAGTGGGCTCAGACCGTATGCTACCCGACACTCAGCTGACACTGAGGGGCATAGGCGGCACCCCCTTTGAGGTACCCGTAGCCAGGGTGCATCTGAAATGGGAGGCCAAGGAGGGCCCCAAGGAAGTGGGGGTGCACCCGCACTTTCCCACCGACGTGCTAATGGGGAGTGACCTAGAGGAGTGGCCAGACGGACCCCACAGGACGCTGGTCACCACCCGTAGCCAGAGCAAGCGAGGGGCTTGCGGCCCGGAACTCGAGGAGGTTCCCCAACAGGGGGCCCAGGGCCCCGTCCCAGCAGACCTAGAGTTGGACCTAGGCAGTGGGGGGAACCACGGCCCTGTCCCAGCCCCAGCCGCTGAATTCCAGGCGGAGGTGCGAGCGGATCCCTCCTTGCAGGCCCTGAGGGACCGGGCTGACCTGGGTGCCGCTCAACCCCTAGGAGGAGATTGCCAGGAGAAGTTCCGGTGGGAGAGGGGATTTCTGTACCGGGAATGGCTTTCCCCCGGGACGGTAGGCAAGTGGGGGCTCCAGCGGCAGCTGGTGGTTCCCCAAAGGTATCGCCGCAAGCTGCTACACCTGGCCCATGACATCCCGTTCTCGGGACACCAGGGGATCCGGCGCACGCGGCTGAGGCTGCTCCAAAACTTCTATTGGCCGGGGATGTTTGCAGCTGTCCAGCGGTACTGCCGGTCCTGCGACTCCTGCCAACGAGTGGGGAAGGCCCAAGACAGGAAGAAAGCTGCATTGAGACCCCTGCCCATCATAGAGGAGCCTTTCCAGAAGGTGGCGATGGATATTGTGGGGCCCTTGAACAGAGCGACCCGGACAGGGAAGAAATACATCCTGGTGGTGGTGGACTTCGCCACCCGCTACCCCGAGGCCGTGGCCCTGCCATTTTCAGCAGAGTGGGGTTTCCCCAGGAGGTTCTCACGGACCAGGGATCCAACTTCATGTCGGCCCTGCTCCGGTGCTTGTGGGAGAAGAGTGGGGTGCAACACACCTGGGCCTCGGCGTATCACCCCCAGACCAACGGGTTGGTGGAGAGGTTCAATGGGACTCTGAAGCAGATGCTACGGACCTTTATGCACAAACACCCACAGGACTGGGACAAGTACCTACCCCACCTGCTGTTTGCGTACAGGGAAGTGCCCCAGGAGTCCACGGGGTTCTCGCCGTTTGAGCTGTGTGACGTAGTGGGGGTACCTGGCTGGTTTCTATGCTGCTGGCTCTGGGGGAACCCCCACTGGCTGCCGTGGGTACCACGACCCAGCAAAACAGGATGAGTCACTATGCAAACCAGTGGCCAGACACCCCCCATGGAGAGGAACAAAGGAAGGTGGAATGCTGCCTTGGCTGGGGGGCAGGGCTGGAAGTTAGTGAGTTGGTTGCTGGCTGTGGGAGGGCATGGAGGAGAGCCTAGGAGAAGGGGCTGGAGTTTAGGGGCCCAGTCTCCCCCATCTCAAGGGGGCCTGAGGCATCCTAGCCCAGTTCCTGTGACCAGATTACATCTGTGCTGCGCTGTGCTGGAGGAGCAATAAACCACCCTCAATTCCACTGGCTGGTGCAGTCTGTTTGTGCCATTTCGGGGTGCAGGAGACGGGGAACCCCCAACGCGCCATCACAAGCTGTTATATGGGAGGCGAGTGAGGGGCCCCCTGGACTTATTGAAAGACGAGTGGGAGGGGAAGGTCTCCCCGGAGGGTGAGCCGGTCGTGGAATACGTCCTGACATTCCGGGAAAGACTTGCCGAGCTCATGGGCCTGGCCAGAGAGAACCAGAGCAGGGCCCAGAGGAAGCAGAAGGTCTGGTACGACCGCAATGCACGGGCCCGCGCCTACGCTACCGGGGACCAGGTGATGGTCCTGATCCCCGTGCGGAAGAACAAGCTGCAAGCCGCCTGGGACGGCCCCTTCAAGGTGGTTAAGCAGCTGAACGAGGTGAACTACGTGGTGGAGCTGATGGGCCGGACGCGCGGCCAGCGGGTATATCATGTTAACATGATGAAGCCGTACTGGGACAGGGAGAACTTGGTGCTGGCCGTGTATAAGCCCTGGGAGGAGCAGGGGGAGGATCCCCTGGTGGGCCTGTTCCCTGGGACCGGAGAGGACTCTTCGCTGGAGTCAATTTCCCTCTCGGACCAGCTCACCCCGGCCCAGCAGGCCGAGATCCGGGAGGTGCTGCGCTCCCACCAGCAGCTGTTCTCCAACAAGCCGGGTCTCACCAACCTGGCTGTCCACCGGGTGCAGACGGGCACTCACCCCCCGGTGCACTGCTCCCCATTCAGGGTCACAGGGAAAACAGCCCAGGACCTGGAGAGAGAGGTCCAGGACATGTTGGCCCTGGGGGTGATTCAGCCGTCCTCCAGCCCCTGGGCCTCTCCCGTGGTGCTGGTTCCCAAGAAGGACGGGTCGATCCGGTTCTGCGTGGACTACCGGAAGCTCAACGCCATCACGGTGTCCGACACCTACCCGATGCCAAGGCCCGACGAGCTCCTGGACAAGCTGGGGGGAGCTCGCTATCTCACCACCCTGGACCTCACCAAGGGCTACTGGCAGGTGCCGCTAGACCAGGAGGCCAGATTGAAATTGTCTTTTATCACCCACTGGGGCTCTATGAGTTCCTGGTCCTACCCTTTGGCCTCAAAGGGGCGCCGGCCACCTTCCAGCGCCTGGTGGACCAGCTGCTGAGGGGAATGGAGAACTGTGCCCTAGCGTACATCGATGACATCTGCGTCTTCAGCCAGTCCTGGGAGGACCACGTGGCCCAGGTCAGCCAGGTACTGGATCGGCTGAGGGAGGCTGGGCTGACCGTAAAGGCTGGGAAGTGCAAGGTTGGAATGGCCGAAGTGTCCTACCTGGGCCATAAGGTGGGGAGCGGCTGCTTGAAGCCAGAGCCAGCCAAAGTGGAGGCCATCCGGGACTGGCCTGTGCCCCAGACCAAGAAGCAGGTCCAGGCTTTCATTGGGATGGCGGGGTACTACCGGAGGTTTGTGCCCAACTTCAGCTCCATCGCTGCCCCGATCACAGAGCTGTGCAGGAAGGGGAAGCCCGACAGGGTGGTCTGGACGGAGCAGTGCCAGAGGGCTCTCTGTGCACTGAAGGGAGCCCTGGCCAAGGCTCCAGTGTTGGTAAACCCAGACTTCGACAAGCCCTTTATCGTGTTTACTGACGCCTCGGACACTGGGCTGGGGGCGGTGCTGATGCAGGCGGACGAGAAAGGGGAACGTCACCCCATCGTGTACCTGAGCAGGAAGCTGCTGCCCCGGGAGCGGAGCTACGCGACCGTAGAGAGGGAATGCCTGGCCATGGTGTGGGCCCTGCAAAAGCTGCAGCCGTACCTGTTTGGCCAGCGTTTCACGGTGTTCACCGACCACTGCCCCCTGACCTGGCTACACCAGATGAAAGGGACGAACGCCAAGCTGCTGCGGTGGAGCCTGCTCCTGCAGGACTACGACATGGAAGTGATCCACGTCAAGGGGAGCGCCAACATCATCGCCGACGTGCCGTCCCGTAGCGAGGGGCCCGAACTTCCCCAGGTCACGAGCGGAGTGACCCTGCTCAGTTCACTCTCGGAGGGGGGAGAACTGTGACGTAGTGGGGGTACTTGCTGGGATGTGGTGACCTCTGCTGTCTGGAGCAAGACCCAGCAGGGAAAACCTCACTAGGCCAAGGTAATGCCAAACTTGTTGAACCAGTGGCCAGACACCCCCCATGGAGAGGAACAAAGGAAGGTGAATGCTGCCCTGGCTGGGGGGCAGGGCTGGAAGGGAGGGAGTTGGTTGCTGGCTGTCTGTGAGGATGGAGGAGACAGCCTAGGGAGAGGAGCTGGAGTTTAGGGGCCCAGTCTCCCCCCAACTCAAGGGGGCCTGAGGCATCCTAGCCCAGCTCTGTGACCAGACTACATCTGTGCTATGCTGTATCCTGGAGAGGCAATAAACGTCCTCTATTCCACTGGCTGGTGCAGTCTGTTTGTGCCATTTCGGGGTGCAGGAGACGGGGAACCCCCAACGCGCCGTCAGAGCAGGCAGTGGGCGTGACAAGGGGAGCTGCTGTGCGCTGGGACATGGCTGAGCTTGTGTAGGTCTGGCCCCACGGTGGGGAGTGCAGCCTGCGGGACCTGGCTCCGAGCTGTTCGGGGTACGTGGTTCTAAAGGGGGATCGGTCGCTGCGGGTCTTTTGACCCTTCTTAATCCGGCCCTGGCGGTCGTACCCGGTAGGGAAAGTTCCACGCTGCGTGCCTGTTCTCGTGTCCTTATGTCATACGGTGTGTGACAGACACAGACAGACCCCGCCCTTCAGCGATTTCCCAACTGCCCATTGGCCGGCGGGCAGAGCAAACAGCAGCGGGACATTCCGTGTCCAGCCGGCCTCGAACTCCCCAGCCAGGAGACAGAACAGCGCGATGCTGCATCACATCCGGCCTGGATATCCCCGTTCTGTTGGTCCCGCCCCCCGCCCATTGCCTTGCAGCTCATCACAGACCACCTCACTGCTGCACGGCAGGTGACTGTGTGTCCATTGGCTGCGCCCTGCAATGGCTGGGAGGGGCTCGAAGGGGAAGACCCCCCCCCCCACTCCGCTTCCCCGAGCAAGTGCACTCCCCTCTCCCCCTGAGGCAGGCATTCTCAGCATCAGGAGCCCCGCTCCAATCAAATCTCCCTCCTGCAGAGCCAGGCGCGAGGAAGAATCTTACTTTTAAAAGGGGCTGCTCCTGCCGCCCAGACCAACTGCCTCATCTCGCAGCTTGTAGGGGAGGCATCAGGTGGCAGCTGTCAGTCTCTGCTGGTCAGGTGGGCCAGAGCAGCACGCGCTCCCCTCCCTCCCAGCCCAGCACCCCCCTAGCATGGAGCCGGCAACGGCCCCCTCCTGCCCCCCCTTCACTAGACTCTGCGATGCTCCTCAATCGCCTGCCCCTGCCAGACAAGGCAGGGAAAAATTGACCTGATGGAGCCCCAAACACTAAACTGTCTGGAGATGCCAGGGAGACACAAATGCAAGAAAAAAATGGATCCAGCTGTGACCCCCCCCCCCCCCCCCCGACGTGACTCTCAGTTTGAGAAACACTGCCTCAGGGTATGTCGACACTACAGTGTTATTTCAAAATATCTTATTTCAAAATAGTTAATTTGAAATAAGTTATTTCAAATTAACACATCTACACACAAAATGCATTTCAAAATAGCACGTCCGCACTGAGTGGATGCTGAATTGCATTTAAGGCCAGCCAGAGCCAGGTCCAGCAGGGCATCAGGTCAGGACTTACTTTGTGTGGCTGCCGCCTGAGGCTATCTGAGGCCTGTGCTTAAAGGGACCCCCCTCCCCGGACAGGCAATTCTCAGGCTTCCCTGCTTGCTTGCCTATCTCAGTGAGGGATAGCAAAGCATTTTGTCTCTTCGTGCTCTGGTTGCCCTCACTCAGGACACCACAGTCTGCAACATGGAGCCAGAACTGCCCCTGGGCACTCTGATGCTACTCATGGACTTGCTGCTGTGAGCCTGGCTGCACTTTCTGCAGGCTGCCATCTGGGAGGTCCATTAGGAGTCTGTCAGTATCCAGAAAGCCCTGCAGGAGAGCTTCCACCCTGAGGAGCACTGAGAGCCCCCTGGTCTGCCCCACTGAGTGCTTGTGCCTCATTCCTCTCTCCCATCCCCCTCCTGATGTCAAATAAAGTACACATCTTTTCATGAACATAAACTCTCTTTATTTAACAAAACTGGGGGGGAGGTGAAATCTGGTGAGACTGGGGGAAGAGGGCAGGAAAGGAGAGAGGGTGGGAGAGGGGAGGGGGAAACCTGGGACAGGGCCAGCTTTAGAAAGTGCAGGGGCCCAATTTGAACAGTTTTGATGGGGCCCTGGCAGCTAGGATTTTTTGTTGAGGGAAAAAAAACCCAAAACACCGCACATACAAAAAGTCACAGCCCCTTTGAATCCCCAGCTACAGGGCAGAGCCATTTCCTGCCTTCCCACCCCCCACCCAGCTCCACCAAGCACCCAGGTGCTGCCGTTTTCTCTGAGTATTGCACAGGTCATGTAAGGAACGGGCAGAACCCCTCCCCCATAAGGGCCAATGAGACTAAATGTCTGAGCTAATAAACAACTGCGCCCCACGCTATACAAAGCTACACACACTGGGCTTTAGGATGTGAGGGTTCAGGAATTTGGGTTGGGGTATGTGAGGGGCTCAGGGAAGGGGGTTCCAGTGTATGACAGGCTCAGATGTAGGTTCTGGGGGAAAGGAGAGAGCAGGAGTGTTATGATGCTGTGGTCAGATGGGGGCTTGGCCCCCACTGGGGGTTTGTCAGCCAGGCTTCATTTTTAAATAAAATATTATGTCAAACACAAAAGTTTTTGCATTGTCTTTATTTCTGAGAAGGGCAGGGAACCTGTTTTGAGTCAGGGGTCACTGACCCACAGAAAAGACATTTGGGGCCACACAAGTGAGATGCCAAAAAAACCCTCCTCCAACCCCACCCCCTAAGCTTCACTAATGTGGCCCCAACCTTGTTGGTGGGAGCAGGGGACATGGTACTGGGGAAGGGCGCTAGGGGGTGCTTCGGCAGGGGACAAGGTACCAGTGGGGACAGAGTTCTGTGGTTCAAACCCCGACAGCTGCTTCTCGCCCCTTTAATCCTGCGCCCCAACTCTGGGCGCTGCACTGAAGGATCTGACTCCGCCCTGTCCGAGCCAGAAATTTGCAGGCTGAGGTGTAGGCGCTGGGGTCTGTTACAAGCAGCCGGCGATGCAAATCAGGGTGAGAGTTTCCTGTTAAAACCTGTCCCTCCCTGTGCCCAGACTGGACCCGCAGAGAATCCGCAGCCCCCTGGATCTCTGCAGTGACCCAGTCCCCGGAGAAATTTCCACGCCATCACCAGGGGCAATGAGACTTTGGGTCACAGCGGGTTTCATTGTAGCGGTTTTGGAAGATATTTTGAGTCCCTGACAAAATGGCACAACCAGTAGTGCAGACAATTATGACTGGCTTTGTACCGGTTCTTCTAACATCCCTTTATTCGCAGGCGCCCAATCCCGGGTGCAGCTGATGGAGTCCGGAGGGGATGTGAAGAAGCCCGGAGACTCTCTGCGCCTCTCCTGCAAAGCCTCCGGCTTCACCTTCAGTAGCTACCCCATGACCTGGGTCCTCCAGGCTTCCCTGAAAGGGCTGGGGTGGGAGGCTCGCAGGACTCGATGACATCCCAAAGTCTCTTCCAGCCCTAGGATTCTATGACTGGGCACAATGAAAGGGATCTCGCGGTTGTGGTGGAGAATTCGCTGAACATGAGCTCCCAGTAGAACGCTGTCGCCAGAACAGCTAATGTGGCCACGGGACTGTGACGGCGCGTTGGGGGTTCCCCGTCTCCTGCACCCCGAAATGGCACAAACAGACTGCACCAGCCAGTGGAATTGAGGGTGGTTTATTGCTCCTCCAGCACAGCGCAGCACAGATGTAATCTGGTCACAGGAACTGGGCTAGGATGCCTCAGGCCCCCTTGAGATGGGGGAGACTGGGCCCCTAAACTCCAGCCCCTTCTCCTAGGCTCTCCTCCATGCCCTCCGACAGCCAGCAACCAACTCCCTAACTTCCAGCCCTGCCCCCCAGCCAAGGCAGCATTCCACCTTCCTTTGTTCCTCTCCATGGGGGGTGTCTGGCCACTGGTTTGCATAGTGACTCATCCTGTTTTGCTGGGTCGTGGTACCCACGGCAGCCAGTGGGGGTTCCCCCAGAGCCAGCAGCATAGAAACCAGCCAGTCACAGGGACACACAAAGGAAGTTTTTTGACAAGCAGAGAAGGGGTTTCACTTTGCTGTTTGGCACTGCTGCGAGCACTGGTTGAATCCTCTGCCCAAGTCTAGTGTGCACAACTCAAGACAGGGGCTGATTGCTTGGAGTGGATTTGCACAGCAGCCATGAGAATCCTTGCAGTGGAAATCCTGCCTTATAATGATGGACATAAAGAGTTTGAGCCCTGTAGACCTGTCTTATTAGGCAGAGATTTTCTACAAGACCAAAGTCTGAGTCTCTGATTCCCATAAATTCTGATGCACCACAAAAGCCGCCAAGGGCCCATGCCGATGTACTTGTAGGTGAGTTTCCAAACAGACTCACATGATACTCCTGCAACTGCTGCACATCAACGTGGGGGCATCTGACCCCCTCTCAGTTTTCTCAGAGCCGCTTTCACCTCCTTGTTGCGCAGCGTGTAGATGGCCGGGTTCACCATGGGCGTGACCAGGTTGCCAAAAATGTCCACCGGGGTCACCAGCACTTTGCTCAGCTGTGGCTGAGTGTAGATCAAAGCACAGGGCCCGAAGAACATGGTCACCACCACCAGATGGGAGGCGCAAGTGGAGGCCGCTTTGCGCCGCCCTTCACCTGAGTTCATTTTCAGGATACAAGAGACAATCCTGACATAGGACGCGAGGATGAGGAGGAAGCAGCTCATGGGCACCACCCCAATGTTGGTGAAGGTCACCATCTCCAAGATGGACGTGTCCGCGCAGGCCAGCTTGGCTACTGGGAAGATGTCGCAGAAGAAATAGTCCACCACGTTGGACCCGCAGTAGGGCAGCGTGAAGGTCAGGCTGGTAACGATGGTGGCATGGAAGGAGCTGGCGATCCAACTGCTGGCGGCCAGGAGGGCGCACACCCTGCGGTTCATGATGAGCAGGTAGCGCAGCGGGTGGCAGATGGCCACGTACCGGTCAAAGGCCATGACAGTACAGAGCAGACACTCGGTGCTACCCAGGAAGTGGAAGAAGAAGACCTGGGCCATGCACCCACCCAGTGAGATTGTTTTTCTCTTGGCCCAGAGGTTGTCCAGCAATTTGGGGACGCTGATGGAAGAGATGCCAATGTCCAGCACGGCGAGGTGTGACGGCGTGTTGGGGGTTCCCCGTCTCCTGCACCCCGAGATGTCACAAACAGACTGCACCAGCCAGTGGAATAGAGGAAGTTTATTGCCTCTCCAGGATACAGCACAGCACAGATGTAGTCTGGTCACAGAACTGGGCTAGGATGCCTCAGGCCCCCTTGAGTTGGGGGGAGACTGGGCCCCTAAACTCCAGCTCCTCTCCCTAGGCTGTCTCCTCCATGCTCTCCCACAGTAACAACTAAATTCCCTTGCAGCCCTGCCCCCCAGTCCAGGGCAGCATTCACCTTCCTTTGTTCCTCTCCATGGGGGGTGTCTGGCCACTGGTTCGACAAGTTTGGCCTTATCTCTGCCTAGCGAGATTTTCCCTGCTGGGTCTTGCTCCAGACAGCAGGGGTCACCACAGCCCAGCAAGTACCCCCACTACGTCACAGTTCTCCCCCCTCCGAGAGCGAACTGAGCAGGGTCACTCCGCTTGTGACCTGGGGAAGTTCGGGCCCCTCGCTACGGGACAGCGCGTCGGCGATGATGTTGGCGCTCCCCTTGACGTGGATCACTTCCATGTCGTAGTCCTGCAGGAGCAGGCTCCACCGCAGCAGCTTGGCGTTCGTCCCTTTCATCTGGTGCAGCCAGGTCAGGGGGCAGTGGTCGGTGAACACCGTGAAACGCCGGCCAAACAGGTACGGCTGCAGCTTTTGCAGGGCCCACACCATGGCCAGGCATTCCCTCTCTACGGTCGCGTAGCTCCGCTCCCGGGGCAGCAGCTTCCTGCTCAGGTACACGATGGGGTGACGTTCCCCTTTCTCGTCCGCCTGCATCAGCACCGCCCCCAGCCCGGTGTCCGAGGCGTCAGTAAACACGATAAAGGGCTTGTCGAAGTCTGGGTTTACCAGCACTGGGGCCTTGGCCAGGGCTTCCTTCAGTGCACAGAGAGCCCTCTGGCACTGCTCTGTCCAGACCACCCTGTCGGGCCTCCCCTTCCTGCACAGCTCTGTGATCGGGGCAGCGATGGAGCTGAAGTTGGGCACAAACCTCCGGTAGTACCCCGCCATCCCAATGAAAGCCTGGACCTGCTTCTTGGTCTGGGGCACAGGCCAGTCCCGGATGGCCTCCACTTTGGCCGGCTCTGGCTTCAAGCAGCCGCTCCCCACCTTATGGCCCAGGTAGGACACTTCGGCCATTCCAACCTTGCACTTCCCAGCCTTTACGGTCAGCCCAGCCTCCCTCAGCCGATCTAGTACCTGGCTGACCTGGGCCACATGGTCCTCCCAGGACTGGCTGAAGACGCAGATGTCATCGATGTACGCTAGGGCACAGTTCTCCATTCCCCGCAGCAGCTGGTCCACCAGGCGCTGGAAGGTGGCCGGCGCCCCTTTGAGGCCAAAGGGCAGGACCAGGAACTCATAGAGCCCCAGCGGCGTGATGAAAGCCGATTTCAGTCTGGCCTCCTGGTCTAGCGGCACCTGCCAGTAGCCCTTGGTGAGGTCCAGGGTGGTGAGATAGCGAGCTCCCCCCAGCTTGTCCAGGAGCTCGTCGGGCCTTGGCATCGGGTAGGCGTCGGACACCGTGATGGCGTTGAGCTTCCGGTAGTCCACGCAGAACCGGATCGACCCGTCCTTCTTGGGAACCAGCACCACGGGAGAGGCCCAGGGGCTGGAGGACGGCTGGATCACCCCCAGGGCCAACATGTCCTGGACCTCTCTCTCCAGGTCCTGGGCTGTTTTCCCTGTGACTCTGAATGGGGAGCAGCGCACCGGGGGGTGAGTGCCCGTCTGCACCCGGTGGACAGCCAGGTTGGTAAGACCCGGCTTGTTGGAGAACAGCTGCTGGTGGGAGCGCAGCACCTCCCGGATCGCGGCCTGCTGGGCCGGGGTGAGCTGGTCCGAGAGGGAAATTGACTCCAGCGAAGAGTCCTCTCCGGTCCCAGGGAACAGGCCCACCAGGGGGTCCTCCCCCTGCTCCTCCCAGGGCTTACACACGGCCAGCACCAAGTTCTCCCTGTCCCAGTACGGCTTCATCATGTTAACATGATATACCCGCTGGCCGCGCGTCCGGCCCGTCAGCTCCACCACGTAGTTCACCTCGTTCAGCTGCTTAACCACCTTGAAAGGGCCGTCCCAGGCGGCTTGCAGCTTGTTCTTCCGCACGGGGATCAGGACCATCACCTGGTCCCCGGTAGCGTAGGCGCGGGCCCGTGCATTGCGGTCGTACCAGACCTTCTGCTTCCTCTGGGCCCTGCTCAGGTTCTCTCTGGCCAGGCCCATGAGCTCGGCAAGTCTTTCCCGGAATGTCAGGACGTATTCCACGACCGGCTCACCCTCCGGGGAGACCTTCCCCTCCCACTCGTCTTTCAATAAGTCCAGGGGGCCCCTCACTCGCCTCCCATATAACAGCTCGAACGGCGAGAACCCCGTGGACTCCTGGGGCACTTCCCTGTACGCAAACAGCAGGTGGGGTAGGTACTTGTCCCAGTCCTGCGGGTGTTTGTGCATAAAGGTCCGTAGCATCTGCTTCAGAGTCCCATTGAACCTCTCCACCAACCCGTTGGTCTGGGGGTGATACGCCGAGGCCCAGGTGTGTTGCACCCCACTCTTCTCCCACAAGCACCGGAGCAGGGCCGACATGAAGTTGGATCCCTGGTCCGTGAGAACCTCCTGGGGAAACCCCACCCTGCTGAAAATGGTCAGCAGTGCGTCTGCCACCGTGTCTGCCTCGATGGAGGGCAGGGCCACGGCCTCGGGGTAGCGGGTGGCGAAGTCCACCACCACCAGGATGTATTTCTTCCCCGTCCGGGTCGCTCTGTTGAAGGGCCCCACAATATCCATTGCCACCTTCTGGAAAGGCTCCTCTATGATGGGCAGGGGTCTCAATGCAGCTTTCCTCCTGTCTTGGGCCTTCCCCACTCGTTGGCAGGAGTCGCAGGACCGGCAGTACCGCTGGACAGCTGCAAACATCCCCGGCCAGTAGAAGTTTTGGAGCAGCCTCAGCCGCGTGCGCCGGATCCCCTGGTGTCCCGAGAACGGGATGTCATGGGCCAGGTGTAGCAGCTTGCGGCGATACCTTTGGGGAACCACCAGCTGCCGCTGGAGCCCCCACTTGCCTACCGTCCCGGGGGAAAGCCATTCCCGGTACAGAAATCCCCTCTCCCACCGGAACTTCTCCTGGCAATCTCCTCCTAGGGGTTGAGCGGCACCCAGGTCAGCCCGGTCCCTCAGGGCCTGCAAGGAGGGATCCGCTCGCACCTCCGCCTGGAATTCAGTGGCTGGGGCTGGGACAGGGCCGTGGTTCCCCCCACTGCCTAGGTCCAACTCTAGGTCTGCTGGGACGGGGCCCTGGGCCCCCTGTTGGGGAACCTCCTCGAGTTCCGGGCCGCAAGCCCCTTGCTTACTCTGGCTACGGGTGGTGACCAGCGTCCTGTGGGGTCCGTCTGGCCACTCCTCTAGGTCACTCCCCATTAGCACGTCGGTGGGCAAGTGTGGGTGCACCCCCACTTCCTTGGGGCCCTCCTTGGCCTCCCATTTCAGATGCACCCTGGCTACAGGTACCTCAAAGGGGGTGCCGCCTATGCCCCTCAGTGTCAGCTGAGTGTCGGGTAGCATACGGTCTGGGGCCACTATGTCGGGCCGGGCCAGCGTCACCTCCGCCCCCGTGTCCCAGAAACCCGTCACCTTCCTGCCGTCCACCTCCAGGGGTACGAGGCAGTCCCTCCGTAGGGGCCGCCCCGCCCCCACCCGGTGCATGGATAAATCTGTCTCCCGAGGGTCAGACCTCCCAGGGGAGGTGCACTGAGCATCCTTCCCCTCTCTCTGAGCTGAGGTTTGCCGGCCAGCCCCTGCCACTGGGGCAGCCTGCCCTTCCTCCCGCCCCAGCCAGTTAACCCTGGAACGTCCCAGGTCATGGGACCTGTTCTTGCGCCTGGTGCGTTGAGCCCTCTTGTGGCCTCGTTGCCCACAGCGATGGCAAGTTAGGTTCTGTGGGCCCATTCGGGTCGGCTCTGCCCGGGCCCTGGCTGGTTTTCTGGGGTATCGACGACTGGTCCTGGTCCCTGGGGCTCGCCTCGGAGGTGTCTCTCTCCGTTGCTCCGCCGAGAACCGGTCTCTGCGCGATTCTCTTTCTCTCCGGGACTCCCGTTCACCCCCGGACCGGCTCTCCGTGAACTCATCCGCCAGTCTCCCGGCCTCCTGGGGGTTCTCTGGTCTCCGGTCCTTGAGCCACAGCCTCAGTTTGGGTGGGCACGCTTCATAGAACTGCTCCATCATGACCAGCTTGAGCAGCTTCTCTGCGGTCTGGGCTCCGACTCCCGAGACCCACTTGCGGCAGTATTGCGCCAGGCGGGAGGCCAGGTCCACATAGGTCTCCCGTGGCCCTTTCTGTACCCCCCGGAACTTCTTCCTGTACATCTCGGGGGTCAGCCCGAACTTGTGCAGCAGGGCCTCCTTGACTCGGTTGTAATCCCCTGGCTGTAGGTCCTCCAGCTGACTGAGCACTCCGGCCGCCTCCTGGTTCAGTGCGGGGACGAGCTCCTGCAGCCAGTCAGCTGGGGGGACCTGTTGCAGCCCACAGGCCCTCTCAAAGGAGCTGAGGAACCCGTCTATGTCGCCCACGTCCTTCAATTGGGCCACCATGAGCCTCTCCAAGCGCCTGGCATCCCCGGGACTCTGGGGCCCATCCACTCTTGGCGCAGCCGGGGCCCCGCAGGTTCTCCGCTCTGCCATGGCCAGCTCATGCTGTCGCTGCCTCTCTCGGTCCTGGCGCTCCTTCTCTCGGTCCTGTACTTCCAATTCCTTCATCCGCAGCTGGATCTCCAGCCGCCGCAGCTCCGCTGGGCTGGCCCCTGCCCTAGATGGGCTACGGCTTGCAGGCCTCCCGGGAGACGCTGTCTCATCTCTC
Organism: Pelodiscus sinensis; assembly: GCF_049634645.1. Taxonomy (NCBI): domain Eukaryota; kingdom Metazoa; phylum Chordata; order Testudines; family Trionychidae; genus Pelodiscus; species Pelodiscus sinensis. The sequence continues at coordinate 6,622,155 of NC_134740.1, read as the reverse complement.
CGGTGGGTCCCAGCGCTCCTCCCCCTCTCTGAGCCTGACACACTCTCAGGGGGGGTCTGGCTGCTTCCCCTGGGGACAAGATCCTGGCCCCGTGGCTGGTCATTCTCTTCCAGCTGGGTAATCAGCTGGGCCTTGGTTGCTTTCCGCACCGGCAAGCCCCTCTCTCTGCACAGCCCCACCAGCTCTGCCTTCAAGAGTCGGGCGTAGGCCATCTGCCCGCTGGGCCCCTCGGTGCAGACTCACCAGTCTAGTGCTGCAGCGCCCCACGATTCCCAGGAACCGCTTCGCTCTGTCTCCAGCACGCCTGGCTCCAGGGCTCTTGCTTCTACAGCGCCTTGTCGCTCACCGCTGGGAGCTCCATCCACGGGGTGCAGTGCATCCCACTTCTGACACCAGTGTGACGGCGTGTTGGGGGTTCCCCGTCTCCTGCACCCCGAGATGTCACAAACAGACTGCACCAGCCAGTGGAATAGAGGAAGTTTATTGCCTCTCCAGGATACAGCACAGCACAGATGTAGTCTGGTCACAGAACTGGGCTAGGATGCCTCAGGCCCCCTTGAGTTGGGGGGAGACTGGGCCCCTAAACTCCAGCTCCTCTCCCTAGGCTGTCTCCTCCATGCTCTCCCACAGTAACAACTAAATTCCCTTGCAGCCCTGCCCCCCAGTCCAGGGCAGCATTCACCTTCCTTTGTTCCTCTCCATGGGGGGTGTCTGGCCACTGGTTCGACAAGTTTGGCCTTATCTCTGCCTAGCGAGATTTTCCCTGCTGGGTCTTGCTCCAGACAGCAGGGGTCACCACAGCCCAGCAAGTACCCCCACTACGTCACAGTTACAGAGGAAGAAGTACATGGGGGTGTGCAGGCGGCGGTCAGCGAGGACGGCTGAGAAGATGAGCAGGTTGCCCAGCAGGGTGCAGAGGTAGAAGGCTAAGAAGGTGAAGAAGAGGATGGTCTGGAGGCCATCGGTGTTGGGGATCCCTAAGAGGATGAAATGAGTCACTCGGTGCGGTTCACCAGCCCCATTTGGGTCTCATTCCTGAGGCAAAGGGAGAGAAATACAGCCAGTGAGTTACAGAAGAAGAAAAAAACCTGTCACCCTCCAGCTACAATTCTCCCCTTCCATCCACTGTCCCCAGGAATCACTTTCCTTGTCCTTGTAATGCCTATTGGGGGCAGGGCCTCACTCTACTGGCTCTGAGCACGGTGAGAGAACACGCCTGTCATGGATATTGGGAAGTCAACACAGTCCAGACAAAGTGGATCTTCCAATTCTATTAGAATCTCTTCTGGTCTGCTCTGTGCAAATTTCTTCTCTTCTCTCCTTGTGCAATTACAATTTCTTCAGTCATGTTCTCTCTAAGCCTGTTCCCCACAGTATCTTGCAGCCTTCTGTTTGTGGCGAACCTTTGGGGAGCAGTTTTCTCTCTCCCCCAGTTGCTTATCATAGAATCATAGAGCTGGAAGAGACTGGTCACCGAGTCCAGCCCCCTGCCCAAAGCAGGACCAATCCCAATTAGAAGCCCAAGGCACTTTGAAGTGCATCTTCAAACACCCTAAACTCAAAATAAGATATGCAAATAGCTTATTTTGAAATGTGGTGCAACTAAGGAGGCCCACATTTTGAAATAATGCCCTCTTTTGAGATATCCCTTAACCCTTGTGGAATCAGGGTTACAGGGAAGGTAAAATAATGTGCCTGTTAATTTGAAAAATATTTCAAAGTAAAAGGGGTCTTGTTAAGACACGGGGTAGCTATTTAGGGATACCTGTGGTTTGGGGGTAAAAATCACTTTGTCAAATGCATGAAGTACAGTACTAATAAATGATGGTCACATAATCACCAACCTATACCAGAAAACTACTGACCACTTTTCTTATCTACATGCTTGTAGCTTCCAGCTAGGATACATCCCATGATCCATTGCCAAGCCCTAAAGTACAACTGCATCTTCTCCAATCCAATCCGTTTCACAGAGATAAACACCCACAGGGGCTCCATGCATTCAATGAAGAGGTTTTTGCCCACGAAAGCTTATTCCCAAATAAATCGGCCAGTCTTCCCAGAGCCCCAGGACTCCTCATTTCTGCAGACACAGACCAACAGAGCTGCCCCAGAGGGCTGGCCCTGGTGCACAGCGGACGGTTTGTCTAGGGCAAGGTTCTGTTGGAAGAAGCACACACGCTGTGAGGAGTCGGTGCTAAGGAGGAGGTCTGGCCTTACCATGAGGTGAACTGAGGCGGCTTCCTTAGGTGCCAGACTGGGGGAGGGCACCATTAGGACCCAGAGTGTAAAAAATTGTGTCTATGTATTCTCTCTGCCCTAGAGGCACAGAGAGGGTGGAGGGCTGTGCTGGAGGAAGGAGGGCACAAGAAACACAACATGCAGGCAGGAGAAAAGGGGACATGGGGGCGTCATTTGAGCTCCCTGCCTCAGGTGCCCAAAAGTTGTGGGCTGGCCCTGCTAAGGAGGAGGGGGAGGAGGAGGCAACATGCAAACCGATGAATGTGGGGAACAATTGCCCCAGGGTGGGGGAAGATACGAGTCTTGGGGGCTATTTTGAGGTTAGAGAGAGAAGGAAAAGGGGGCAGCCCCAGCCAGAGGGGCTGGATCCAGGGCTGCTGAGAGAGACGCTAACTTGATGCGGTTCCCATCAAATGCAACGTTCACAGTTTGGTTCAGCATGTCTCAGCCGCGCCCCCTCCCCCCCAACAACCCTCCCCCGCTCCGGCCGCGGCTCCTCATCTGCTCCGCTGTGGTCAGATGGGCTGTGCTGGGCTCTGCAGCTGTCACCCTAGATGGGACTTTTACAGTGAGATTTGAGGGGCGATGGTGCAGAGTCTGGTGGCGTTTGGCGGGGACATTCCCCACGCGGGAGCAGGGCTGCAGGGCGGGGTTCTGACATGGCGAGAGATCAGAGACACAGAGACGCAGCCCAGAGGCAGGCGCTGCACAGACCGGGCCAAGGGGCTGGGTGGATCGTTCTCTACAGAACACCCCCGGCTGACAGGCCCTGGGGGCGGCGGGGCCAGGCCAGAGACAAACAGAGACCGAGGGGCAGGGCGAGCGGATCGGTACCAAAGCAGGCGCCTTACACTAGCTGCAGGGGCAGAGGTGGCTCCAGCTGACTGGGATTCTTCCCTTCTGCCCCAGCCGGGACTCCCCTGGCCCCATCCTGCGTCCTCCCCGGCCCAGCCCAGCCCAGCGCCCAGGAGAGGGGCCCAGCCCGGGAAAGTAGGACACACCTGGCCATCCTAAACCGCTGCCAAGCTGGCCAGAGCTGCCCCCGCATCGCGCCCCGCGCTGCTGCCAAGCTCACAGTTTCCCACCACTTCCCGCAGCCTCCTGGCTCCGCCTGGGCCTTAAATCCCCTCTGGGGCCCCTGGGACCAACCCTGAATCCCCGCCGGGCTCCAGGCTCAGCCCTCGGCAGAGTCACCAATTAACGGAGATTCAGCCTCATTTTGGAGACGCCCAGAGACCCCCGGGGCCAGGCTCTCAGACCGGTAATTACCGGCAGGGCCATGGAGCCGGCAGGGCCCGATCCCCAGCTCCACCGGGCCCGGACTCTGCTCTCGCCCCCCTGGCCTGACACCTAGAGGCTCCGCTGGGTTCACCGGGGCTGTTTTCCCCAGCGCTGCACACGGGGGTGAGGCAGGAGAAACGCCATTGGGACCAAAGGAGCCGGGCAGGTTTCCACCTGAAATCGAAGCCAGGAGATGCCTGTTCCACGCCCTGCGCTGTAAGGGGGGTTGGGACGTTGATGCTCGTCTGGGCTCTGCTGCCCCGTGGCACAAGCCAGAGAATCCCCCCGCGGGGTGAAATAGCAGAGGCTGGGCCAGAGCTTGGCCTGGAGGCCTCTGAGCACAGAACAGCTTTCTCCTGGGTGTGTCCCGACAGTCGTGGTTTCCAGCAGTGAGCTCATCCAGATGTTTGCTGGTGTCCCAGCCCTGCAGGTCTAATGAGGCCCCCAAGGATTTCTCTAATTAGTCGCATTTCTTTCCCTTCCCTGGTGGGCACCTCGTTTGGGAGCCAGGATGCGGGGCAGACGTGGTGACTAATCTCTGTCGATGTGTTATCCGCAGCGGCTCAGCACCCCATAGGGTGGAAGGCGCCTTGGGATTAATTAAAATATTGGCATTGCTAACGGTCCCGGGGCTGGAGCCTACTGCGCTGGGTGCCAGGCTCAGACATGACTGGCAGTTGGCACCAGCTGAGTTTTGTGCGCCATTGCCATGAATTTCAGAGCCGGATTAAACCGGATAATTTGCTTGATTAATGGTTTAGAAAATGGCAGAGAGAGGGCGCTGATAAAGTGCGAGGGCAAGATCAGAAGGGAGTCGCGAGTGCTTTGGCGGAGAGGACTGTACTTCAGCGTGAACAGTGGTCTGAAATACAGAGGATGAAAATCAAGAAGGACAAAGGAACGTGCGGCCCTTAGGAGGGAACCGTCCAGCGCACACAGAGAAGGGGAAATGTCCCCGAGGCAGGAGCACTGCCCACGGGGTCCCTAGTGACTCTTCACTCAAACAGAAACTCGGAGAGACCCTCACCCTGACTTGCGTCGTCTCTGGAGATACTGTGGATAGTGACTATAGTTGGGAGTGGATCAGGCAGCCTGCAGGGAAGGGGCTGGAGTGGATGGGGGTGGTGTTCGATGACTTAAGCAACGAGAACTGGGAAACAGAATATGCCTCGTCTCTCCAAAGCCGAGTCACCATCTCTGCAGACACCGCCAAGAACCAGGTCTCGCTGCAGCTCCGCGCGCTGACAGCGGCAGACAGCGCCCCCTAGTGCTGCGCCAGGAACCGCGCCACAGTGATACTGAGCGCAGCGGGGCCCGAACAAAAAGTGAAAGCGGCCTCTGAACAGCGTGGCAAGGCCGGTTTCACAGGGAGTGTTCCCTTCTCTTGCTGACACATGCGGCCCTGTTCACAGGCAGAACTCGCGGCAGAGACAGGAGGTGTCCAAGTCAGTGTATCCGCTGTTCCCGATATCACATGTTCCCCTCTCTGACTCTCCCTCCGCCCTTCCCAGCTTGTAACAGGGAGCGGGAGAAAGATTCGCATAGGAAGAGAAAACCTGCACAATATATGTTTTTTTAAAAAGCTAATTGAAGGAATTATTCTCTGCGGCATCCCCTAACCAAAGCGATCCGCAGGGACCAACAGGTGCTGGGCGGCCGTAGGCTGCAGCGTCCTTTCCTCTGTTCTCTCTTTCCGGATGCTCCTTCCTCCATTTCTACCTCCCTCGGTTTCTGCTTTGACAGCCCCTTTCCGGAGCCAGTTAGGGACGCGTTCCCACTGTGCAGGGCTCCCTACAAACTCGTGGCACCTGATTCCGTTTAAATAGAAGCCGCTTTAATTTCCCCTAGGATTTTAGTGGGATTTCGGAAAGAGCGAAACACCCATTTCCCAAGCTTTTCCCGGAATCGAGCTGGAGGGCTGGAAATGTAGGTAGCGTGATACACAAACCAGGTGCGAGTTTCCTGGTTAAATCTGACTCTACCCGGGCTGCACCCGCGGGGACTATTCGCAGCCCCTTGGTCTGTGCAGTGACCAGCCAGTCCCCAGAGAACTTTCCTCTTCAGCACCTGGGAGACGTTGAGACATTGCTCATGCCAGCGGCTTTGGAAGGTCGGTTCTCCCCTGACATGCACTGTCACAGCAAGGGAACAGATATATTACTCTGAATATTAATTTGAATTAAGGGATGTTTCTATCCCCAGGGTTTGTCTGTGGGTAGGTCTACACTGCAACGCTACTTTGAAATAACTAGCGCTAGTTGCGAATGATACTAAGCTAGAGGGAGAGGTAGATACGCTGGAGGGCAGAGATTGGGTCCAGAGTGACTTAGAAAAACTGGAGGATTTGGCCACAAGAAATCTGATAAGGTCCAACAAGGACAAGTGCAAAGTCCTGCACTTGGGAGGGAAGAATCCCAAGCATTGGTACAGGCTGGGGGTGTGGCGTAGTGGGGGTTCTGTCTGCTCTGTGACCCCGGCTCCCCCTGTTCTGTGACGGGAGATTCTCACTGACTCTCCCAAATGTGTATTAACTCAGAAACCCAGGCTCAGCCTCCTAAGAAGAGAAAGTCAGGGGGAGACTAGCACCTGGCTGTGGAGCAGGGCTGGGAAAGAGTTTTAGTTTCCGTCTGGAATCATGAAGGAGGAAGCCTAGGGAAGGGGCTGGAATTTAGGGGCCCAGTCTCCCCCATTGTGACATAGTGTGGGTACCTTGCTGGTGGCTAGGCTTGGGTTGTGAGTGACCTCCACTGGCTGCTGTCTCCAGCATGGCCCAGCAGGGCAGAGGATGAGTCATTATGCAAGGGGGCTAAGAACCTGTCTGACCAGTTATATCCCAGGGAGCAGAACAATGGGAAGAAGGGGAGTGGAGCCCTGGCTGGGGGCAGGGCTGGAAGTGAGTTAGTTTGGTTTCTGGCTGGGATCATGGAGGAAGCAGCCTAGGCAATGGGCTGGGATGTAGGGGCCCAGCCTCCTCCATCTCAAGGGGGCTGAGGTATCCAAGGTCTGCCCTGTAACCAGATTACATCTGTGCTGTGCTGTATCCTGGAGAAGCAACAAACTTCTTCTATTCTACTGGCTGGTGGAGTCTGTTCATACCATTAACGGGGTGGAGGAGGCAGGAAACCCCAATGGGCAGTCATAGGGGGTGGACTGGCTAAATAGCAGTTCTGCAGAAAAGGACCTGGGGATTACAGCGGATGAGAAATTGGATATGAGTCAACAGTGTGTCCTTGTAGCCAAGAAGGCTAACGGCATATCAGGGTGCATTAGGAGGAGCATTGCCAGCAGATCCAGTGCCTTGGCCAGCTTAGCCTGGTGCTGCCCTCTGAGACTTGTCTCCCACATGTTCCATGTGTTGTCATTGGCCGAGGCAAAGGGAGGCGAGAGGAGAGTAACTCCCCATTGCTGCCCGATCTGCAGAGGTTGCGCCCTCATCCTAGAGCTAACTACCCAGGCAATTCCAGGGAAAAGTCCTGTGGGTGAGAGATAGGACAGAGCACTATCACATTCAATGGTGCTAAGAACAAATGTGCAAATGTCATGTACACATTAGTGCCTTCTGCTTTAATTCCCCAGGCATAACACCAATGGATCACATCCCTGCAAAGATACCATCCTGACGCTGACTGCTGCATCCCCACTTAACACATAATTGACTATTTATGTTTGCTTTCATTAAGTACTTGCTAAACTATATGTGCTAGAGATAAGGTATTCTGTAAGATATGGGTGGAAAACACTATGTAACCTTTTAGAGTATTGCTGTCATTTCGCCTCACGATTAGCACCTATCCAGGGGATTCCCGCTCTCCGGGGGGCAGGGGAGAGACCGCTCTCGATGGGGGGAGGGTGGCGAATCAGATCAAGTCGTTCTAATTGTCCCTGCGAAACCCTAAACTGGAAGGGGCAGAATCGAAAAGGCCCCTTAAGACTCCCCGGGTGCAGCCAAAGCTCTTCATGGCTTAACCCCCAAAGCTGCAAGGTCCCTTCGTGTCTCATTTCCACCTCCGTCGCAGCAGCTGTTTGTCTGTAGAGGCTACCGAGTGCCCGACGCCCTCCACCCACTTTTCCCATTGGCGGTGTCTGCGGTCTGAGCCCTTCATGCTTATTACACAGAAGGATCCAGCTTCCCCTCCGCTCATCCCCGCGGCAGCTCATTGCGACTGGCTGCTTCTGTGTCTGTTTCTTGTGTATTTCCAGGAGCCGCTGTTGGGGGGCTGGGATCCACCGACCCTGCTGAGCCCTGTCCTAAGGCCCGTGGCACTCAGGGGAAAGGCTTTTCCTACAGCCCTGTGACCGCCCCAGCCCAGCTCGCACGTGATGCTCCGCCAGCCACCGCTTCCCCCACCCCCTTAGACGTCCCTTTATCACTTTATATATCCGGGGTGCGACCCGCATGCAAATCCCGGCCAAGGTCTTGATGTTCAAATACAAACCCCCCAGGTCTAGGAGCCTCAGTCTCTGCCCAGACACAGACCCGCCCGCTGGGGAGTTTCCCTCAGTGCCCGGGAACGAGAATGGAATCTCTGCTGCTTTTCCTCGCCCTGCTCGCCGCCCCCGGCTGTGAGTGTGGAGGAGACACAAGGACGTGGGGAAAATCAGGGACAGATCCGTAGGTTGGTTCGGTGGCTAATTCTTTCCTCCCTTTGTTTCCGTTTCCCCAGGTGTCCTCTCTCAGGTGCAGCTGGTCCAGTCGGGCCCAGGGACAGTGAAGCCTGGAGAGACCCTCACCCTGAGCTGCGCTGTCTCGGGTGTGTCCATCAGTGACAGCAGCTACATATGGAACTGGATCCGGCAGCCCCCCGGGAAAGGGCTGGAGTGGATGGGGTACGTGTATCCAGCTGCTGGGAGCACAAGCTACGCCCCGTCCTTCCAAAGCCGAATCACAATCTCTGGGGACACCGCCAGGAACCAGTTCTCGCTGCAGCTCCGCTCGCTGACAGCTGCAGACACCGCCACCTATTACTGCGCCAGACACACAGTGACACGGAGCGTAGCGGGCCTGGCACAAAAAGGGGAAGCGGTTTCTAAGCAGCCTGGCGAGGCCAGACGAGCAGAGCTAGCGGGCCTCTCAGAGATCAGGACACACGCGGGGATGGATGCGAACAGCCCACACGCTCCTGTCGGGCAGTGACCGGGCGGGGCGATTGTCTGTCGGACCAGAACACAGAGCGCGGGGACAGTCTGAGTCCCGGCTCTTTCTAGCCATGGAAAATAAGGGGCCTAGGAAATACCATTCCGCCCCGCCCCCCGCTACACTCGAAAAGCCAAACGATACAAAGGGAACTAACTTGCTTTGCCTATTTTGTGGGGGAGGGGTTCCTTGGGATCCCGCCCTGAGCACTGGGGGTGAGGCTGCTGGTCTGGGAGTCAGACGCGGGGATCTGCCCCTGGCTCTGTCATTCCCCTGCTGCTGGGACAGTCCCTGCCATCGCTCCGCCTCTATTTGCCTGGAGCTCACCCGGACCTTCCCACACCGAGCCCCTCCACACAAATCCCGGCTTCACTGAGTCCTGCTGTCCCCGCCTTGCTGCCTTCGCCTGCGGTTTGTGTGTCACCCTCCTGGGCTGATCCCAAATCCGCACTCCCCGCCCGCTCCTGGGGACAGGCTACCTGACACAGCGCGCTCGCCAGCCCGTGACGTGTAACCCTCCAGCGAGTGCCCCAGCCTCGTGCAACCCTGTGACCACACTGACCCCATCTCCGCACGGGCGGGGCCCTCGGGACCGCATGAGGTGGTGAAACTCAACCCCTGAATTCATCACCAAGAAACTGGGCTCACACGCGGCAGCTGCTTCGTTTGCTCCTGACACCGCATCGCTTCACAGACACACCAAGGGGGGTGGGGGGGGGGGGGGGGGCTCTGACTTCGCCCAGGGCCCTTAGCCAGAAATTCGCAGCCTGGGGGGAAAGGCTCTTGGGTCTGTTTTAAGCAGCGGGCCATGCAAATAGGGGTGAGCGGTTCCTGTTTAAATCAGTGCCTCTCTCTGCACTCTGCACCCACAGAGACAATCCGCAGTGACTTTCCCTCCAGCATCAGGGACAATGAGACTTTGGGTCGCGACTGTTTTCATTGTAGAGGATTTGGAAGGTATTTTGGGCCCCTAATCAAATGACAGATCCAAAAGCCCAGGCAATTATTGCTACTTTTATACCAGTTCTTCTAACCCCTTATTCGCAGGTGTCCGATCCCAGGTGCAGCTGGTGGAGTCCGGAGGGGATGTGAAGAAGCCCGGAGACTCTCTCCGCCTCTCCTGCAAAGCCTCCGGCTTCACCTTCACCAGCTACAATATCTGAGCCCCTCAGACTCCCGGCAAGTGGGTCGGGTCCAAGCTGCGCAGACACAGGCAAAGGCCGATTCACCATCTCCAGGGACAAACCCAACAACCTGCTGCACCTGCAAATGACCGGCCTGAAGCCCGAGGACACCGCCCGCTATCACTGTTTGTTCTGGCACCACAGTGAGAAGAAGCCGGTTTGAGCGAGACAGAAACGTTTCCCTGCAGGGGCCGGAGAAGCCGTTTGCCGCGGGGGGCGCCCAAGGCCCGGGAGTGAAAACTGGCTCGGGGTTGAGAGACGCGCCGGCAGCAGCGAACCCTTCGACTTCTCACGTTCTGCCCCCGCCCCGGTGCGATTGTTGCGACAGAGGGACACGAGCCCCCCCAGGCCAGCGCGTTCCTATGTGAGCCCCTCCCCCTCCCCTGCTCTCCTGGAGACGATGGATGAGCGGGGAGGGGGGGAGATCCAGAGATGGGGGGTGGGAGGAGCAGTGTGAGGATCTGGCCTGGCTCTCTGCGTAACACCGGCCACAGATTCCCCCACCGGCTTCACTGGGGTTCAGCGCAGGCCCCTCCTCCATTCCCCAGGCTGGGATCCCCCCTCCTGTCACCCGGCCAGACCCATCCCAGCAGAGACTCTGATCTCTCCGCTTTGGGCACTAACTCCCCGCTCCCCAAACGCCTTTGTTTGCTTCCCTGCGCTGCTTTGCTGCTTTGTCTGTTTCTCGGGTTAGCTGAATAATTCCCATCCGGCCCGGCTTTCCCGGCAAAGAGCATTTTCCTAGGAACAAAAGATCGCAGTTTAAATGAATAAATTACCCCACCCAATAGTCATTCTCTTCTTTTAACATGAATGCGAAGGGAGCATCAGTGTGTGGGGGGTGGAGGGGGCTGCAGAGTCCTCCTCTCCAGTCCCCCAGTAGGGGGCGCCAATGAGCGAACAGCCCCGCCCATCCTCGGCGACAGACTGAAAAGTAGCGAAGGGGGGCGGGTGGAAAACAACATTTTAACTCTCTGCCAATGCCCCCCCCCCCCCCGGCGCGGTAACAGCAGCCTAGAGGCTCCACGTCACCCACCGAGTGGAACGAAGCCTTCAGGCCCGGACGCGGGGGAAGACTGAAGAGCTGGGGTCAGGGGGTTAAAGGCCCAGGGCCCACTGAACTTGCCTGCCATCTGGGCTCTGAATCCCCCACCAAAGCCGCAGCAGAAGGCGGATAATTTTTCCCTTCCAAATTTTCCTTCGGCCCTAAGAAGGCGCGTCCCGCGCTGACATTTCGCTGGGAGGGTTCAATGACCAAACGCTGTTTCTCTAAACTTAGTTCCCAGCGTCCATATACCTGCCTTAGGGCGCGGTTGCTCACTTCGCGGAGCTGCTCTCCCTGTCTGGGAGCGGGGCGGGTTGTGTCGCACGGAGCGATCCCCACGTGCAGGCAGAGCGCACGCGCTGTCCGCTTTTGTATCGATGCTGGGACCCACCCACGCAAATCCCTGCCCAGCGGGTTCCTCTTCAAATACAAGCCCCGAATCGGAGGAGCCTCGGTCTCTGCCCAAACACAGAACTGCCCGGTGCTACACCCGCACATCCGTGCCCGTGACAATGGCCCGGCTCAGGGTCCCTCCAGCCTTTCTGTTCCCCACCCCCCGCAGCTCAGACACACACCCCGCTTCCCACACCTCCTTTTATAGCCAATACAAAGACGTTACTTGTTCCCGCTCTGAAATGGTGCGTTACCGTCCGCTCCCTTGGGTGGGTTGGTTGGATCAAAACGTCCTCACCCCTTCCCCGCCCCCACCACCCTTCTTTTCCTATCTCCGAGCCAGCTTCTGGCTGTTTGCACCACAGCCGTGTGTGTGTGTGTGTGTGTGTGTGTGTGTGTGTGTGTGTGTGTGTGTGTGTGTGTGTGTGTGTGTGTGTGTGTGTGTGTGTGTGTGTGTGTGTGTGTGTGTGTGTGTGTGTGTGTGTGTGTGTGTGTGTGTGTGTGTGTGTGTGTGTCCGGCACTGCCCTTATGGAATATGTTGGCGCCCAGGATACGCCCCCTCTGGCCACGGGATACGCCTTGGGGACAACCTCATCTCATTTCCCCAGTCGGTCAGAGCGTCCCCAGGATCTATGAGATACATTGCTGGTTGCTAGGCTGGGCAGTGGGTTGTGAGTGACCTCCACTGGCTGCTGTCTGCAGCATGGCCCAGCAGGGCAGGGGATGAGTCATTATGCAAGGGGGCTTCAAACCTCTCTGGTGAGTTCTTCCCCAGGGAGCAGAACAATGGGAAGAAGGGGAGTGAAGCCCTGGCTGGGGGCAGGGCTGGAAGTGAGTGAGTTACTTTCTGTCTGGGAGCATGGAGGAGACATCCTAGGGAAAGGGAATGGAATTTAGGGGCCCGGGCTCCCCCATCTCAAGGGGGGGCTGAGGAATCCTAGGCCTGCCCTGTAACCAGATTATGTCTGTGCTGTGTTGTATCCTGAAGAAGCAATAAACACCCTCTATTCTACTGGCTGGTGGAGTCTGTCCCTGCCATTACAGGGTGCAGGAGGTGGAAAACCCCAACATGCCATCACGACCCCCCTCCCCAAGGTTGTCTTTCTGTCTGTCCATTGCTCCTGCTCTATATTGCATGACTGACGTGGATCAACCCTGAGCTGTAAAGCAGTGTGAACTCACTTCTTTCCCCAACTGGTGCTTCCCTCCTGCTGTTCCACAGCTCAGAGTCAACCTGTGGAACTCCTTGCCAGAGGAGGCTGTGAAGGCTAGGACTATAACAGAGTTTAAAAAGAGCTAGATAAATTCATAGAGGTTAGGTCCATAACAGGCTATTAGCCAGGGGGTAAGGAATGCTGCCCCTGGCCTCTGTTTGTCAGAGGCTGGAGATGGATGACAGGAAACAAGTGGCTTCATCATTGTCTCCAGTCTACCCCCTCTGGGGCACCTGGCACTGGCCACTGTGGGCAGACAGGATACTGGGTGAGATGGACCTTTGGTCTAACCCAGTAATGGCCACTCTTATGTTCTTATGGTGCCTCCCCCCAGCCCTAGCTAGGGAGCTCAGCGGGAACTGCAATCCCAGCCCCGGGGCTACGCCTTAAGAGGGTGGGGATGCAAATCGAGTCAGGGCGTTCGCAGCTTAAAGCCTGCGGCTCCCTTCGGGCTCAGAACGTGCCGCTCCCAGAGCTCGCCCGAGTTCTCTAGAGACCTCCTCCCGCCAACGCGTGTCATGTTCTTGCTGCTTTTCCTCCTCACTGGGGCAGCTGCCCGAGGTCTGTGCTTCCTGGGGGGAGGGGGAGAGGGGATGGAGATCCTCTTGGTGTTTAATGGTCTGTGGGAGTGTCCCACTCAGCAGCTTTAGCAGCAGGAAGAGGGAAAGAAGCCGGAATCCGACGAGCCGCAGCAGAGCTAACACATTTCAGCCATGGCTGGAGCGGGGTTCCCTGAGTTGTACTTGCGCTTTTCTATCCCCAGGGGCTGCGGCTCAGGCCCAGCTGGTGGAGTCCGGAGGAGACACCAAGAAACCCGGAGAATTCCTGCGCCTCACCTGCAAAGGCTCCGGATTCGATTTCAGCCAGTTCGGTTTACACTGGTTCCGACAAGCTCCCCGGAAGGGGCTGGAGTGGGTCTCTGTGATAATCTACGATGGGAGTCAGGCATATTACGCGGAGTCTGTCAAGGGGCGATTCACCACCTCCAGGGACAACTCCCTGAGCCAGGCCTATTTAGACATGAGCAGCCTGGAGCCAGAGGACACCGCCCGGTATTACTGTGCAGCCGCCACAGCGAGTGAAAACCAGCCACAGCTCAGACAAAAACCTTCCCCGGCAGCGGCACGAGGCTGCTCCGCCAGGTGGCGCCCCAGGCCCGCGAGTAAGAACGAGCCGTAAGAATCCAGCTGTTCAGACACTGACCGGCTTCTAAAGTCTCCTCCCCTCCCCCTCCACAGCCCCCAGTGCCTCCCCCCCCCCCCCACCCGTCCCTTCCCCCGCCAAAACTCACCAATCCCGGGATGTTCTGTCCCAGGGCAGCGGCCTCTCCCCTGCGCACCTGCAGGCCGTGCTGCCCCCTGTGTGACCTCTACCCTGACCCACACCCCGCTGCGGACACGCACACCGCGCCCGTAAGCTGCCAGCGATGGGAATGAGTCCCGGACTCAGTGCTCCGGCCGGCGTTGGTGCGCCGGGAATGGGGGCGGGAGTCTCCGTCCGCGCTGGAACAGGAATGGGATGGGAAGTGGGATCGGGAGTGTGCGGGGGATCAGGAAAGGGAACATAAACAGGAAGCGGAGTGTTAACATCAGCCGGGGTGTGGATGGGACGGCGTGGGCTGGGGACGGGATGTGGAGTGGAACACGCGTGGCCGTGGGAATGGAATGTGGCTGCAGCGAGATGGTTCTAGTGCCTGGGAAGTGAAGTGTTTTGTTGTTTGTTATTTTATTTTGTTTGTATTTAGTAGCACTAGCGCTATTGGAATCCCTCAGTGTTACTCCGCGGGGACGGGCTCTGAAAACCGCAGTTTTCCTGCCGCACAAGGACAAGGGGGGTGAACACGACAAGGAGAAAGCTTCTGTCTACACGTCGCGGCTTACTAATCATGAATTGAGGAAATGCCTTGGTGTTGACGCTCACACGACCCCTCTTCCCCCTCCTCCCCGCAGCTGCTCCAAGGCAAGAGCCCGGTTCATTAAGGACACTTTCCGCCACAAAACCTCTCCGCGCGGCGGGAAATCTCCCCTCCCTTGCGGGGTCCTAGCCAGCTGGCTTCGTGGGCACGGCCAGTCCCCGGACAGTGAGCCACCTCCCGGCGCTGCCAGGCCCCTCCGCGCATGGGAGGGGGCTCAAGCGATCACTCCCCCCCCCAATCACCCGAGAGTCACCAGCCCCTCAGTCCCTGTGTGAGGAAACACAGTCACTGCAGGGAGCTGCTCAGTCCTCCAGGACCGAAAGTGTCAGGAGGATCCCAGCACCCCATGCCCGGCCCTGCACAGACACCCAGGCCGGGGCAGTCTGACTCCTGCACCCGGAGCCCCAGGGCGAGTCAGTCAGATCCCTGGCAGGAGCAGCGCGTGTCTCTTATAAGACGGGGTATGCAAATGAGGGAGTCGGCGTCCTGCTTAAATCTGCCCCTCGCTCTGCCCAGGCTGCACGTGCCGGGACAAATCCGCGTTTATCTCGCAGTCCCCTGAGAACTTTTCCCGCCCACACCCGGGACAATGAGAATTTGGCTCCTGTGTTTCCTCGCAGCAGCTTCGGAAGGTATTTTCTTGTTCTGAATCATTGGCCCAGTTGGAGGAATGGTGCGTTAGGGCTGATTTATACCGATATTAAGAACCGGTCTGTATTTGCAGGTGTCCGGTGCCAAGTGCTGGTGGAGTCCGGAGGGGATGTGAAGAAGCCCGGAGACTCTCTGCGTCTCTCCTGCAAAGCCTCCGGCTTCACCTTCAGCAGCCTCTATATGGACTGGGTCCGGCAGGCTCCCGGGAAGGGGCTTGAATGGGTCGCTTATATAAACCCCAGTTTATGGACCGCATACCCGGATTCCGTGAAAGGCCGATTCACCATCTCCAGGGACAATTCCCAGAGCACGTTGTACCTGCCAATGACCGGCCTGAGGCCCGAGGACACCGCCCGCTATTACTGTGCGGGAGACACAGTGACACGAAACAGGTTTCTGATCATGCAGACTCAGGCTGAGGAACCGCCCTTCCCCCGGTACCCGCGAGGGGGCAGCAGAGACACACGGACCTTAACACAACCTCCCGCCAGTGTGAACCCCTCGGTTCCCGGCACTGACCCGCCTGCAGCCCGCGGACCCCGTCAGCTGCCGCGGCGCCGGACACGGGCAGGAGAAGCCGCTGGGAGCTCAGACACAAACCTGCCCCGGCGGTCAGCAGGGAAAGTCCAGGCCGGTCAAAGTTCGGCGCTGCGGACCGAGGAAACTCACAGAGAAAGCCTCGTGCTCACAGCGAGGGGCCCTGCTCCAGCCGACCCGAGCTTCGCACCGCGCCCAGACCCATGGGCCATGCAAATAGGGGTGCGCGGTTCCTGATTAAATCCGCCCCACTCTCTGCCTCCCTGCGCCCTGACCGACAATCCGCAGCCCCTTGGTGTCTGTGCCCAGCCAACCCCCGAGAACTGTCCCCGGCCACAGCGGAAAAAGAGCCCTTTGGCTCCATGTGGGTGTCTTTCAAGTGACTCTGGCAGGTATTTTATTCCCGTTATTCCGCCCGCGGGCTCGGGTCGCTGGTGTTATCGCGGCTGCTGTGGACACGGTGCGTGGCCCTTTTGTGGTCTCCCGCCTGGCCCGACTGATGTAGGAAGTGTCCAGTGTAGCAGGTGTCCCGCTGTCTCTGAACCCTCCTTTTGGCCCGACTCGAGAGTCTGCCCCCCCATTGAAAAATCTACTCGCCCCCGGAATAGTTAATCGGGCCCTGGTTCTAGGAGGGGGCAGAGATCGATTCATGGCCGGGCAGTAGGATCTGTTCGCCTGGGAGTGTCTCCTCGGTTTTCTGATTTGGGGGCGAATGAATTGCGGGGCCCCTGGGCAAGGTGAGGGGCAGACCCGTGATCCCAGGAGGGGTGTAGCCTCGGAGGGGTGGAGTAGGGCTGGGGGCAGTCTTCAGCGCCGTCCAGACCGCCTCCCTCGCAGCGGCTCTTACTGCCTCCCCGGGGTTCCCAGGTCAGTTTAAAGGGCCCGGGTCTCTCTCTGCTGCTGCTCTGCCTGCAGTAGTGGATATAGGGCAGGGCGAGCGGGGCGGCTACCCCGGGCCCCGCACTTCCAGAGGCCCCGCACATGCGCCGTGTCAAGCGGGGGGGGGGGGGGCCGCGAAACGGTGCCCCGGAAAACGCTCATCCGCCCCTGCTGCTTCGGTTTCAGTATCGGTGGTGGAGGCGGGGCGCCCCCGGCCCTTTGGAATCTCCGGGCCCTGAGGCAGTTGCCCCCTTTGCCTCGCACCGCCCCCAGGCCTGTGTGTGAGGAGCAGGAGGGGCTTGGTCCAGCTCCCCCCCCCCCCCAGCCGGTCAAACCCGCCCAGCCCAGGCCTCCTTCCCTCCGGCACGGACAGCAAACCCCGCCCCCGCCACGTCACACACTGGCAAGTTACATAAGGAAGGCTCCTCACCAGCAGCGGCTGCTGCGCGTCTCCCTCCAGGGTTCGACCCAGACTCATAGACTCATAGACTTTAAGGTCAGAAGGGACCATTATGATCATCTAGTCTGACCCCCTGCACAGTGCAGGCCACAGAATCTCACCCACCCCTCTTAGAATAATCCTCTCACCTATGTCTCAGATATTGAAGCCTTCCAATACTTTGAAGGCCCCAACATGCAGAGAGTCCTTCAGCTGTGATCTGTGCCCAATGCTACAGAGGAAGGCGAAAAACCTCCAGGGCCTCTGCCAATCTACCCTGGAGGAAAATTCCTTCCTGACCCCAAATATGGCGATCAGCTAAACCCTGAGCATGTGGGCAAGACTCACCAGCCAGACACCCAGAAAGTTCCCTATAGCAACTCCTATCATCCCTCCATTGACCTATTTCCAACTGGAAATGAACGGTCAATTAGTTACCAAGATCATGTTATTTCATCCAACCATCCCCTTATCATAGAATCAGAACTGGAAGAGACCTCAGAAGGTCGTCAAGTCCAGCCCTCCGCTCTAGGCAGGACCAATCCCATCTAAATCAACCCGGCCAGGGCTTTGTCAAGCCGAGACTTAAACACCTCTAGGGATGGAGACTCCACTACTTCCCTAGGTAACCCATTCCAATGCTTCACTACCCTCCTAGTAAAATAGTTTTTCCTAATATCCAATCTGGACCTCTCCCACCACAACTTGAGACCATTGCTCCTTGTTCTGCCATCTGTCACTACTGAGAACAGCCTCTCTCCATCCTCTTTGGAACCTCCCTTCAGGAAGTTGAAGGCTGCTATCAAGTCCCCCCTCACTCTTCGCTTCTGCAGACTAAACAGACCCAAGTCCCTCAGCCTCTCCTCGTAGGTCATATGCTCCAGACCCCTAATCATTTTGGTTGCCCTCCGCTGGACCCTCTCCAATGCGTCCGCATCCTTTTTGTAGTGGGGGGCCCAGAACTGGACACAGTACTCCAGATGTGGCCTCACCAAAGCCGAATAAAGGGGAATAATGACATCTCTGGATCTGCTGGCAATGCTCCTCTTAATGCATCCTAATATGCCATTAGCTTTCTTGGCTACAAGGGCACACTGTTGACTCATATCTAGCTTCTCATCCACTGTAACCCCCAGGTCCTTTTCTGCAGAACTACTACTTAACTGGTTGGTCCCCAGCCTGTAACTATGCTTGGGATTCTTCCGTCCCAAGTGCAGGACTCTACACTTGTCTTTGTTGAATCTCATGAGATTTCTAGTGGCCCAATCCTCCAATTTGTCCAAGTCACTCTGGACCCTATCTCTGCCCTTAAGCGTATCTACCTCTCCCCCTAGCTTAGTGTCATCTGCAAACTTGCTGAGGGTGCAATCTATCCCCTCATCCAGGTCATTAATAAAGATATTGAACAAAACCGGTCCTAGAACCGAACCTTGGGGCACTCCACTAGAAACCGACCTCCATCCTGACATCGAACCGTTGATCACTACCCGCTGGGCCCGGCCTTCTAGCCATCTTTCTATCCATCTTACCGTCCATTTATCCAATCCGCATTCCCTTAACTTGCTGGCAAGAATATTGTGGGAGACCGTATCAAAAGCCTTGCTAAAGTCAAGGTATATAACATCCACTGACTTTCCCATGTCCACTGAGCCAGTTACCTCATCATAGAAGCTAATCAGATTGGTCAAGCACGACTTGCCCTTTGTGAATCCATGCTGACTATTCCTGATCACTTTCCTCTCATTCAAGTGTCTCAAAATGGACTCCTTTATGATCCCTTCCATGATTTTTCCAGGAACCGAGGTAAGACTGACCGGCCTATAGTTCCCTGGATCGTCCTTCTTCCCTTTTTTGAAGATGGGCACTACATTTGCCTTTTTCCAATCATCCGGGATTTCGCCCGATCTCCACGACTTTTCAAAGATAATGGCCAAAGGCTCCTCAATGACATTTGCCAACTCCTTCAGTACCCTTGGGTGCATTAAGTCTGGACCCATGGATTTGTGTACGTTTAGTTTTTCTAAATAGTTCCTAACCTGTTCTTTACCCACCAAGGACTCTTCCCTGTCCCAGCCACCGCAGCCCTGTTCTCACCCAGCCCGGACCCTGCAGCGTCTCCCCTCACCCAGTTTCCTCCCCCACCCCTCCCAGCACTGAAGAGAAACCGAGGGGCAGAGCCAACATTCTGATGACTCCGTCTCCCCCTAGCACCCGGATTCCTCTTTCTTTCTTGGCTGGACGTTTCCCTGCCTGCGTCCAGCCACCGCCGGGAGCTCTCGGCACCTTTGCCTTTCCCAGGAGCCCAAACATCACCGAGGCCTCCTCCCACCTTGCCAGGGGCAGCGCTCCCAGCACACACTGGAACATAAGCGTGCCAGACTGTGTCAAAGCAAAGGTCCAATAGCCCAGGATCCTGTCTTCCCAAAGTGACCAATTCCAGGTGCCCCAGAGGAAGTGAACAGAGCATGGAATCATCAAGTGATTCATCGGCTGTCACCCTTTGCCAGCTTCTGACAAACGGAGGACAGGGACACCATTCCTCCCATCCTGGATAATAGCCACTGATGGGACTATGCTCCATGAATTTAGCTCCTTTTAATCCTGTTATAATCTTGGCCTTCACAACATCCTCTGGCAAGGAGTTCTACAGATTGCCAGTGCCTTGTGTGTCTGTTTAAAAAGCTCCTAATAGAAAGAATCCTGTTTCCAGTTCTTTCCTCTTTCCTGCCTGTGACGGTGCATTGGGGGTCCCCATCTCCTGCACCCCGAAATGGCACAAACAGACTGCACCATCCGGTGGAATAGAGGAAGTTTATTGCCTCTCCAGAATACAGCACAGCACAGATGTAGTCTGGTCACAGAGCTGGGCTAAGATGCCTCAGGCCCCCTTGAGATGGGGGAGACTGGGCCCCTAAACTCCAGCCCCTTTCCCTAGGCTGTCTCCTCCATGCTCCCAGCCAGCAACTAACTAACCAACCCTCTTCCAGCCCTGCCCCCCAGCCAGGGCAGCATTCCACCTTCCTTTGTTCCTCTCCATGGGGGGTGTCTGGCCACTGGTTTGCATAGTGACTCATCCTGTTTTGCTGGGTCGTGGTACCCACGGCAGCCAGTGGGGCCACCCCAGAGCCAGCAGCATAGAAACCAGCCAGGTACCCCCACTATGTCACACTGCCACTGCACCATATCCCAGAAACTGTGTCTTTTCTCAGGGCCCAGTTCCCTTTCCCCCAAACTGTTTGGCTGCCAGTGCTCCTCAAACCAGCCTTCCCATGTTCCTAGGAGACTCCCGTCCTCTGTAGTTCCCTTCTTTTTATGTTCTGTGCCTACCCCAGTTCGCAGCGTCACTGCTGTGATGTGTATGACCGAGTCCCACTGAGGAAGGGTGGGGCTACTCTCCCATCCCCCACACAGCACTCCAGCCGCACTGAAGGTTGGTCCCCACTGAGGATCGCACCTTGTTCCGGCTCCTTTTCAAGAAGGGCGGGGGCAGGTTGGGGCGTCTTATGCAAATCTCCGGCCCCCATTGCCTGGTTAAAGAGCAGCTCCCGGCTTCTCACAAGGATCCGCCTGCCCAGCGCCTGGCCCGCATCTGCCTCGGTCCGGGCTGCAGACGAAGAGCAACATGGAATCATGGCTCCTGCTCGCGCTGTGCCTGGCCGCTGCCCCCTGTGAGTGTCCGCGGGAGATTCGGGAGGAAGGGCCAGGCCCTAAGACGCAGAATCGAGGCTTTAATTTCCTGTTTCGCTTTCCCCAGGTGTCCGCTCCCAGGTGCAGCTGGACCAGTCCGGCCCGGGGGCAGCGAAGCCCGGAGAGACCCTCACCCTGAGCTGCGCGGTCTCCGGGGTCTCCATCACTGACGGCAGCTACGCCTGGCACTGGGTCCGGCAGCCTCTGAGCGAAAAGCTGGAGTGGCTCGGGTACATAAACTCTGCGGGGAACACAGGCTACACCCCGGCTCTGCAGAGCCGCCTGACCTTCTCCAGAGACACGGCCAGAAATGGGCTGTCCCTGCAGCTCCGCTCGCTGACAGCTGCAGACACCGCCACCTATTACTGCGCCAGACACACAGTGACACAGAGCACAGGAGAGGCTGGCACAAAAAGGGGAAGCGGCCGATAAACAGCCAAGGGAGGCCAGAATGCGAAGGGTAATTGGAGATCCCCTGTGCCTACCCCCTTCCCAGAGACACACAATAGCTAGAACATGCGAAACATCCCCAGAAAAGTTACTAAAACTGCCCCCAGAACCACCCACTTTCCCTGTCCGAACAGGCCTGTTTCAGCGGCTGCCGCGAAACCCGAGTGAGTTGTTTCCGTGAGAATCGCTTTGAGAGGCAGGGGCCGATTCCGGGATGTGCAGAGCTGAGCGCGGACACGCTCCGGGGAAGGTGGCGGCCCGTTCACCTGCGAGCGTCTGTGCCAATCTGTGCAGACCTGGTGTCACCTGCACAGTCCCCCTCGTTCTGTGCAGGGCTCAGCGGTGGTCTCCGCCCCGCAGCTTCTGAGCGCCAGGCTCCCTCCGTATCCCGCTGAAGGGAGAAGTGGAGCCCGAGGCCAGGCCCGGGGCAATGCTGAGCCCGGGGTGCGGGTGACTGAACGACGGGGCGGGGTCACTGACCTAGGGCCGTTCTCTGTGTCGGAATTGAAACAGAGTCACCCTGGAGATAACAGGTCCCGCCCCTCGGCCCTTTATGACGTCACTCAGCCCAGCTCAGGCTCGCAGGCCAATGGGGTGGTCACCAGTCTGAGGGCTCTAGGAAAGGGCGGGGCCATTGGAATCGCTCCGCGGAGAGGTTGATGCTCAGGGCGAAGCAGAGCCGGGCTGGAGGGGGAAGGAGACAGAACGCTGCTCCCACGCAGTAAGACACAGCCCCAAACTCACTCACTCCAATAAATCTCCTCTCCTTGAAATCAGGCACCAGCTCGTAGCAAAGCGTCCGGGCTCCCTTTGTGAACAAACCTGCCTTAGCTTCCTCTGGGACACATGAGCGAGTCTCACACGCCCCGCTCTCTTTTCCTGCCAATAAAATGTAAATACCTTTTTTATGCTGTGTAAAATCTTTTAGGGTTTTCACATTCACCGCAATTTAATAGACGTTTAACTCCAGCCCTAGAGGTATCTATGTGCAATTTGAGGGATGAGACAGTGGGATGGATCCCTTTGAGTGTGGGGGCAGCTTATGTCTGGGGTTTGGCCACTTGGGGATTCTGTTAACTGTTCCCCCGCTAGACACCCAACACACCCAGGCCACTTTCACCACCTGGGCTGAGCTGTGAAAGCCAGGAGCTGCTGCAGCCCAGGCAGGGAAATGACCTAGATACAGGTAGCCCTAGTGCCCTAGGAGTGTGGGGGGCAGAGGAGCAGCAGTCTGTAGGGACACTGAGCAGCAATGCCTTCTGCTTTGTGTCTCCCGATCAGTTTCCCCCTATGGGCGCAGGAGGGGCACGCAGGGGTTAGCAGTGACTGTTAACTCAGCCTGTTGCTGAGGCTGCTTCCTCCATGCTCCCAGACAGAAACTAACTAACTCTCCTCCAGCCCAGCCCCCCAGCCAGAGGCAGCATTCACCTTCCTTTGTTTCTCCCCATTGGGGGTAGCTGGTGTGACGTAGTGGGGGTACTTGCTGGGCTGTGGTGACCCCTGCTGTCTGGAGCAAGACCCAGCAGGGAAAGCCTCACTCGGCAGAGGTAATGCCAAACTTGTTGAACCAGTGGCCAGACACCCCCCATGGAGAGGAACAAAGGAAGGTGGAATGCTGCCCTGATTGGGGGGCAGGGCTGGAAGAGGGTTAGTTAGTTGGTTGCTGGCTGTCTGTGAGCATAGAGGAGAGCCTAGGGAGAGGAGCTGGAGTTTAGGGGCCCAGTCTCCCCCATCTCAAGGGGGCCTGAGGCATCCTAGCCCAGCTCTGTGACCAGACTACATCTGTGCTGCGCTGTATCCTGGAGAGGCAATAAACTTCCTCTATTCCACCGGCTGGTGCAGTCTGTTTGTGCCATTTCGGGGTGCAGGAGACAGGGGACCCCCAACGCGCCGTCACACTGGTGTCAGGGGTGGGATCCACTGCACCCCGTGGTTGAAGCTCCCAGCGGCAAGCGACAAGGCGCTGTAGAAGCAAGAGCCCTGGAGCCAGGCATGCTTGAGGCAGAGCGAAGCGGTTCCCTGGAATTGTGGGGCGCTGCAGCACTACACTGGTGAGTCTGCACCAAGGGGACCAGCGGGGAGATGGCCTACGCCTGACTCTTGAAGGCAGTGCTGGTGGGGCTGTGCAGAGAGAGGGGCTTGCCTGTGCGGAAAGCAACCAAGGCCCAGCTGATTACCCAGCTGGAAGATAATGACCAGCCACAGGGCCAGGATCTTGTCCCCAGGGGAAGCAGCCAGACCCCCCCTGAGAGTGTGTCAGGCTCAGAGAGGGGGAGGAGCGCTGGAACCCACCGGAGAGATGAGACAGCTTCCCCCAGGAGGCCTGCAAGCTGCAGCCCATCTAGGGCAGGGGCCAGCCAAGCAGAGCTGCGGCGGCTGGAGATCCAGCTGCGGATCAAGGAATTGGAAGTAGAGGACCGAGAGAGGCACCGCCAGGACCGAGAAAGGGATCGCCAAGATCGAGAGAGGCAGCGGCAGCATGAGCTGGCCATGGCAGAGCGGAGAACCGGCGGGGCACTGGCTGCGCCACGTGTGGATGGGCCCCAGGGTCCCAGGACTGCCAGGCGCTTGGAGAGGCTTGTGGTGGCCCAACTGAAGGACATGGGCGACATAGACGGGTTCCTCAGCTCCTTTGAGAGGGCCTGTGGACTGCAACGAGTTCCCCCAGCTGACTGGCTGCAGGAGCTCGTCCCCGCACTGAGCCAGGAGGCGACCGGAGTGCTCAGTCAGCTGGAGGACCTACAGCCAGGGGATTACAACCGAGTCAAGGAGGCCCTGCTGCACAAGTTCGGGCTGACCCCCGAGATGTACAGGAAGAAGTTCCGGGGGGTACAGAAAGGGCCACGGGAGACCTATGTGGATCTGGTCTCCCGCCTGGCGCAATACTGCCGCAAGTGGGTGTCTGGAGTCGGAGCCCAGACTGCAGAGGAGCTGCTCAAGCTGGTCATGATGGAGCAGTTCTATGAAGCGTGCCCACCCAAACTGAGGCTGTGGCTCAAGGACCGGAGACCAGAGACCCCCCAGGAGGCCGGGAGACCTGCGGATGAGTTCACGGAGAGCCGGTCCGGGTGTGAACCGGAGTCCCGGAGAGAAGGGGAATCGCGCAGAGACCGGATCTCGGCTGAGCGACGGAGGGAGTCAACTACGGGGCGAGACGAAGGAACAGGTCTTCTGCACCCCAGAGAACCAGCCAGGGCCTGGACAGAGACAGCCCAAAGCCTAACTTGCCATCGCTGTGGGCAAAAAGGCCACAAGAGGGCTCAGTGCACCAGGTCCCAGGACTGGGGACTTTCCAGGGTTAACTGGCTGGGGCGGGAGGAAGGGCAGGCTGCCCCAGAGGCAGGGGCTGGCAGGCAAACATCAGCTCAGAGAGAGGGGAAGGATGCTCAGTGCACCTCCCCTGGGAGGTATGATTCTCAGGAGGCGGATTTCTCCATGTACCGGGTGGGGGCAGGGCGGCCCCTGTGGAGCGAGTGCCTCATACCCCTGGAGGTGGATGGTAGGAAGGTGACGGGCTTCTGGGACACGGGGGCGGAGGTGACTCTGGCCCGATCCGACATAGTGGCCCCAGAGCGGATACTACCCCACACGCAGCTGACCCTGAAGGGCATAGACGGGTCCCCGTTTAAGGTGCCTGTAGCCAGGGTGCATCTGAAATGGGGGGCCAAGGAGGGCCTCAAGGAAGTGGGTGTGCACCCGCACTTGCCCACCGAGGTGCTGATGGGGAATGACCTAGAGGAGTGGCCCCATGAATCCCAGCGGGCTCTAGTCACTACCCGGCGCCAGAGCCAGCGGGGGGCTGACAACCTGGGTCCAGGGATCGACTCCGGGCAGCGTTCTCAGGGTCCCATCCCAGAGGACACGGGGTCCAGCCAGGCTGGGACTCCAGACCTAGGCAAAGGTGGGGAACAGGTCCCGATCCCTGCCTCAGCAGCTGAATTCCAGGCTGAGGTGCAGGCAGACCCCTCCTTGCAGAGGCTGAGGGACCAGGCTGGCCTCCGTGCAGCTCGGCCCCGGGGGAGAGGTGGCCAGGAGAGATTCCTGCGGGGGCGTGGACTCCTGTTCCGTGAATGGCTTCCCCCCACGAATGCGAGGGCATGGGGGGTCCAGCGGCAGCTGGTCGTCCCCCGAAAGTATCGCCTCAAGCTGCTGTATTTGGCCCACGATGTCCCCGTTGGGGGCCACCGGGGGATCCGGAGCACCCGGCTGAGGCTGCTCCAGCACTTCTATTGGCCGGAAATCTTTACAGCCGTGCAGCGGTACTGCCGGTCCTGTGACTCCTGCCAGAGGGGCGGGAAGGCCCAAGACAGGAGGAAAGCGGCTTGGGGGTCTCTACCCCAGATAGAGGACCCTCTGGGCTTGCTGAGAGAGTTATGGGAGGGGAAGACCTCCCTGGATGGAGCTTCGGGGGTGGAAGCTGCCCTGGCTGTCCAGAGAAGGCTCACTGGGCTCATGGCCCCGACCCGAGAGACCCTGGCCAGAGATCAAGGCCAGCGGAAGGGTGGGTGTGACCCCCGAGGACAGGCCTGCGCCAGTCGCCCTGGAGCGGGGCGGCGAGTGGACAGAGGGAAGCCAGCTCATGTGGGGCCTTGCCACGGCCGGCCTGAGTCAAGGGGAGCACCCATGTCCCCGGGGCGGGTTCCCACGCAGAGGACCCGAACTTCCCTAGGTCACGAGCGGAGTGACCCTGCTCAGTTCGCTCTCGGAGGGGGGAGAACTGTGACGTAGTGGGGGTACTTGCTGGGCTGTGGTGACCCCTGCTGTCTGGAGCAAGACCCAGCAGGGAAAACCTCGCTAGGCAGAGGTAAGGCCAAACTTGTTGAATCAGTGGCCAGACACCCCCCATGGAGAGGAACAAAGGAAGGTGGAATGCTGCCCTGACTGCGGGGGCAGGGCTGCAAGGGAATTTAGTTAGTTACTGTGGGAGAGCATGGAGGAGAGCCTAGGAGAAGGGGCTGGAGTTTAGGGGCCCAGTCTCCCCCATCTCAAGGGGGCCTGAGGCATCCTAGCCCAGCTCTGCGACCAGACTACATCTGTGCTGTGCTGTATCCTGGAGAGGCAATAAACTTCCTCTAGTCCACCGGCTGGTGAAGTCTGTTTGTGCCATTTCGGGGTGCAGGAGACGGGGAAGTCTCCCAACTCACCGTCACAGAGGCACTCGCTCCGCAGGGGCCGTCCTGCCCCCACCCGGTACACGGAAAAATCCGCCTCCTGAGAATCAGACCTCCCAGGGGAGGTGCACTGAGCATCCTTCCCCTCTCTCTGAGCTGAGGTTTGCCTGCCAGCCCCTGCCTCTGGGGCAGCCTGCCCTTCCTCCCGCCCCAGCCAGTTAACCCTGGAAAGTCCCCGGTCCTGGGACCTGGTGCACTGAGCCCTCTTGTGGCCTTTTTGCCCACAGCGATGGCAAGTTAGGCTTTGGGCTGTCTCTGTCCAGGCCCTGGCTGGTTCTCTGGGGCGCAGACGACCTGTTCCTTGGTCTCGCCCCGTAGTTGACTCCCCCCGTCGCTCAGCCGAGATCCGGTCTCTGCGCGGTTCCCTTTCTCTCCGGGACTCCCGTTCACACCCGGACCGGCTCTCCGTGAACTCGTCCGCCAGTCTCCCAGCCTCCTGGGGATTCTCTGGTCTCCGGTCCTTGAGCCACAGCCTCAGTTTGGGTGGGCACACTTCATAGAACTGCTCCATCATGACCAGCTTGAGCAGCTCCTCTGCGGTCTGGGCTCCGACTCCAGACACCCACTTGCGGCAGTATTGCGCCAGGCGGGAGGCCAGGTCCACATAGGTCTCCCGTGGCCCTTTCTGTACCCCCCGGAACTTCTTCCTGTACATCTCGGGGGTCAGCCCGAACTTGTGCAGCAGGGCCTCCTTGACTCGGTTGTAATCCCCTGGCTGTAGGTCCTCCAGCTGACTGAGCACTCCGGCCGCCTCCTGGTTCAGTGTGGGGATGAGCTCCTGCAGCCAGTCAGCTGGGGGAACCCGTTGCAGTCCACAGGCCCTCTCAAAGGCACTGAGGAACCCGTCTATGTCGCCCACGTCCTTCAATTGGGCCACCGTGAGCCTCTCCAAGCGCCTGGCAGCCCCGGGACCCTGGGGCCCATCCACTCTTGGCGCAGCCGGGGCCCCGCAGGTTCTCCGCTCTGCCATGGCCAGCTAATGCTGCCGCTGCCTCTCTCGATCTTGGCGCTCCCTCTCTCGGTCCTGGCGGTCCTTCTCTCGGTCCTCTACTTCCAATTCCCTGATCCGCAGCTGGATCTCCAGCCGCCGCAGCTCCGCTGGGCTGGCCCCTGCCCTAGATGGGCTACGGCTTGCAGGCCTCCCGGGAGACGCTGTCTCATCTCTCCGGTGGGTTCCAGCGCTCCTCCCCCTCTCTGAGCCTGACACACTCTCAGGGGGGGTCTGGCTGCTTCCCCTGGGGACAAGATCCTGGCCCTGTGGCTGGTCATTCTCTTCCAGCTGGGTAATCAGCTGGGCCTTGGTTGCTTTCTGCACAGGCAAGCCCCTCTCTCTGCACAGCCCCACCAGCTCTGCCTTCAAGAGTCGGGCGTAGGCCATCTGCCCGCTGGGCCCCTCGGTGCAGACTCACCAGTCTAGTGCTGCAGCGCCCCACGATTCCCAGGAACCGCTTCGCTCTGTCTCCAGCACGCCTGGCTCCAGGGCTCTTGCTTCTACTGCGCCTTGTCGCTTGCCGCTGGAAGCTCCATCCACGGGGTGCAGTGCATCCCACTTCTGACACCAGTGTGACGGCGCGTTGGGGGTTCCCCGTCTCCTGCACCCCGAAATGGCACAAACAGACTTCACCAGCCGGTGGAATAGAGGAAGTTTATTGCCTCTTCAGGATACAGCACAGCACAGATGTAGTCTGGTCCCAGAGCTGGGCTAGGATGCCTCAGGCCCCCTTGAGATGGGGGAGACTGGGCCCCTAAACTCCTAGGCTCTCCTCCATGCTCTCCCACAGTAACAAACTAAATTCCCTTGCAGCCCTGCCCCCGCAGTCAGGGCAGCAGCATTCCACCTTCCTTTGTTCCTCTCCATGGGGGGTGTCTGGCCACTGGTTCAACCAGTTTGGCCTTACCTCTGCCTAGCGAGGTTTTCCCTGCTGGGTCTTGCTCCAGACAGCAGGGGTCACCACAGCCCAGCAAGTACCCCCACTACGTCACAACATGTAAAACCTCCGGCTACACCTTTACCAGCAATTGCATCCACTGGGTCCGGCAGACTCCCGGGAGAGGCCTGGAATGGGTGGGAATCATCTGTCCTAGCGATGGTAGCACTAGCTACGCCTCGGCCTTCCAGGGGCGAGTCACCATGACCAGGGACAACTCCATAACCACGGCCTGGATGCAGCTGGGCAGCCTGAGAGCCGATGACACCGCCACGTATTACTGCGCTCGGGACACAGTGACACAAAGCGTATATACAGCCCGTCACAAACCTCCAGTGAGAGAACCCAGGGCTCCTGTTAATCCCGCACTCACCCCGGACAGAGATTGCCTGTGTGAACCTGGGTAATTTCACGCCCTCTCAGTGACTTAGAATCAGAGACAACTAAAGGGGGTTAGAACCCTAAGTGCCTAATTCGCTTTCCAGGGTAAGACTCCAGCTGGAGGGGACCGGAGCCATCGCAGCCGCTGGAGAAGCTGGATGTGGCTGGAGCAAAGGGCAGGAAATGTGGGTCTTTCCCAGGACCGGACCCATCGCCAGAGCCCTGCCTCCGACGCTCACCCACAGCTCCAGCGGGGGAGGGGCCCTGGCTGCTGACGCCTTTTAACCAACCCCGTTGGGAGCGAGGGGCCCTGCCAGTCACAGGCTCCTGGAACGCGCCTGCGGGTGGAGAGCGAGTCAGAGACAAAGGGCGCTACTCGGGGAGGACTTTGAAGGGAGGGCAGAGCGGGGAGGAGCGGTGCTGAACGGAACAGCCGGGCATTGGTCGCTGTGGGTTCCAGCCAGAAGCAGCCCTGAGAAAGGTCTCGCTGACTCTGGGTTTCCAGACTGCATACCCAGTGCTCCCTGTGGGGGAGAAGCCTCCAGAGCCCATGGACAGAGCTGCGGGGCTCGCTAGAAAGTGCAGCACAGTCCCGGGAGAGCCCCACAGCTCTTTGGTTCCCTATCTCCGGCCAGGTTAGAGGGCAGGTGCACAAGCCATTGGAATCAGTCCCCCGTATCCAGTAAAATCTCCTGTAGAGAAAGTGCCCCGTCTTTATAGGCAGGTGGCGCTGTTGCTACAAAGGCACGGAGTAGCCCAGAGAAGAACCCCCTGCCCGCACATAGATAGATGCTCTCCCAAAAGGGCTTTCAGAGCCAGGCCATTGGCTCCCATATCACGTGGCAAGTGCCAGTCTCTCAATTCCGGTGTGAGGAAACACAGTCACTGCAGGGTTCATTCCTTCCAGGGGTCCAAAAGTGTCAGGATCGTCCCTGTGCCCGGCGCTGCTGGTTGTTACCAGCTGAAGAAACACAGTCACTGCAGGGTTAATTCCCCCTGGACTGCGGGGAAAGTGTCAGGAACATCCGAGTGCCCTGAGCCCGGCGCTGCACAGACACCCAGGCCGGGATAGTCTGACTCCTGCAGCTGGAGTCCCAGGGCGAGTTAAGCCCATCACTGTCTGGAGCAGGGCGGGGCTCTTATAAACAGCTGAGTGTGCAAATGGGGTAGGCAGCGTCCTGTTTAAATCTGTCCCGGCCTCTGCCCAGGCTGCAGAGACAATCCGCAACCCACCTCAATAAGTGACCAGCCAGTCCTTTGAGAACCTTCCCCGCCAGCACCAGGAATCATGACATTTTTGCTCCATCTATGTGTCGCTGTAGTGGCTTGGGGAGGTATTATCTTCCTCTGTGTAACAGCAGAAGAATATTAAATTTCCTTGTGTGGATACCAATATAGATAACTTGTCTGTGTTCCCAGGGGCCCGGTGCCAGCAGCTGGTGGAGTCCGTAGGGGATGTGAAGAAGCCCGGAGACTCTCTGCGCCTCTCCTGCAAAGCCTCCGGCTTCCCCCTCAGCAGCTACAATATGGGCTGCGTTAGACAGGCTACCGGGAAGGGGCTGGAGTGGCTCGCCCTGATTCACGGCTCGAGCACATACTACAGCGACTCACTAAAAGGGCGATTCATCGTCTCCAGAGATGACCCCAACAGCCTCCTGCACCTGCAAATGGCCGGCCTGAAACCCGAAGACACCGCCCGCTATTTCTGTGCGAGACGCACAGCGAGGGGGATTCCAACCCGCTGATACAAAAATCCAAGGGGCAGAATCGTTCCCCCCTTTTGCCGCGCGGGGGCAGCACTTCCCAAGGGAATCCCGCGCCAGGCCCAGCAACTGGATCTATA
Source organism: Pelodiscus sinensis (assembly GCF_049634645.1). NCBI lineage: Eukaryota > Metazoa > Chordata > Testudines > Trionychidae > Pelodiscus > Pelodiscus sinensis. The sequence continues at coordinate 6,591,781 of NC_134740.1, read as the reverse complement.
CCCACAAGTGTGTAAACAGAATCTCCCTCATCAGGCTTTAACTCTTAAACAGGGTGTGATGGCGCGTTGGGGTCCCCCGTCTCCTGCACCCCCAAATGGCACGAGCAGACTCCCCCAGCCAGTAGAATGGAGGTAGTTTATTGCTTCTCCAGGATACAGCACAGCACAGATGTAATCTGGTTACAGGAACTGGGGCTAAGAAGCCTCAGTGCCCCCCTTGAGAAGGGGGAGTCCCAGCCCCATCCCCAGCTCCTTCTCCCCTGCTTTCCAGACAGGAACTAACCACCTCTCCTCCAGCCCTGCCCCCAGCCAGGGCAGCATTCCACCTCCCTTTTTTTCTCCCCATGGGGGGTTGGCTGGTTCAACCAGTATGGAGTCACCTTTGCATAATAAGGTTTTCCCTGCTGGGTCTTGCTCCAGACAGCAGAAGTCACCACAGCCCAGCAAGTACCCCCACTACGTCACAACGTCTTAGCTCCACAATCGCACAAACCCATCGCCGGGCACCGCAGCACCTCGCAGGCTGATTTAGCCTCAGAGCCACGGACCTCTGCACTATAGAGCAGTTTCTTTCTCTCTTTGGCAGGGGGGCAGACTGCAGCCACCTCTCGGGCCATCGCCTCGCTGCTGGGTCTGTCTGGCAGCGATGCCCGGGGGGCTGGGAGGCTGGAGCCACAGACCAGAGCTGTCCTTTCAAAAGAATCCTCTGAGCCTGAATTGGCTCTGGGACATGCAGACGGGTGTAACCTTACTTCTCACCAGGCACCGCTCCCTGCCTCCCTTTATAGCCGCTGGGGGAACCCGCATGCAAATCCCTGTCTTGGGCTGCCGGGTTAAATACCAGCCCCTGGTTCTAGGAGCCTCAGTCTTTGCCCAGACACAGACCTCCTCGGCCCTGCCCGCTCGGGAGTTGCCCTCAGTGCCTGGGAACGAGAATGGAAGCTCTGCTGCTTTTCCTTGCCCTGCTCGCCGCCCCCCGCTGTGAGTGTCCGTGGGGCCAGAGGGGAAATTAGCGTTCAGCAAAGAGAAGTTCAGTGGCTAAATCATCCCTCGCTTTCTTTCCCTTTCCCCAGGTGTCCTCTCCCAGGTGCAGCTGGTCCAGTCTGGCCCGGGGGCGGTGAAGCCCGGAGAGACCCTCACCCTGAGCTGCGCTGTCTCCGGGTTCTCCATCTCTACTCAGCTTTACACCTGGAACTGGTTCAGGCAGCCCCCCGGAAAGGGGCTGGAGTGGGCAGGGCGGGTGTATCCGTACGGAGGAGAGACAAGCTACGGCCAGTCTCTCCAGGGCCGAGTCACCATCTCTGCAGACACCGCCAGAAACCAGGTCTCGCTGCAGCTCCGCTCGCTGACAGCTGCAGACAGCGGCCCCTATTACTGCGCCAGAGAGACACACAGTGCCACAGAGCGCAGCGGATGCTTGGCACAAAAGGAGAAGCTGTTTTTATGCACAAATTGAGGTGGTGTGTTGATACCCCTGGACATACACTGAATGGGGCTAGAGAATAAATCCAAGTTTATTCGATACCGGCCATCAGGGTCCCGAACGCTCCAGCCGTGCGCGATCATGTCTGGTTGATGACCAGTGCTGGCTCTTTTTCCCCAGGGCAGTATTTAGACAATGAGAGCGAAGACTACAAAACACCAGTGGGAGTTGAACCCAGAATGTTTTGTTTATGAGACAGGCTCTTTAGCCAGCTAAACCGTGGCGCCCATCTTGGATGCTTCCTTTAAGTTCCACTTCACTGTCCAAGACAAAACATTCACGCTCCATAGCAGGGACAGAGATATTCCCCATTTCCCTCAGCACTTGCACACCTACTCTAAGAGAAATCCGAATTTACCCACCAAATGCTCTCAATGGGCCGCTTCTGAAGGTATTTGATGTCCCTCTAAGAGGCGTCCGCAGCTCAGATTGCGCCCTTCGCTCAGGGGCTGGAATCCCTTTCGCACGGAACTTAGGGGTTTGGGTCACAAATGCAGGGGGCCATTGCAAGGTTAGAGCAGACGATTCACTAGGCGAGACGGTGACGCTTTCTCCCCTCAACCAAAAATAAATAAACCTTTAAAATTCCGAACAAGCGTGAGGTTGAATGCAGGAGTTAAAGAAAAGGGGGGAGCGGAAACACCAGACGGGGCGGCTTTCGGAAGTGCGGGGCCCAATTCGAACAGTTCCGACGGGGCCCCGGCTGCCAGGATTTTTTGTTGAGAAAAATTTTTTTAAACCCCCACCGCAGACACAAAGAAGAGTCACAGCCGTTTTCTCTGGGCTCTGCACAGGTCCTGCAGGGGAAGGGAAGAACCCCTCCCCATAAGGGCCAATGAGACTAAATGTCTGAGCTAATAAACGAGTCTGTCCCGCGCTAACCAGATGCCGAGTGGCAGAGGGAGCGAGACGCAGGAGCCTGTCACACGCTATTGGCTCATTCGCAAGTCCCTGCGGTGAGTGTTCCGAGCACCCCCGCTCTCTGACTAGTTCCCATCGCTTCCCTACCACCCACTTCGCTTCCGGGACCAATCACTTCAGAGCCGTTTCCACTCGGCAGAGGCAACCTGTCAGGCAGAGCGAGGGTTTGACTCCAGGTTTTCCAAAGCGCCCGTGTGGCCCTAAGCCAGGCAGGGCACGTTCCTACCCGCACCCAGGGCTCAGTGCAGGGCCGGCACCCAAATCACCGGCTGATTTTAACCCTTTCGCGTTCCAGCGCCAGGCCCTGCGGGGATGCGCTTTGTCCCAGTGATCACAGCAGTGTTCTCCTGTGACCTGCCGCAGGGTGGGGCCGGGGCGCGTGAAACCAACGCGGTTCCCTTCCTGGCTGTAAGTCGGTGTGTAAACCCGCCAGGAGCTCAGGACTTTATACCCACGGGGCCTTCCAGTCCCGCCTCGGGCCGCTAGCATATCATGCAAATCCATGGCCAAGGCTTGTGCTTAAATCCAAAGCGCCCAGAGACACTTTCCAGGCCCCCCCCCCCCCCCCCGTCTGCAAATCTGGGCCTATTTCTTCTACTTCACTCCGTTTATCATGCTGTCCGGGCGGAGTTTTCTCCTCTTGCTAACAGCTCTCTCCAGTGCGTTCTTGTGCCGGTGAATTACACCCGTTTTCCGATCGGTTCTGTGTGCGCGACGGGTGCCTGACTGGCTTGTTCTATGTTCGCAGATGCCCGGTGCGATGGGGAGCTGATGGAGTCTGGGGGAGTGTGACGTAGTGGGGGTACTTGCTGGGATGTGGTGACCCCTGCTGTCTGGAGCAAGACCCAGCAGGGAAAGCCTCACTAGGCAGAGGTAATGCCGAACTTGTTGAACCAGTGGCCAGACACCCCCCATGGAGAGGAACAAAGGAAGGTGGAATGCTGCCCAGGCTGGGGGCAGGGCTGGAAGAGGGTTAGTTAGTTCCTGGCTGGAAGGCAGGGAATAAGGAGCTGGGGAGGGGGCTGGGACTCCCCTATCTCAAGGGGGGGCACTGAGGCCTCTTAGCCCCAGTTCCTGTAACCAGATTACATCTGTGCTGCGCTGTGCTGGAGGAGCAATAAACCACCCTCAATTCCGCTGGCTGGTGCAGTCTGTTTGTACCATTTCGGGGTGCAGCAGACGGGGAACCCCCAACGCGCCGTCACATGGAGGACTCAGAAAAGCAGGCGAGTCCCTCACACTGTCCTGCAAAGCCGCTGGATTCTCTTTCTCCAGCTACTCGATGAACTGGGTGCGCCAGGCTCCCGGGAACGGGCTGCAGTGGATGGCCCGGATCAGACACGATTCAGAAACAACCCACTACACAGATTCGGTCAAAGGGCGCTTCACCGTCTCCAGGGACAATCCCAAAAACCTGCTGTACCTGCAACTGACCGGCCTGAAGTTGGAGGACACCGCCCGCTATTACTGTGCTAGGGACACACAGTGACACAAAACGTGGTAGAGATTCTACAAGAACCCAGCCTGCACCCTCTGCCTTGAGCCGCCTGGGGGCAGCAGTGACCGTGCGGCAGAGGGAACGGGGTTGAGAACTGGCATCCGGGTGAATCAAAATTCTGCCCTGAGCTTTTAACCCCGCCGCACCTGCATGGCCTTGACAATGGCTGAGCAAACTGCAGTCAGCTACGGCTGGAGACCCGGCTCAGGGCTGGGATTTCCAAATCGGACTCCTGAGCTCCTGCCTGTGGCTCCCTCACACACAGATGTGGGCAGGGACCGAGCGCGGCGTTAGAAAAAGCCAGCCAGGCCCACAGCTCTCCCTGCCCCCTGCCACACTCTGTGCCCCTCGCTCCGCTGCTCCCGCCTCTCCTCACCCCCTGCCAATCTCCCCACAGATTAGGCTGATAAAACCCACAGGAAAGTGTATGAAAACACCCTAGTTACACCTCACTCTAGCAGCCAGGCTGAGCTTTGCCACCCGTTGCCATACATATGGGCACCGCAGTCCTTTTTGTTATTCCTCGGGAGCTTCCCAGCTCAGCAGCGGTTTGAATTCCGGAAGGATTGGAGCCTGGGGGAGCCGGACAGCCACCTGCCTGCGGCTCTCAGAAGGCGATCAGGCCGAGATCCACACAGGGAATTCAGCACCTCACCGCCTCCTCGTGCGGATACATCGGACACGCCCCGAGATGATCAAAGCCCGCCCCCTGTCGGTACCGAAATCCCCTCGGAGTCTCGCTGGTGGGAGCTGGGGTGTGAATGAACATCGATTGGAACCCTGCGCCCTGAGGTGGGGCGGATCAAGACGTGTCATGCGGATCAAGACGTGTCATGACCTTCTCCGTCAGCCCCTGGATAAAGGGCTTGGTGGAGGGGCTGCCATCGATTGAACTCCCATCCCACCCTCTCTAACCCTTCTGTGGATCAGTCTTGAGCCGCCCTTCGGCCCAGAGTTGACTCCCCCCACCCTGTCCGTGGCACCGAGCGAGATAAGGCCACCAGCCCTTCGATCGTCTTTTAAAAGCCCGATGCCACATTCATGTGCTAGGACATTCTGCAGCGGAACAGCAGAGAGAGAGAGAACGTGGCTGGGATATAACGTTACCCACAGCGCTAAAGGAAAGGGAGGACGGACAGACAGACCGATCGTACAGCCGCGGTCATTCAGTGGGTTTGAATTGTCCCATCATACGGGGGCAAACTGACCATTCTCAGGGACTCTCCCTCGTTGAATTGTTCCCTGGCACCCTCCTGCCCTTATATAGCCCAGCGCGATGCTGCGTCACACCCCGCCTGGGTCGCCCCGTTCTCTTGGCTCCGCCCCCGGCCTATGCAAATTAGCTCCTGGGGCCTGTTCTTAGCTCGGCCGCGGGCCGCTCCCACCGCTCAGAGCCAGCGCTGGGCTGCAGCTTCTCATCCTGCCTGGAGAACGAGCCGCCAGCCGCAGCCATGACCCCCAGCCTGGCCAGCGCCCTCCTCCTACTGCTCCCCGCGGGTAAGAGCGGGGGCTGCGCTGCAGCTGGGCTCCGGGACCGGATGTCCCTTAAAAACTGCACCTGCAGGAATCACTGTCGTATTTCCCCTTTTTTTCCCTTCTCTCTGCAGGTGTCTGGTCCCAGATCAGCCTGGTGGAGTCCGGAGGGGGAGTCAAGAAGCCCGGAGAGACCCTCACCCTGACCTGCGCCGTGTCTGGAATCTCTCTCACTAGTTACGATATGTACTGGATGCGCCAGCCAGCGGGGAAGGGGCTGGAATGGGTGGGAGCCGTATGGACGGGTGGCGGGACGGCTTTAAACGATGCTCTCCAAAGCCGCTTCAGCATCACCAAAGACAACTCCAAAGGCCACGTGTTCCTGAAGCTGAGCAGCCTCCAGCCCGCAGACACCGCCGTGTATTATTGCACCAGATACGCACAGTGAGGCGAAACCTCTGGGAGCCAGCACAAAAACAGAGAACCAGGCTTCCTGTGCGAACCGCAGAGAGCAGCGCCTCAGGGCCCAGCGTCTCTCTGCTCCGCTGCTCGCTGCATCCCACAGCAAGTCTCAAGCACTTGTGAGCGACACCGCCAGTGTCCGCTACAGTCAGTCAGTGTCCGTTCCACAGGTGTTACTCGAACCTTCCTTGGAATCTGCTAAAGCTAGAAGCTGTGCAAGGCAACCCCCACCCAGTGGGCTGGTATTTGTACCCTCCCTACCAATCCCCTCGTTCTCCTCACACGGAACATGAGCTGTGATCCCCCGTACCTACGAGGCGCAGGTAAATACGGCGCTTAGAAGGGCCCCAAGGAGCTGACTCTGGCAGACCGAATCCGAGCCGCGGGCCTGTATTTTCCCACCTCTAATCTGCAGCAAATTACAAGCGATAGTAGGGTATTTACCTCACCCGCGTGTCAAACCCCAACCTGGTATTTACTTCTCATCGGACTCTGAGGCTCATTTAAAGAAGCTGTCAGTGCTATTACGCCCCGTTTCACATATGGGGAAACTGAGGTACAGGGAACGGAAAGGACTTGTCCGCAGTCACCAAGCGAAAAACCAGGATCCGCATCCGCGTCTCCTGAGTCCCAGCTTGCTGGGTTGTCCTCACAGACCTGCCCGCTTCTTACCCAACAATATCCGCGTGACCAGTCCGATGTTTCCTCTCTGACTAATGAATCCTCCGAATTTTCAGGTGGCAAATAAATAAAATATTTACTGCGGCTCGTGTGCATCCCCCTCACAGACACCTCAGGGTGAGGGATGTGGCCTCTTCCCAAGGCCGGGCTCGCGGTGACTGCGGGTCTGTGCAGCGCCGAGCACAACGGGGCTCCGGACTTGGGTTCGGTTTCTAGGCGACAGCTCGCTGGTGACTCGTGTGAGCCGCACGAGCCGCTCGCTGGGGACTATGAGGCCGGGGCCGCATCTCTGGGCACTAAAGAGCGAACGAACCGGCCCCTGCTTTGCATGCCGCGCGCGCTATGCAAATGAGGGGTTTGTTTCCTCTCCAGTACAGACTATTTCTGCCCTCTCGTCCCACGGCCCCTCCCAACGCCCAGCCCGTGTCGCTCCCTCCGGGTCTCGGTGCCTGTGTCTGTCCGGCTGCCCAGCGGGGAGATGAAATTCCTGCTCCCGTCTCTCCTGCTCTGTGCCCTGGCGGCAGGTAAGTGCCTCGGCGCGAGCTGTCTCTGCCCCGCGGAGCCCGCCGCGCCCCGCGCTCTGGCTGAGGTTTCTCCTGGCTCTTTGCAGGTGGCCGCTCCCAGGTGACACTGCGGCAGCCCGGAGCCGCCCAAGTGAAGCCTTCGCAGACCCTGAGCCTCACCTGCTCCGTGTCCGGATTCTCTCTCACCACTAGCGGGATTAGAATGAGCTGGATCCGACAGACCCCGGGGAAAGACCTGGAGTGGTTGTGCCAGATGGATTGGGATGATGACAAGTATTACCAGGACTCGTTGAAAAGCCGCTTGAGCATCTCCAGGGACACTTCCAAGGGCGAGGTGTATTTGGAAATGAGAAGCCTGGAAGCCGGAGACAGCGGCACCTATTACTGCGCCAGACACACAGTGACACAGCCCAGCAGGGACTCGCACAAAAAGGGGAAGCGGATTCCAAACAGCGCAGCAAGGCCAGATCAGCTCAGAGCAAAGAGATTTCCCCAACCAACCTTCCTACCAATGGGAAGGAAATGGAAAGAGGAGGAAACTCAGCTGGGCAGTTCTCCCTGACTGGGCGGGGTGGACGGTCCTACCTACCGGGTAGGGAGGTAGTTCCCTTGGAAAATCGGAGATCACCGCTCACAGGCAGATTTCCCCTCGTGTTTACACATCCCTGGATTCTGTGTTATGTCAGTTTCACATCCACTGTGTGTGACACTGTGACAGCCCGACACTGGGCACCTTAACATTCAGCTTCAGCAATTGCCCCTTAGCTCACACGGACGCCCAGCTGTGGTCAAGTAGCTTCAGCGTTGTCCTAGGTCGGGGCCCAAATTCCATAGATCTGCTCTGGCCTCCTCTCTGACTGTGCCCCTCCAGATTCTGCGGCCATGTTTTTGTACAGACGGGCACAGCCGAGGTTTCGTCAAACCATGTAGCCCCGCTGTGACGTAGTGGGGGTACTTGCTGGGCTGTGGTGACCTCTGCTGTCTGGAGCAAGACCCAGCAGGGAAAACCTCGCTAGGCAGAGGTAAGGACAAACTTGTTGAACCAGTGGCCAGACACCCCCCATGGAGAGGAACAAAGGAAGGTGAATGCGGCCCTGGCTGGGGGCAGGGCTGGAAGGGAGTTAGTTGCTTGGTGGCTGTCTGTGAGGATGGATGAGACAGCCTAGGGAGAGGAGCTGGAGTTTTAGGGGCCCAGTCTCCCCCATCTCAAGGGGGCCTGAGGCATCCTAGCCCAGTTCCTGTAACCAGATTACATCTGTGCTGCGCTGTGCTGGAGGAGCAATAAACCACCCTCAATTCCACTGGCTGGTACAGTCTGTTTGTGCCATTTCGGGGTGCAGGAGACGGGGAACCCCCAACGTGCCGTGACACCCGCCCACATGCAAATGAGGTAGGCAAACTGCCTGATAAAGAACAGCCAGAGGGCGTCCCCAACAGGCGGCGGGTTTCCTGCTTTGCAGCGCACAAGGCGGGAGAGGAGAATGACAATGACAGTTCTGGGGTTCTGTTTCCTTCTGGCGGCTGTCTCAGATAAGGGGGTGGATGCGGGTGTCTGCTGGGCACAGCTGGTCTGGGGAGCAAAGATGGTTTGAAGGTGAAGACGCAGGAGGTGGGTCAGGAACTCTGGATTCTAAATCCCAGCTCTGGGCACATCGAACAGGGTTGAATTTTAAAGCCAAGTTGAGTATTTTGCTGCCCTGGTTTCATTACTCGGTATTAGGAATCCCGTACACAGCTCTGAAAAACATCCAGCCCAGTTTATGCCTCACTTTCCCCTCTGAAAAAATGATGTATCTGCACTTCCCTACTGCACAGGCATATGGCGGGGACAAATTCGTTCCTACAAAAAGGCAGATCAGAGACGGGGCAAGACAAGCACTTGGATAAGTTTGGGAAGAGGTGCAATAGAATGGATTTAACGTCATTTTTATTATCTTTGCACAGGTGCCTGCTCCCATGTCCAGCTGACCCAGTCTAAGGCAAAAACCAAGAAGCCCGGAGAGTTTGTGAAGGTGACATGTAAAACCTCCGGCTACACATTACATCCACTGCCTAGGCACGGCAGGCTTCCGGGCAAGGCCTGGAATGGGTAGGACGGTCAGTCCCTACAGCGGTAGCACGGGCTATGCTCCGGCCTTCCAGGGCCGAGTCACCATCACCAAGGACACCTCCATAAGCACGGCCTGGCTGTAGCTGGGTAGCCTGCGAGCCGATGACACCGCCACGTATTACTGCGCTCGGTGACACGAACCAGAGCTACAGCCCGTCACACACCTCACTGAGAGAACACAGGGCTCTCGATCCTTCCGAAGCTCCAGAGAGTATTCCCCTGTGTATACAGACCTTTGCTCCTTTCCCCCGAAAGGTCTTAGGTTCCTGACTCACTGCAACCTCATGGGAGAGTGTTTCCCTCCCCTCTCCCCTTCTTATAAGTTACTTTCCAAAGGATGAATTAGACTCCTGTGACAATCACCTGTCACAGCCACAAAGCTGTCCTGGGCAAATGCCTGCAGCACCAGACTATGGGGAATGTGGAGGACGGGTCTTTCAAAGTACCTTCTTGAAGCTGTATGAATAAATTAATACTCATTAGGGCTGAAGAATCGCGGTGTCTGCCACACAAATTCCTTCAGCAGTGGAACATGTGGGCTCAAATTCCTGCCCCGGTGAGCCTGGCTTTACCCTGTCCTAGGCAAGTGCTCTAACCACTAGGTACAAGCTGTGGAACGCACCACTCACTCCTTCAGCACAAGGGGCTCGGGGCGGTTACTAAATACCAGCCCAAGCAGCTATCTACAAGAGAGGGCTGCGAATCCCAATTGCCCTTCTTGGCACCGAACTCTCTGTAACACCTGGGAGGTCACCTCCAACCCCGCCTCAGCGTTGCCCTGCGGATACATCTCGAAGCTGCCCGCTCAGAGCTCTGTCCCTTGCAGATCCCACAAGCAAGCCCCTAACTCTCCTCTACACGCGCCTCCCTACCGCTAGGGCAGCCCCACGTGCCCAAAGGGGGCGCTGCAGGGGACGACTCCTCTCCCACCCCTCTGGTGGCCACTTCCTGGCTGCAGGAGCAAGTTCCAGACCGTGTCTCCTGGTGCTGTCCCTGGGCCTCCTGGGTCCCAGCCCTGCACAGAACAGCTCGGCCCCCGGTCCCAGGGGAAGCCCTGAACCAGAGGTTTCTTCCCTCCTAGGCCTGACTTCAGTCCCCGCTTGTGAGGGAACCAGGCTCCTAACCCTCCCGGCCTGGGAGTCCAAGTGCCACTTAAGTCCCCCTGTTCCCTTCCAGGGCATCTCGCTTCCTCCCCGGGCTGCACAAACCTGCCTCTGGCCTCAGTATCCCCCAGGAGTTAACCCCGCTCCCGCCGCGGGGCTGCCTGGCCACAGCCTGTCGCGAGCGGAACCTCCCGCCGCGAACTCTGCCCGGCTCCTCTCAAACCCCTGAGCCCCCCGCCCCGCCCGGCTGCAGCAGCGCTCGTCGCCCCCAGCGCCCCAGCCAGGCTCGGCTCCTAGCTCAGCCCCGGGGTCACTAATAACCTCCAGGCTTCCCGGGTATCAGGGAGGCTGAGGCGGAGCTTCCCAGCCAGGACCACGCAGAGCCCGGTTCCCTCAGCAGCCCGGCCGGCCCGCGGCACCTTCCCGGGTGCCTAATGGGGGAAGGAAGAAACCTGGCGAGGTCACCGAGTCCAGTAAAGGGCCTTGGTCCTTCCCTCCGATACCCCAGAACAAAGGCCCAGGCCCGTCCGAGGACCAGTTTGTGTCTCTGATAAGGGGGGAACATGCGACCGAGGGGTCAGTTTCCTGTTTGAACCTGTCCCTGCGTTTGCCCAGGATGCTCCCGCAGGGACAATCCGCAACCCCTGGGTCTGGGCAAGGGCCGGCCAGTCCCCGGAGAACTTCCACCTCCAGCACCAGGGACAGCGACCCAGAGGCAGCTCCGGAAGCGGGCGGGGCTATTCACTCCCGTCCCGGGCACTGGGGGGACCAGACAATATCGGGGCATCGCTCCGGGCCGGGCTCACAAAGGGCCTCACGTTAGCGGCCATGAGTTCCCGACGCCACCGGGAACATCAGGCGGCCGGCACTTCCGAATTGCTCCACGAAGGCAGCGCAGTGGCAGGGAGCCGTGGGAGCGAGGCCGCGGGAAAGGCCAGATGGGCCCGAACTCGCTCATCGAGATCGGCGCTTCGCTCCGCAGGGTATCTCCGCAGGAACGTGACTCCCGCTCCGGAATCGGGCCCCTACCCTGCCCTAGGCAGTTCTTGGGAGACTTGTACCTGGCGACACACGGAAGGGCGAGAGGCGCCGAATGTGGGGACGCCTCCCTCATAACTTCCAGCCCAGCAAGTAAGCCCCGAAAGCGGAAGGTGGGGATCAGGGATCCAGCCCCCTCTGCTGGATAAAGGGGAAGGTTTGAGCAGAGGGTCTCCTGCCCCTCAGGAGAGCGGGAGCTGAGCACTGAGCCGTGGGACAGGCGGGTGAGGCGGGCGCGTCTCAGTCTTTCCGGCTGAATTGTTTTAATAAGGGAAGAGGACGGGAATTTGAGCCTCTCCCGCTGGTGTCCTAACCACTAGGCTAGACAATCATCTTCCTTCCCCGGCTCTGGCACCCCATCCCCGTGACTCTCCACTGGACGCTCCTCATTAAATCTAATGGATCCTAGGGCGGAATTATCATCAGCACAACATTGAGGACAGTTTGATTCTGTTCCTTTGTCTCGGTCTGTGTCTCAGTCCCGAAATACAAGTCCCCACACTCAGGGAAGGAGCAGGCTTCTCTCATAAGGGAGGGGCTATGCAAATGGAGGTGGGAACGTCTAATTTATACCTGCCTCTGTCTGACTCTGCCCGGGCTGAACCTAGACAGAGAATCAGCAGACTCCTGGGTCTGGGCAGTGACCAGCCAGTCCCCTGAGAACTTCCCCGGCCAGCGCCCGGGACAATGGGACTTTGGCTCCCTTTGGTTTTCATTCTAGCAGCTTTGGAAGGTATCGCCCATCCGGATTCCATCGCACAGGAGGGGGATTTAGTGTTTGCTGTTAATGTAATTTCTAACTTGTCCCTGTTCCCAGGTGCCCGGTGCAGCTGGTGGAGTCCGGAGGGGATGTGAAGAAGCCCGGAGACTCCCTGCGCCTCTCCTGCAAAGCCTCCGGCTTCACCTTCAGCAGCTACAACATGAACTGGGTCCGGCAGGCTCCCGCGAAGGGGCTGGAGTGGGTTGCCCACATTAAAAGCGCCCCAACCTACTATGCTGACTCAGTCAAAGGGCGATTCACCATCTCCAGGGACAATCCCAACAACCTGCTGCACCTGCAAATGACCGGCCTGAAGCCCGAGGACACCGCCCGCTATTACTGTGCCAGAGACATCACAGTGACACGAACCCTTTAGCTGGCGGTGCAAAAACCAGAGCTGTAGAACTTCCTGCGTCTGGACCATGCTGGCGGCAGAGCAGGGCTGGCCTTACTGTGAGGCGAAGGGAGGCGGCGCCTCAGATACCACACTGGGGGGCGCGTCTAGGACCCAGAGTGTAGAACATCGTGTCTGCCACTGGTGCATGTGTTCTCTCTGCTCTAGGTGCACAGAGACGGTGCAGTGCTGAGTCGTGGGACAGGGCAGCGCCAGCTGGATTGGATGGGACATTCATGGAGCGGTTAACACGAACCTCTCCCGTCATTCCCAAACCGATTACTCGTGTCCCGGGACACGTCCAGAAATGAGGATTATCTCGTGCTGAGCGCTCTGAACACTGCGGACAGCGCCATGTATTAATGTGCTGCAAATAAATATTACAGCCGCACAGCGCTACATCCCACTGCAAAAACCAAGACACCGGCATGCGAGGGAGAGGCAGCGCATGTGTCCACTGTACAGAGAGTGGGGACTTGGTGTATTTTAGGCTTCTCTTACTAATTTAGGCAGACTAGGCGGGTTTAAGTCTGTTAATACAATCTCTCTGCGCCTCCTTTTAATAGGAAAGGCTGATTGGCCCGGGGACTCTCTGCGCCTCTCCTGCAAAGCCTCCGGATTCACCTTCAGCAGCCTCTACATGGATTGGGTCCGGCAGGCTCCTGGGAAGAGGCTGGAGTGGGTGGCTGCGACTAACGCAGCTGGATCAAGCCAGTGGTATTCCCCGGCTGTTCAAGGCCGATTCATCATCTCCAGAGACAATTCTAACAACCTGCTGCACCTGCAAATGACCGGCCTGAAGCCCGAGGACACCGCCCGCTAAGACAGCGACACTAACCCTGCGGCTGCTCGTACACAAACCAGAGCCCCCCCTCTCCTCCAGCCCTTACCCCACCGCATATCCCATACCCCCACAGCTCCACCCCCTTCTCCAGCCCCCACCCCAGGCCCGCCTCCATACCCCACAGCCCCACCCCTCCTCCAATCCCCACACCCTGACCGCACCTGCAGCCCAAAGCCCCCATACTTCCCAGTCCCCACGCCCCTCTCCCCGCAGCTGACTGCCTTGCTGAGCATGAGCCCCAGCGACACTCCCACCGCGGTTCCAGGTTTCAGTGGGCGGGGGGCGGGGAGAGCGGGAAGGACCCTGCCCGCTTCGGTTTAGTCGCTTCCAGAGAGGACAGAATTAAAACTCGAGCAGTCAGGCTGGGCGGTAGCTAAAGCCAAGAGCCCCGTTCCATTGTGTCAGCCTCCGGCCAGGGGGTCTCTCAAATCCTGCCAGGGGGTCTCAGATCTAGTCTCTCAGTTTCCATCCTAAAAACACTACCGGCTTCAGTGAGGGTATGTCTACACTACCCCGCTAGTTCGAACTAGCGGGGTAGTGTAGACATACCCTGACATATTCCTGCAATAATCGCACTCACCTGCCACCCACGAGCAGGAGACACCAGCTGACCAGCAGGGGGAGCCCACCAGCTGCAAATACGGGACAATTCGCCCGTCAAGACATCTTCAGGGGACTTAACTACAGGACTGTCGCGTTAAAAACGGGGCGGGTGGTCACCCAGTTTACAGGACATTTATTATCGGGGGAGGGGGGAGATACATTCAGGTGAATGCGGCAGGCGGTGCCAGCAGGGGGCGCTCTCAGGCAGGGTGCCGAGGCAGAACAACAGGCAGCCAGTAAGAGACGAGGCAGCTTGTGTGTGATAGAGGGGTCAGGGTGAGGGGGTGAGTCAGAGGTTTGTGTCACCGCTCCCCATGGGTACCCTAAAGAAGATTCCTCAAGGGGGGGGGGCGGTGCTGAAGCCCCAAATCCCGGCACATGCTGCGGGGCTGAAATGTTGATCCCTGGCAACCCCTTCCATGCTGAATTCCCCGCGCCCCTCAGGCTGAAATGTTGGAACCCGGTGAAACCTCCTGATTTTCCAGCACCTCTCCAGGCTTTAGGCGTAACCCGCAGTGCCCCCGGAAGTCCCAGCACCACCCCCGACTGAAGCCCTTATCTGTGCTGACTTCCTGAATCGCCAGCACAAATACACCCTGCTGACGGGCCAGTCCTTGCCCCTTCCCGCCTCCCAAGCCATGAAAGCTGCGGCCCAAGCCGGAAGTGGCAGGGCTCAGTCCTGCAGGCCCAGTGCACCCTGTAGGGGAGAAGCCTCCAGAGCCCGTGGGCAGAGTTGCGGGGCTCTCTAGCAAGTGCAGCGCAGTCCCGGGAGAGCCCCACAGCTCTTTGGCCACCTGACCCCGGCCAGGTCAGAGGCAGGAGCACAAGCCACGGGAATCGCTCCCCTGTATCCAGTAAAATCTCCTGGAGTGAAAGTGCCGCGTGTTTATCAGCAGGTGGCGCTGTTGCTCCAAAGGGACGGACCAGCCCAGAGACGAACCCTCTGCCCGTACAGAGATCGATGCTCTCTCCAAAGGGCTTTGGGAGCCAGGCCATGGGACCTAACAACAGTCACTGCAGGGTTCGTTCCCCCAGGCGCCGAAAGTGCCTGAAGGATCCCAGCGCCCTGTGCCCGGCGCTGCACAGACGCCGGGCCGGGCCGGGCCGGTCTGACTCCTGCACCCGGAGCCCCAGGGCGAGTCAACCTCATCACTGGCGGGAGCAGGGCGGGGCTCTTATAAGCAGCGCGTTATGCAAATGAGGGAGTCAGCGTCCTGTTTAAGTCTGCCCCTCGCTCTGCCCAGGCTGCACCCGCAGGGACAATTCTCAGCCCCGGAGAACTTTCCCCGCCAGCGCCGGGAAACATGAAATTTTTGCTCCTTCTGTGTTTCGCTGTAGCGGCTTGGGAAGGTATTTTCTTCGTCTGAGTAACGGCGGAGGAGAGTTAAATTCTCCTTGCGTGGCTACCCATATTGATAACTTGTCTGTGTTCCCAGGTGCCCGGTCCCAGGCGTTGGTGGAGTCCGGAGGGGATGTGAAGAAGCCCGGAGACTCTCTGCGCCTCTCCTGCAAAGCCTCCGGCTTCACCTTCAGCAGCTACGATATGAACTGGGTCCGTCAGACTCCCGGGAAGGGGCTGGAGTGGATCTCACGTATTTACACTGATGGGAGCCAACAATTTTACGCAGACTCAGTAAAAGGCCGATTCACCATCTCCAGGGACAATCCCAACAACCTGCTGCACCTGCAAATGACCGGCCTGAAGCCCGAGGACACCGCCCGCTATTACTGTGCGAGAGACACAGCGAGTGGAATCCCGACAGGCTGATACAAAAACTCCAGCGGCAGAATCGTTCTCCCCTGCGCCGCGCGGGGGCAGCACTTCCACAGGGAATCCCGCGCCAGGCGCAGCAACAACATTATCGTGTTCCAGCTCCCTGTGTCTATGTGATTAGGTCTGAACTGTAAACTGCTTGGAGCGCAGATCTTTGCTGTTTCCCAGAGGGTCAGGGCCGTCCTTAGGGCACCACACTTTCTGGGGCACCACTCTGCCAGCCCGGGACAAGGGGAAGCATACCCGTGAGCTCTGCACCGGAGCCCGCACTAGCGGCTCCGCCAGAAGATCACACCGGGCCTAAGAACGCCGGTAAGGAGGCCGGCAAGCTGACACCAGCTGGGGAAGGGGGCTGTCAGTTCAGGCGGCAGCGTGTGAAGGAGCCGGGGCTGCGCCGGGGGTGGAATCACGGGTGGCTTGGCATTGCGGCGCCATTTTTAAAAGCAGCCAAGCCGCGCCCCCAGCTTATCCAGGAGCTCGTCGGGCCTTGGCATCGGGTAGGTGTCGGACACTGTGATGGCGTTGAGCTTCTGGTAGTTCATGCAGAACCGGATCAACCCATCTTTCTTGGGAAACAGCACCACAGGAGAGGCCCAGGGGCTGGATCATCCCCAGGGCCAACATGTCCTGGACATCTCTCTCTAGGTCCTGGGCTGTTTTCCCCGGGACCCTGAATGCAGAGTAGCGCACTGGAGGGGGGGGGGGAAGGAGGGTGAGTGCCTGTCTCCAGCTCATGGACAGCCAGGTTGGTGAGACCAGGCTTGTTGGAGAACAGCTGCTGGCGGGAGCACAGCACCTCTTGGATCTCAGCCTGCTGGGCTGGGGTGAGCTGGTCCGAAAGAGAAATTGACTCCAGCGAAGAGTCCTCTCTGGTCCCAGGGAACAGGCCTACCAGGGGATCCTTCCCCTGCTCCTCCAAGAGCTTACACGCAGCCAGCACCAAGTTCTCCCTGTCCCAGTACGGCTTCATCATGTTAACATGATATACCCGCTGGACACATGTCCGGCCCGTCAGCTGCACCAGGTAGTTCACCTCGTTCAGCTGCTTAACGACCTTGAAGGGGCCATCCCAGGCTGCTTGCAGCTTATTCTTCTGCACAGGAATTAGGACCATCACCTGGTCCCCGATAGCGTAGGCATTGGCCCGTGCATTGCGGTCATACCAGACCTTCTGCTTCCACTGGGCCCTGCTCAGGTTCTCTCTGGCCAGGTCCATGAGCTCGGAAAGTCTTTCCCGGAACATCAGGACATAGTCCATGACTGGCTCCCCCTCCGGGGAGACCTTCCCCTCCCACTCGTCTCTCAGTAAGTCCAGGGGGCCCCTCACTCGCCTCCCATATAACAACTCGAATGGTGAGAACCCCATGGACTCCTGGGGTACCTCCCTATATGCAAACAGCAGGTGGTGAAGGTACTTGTCCGAGTCCTGTGGGTGCTGGTGCATAAAGGTCCTTAGCATCTGCTTCAGAGTCCCATTGAACCTCTCCACCAACCCGTTGGTCTGGGGGTGATATGCCAAGGTCCAGGTGTGGTGGACTCCACACTTCTCCCACAAGCACCAGAGCAGGGCCACCATGAATTTGGATCCCTGATCTGTGAGAACCTCATGGGGGAAGCCCACCCTGCTGTCAGAGGCTGGAGAGAGATGGCAGGAGTCAAATCGCTTGATCATTGTCTTCGGTCCACCTTCTCTGGGCACCTGGTGCTGGCCACTGTCAGTAGACAGGATACTGGGCTAGATAGACCTGTGGTCTGACCCAGTACGGCCGTTCTTATGTTCTTATGTCAGCAGTGCATCTGCCACCGTGTCTGCCTCAATAGAGGGCAGGGCCACGGCCTCGGGGTAGCGGGTGGCAAAGTCCACCACCACCAGGATGTATTTCTTCCCCGTCAGGGTTGCTCTGTTGAAGGGCCCCACAATATCCATTGCCACCTTCTGGAAAGGCTCCTCTATGATGGGCAGAGGTCTCAACGCAGCTTTCCTCCTATCTTGGGCTTTCCCCACTCGCTGGCAGGAGTTGCAGGACCAGCAGTACCGCTGTACAGCTGCAAATATCCCCGGCCAGTAGAAGTTTTGGAGCAGCCTGAGCTGTGTGCGCCGGATCCCCTGGTGTCCTAAGAACGGGATGTCATGGGCCAGGTGTAGCAGCTTGCGGCGATACCTTTGGGGGACCACCAGCTGCCGCTGGAGCCCCCACTCCTCTATCTTCCCAGGTGGAAGCCATTCCTGGTACAGAAATCCCTTCTCCCACCAGAACTTCTCCTGGCAATCTCCTCCTAGGGGTTGAGCTGCACCCAGGTCAGCCCGCTCCCTCAAGGCCTGCAAGGAGGGATCCGCCAGCACCTCAGCCTGGAATTCAGCAGCTGGGGCTGGGACAGGGCCGTGTTTCCCCCCACTGCCTAGGTCCAACTCTATGTCTGCTGGGACGGGGCCTTGGGCCCCCTGTTGGGGAACCTCCTCGAGTTCCAGGCCGCCAGCCCCTCGCTTACTCTGGCTACGGGTGGTGACCAGCGTCCTGTGGGGTCCATCTGGCCACTCCTCTAGGTCATCCCCATCAGCACCTCGGTGGGCAAGTGCAGGTGCACCCCCACTTTCTTGGGTCCCTCCTTGGCCTCCCATTTCAGATGTACCCAAGCTACAGACACCTTAAATGGGGTGCCGTCTATGCCCCTCAGGGTCAGCTGAGTGTTGGGTAGGTTATGGTTTGGGGCCACTATATCGGGTCGGGCCAGCGTCACCTCAGCCCCCATGTCCCAGAAACCCGTCACTTTCCTACCATCCACCTCCAGGGGTATGAGGCAGTCACTCCGCAGAGGCTGCCCTACCCCCACCTGGTACATGGAGAAATCCTCCTCCCGAGGGTCAGACCTCCTAGAGGAGGTGCACTGAGCATCCTTCCTCCAACTCTGAGCTGAGGTTTGCCTGCCAGCCTCTGCCTCTGGGGCAGCCTGCTCTTCCCTCAGCCCCAGCCAGTTAACACTGGAATGGCCCAGGTCATGGGACCTGTTCTTGTGCCTGGTGCATTGAGCCCTCTTGTGGCCTCGTTGCCCACAGCGATGGCAAGTTAGGTTCTGCGGGCCTTTTGGGGTCAGCTATACCCAGGCTCTGGCTGGTTTACTGGGGTATCGATGACTGGTCCTGGTCCCTGGGGCTCACCTCGGAGGTGCCTCTCTCTGTCACTCAGCTGAGAACCTGTCTCTGCGTGATTCCCTTTCTCTCCAGGAGTCCCGTTCACACCCAGACCGGCTCTCCGTGATCTCATCCGCCAGTCTCCCAGCCTGAGGGTTCTCTGGTCTTCGGTCCTTGAGCCACAGCCTCAGTTTGGGTGGGCACGCTTCATAGAACTGCTCCATCATGACCAGCTTGAGCAGTTCCTCTGTGGTCTGGGCTCCGACTCCAGACAACCACTTGCGGCAGTATTGCGCCAGGTGGGAGGCCAGATCCACATAGGTCTCCCGTGGCTCCTTCTGCACCCCCCGGAACTTCTTCCTGTACATCTCGGGGGTCAGCCCGAACTTGTGCAGCAGGGCCTCCTTGACTCGGTTGTAATCCCCTGGCTGTAGGTCCTCCAGCTGCCTGAGCACTGCAGCAGCCTCCTGGTTCAGTGCGGGGATGAGCTCCTGCAGCCAGTCAGCTGGGGGGACCCGTTGCAGTCCACAGGCCCTCTCAAAGGAGCTGAGGAACCCATCTATGTCACCCATGTCCTTCAATTGGGCCACCACGAGCCTCTCCAAGCGTCTGGCAGTCCTGGGACCTTGGGGCCCATCTGCACTCGGCGCAGCTGAGGCCCTGCCGGTTCTCCGCTCTGCCATGGCCAACTCGTGCTGTCGCTACCTCTCTCAGTCCTGACGGACCATTTCTCAATCTTGGCGCTCCTTCTCTTGGTCCTCTACTTCCAATTCCTTCATCTGCAGCTGGATCTCCAGCCACTGCAGTTGTGCTGGGCTGGCTCCTGCCCTAGATGGGCTACGACTTGCAGGCCTCCCAGGGGAAGCTGTCCCATCTCTCCAGCAAGCTCCAGTGCCCCACCCCATCTCAGAGTCTGATACACTCCCGGGGGGGGAGGGTCTGGCTGCTCCCCATAGGGACAAGATCCTGGCCCTGTGGCTGGTCATTCTCCTCCAGCCAGGAAATCAGCTGGGCCTTGGTTGCTTTCTGCACAGGCAAGCCCCTCTCTCTCCCCAGCTTCACCAGGTCTGCCTTCAAGAGTCGGGCATAGGCTATCTGCCCGCTGGTCCCCTCGGTGAAGACTCACCAGTCTAGTGCTGCAATGCCCCATGATTCTCAGGAACTGCTTTGCTCTGTCTCCAGCATGCCTTGCTCCAGGGCTCTTGCTTCTACTGCGCCTTGTCGCTCGCTGCTGGAAGCTCCATCCACGGGGTGCAGTGCATCCCACCCCTGACACCAGAGTGACGGCGCATCAGGTTTTTCCGTCTCCTGCACCCCCATAATGGCATGATCAGACTCCACCAGCCAGTAGAATAGAGGGAGTTTATTGCTCCTTCAGGATACAGCACAGCACAGATGTAATCTGGTTACAGAAACTGGGGCTAGGATGCCTCAGTCCCCCTTGAGATGGGGGAGACTGGGCCCCTAAATTCCAGCCCCTTTCCCTAGGCTATCTCCTCCATGATCCCAGCCAGAAACTAACCCACTCACTTCCAGACCAGCCCCCAGCCAGGGCTTCACTCCCCTTCTTCCCATTTTTCTGCTCCCTGGGAGATACCTGTCTGACGAGTTTCAAAGCCCGCTTGCCTAATGACTCATCCCCTGCCCTGCTGGGCCATGCTGTAGCCAGCAGCCAGTGGAGGTCACTCACAACCCACTGCCCAGCATAGCAACCAGCAAGGTACATATACTGAGTCACACCTGGCACAGCGAAACCCTGACATTAGGAGAAGAGGAAGTTGCCTACAAACGTTGCACCCAGATACAAATCCTGCTTTCGGATCACAGTGGAATCAGCCCAGAAATGAGACACGTTGCCTCTTTAATTGGTTCATCTTATTTGACAAACACCAAAATCTAAGCTGAGGAACCGCTCTTCCCACGGCAGCCGCGAGGGGGCAGCAGAGACGCTCGGAGCGCTCCGGGCTCGGACAGGAGACCCGGCACCTGGGTGAATGTAACACAAACCTCCCGCCGTGTTAACCCTTCTGTGGCCGGGCAAGGTCTGGCCTTGGGTGCAGCGATCCCTCGCGTCCTGCGGGAACCTCAACCTGGGATTCATCCCGTTCTGAGTCACCCGCCCCACCAACGTCTGGCACGATGGCTCCCCCCTCCCCCCCCCCGCCCTTCCCCAGCGGGGGTTTGGCAGAGGGACTCGGGATTGTTTTCCCCCAGCTCAGCTGGTGTCAGGGGGCGGAGCTGAGACCTCCCGGCCCCGCCCCGCACTAAGGTTCCACAATTTCAGCAGTCACCCTGGAGATAAAAGAACCCGCACCTCGGCCACTGATGACGTCACTCTGCTCATCGCGGGCACTCAGGTGAATGAGAGCAGTGACGTCGCTAAGGGCTGTAAAATAGGGCGGGGCCAATCACTCAGAGAAGCTGATGCGCGGGGGGGGGGGGG
Source organism: Pelodiscus sinensis (assembly GCF_049634645.1). Lineage (NCBI taxonomy): Eukaryota > Metazoa > Chordata > Testudines > Trionychidae > Pelodiscus > Pelodiscus sinensis. The sequence goes on along the minus strand of NC_134740.1, from coordinate 6,570,540 downwards.
CTCAGGGCTGCGAAGGAATCGGGGATACGAAAGACACCGAAGGGCTGCCCCGAGACAGGGCCCGATGCTTCTCTGGGCTTCCTGTGAAATCTCCGTCCTAAGTTAGGCATCACTTGAATTGCACATGGCGGGGTTGGATCGTTGTGTCAGGCCAGGGGACGGTGTTGGGGGGATGGGCCAAGCCTTCGCTTTTCCCTTGGGGAAAAGTATCTTCCGGATCCCCCGCCCAGGCGCTGCGCATAGCAAGAGCCCATCCGAGTCCTTCTCTCCAAGACCAGAAAACATCCTCCACCTCACCCGGGGAAGGAGCGTGTCTCTTATAAGGCGGGATATGCAAATGAGGGAGTCAGTGTCCTGTTTAAATCTGTCCCTCGCTCTGCCCAGGCTGCACCCGCAGAGACAATCTGCAGCCCTCGGGTCTCTGCAGGGAGCAGCCAGTCCCCTCGAAGGTCCTCGAACAGCAGGAAAATGAAAAAGTTTCTCCTTTTGCTTTTCGCCGTAGCCACTTTGCGAGGTATTTTATTCCTCTGAATAACGGGAAGAGTCGGGATAATATTGTGTCATCGCTGCTTTGATCCCCCTATTAACACCCGGTCTTTATTCCCCAGGTGCCCGGTCCCAGGTGCAGTTGGTGGAGTCCGGAGGGGATGTGAAGAAGCCTGGAGACTCTCTGCGCCTCTCCTGCAAAGCGTCCGGCTTCACCTTCAGCAGCTACTGGATGCACTGGGTCCGGCAGGCTCCCGGCAAGGGGCCGGAGTGGGTCGCTGCTATCGAGTACGATGGGGATAGGATATTCTACCTTGATGCCGTGAAAGGCCGATTCACCATCTCCAGGGACAATCCCAACAACCTGCTGCACCTGCAAATGACCGGCCTGAAGCCCGAGGACACCGCCCGCTATTACTGTGCGAGAGGCACAGTGGGCAGAAGCCGGTCTGAGCCCAGACACAAACCTCCCCCTGCAGTGAGCAGCGAAGCCGTTTGGCGCTGGGGGCGCCCAAGCTCCGTGCAGGAAATGAAACCGAGTTCAGAGAGAGGCTGGGAACAGCAAACCCCTTTCACTGTCGCTCTCAGCCCTCCGCCTGGAGGGGCGGCAGCTCCCGGCACACAGAGAACAGCTCCTCCTTCCAGAGCCGGGTCATCCTCTGGCTAATCCAAGAACCAGGCTTGCAGCTCCGCTCGCTGGCAGCTGCGGGCATCGCCCCCTATCGCTGCGCCCGAAGAGACACCGCTACACAGAGCGCAGCGGGGACCCGGCCAAAAAGGGGAGGCGGATTCTCACCGGACTCTTAGGCCTCTCGGCCTGTCATTTACCTGCCCAGGGAGAGCGCAGCACGCGCCGCATTTTTACTCGATGGGAGTGAAGGGGCAGCGCGCGGTTTCCATTTCCATCCCCCCCCCCCCCCCCCAACAGGCTCCTGGGGTCGGTGCAAGACGCTCTTGGAACCTTGACACGGGACCTTTTGTGACTGGAACCTCTGCCCTGGGCCTGGAGCCCCGCGACCCCCGGGCAGCGTCACCTCCCGCTGCGGGCTGGGCCCCTCGCAGACACGGCCCCGGTCCCGAGCAAACCCCCGTCAGCGACAGCTGGAGAGATGGGTCAGGGCTGGGATTTCCGAGCAGACCCATCAGTCAAGGTGTCCCCCCCCCCCGTGTGGAGATCCACACCCAGACCCTTGTTGGGGTGAGGGGGGTGGCTCACAACCGACAAGGCGAAATTCTTTGCACAAGGATAAACAGCCCAGCTGCGGCCCCGCCTCACCTGACTCTCTCCAGGGCTGACACCAGCGCGGTTGTGGGACCTAGAGGCAGAGACCAGTGGAGCCGCTTGGAAGAGACCCCTGGGCAGGTGGGATCCGATCCCATTGGTGAGGGGTCAGAGATCCCTGGGGCGGAGCAGGCAGGGGTGGGAACTTGCCTGCTGGCTGCTCTCATTGTACTTTAGTGTTCCTAGGGGTGACCGGCCCGGACCTCTGTCTCTAGCGAGGGCGGCCACGGTTTTCTTACACTGGCTCCCAACCCGAAGCCAACTCCCTCGCTTGCTGCCATGGAGGGTCTGGCCAGAGGCGTAGTGAGGAGGTTTTTCCCCCGGGCAAAAGAAAAATTTGCGTCCCTCGCCTTCGCCAAGTGGCACGGCCCGAAGCTGGTGCACAGCTCAGAGGAACTTAAATCGCCTCTTCCTATGTGCAGAATGAATTTTGTGTTGTGCACCTGTACTGACTTCATGGGGCTTGTTTGGATGTGCCACTGTGGCACCCAAGTTATTAATAGATATTTTATAAACCTCTCCCTTTTCCCTCTGCTGCCATGTCTCCTCCTCTTGCTTCATCAGCTCCCCTGGTACCTGATGCCCCCCAACTCCTCATCCTCCTCTGCTGTCCTGACTCCTGCCCTTCTCACTGCCCTCAGCCCTCCTGCCACTTGCACCCCTCCACCAGCCCTTCTCTCCCCCCTGTGCCCACTGCTCCAGTAACCTCATTCTGATCATGTGAGCTACCCCTCCTCATCCCCTCTCCTAACACCTCCCTCTACACACCTGCCCTGCCTCTCTCCCCTGGTGCTGGTCCCTCCTCTGCAGGTGTTTGCCCTTCTGCTTCACCCCCAGAATTCCCTGGCATCTGCACCTTCCCTTACCCCTGCACCCGCCTGGTGCCTCCCCCTTCCCTCACTGCCTCTGCCCCCTTTGCCCTCTTTTTCCCTGATGCCCACCCCCTCACCACTCTTTGCCCCCATTCCCCTCATGCCCCAGTGCCCTCACACATGACTTGCTCCATCCTCACCTTTCTCATGCCCAGCCCTTCTTTCAAGCTTGCTCCCAGCACCTCTCCCTCCCCCTCTAACCACCACTCGCCTTACCCCTTCCTCTCCCAGCATAACCTTGTCCCCTCTCCCACAAACACCTCCCCTCCTGCCCTTTTCCTCATTGTTTCCACTTGGCCCCCTGGCATTTGTCTCTCCTCCAAGCTGTCCCTTGGTACCTTCCTCTTCCTCCGCCTCGCCCTCTGCACAAGCCCACTTTGCAGGGCCAGAGTCTGCTCGCCGACCCTAGAAGTCCCCAGCCTCCAAAACCGGAGCTAGGAGCAATTTTAAAATCCCAGGCGTGATGTCATGTCACGCCTGGGCGTCTCCCCAGTCATCTGGAAATGCCGCGCATGGCAGCAGCAGCAGCCGGCAACGCGGGCCGGCAAGGGGGAGCCGATTGAACGCTGCGCAGGGCAGGGAAGGCCCGGGGCCGGAGAACGCGCGGGGCGCAGCAGGTGAGGGCCAGGCAGAGCCGGGGGAGAGACCCGGCTCCAAACATTGCTGTAGTAGAGCCCCGGCTCTGAATATTGCTGGAGTATCGGCACCAGGAGGCCATATAACTTGCCGCCCATGAGTCGGGTGAGCCTGCACAGCGTGGGGTGGGCTCTCACCCCGACCCCCTAGCGTGGTACCCGAGGGCAATTGAGCCTCTCTCCCCCCCTTCCCTACGACTCTGGGTCTGGCTTCCGGCAGTGACGCGGACCCTGCATTGCGCTCCACGGCCGAGGCGATCCGGGCAGATTTAGTGGCTGAGACAGGAATTCTCGAAGGAGCCCAGTGACGTGGGGGCCCGAATCCGCCCCGCAGCTTCGCTACTCCCGGGTACCTTGACTCCGTCCCGCCCCTGCCTGTGGGGCGAATGCGGCCCGAGAGCGGGAGACCGGTGTCCGCAAACCCCTGACCCCGCAGGCCCCGAGAGCCGCATCCTCATCGGCCTCAGTCTCCAGCCAAAGGGTCTGGTCTCGGGCGGGTCCCGAAGCCCGTTGGGACCAGTCGGGCCCCGGCCTGTCAGCGCATGCGCTGTGCCCGGCGCTTTGGAACCCAGGGAGGGGGCGGAGCCTACGGGCTGGTTCTTCGTTTCTATTACAGACAAATTCTATGAGGGCGCCGCGACGCAGCGCAGGACAAAGGCCCCGCCCCCCTCTGACTGCCCGGTCCAGGCTTCCCATTGGCCCCGGGCAGAGAAGGGGTTTCCTCCGCTTATAGGAAAGGGAAATGCAAATAGGAGAGACGGGTTCTTGTTTAAAGCCCCTCCCCCTTTCTCTGCCCAGACTGCAGTGGGACCGACCATCCCCAACCGCCCCGCCCGGGCTGTGCAGCTCCCAGCCACCATCCCCTGAGAAACTGCCCCTCCGGCACCAGGAGAAATGGGACTTTGGCTCCATTTAGTTCCCCTGATAGCCGCTCTGGAGGGCAGTTGCTAAGCTAAATGCACTGGACAGGCATTTAATGTCCATTTGCGGTCGCCCGGGGCCCCGTCACAGCAGTTAGTGGAGTCCAGCGGGGGGACGTGAAGGAGTCACCTTCTGCAAAGCCTCCGGATTCACCTTCAGCAGCTACGAGATGAGCTGGATCCCACAAATTTATTCTAATAGGAGCCACCAAGTTTACGCAGACTCAGTCAAAGGGCGAGCCACCATCTCCAGGGACAACCCCAGCAACCTGCTGCACCTGCAACTGACCGGCCTGAAGCCCGAGGCCACCGCCCGCTGTTACTGGGCCGGGTACACAGCGAGCAGAAAGCTGGCCAGCCCAGTACACAAACCGAGCTGCAGCGACAGCTTCTCAGCCAGCGCCCGGCAGGGGGCAGCAGCGACTCGCAGTTCCAGGCTGTTCTGACCGGTCAGTGCAGGGATCGGTGTGAAAGGGCAGGTCGGTGCCCAGAGCAGCGGGTGAATATTTCGGGAACTCTCTGTGTTCTAGGGACACGAGACAAATATTCCTGCAGGTCTCCCGCAGCCAGTGACACCGCTGAGAGCAGAGTGCAACATGCAGCCAGAGAGAACATAAGAGCGGCCAGACTGGGTCAGTCCATGGGTTCATCCAGCCAAATATCCTATCTGCCCACAGTGGCCAATACCAGCTGCCTCAGAGGCAGGAAACACAGGTAATCCTCACCTGATCCCTCTCTTGTCATCCATTTCCAGACAAACAGAGGCTAGGGACACCATTCGTACCCATCCTGGCTAATAGCCATTGATGGACCTAGCCTCCATGAATCTATCTAGCTCTTTTTTGAACCCTGTTAAAGTCCTGGCCTTCACTACTTCCTGTGGCTAGGAGTTCCACAGGTTGACTGTGCACTGCGTGAAGATAAACTTCCTTTTCTTTGTTTTAAACCTGCTGCCTATTAATTTCATTTGTTGACCCCTAATTCTTATATTGTGGTAATAAGTAAATAACTTTTCCTTATTCACTCTCTACACACCAGTCATGATTTTATATACCTTTGTCATATCCCCTCTTAGTCTCCTCTTTTCTAAACTGGAAAAAAGTGAATCTATGTTATCCCCAAAGGGTTTTGGGAACCGGATCCTGGGCAGGAACCACACTGGCTTGGCTGGGGTCCGTGTCTCTCCTGCTTCTTCCTACATTTCTTCATCGTCCACTTTCCATCCTCCCCCGCCTCTGTCTGCAGCAAGTTACAAGCGACACCAGGTCACGTGGATTATTTACCTCCCCCGTGTGTCCATGGACCAGCCCTACACACGTGTCTGTTCCTAGCAGCCCTGGCACCTTCTTCTCATCGGACTTGGAAGCTCTTTCTAAGGAGCAGTCTGTGACGTAGTGGGGGTACCTGGCTGGTTTCTATGCTGCTGGCTCTGGGGTAACCCCCACTGGCTGTCGTGGGGACCACGACCCAGCAAAACAGGATGAGTCACTATGCAAACCAGTGGCCAGACACCCCCCATGGAGAGGAACAAAGGAAGGTGGAATGCTGCCTTGGCTGGGGGGCAGGGCTGGAAGGGAGGGAGTTGGTTGCTGGCTGTCGGAGGGCATGGAGGAGAGCCTAGGGGAAGGGGCTGGAGTTTAGGGGCCCAGTCTCCCCCATCTCAAGGGGGCCTGAGGCATCCTAGCCCAGTTCCTGTAACCAGATTACATCTGTGCTGCGCTGTGCTGGAGGAGCAATAAACCACCCTCAATTCCACTGGCTGGTGCAGTCTGTTTGTGCCATTTCGGGGTGCAGGAGACGGGGAACCCCCAACGCGCCGTCACACTGGTGTCAGAAGTGGGATCCACGGCACCCCGTGGATGAAGCTTCCAGCGGCGAGCGACAAGGCGCAGTAGAAGCAAGAGCCCTGGAGCCAGGCGTGCTGGAGACAGAGCGAAGCGGTTCCTGGGAATCGTGGGGCGCTGCAGCACTAGACTGGTGAGTCTGCACCGAGGGGCCCAGCGGGCAGATGGCCTACGCCCGACTCTTGAAGGCAGAGCTGGTGGGGCTGTGCAGAGAGAGGGGCTTGCCTGTGCAGAAAGCAACCAAGGCCCAGCTGATTACCCAGCTGGAAGAGAATGACCAGCCACAGGGCCAGGATCTTGTCCCCAGGGGAAGCAGCCAGACCCCCCCTGAGAGTGTGTCAGGCTCAGAGAGGGGGAGGAGCGCTGGAACCCAACGGAGAGATGAGACAGCGTCTCCCGGGAGGCCTGCAAGCCGTAGCCCATCTAGGGCAGGGGCCAGCCCAGCGGAGCTGCGGCGGCTGGAGATCCAGCTGCGGATCAGGGAATTGGAAGTAGAGGACCGAGAGAGGCAGCGACAGCATGAGCTGGCCATGGCAGAGCGGAGAACCGGCGGGGCACCGGCTGCGCCAAGTGCGGATGGGCCCCAAGGTCCCAGGGCTGCCAGCCACTTGGAGGGGCTCGTGGTGGCCCAATTGAAGGACATGGGTGACATAGACGGGTTCCTCAGCTCCTTTGAGAGGGCCTGTGGACTGCAACGGGTTCCCCCAGCTGACTGGCTGCAGGAGCTCATCCCCGCACTGAGCCAGGAGGCGGCCGGAGTGCTCAGTCAGCTGGAGGACCTACAGCCAGGGGATTACAACCGAGTCAAGGAGGCCCTGCTGCACAAGTTCGGGCTGACCCTCGAGATATACAGGAAGAAGTTCCGGGGGGTACAGAAAGGGCCACGGGAGACCTATGTGGACCTGGCCTCCCGACTGGCGCAATACTGCCGCAAGTGGGTGTCTGGAGTCGGAGCCCAGACCGCAGAGGAGCTGCTCAAGCTGGTCATGATGGAGCAGTTCTATGAAGCGTGCCCACCCAAACTGAGGCTGTGGCTCAAGGACCGGAGACCAGAGAACCCCCAGGAGGCCGGGAGACTGGCGGATGAGTTCACGGAGAGCCGGTCCGGGTGTGAACGGGAGTCCCGGAGAGAGAGGGAACCGCGCAGAGGCCGGATCTCGGCTGAGCGACGGAGGGAGTCAACTACGGGGCGAGACCAAGGAACAGGTCGTCTGCGCCCCAGAGAACCAGCCAGGGCCTGGACAGAGACAACCCAAAGCCTAACTTGCCATCGCTGTGGGCAAAAAGGCCACAAGAGGGCTCAGTGCACCAGGTCCCAGGACCGGGGACTTTCCAGGGTTAACTGGCTGGGGCGGGAGGAAGGGCAGGCTGCCCCAGAGGCAGGGGCTGGCAGGCAAACCTCAGCTCAGAGAGAGGGGAAGGATGCTCAGTGCACCCCCCCTGGGAGGTCTGATTCTCAGGAGGCGGATTTCTCCGTGTACCGGGTGGGGGCAGGACGGCCCCTGCGGAGCGAGTGCCTCATACCCCTGGAGGTGGATGGTAGGAAGGTGACGGGCTTCTGGGACACGGGGGCGGAGGTGACTCTGGCCCGATCCGACATAGTGGCCCCAGAGCGGATACTACCCCACGCGCAGCTGACCCTGAAGGGCATAGATGGGTCCCCGTTTAAGGTGCCTGTAGCCCGGGTGCATCTGAAATGGGGGGCCAAGGAGGGCCTCAAGGAAGTGGGGGTGCACCCGCACTTGCCCACCGAGGTGCTGATGGGGAATGACCTAGAGGAGTGGCCCCATGAATCCCAGCGGGCTCTAGTCACTACCTGGAGCCAGAGCCAGCGGGGGGCTGACAACGTGGGTCCAGGGAAGGACTCCTGGCAGCGTCCTCAGGGTCCCATCCCAGTGGACACGGGGTCCAGCCAGGCTGGGACTCCGGACCTAGACAAAGGTGGGGAACAGGTCCCGATCCCTGCCTCAGCAGCTGAATTCCAGGCTGAGGTGCAGGCAGACCCCTCCTTGCAGAGGCTGAGGGACCAGGCTGGCCTCCATGCAGGTCAGCCCCGGGGGAGAGGTGGCCAGGAGAGATTCCTGCAGGAGCGTGGGCTCCTGTTCCGTGAGTGGCTCCCCCCCAGGAAGGTGAGGGCATGGGGGGTCCAGCGGCAGCTGGTCGTCCCCCGAAAGTATCGCCTCAAGCTGCTGTATTTGGCCCACGACGTCCCCGTTGGGGGCCACCGGGGGATCCGGAGCACCCGGCTGAAGCTGCTCCAGCACTTCTATTGGCCGGGAATCTTTACGGCCGTGCAGCGGTACTGCCGGTCCTGTGACTCCTGCCAGAGGGGCGGGAAGGCCCAAGACAGGAGGAAAGCGGCTTGGGGGTCTCTACCCCAGATAGACCCTCTGGGCTTGCTGAGAGAGTTATGGGAGGGGAAGTCCTCCCTGGATGGAGCATCGGGGGTGGAAGCCGCCCTGGCTGTCCAGAGAAGGCTCACTGGGCTCATGGCCCCGGCCCGAGAGACCCTGGCCAGAGATCAAGGCCAGTGGAAGGGTGGGTGTGACCCCCGAGGACAGGCCTGTGCCAGTCGCCCTGGAGCGGGGCGGCGAGTGGACAGAGGGAAGCCAATTCATGTGGGGCCTCGCCACGGCCGGCCCGAGTCAAGGGGAGCACCCATGTCCCCAGGGCGGGTTCCCACGCAGAGGACCCGAACTTCCCTAGGTCACGAGCGGAGTGACCCTGCTCAGTTCGCTCTCGGAGGGGGGAGAACTGTGACGTAGTGGGGGTACCTGGCTGGTTTCTATGCTGCTGGCTCTGGGGTAACCCCCACTGGCTGTCGTGGGGACCACGACCCAGCAAAACAGGATGAGTCACTATGCAAACCAGTGGCCAGACACCCCCCATGGAGAGGAACAAAGGAAGGTGGAATGCTGCCTTGGCTGGGGGGCAGGGCTGGAAGGGAGGGAGTTGGTTGCTGGCTGTCGGAGGGCATGGAGGAGAGCCTAGGGGAAGGGGCTGGAGTTTAGGGGCCCAGTCTCCCCCATCTCAAGGGGGCCTGAGGCATCCTAGCCCAGTTCCTGTAACCAGATTACATCTGTGCTGCGCTGTGCTGGAGGAGCAATAAACCACCCTCAATTCCACTGGCTGGTGCAGTCTGTTTGTGCCATTTCGGGGTGCAGGAGACGGGGAACCCCCAACGCGCCGTCACACAGTCATTGGTACTATCCTGTTTCACAGTAGGCCAGGGGCAAAGCCAAGGAGCCGTGTCCAGGTCTCTTGAGTCCCACCCGCTCCGTACCGAGCAGAGCCGGCGTGACCTGTGCGGGACAGTCGCTCGGACTAAATGCTTCTAATAGAGATTTCTGGCGGTAATAAATAAATGAAGTCTCCCTGAAATCAGCATGTTTCGTGCTTCCCTGATTCACACTCATCACTCGGCCTCTGTGTCCGTCAGGGAAGTTTCCAGCCTCGATACTGGCTCTCAGGTTCGGCACTTTTTGAGGAAGGTGCGATTTGCATATGCAAATGCAGAGGAAATATATTTCCTTTTAAAAACCCGCGGCCTGGTGCTCAGTGGATTCGCGTTGCAGCAGGAGAGGAGGTGATCAATTGCTGTAGGGTCGCTTAGCGCAGTAGCCATGAAATGTGGGCTCAGTTTTCTTCTCTTGCTGGCAGTTCTCCCAGGTGGGTGAATATCACCGGGGCAAGGCCGGGGGCAAACAGAACCAGCCGGAAGGAGTCTCGCCATGTGTCTTCTTTCTCCACAGGGCTCAGGGCTCAGATCCAGCTGGTCCAGTCGGGGGCAGAGACGAAGAAGCCGGGGGAGGCGGTGAAGATGTCCTGCAAAGGCTCTGGCTACACGTTCACTAGCTATTCAATCCACTGGATTCGACAGGCTCCAGGGAAAGGGCTGGTTTACATCGGATGGATTAACACAGACACGGGGGCGCCCACTTATGCGGATAGTTTTAAGGGGAAAGTCACCATGACTCTGGACAAATCCGCGAGCACCGCCTTCCTGCAAGTGGGCAGCCTTCAGGCGGAGGACACCGCCGTGTATTACTGTGCCAGACACAGCGAGAGAAACCCCAGTCACCGCCGTCCAAAAAGGAGAAGCGGGTTTCCTCCTGCGTGTGGCAACAGCCGCTTATCGCACTAACCAGCAGCGTCCTTATCTCGCTGCTCCGGTCCGCACACTCGTGTTCCTGGCACCCGCCCTCCCTGGCACATTCCAAGTTTCTCAGGGAATTCGGACACCCCCTTCCCGTTGATTCCATTACACAGGCAAAGCTGGCTACATTGGAATTCCTCTCTGACATTCCAAGTGCAGGCAGTGTTGGTACATTACACAGGGAAGGGTGAATCCCGTGGTCGTTTAGACGGGCCAAGGTATTTAGTGTGCAAACAGCTACTGCAAGGGGCACACACTGCCGATGCTGTTCAGTGACATATTGGTCCAATGCCCATTGGGATAAGCTCCTGTCTCCTCTCGGCTCGCTACATCTTGCCTTGGCACAGCCTGTCATTTCCACAAGTCTCAGCTGGTCACAGTCTTGACCACCGCGGTGCAGAACCACGAGCCATTTTTTCCTGCAGTGTCAGAGTCACTCTTAAAGTGAACATGATCTCACCCCTCTCCCCCCCGCCTTGGGGGTCTACTTCCTTCTGCTCCCCAAAGCTTGCCTCGCGTGTGCCAACGGGGTGAGAGACAGAAATGGCAGGGGAAGTCAGGGTACTAACTAGGAAGACTTGGCAGTGAACACGTTCGCAAATATTGTCTCAGGAAAGAAATCGATAGGACTTGGGAATGACGTCACCTCTGATCCAAAATGAAATCTTGCCTGGGGGTACAATGTGAATGGGGGGAAATACTGAATGAGCTGTTGTCTAGGTGTGCAATGGGGAGTGCATCCCGCACACGCTCCCAAAGGGGAGTCTGGGAGTCCAACTACAGAGAGGACAGCCAGATGTAACTGAGGAGGAAGCCCAGTTGGGAGAGGGTCTGGGAGGGGGCTACACACAGCGGAAGTTGGCTACTGAACATTTCGCAGTGATTTCTTCTTATGTGACGTCATAGCAAATAAGCATTGACAGTCATGCACCTTGATAATTATCCCTTATCTTAGTGTTCTTTCCCCCACTTCCTGTCCTCCATAACATTGAGGTCCCACTTCCTGTCCTACTTTTCTTGGATTCTCGGCATTTCTTGTGTATGAAAATGGGGTCAGAGCAGTTTTGGGGGAGGGGTTGCTGGGTTGCACCCCTCCACACACCTCTGTCCATGCTCCTTCCCACTCCTCAGCGCTGGAGCTGCAGTAGGGGGGATGTGAACGAGGTAAGGTGGAGAAGGTTGGGGCTACAGCTGGGGGGTGGGTGCTGAGCCCCAGGTGTGGGTTCAGTAGACAGGTGGGACACTGGGCACAGAGCCGCCACCAGTCGAAACCCCGTCCCGTGCAAAGGGCCAGCAGATGCGTGGGAAGCTAGAAAGCTCCTCCCATTGTTCCCTCATCTCCCCTCTCTCTGACCGATTTGTTTGCTGCCTGGTTTTAAAGGCTTTTCGGGCGTCCTTACGCAAATTCAGCGGGGCGGCTTCTTTTTAAAGAGCCAGGCAATTCCTCCTTCTCTGGCCCACTCCAAGTGCCCTGTCCCGCGCTGTGTCTCTTCATCTGCTCCACTCGAATCCTGAGTCAGACACACACGATGCGTTTCATTGTCCTGTCCTTGCTGGCGGGTCTCTCAGGTACGAACCTCGGAGGCAGCTGAGAGAAAAGCAGGAGGCAAACGCAGCCCAGAGGAACATCCTGTTCAGTCCTTGGTCCTTCAGAGCACAGTAGAACGTGCTAAAGGCTCCGCTGAATCCTGGCCTAGCGCTGTAATATTTGTCTCTTTGCAGGTGTCTGGTCGCAGATCCAGTTGATCCAGTCCGGAGCGGAGGTTAAAAGAGCAGGAGACTCCGCAAAACTCTCCTGTAAAGCGACCGGCTACACGTACACTGACCAGGGCATGCACTGGGCCCGGAGGGCTCCGGGGAAAGGCCTGGAATGGGTGTCTTCAATTACAAACGGGGCTGGGGACACCACGTACTACACAGACTCTGTCAAAGGGCGATTCACCATCTCCAGAGACAACTCCCAGAACCTGCTGTTCTTGCGCATGGCCGGGCTGAGGCCTGAGGACACCGCTGTGTATTACTGTGCGCGATGGGGCGAACACAGTGGGAGAAAACACCTCCCGGCTCATGCAAAAACTCCTCCGTGGGAAATTCCAGTTCATCTCAGGGCCAGCAGATGGCAGCAGGGCCCCACATCAGCTACTAGCAATTGCAATTGGTTTCCAAGCTCATGATATTTTTTGTTAGTCTCTAGTCTAAGGTGCTGCAGGACCATTCCGTGTGTGTGTGTGTGTGTGTGTGTGTGTGTGTGTGTGTTTAAAGTTTTTCCAGAGGAAGGGTTAAAGAGTTATCCAACAGGAAGAAATTCCGAAGTGCATCTTCCTGGGTTCTCAAAGGGGTTTTTGCATGTGGGTTGCAGCAGAGCATCATCCAAGGCCGGGGAATTTAATACCAGCTTTCAACTCCTTAAGGGGATTCCAGAGAGGATGGAGAGAGGCTGGTCTCAGTGGTGGCAGACGGCAGAATGAGAAGCAATGGTCTCAGGTTACAGTGAGGGAGGTCTAGGCTGGATATTAGGAAAAAGCTATTTCCCTAGGAAGGTGGGGAAGCACTGCCATGGGTAACCTAGGGAAAGGGTGGAATCTCCATCCCTAGAGGTTTTTAAATCCCAGCTTGACAAAGCCCTGACTGGGATGATTGAGTTGGGATTGCTCCTTTTGGGCAGGGGGTTGGACTCGATGACTCCTTAGGTCTCTTCCAGCCCTAGGATCCTGTGATTCTATGAAATTCCAATCTTGGGGAGTTTTACAAGCCTTTAGTGACAGGGTATTTAAAGTGTCTTGCAGCTTCCCCTGCCCACCCCTAGGTTCTGCACTGGAAGTGCCATTGGCAGGGAAACAGTCAAAGCTCACAGCGCCCCAGCATAGAGGCAAAGGTGGCCCCCCCAACCCAGTTCACCAAGGGGAAGCTCTGGACCATCTGTGATGTAGTGGGGGTACCTAGCTGGTTTCTATGCTGCTGGCTCTGGGGTAACCCCCACTGGCTGCCCTGGGTACCACGACCCAGCAAAACAGGATGAGTCACTATGCAAACCAGTAGGGCCAGACATCCCCCATGGAGAGGAACAAAGGAAGGTGGAATGCTGCCCTGGCTGGGGGGCAGGGTTGGAAGAGGGTTAGTTAGTTGCTGGCTGGGAGCATGGAGGAGACAGCCTAGGGAAAGGGGCTGGAGTTTAGGGGCCCAGTCTCTCCCATCTCAAGGGGGCCTGAGGCATCCTAGACCAGCTCTGTGACCAGACTACATCTGTGCTGTGCTGTAACCTGGAGAGGCAATAAACTTCCTCTATTCCACCGGCTGGTGCAGTCTGTTTGTGCCATTTCGGGGTGCAGGAGACGGGGGACCCCCAACGTGCCGTCACACCATCTCTGTCCAGCCTTTGGCCACAAGTTTTTGTCCTGCCCTAATTCTGTGTCCTTTTGCGCCAGAAGGATCCTGCTTCATTAAGACAGATGGACATTGTTCATATTACTCTTGCCTCTTCTTCCTCCCCAGACCTCCCTTCCTTACTGTATCATCCCCGGGGGCGTCTCTCCTTTGCCCAAGTCCCTGATCCTGCAAGTGGAAGTCAACAGAGCTCCAGAATTTGGAGCATCTGGAAGGATCGGGATAAAGGCCCTGATTCAAAAAGGCACTGAAGGGTCCTTGTCCAGGAGGATAAAAGCCCCATAGAATGACTGTGGCTGGGCCTTTCCTAATAATAGTTTTTCCTGATATCCAACCTAGACCTCCCCCACGGCATCTTGAGACCATTGCTCCTCGTTCTGCCGTCCGCCCCCACTGAGAACAGCCTCTCTCCATCCTCTTTGCAATCCCCCTTCAAGGAGCTGAAGGCTGCTGTGGCATCAGCTGGCTGGGGCTAAAAGTTGCTGAGTAGACATTGACTCTGGGTCCCTCCGCCCCCTCAGGGTTCCAGAGCTCACCCCACAGCCCCAGCCCCAATGTCTGCCCAGTAGTTTTGCAGCCCAAAGCCTGCGCTGGATGAGCCAGGCCAGCAGTGGGCGTATCCCTGTGTGGACCCGCCCCAAAAGTGTGAGACACCCAGCTCCTATTGGAGACACGAGCAGCCGTTCTGGTTCAGACAATGGTCCCCCTCGCCCAGTATCCTGTCTGGGACAGCGTCCTGCGCCAGAGATCCAAGGGGACCGAACGGAACAGGGCAATTCTGCAGCGCTCCAGCTCTGTCTTCCACTCCAGGCTTCTGACAGCCAGGGCTTTAGGGAAGCCCCAAGCACTGGATAAAATCCATTGAGAGACTTGTCCATTAATTCATGATCCAGGGCCAATGGGAGCTGTGGTCTCCCACACCTGCGGAGGTGCAGGTAAATATGGCGGTGTGGGGACCCAGCAGGGTGAACGCTGACAGACAAGATCTGGCTTGGGCGGGTATTTGCCTGCTCCCGCTGTTGCAGACGCTGCTGGTGCACACTCACTAAGGGCTCTGTGGTGCACTTTAGCACACTGCAGGGCAGAGAGGAAGGATGGTCCAAGGGGTAGAGCACACCTGGACTCCGGGAGACTTTACTCTGGTACCGCGTTCCTACAGCTACAGAATGTGCTGTGCAAAGAAGCTGAAAACCAGAATCGTGATCCGAGGCTACTTCCATTGAGACTCTCTGGGGATCCTGGAGTGGGGAAGTAGCCCTGGCTGCAGGGGAGGAAAGGCTGGTGTTGGGCACCAGAGCCTGGCCTTGCCTTGGTGAAAGGGGAGGGGCTGGACATGGGGAGAAAAGGCAACTTCTGGGGCTTGTGTGAACCAGGCCAGTGTCATAGGTCCTGTTTTCTAGACTTTTAATCATCCGTGTCTTTTTCCAATTTGTCAACAGCGTTCCTGAAATGTGGTCCCCAGAACTGGACACAACACTCCAGGGGAGGCCTGATCAGCGCAGAGTAGAGCGAAATAATTAATGAGTTCAAGTGTCTTGCTCACAACACTCCTATTCATGCAGCCCAGAGTCATATCTGCTTTGTTGGTAACAGTGACAGGCTGTTGACCCATATTTGCTTCATGGGTCACTAGGAGCCCCTTGGGCAGTGCTCCTGCTTTGGGGACATTTCCCCTTCTGTGTGCGCTGGATGGTTCCCTCCTAAGGGCCGCACTTTGCCTTTGTCCTTTTTGATTTTCATCCTCTTTACTTCTGACCATTGTTCGTTCTAAAGTGCAGCCCTCTGCTCCAAAGCACTCGGGACCCCTCCCCTCTGATCTCCCCTGCGCACTTTATCAGCGCCCTCTCTCTGCCATTCTCTATCATTAATGAAGCGAATCATCCAATTTAGCCCGGCTCTGACATTCATGGCAATGACACACACTCAGCTGATGCCAGCCGAGAGTCACGTCTGAGCCTGGCACCCAGCGCGGTGAGTTCCAGCCGGGGACTCGTTAGCGATGGCAACGTTTTAATTAATCCCAAAGCGCCTTCCACCCCTTGGGGTGCTGGGTCAGGACTGGGGATAACACATCGACAGAGATTAATCACCACGTCTGCCCCGCATCCCGGCTCCCAGGCGAGGTGCCCAGCAGGGAAGGTCGGGGAATGAGACGGATTAGCGGAATCCCTGGGGGCCTTATTAGACCTACAGCGCTGGGACACCAGCAAACGGCTGGATGAGCTCACTGCTGGAACCCCGAATGTAGGGGCCTGTCCCGCTCCCCTCCCTCTGTGCGGTGTCTGTGGCTTTGTGTCCATTGCAGGGCATCCCCCCCATGGAGCCAACCCCAGGGCGCAGGCGCATAGTGCCCACCCCACTGCCCTGGCTAGGGAGGGAGCTGCTTTGGTTGAGTCCAATCAGCCATAACGCGCTAAGGGCCCTTGCTCCTGGATCCTGGCGGTGCAAAGGGGAGGGGAACAGAACCCGCCCATGGCCCGGGAAGATGCGGAGCGACGAGCATCCCAGTGAAGAGGGGAGGGGTGGAGAACCCTTCCCCCGACGGGTCACTGAGACACAAGCTCTGCAAGGCGGGTCTGGCTCGCTCTGTGTCGGCTCAGAACAAGCGTGTCAGGGTCTGGCGGAAGGTTGGGGGAGGGGCGGCTGTCCTGCCCAAAGTGGCTCAACTCTCTACTCAGCGTCTCTGCTGTCCTGACACAAGGGCTGCGCCGTGGCGCACGGGACGGATGGTGCCTCTGTCTGCACAGCGGGGAGCGTCCCCCTCACCCGTCCCCACCCCGCTGCACGAACACTTCCCTGTGCGCTCAGAGAGGGAGGCCGGGGAACAGCGGGACACAGACTCAGGAGAAAGCGCGGCTGGACTCAGAGGCCTCCAGCCCCACCTCCGGCCCAGCCTCTGCTATTTCACCCCGCGGGGGGATTCTCTGGCATGTGTCATAGGGCAGCAGAGCCCAGACGAGCATCAACCTCTCCAACAGCGCCGGGTGTCGAACAAGCACCGCGCGGCTTCATTTCCCGGTGGCGTTTCTCCTGCCTCACACCCGTGTGCAGGGCAGGGGCGGCGGGGGAGGGGGGAACAGCCACAGTGAACCCAGCGGAGTCCCCAGGTGTCAGGCCAGGGGGAAGAGAGCAGAATGCGGGCCCAGTGCAGCTGGGGATCGGGCCCTGCCGGCTCCAGGGCCCTGCCGGTAATTACCGGTCTGAGGACCTGTCCCAGGGAGTCTCTGGGCGTCTCCAAAACGAGGCCGAATCTCCGTTAATTGGTGACTCTGCCGAGGGCTCACCCTGGAGCCCGGTGGGGATTCAGGGCTGGTCTCCCGGGGCCCGAAGGGGATTTAAGACCCAGGCGAGCCGGGAGGCTGCGGGAAGCGGTGGGAAGCTGCGGGCTCGGCAGCAGCGCGGGCTGCTCTAGTCACGTTGTCAGCAGATTACGACTCCCGGGTGGGTCTCGGGCGCCCTGGCTGAGCCGCTGGGCCGGGCCGGGGAGGACGCTGGATGGGGCCACAGGAGTCCCGGCCGGGGCAGAAGGGAAGAATCCCGGTCAGCTGGAGCCGCCTCTGCCCCTGCAGCCAGTGATAGGCGCCTGCTTTGGTACCGATCCGCTTGCGCTGCCCCTCGGTCTCTGCCTGTCTCTGGCCTGGCCCCGCCGCCCCCCGGTCTCGTCAGCCAGGGGTGTCCTGCAGAGAACGATCCGCCCAGCCCCCTGGCCCATCAGTGCAGCGCCTGCCTCTGGGCTGCGTCTCTGTGTCACTGATCTCTCGCCGTCTGTCAGAACCCGCCCTGCAGCCCTGGCTCCCGCGTGGGGAATGTCCCTGCGAAATGCCCCCAGAGACTTCACCATCGCCCCTCCGATTACAGTGTAAAAATCCCCTCTGTGGTCACGGCTGCGCAGCCCAGCCTGCTGATCACGGCGAAGCTGGAGGGGGGTGGGGCGCTGTTGGAGGTGGGGGCGGCTGAGACATGCTGAACCAAATTGGGAACGCTGTGTATGATGGGAACCACATCAAGTTAGCGTCTCTCTCAGCAGCTCTGGATCCAGCCGCTGGGCCTGCCCCCTTTTCCTGCTCCCTCTAACCTCAAAATAGCCCCCCCCCAAAGACTCCCATCTTCCTCCGCCCTGGGGCAAGTCTTCCCCACATTCATCGCCTTGCATGTTCCCTCCCCCTCCCCTTGCTCATTAGCACCTACTCCTCGCAGCCGCTCTGCTTCTACCCACTAGACCTTGCCCTGTACAGTCCCTCCGCTTCTCACTAGGGCCAGCCCTGTGCAGAGAGGGTCCAGAGAGCAAGTAGCTCTGTTGGTCTGTGTCTGCAAAAAGGAGAAGTCCTGTGGCCCCGGAAAGACTGGCGGATTTATTTGGGAATAAGCATTTGTGGGTAAAAACCGCTTCAGTGAATGTAGGGAGCCCCTGTGGGTGTTTATCTCTGTCAAAGGGATTGGACTGGAGAAGATGCGGTTGTACTTTAGGGCTTGGCTGTAGACAATGGATCATGCCCTGTGCCATGGATGGAAGCTAGAGGCATGTAGATAAGAAGAGTGGTCAGTATAGGCTGGTGTTTAAGTGACCATCATTTATTTGTACCGTACTCCACGTGTTTGACAAAGTGATTTTTACCCCTGAATCACAGGTATCCCTAAATAGCTACTCCAGTCTTAACAAGCCACCTATTAGTTTGAAATTTTGGCTTCCCTGTAACTTTAAGGGTTAAGGGATGTCTCAAAATAGGGCATTATTTCGAAATTTGGCACTGCCTAGATGCCTTGATGCACCACATTTCAAAATAAGTGATTTGCGCATCTTATTTTGAGTTTAGGGTGCTGTGAAGATGCACTTCAAAGTGCCTCGGGCACTAGTTGGGAGTGGTCCTGCTCATGGCAGGGGGCCGGACTCCATGACCTCCTGAGGTCTCTTCCAGCCCTATGATTCTATGATAAGAAAGGGGAAGGAGAGAAAACCGCTCCCCAAATGTTAGCCACACACTGCAAGATACTGTGGGGAACAGGCTTAGAGAGAACATGACTGGAGAAATTGTAACTGCCCAATGAGAAAGGTGAAGAATCTTGCACAGAGCAGCCAGAAGAGATTCTAATACAATCGGATGGTCCGTTTTGTCTGGTCTCACTTGACTCTCCGATATCCATGGCAGGCATGTTCTCTCACCCTGCTCAGTGCCTGCACAGGGAGGCCCTGCCCCCAACTGGCATTACAAGGTCAAGGAAATCGAGTCCTGCAGGCCGTGGATGGATGGACGGGGAATATTGTAGCTAGAGGGTGACGGGCCTTTTTGGTCGGTAACTCACTGGCTGTATTTCTCTCCCTTTGCCCCAGGAAAGAGGCCTAAATGGGACTGGACAACCGCACCCAGGTGACTCATTTCATCCTCTTAGGGATCCCCAACACTGAGGGCTTCGAGACCATCCTCTTCTTCACCTTCTTAGCCTTCTACCTCTGCACCCTGCTGGGCAACCTGCTCATCTTCTCAGCCGTCCTCGTTGACCCCCGCCTGCACACCCCCATGTACTTCTTCCTCTGCAACCTCGCCGTGCTGGACATGGGCATCTCTTCCCTCAGCGTCCCCAAATTGCTGGCCAGCCTCTGGTTCCAGGATAAGGTCATCTCGCTGGGCGGGTGCATGGCCCAGGTCTTCACTGCTCACTTCCTGGGTAGCACGGAGTGCCTGCTATACACCGTCATGGCCTTTGACCGGTACGTGGCCATCTGCCACCCGCTGCGCTACCTGCTCATCATGAATCGGAAGGTGTGTGCCCTCCTAGCCGCCGGAAGCTGGATCGCCAGCTCCTTCCACGCCACCATCGTCACCAGCCTGACCTTCACGCTGCCCTACTGTGGGTCCAACGTGATAGACTATTTCTTTTGTGACATCTTCACTGTGGCAAAGCTGGCCTGTGGGGACACGTACATCTTGGAGACCGTGGTCTTCACCAACACTGGGGTGGTGCCCATGACCTGCTTCGTCCTCATCCTCGCCTCCTACGTCAGGATCGTCTTCTGCATCCTGAAGATGAACGCGGGTGAAGGGCGGCGCAAAGCGACCTCCACTTGCGCCTCCCATCTGGTGGTGGTGACCATGTTCTTCGGGCCCTGCGCTTTGATCTACACTCAGCCACAGCTGAGCAAAGTGCTGGTGACCCCTGTGAACATTTTTGGCAACTTGATCACGCCCATGGTGAACCCGGCCATCTACACGCTGCGCAACAAGGAGGTGAAAGCGGCTCTGAGAAAACTGCGAGGGGGGTCAGACACCTGCACGTTGATGTGCAGCAGATGCAGGAGTAGCATGTGAGTCTGTTTGAAAACCCACCTATAAATACATCGGCATGGCCCCTCAATGACTCTCCCTTCACCCATCCTCACACAGCCCAATGTATCTCTGTGGAGCTCTATCTGCCATAGAAATGCTTCTACAATCCCGAGCTGTCTGCCTCGCTGTCAGGCTGACATTTTCAATGCCGCCCGAGGGACAGGCGCACTCAGTTTGCATCAGAATGAATCGGAACTGGAGACACAAACGTTGCTGAGGTTTCTGAAAGTCTCAGCCTCATAGCACAGATCTGTCCATCCATCATTATAAGGCAGGACTTACACTGCCAGGATTCTCATGGCTGCTGTGTGCGTCCTCCCCAAGCAATCAGCCCCTGGCTTGAGTTGTGCACGCCAGACTCGGGCAGAGTATTCAACCGGTGCTGGCACCAGAGGTCAAACCACCTCTCTCCTACTCAGAAATCTTCCTTTGTGCGTCCCAGGATCACTGGAGCTGTGTGGCCCTAGCTTTGTCCTGGGAACTCTTCAGCTAAGTCTACACTCGTGCACTGAGGGGGGCAGCCAGAGTCTTCCTGATGGTGTCTTTGCACTGACCCGAGAGGCAGCTTCCAAAGAGCCACAGGCCCAGACTTTGGCGCCTGGGAAAAGCAACCCGGGAATGGGAGGTCACAACGATTTTAAAATCAAGGCAGCTTCTGATGCGCAATGGGAAACCACCATTGATCTCCAAGTTCTGGGCACTGGGTGGGCCTAGAAGCAAAAGCAGGGGCAGCTGGTGCTTTCTGTGTTTATTACCAGAAAGCTGTCAGTTCGACACAACTACATTTGAATAGCCCGTGGGAATTATTTGTAAAACGTTATGTTGTGACTAAGACAAAGGCTTGGAACACAGAAAATCTGGGTTCCAGTACAGGCTGTGTAGAGGAATCTCTGCTTGCCCTTGTGTGTGTCACTACATTGTTTTATGCCTCAGTTTCCCCATTTGTTATACATGGATCATTACATCCTTTGTCATTCTCAGCTATCCGGTGTATCACATAGAAGCAGCGACTATCTCTGTGTGCCTGTGCGGGGTGTTGCATAAACGCAGCCAGATCAGAGTTCCACACAATAGGCCCTGCCATAATACTCATGATAATAATAGTGAAAAACAAATAAAAACAGCGTCATAGAATCCTAGGACGCTAGAACTGGAAGGGACCTCGAGAGGTCCTTAAGTCCAGTCCCCTGCCCTCACAAATAGGACCCCACATTTCCCGCCCCCACATTCCCCGAGCTAGGGGGGTTGGACCATTCTGACCCAAATCCCAGTGAAGTCAGAGGGGATATTTAAGTGGCTTCCATTGGCATTGGCTCAGGTTCTGCATATTTGGAGGGAGCGCTGCGCAATGGAGCCTGGGGCCAGGGGGCTCCGGACACGTGCTTCCAAATCAGGAACAGAGAGAGGAGGGAGGAAGGGATCGGAGCAGAGAGGAGAAGGAAGGAAGGAAGGGCGTTAACACCCCGCCAAAGGCAGCTCCGCGTCTGTGGAATCCCTGTGAATCTTCCTCCTCATCTTCATCATCCCCCTGCTCCTCTACCCGTTGGGGCATCCCCAAGGTTTAGCTGCCGAGCAGCCATCTGAAAAGGGGACCCCGCATTGCCCGGCCCCAGAGAGATGAGGTGACAGAGATTGTGTTAACGCGAATCGGGCCACACACGAGCCTGGGATGAGCCTTGGACTCCCAGAGGAACATCGCTCTGTTCCAGCAGTGTCTGGATTAGAACAGTGTCTGCAGGGCAGGAACAGTCAAATGCCGCCCTGCATGTGGCCCTCCAAGTTGCCCCCACACCCGCATACTTCGCTCCAACTCCCCCGGAATGGGCAGGGTCGCTCCCACCGGTTGGTAAACGTAAGGGCAGCGGGGGCTAACCCTGGTGAACAAGCGACTTCTCATTGCTCAGTCTCGGTGCAGGCTGGTCTCTTTCGCAGAGCGGGTGTCCCGGGGAAGCGCGCTCGCCCCCCCCGTCCCCGTCCCCGTCCCCGTCCCCGCCACAGACTGGGCGCTGGAGCGTCCCCTCGATGTGCACACGTGGGCAGCCTGGCCGGGCAGAGCGAGAGATTTAAACCGGCACCTCTCTCCCCGGGTTCAGGGCCCGCCCGTGGTGAGACACGCTCGCGCGCTCTGCTTTACACTCGGCCTTAGGGGGCAGCATCGGCCGGGCCCGTTCCCATTCCTGCGCGGTGGGATCCTGAGGATGCGGGGATCGACGGGAGCAATGAGTTGACCTCATGTCCCTGAGGAGCATCCCGTGGTCCGAGGGAGCGTGACACCCCCTTCTCCCTGGCCTTGGGGAGCCTTTGGCAGGGGAACAGGGCGCATCAGACTCTCTGTCACCCAGGGGAAGCTAAAGCGGGATTGCTCGCAATGGGGCCCCGGATACTTTGCAATGAGCTGGTGCCTGATGCGGGGGATGGGGGGGGGGTGTCATTGAAGGCGGGGGGAGGGGGGAGTTTGGGGCTGTATCTTATCGCGTGGGAGCCGCTTTCTGTCTCTTTCCTGCCTCTCCTCCTCCCCCACCCGGCTCTGCCTCGCCCTGCGCACCAGCCCCTCCCGGAGAGATTCCAATGGCCCCGCCCTCTCCTAGAACCTTGGCCTGGGGACCGCTGTAATGGCCTGCGGAGCTGAGTGACGTCATAAAGGGCTGAGGGGCGGGGCCTGATATCTCCAGGGTGACTCTGGAATTGCGGGAAGGGAGAATTCGCTCCTTGTAACCTCTGCAGAGGTGGCCAATGGGAGCTGAAGAGGCTGGACAGAGAGTCCGGCCACCGAGTGAACTCCGGCAAGTCACTGAGCCTCAGTTTCCCTTTCTGTAGGACGCGGCATGTTGACGCTTCGCCCACTCGGGGAAGCGCAGTGAGTTACTGGTGTGAGCGGTACGTTTATGAATAAATAACAGCGACGCTGGCAACTCGCGTTGTTCCTCTGCTGACCCACCTGTAGGGAAGATGCGCCAGGGATGTGTTTCCTCTGTTAGCACGGATGGGAACACCAGGGACTATGCAGACTCCCTGACAGGCCAAGTCACCATCTCCAAGGACAATTCCAGCAACCTGCTGTACCTACAACTCACCGGCCTGAAGCCCGAGGACATCCCCGCTATTACTGTGCGACACACAGCTGTGTACATTTGCGGCTTCATGCACAAGAACGGCTGTTCTTGCACAATAATCCGCAGGGCATCCACACTGCCCACTTGCTCCTCCGCAAGAAGATGTACAGTGCGCAGTGTGCACATGTTGGTGAGCAAGAACTCTGCAGTGTAGTCATAGCCCTACAGGGCATCCACAAGAGAGCTTACACCTGTTAGAAAAGAGTATAGCTCCTGGGCAAGAAGCCCTCTTACCACGTGTGACGTAGTGGGGGTACCTGGCTGGTTTCTATGCTGCTGGCTCTGGGGTGGCCCCACTGGCTGCCGTGGGTACCACGACCCAGCAAAACAGGATGAGTCACTATGCAAACCAGTATGGCCAGACACCCCCCATGGAGAGGAACAAAGGAAGGGGGAATGCTGCCCTGGCTGGGGGGCAGGGCTGGAAGAGAGTTAGTTAGTGGCTGGCTGTCTGGGAGCATGGAGGAGACAGCCTAGGGAAAGGGGCTGGAGTTTAGGGGCCCAGTCTCCCCCATCTCAAGGGGGCCTGAGGCATCCTAGCCCAGCTCTGTGACCAGATTCCATCTGTGCTGTGCTGTATCCTGGAGAGGCAATAAACTTCCTCTATTCCACCGGCTGGTGCAGTCTGTTTGTGCCATTTCAGGGTGCAGGAGACGGGGGACCCCAACGTGCCGTCACACTGGTGTTAGAAGTGGGATGCACTGCACCCCGTGGATGGAGCTTCCAGCGGCCAGCGACAAGGCGCAGTAGAAGCAAGAGCCCTGGAGCCAGGCGTGCTGGAGACAG
Source organism: Pelodiscus sinensis (assembly GCF_049634645.1). Lineage (NCBI taxonomy): Eukaryota > Metazoa > Chordata > Testudines > Trionychidae > Pelodiscus > Pelodiscus sinensis. The sequence goes on along the minus strand of NC_134740.1, from coordinate 6,546,739 downwards.
AGCGAAGCGGTTCCTGGGAATCGTGGGGCGCTGCAGCACTAGACTGGTGAGTCTGCACCGAGGGGACCTGTGGGCAGATGGCCTACGCCCAACTCTTGAAGGCAGAGCTGGTGGGGCTGTGCAGAGAGAGGGGTTTGCCTGCGCAGAAAGCAACCAAGGCCCAGCTGATTGCCCAGCTGGAAGATAATGACCAGCCACAGGGCCAGGATCTTGTCCCCAGGGGAAGCAGCCAGACGCCCCCTGAGAGTGTGTCAGGCTCAGAGAGGGGGAGGAGCGCTGGAACCCACCGGAGAGAGGAGACGGCGTCTCTCGGGAGGCCTGCAAGCCGAAGCCCATCTAGGGCAGGTGCCAGCCCAGCGGAGCTACAGAGGCTGGAGATCCAGCTGCGGATAAAGGAATTGGAAGCAGAGGACCAAGAGAGGGACCGCCAGGACCGAGAGAAGGAGCGCCAAGATTGAGAAAGGGACCGCCAGGACCGAGAGAGGTAGCGACAGCATGAGTTGGCCATGGCAGAGCGGAGAACCAGCGGGGCACCGGCTGCGCCAAGTGCGGATGGGCCCCAGGGTCCCGGGACTGCCAGATGCTTGGAGAGGCTCGTGGTGGCCCAATTGAAGGACGTGGGTGACATAGACGGGTTCCTCAGTGCCTTTGAGAGGGCCTGTGGACTGCAACTAGTTCCCCCAGCTGACTGGCTGCACGAGCTCATCCCTGCACTGAGCCAGGAGGCGGCCGGAGTGCTCAGTCAGCTGGAGGACCTACAGCCAGGGGATTACAACCGAGTCAAGGAGGCCCTGCTGCACAAGTTCGGGCTGACCCCCGAGAGGTACAGGAAGAAGCTCCGGGGGGTACAGAAAGGGCCCCGGGAGACCTATGTGGATCCAGCCTCCCGCCTGTCGCAATACGGCTGCAAGTGGGTTTCTGGAGTCGGAGCCCAGACCACAGAGGAGCTGCTCAAGCTGGTCCTGATGGAGCAGTTCTATGAAGCATGCCCACCCAAACTGAGGCTGTGGCTCAAGGACTGGAGACCAGAGAACCCCCAGGAGGCCGGGAGGCTGGCGGATGAGTTCACGGAGAGCCGGTCCGGGTGTGAACGGGAGTCCTGGAGAGAAAGGGAACCGCGCAGAGACCGGATCTCGGCTGAGCGACGGAGGGAGTCAACTACGGGGCGAGACCAAGGAACAGGTCGCCTGTGCCCTAGAGAACCAGCCAGGGCCTGGACAGAGACAGCCCAAAGCCTAACTTGCCAGCGCTGTGGGCAAAAATGCCACAAGAGGGCTCAGTGCACCAGGTCCCAGGACCGGGGACTTTCCAGGGTTAACTGGCTGGGGCGGAAGGAAGGGCAGGCTGCCCCAGAGGCAGGGGCTGGCAGGCAAACCTCAGCTCAGAGACAGGGGAAGGATGCTCAGTGCACCTCCCTTGGGAGGTCTGATCCTCAGGAGGCGGATTTCTCCATGTACCGGGTGGGGGCAGGACAGCCCCTGTGGAGCGAGTGCTTCATACCCCTGGAGGTGGATGGTAGGAAGGTGACGGGCTTCTGGGACACGGGGGCGGAGGTGACTCTGGCCCGATCTGACATAGTGGCCACAGACCGGATACTACCCACACACAGCTGACCCTGAAGGGCATAGATGGGTCCCCGTTTAAGGTGCCTGTAGCCCGGATGCATCTGAAATGGGGGGCCAAGGAGGGCCTCGAGGAAGTGGGGGTGCACCCGCACTTGCCCACTGAGGTGTTGATGGGGAATGACCTAGAGGATTGGTCCCATGAATCCCAGCAGGCTCTAGTCACCACCCAGAGCCAGCGGGTGGCTGACAACGTGGGTCCAGGGAAGGACTCCTGGCAGCGTCCTCAGGGTCCCATCCCAGTGGACACGGGGTCCAGCCAGGCTGGGACTCTGGACCTAGGTAAAGGTGGGGAACAGGTCCCAATCCCTGCCTCAGCAGCTGAATTCCAGGCTGAGGTGCAGGCAGACCCCTCCTTGCAGAGGCTGAGGGACCAGGCTGGCCTCCGTGCAGCTCAGCCGCGGGGGGAGGTGGCCAGGAGAGATTCCTGCGGGAGCATGGATCCTGTTCCGGGAATGGATTCCCCCCAGGAAGGTGAGGGCATGGGGGTTCCAGCGGCAGCTGGTCGTCCCCCAAAAGTATCGCCTCAAGCTGCTGTATTTGGCCCACGACGTCCCCGTTGGGGGCCACCGGGGGATCCGGAGCACCCGGCTGAGGCTGCTCCAGCACTTCTATTGGCCGGGAATCTTTACAGCCATGCAGCGGTACTGCCAGTCCTGTGACTCCTGCCAGAGGGGCGGGCAGGCCCAAGAGAGTAGGAAAGCGGCTTGGGGGTCTCTACCCCAGATAGAGGACCCTCTGGGCTTGCTGAGAGAGTTATGGGAGGGGAAGGCCTCCCTGGATGGAGCGTCGGGTGTGGGAGCCGCCCTGGCTGTCCAGAGAAGGCTCGCTAGGTTCATGGCCCCGGCCCGAGAGACCCTGGCCAGAGATCAAGGCCAGCGGAAGGGTGGGTGTGACCCCCGAGGACAGGCCTGTGCCAGTAGCCCTGGAGCGGGGCGGCGAGTGGACAGAGGGAAGCCAGCTCATGTGGGGCCTCTCCACGGCCGGCCCGAGTCAAGGGGAGCACCCATGTCCCCAGGGCGGGTTCCCACTCAGGGGACCCAAACTTCCCTAGGTCACGAGCGGAGTGACCCTGCTCAGTTCGCTCTCAGAGGGGGGAGAACTGTGACGTAGTGGGGGTATCTGGCTGGTTTCTATGCTGCTGGCTCTGGGGTAACCCCCACTGGCTGCCGTGGGTACCACGACCCAGCAGAAGAGGATGAGTCACTATGCAAACCAGTATGGCCAGACACCCCCCATGGAGAGGAACAAAGGAAGGTGGAATGCTGCCCTGGCTGGGGGGCAGGGCTGGAAGAGAGTTAGTTAGTGGCTGGCTGGAAGCATGGAGGAGACAGCCTATGGAAAGGGGCTGGAGTTTAGGGGCCCGGTCTCCCCCATCTCAAGGGGGCCTGAGGCATCCTAGCCCAGCTCTGTGACCAGATTCCATCTGTGCTGTGCTGTATCTTGGAGAGGCAATAAACTTCCTCTATTCCACCAGCTGGTTCAGTCTGTTTGTGCCATTTCAGGGTGCAGGAGATGGGGGACCCCCTACGCGCCGTCACACCACGCCATATTGTAAATCTTCTTGCCCAACAGAGGGAGGGCAGTGTAGGCGCTCTGCTAATTCTTGCACAAAAATGGCCTTGCTGAGCAACAAGCTGCCAGTGTAGACATAGCCTACCTGTGCGAGAGATGCACAGTGACACAAAACCTGCCGGTGGTCAGACAAGAGGGCAGCAGATCCACATACAGCTCAGACTGAGGGCAGCAGACCCAGCCCCATGTTGTGGATGGCAGCCCTGGCTGTGTCGGTGCCCTGGAGAGCGCTGGGGATTCGAGTCACACAAAGGGCTGAGGCGCCTTCTTAGAACGCCGGGCTCCCCATGGAACTTACAGCCTCATATTTAGTGCCCGGCCTCTCTCCCCACCACATTCAGAGAAGGGACTGCCAGGGAGATGTTGTGCCTCACAGCCAAGTGCCCACCACCTCGGCTGTGAGGGGTTTCCAGGATGTCATCTCCAGACCAGGCCCCACAACTAAAAGGGATTTTCTTTCTTCCTTTCTCACCTGAGAAGTCCCTGTAGGAGGAAGCGTATTCGCTGTAGGGTTCATGCCCCTAAATCTAGAGGTCTCCAAACTTTTTAAGCCCAAGATCACTTTTTGAACTTAAATGCAGGATCTACCTCAAACCCAAATACCTCTGCTCCGCCTCCTGTGTGCCCCTTCTCTTTGCTCACTCCATCCTCCCTCTCTCCTCCCATCCTCCCTTCTTTTCACCAGGCAGGAGCACAGGGCTGTGGCACAAGATCTAGTCTTGGACTAAGGGATTTAGAATTTGAGAGGGGCTCTGAGCTAAGCCTCAGGCAGGGAGTTTGGGTGCAGGAGGGGGTTCAGGGTACAAAATCTGTAAGGGGGCTTGGGTCCAGGGGTCTCAAGGCTGGGCCAGGGGTTTGGGGTGCAGGAGGAGATTCATGACTGGGGCAGGTGTTTGGAGTTGGCTCCAGCTGGACACTGTTTACCTCAGTTGGCTCCAGGGTGGTGGGGCAGTGGGGCTAAAGCAGGCTCACCCCTGACCTGGCTCAGCATCACTCTCAAAAGCAGCCAACACACTCCATCCCAAACCCTATTGTGCCCCCCTTCCATTCTGTGGAGGTAGACTAGAGCGTGGGAGGGGGCACCCTGACATCAGCAACCCCTCCTCTCCCTCCCCTGTCATCTGCATGGCACCCAGGAGACTCCCCAGGGGGAGGTAGCTCCAAGGAAAAGGGCAGGAAATGTGCAGCAGTGTGGGGAGGGGCAGCTGAAGCGCCCGCACTTGATAGCCTCTTGGTCAAACCAGTCAGGATCCCCTGTCAGAAGCTCCAATATCTACCATAGAATCATAGAACCATAGAGCTGGAAGAGACCTCAGAAGGCCATCAAGTCCAGCCCCCTGCTCTAGGAAGGACCAATCCCAACTAAATCAACCTAGCCAGGTTGCTCCTGTCTGCTGACAAGGGCCTTAAAAATACAGACGTGTCAGGAGGATCCCTGAACCTTATGTCAGGCGCTGTACACACACCCAGGCTGAAGAGGTCTGACTCCTACTCCTGGAACCGTACAGCGAGTCAGTCATATCGCTGGCAGGAGGAAAGTGCGTGTCTCTTATAAGGCGGAGTATGCAAATGAGGGACTGAGTGTCCTGCTTAAATCTGTTCCTCCCTCTGCCCAGGCTGCACCCGCACAGACAATTAGCAGCTGCCTGGGTCTGTGCAGTGACCAAACAATACAGCACCAGGGACAATGAAGTTTTGGCTAATTGGAATTTTGGCTTTAGCGGCTTTCGAAGGTATTTTCTTCTTTGGAATAACGGTAGGAGTGCGAGAATATTAAACTCCCTTGTGTTGATACCAATATTTATAACCGGTCTTTATTCGCAGGTGCCCGGTCCCAGGAGCTGGTGGAGTCCGGAGGGGATGTGAAGAAGCCCGGAGACTCTCTGCGCCTCTCCTGCAAAGCCTCCGGCTTCACCTTCAGCAGCTACAACATGAACTGGGTCCGGCAGGCTCCCGGAAAGGGGTTGGAGTGGGTCGCGTTTATTTACTATGATGCGTCGGGTCCCAGCTATGCTGATGCAGTGAAAGGCCGATTCACCATCTCCAGGGACAACCCCAACAACCTGCTGCACCTGCAAATGACCGGGCTGAAGCCCGAGGACACCGCCCGCTATTACTGTGCGAGAGACACAGTGACACCAACCCTGCGGCTGCTCGTACAAAAACCAGAGCTGCGGAACTTCCCGCGTCTGCCGCACGGGGGCAGCAGAGACACGCGCCAAACAGTCGTGAATGGAGCACAAGGGAGCGAAGGCCCATCAGGCTGGAAGGTTCTGACGTCACGGATTAACTCTTTCCTGTGCTAGTTCCATCAGTTTTTCAAGGAGCTAAATCTCTGTTCTAAGCACCGAGCGACATGCAAACAACTCCGCTCTGAGCTTCCTTCAGCAGCCGGGTGTGGGAGCCATGCCTGGAGCGCAAACACTTTCCCATCACTCCCTTAGCGCCCGGGGAACGGAGATGAAAAGCTAGCCTAGCACCAGAGCTGCTGCCTACTCAGCACGTTTCACGCACTAACCAGCAGTGTCCTTGTTTCGCAGCTACGTTCCGCACACTCGTGTGTCTGGCACCCGCCTGCCGTGGCACATTGCAAGTCTCGCAGAGAATTCGGACACCCCCTTCCCGTTGGTGTCTGATGGGTTCTGAGCATGCGCATCCCAAGGACAGCGGCCTTCATTGCCTTAGGGGTGTCAGTGGCCGCTGGGATCACGGAGGCCTGATCTCATCCTGTGGCTTCAAAATGCTACAGGAGTAACCTGCGGGTAACACACATGGCCCCGCACTGAGGGGCCAGAGCTAGTTACCGCGCTACGCACAATGGCCGAGATTCCCAGCCTGCAGAAATACGCACAATTCCACGGGCTCGGACTAAACTGCCCTGGTTTGTACCGGCTGGAAATCTGGCCAAGTATTTCTTCCCTCAGCACACAGCTATTAATTCATCATATTATTCTATTCCATCAGTGTCAGCAGCTTGTCAGTGTGAACCGACACTTGCTCAAGGTGAACTCGAGGCTCGTGCTCCCTGCGGCGGACTGAGGAGCCGACGGGGGTTCTGTGAGATTCCAATCGGAGAGGCGGCCTCGGCTCCGAGAAGGGGGAGGGAAGGTCGCTCCCTTCGCCGCTCGCAGCAGAGCGGGGACCTTTCCGCTTTCGGACAACAGCGACCCCTAGTGGCGAGGAATCGGTTCCCTGTCTCGCTCCCCTCTCGCTGATTTCACACTGTCAGCAGGTCTGGGAACAAGAGGCAGCAGCGGTCACTAACCTGGCAGCGCCCTCGGCCCTTCCCCCGGGACAGACCCCCCCCCCCCCCCCGGCGGCTGCAGCCCAGCAAGGCCGTTTGCAATCGACCCCAGCCAAGGCGCTGGTTCGCGGCTCATCGAGACCGAGCAAGAGCTAAACGCCCTGGAACCAGACACGCCTGCCGGCGACGTCCCCTTCCAGGGCCAGGCCTCTAGCTCGGACAAGGCAGAGCCCCCGTGTGCCATCTGGGTGCCGAAATGGGGAGGGGGCAGGACAGAGACAACGCTTCAAAACTAGCGCTCAATGGCAGGGAGCTACTGGCCCTGCTTCCAGGCAGCCAGGTCTTGTCTCCTGGCAGCGCCTCTGGCAACCACTCCCGCTGCCCCCACACGTGCGCTGCGGGCCCCCCTCAGTGCTGCCCTGTCCCGGGCCGGGTGTGGGGCCTGCTCTCTGCCTCTGGAGCCCGGCCGGGTCCTGGCTCCCTGCGCCGTGGCACGTCCCTTGCAGCTGAGCATTGTTAGCTCACTGGCGGGGAGGGGCAGGTAACCCCCAGGCTCCAGTGCCAAGGGGGCGGATCCGGCCGGAGCTGGAGTCACTTTTCATTGAAATCCCTGACTATAAAATGGGCCTAAAGAGAAGCGGGAGCTCAGCTGAGCTGCAAGGAGCCCGGCAGGCGGGCGTGTGTGGGAGGGGCGAGAGCCGGAGCCCAGCAGCCCTCCCGATGCTCCACTCCCTCGGCGTTCACACCTTGCAGCTGCTCGCCCAGGCGCTGCCTGCTTCCTCCCGCTGCCCCGCTTCCTGCTCCCCGCGCTGACGCTCTGGCTCCTGGATTTTCTGTGCACCCGGAGGAAGGTGCTGCGGATGGGCAGGGCGGAGGAGGCAGGCAGCCTGGCCAGGAGCCACCGCCTAACGACCCCCGGCCTGCGTGTCCGACTCCAACCGCATGTTCCCCCTGCAGTCCCTGAGAGCCGTGTGGCCCAGGCAGAAGCTGGACTCCGTCAAGTGGGCGCACGTGGGCTCCTCCGCCCCCAGCCCCGACGTCATCCAGCTGGATGGGCAAAAACGGCTCCGGATCCTCGACTATGCCCGAGACAACAAAACCAACAAACGTTTCTCTGTCAGCCCATTGGGATGCCTCCGAAGCACCAAAATATGGAGTTTTACATGGACGTGTTGATGGGGAAAAGTTGGAAATTCAGTCCCAGGGGCACTGCCGGGGGCGGCTGCTTACCTGGAAATGCCTCCCCTGGAAATGTGCCGCTCCAGGCACCTGCTTGATTTGCTGGTGCCTAGAGCCGGCCCGACACTGCCTGGCATGTGAGCCGGGGCCATTGCTCCCGGGGCCGGTAGAGCAGACACCGGCTGGGGATGGAAGGGGCGGGGAGCAGGGACAGTCACGGACACTCGCTGTCTGCAATGGCCCCCAGTGGGATGGAACGAAGCCTTTAGCCCCTAGGCACGTGTCTGGCTGCACAGGACAGCTGGGCTCTGGCTCACAAGAAGGTCACTCTCTGCCGGACACGGAGCAGGATTGAAGAGATGGGATCAGAGAGTTAAAGTCCCGAGCCCACTGATATCTGCTGCCGCTTGGGCTCTGAATTCCAGGGATTTTGTGTGAAATCCCCACCAAAGCCGCAGGAGAAGGGGGCAGTTTCTCTTCCCCACGTTTTCCTTCATTCCAGAGAAGGCCCCGCTCTGCGCTGACATGTGGCCGAGAATTGAAAAGAATATTTGTTTCCCTCTGAGAATATTAAATGGCACAAAGTGATTTATTGACATTCAGTTTGGGCTGCCAAACACCTTGGGCAGTTTCACAGTTGAATTCACTGTCCGCGGGTGGGATGAGGGAGGGGGAAGGAAGCGTCCTAGGGAGAGGCCCCCACCTGTAGACAGAGCTCGCCCCCTTTCTTCATTTATAGTCACGCCGGGAACCCAGCATGCAAATCCCAGCCTCGCCCGGTCCTGGTTAAATTCACCCTCTGACCGGAGGAGCCTCAATCTCCCCCCAGTCACAGACCTGCCCGGCCCTGACTGCTGGGTACAGTTTGCACCTTCACTGAAGATGAACCTGCTGCTGATTTTCCTATTCATGCTGGAGGCGCCTTCAGGTACGTGGCTATTGGGGGACAGGAAGGATCCCTGACGTAGAACAGGAGCTGTTCGGGCAGCCCACGGGGATGAGGTGCCCGGATCCCAATGCAGTTCTGAGGGAGTTGGGTGCCTCATTCCCTTATCCGGGGTTCCAGGTATTTAATTTTCATGTTCCCAGGGGACAGGGCCTGGCTCACTCTGTCATTTCCGTGTTTCCCTCCCAGGGGTCCTCTCCCAAGTGACGCTGAAGGAAACGGGCCCGGGAGCGGCGAAGCCCGGGGAGTCCCTGACAGTCACTTGCACCATCTCCGGAGACTCGGTTACCAGCACCAGCTCTGCCTGGAACTGGGTCCGACAGCCCGTGGGGAAAGGGCTGGAATGGGCGGGGCGCATTTACTACAGCTCTGGCAAGTGGTACATTGACTACTCCAGCGCGCTGCAGGGCCGAGTGACCATCACCCAAGACACCGCCAGGAACCAGTTCTCGCTGCAGCTCCGCTCGCTGACAGCTGCAGACACCGCCACCTATTACTGCGCCAGGGGCACAGTGACACAGAGCAACGCACAGACTGGTACGAAAAGGGGAAGCGGTTTTTCAACAGTGCAGAGAATAACGCGGGGACAGAAACTTTCTCCTTGTGCTGAAAGAGCCGGTGCGATTTGAAAGCGGCGTTTTTAAACCCCCACCCTCGGGTGCAACACTGAGGGCTCCTGATACCGCTTGTACCTAACTGTATCAATCCCCTCATCCAGATCATTAATAAAGATATTGAACAAAAACAGTCCTAGAACCGAACCTTGGGGCACTCCACTAGAAACCGACCGCCATCCTGACATGAAGCCGTTGATCGCTACCCGCAGGGCCCGGCCTTCTAGCCAGCTTTCTATTCATCCTACCATCCATTTATCCAGTCCACATTCCCTTAACTTGCTGGTAAGAATATTGTGGGAGACTGTATCAAAAGCCTTGCAAAAGTCAAGGTATATCCCATCCACTGACTTTCCCACGTCCACAGAGCCAGTTACCTCATCATAGAAGCTAATCAGATTGGTCAGGCACGACTTGCCCTTTGTGAATCCATGCTGACTATTCCTAATCACTTTCCTCTCTTCCAAGTGTCTCAAAATGGATTCCTTAAGGATCCCTTCCATGATTTTTCCAGGAACCGAGATAAGACTGACCGGCCTATAGTTCCCTGGATCGTCCTTCTTCCCTTTTTTTGAAGATGGGCACTACATTGGTCCTTTTCCAGTCATCCAGGATGTCTCCTGATCTCCGTGACTTTTCAAAGATAATGGCCAAAGGCTCCTCAAAGACATTTGCCAACTCCCTCAGTACCCTCGAATGCATTAAGTCCAGACCCACGGATTTCTGTATGTTTAACTTTTCTAAATAGTTCCTCACCTTTTCTTTACCAACCAAGGGCTGTCCCTCTTCATACCATCTTGTGTCACTTAGCACATTAGTCCAGGAGCCCACCTTGTCCATGAATACAGAGGCAAAGAAAGCATTGAGTTCTTAAGCTTTCCCCACATCATCTGTCACTAGATTACCTCCTTCATCCAGTAGGAGCTGCACACCCTCTCTGATCACCTTCTTGTTAACATGCCTGCAGAAACCTTTCTTGTTATCCTTCACATCCTTAGCCAGTAGCAATTCTGTCTGTGCTTTCGCTTTCCTGATAACTACCCGGCATTCTGGAGCTATACCTTTAAACTCCTCCCTGGTCATTTGTCCAAGTTTCCACTTTTTGTAAGCTTCCTTTTTGTGCTTAAATTCACCAAGGATTTCCCCCGTAAGCCAATCCGGTCTCCTACTACGTTTGCCTCTCTTGCTACGCGTCCGGATGGTTTCTTTCTGTGCCTTCAATAAGGCTTCTTTAAAATACTGCCAGCTGTCCTGGATTTCTTTCCCCTTCATGTTAGCATCCCAGGGGATTCTGCCCATCAGATCTTTGAGGGAGTCAAAATCTGCTTTTTTGAAGTCCAAAATACTAGTTTGTATTTTACTAGTCCCTTTTCTTCCTTTGGTCAGGATCCTGAAATCTACCATCTCATGATCACTGCTTCCCAGGTTGTCACCCACCTCCACTTCCCTTATTAGTTCCTCCCTGTTTGTGAGCAGAAGGTCAAGCTGCTCAGGGCCTCTGGTCGGATCCTTCAGCACGTCTACCAAGAAGCTATCCTCAATATTCTCCAAAAACTTCCTGGATTGCCTGTGTACTGCCATACACCCCTGTTCCTATTCGCCTGCATGTACACACTTAACATTCCTGAAGGAGCCAGAGGCACAATTTGGGATCCAAGTCAGTTTCCTAGTTTTGAAACTTTGAGCCTACCAGGCTGTGACGGTGCGTTGGGGGTTCCCCGTCTCCTGCACCCCGAAATGTCACAAACAGACTGCACCAGCCAGTGGAATTGAGGGTGGTTTATTGCTCCTCCAGCACAGCGCAGCACAGATGTAATCTGGTTACAGGAACTGGGGCTAAGAGGCCTCAGTGCCCCCCCCTTGAGATAGGGGAGTCCCAGCCCCCTCCCCAGCTCCTTATTCCCTGCCTTCCAACCAGGAACTAACTAACCCTCTACCAGCCCTGCCCCCCAGCCAGGGCAGCATTCCACCTTCCTTTGTTCCTCTCCATGGGGGGTGTCTGGCCACTGGTTCAACAAGTTCGGCATTACCTCTGCCTAGTGAGGCTTTCCCTGCTGGGTCTTGCTCCAGACAGCAGGGGTCACCACAGCCCAGCAAGTACCCCCACTACGTCACACAGACCCAATAATACACAAGCGCACATGTGTACAAGCATTGCCAAACACTTGTTCCAAACCCCCTACCCCCATCTTCAGGCTCCTGCAGGAGACACAAGTGACCAAAAGACACGAAGCTAAAAGGGCGAAGAGGGTGAATCGTTCTCTGGTTACTGAAAGGACAAATCCTCACGGGGGCAGCAAAGTGTCACGTTCGCTTCGGAAACGTTTCTTCCTAGAGACTGAATCGGGGAATAATCACCAGGAATTATTGGCCTCAACTCTGCGGGCAGGGATGGATCCTCAGCGCGAGGCTCTGCCCAGCCTAATCCCTTCCCAACCAGCACGAATTCGGTGCCCAGCGCCCCTGGGAAGTTCGGAGATCGCCGCTCACAGGGAGATTTGTCCATTGGATAGTGCCCGTGTTTGCACATCCCTGGATTATATGTTATGGCAATTTCACACCCATTGGGTCTGACATTGTGACAGTCCGACATTGGGCACCTTCACATTCAGCTTCACCAACTGGCCTTTACTCACACGGGCACCACGCTGAGGTAGAAAATCAGGGTCCAGATTCCATAGCTCCACTCTGGCCTCCTCTGTGGCTGTGTTCCTCCCAAGTCTGAGGCTATTTATTTGTCCAGGCTGGCAACTCAGAGGTTTCGTCAAACGATGTAGCCCCGCCCACATGCAAACGAAGTACGAAAACTGCTTCATGAAGAACAGCCAGGGGGCCTCGCCAACAGGCGCCGGGTTCCCTGCTTTGCAGCACAATACGTGACGGAAAAGAATGGGAATGACCTGTCTCGGATTCTGTTTCTTTCCGGCGGCTGTCTCAGGTACCGCGATGGATGCAGGTGTCAGCTGGGCACAGCTGGGCTGGGAACGCAAAGATGGTTTCAAGGTGAAAAAGTAGGAAGTGGATCAGGAACTGTGGATTCTAAATCCCAGCTCTGAGCACATCGCATGGGATGCAATTTCAAAGCCTAGTCGTCTATTTTAATGCCAAATGCTCATTATTTTGTGCCAGGAATCCCGTGCACACCTTTGAAAACCATCCAGCTCAGTTCATGCCTCAGTTTCCCTTTGCAAAAGGGTGTAATTTCACTTCCCTACTGCAGAGTCTATAGTGTCGACAGATTCGTTCTTACGAAAAGACCGATCAGAGACTGGCCTGAACAGGGCAAGACAAGGGTTTGGATAAGGACGGGAAGAGGAGGAATAGAAGGGAATTAACGGCATTTTTATTGTTTTTTATTAACAGGTGCCAGCTCCCAGGTCCAGCTGACCCAGTCTGGGGCAGAAATCAAGAAGCCCGGAGAGTCCGTGAAGCTCACATGTAAAACCTCCGGCTACACCTTTACCGACTATTACCATAGCTGGGTCCGGCAGGCTCCCGGGAAAAGCCTGGAGTGGGTCGGGCGGATCAATCCATATAATGGTGTCACTGACTATGCCTCGGCCTTCCAGGGGCGAGTCACCATCACCAGGGACAACTCCATAACCACGGCCTGGCTGCAGCTGGGCAGCCTGCGAGCCGATGACACCGCCACGTATTACTGCGCTCCGGACACAGTGACACAAACCGCAGCTACAGCCCTTCACAAACCCCAGCGAGAGAACCCAGCGCTCCTGCCAGCACTGGAGCCTTTAAAAGCAGCGAGTCATCCTGTGACACCGCTCCGAGAGCATTTGCCCCGGTAAATAGTCCCAGGCAATTTCTCTCCAAACTTCATCGGTCCCCAACTCACTTTGGCCTCCTGGGAATTCGATGTTTCTGGCTGCAGCGCTAAGTCACTTTTCGAAATATGAATTAGGCTTCTGTGAGAGTCACCTGTGACAGCTGCAATAGAACCGTAAGGAAATGCCTCGAGTACAAGACGATGGGGAATGTGGGGGAGGGGCCTTTCAATATCTCTCGCTAAAGCTGTTCCTCAGGGTAAATGAATACTCATTAAGGCTAAAAGAGGAGGGGGGTGTCTGCGCTCCCTTGTTGCTCTCCTATTGACAGTGGAACGTGGGGTCTCAGATGCCGCCTCCCACACAAAGCTGAGGAGGGATGATCCTGTCTGTATCATTTCCTAGACCAGTGCTCTAACCACTAGGATAAAGGCTAGGGGAAATACCACCAACTCCTTCCTTGGCACAATGGCTTTGGGGGTGTTATTAACTATCAGCTGAAACACCTACCTCCGGACAGCGTTGTGAAGCTCAAATGGAGTTAGAGGTACCTAGCTCCTTTTCACAGGTGGAATTCGATCCTATTTTAGCATTTACTAAAACTAGAAGCTGTACAAAGCAGACCCCCTCCCCTCACTGGGCTGAATTTTGTAGGCTCCCTACCAATCCTCTAGCTCGCCTGAGAACCAAACAGAGCTGTGATCCCCAGCAGCTGCAGAGACGCAGGTATAGATGGAGACATGGGCCTAGGGAAGAGAACATGATGCTGTAGGGCTTTCTTGCACAAGAAATCCCTGCCCAGCATACACACTGCCCTCTTCCGCAAGGGGGCTTACACCTGTTCAAAAAGAGCGTAGCTCATGCGCAAGAAGCCCTCTCTTACCGCCTACTGTACATTTCCTTCAGCAAGAGCCGCAGGCAATGTGGCTGCTCTGCAGATTCTTGCGTAAGAAGCCGAGAGTGTAGACAGCCTAGGGGAGCACCCTGCTCCCTGAGCGATCCTCCCTCGCTCCCTCCCGCCCCGTCTGAGTCCCTGGGCAAGTGAACTGGGCTCATTCAGTGAGGAGGTTTTATGTGTCGCAGGGAGGGGATATGCAAATAGGGGCAGAGTGTCCTGTTTAAATCTCTCCCTCCCTCGGCCCAGGGTGCACCCGCAGCGACCACAGCCCCTGGGTCTGTGCAGTGACCAGAACTTCCCCCTCCAGCACCAGGGACAATGAAACTTTGGCTGCTTCTAGTTTTCCTCGCTGCGGCTTGGGAAGGTATTCCCCCCCCCCCCCCACCTCCACGGCAGGGACACGGGATTGTTCGGGGGGGGGGGGGGAATGCTGCCAGCGATGGGATTTGTAACAGCGCTTAACGCTGGGGTCTCATCCCCTTTATTGGACAATGTGATTCATGCGGCTCCTTTTACTCCTGTTGATTTTAATTCGCGGCTCCAATCCGTTGCTAATGTTTTAATTTCCAATTTCCCTGTTTCCCTTCTCCCCAGGGGCCCGCTCGCAGGTGGTTCTGACCCAGTCGGGCCCAGCGCTGAAGAAGCCCGGAGAGGCCCATAAGCTGCAATGCGCCACCAGCGGGTTTGATCTCAGCAGCACCTGGATGAGCTGGGTCAGGCAGGAGCCGGGGAAGGGGCTGGATTGGCTGGCTTGGTATTACAATGATGGGAACAAGTACTACGCCGCCTCCGTGGAAGGCCGGTTCGCAGCCTCCAAGGACAGCGCCAACTTCTACCTGCAAATGAACAGCCTGAGAGCGGAGGACAGCGCCGTGTATTACTGCGCCAGGGGCACAGCGAGGGGAAGCGAATCTGAGCTCGCACAAAAACCTCCCCCTGCGGGGCCCGGGGCGGGATTTCCTGGCGGTGGCGGTCACGCCCCGCACAATAACACGGGCAGTGCCCCCTCCACGCCAGACGGGCCCCGCGCGCAGCTGGGAGGGGAGACAGGCGCTGCTGAGCACAGCTCCCTCGGAAGCGAATGCCCAGCAGCTGTTTCCAGAGCAGGGAGAACGAACAGCTGCATCCAGCCTCGCTGTCTGGTTGCCACAGTTACTCTCTGCTCAGACCCGGCTCAGTGTGAGGCTCCCTCCGCCCAGGGAAGGCAGCCGGATATTCGGGGCCCTTAGGGCAACCAGGCAGCGGACTGAGCCCTAGTGGGGGCGGGTGACAGGCCGGGTGGGGTCACTGATCCCCAGGAAGTCCCCCACCCGCAGCCCAGTGACGATTGTCTGAATTAAACCCCGCACTAGTGCAGACGGGCAGCCCCAGCTCCTGTGCAACTGCTGCCAGCGGCATTTCAGGGCGCAGAGCTATTGGAGAATGGGCAGGAATGGTGTCCCTGCCTCCGTTTGTCAGGGGCTGGGAATGGGCGACAGGGGAGGGGTCACTGGACGATTCCTTGTCCTGTTCAGTCCCTCTGGGGCACCTGGGCTTGGCCAGTGTCAGTGTGACCTAGTGGGGGTACTGCTGGGCTGTGGTAACCTCTTCTGTCTGGAGCAAGACCCAGCAGGGAAAACCTTATTATGCAAAGGTGACTCCATACCGGTTGAACCAGCCAACCCCCCATGGGGAGAAACAAAGGGAGGTGGATGCTTCCCTGGCTGGGGGCAGGGCTTGGAGAGGGGGAGTTAGTTCCTGGCTGGAAAGCAGGGAAGAAGGAACTGGGGAGGGGACTGGGATCCCCCCATCTCAAGGGAGCACTGAGGCCTCTTAGCCCCAGTTCCTGTAACCAGGTTACATCTGTGCTATGCTGTATCCTGGAGGAGCAATAAACCACCCTCAATTCTACTGGCTGGTGGAGTCTGTTTGTGCCATTTTGGGGTGCAGGAGACGGGGGACCCCCAATGCGCCGTCACAGTCAGCAGACAGGATACTGGGCTCGATGGACCTTTGGTCTGACCCAGTCTGGCGGTTTTTATGTTCTAATGACCATTTGATCTCTATAATTGCCTATAGCGAGAGAGTATTGAAAACAATAAGGGGAAGGGGGAGAGGTCTTGGTTGGAGATTAGGAAAAACTATTTACAACATAAGAATGGCTGTACTGGGTCAGACCAAAGGTCCATCCAGCCCAGTAGCCGACAGTGGCCAATGTCACTAGAAGGGTGGTGAAGCACTCGGATGGGTTCCCTAGGGAGGTGGTGAAATTTCCATCCCTAGAGGTTTTTAAGTCTGGGCTTGACAAAGTGGGTTGATTTAGTTGGGATTGGTTCTGCCTGGGGCAGGAGGCTGGACTTGATGACCTCCTGAGGTCTCTTACAGCTCCATGATTCTAGGCATATAAGAGTTTCATGAAATGCCCTTTTTTCATACAAAACTCTTACACCCACTCAGCTCTTGAAGGTGTTTCATTTACAGTGGCACAGGCCTACACACATTTGCCAGGTAACAATTCCTGCCTGGAGCTTCTTTCAGGGCACCGACTGCCCATGTTTACTATATGGCTTAGCAGAATTCAGCCCATTCCGATGCTTGGGCTCAGACAGTCAAAGCAGGCGAGCTGGTACAGCACCCCAGCTCCCCCGAATTTCCAGGTCTTAATCTAATAATAATTCTGCCTGTAGAGTCTAGGCTGCCAGGAAGAGTTTCAAACACAGGTGCTGAATCAAGGGGCCTTGCTCCAAGCTGATTCTATTCTATTTTATTCTATTCAGCCCATACAGTTTAGTTCAATGTCTTGCAACAATTGCCAGGATACAAATGTTTCACATGTTTGCCCCCATCTTCTGCAGAAGAAAGAGCCACCATGTTCAGACATTAGTAATAGCACCAGTCCCTGGCGTTTGATCCCAGCGATTTCCCTCAGGCGATCTCCCAGTGCTTCGCAAAGGAGGGGCGAGGGCTCCATCTCACTTGTAGGGGGAGAAATGACTTATTCAAGGCAGCCCAGCGGAACCAGGCAGGAACAGCCTGTTCCCATGGACCAGAGTAGTGCTCCAGTGGGAAATCTCAGGCCCAGGGGTCGGATGCAGCCCCCCTGCATGCCTGATTCTGGCCCTCCAAGGCTCAGGGTCTTTCCCAGCATTGGGGAACACTCAGTGGCCAGTCTCCCTCCACTGTCCCGCCATGGGCCTGGAGGGGCTTGCGGGGAGCATCTCTCTCCTTTGCAGTCCGGGGCTGGCAGTGAGGGGTTGTGTGTGTGGAGCCCCCAATGATTTTTCTTGGACCAGGATAGTGCTCCGGGTGCTGGGGGCGCGGTGGGAGGGTCTCATGAGCCGAGGGCGGGCAGAGCGGGGAGCAGAGCTCAGCGGCAGGCGAACGATCGATGGGACATTCTGTCTGCGAGAGGCAGTGCGGGGTCTGGGAGAGATCCCCGCGGAAAGGCTCCTACGATCGGAGACTCGCTCATCTTCTCCGGCCAAGATTCCTTCTCCCTCTGGATTCCTCCCCCTTCCCCCCACCCCGTGAGGCCCTGGTTCAGCGAGGGGGGGCGGTTTCGGGCTATTTAAAGAGCAGGAGATGCAAATCCACTTCCTCGGGGCCCCGCATAAATCCTGCGCCTCCCCGGGCTGCGCGGTGCGAGAAGCAGCAGGCCCAGGTCCCGGGTCGGTGCAGTTGGCAGCAGAAACCCCTCCCGCCTCAGAACACGATGCTGTGGCCGAACCTTCTCTTCCTTCTAGCCGCGCTGCCGGGTAATTCTCCCCTCCCCGCTCCCACATTGCTGGGAGACGCCAGAGGAGATGGGCGGTTCCTGACCCAGCCCAAAGCGCAGCGACTGCAACGGGAATAGGCCCCGCGGCTTCTGGGAGCGCTGCTGGAGCTCTCGTGTGAACGGGATTCTGAGCCGCTTTTTTTCTTCTTCTTTTGCCCCCAGGTGTCTGGTCCCAGGTGCAGCTGGTGGAGTCCGGCGGCGGAATCCAACAGCCCGGGGGATCGCTCCGGCTCTCCTGCAAAGCCTCCGGGTTCACCTTCAGCAGCTACCACATGAGCTGGGTCCGGCAGGCGCCCGGGAAGGGGCTGGAGTGGGTATCGCGGATATACAATCCCCCTAACAGCCACAGCACGTTCTACAGCGATGCGGTGAAAGGGCGATTCACCATCTCCAGAGACGACTCCAGCAGCCTGGCGTATCTGCAGATGAACAGCCTGAGAGCGGAGGACACCGCCCGCTATTACTGTGCGAGAGACACAGTGAGCAGAAACCAAGCGCCGGGAATACATAAACCTCCTCTACGGACCCGAACAGCAGCAGCGAGACCGGCCCAGCGAAGCCCTGTAGGTACCTGGAAATAGAGAGAGAAACAGCCAGAGACTGACCGCAGCTTCTCTCGTCTATCCCGCACTCCGGCAGTGGAAGGGTTAACGGCATAGAATCACCATCAGTTGCTGTTAATACAGGGGTGGGCAAAAGCCTTTCCGCGGCTGGATCCGGCCCGCCTGGGGCTTGGATCCGGCCCGCGAGGCAGTCTCAGGGCCCCATCTCCTTGCTTGTTGCTTCCGAGCGGGAAATGGGAACCCGCGAGAACGGGTCAATACTCACACGTGCCGCAAAAGCGAGAGGGCGCCCAGAAGAAGAAGAAGAAGAAGACGAAGATTCTCAGGGATCCCAGGGGCGGGCAGGGCTGCAGGTTCCTTTCCTCTCTTCTCTCTTGTACGCTTATGTTACCCAGATGTTCCCGCTATTAAAGGGTTGAAGCAACGGTGGGCAATATTTTTAATTGGGGTCACGCTGGAGGAAATGCAGGGTAGGCTAATGGGCGTAGGGTGTAGAGGGAGCTAGGGCTATGGGCCCGGGATGCAGGCAGAGATGTGGGGCCTGAGAGAGAGTTTGTATGAGGAAGAAGGTTATCACCTGGGACACGGGCTTGGGTTGCGGGTTCCAGAAGGAGGTAGGGGTGCAGAAGAGAATTCGAGCCCAGAGAAGGGATGTAGGGGGAGCACAGGGGCTAGAAGGGAGAATTATAGAATTTTTGGTATTAGAACAGTGGTCTCCAACCTTTTTATACCCAAGATAACTTTTTAAATGTCAGAACAAGCCAAGATCTACCACCCTATCTTCCCCCCAACACCCCACCCCTTCCTTGAAGCCCTGCCCTCTCAATTCTCCTCCTCCCCATCATTTGCTATCTCCAGCCTTTATATACATCACACTGACTTTTTTTTATGATTCTTCTGTAGGAAGAGGTTTTTCCAACATTTGGCCTGTCTGGATGAGACCAAATGTCAGAAAACCCCTTCTTTTAGAAGCCCCCTTATTCCTCATGGAACAGGAATATAGGGCTTGCCAAAAGAGCATGTTTGCTCATCCATGGATGTGGAAGAGTTTTTCTGGGATATCTCTGGAATCTTGGAAACACTCCTGGGCTATGTCTACACTGCCAGGTTCTTGTGCAAGAGGAGTGTTCCTCAGGATCCCCAAGTACTGGCTGTGATGTAGTGGGGGGTACCTTGCTGGTTGCTATGCTGGGCAGTGGGTTGTGAGTGACCTCCACTGGCTGCTGTCTGTAGCACGGCCCATCAGGGCAGGGAATGAGTCGTTATGCAAAGAGGGTCTCTCAACCTGTCTGACCAGCTACCTCCCAGGGAGAGAGACAAAGGAAGGTGGAATGCTGCCCCTGTCTGGGGGGCAGGGCTGGAAGAGACTGAGGGTATGTCTACACTACCCTCCTAGTTCGAACTAGGAGGGTAATGTAGGCATACCGCACTTGCAAATGAAGCCCGGGATTTGAATTTCCCAGGCTTCATTTGCATAAGCAGGGCTACACGGGGCACGAACTAGGTAGTTCGAACTAGGCTTCCTAGTTCGAACTACTGTTACTCCTCATTCCACGAGGAGTAACTGTAGTTCGAACTAGGAAGCCTAGTTCGAACTACCTAGTTCGTGCCCCGTGTAGCCGCGCTACACGGGGTTCGAACGAGCGGGTATTTAAAAATGGTGGCGCCCCGCTTATGCAAATGAAGCCCGGGAAATTCAAATCCCGGGCTTCATTTGCAAGTGCGGTATGCCTACATTACCCCGCTAGTTCGAACTAGCGGGGTAGTGTAGACATACCCTTAGTTAGTGTCTGGGTGGGATCATGGAGGAAGAAGCCTAGGCAACAGGCTGGGACTTAGGAGCAGAGACTCCCCCATCTCAAGGGCTGAGGCATCCTAGGCCTGCCCTGTAACCAGATGACATCTGTGCTGCGCTGTATCCTGGAGAAGCAATAAACTCTCTCTATTCTACTGACTGGTGGAGTCTGTTCGTGCCGCTATGGGCGTGCAGGAGGCAGGGGAACCCCAATGCATTGTTACAGCTGGAATTTAGGGGCCCATTCTCCCCCATCTCAAGGGGGGCTGAGGCATCCTAGGCCTGCCCTGGAACCAGATGACATCTGTGCTGTGCTGTATCCTGGAGAAGCAATAAACACCCTCTATTCTACTGACTGGTGGAGTCTGTCCATGCCATTATGGGGGTGCAGGAGACAGGAAAACATGCCATCACACTGACCCCTGCTATCTCTATCCCCTCCTCTTGGCCAGACTCCCCCACCCCCCATGAGTACCCTGACCCAGCACCTTGCCCCAGGACCCTGGCCCCTGACCCCACCAGAACAGTTGGGGCCACATTAGTGAGGCCTGTGGAGTTTGGAGGGGTTGTTTTTTTTGCATTTCACTTGTGTGGCCCCAACTGACTTTTCTGTGGGTCAGTGACCCCCGACTCAAACAGGTTCCCAGCCCCTCTCATAAATAAAGAAAACACTGAAACATTTTATGTTTGACACATTTTATTTAAAAATGAATCCTGGTGAACAAGCCCCATTTGGGGCCAAGCCTCCCTCTGGCTGCAGCATTATAATGCTCCTGCACCCCACCGCAAACCCGAGGCTATCATACACTGGAACCCCCTATACTGAACTTCTTACATCCCCAAACTCCTGCACCCCCACACCGCCAGTCTCCTCCCACAACACTCTTACACCTCCCACACACTGCATATCTGTGTCCTGAGCACATCATACTCCCAGCCTCCCTGCCCTGAGCCCCTAATGCACCCCAGCACAAGCTCCTGTGACCTCAAAGCTACAAACCTACGGCTTGCTCACAACCTCAGCCCTCCCCCTGACCCCAACATTGTTCAGCCTGGGGTCTCCTCCCTGAGCCAGCATCCTCTTCTCTACTTCCTCCTGCATCCAGATTCCTGCCCAGAGCTTGCAGCTCTCACCCCATCCCAGTGTGTTTTTTGTGAGGTAGAATAGCAGCGGCAAGAGCATGAAGAGCCAGGGCAAAGTCCCTCCCCAAAAAAGGTGTGAAGACCCGGGGAAAAGTTGTTAACCAAAAAAAAAAAAAAAGGAGACATTGCCCTGGGACAGACGTACCATCACCTATTTTCCCCCCGCACATCAGTGTTTTTTTTCTCAGCAACTTTGTCCCAGCTCTTCAAGCTGTCTCCAACGCTACTGTGGCTCTTTGTCTGGAATGGGATGGCCACTCCTGGTCTATTGTTTTCTCTCACCGGTCATATGCACCCTGCTGGGTGGGCCCTTGGTGCAGAGCCAGCCCAAGGCACAGAGCATGTGACCAAAGCCTGCATCTGTCCCTGTGCTCAGTCTCCCCAGCTCTTTTCATTTTGCATAGCCACCAGTTCATGTTCCCTGCCCTGTTGATACGTCCCTGGTGGCATCGGCCATTGGTCCTAAATATACTGGAGGAAGGGTTTTGAAAAGGTCCCTGCACCCCCGTTGCTCCCAGAGCTGTGACTCTGCAAGTGCAGGGCAAGAAGGTCAGAGAGGCAAGTAGAAATAGAACCTTCTCTATGGTCGGCTTTGATCCTGGCCCTATCCCCACCCATGCTGCAGCTATTCCATTTTCACCTAAGCAAACCAATCGTCCAGTATCTTGGAACTCTTAATTCCCTGCAAACTTTGCACAGGGCCTCCTGGACCTCCCTGTTTCTCAGGGCGTAGATGAGTGGGTTGACCAGGGGCGTCAGGATGGTGTAGGAGACCGAGAGAACTTTCTTGAAGTGGCTCAGGTGGTCAGTGGTGGGGAACATGTAGGCAACCATGAGAGTTCCATAGAAAATGCTCACCACAATGAGGTGGGAGGAGCAGGTGGAAAAGGCCTTTTGCCTCCCGGTGCTGGAGGGGATTCTGAGGATGGTGCTGATGATGCAGATGTAAGACGCCATGGTGAGCAGGAAGGGGACCAGTGAGAAAATCAAGCAGACTATAGACGCCAACATGTCCATCAGCAGAGGGTCATTGCAGGAGAGTTTCATAAGGGGAATAAAGTCACAAAAGAAATGGTCAATTCCATTGGGGCCACAGAAGGTTAACTGGGATATTGACACTATGCTTATACTACAAGCAAGCAAGCCGCCTATCCAAGAGCCACCGGCCAGGTGTAGGCATGACCTGCCAGTCATGCGGGCTGTGTAGTGCAGCGGGTTGCATATGGCTAGATACCGGTCGTAGGACATTGCTGATAGGAGGAGGCATTCTGTGCCCACCAGAGCGCTGAATAAGTAAAATTGTGTGAGACACCCAGTGAAGGAAATTGTCCTGTCCCCAGCCAGGAGCCCGACCAGCAGCCAGGGCAGGAGGGTGGAGCTGTAGCACATCTCCAAGCAGGACAAGTTGACAAGAAAAAAGTACATGGGAGTATGAAGGTGCCGATCAGCCACAACCAACAGCACGATGAGACTGTTCCAAGCCATGGTCACCAGGTAGATCACGAGAAAAAGCAGGAAGAGAGGAACCTGCAGGCCAGGAAGATCCCCGAATCCCAGGAGGATGAATTCTGTGACAGACGTTTGGTTTCCTTGTCCCTGGCTTGCCATGGGGTGTGTCTGTGGGACAGAAACAGGGTCACTGGGAGCAATAACTAACATTCATTGCAATATGGCAGCCTTGTCTTCATTGCCTCCCTCTGCTGGCCCGCAGCACAACAGCCAAGTGAGGAATCAAGGGTAGGGAAGGGAATCACCATCTCTTGTCCCCAGGGAGAGGTTCAACATCTCAGCAGAGTGCAGGGGAAACAGACAGTCTCTACACTCTAGGGAGCATCTCGAGAGGCACTCAAACTGTGGGGTGCTGGTCTTGGATAGGGGGTACAGACCCCCTCATATATGTGACAGACAGTGGCTCAGAGAGTCACTCCAGTCACTGCCTGGTGGGTAAAAGCCGAACGAGGGAGGGGCCATTCCACTGGGGAGATGGGCCAGGAGGGGATATTTGACTTGGGGCTCCAGCAGAGAAACCAACCAAGCAAATGGGCCTGGGACCTGTGTGACGTAGTGGGGGTACCTGGCTGGTTTCTATGCTGCTGGCTCTGGGGGAACCCCCACTGGCTGCCGTGGGTACCACGACCCAGCAAAACAGGATGAGTCACTATGCAAACCAGTGGCCAGACACCCCCCATGGAGAGGAACAAAGGAAGGTGGATGCTGCCTTGGCTGGGGGGCAGGGCTGGAAGTTAGTGAGTTGGTTGCTGGCTGTCGGGGGCATGGAGGAGAGCCTAGGAGAAGGGGCTGGAGTTTAGGGGCCCAGTCTCCCCCATCTCAAGGGGGCCTGAGGCATCCTAGCCCAGTTACTGTGACCAGATTACATCTGTGCTGCGCTGTGCTGGAGGAGCAATAAACCACCCTCAATTCCACTGGCTGGTGCAGTCTGTTTGTGCCATTTCGGGGTGCAGGAGACGGGGAACCCCCAACGCGCCGTCACAACCTGTAGGGGCTGTTGTGAGGGGTTTCCCCTCGGCCTGGCCCCTGGTTCTGCTCCTTTAGGCAGAAAGCAGCAGGGCAATTTTGAAGTGCGGAGAGTGAGACTTGTATTGGGGCCAGTTCCAAGCAGATGAGTTCCCAGGCCCTGTGCACCAGTTAGGCACATCTCCATGGGCCAATAGAGTTTTCCTCTCCCCCAACTACCATGCTACACCCAATAGACCCCTTCCTGTAACCTCCAGCTATTCATACCAATGGGCTCCCTTGTCCCTCTGCTCTGTTCCCAGCTCCCATGCAGGGTCCTGTTCCTCATTCCCCTATTCCCAGTCCATCCCCCCATTTGCAACCCCCTTCCCACTCCTTCTTCTTCTTCTTCGCAGGCCCAGAAACACCCACTGTGCACACCCCAGTCTCACCTGTTAGATGTCATGTTCCCTTTGGGGGGTCCGTGAGTCAGGGTCTGTATCCCACCCCTTGGGAGGAGTAAGGGGAGGCTGAGTGGGTTGGGGCTGGTATTTCTCTGGTCACTGAGTGTTTGACCTCCCCCGCAACCTCTCCTGCCCATCCTACGTGGCTGCAGGGTATGAGTACCCTCAGGGGTACTTGAGAGAAGACTAGGGGGTACAGCAACACAACTAAAATTTGGAGAAAACCAAATTTTTGTTTGAAGTTTTACAGCACTTTGTTATTTTTGTACTTTTTACACTCAAAAAATTCATTGCCCGCCTGGGTATGATTAAGTTGTTTAAACAAATGCGTTGAAATGATAGAAAATATTTTTGTGTGTCTGAAAACTGTACGTACTGAGGGTACTTATAATTGTTATTTTTTAAAAAATGGAGTACTTTATAAAAAAAAGATTGAGAAACACTGGTTTAGAAGATAAAATAAGAATAAAAAAAGAACAAGTTAAAATCACTTAGAAAATTTATATATCTGCAAGTCACCAGAACCTGTTGAAATGCATCCTAGAATACTCAAGGAGCTGATAGAGGAGGTATAATCTTTGAAAAATCTTGGACGACATGAGAGATTCCAGAAGACTGGAAAAGGACAAATAAAACGGTAAATAAAAATCCCCTAGGAAACTACAGACCAGTCAGTTTAACTTCTGTACCAGGAAAGATAATGCAGCAAGTAATTAAGGAAATCATCTGCAAACTCCTGGAAGATAATAAGGTGACAGGGAACAGCCAGAATGCATTTGTAAAGAACAAATCATGTCAAACCAACCCGAAAGCTTTCTTTCATAGGATCATGCATGTTGTGGATAAGGGAGAAGAAGTGGACTTTCATAAGGCTTTTTTTCCCGGAGAATAACGTCTAGATTGGCGCTTTTCTCCGGCTTTTCCCCAAGCCGGAAAAAAGCGGCAGCCATGTTAATGCAAATGCCGCGGGGGCTATTTAAATCCCCCACGGATTTGCCTATTCCAAAGTCTACATTAGCATCCCTTTTCCGAAAGGGGTGCCAATGTAGACACAGCCACAGAGAATGGGAAGCGACTGTCTAGGAAGGACTCCTACAGAAAGTGATCTAGAGGTCAGAGCGGACCACAAGCCAGTGTTGTTTCCAAGTTGTAATTATCAAGTGCAAGTCTAGTCTCAAATCACTACAGTTCAAGTCTCAGGTAGAGTATAAAGTCTCTAAAGTCACTTTCCAATCAAGTCCCAAAATGAGTCTCAAGTCTTAATTTAAAAAATGTCAAATCACTTTTGTACAAGCCATCAATATTGGCATTTTCTGACAATTTTTTATTTAGTTTGGACAGGAGAAGACTGAGAGGGGGTAGGATAGCAGTTTTGAGGTATCTAAATGGGTGTCACAAGGAGGAGGGAAAAAATTGTTCTCCTTGGCCTTTGAGGATAGATCAAGAAGTAATGGGCTTAAACTGTCAGGGTGGTAAAACACTGGAATAAATTGCCTAGGGAGGTTGTGGAATCTCCATATTTTGAGACATTTAAGACCAGGTAGCATAGACATCTATCAGGGATGGTCTAGACAATACTGGGTCTTGTCGGGAGGGCAGGCGACTGGATTCAATGACCTCTTGAGGTCCCTTCCAGTTCTAGCGTTCTATGATTCAATGATTCCCATCCTGGCTTTGCCCCCAGCTCTCTCTGGGACTGGCTACCCATTAGAAAGGCTCTGCCACATCTTCAGAACAGGCTCTGTGGCAGTGTAGGGTGATACTGCAGTGTTAGCTGCCCAGACACCTCCAGAGATCAGTCTCTCTGTGTGCTGGACACCCCGCTGCCAAGCTGGGCTGGTGGCAATGCACTGGGGCGGAGGAGGAGAGACACGTTCCAGAGAGTGCGGTGCCCAGATACCAGGGTGATGGTAGCAAAGGAAGTTGTGAGCTGAAAGCTCTTGGCTGATCTGAAATCCTCTCCTTTTGGGTGGGAGGGTTGCTAGAGACCAGCGCCCAGTGCCCCATGAACACCCCCCCCACACACACACACTAGTGTCCTACCACATTGCTTCATAACCCTGGAGCACCAGGGAGCAGGGAGGAAACGGCTGATTTACCTCCAAGGCAGGTCAGGCAGCAACGGGATCCCGGCTCCCACCTCCGCAGGCAGCGTCTCAGGGCCTGAGGCTGGTTCCTCCGCCCATCTCTGCCCGGCGCGTTCCCCTGCGCCCCGGGCCGGGTCAATGGAACATCAGAGCCCAGAGCAGCGACCGAGGCTCTTTCGCCCTCTCTGGTTACGCGCCCCATGCATCAGCCCTGTGCCAATTGTGGAAAATTTCCTCTGCTGCGCTGGCTGTATAGCCTGCTGCGAGCAGGGGCCGCCTCCCCAGGTGCCAGTCCCACGGGGAACATCACCGGCGAGGAAAGATGGTGTTTGGTCTATTTCTAGATGACATCAGCAGATGCAAACTTCTAGTCTCAAAGGCAAAATCCCAGAGAGGGGAGAAACTATGAGCTCTAAAGCAAATCCCTCTGTGGCGGGCGAAGGCTGCGCTGGCTCTCAAGAAATAACACACGGATTCCAGGAACACGTTGTGTGTCTGAGTTTGTCAGAGCTGCCTCAGTGGTTTAGGCTCAAAATTCTCATCCAATTCCCTTAAGCAGGTTTGACAATCTCAGCATTGTTCGCTGAGCTTACTCCTTCTGGAAACAAACCTCCTGCTGCCCTTAGATAGAAACACCCCGGTCCCTGTCCTATCCGCGTATGTAACAGTTCAGTTCAGGTATCATTATAATGAGCACCTAAGTGATTCAGAAGCCTGAATCCCATTTTCAAAGGGGCTTCATCACTACGGCTGAGCAGTCTCTGCCTCGCTGAAATTCAACCGACTTCTGAGTCACTTTCTAGATTCACTGAAGTGTGTGTGGAGTCCTGTGGCACCTTATAGACTAACTGAAGTGTAGGAGAATACGCTTTGGGGTCTATAAGGTGCCACAGGACTCCTCGCCGCTTTTGCAGATGCAGACTAACACAGCTACCCCTCTGATACTTGAAGTGTGTGTGAAAATGTTCCCCATACTCTGATACTGAACCGGGAAGGGACAGGAAACTTCTGGGCTACATCACCCACATTTAACCACTAAAGGCAGATGAGAACAGGGTATAAATGGTTATTGGAGCCTGTCAACACACGTGGCAAATGGAGCCATGTTCGACACAGCAGCGCTTTGACAGGCCAGCTGGTTGCTTGCTAGTGACCGTGCCGCTCTGTGGGTCCCTGTACCTCATTGGAGGTCAGTGATGGACCCAGGCGGTTTCTGTCCCTGCAATATGCTCTTCATTCCCAGATCCCAAGTGGCTGTCACCGGACAGAACTTGGGTGTGACAATGTCAGTGACCATGGATCACTTTGAAGTTAATTGGAAACTCCGCTGCTGGTCAATTGTCTTTTGCTGATGAATGCAACTAGCTCCCCCGATATGCAGAAAAGGGGAGTTTTTCCTACCACGTTAGAGCACCGCATCCAAGGGGCACTGGGGTCAGAAGCCCGCCGGAGAATTATGAAACGAACCCTGCGGTCCTGGGCCTGTTCTCCCAGCTCTGTGGGAGCCTCTTGCAGGGAAGTTGGAGCCGCCAGACCGAATCTGCAGCTCTCGTACTGTCACCCTGGTATTGGCCACTGGTCTGTAACCCTTGGAACTAACTCTCAAAGACCATGCAATGTCCACAATCTCTACTATGAAACTGACCTGAGAACTCTACTGATACCTGTATCAGTAAGAGAAGAACTAGGGGTTATCACAGGAAAGGAATAGGTAGCAGCCTTAAAACGGACAAAAGGAAGCTTTTCTTCACACAACTTACAGTCAAACTGTGGAAATCGTTCCCAGAGGAGGTTGTGAAGACCGAGATTTCATTAGGGTTCAAAAACAGAGCTCGATAAATTGGTGGAGGATAGATCCGTCAATGGTTATTAGTCAGGATGGATAGGAATGGTGTCCCTAGCCTCTCTTTGTCAGAGGCTGGAAATGAGTGACAAGGGAGGGGTCACTTGATGAGTCCCCTGTTCTGTTCACTCCCTCTAGAGCATCTGGTACTGGCCGCTTTTGGCTTAGATGAACCTTTGATCTGACCCAGAGTGGCCCGTTCCTCTGTGTGTCTGCTGCTCATTTAACCAGTACCTCGTCTCTTTTTAGATAACTCTTTGTTTCGTTGTAAGAATTCTCTGGGCATCTGTTTTCGGCTAAGCACTGAAATAATCATTGACCTGGTGGGTGATGTGTCCAGTCCATAGGGACAGGTAACTTTTTATGCGATGGATACGATTCTCATTAATCCATTGTATTTGTCTTCATTGCTTGGGTGGGAGCCCTAGGCTGGGTTGCTTTAAGGGAACTGTATTTCAGGCTTCTGGGCACCTAGTAACGTTTTGGAGAAACTGTTTGTTTCCTGGTTTGGAACATCTAAATATTGGACTAACAGTTTGGGGGATTGTCTGCCCCATTCTTCGCCCTTTGTCCCTGTCGACCAATCACAGACTGACCCCACTGGGACTCCGCGCAGCGCTTCCTGATGTTTGTATCCTCTTGTGTTGACGCTTTCCACGACTGCCCAACGCCAGCCTTTCCCCGACTGACTGGTTTTGTCTCCAAAGGTTTGGCACTAACAACGCCCAGCGGGACTTGGATAATGGCACTTGCACTCCATGTTCCTTGTATAATTGCCTCGTTTGCTTTCCCCGATGTTGGGAGATTCTAGTCCCAGGCTGTTCTGGTGTGTTCGCACCGCCCCCTTATTCATACTTACCGTGTGCTGCCGCCTACTGGACAATTCAGAGCATCGCTGCCGTAGCTGATTCTTGCTCTCTGCTGCCCCCTGTGGGAATGTTACAGCATCGCTGCCTTTCCCACGATGTTTTAATTGCTTCTGAAATATATTGGGCACTATTCGGGATTTCTGATCGCTAATTTTCCATCTCAGTGCGCTGCTGTTTAGTGTCGGTGTCACAGCACAACAGCCCGTTACTCCCTTTTTGCCCTCTGCTCGCCTCAAGTCTTCGTCTTCTTCCTGCTACAGCCTTGGAAAGGGTTCCAAAAGGGCAATTAAAATGATTAGGGGTTTGAAACGGGTCCCATATGAGGAGAGGTTAAAGCGACTGGGACTTTTCAGTTTAGAAAAGAGGAGACTGAGGGGGGATATGATAGAGGTCTATAAAATCATGAGTGGTGTGGAGAGGGCTGATAAAGAAAAGTTATTTATTAGTTCCCTAAGTAGAAGAACTAGAGGACACCAAATTAAATTAATGGGTAGCAGGCTTAAAACTAATGAAAGAAAATTCTTCTTCACACAGCCTGTAGTCAACCTGTGGAACTCCTTGCCAGAGGAGGCTGTGAAGGCTAGGACTATAATAGAGTTTAAAGAGAAGCTAGATAATTTCATGGAGGTTAGGTCCATAAAAGGCTATTAGCCAGGGGATAAAATGGTGTCCTTGGCCTCTGTTTGTCAGAGGCTGGAGAGGGATGGCAGGAGACAAATCACTTGATCATTGTCTTCAGTCCACCCTCTCTGGGGCACCTGGTGCTGGCCACTGTTGGCAGACAGGATACTGGGCTAGATGGACCTTTGGTCTGACCCAGTACAGCTGTTCTTATGTTCTCATGTAGCTGCTGCTTTCCAATTCTTGACTCTCTTGTGCCCTCGATGGGCACTATTCAGTGTAGTGGCCCACTTCTCCTCTTTAGTGCCCGCTATTAAGAGAAATGTTAGCATTAGTTGATTAGTTAGCATCAAGGTCCTGAGCTCTTCAGGGCTCTTTCTTCATCCCCCAGACACGGATCTGCAGCTTCACCTTCCTTTCCACTTCCCTCCACTGGTCATTTGGTAGCAGAACTCTTTGTGTCTCCCCACTCTGTGTCAGACGCTGTACATTGGGCAGAATACGCACTCCCATCCCATTCCTACTCTTCCCCTCCCTCTTTAGACAAAATAATCATCTCTGCTAGGTGGGAGCTGCGATGGAATCCAGCCATTGGGAGATAAATCAGAGCTGGCAGAATGATCCCAATGTGGATGACTCTATCAGCAGGTACAACAGCAGCAGCTCTGAGAGTTTTCCCCCAGTCCTGTGCCAGGATCTGTTCCCTATGGAAATGTAAGACTGAACCTATCATGAGCAGGCAGAGCTCTTAGAGGGGTCTATGGGAACTCTGCACTGTACTTTCCTTCCCAATGGATTTGGGTAACTAATTGTATGTTATTGGATTGTAGGGGGAACACACAAAATGTTGTTGCAACCACTTTTCTATGTTTGCTACAAAACTTGTACAGAGTGGGCCAAGTAAGATGGCTCTGAAAAGCTGATGATTCGCTGGTTTGGTTTATATTGATCGTTTTCATGTATCATTTGTGTGTGTGAAGTTATGAATATTGGCTCCGTGCTTGTATTTCACAGGTTTGCATATGGGACACCTCAACAGGAGGCTTGGCCTGCCTATTGCGGAAGGGTGGCCAGTCAAGTGAATAGCAGCACTTGACTGACAATGCACCTCAAGTGACGCCAATCCACATGTGAGGAATTTTGCTGTGAAGGTTCAGACCGGCATGTAACTTGTTGCCTTAGAGAGGAGGACCCTTTGCTTGGGAGGAAGCCCAATTTAAGCACCCTAATGTGACCCTCTCAGCAGTGCCCCCAGTTAGTGCTACATTGCACTAACTCCACTAGGCCTCTTGGGAAATCCCTCCTGCAGAGTTGGAGCCCTAAAGTTCTCACTGGTGCCCATCTCCCCTGCCTCTGACTGAGCTGTGATGTGCTCCCTCTGGGTGACCCAGCATGATTGTGTTTGCATCTTAGAAGTTCTGCCCCTGCTAAGTGGTAGGCACTTCCTCTGACCATCCATTATCTCAAAGCCTGAGGAGATGTCCCAGCATGGAGAGGAGCTCTCTGAGACACCTGGGGCTGGTTGGATGCTGTGCCCAGAGAACTAGCCCCTTGTTACAGTCAGGTTTGAGGACACTGAGGCTATGTCTACACTCGTGGCTTCTTGCACAAGTACTATCATTCTCGTGCAAGAATCCACAGAGGGACCACACTGCCTGCCTGCTCTTGCACAAGGAAATTTACAGTACAGAGCGGTAAGAGAGGGCTTAAGGGTGAAAGCCCTCTTGCACAGGAGCTCTTGAGCAAGAGGGCAGTGTCGACACTGGGCAGGGATTTCTTGTGCAAGAAAGCCCTATGGCTAAAATGATCGTGAGCGCTTTCTTGCTCAAGAGAGCATCCACACTGCCATGGATACTCTTGCGCAAAAGCCAAGCTTGCACATGGCAGTGGGGACATTTTCTTGTGCAAGACTTCTTGCACAAGAAGCCTTGCGCAAGATGTTCTTGTGCAAGAAGCAGTGAGTGTAGACATAGACTTAGGCTATGTCTAACTGTGCTGGTTTTGCTCAAGAAATATAAAAATAAGGCTAAGCATGGATTGCAGAGCCTTATTTGCTTAATTAATGAGTAGCTACTTTTTGCACAAGAAGGAGCTAAAAATTCAGAAGAACGGCTCTTGCACAACAGGGGTTTTTGTGCAAGGAGCCATGTGGAGGGCTCCTTTGTGTGCAAAAGCTTCTTGCACAAAAAGCGGCAGCTTATTAATTATGCAAATGAGGTTCAGCAATATTCCATGCTTAGCCTCATTTGCATATTTCTTGCGCAAAACCAGTGCAATATAGATGTAGTCTTATTGTAACAGGGCCCTCCCCTGGAATGCTCTATGCAGGGGCAGCAGCACAGCATGTGGTGTCCTGCAGGGCCACTGGCTGAGTCCTTTCTCAGGGACTATCTCAGCCCCACTGCAGGGCAGGAAGAATGTCTAGAGTGACCTAGGCAAACTGGAGCATTGGGCCAAAAGAAATCTGATTAGATTCAACAAGGAGAAATGTAGAGTCCTGCACTTGGGACAGAAGAATCCCAAACACTGTTACAGGCTGGGCAGCAACTGGCTAAGCAGCAGATGTGCAGAAAAGGGCCTGGAGATTACATTGGGTGAGAAGCAGGATGAGCCCACAGCATGCCAGTGTAGCCAAGAAGGCTAATGGCATATTATGGTGCATTAAGAGGAGTGTTTCCAGCAGATCTAGAGAAGTGATTATTCTCCTTTATTCAGCACAGGTGAGGCCACATTTGGAGTATTGTGTCCAACTCTGGATCAGGCCCCCCGCCCCCACCCCCGCCAATACAGAAGAGATGTGGATGCATTGGAGAAAGTACAGCGGAGGGCAACAAAAATTATTTATCTGCACCTCCCCAGGTACGTGGGCGGGGAGGAGGGGACAGGGGGTCAAAACTCTCCGTGTCTGCAGATCGCCATTCCCAGCACATGGGAGCTGTCAGCATCTGTACTTGTGAAGGTGCAGGAAAATATAGTGGCAGTGGCCCACTGAGGGCTAGCCCTGGTGAACCACTGTCATTTTATAGCCCACCCCTGCATTAGGGACATAGGAAATGACCGGGAGAAAGAAACCTGATACCATCACCCACTGTGTTTTATTTGCATTAGGAATTTGTTGTCATTTGATCACCAGATTTTATTTTGCAACAAAGAGAAACCATGAACCCCAGGGGATGCCTGCAGGGAATCACTTTGCTATTGAGGGCAGTTTGGGCCTTACACAACATGACAGCTCTGTGCATTAATCAGATGCAGTTAATACACCTCTCCTAGGCGGAAGGTTTATCCAAAACCACAGAGGAAAATGCCAATACCTTCCCTGTGTCAGTGCTGCCCTGCTGGACGACAGTGGTTATAGATGTCCACAATTTAAAATTCCTGTATGATACATGGACACTGAGCATGGACAAAAATTCTCCCTCAGGGGCACCATGGAGATGGTGTACTTTTTTTGCACATCAGCCTCACATATTCAATGGGAGTTTTCAACTTAATGTCAGTGGGGACTGATTGTCTAGCTTGCCCAGGCAACTTTGAAACCTCAGTCACAATCTAGGAGTCTCTGCGTGTTTTTGTGAGAGCCACATATTGACTGATGGCTTTGCTTAGGGCTTCCCTGACCTCTCTGTTTCTCAGGCTGTAGATGAGGGGATTCACCAGGGGGGTCAGGACCGTGTAGCAAAGCGACAGCACTTTATTTAAGACTCTCAGATTAGTGAGTGTCGGTAGAATGACGACACTCATCAGGGTCCCATAGAAAAGGGTCACCACGATGAGGTGGGAGGAGCAGGTGGAAAAGGCCTTTTGCCTCCCGGTGGTGGATGGGATTCGCAGGATGGTGGCGATGATGCAGATGTAGGATGTCAGGGTCAGCAGAAAAGGAGGCAGGGTGAATAGGAAGGAGAAGATGAAATCCAATATAACTATCAAGTGTGTGTCCCTGCAGGAGAGTTTGATCAATGGGATGGGGTCACAATAGTAATGGTCGATTTCATTGAGGCCACAGAATGCTGACTGGGACATGAAGTACATAAAGACGGCAATAGCCAAGCACCCATTTATCCATGTACCTGCAGCCAATTGGAGGGAAAACCTGGTGTTCATCAGTGCCGAATAGTGCAGGGGTTTGCAGATGGCTAAGTACCGATCATACGACATGGCTGCCAGGAGAGAGCACTCGGTGGCTGCCAAAGCACCGAAGAAATACAGCTGCGTGAGGCAGCCACTGACCGAGATGGCTCTGTCCCCAGTCAGGAGCCCGGCCAGCAGCCTGGGCAGGATGGTGGAGCTGTAGCAAGTCTCCAAACAGGACAAGTTCCCCAGGAAGAAGTACATGGGGCTATGGAGGTGCTGGTCAGCCACAATTAGAGTAACAATGAGGCTGTTCCCAGCCACGGTTGCCAGGTAGATCACTAGGAAGAGCAGGAAGAGAAGAATCTGCAGGTCCCGGAGCTCCCTAAATCCTAGAAGGATGAATTCCGTGATGACAGTTTGATTTCCCCAGTCTGTGTCTGCCATGGGTCGAGTCTAGGAACAAGAAATCCAACGGTGCAATGTAAGATCGTAGAGAGAAAAGATGATCAAGTGTCATGGATTCCTTCCATACATTTTCAGAGCTGCCCCCTGCTTCTCTTTCATGGCTACCCCTGAAATGTTAAGGTGAAATGCAGACATCAGCGCAAAGTGCCACAAGCCTCAGTCTGAGAACAGAACTTTGGTTTCCCCGCAGACTCGCCCTCTGAAACATCAGAACAACTATGATAACAACAATCGATTCCTCTGGTCGCCCAATCGGGCAGATCAGACTCTGATTGATCTTCTCTCTTATCCCAATTGCTGCCTTCCTGGTACTAAACAAAGACACTTCAAAGCATTTTCCACTCATGGCCATTTCCACAATCATGTGTTTTAGCAGGAATTCAAAATCAATACATGCGTCAACTCAAATCTTGGACTCAGATTTTGAATGCAGTCTAATATCCTTGGGCACTAATCCATTAGAATTTATGGAACGTCCTCTTACACTAGATGTTGGTACATGGGTCATTTCAGGGTGCTATAGGGAAAGGAATAATTATGTTTTCCTTCACAGGAAATGAGATTAGGTCAATACTTATGAAAGGGGATCAATTCCCCCTTAAAAAGCAACCTGTGGTACCTTAGAGACTGAGCAAAATATAGAGAATCATGAACTTTCGTGGGTTAGCCCTTCCTCAGATGAGTTGGAGTGGAAATAACAGATACCAAGGGAGATATATAACAACAGCAGAAGTACATGTCAGTTGTAAGGCCCATGTTAACGAGGCTAATTAAGTGGGCTGGATGTGTCCCACACATAGCTTTTGATGTCTCTCTTCAGGATGGATTTTAGGAAAGGGCAAAACCAGAGTACTGGGCACCCGGACTGAGTGTGACTCTCGCACCGTGTCACAGCTGAGGGCTGATATTACAGGAATGAGACGGGCACTGGGGAAGAAAGATGCCTCCCTTGGACTCATAAGCAGCCTGACGTGGTAGCCTGTGGTCTGGGCTAGTAATGTTTTATCACCACCCCCTTACTCCCTCATACAAACTCTCACTGAGCCAAATTCCCTATTGAGGCCAGTTTGCCGTAGCTCCTTTGGGGTCACTGGGCCACGTTCCCATCTGAGGACCTTTTCTAGACACGTACCTCAGTTTCCCCATTGTGAAACAGTGCGGCTAAGCCCAACTTGGGACTGCTGTGTGAAGGGAGACAGCAACTGCTATTATGCGAATGTTGTATGCAGAGCTGCAGCTTGTTGGTCCAGGATCCGAGAGCTGGTTAAGGAAACAGAGCTGAGGAAGAACTTTGTGTGCCTCAGAACCTTGCCTCTCTTACTACCAGAAGTCGGTCCCTAAAAGCTCTCACATCTCCCACCTTGTCTGGCCCATGTTCCCAAAGCACAGCTGTGCCCTGTCTGGAAGGTGCTCTAGAAATGCAGCCGGGAAGGTGGAGCTGACCTGTGATCACGGGGAACATGTGAAGCAATAAGCTCTTAGGTCTGTTTGGCCTCCAGGACCCAGGTTTCACCGCGGATGTTCTTCTCTCTCCTTTCTGCAGACACTGGAATTTCTCAGCGAAGAGACCTGCGCACCCCTGAGTGGAAGAGCTGCTGCCGTGATGTGTCTGAGAACAGGCTCTTCCCCCTGTTTGCGCAGCGCAGGCGTCTCCTCCTACTTCTACCCTTCTCTGGGGCAGGCTGCGTCTCCCTCGAGTGCCCCTCCGCGGAAGCTGAGCCTGGGGAGTTAGCGCTGGGTTCTCTGTGCAGACAGAGCAAACACCTGTCTGATGCAACCGACCTCCCCCACCCAGAGGAATTGTCTCTCTGCTCGATGAAGTCATCGCTCTGCGCAGCTGGCATGTCCCACAGCGCCCGCCGAACGAGGCTGAGCATTTTTCCCAATGCCACAAACAGGAAACCTGGTAAAATTGCTCTAATTCCAGTGAGTTCAGCAGCAACCAATCAGAGCTCTGCAGCAGATTCACAATAGCATTAAATACACTCAGCGCCCCCTGCCCCATTAAAAGGCCCCCTGCTCTGTCATCTGTCGGTTTGGCTTAGAAATGTGCGTCTGTCTCTCTGTCCGTCTGTGAGGCGATTTGTTCACGAACTCCTCCTAACCCAGGGGTGGGCAATACAATAGCGGCGGTTCACCAGTGTTAGCCCCTGGTGAGCCGCTGTTGCTCTATTACTTGCACCTCCGCATGTGCAGGCGCCCGCAGATTCCATTGGCCAGGAAGGGCGATCCGCAGCCAATGGGAGCTGTGGGCGTGTACCTGGGTACCTGCAGAGGTTAATACGGTACGGTGGGGGCCCGCCAGGGGCTAATGTTGGCAGGATGAATCTGGCCCATGGGCTGGGATTTGCCCATCCCTGTCTTAAATGGTAACAGTCACCAGTCAGCCACTGGCCCCAGAGTGGTGGCCTCCATGGAACCACCCTGGACAGCACAACCCCATTCCCTGGAGATGGGGGGGTCTGTGCTCCCCAAGCAGTTGCCGGAGGAAACACACTTACCAATGTTTGGGGTCAGAGAACTACCCCCTGCCAGTAGCCAGCAGCCGGGATAGCGGGGGAGGCTCGTGCATTTAGCTGCAGAGGCCCCAGGGTTGGATCATTGTGACCCGGGTCTGTCAGTGTTACGTTTGCTCCTGTGACTCTTCAGAGAGGAGGCCTGGGGCCGTGTAAGAGGGGACTGCTCCTGCAGGTTGCATCTGGGGCTCCCTATGGCCATGGCACTGAAGGTCCTTCAGGCGCTTCATTGAATGCAGCCATCTCAGAGAACTCCCCGCTGCTGAGCCACTGCTGTCCAGGGCTCAGCAAGGAGGGGCAATATTACAGTGTCAAAAGGCACTGGAGGGTCTGACTCCACCCCCAGCCAGAAATTCACTGTTCAGGGAAGGAAGTTCGGCCCGTTATAGCAGCGGGCCATGCAAATAGGGGTGAGAGATTCCTGTTTAAATCTCTTCCTTCCTCTGCCCAGGTTGCACCCGCAGAGACAATCCGCAGCCCCTGGGTCTGGGCAGTGACCAGCCAGTCCCCTGAGAACTTTCCCCTCCAGCACCAGGGACAATGGGACTTTGGGTCGCAGCTGCTTTCATTGTAGCAGCTTTGGAAGGTATTTTTTGCCCCTGATCGAACAACAGAACTAAGGCCTGTGACAATTCTCGCTGGTTTTATACCGGTTCTTCCAACGTCCCCTTTATTTGCAGGTGCCCGGTCCCAGGTGCAGCTGGTGGAGACCGGAGGGGATGTGAAGAAGCCCGGAGACTCTCTGCGCCTCTCCTGCAAAGCCTCCGGCTTCACCTTCAGCAGCTACTATATGGACTGGATGCGACAGGCTCCGGGGAAGGGGCTGGAGTGGGTGGCCCTGATCAGCAGCGGCAGTGGGAGCAGCGCGAACTACGCAGATGCAGTGACAGGCCGATTCACCATCTCCAGGGACAATCCCAACAACCTGCTGCACCTGCAAATGACCGGCCTGAAGCGCGAGGACACCGCCCGCTATTACTGTGTCAAACACACCCAGTGACACGAACCCTGCGGCTGCTCGTGCACAAACCAGAGCTGCGGAACTTCCCGCGTCTGCCGCACGGGGGCAGCAGAGACACGCGCCAAACAGCCCCGCCTGGAGCGCAAAGGAGCAAAGGCTCGTCATGATGGAATTCTCTGACGTCATGGATTTACTCGTGTGGAAGTTCCATCCGTTTTTCAGGGAGCTAAATGTCTGTTCTCGAGGAGCAGCCGAACAGCTCCGCTCTGCGCTCCCTTCACCAGCCAGGCGTGCGAGCCGTGCCTAGAGTGCAAGCACTTTCCCCTCCCTCCCTTAGCGTCTGGGGAATGGGATGAAAAGCCAACCGCGTCCCAGAGCGCGCAGCTAAGAACGCTCCCACAAGCGAGCCCTAAATTCCGCCCTTGCTGTGCCCAGCCAGTCCCCTGGTGGGGGGGAGGAGGGAAGGCGGGGCTCGAAAGCAGGAGGAAAAAGTGACTTGGGCTCCATTTCACTGTATTTTAACAGCTCTGGAAGGTACGTTATCAGCTGCTCAAACACAGGAGGGGGTGGGGATCTGGTGACATTTTATTCTGTCGTCTGACACCCACTGATGGAAAACTTGTCCGATGCGGCTGGGTCTTTCCCTGACCCTCCTTTTTTGCATTCGCCAGAACGAATTCCTATTTTCCTCCTCCTGGTAAGTTTAACTGACAGTCTCCCCTTTATTCCCTTCTCCCCAGGGGCCCGCTCGCAGGTGGTTCTGACCCAGTCGGGCCCAGCGCTGAAGAAGCCCGGAGAGGCCCATAAGCTGCAATGCGCCACCAGCGGGTTTGCTCTTAGCAGCTACTGGATGAGCTGGGTCAGGCAGCAGCCGGGGAAGGGGCTGGTGTCACTGGCTGCTTATGACGACGAGTCGAACACCAAGCACTGCGCCGCCTCAATGCAGGGCCGGTTCGCAGCCCCCAAGGACAGCGCCATCTTGTACCCGCGAACGAACAGCCCGAGAGCGGAGCACAGCGCCGCGTTACTGCGCCAGAGACAGACACTGAGAGGAAGAGAATCTGAGCTCGCACAAAAATCTCCCCCTGCAGTCTCGGGACACTTGACAACCACGAATGAACTTTACTCTCACAGCACCCTTGGGAGAGAGCGCAGTATCCCTCTCCACCGTGCTGCAGGAGGGGAAACTGAGGCACTGCCTGGCTTGTCCCAACAGGCAGCCTGTCCCAGAACGAGGCACGGAGCTCTGCTCTCTCGTTTCCAGTTCAGTGGTTCATCCACGATGCTCCCCTTCCATCTCTCACGTGAGGAATCTCGACTCCTGTCACTAGCTCTGACCAGGACAGACAGGACATTTCTAGGGATTTGAAGAACAGCAGAGTTGCTACAGCCCCTCCCACCGCGCGGCTGAAGGGATGTTAAACATGGTGCTTCAGGGCTGAAGTCAACCCCCCTCTACTGGAAATCAGAGCGAGATGTGACGGGGAAGCCAGGGGACCACGCCCTGCCCACTGCGGAGTTTCTCACTGGCTCTGGCGCTTCTGTCACTGGTCACTGTACCGGAGCTGCTCTGGGACTAGAGGGAACGAGGGTCCGACCCGTGGGGCGGTGACCATGCTCCTGTGTCCGCCTGCCCCGGGCTAATTCTCTGTGGGTGGATCTGAGATGTCGGTTCCGGGCCAGGGCTGGATTCTCCCCTTTGTGCCTGGGGATGACACGTCCCCTCTGAGCCAGAGTCGCCCCCGGTGGCCCCTTTGTACCCCCGCTGTATCCCCGCTGGGTGAGACCCGCAAGCAAATCCCTGCCCCGGGGCTTCCTCTGTAACACTGACCGCTGGTTCTAGGAGCCTCAGTCTCTCCCCAGTCACAGGCCCGCCCGCCCCGGCCCGCGGGGCGCAGTGTCTCTCTCGATCCCAGGCAATGAAGCGCCTGGTGCTTTTCCTTGCCCTAGTGGCCGCCCCGGGCGGTGAGTGGCTGCTGCAGGGGCCGGGAAACACACAGCGAGGGGGCTGATCGGATTCATCGCCGCGATGTTTTGTTTTCCCCGCAGGTGTCCGCTCCCAGGTGCAGCTGGTCCAGTCCGGTCCCGGGGCGGTGCAGCCCGGACAGACCCTGACCCTGAGCTGCGCCATCAGCGGTGACTCTGTCACTAGTAATTGGTGGGAGTGGGTCCGGCAGGCTCCCGGGGAAAGGTTGCAGTGGATGGGACAGATCCGCTGGAGCGGCTCCAACTGGGGCACGTACTACGGCCCGGCTTTCCAGAGCCGCGCCACGCTCAGTGCGGACACCGCCAAGAGCCAGTTCTCGCTGCAGCTCCGCGCGCTGACAGCTGCGGACACCGCCACCTATTACTGCGCCAGGGCCACAGTGACACAGAGCAACGCAGGGCCCGGCACAGAACAGGGGAAGCGGCTCCCGAGCAGCGAGGCCTTGTTCTCTGGTGTCCCCCGAGCAGGTCAATAGACACAGAACAGGCCGCAGCGAACGGAGACACGGGAAGGGACGCGCGGCAGCTATGCCTAGTGGCTAGAGCAGAGCCCCGGGCAACAAGACACCTGAGTTCCCTTCTGCCGTTGCGCTGCAGGGTCACTATGGACAAGCCAGTTTCCTTCCCTGCTTCTGCTTCCCCGCTCAGCCTGCGATTCTCACAGGGCAGTTTTCCTTTGCCATTAAACAATAGGAACGTGTCACTGAGTTGCCTTCCCTTAAGGCCCTCTCCCGCGTGTCGCTGTGTCCCGGAGAGGGAGGCGAAGGCGCAGGGGATGATTGGGGGAAGGTCTAGGACCGGTAGCAGACAAAGCTGGCGCATCCTCGCAGAAAACGCAGGCCCTTCAGGAACGTAAACATGAAAATATTTCTGATTTTGGGGGACAACGAAGCCCTGTTGTCTTGAAAGCGCGGAAAATCAAAAAAGAATAAGGATTTTCAGCAGAAAATGACATCTGACAAACCAAAACTATTTCAGGTGTTTTGTGATCACATTCCAGTGATTTTTTTGGCACGAGACCCAAACGTTAAATTTTTGCTCTAAAATATTGGCACTTCCGTTTCCTAACCATATCTATATCTCGAAATGTTTCGAAAGAAGTAGACACCTCTGTGGGGAAATGTTTGATTTTCCCTTCAGATTCTGTGGTTTTAGCTCAGTGACCAAAAAAAAAATCTAAGTGTTTCACACATGCTCCTCCCCATTTTCGGTAACCGGGTTTGGTTCTTTAAAGGATTTGAAACCACAGAGAGAGGAATACTTCTTTTTAGGGTTAAACAAAGATTATTTATTTTTTCTATTTACTTTATAATTAATTTTCCATTTAAATCAATTCATTATTTTTGATTCTTTTAAGACAATATAATATACAAAAAAAAAAAAGTAGAAAAACAGTACAGTTAAAAATAACAAGAAATAATAACTTCTCCTACTGATATACCCTCCTGAGTTACCTTTAAGAAATTTATGGAGTTAACAGTTATATAATACTCACGTTAAGAAAGATAGAAGCATTGCTTAGATTCAGGAGATATTCTTTTCTTTATGTTTTTCCTTTCTTTGGATTTTTCGTTGCAACTTACGACCGGTATTTGTTCCCCTTTCAGAGCTTATTTGTTCCCCTTTCGGAGCTTATGTACGGCAGCGAGATTCAGCGCCGGGGAGGGAGCCCTGGTTGATCAGACCTGGCTTTTCGGATTCGCAACCCGTCCGCTCGTGGTCTGTTTCAGCCCACCTTATATACCCTGTTTCGGTATTTTGGTATCCTCCACTCGCCTGACAATTGCTGATGTTAGATTTTTGTTGTCTCATTCTGCCCTTACAAAAAACTTTCGTCTGCTCCATTTGGGGTAATCAGCACTTTGTTGCATACTGCTGTCTGAGTTACTTACTTCCCTAAAAGCGGGGTTATTGTTGGTCAACCAATCAAATTTTGTTTTTATTTTTATCTCCTGTATCTGACTGTGCTGCCTTTCCTTTCCACTTAACAATTAAACTGGTGCTCATTTGACATATTCTGGGTAGGCCTCAATACCTTCCTTTCACACCCATCAGAATACTGATGGAACATAATAGCGGATATTTAGCAGAATTGCAAATCTTAACTCCATTCCAGGCCACGGGTGGGCGATAAAGCGGCAGCGGTTCACCAGGGTTTCCCTCTACTGGGTAGTGATAGAAATGTAGCCGTGTTAGTCTGGGGTAGCTGAAGCAAAATGCAGGACAATGTAGCACTTTAAAGACTAACA
The DNA here is from genome assembly GCF_049634645.1 of Pelodiscus sinensis. NCBI lineage: Eukaryota > Metazoa > Chordata > Testudines > Trionychidae > Pelodiscus > Pelodiscus sinensis. The sequence continues at coordinate 6,505,038 of NC_134740.1, read as the reverse complement.
AGCCTCTGCTGGGCTGCTGCCATATTTGCCCTCGTCTCCGCACTTACTGGCAACGAGGATCCGTGGCCAGCGGGAGCTGTGATTTGTCCTTTACAGCCATGGCCAGGCCATTAGTCAGCAAGTGCTGCTGGAAAATGGGATTAAATTGCCCACGTAGAGGGATCGTATCCGGAGTCCAAAGCTTCCCTTTGATGGGATCCGGTGAACACGAATTGACTCTTGATCACACGCTGGGACATGCAGGGGAGTGTGACTCTGCTTCCCACCACACACCGCTTCCTACCTACTGCTCTGCTCGGTTTATACCCGCCCTAGAAAACCCGCGTGCAAATCCCTGCCCGGGACTGCCTGGTTAAATGCCCGCGCCTGGTACCAGGAGACGCAGTCTCTGCCAGACACAGACCTGCCCTGCCCTGCCCGCTGGGGAGTTTCCCTCAGTGCCCGGGAACGAGAATGGAACCTCTGCTGCTTTTCCTCGCCCTGCTCGCCGCCCCCAGCAGTGAGTGTCCGTGGGGCACGTGGGGGAATTAGCGTCCCACAGAGAGACATTCAATTGCTAAACCGTCCTTCGCTTTCTTTCCCTTTCCCCAGGTGCGGCTGGTCCAGTCCGGTCCGGGAGCGGTGAAGTCCGGGGAGACCCTTAGTCTGACCTGCGCTGGCTCCGGGTTTTCTATCGCTACTCCGCTTTACACGTGGAACTGGATCCGGCAGCGCCCCGGGAAGGGGCTGGAGTGGGCGGGGCGGGTGTATCTGTAAGGCGGGGAGACAAGCTACGGCCGGTCTCTCCAGGGCCGAGTCACCATCTCTGCGGACACCGCCAGGAACCAGGTCTCAATGCAGCTCCGCTCGCTGACAGCTGCAGACAGCGCCCCCTAGTGCTGCGTCAGAGAGATTCACAGTGGCACAGAGCGCAGCGCGGGCCTGGCACAAAAAGGGAAGCGGGTTTCATATACAAATGGGGGGGGGGAGTTGATGCCCAGGACTTACACTGATTGGGGCTAGTGGATAAATCCAAGTTTATTCGGTATCAGCCATCAGGTCCCCGAACGCTCCAGCAGTGCGCGATTTTCTCTGCTTAAACAATTAGCAGGGCAGGGCATTTTTGTTCCCCAGAGGGGCATTTAGACAATGGGAGCAAAAACTACCAGGCACCACTGGAAGTTGAACCCAGGATCTCCTGTTTACGAAACAGACGCTTTAGCCAGCTGAGCCATGGCGCCCGCCTCAAAAGCAGCTTTTCAAATTGTCCGAGACAAAACCTTCACACCCCATAGTAAAGCCATCCCCCGCTTCCCTCAGCACTTCCACGCCTACTCGAAGAGAAATCCGAATTTACCCACCAGGAGCTCTCAATGGGCCGCTTCTGAAGGTATTTGAAGTCCCTGCAGCTTCTTTTGTCACTACTCTAAGAAGCCCTAAGCACCTGCTCTTGCAACCTTAGGGGAGACATGGAAATGAGGTCTCTTCACACAGCAAACAAAGGGAGTTTCGAGTCTTCTCTCCTGCTTTCCATATAGAGCTATTCTCAGCGACCGCCCCCTACCGCAGTGCTGCTTCCTCGCACAAATCCCGTCACACCGCATCCTTGGGAAAGGAGAAATCTCCGCAGAGGCGCCTCCTCGCTTGCGCCCGCCTCTGGGATCATCAATTCTCGTTCCTGTGGCAAAGCCACAAAGGTCTCTGAGATCGCTCCTGTCCCACATGGCTGTTGCGACGCTCTCCCTGTGAGGTCACTGACTCCCTATCTGCCTTCAGCCAATGAGCTGAGGAGGTGGAAAAGGCCCTTGTGACGTCACTGTCACAGCCCCGCTGCCTTGCCGGGCTCATGTCCTACCGCTGGCCACCCCCCATCGCATGTTTGAGCTGCTCCCCCGTGTGACCCCCGACTCAGAGGAGACTCTAAACGGACACGTCAGTGCAGGGAGGGGGTAGAGATTGCCGGGCCAATGTGAGGTTATTTCGCCAAGAAATTCCCGGGGTGCACCCCTGCCCCTCCTGCAAATGTCCCAGCTCTGACTTCCAGAGAGAGGAAGCGGGTCCATTTCCCCCAGTGACTCTGCCCCTGCCCCTGCAATCGCAGCCTCGGGAACACTGGATAATCCGTGACACCCCCCGGAGAGCAGCGCCCTGCGCTCGGGGATCCCTCCGGGTCCCTTCCACTCCTACGACTCTCTACCGCAGCGTCCATGAGGCACAACCTAATCCCCCGACTCCCCTTCGATAAACCGGTTTGTCCCTCTCTGGGGTGGAAACCAGCCTCTCTCCCTGCAGCTACAGTTCCTCCCCCAACTTCCCTGTCTCTGGGCACCAACTGGGCATTGTCTGTGTCTGTGTCCATGGCAAGTGCCCGGCACATTGTGGAGCAGCCCGCGAGCCAAGAAAGAGACACCCCCGGTAACAAGGGGCTTCCCATTCAGATGAGGCGTTAGGACACTCCCGTCCACCAGACAGCGCTCCCCGCACAGGGTCCCTCCCCCTGCGAATGTATCCCCTACAACAGGAAACCCCACCTGCAAATCCCTGACCACAGGCGGCTCCTGGGTCCTAGTGCTAGTGGGTTTCCTGCTCCCTCCGAACTGCCTCTACAGCCCGCTCCTGCCACTCCCTGTCCGCTGAGCTGAGCGCCCGGCCTCTCTGGGGTGTGACGGGGACATCTCCATGTACTGAGCGCTCCCTCCCAACCCCGCCGAGAGGAGCAGGGAGTTACCGCTACAGCAGCCTGTGCGGGAAACACCGACAGTCACCTGGCGCCCTGTGCTGTGAGTTTGTAGATTCTTAAGGTGTCAACAGGAGGAAAAGGACGTGGGCATCCGTGTGCAGGAGGGGGAGAAAAGACCGTCAGCCTCGCAGAATCGGTCATTTCACCTCAACGAATCAAGAATTGTAATGTTGTTTAAATGTACTCAGACCCCCTACTCCTAGCCTGTTTCTGCACCCCAGTTCCCTCCCAGATCCTGCACCCCATTCCTATCCTACCTGCATCCCTGTCTGTGCACTTTACCCCTCATTTTTGTCTCTACCCCAGAGCTTAAGGGGGAGTGCCATAAAATCCACTAATTCCAGAACCCCAGAAACGTAAATCTGGTCAATGCAAAGCCCTGAATCTCAGTCCCACCTGTCCCTTCCCGTTGCCTGTGGGGCTGGAGCACCAGAGGAGTGAGGTGTCTCAGTTGGGGCCACATCAGTGAGCTTTGGGGGGTTTGGAGGAGGGTTTTTTTAAACTTCTCACTTGTGTGGTCCCCAAATGACTTTTTTGTGGATCAGTGACCCGCGACCCAAAAAGGGATCCCCACCCCTGCTATAAATAAGGAAAACATTAAAACCTGTAGTGTTGGACATAATATTTTACTTTATTTAAAATGAAGTTTGATAAACTAACATGGCCTCTCAAGGGAGACGCGAGTTCAAATCCCACCCCTGGCTCTCCCTTTGTTTTCTATTTGCACAAGTGACCTCATTTCCATGGCTCCTCTGACTTTGTAAGAGCGCTTGCTAAAGATTAATCTCAGACTAGTGGCAAGAAAAGGAAATTCAAATATTTTCAGACACTGCCCAGTCGGGGCAGGTAAATTCCGGTGCATTCTCCAGGAGGAAGTTGGCCTTGCTTGGGATTTGGCAGGTTCAGGGGAGGGAGAAGGGAGCAGCGCAGCTTCTGGAATGTGAGGCTCTTAGTCTCGGGGTTTGGGCTTGATTCCTGCTTGATTCGGTTTAGTCGCTTCCAGAGGCACAGAATTAAAACTGGAGCAGTCAGGCTGGGAGGCAGCTAAAGCCAAGAGCCCGGTTCCATTGTGTCAGTGTCCTGCAGGGGGTCTCAGATCTAATCTCTCAGTTTCCGTCCTAACAATACTATCGGCTTCAGTGACTTTTTCCTGCAATAATCGCATTCACCTGCCAGCCACAGACTGGGGGCTGCTGGCTACGGTGACACCAGCTGACCAGTGGGGGGGAGGGGGAGGGGGAGGGCTCAGCAACTGAACATATGGAACAATTCTCCTATTCTTTAAAAAAAGAGTCAGGAAATCTTCAGGGGACTTAACTACAGGACTCTCCCGTTCAAAACGGGACGGATGGGCACCCTATTTACAGGAAATGTATTATAGTGCGGGGGGGGGGGGGGATAAACGCAGGTGAATGCGGCAGGCAGCGCAGCCAGTAGAACAGGAAGCAGCCTGTGTGTGGTAGAGGGGTCAGCGTGCGGCGGTGAGACAAAGGTTTGTGTCACCCCTCCCCATGGGCACCATAAAGAAGGATTCCTAAGGGGTGGGGTTTGTCACCCCGTTCAGTCTGCGGTGCTGACGGCCCAGATCCTGACACCTGCTGCGGGGCTGAAATGTTGATCCCTGGTGGCCCCTTCCATGCTGAATTTCCAGCGCCTCCCAGGCTGAAACTCCGAACCCGGTGCAACCCCCTGAGTTTCCAGCACCTCCCCAGACTGTAGCCGTAATCCGCAGTGCCCGCTGAAGTCCCAGCACCCCACACCGCAGACTGAAATCCTCATCTATGATGCCCCCCTGAACCCCCAGCACACACACATGCGGTCCAAGCTGGGAGTGACAAGCCTCCAGAGCCCGTGGGCAGAGTTGCGGGGCTCTCTAGCAAGTGCAGCGCAGTCCCCGGGAGAGCCCCCCAGCTCTTTGGCTCCCTACTCCCGGCCAGGTCAGAGGCAGGCGCACAAGCCATGGGAATCACTCTCCGTGCCTAGTAAAATCTGCTGTAGGAAAAGTGCCGCGTGTTTATCAGCAGGTGGCGCTTTTGCTGCAAAGGGACGGACTACCCCAAGGAAGAACCCCCTGCCCGCACATAGGTCGATGCCCTCCCAAAAGGGCTTTCGGAGCCAGGCCATTGGCTCCCATATCACGTGGCAAGTGCCAGTCTCTCAATTCCTGTGTGAGGAAACAAAGTCACCGCCGGCTTTATTCCTTCCAGGGGTCCAAAAGTGTCAGGATCGTCCCTGTGCCCGGCGCTGCACAGACACCCAGGCCGGATCAGTCTGACTCGGAGACCCAGAAAAAGTCAAGCGCAACCCTCGAAGGAGCAGGGTGGGGCTCTTATGAACAACGGGATATGCAAATGAGGGAGTCAGCGTCCCGTTTAAATCTGTCCCTCCCTGTGCCCAGGCTGCACCAACAGGGACAACCCACAGCCCCCTGTGTCTGGGCAGTGACCAGCCAATCCTGCACCGACCCATAATCCGTCCTCAGAGAACTTTCCCCGCTAGCGCCAGGGAACATGAACTTTGTCATCCTGCTATGTTCCGCTGTAGCGGTGTGGAAAGGTATTTTCTTCTTCTGAATAACGGGAGGAGAAAATTAAGTTTCTCTGGAGTAGAGACCAATATTTATAACCGGTCTGTTTCCCCAGGTGCCCGGTCCCAGGTCCTGGTGGAGTCCGGAGGGGATGTGAAGAAGCTCGGAGACTCTCTGCGCCTCTCCTGCAAAGCCTCCGGCTTCACCTTCAGCAGTCCTTGGATGGTCTGGGTCCGGCAGGCTCCCGGCAAGGGGCTGGAGTGGGTCGCTTATATCAGTGGCAAGGGGGATGAAATAGATTACCTTAATGCCGTGAAAGGCCGATTTATCATCTCCAGGGACAATTCCAATAACCTGCTCTACCTGCAAATGACCCGCCTGAAGCCCGAGGACACCGCCCGCTATTACTGTGCGAGAGTCACAGCGACACGAAACCTATTGATGCTCCTGCAAAAACCCAGGCTGCAGAACCCGCGGCCGCCACGCGGGGGCAGCAGAGACACGAACAACCGGGCGCTGGGCACAGAGCGGGGAACAAGTTCTGTGGATGAAAGACAAACTCATTGGGGGATTTTAACTCTTTCGTTGCCTAGCAACGCCCCCGCTTGCGTCACGAGGTCCCGCTGGGCCTGCGGGCCAGACATCGCTGTCTGCCTCATCCAGTCCACTTGAGGCGGGAGCCCCGTTCCTACGGCCCGGCTCGCCTTGCAGATCGGGCCCTTTCACTGGTGTAAATCGTGGTTAGTGGGACTCGTCCCCACGTGGCTGCTTCGCTCTCCCCCACCCAGTCCCACGGACCCGGCCCAGCAGCTTTTCGGAGGGGGCTTCTTGGCTTAGCTGGTTAAAACACCTGCCGTGTAAACAGGGGATCCTGGGCTCAACTCCCAGTGGTGCCCTGGGCCGTTGCTGTTCTCAGCTCCTGCTTTCTTATGTCCCTCTGGTTTGTTAAGGAAAAGGCTGATTGGGGGGAGCATTGGACAGAAAGAAACCACAAACCTGGAGCTGGTGAGGAGGCTGCTGGGACTGGCACGGGCAAGGCTCTGACTGCACGTGCTGGGACAGGAAAGCCAAGCTCCAAGCTCTTGTGATTCCCCGGGGGGTATCAGCGCCCAGACACCCTGAGAGGCAACCTCTGCAGATCGGGCAGCAATGGAGAGTTACTCTCCTCTCGTCTCCCTCTGGATGGTTAATGACAACGCACGGAGCGTGGGAGAAAAGTCCCAGAGGGCGGCACCAGGGTTAAGCCGGCCGGGTGAGGTGGAGAGGAGGGATGCTGCTCCCGGTGACCCCTGGACAAATGCTCATTTCGGTTACTCTTTTCTAAACCTTTTCCAATTAAAAAAAAATCTGTTCTGCTGACAGGGGGCTGCCACCTCTCCGCCCCGTGTCCGAGACACTGGAGGACCATGATTCCTAGCAAGAGAAAACGGTATTTTGTGTTATCTTTCTTTTTGTGTTTCTATCTGCTGTGGTCCCCTGTACCTGCGGTGGCGCAGGTCAATACGGCGGTGTGGGGCCGGATCTGGCCCGCGGGCCGGTATTTGCCCAACCCCTGAGTAAGAGTCTCTCTCCCAACACACAGCTCCGCCGGCTGGAGGTGTCTCTGCCACTTCATCCCAACCGGGTGGACACTGGCATGGGACTCCCTGTCCCAGCGGGATCTGCGGAGTCTCAGTCAGGCCTTGTGCTCACAGCGTCCCCCCACCCCTCACAAAACCGTCCCCCTCCATTCCATGTGCGCTGAACTGCAAGCGGACACCTGCCCCTGAGGGCACGTCGCCCCGCACTGCGCGCTCAGCCCCTGGCCTCCCTTATAACCGCCTCGGAACCCGCATGCAAATCCCTGCCCGAGGGGTTCCAGTTAAATACCAGCCCCTGGTTCTAGGCGCCTCAGTCTCTGCCCAGACACAGACCTGCCCGGCCCTGCCCGATCCGGAGTTTCCCTCAGTGCCTGGGAACGAGAATGGAACCTCTGCTGCTTTTCCTCGCCCTGCTCGCCGCCCCCCGCTGTGAGTGTCTGTGGGGCACGTGGGGGAATCAGGGACACACACACACACACACACACACACACACACACACACACTGTCTGGCTAATTCCTTCCTTAATTTGTTTCCCTTTCCGCAGCTGTTCTCTCTCAGGTGCGGCTTGATCAGTTCGGCCCGACTGCAGCGAAGCCCGGAGAGACCCTGTGACGGCGCGTTGGGGGTTCCCCGTCTCCTGCACCCCGAAATGGCACAAACAGACTGCACCAGCCAGTGGAATTGAGGGTGGTTTATTGCTCCTCCAGCACAGCGCAGCACAGATGTAATCTGGTCACAGGAACTGGGCTAGGATGCCTCAGGCCCCCTTGAGATGGGGGAGACTGGGCCCCTTAACTCCAGCCCCTTCTCCTAGGCTCTCCTCCATGCCCTCCGACAGCCAGCAACCAACTCCCTAACTTCCAGCCCTGCCCCCCAGCCAGGGCAGCATCCACCTTCCTTTGTTCCTCTCCATGGGGGGTGTCTGGCCACTGGTTTGCATAGTGACTCATCCTGTTTTGCTGGGTCGTGGTACCCACGGCAGCCAGTGGGGGTTCCCCCAGAGCCAGCAGCATAGAAACCAGCCAGGTACCCCCCACTACGTCACAGACCCTCACTCTGAGATGCGCTGTCTATGGGGTCTCCATCACTGACAGCAACTACGGCTGGGACTGGCTCCGGCAGCCTGTCGGGAAAGGGCTGCAGTGGCTGGGGGGTATTTATCCGGCCGGCGGGAGCACAGGCTACTCCCCGGCTTTCCAGGGCCGGGTCACCATCTCTGCAGTCACCGACAATAACCAGGTCTCCCTGCAGCTCCGCTCGCTGACAGCTGCGGACACCGCCACCTATTACTGCGCTAGACACACAGTGACACGGCGCATAGCAAGGACCGGAACAAAAAGGGGAAGCCGTTCTCAGAGGCCTTAGGAAGCAAGAGCGGCTGGGCACTGGATCCATTTATGGGAGCAGGCGGGGAATTGAATCCAGTTTTGTCCCTGTGCCTTACAGAACACGAGTCATTGCCCGCAGCTGGGACAGGACACACGCACACACACACACACACAGAGAGCACAGAGACACACTCAAGTCTCCTTTCCTCTTCTGAAGCAGTAGCCACCATAGTGAGCCTGTTTATCCTGATTTTCCCCTCACACACACAGGTGTAAATCAAGACTAACACCACTGATGTCCATGCAGTTACACTGTTGCAAAACGGGTGTACTCAACAGAAGGGTCAGTCCTTTTATATTTGACTGATCACTTTCCTTGAGCATTTTCCTGTCTTGTTTTCATGCCCACCTAACGCATTTCGACCCTAGTTTGTTTCCCAGAAGGACGGACACACACACACACACACACACACACACAGAGAGAGAGAGAGAGAGAGAGAGAGAGAGAGAGAGAGAGAGAGAGAGAGAGAGAGAGATTCATTCATGGACTCGCCCAAAGTGACTCCAATATGAATAAAATAGGTAAAATCGGGCTTTAAACTAGACAGACTTTGGGACATTTCTCGTATCACGTGCTCTGTCCGGGACACGCTCTGCCTAGTGCCTCACAATGGGCTGTCCCAAAGCTCTGTGTAAACTCAAAATCAGTCTCAACGTGGGTCTGCTCCTCCGACCTGCCATGGGGAGTGTGTCACACGGACAGCCATGGGGAGAGGGCCCGAGCACAGAGGCCCACACGCGGCGGGCGGGGGCGCTCTCGGGCGCGGAGGGGCGCACAGACCCTCAGGGAAACACTCTCGGCGCTTGCAGTAGGGGGCGGCGGGCTGAGCAGGCGGTACCTGGGAACACTCCCTGTGGGCAGCTTGACCAGCGATCCTCGGGGAAACCCGCTGGTCCGTGCGCTGCTGGGGCTCGGGTCAGGCGGTCCTAGAGGTGCCGTCGGGACTCAATAGCCATGAGGCGATTCACTTGCCACTGACACAAACTACAAACTGCTGCTCCCCCTGCCTGTTAACTCGGGGGTTCCCCAGGGTGCAGTCAAAGCTCTTCATGGCACGAACCCCAACGCTGCATTGTCCCTTCTGGTCTCCATTTCCTCCTGCCTCCTGGCACCTGTTTATCCGTAGCCCCTGCCCAATGCCCAGGTCTCTCCACCGCTTTCCCTGTTGGCTCTGTCGGCGCGGCAAGGCATGAGTTAACAGAAAGGAATCACCTTCCCCTTCACATCCTCTCAGCGGCTCATTTCCACCGGGGAGGATGTTTCTGCGCTTTGGTTTAATCTCTGTCATCTCTATTCTCAGGAGCCGCAGCTGGAGGGCACCAAACCCCGCTAAGCCCTGTCCTCAGGGGAAAGGCTTTTCCTACCGCCTGTGACCGCCCCATCCCAGGCCGGACGCGATGACGAGTTGCAGGTGGCTCCGCCAGACAGCGCTCCCCTTAGACGTCCCTTTGTCACCTTATATCCGCTGGGTGCGACCCGCATGCAAATCCCGGCCCAGGCCTTGCTGCTTAAATACAAACCCGGGTTCTTCGAGCCTCAGTCTTTGCCCAGACACAAGAATGGAACCTCTGCTGCTTTTCCTTGCCCTGCTCCCCACCCCCCGCTGTCAGTGTGGAGGAGACGGGGAAGGGAAGAAGGGGGAGGGGGAATCAGGGACAGAACCGTGGGTTGGTTCAGTGGCTAATTCTTTCGTCCTTTTGTTTCCCTTTCCCCAAGTGTCCGCTCCCAGGCGCAGCTGGTCCAGTCGGGCCCAGGGACTGTGAAGCCTGGAGAGACCCTCACCCTGAGCTGCGCTGTCTCGGGTGTGTCCGTCACTGGCAGCAGCTACATATGGAACTGGATCCGGCAGCTCCCCGAGAAAGGGTTGGAGTGGGTGGGGGCTTTGTATCCAGCTTTCGGGGAAAGCACCGACGTCCTGTCTGTCCAAGGCAGAGTCACTATCTCTGGGGACACCGCCAAGAACTAGGCGAGCGGAGCCCCTCAGAGATCAGGACACGCTCGGGGATGGATGCGAACAGCCCACACGCTCCTGTCGGGCAGTGACCCGGGCGGGGCAATTGTCTGTCAGAGGAGAACACAGAGCGCAGGGACAGTCTGAGTCCCGGGTCTTTATTCCCGCGCGGTACAAGGGGTCTGGGAAGGACCATCCCCGCCCCCCGCTAAACGAGAAAGTCTAAATGATACAAACGGCAGAAACTCGCCCTGCCTCGTGCGCACTGGGGTGAGGCGGCTGGGCTCGGAGTCAGTCGCAGGGATTGGTTCCTGACTCTGTCACTCTCCTGTTCCTGGGAGAGCGCCTGTCAGATCTGTGCCTCTTTATCTCCCCGCCCCCCTTCCTTCTGGGGAGGGGCTGCAAAGCTGAACAAAGATTCTGGATTCTCAATTCGTGTCCATTTGGGCACCTGAACTTTGGATATGGAACCCAGAGAGCGACTCGGCCCGGGGCTAAGGACACTCTCTGGAGCTGGGGGGGACTCAAATCCCTGTTCTAATGGGTCCGTCTGGCAGCTCTGGGCGAGAAGGGCCCTGCCCCCTGAACGTTTCCGGCTGGCCCAGGCTGGGAGCTGGGGAGACGGGCGAGAGCAGGGGGCGATGTGTGGGGGACACAGGGACACATGCCCCCAGTGCCCTGGCAGAACGGGCAAGGGGCAGGCCCCGGATACTGGCGCGCCGGGTAGCTAGCGGATGGGCCTGGCACCCGCAGCAGGGGACACCCCAGCACTCACTGGCCGCGGCGGGAGTAGCAGAGCAACGCGCCTCCAGCTCCCCCGGTGACTGGTTCCGGGGAGGGGACAGGGTCACACCAGTGGGAAACGGAGCGAGCTGGGGCCACGCGGCTCTGTTTAACCGCCCAGGCCAGGAAGATCCCGAGCGTGTTCCCAGGGGCGCCCCGTCCCGCTGCGCCTCTTTCTCCCCCGTCCTGCTACTTTCCCTTAACCCCCCCGCCCCTCGGGCAGCACTTGAGAGAGGGTCCTGGGTCTGTCTGCCGGCCGCTGAGCAGCTAAAGGGGCGGGTCTGGCTGGACAGGGGAGAGTGTGGACCAAGGGCAGTCAGGGGTGTGGCCCATCCGGAGGGGCGGAGCCGCGTGTGCACATATGCAGATGTGTGTGCGAGCGGAGCACTGTGGGAGTGGGAGCGGGCTGACGAGCGGGGCTCTAATTTGCAAGCGGGGCTCTGGGTGGAGTCTGGGGACAGGGGAGGGGCAGCTGACAGTAGCGGGAAGCGGTGCCGGCGGGGTTGGTTGGAGGTGGAGGTGGGAGCCACCGTGATGTGAGAGTTCGGGGCGCTTGAGGGCTGGCGGGGGCTCTGGGACAAGAGTTTATACTTACCTGGCAGGGGAAATACCACGCTCAGGAAGGTGGGTTTTCCAGGGTGAGACCCGCCCATTGCACTGCGGGTGCGCTGACTCCTGCGATTTCCTCGAATAGAGGAAACTCGACTGCACAATTTGTGGTAGTGGGGGACTGCGTGCGCGCTTTCCCCTGGTATAGTTGTTGAAAAAAAGACGATCCTGTTTTTGCAATGAAAAATTAAGCGACAGATTCCCCAAAAACCATTCCCTTCAGTGTGTAAATCAGAGTTAATGTTTGACGCTAGGAATTGTATTCGCTCAGCTTTGGAAGTTTATCATTCTGTTAAGTATGATCAGTTTATTTCCCCGCGGGGTTGGGCTTGTGTGACGTAGTGGGGGTACTTGCTGGGCTGTGGTGACCTCTGCTGTCTGGAGCAAGACCCAGCAGGGAAAACCTCATTATGCAAAGGTGACTCCATACCGGTTGAACCAGCCAACCCCCCATGGGGAGAAACAAAGGGAGGTGGAATGCTGCCCTGGCTGGGGGCAGGGCTTGGAGAGGGGGGGTTAGTTTCTGTCTGGAAAGCAGGGAAGAAGGAACTGGGGAGGGGGCTGGGATCCCCCCATCTCAAGGGGGCACTGAGGCCTCTTAGCCCCAGTTCCTGTAACCAGATTACATCTGTGCTATGCTGTATCAGAAGCAATAAACCACCCTCAATTCTACTGGCTGGTGCAGTCTGTTTGTGCCATTTCGGGGTGCAGGAGACGGGGGACCCCCCAACGCGCCGTCACAGCCTGAGACCAAGAATGGAACCTCTGCTGCTTTTCCTTGCCCTGCTCGCCGCCCCCAGCTGTGAGTGTCCGGGGGGATGAAGGGGAACTAGGAACAGAGCAACCTGGATTGGTTCGGGGGTTACTATTGTCTTGGCTTGTTTTCTCCTTTCCTAGGTGTCCTCGGTCAGGCGCGACTGGTCCAGTCCGGCTCGGGGGCGGCGAAACCCGGAGAGACCCTCACCCTGAGCTGCGCTGTCTCTGATACTGTGGATAGCGGCGCTGGCTGGAACTGGATCATGCAGCCTGCAGGGAAGGGGCTGGAGTGCATGGGGCAGAGGTGCTATGACAGCAAAAACGAGGATTGGGAAACTGCCTACGCCCCCTCCCCCCAGGGCCGAGTCACCATCTCTGCAGACACCGCCAGGAACCAGGTCTGGCTGCCGCTCCGCGCGCTGACCCCTACAGACAGCGCCCCCTAGTGCTGTGCCAGAGACACAGTGACACAGGGCAGAGCCGGGCCCGCTCTAACAAGGCGAAGCGGGTTTTCAACAGTGCAGAGACCTGGGGACTGGGCCATTGGTCACACTGGGGGGCGGGGCTCTGGCTGTCAGTCTCCATTGCCTTTACCGGGGGTTGTTGCTCACAAAGCTCACGTGTATGTGCCGGACTCAGGGTCCAGCCACCCCACGAGAATGGCCCGGCTCAGAGTCACGTAACATTTCCCGATCCCCTCCCAGCCCTCCAAGGCACCGCCTCTGCGCCCCTGCGCCCACCAGTGTGAAGCGCTCGGAGCCCATTTAAAGTGTCACAAACCCTCCTGGCCAGCGTGTGGTTATGGGGAAAGAACAGCGGGCAAACCTTCCAGAAACGGAGCCTCTTGTCCTTGGGAATACCAGGCCGAGATTTGCAAACTTCTCCTGGGGATATGGGCGCCAAGGACCCTCTCCCTTAATAAGGCAATAGAAACATTTAACCGCCCACTTCGCTACCTACCTGTGCCTCCAACTGATAATCAATAACCAATAAGCGGAGGTCAATAATGCATCAGGGGTAAGTGTTTGCGGGTTGGAACAGGGAAGGGTGCGGAATAACTGGAGTTCCAGGGCCCAAAACTCGATTTCTTCGGCGCCTGCTTTGCTCACACAAATAAACCAGACACTAATGGGACAGACTGGAGCGGGGTGAGAGAGTTTAATTCCCTGCGGGCTTTCGTGTTTTCCTCCTTTGCAGCGACGGAGCAAAGTGTGTGAGAGAGAGACAGAGAGAGAAGGTCCAGGAAGGGCACAGGGAGGCAGAGGGGCCTTTTGATCGGCTCCTTCTAGCTCCTCCCTTGGGCGCTGCCTCGTTATGCAAATCCCCGCGCCGGGCTCTGGGCTAAAGTATCGGCCCCGGGGTAGAGCACAACCACCGTGTCCCCATCCGCCGAGCTGCCTCCTCCTCGTGCACCATGAACTCCCCGCTCCTCCCGCTGCTCCTCCTGGCCCTGGCCCCAGGTGAGTCACGGCTGGAGGCAGTGGGAAGCAGCGCGGGTTGGGGGAGGAGGCAGCTGAGTTGGAGTCTGACCGATCCCTGCTTTTCCCAGGTGCCTGGTCTCAGCTGCAGCTCCAGGAGTCCGGCCCGGGCGCGGTGAAGCCCGGAGAGACCCTCACACTCACCTGCTCTGTCACCGGGGGCACCGTCACAAGCAGCTACTGGTGGAACTGGATACGGCAGGCTCCGGGCCAGGGGCTGGAGTGGATGGGATTATGGACCGGGAGCACGAGCTACAACCCGTCCCTGCAAGGCCGCATCGCCATCACCGTGGATTCTTCCAGCACCAAGTATTATCTGCGGCTCAGCGCGCTGACAGCTGCAGACACCGCCACGTATTTCTGTGCCACACGCTACACAGTGACACAGAACGAAGCAGGGATCGGCACAAAAAGGGGAAGCGGATTCTGAGCAGGGCAGTGAAGCGAGAGCAGCTGGGAGAGCTGAGCCTCCCCTCCCCACACTAACAGGGCTGAATTCTCCAGAAGGGAGCCACCCCACATCCTCCCCTCCCGCACACACACACACCGGCACGCAGAGGATACTGGAATGGGAACTCCCTGATATAAATCCTCTGTTCCTTAGAAAACAGACTCATGGGACTGGAAGGGGCCCAGAGCGGACATCCAATTCCGCTCCCTGCACTCCTCGCGGGGCTCAGTGTTATCCAGACTGTCCCTGAGACGTTCCCTTGGCCGCAGCTGGGGCTGGAATCAGCAAAACCCTTAATCCGGGTTAGATCCGGCAAAGAGCCAGCCTTTCATTCACACACACAACTGGTTTGGAATTCACTGCAGCCCGTCGGGGCTAGGCTTCTGGGTAAATCAGGCAGTGGCGGTGACAAGGGGAGCTGCTGTGCCCTGGGACACGGCTGAGCTCCGGACCTTGGTCAGGTGGGGACATGGAAGCGCAGACTAGGTTATTGTCAAGACGGCCGAGTGCTCTAAGGCACCAGACACAAGCGCGGGTGGTCTCGTCGCTAGAAAAAGATAAGAGTTCAAATCCCACCCCCGACGTGGCTTTTGTTTTCGATGTGGAGAAGCGACCTCATTTCACTGCCCCCCTCCCCCAAGCACTTCGGGCTTCCCTTAGAGTAGTGGCAAAAGAAGTTAGAGAGACTTCAAATATCTTCAGCCAGTTCAGGGCACTTGGATGGTGCATTCTGGTTTCTCTTCGAGTGGGTCTGGAAGTCGTGAGGGAAATGGGGAATGTCTGCACCTTGGAAACAGAATTCTCGGTCCATAAACTAGAACAGTTGAACACAGCTTCCCAACAGGGCGCGTGGCTTAGCCTGCTAAAAGGGCTTCCTCGTAAGCGGGAAATCCTGGTTTCGACTCCCAGAGGTGACTTCTTGTGGCCTTTACTCTTCTCTGCTCCCCTTTCCCAATGTCCTTCTGAGAAACAGAAGAGGCCTCCACTGGCCACCCAATTAATGGCTTGTTAAGCAAAAGTTTTATTGGAGAGGAGCATTGGGAAGAATGAAACTACAAGCCTGGAGCTGGTGAGGAGGCTGCTGGGACTGGCCTTGGCAAGGCGGGGCTCTGACTGCAAGTGCTGGGAGAGGAGAGCTACAGTCACATCCCTTGTGATTCCCTGGGGGTGTCAGCGCCCTGAGAGCGCAGCCTCTGCAGGTCGGGCAGAGATGGGGAGTTACTCTCCTCTCGCCTCCCTTTGGATGGTCAATGGCAACACATGGAGCGGTTGGGAGAAAAGTCCCATAGGGCAGCACCAGGGCTAAGCTGGCCAAGGCACCTGTCAGGCTAAGGGGGACAGGAAGGACGCAGCTCCCCCTGGTGCCTGGACAAATGTGTCTGCTCTTCCCACCATTTCCCCCGTCTCTTGAGGAATCAGACAGTTCTTCACGTGCCCAGCAGGGCAAGTATTGGCAAAAGATCGGGGCAGTTTTTTCCCACCAGACTCAGGAGGGGGCACCTAAGAAATTCGGCGACAAGGAAAAGGCCCCGTAACTCCGCTTGCCTGCATGGATCCTGCAGCCAGAGCAGGGAGCATTAAGCCCGGCAGGGCCAGATCTGGGCACAGGCGGGTCTTTCCAAAGGCCTTTTGCTCGCTGGGTGCAGAGTTCTGAGCGTTCGATGCCTGAAGCCCTGGAGGTCTCCTGCTCGGCATCTCCACCTTGTCCCAGGAAACATCTGCAGGGGCTGTTCAAAGGCTGGGAGGGGATCCCCGGGATGCTGCCTGAGCCATGGGCCACTGCTCCCTGAGTCCTCTCGCCCTGTGATGCTGTGACAAGCAGTAAATCACTGGCAGGTGTTGCCCTTGCACAGACACCTACACGTGGGGCCTCACCCGAGTCACATGAAAGCTTCTGCCAGCCACTCATCCACCAATTCCCTCAACTCTGCAGCCGGGCATGCTGGCACTGAACCATCTTCCTCTAGTCAGACGTGTGGTCAGGCTGGGTTGATTTCCCCTCCCCTTCATAATGGACTGGATTCCCAGCTTTTGACAAATGGCTAGGGACACTGTTCCTTCCCATCTTAGCTAATAGCCATTGATGGGCTTATCCTTCATGAGTTCATCTAGATCTTCCCCTCCCCCCCACCTTATTCAAGTCGTGGTCTCCACAAATTCCTCTGGCAAGGAGTTCCACAGTTTGATTGCACATTGCACAAATAAAGTTAGCGCCGTCACCTGTGAAGTCTCCAGTGTCTCTGTCAGGGATCGCTACTGGGCCTGGTTCCGGCAGCTCTCCGGGCAGGGCCGGAGTTGATCGGGTGCATCCACAGCGCTGCACAGGGAGGGACCACACAGCACAGCCCGGCTCTCCGGCCTCGTGTCACCTTCACCGGGGACACCTCGCCGGACAAAGTTTATCTCCAGCTGGGCTCTCTGGCAGCTGCAGACGCCGCCCCCCGTTGCTGCGCCAGACACACCCAGTGCCGCGGGGCAAAGGCGGGACCCGCACGAACTGGGGAAGCGAATGTCTGAGGATCCAGACATGGACACTGCGACCTGCAGGGCACGGGGAGGCAGGGCACAGCCGACAGTGGGAGCCCAGGGGCCTTTGCCCCTTCCACTCGGGAATGTGAAACTTGGCGCTTCCCTGCGCCCCGCTGCAATGCGCACCCAGGGGTGCACGCGCACAGGGGTGACGGTTACACCGGCGGGGAGACGCCTGGGGCCTGATCACCACAAGATGCTCCGCGCCCGCCTCTCTGACTGACCCGGTTGTGGGGGACGATTCACTTCTGGGGATCAGGCGGCCTGTGACCCCATTGGGCACCGACAAATTCAGACTCTCAGACTCGGGAACCGCTTCAGGAAACGTTGCTCCAAAGGGACCAAATCTCAGCGGTGCTGGGCAGGAACGTTTCCACCTGAAGTCAATGAAATCTGCAGGGGCCCTGCACCGCCAAACATCAGCCCTCTGGCTGCAATGCGGTCTGGGAGGACGGGTAGATATAGGGGAAAGACGGGTAGATGGATCGGTGGGAAAGGATTTGGGTTCAGTTCTGGTCTCTGCCAGGCACTGCCTGAGAGACGAGTGGGTCACCCAGTTCCTCTCTCTCCCTGCCTCAGGCCCCACCTGCAGCAATTCCCCTTCTCACTCCGCTTTTTCCCTCTCTCATCCCAGCAGCGATTCATGAGACTTTCTCTTCGCAGCAGCTGCAGCTCTAGATGCGGCCACTCTGGGGCGCTGTTTCGAAGGAAAATTGAATTCGCCCTACGTCAGGATGAGGCAGGGCAGGGAGTTGGGTCAATTATACCATATCCCGTGAGAGAAAAGCTAAAATTCCGGTGTCCGGTCTTGTCACTCTCTGTTCCCGGGGCGTTCGGGAGCTCGACAGGGTTTTTCAACGCAGGGAAAGGACAAAGAATCGGATTTTCCTTCTTTGCAACAGTGCAGGACTTGCTATTCTACTGATTGTATCCCAATGGAACTTACATCGCACTAACAGACAGGCGTTGTCCAGAAATGCCGTGTTAGAAATGAATCCGGTCTTGAACATAGGACTGGCCGAACCGGCCCAGAGCAATGGTCCATGGGCCAATAGCCTGTTTCTGCTCCCACTCAGGAGCTTGACTTGTTAAGGGAATCTCCCACGTGCCACGGGTCAGTTCGGTGCAGCCGATCGCTGCAGGGGAGGGAAAGGGGCTTCCGGCCGAAATCCAGCCCCAGTGCTGCGGGAAATCTGCCCTCCCCAGCGGGGTCCCGGAAGAATGGCTCCGTGGGACACGGCTCCTCCTCGGACACCGAGCCAGTGATCGGCGCTGTCTGGCCCCTCTGCACACGGGAGGGGGCTCCAGAGATCACTCTCCCCCATCACCTGAGAGTCACCAGCCCCTTGGTCCCTGTGTGTGGAAACAGTCACTGCAGGGAGCTGCTCGCTCCTCCAGGTCCGAAAGTGTCAGGAGGGTCCCAGTGCCCCGTGCCCGGCGCTGCACAGAAACCAAGGCGGGGCAGTCTGACTCCTGCACCCGGAGCCCCACGGCGAGTCACACAGATCCCTGGGAGAAGAGGATGGGTCTCTTATAACGCGGGGTATGCAAATGAGGAAGTCAGCGATCTGCTTAAATCTGTCCCTCCCTCTGCCCAGGCTGCACCTGCAGGGACAATCCGCTGCCCCCTGGGTCTGGGCAGTGACCAGCCAGTCCCGCAGCAGAGACAATGAATATTTTGGTCCTTGTAATTTTGGCTGTAACGGCGTCGGAAGGTGTTTTTCTTCTTCTGAAAAGCCTCAGAGATTCAAGAATATTACATTCCCGTTGTGTTGATTCCAATATTTATAACCGGTTTGTGTTCCCAGGTGCCCGGTCCCAGGTGCAGCTAGTGGAGTCCGGAGGGGATGTGAAGAAGCCAGGAGAGGCTCTGCGCCTCTCCTGCAAAGCCACCGGCTTCACCTATAGCAGCCACAGTCTGTACTGGGTCCGGAAGGCTCCCGGGAACCGGCTGGAGCGGGTGGCTTATATAAGGAAAGAGGGAAGTACGACACACTTCCTTGATGCTGTGAAAGGTCGATTCGCAATCACCAGGGACAATCCCAACAACCTGCTGCACTTGCAAATGGCCGGCCTGAAGCCCGAAGACACCGCCCACTGTTACTGTTCCGCGCACACAGCGACACACATCCTAGTAGAGAGTCTACAAGAACCCAGCCTGCACCTCCGCCTTGAGCCGCCTGGGGGCAGCAGTGACCGTGCGGCAGGGTCCCTGCAGCTGAGCGGCCTGCAGACACCGTCCTGTATCGCTGCCAGATACACACGCCTATGTAGCCCTGTTATAATAGAGCGTAGCTCTTGCACAAGAAGCCCTCTCTTACCAGCCATACTGTAAATCTTCTTGCGCTCGAGTGGGTGGGCAGTGTGTACGCTTTCCGGAAGAACGCAGTTCTTGTGCAATAATGTGCCAGTGTAGACATAGCCTGTGAGTGTCACAGGGTCACACCAAAGTCCCCTCTAGTAACCCACAGTCCTGTTTGCCAACGGAGGCCACTGTCAGGGATGAACCGAGCAGCGAATTATCAAGTGATCCACCTCCGCTTGCCCATTGCCAGATACTTCTTCGACCCTCTTAAACCTTTGACCTCGACAAGATCCTTGGGGACAGGTGGAATATTTAGACCTAGACTCCTCCTTCCACCTCTTTAGACTCCATCCCTTGCGTAGCAATAAGCCCGGAGCCTTTACCCTCAGTTGGCCTGCAGGAATCACTGTTACCTTTAAGCAGTCAGCAGAGATGTGGGGCCCCCATATGTGCCAGGCCTCTCTCTCCCCGAGGGCCAGTCTAGCTCAGCCTTCTGCCTCCTACAGGGGCCAACACCCGCTCTTGAATAGGAAGTAGCCAAATATTTGGCAATTACCAGCTCACCCGCTATAAGGGGGGAGATTTCTCGTTCCCGCTCCCCAAGTATTTGTCTGACTCGGAGAACCCGGGAGTTTGTTTTGTTTCCAAAACTGCCCCGCACTCCATCTCGGAGCGCTCCCTGCCCCGCTACCTGTGAGCAGCACAGCGCCTGGTAACAGCAGCCGAAAGGCTCCATGACACTCAGCGGGGCAGAACGAGAGTTTTAGCCCCTGGGCAAGTGTCCGGCTGCACAGGGCAGGCGGGGCTCTGGCTCACACTATGGTAAATCTCTGCTGGACACGGAGTAGGACTGAAGAGATAGGGTCAGACAGTTAAAGGCCTCGAGCCCACCGATTTTCGCTGCCGTTTGGGCTCTGAATTCCAGGGGCTGTTTTGAAATCCCCACCAAAGCCTCAGGAGAAGGGGGCAGTTTCTCTTTCCCAAATTTTCCTTCATTCCCGAGAAGGCGCTGCTTTGCCCTGACATTTGGCTGGGAATTTAAAAGATTTTAAACGGCAAAAAGTGATTTATTTAAATTCAGTTTGGGCTTCCAAATACCTTTGGCCGTTTCACAGTTGGCTGACTGTCTGGGTGAGGAGGGGAAGGGGAAGGAAGCGTCCAAGGGAGAGACCCCACCTGTAGACAGATCTTGCCCCCTTTCTTCATTCATATAGTCATGCAGGGAACCCAGCATGCAAATCCCTGCCTCGCCCGGTCCTGGTTAAATTCACCCTCTGACCGGAGCAGCCTCAGTCTCTCCCCAGTCACACACCTGCCCGGGCCTGGCTGCTGGGTACAGTTTGCGCCTTCACTGAAGATGAACCTGCTGCTGATTTTCCTCTTCGTGCTGGAGGCGCCTTCAGGTACGTGGCTACTGGGGGACAGGAGGGATCCCTGACGTAGAACAGGAGCTGTTCGACGCAGCCCAAGGGAATAAGGTGCCCGGATCCCAATGCAGTTCTGTGGGAGTTGGGTGCCTCATTCCCTTATGCGGGGTTCCAGATACTAAATTTCCATGTGCCCAGGGGACAGGGCCTGGCTCTCTCCGTCATTTCCGTGTTTCCCTCCCAGGGGTCCTCTCCCAAGTGACGCTGAAGGAAACGGGCCCGGGAGCGGCGAAGCCCGGGGAGTCCCTGACACTCACGTGCACCATCTCCGGAGACTCGGTTTCCAGCGCCAGTGTTGAGTGGAGCTGGATCCGGCAGCCCGCGGGGAAGGGGCTAGAATTGATGGGGCGCATTTACTACAGACCGAGCAGGTGGTACAATGACTACGCCAGCGCGCTGCAGAGCCGAGTGACCATCGCACAAGACACCGCCAAGAACCAGGTCTCGCTGCAGCTCCGCTCGCTGACAGCTGCGGACACCGCCACCTATTACTGCGCCAGAGACACAGTGGCACAGAGCGCAGCGGGGCCCGTACGAAAAGGGGAAGCGGTTTCTCCGCAGGGCAGAGATGCAGGTCCCGGGCCATTGGTCTGTTCGAGGGGAGTTTTTCTTTACCAGGTGAATTGCAGACAAAGCAGGTACCGGCTCCCCGGTCCATGGCTGCAGTTACATCCGCACATCCGTGCCCGTGACAATGGCCCGGCTCTGACTTTCTGTTCCCCCTTCAGCCACACACAGACCGGCCCTTTCTGAGCCCCCGTTACCTGTTCCCGCTCTGAAATGGTGAGTTACCGTCCGCTCCCTTCTGCGGGTCCCTTCTGGACTCATCACCACCCTTTTCCCGCCCCCCCCCCCCTTATTCACATCACCTAGTGCTGGAGGCCCAGTCCCACTCCTCACTCTGCAAAGGGATTTTATTAGAAGTCTTATAATCACTCAGACTCCATCCCCAACACATAAACTGTCCGACTCTTGGTGTCCATGGACAAGAACCAGCCTCACTCTACAACGAAACAGTTCAAAGGGATTAAGGGAACTTTTGTTTCAACTCCCCAGCTCAACTGTCCAGAACAAGACAGGCACCACACAACAAAACCCCACTAGCCTAGGACCTATTCCATGAGAGCAGCCCGGTGCTTTTTCCTTCAGGGACGGACAAAACAGCCTCTGAAGCAGGGTGGATTGATTTAAATAGCTTTGATTTAAATCTCTAATTTTAATCATGATTTAACCTGGCAAGCAGAAAACCTAGGTTTAAATGAGTAATTAATCATTTAAATTATACTTTTAAAATATTTTCCTAATATTTCCTGTTTTACCTCATTTATTATTTGCTAAGTGGTGCCTACTTTTTTTAAAACATATGATTTGCATCTACTTCTGTCTGGAGGGAAATTCTATTTAAAATAAACAAAACCAGCATTTAATTTTGTATGAAATAAAGCTACCTTAAATGTGAAGGACACACAACAAACATGTATCCAAACACATTTTGCCTCTAAAATTCATTTTTTAAACAAAGGAAATATCCCCGTCTCCTGTCTCCAGTCCCCACCTCCCCCCCACTCATGGGTGCAGCGCAACCCAGCACCACAGACAGCGCCACCTCCTCCCCCTCCCCCCCGTCCCTGGGAGCGGGGGAAGTTGCCAGCTGCCCCCGCCCAGCCAGGAGCTGTTCAATAGGCTGAAATGGTCATTTTGGCCTGTCTGATGCGTCAGACACCCCTGCCCGCTGGTCCTCCCTATGGCCCATCTGTGCGCCATCGTCCATGTAGCGACACCCTGCCTGCCCCCCAACCCGAGTGCCCACACGCGGCCTGCCCCCCCAAGTCCCAACACCCACACGCTGCCTATCCCCCCCAAATCCCAACACCTAATGCTGCCTGGCCCCCCAAGTCCCAACAGCCACACGCTGCCTCCCCCCCAACACCCATTGCTGCCCAAGCCCGAACACCCATACGCCCTCTGCCCCCCCCAAGTCTCAACACCCACACTCCATCTGGCCCCCGTAAGTCCCAATGCTGCCTGGCTGCCGAACACCCAACACTGCCTGGCAAATACCAGCCATGGGCAGCCAAACAGAATCTACTGCGAGCCAGGAGCGTATTGTAGATCTTTCGATTATATTGATTGAAAAAGACCTGTGTAAAGAAATGGACTTTACTGACATAATTGAAGAATGTGCTGCCAAAAGAGCTAGACAGCTATAGTAGATTTAAATACAAATGAAAATGTTTAATTATTAATGCAGAATTGTGTTTACGAATGAATTACAATATCATTAAAACAAAAATTATCCAAGTAAATTTAAGATTCTATCACATTTACTCAATTCACATTTAATATGCAAATAGCTTCAATTTGCACATTTGATGCCTTTTTTTCTGTTTTTTCTCCAAAGGGGGGGCCCTGCAAAATTGTGCCGTCCTGGGCCCCGCAAAACCCTCATCCGTCCCTGCTCAGCCTCCCTGCCCTGAGCCCCTCATGTACCCCAGTCCAAACTCCTGCACCTTCACTGCTACAAGCCTGCAGCTTGCACACAACCCTAACCCTCCCCCTGACACCAAAACTGTGCAGCCTGGGACCCCTTGAGCCAGCATCCTCTTCTCTCCTTCCTCCTGCATCCAGATTCCCTCCCAGAGCTGGCACCTCTCACCCCTTCCCACTGTATTTTTTGTGAGGTACAATAGCAGTGGCGACAGCATGAAAGGCCAGCACAAAGTCGTTGAGCTCCCTCCCCCCCCCCCCCCCCCAATTCCCACAAAAAAGGCCCCCGGGAAAAGTTGTTAACTAAAAAAAAGAGAGAGAAGCCGTGCCCTGGGATGGAAGTACCAACATCTATTCCCCCCCGCCGCGTGGTGGTGGTTTGTTTTTTTTCTCAACAACTTTGTCCCCGCTCTTCACACTGTCTCCACTGCTATTGTGGCTCTTCGTCTCAAACGGGTTGGCTACCCCTGGTCAGTGTCTTATTGGACCGGTCACATGCTCCCTGCTGGCTCTCGGTGCAGAGCTGGCCCAAGGCACAGAGCATGCGACCGACACCTGCACCTCTCTCTGGGCTCAATCTCTCCAGCTCTTTTTATTTCACAGAGCCACCAGTTCATGTCCCTTGCAGCCTGCTGGTACCTCCCCAGTAGCATTGGCCATTGGTCCTAATTATAACGGAGCAAGGGTTTGGAAAAGGTCCCTGCACCCCCGTTGCTCACTAGACTGTGACTCTACAAGGGCAGGGCAAGAAGGTCACAGATGGGAGTGGAAATAAAACCTTCTATTTGGTCGGCTTTGATACTGGCCCTAACCCCGCCCATGCTGCAGCTATTCCATTGTCACCTAAGCAACCCAATGGGCCAGTGTCTTGGAAACCTTAATTTCCTGCACGTTTTGCACAGGGCCTCCTGGACCTCCCTGTTTCTCAGGGCGTAGATGAGTGGGTTGACCAGGGGCGTCAGGACGGTGTAGGAGACTGAAAGAACTTTCTTGAAATTGCTCGGGAGGTCGGTGGTCGGGAACATGTAGGCAATCAGGAGCGCTCCATAGTAAACACTCACCATGATGAGGTGGGAGGAGCAGGTGGAAAAGGCCTTTTGCCTCCCGGTGCTGGAGGGGATTCTGAGGATGGTGCTGATGATGCAGATGTAGGACACCGAGGTGAGCAGGAAGGGGACCAGTATTAAAATCAAGCAAGCTGTGAACGCCAACGTGTCCATCAGCAGAGGGTCATTGCAGGAGAGTTTTACAAGGGGAATAAGGTCACAAAAGAAATGGTCGATACCGTTGGGGCCACAGAAGGTTAACTGGGTTATTGACACTGTGCTTATACTACAAGCAAGGAATCCACCTGTCCATGATCCCCCAGCAAGCTGGAGGCAAGACCTGCCACTCATCCGGGCTGCGTAGTGCAGTGGGTTGCATATGGCTAGATACCGGTCGTAGGACATCACCGATAGGAGGAGGCATTCTGTGGCCAGCAGAGCACCGAAGAAGTAAAATTGTGTGAGACACCCAGTGAAGGAAATTGTCCAGTCCCCAGTCAGGAGCCTGGCTAGAAGCTGAGGCAGGAGGGTGGAGCTGTAGCAGATCTCCAAGCACGACAAGTTGCCCAGGAAGAAGTACATGGGGGTGTGAAGGTGCCAATGGGCCACAACCAGCGCCAGGATGAGGATGTTCCCGGCCATGGTCATCAGGTAGATCATGATAAAGAGCAGGAAGAGAGGAACCTGCAGGCCAGGAAGCTCCCTGAATCCCAGGAGGATAAATTCTGTGATGGATGTTTGGTTCCCTTGTCCCTGGCTTGCCATGGGGTGTGTCTGTGGGGCACAAAGAGGGACACTGTGAGCAGTAACTAACATTCATTGTAATATGGCAGCCTTGTCTTCATTGCCTTCCGCTGCCAGCCCTGGCACAGCAGCGAAGTGGGGAATGGAGGGTGGGGAAGGGAATCGCCGTCTCTCGATTTCTGAGCAGAGCCCAGGTGAAACAGACCGTGTTTCTGCACCCTGTGGAGCGTCTTGAAAGCTGGCACCAGGCACTCAAATCCTGTGGCCTTGGGCTCAGACAGGGAATACAGACCCCCTGACAGATGTGCCAGACACCAGATCAGACAGTCACTCCCATCACTGCCTGGTGGCTAAAAGCTGAATGAGGGAGGGGCCGTTCCACTGGGGAGATCAGCCAGGAGGGGATATTTCACAGGACGCTCCAGCAGAGAAATAAACCAAGCAAGCGGTCCT
This sequence comes from Pelodiscus sinensis, assembly GCF_049634645.1. Taxonomy (NCBI): domain Eukaryota; kingdom Metazoa; phylum Chordata; order Testudines; family Trionychidae; genus Pelodiscus; species Pelodiscus sinensis. The sequence continues at coordinate 6,479,803 of NC_134740.1, read as the reverse complement.
GGGACCCATAAGGGCTGGTGTGAGGGGCTTCCCTTCACCCTGGTTCTGCCCCTTTAGGCAGAAAGCAGCAGGGCACAGTCTGAAGTGCAGATAGTGAGACTTGTTTTGGGGCCAGTGTCCAAGCAGGTGGATTCCCACGCCATGCCCACCTGTCGGGTGCATCTCTGTGGGCCAACAGTTTCCCTCTCCCCAACTACAGCTATTCACCCAACAGACCCCTTCTTGTAACCCCCAGACACACACACCAATGGGCTCCCCTGTCCCTCTGCTCTGTACCCAGGCTCCAATCATGCAGAGCCCTGCCTGGGTCTCTGTTCCTCATTCCCCTATTTCCAGTGCCCCATTCCCCCATTACCAACCCCCTTCCCACTCCACCCTTCTCCTCCACAGACACAGAGACACCCACCGTGCACACCCCGATGGCACCTCCTAGAAATCATGTTCCATTGGGGGGGGGGGTGAGTCAGGGTCTGTGTCCCACCCCTTTGGGAGGGGCAAGGAGGGAGACTGCGTGGGTCAGGGGCTGGCATTTCTCTTGTCAGTGTTTTACCTCCCCGCCAGATGCTATGAAACTGGGAGGGGTTGAAACTGCTTTAGAGGATAGGGTCATAATTCAAAATGATTTGGATGAACTGGAGAAATGGTCTGAGGTAAATAGGATGAAGTTTAATAAGGACAAATGAAATGTATTCCACTTGGGATGAAATAATCCATTTCACAGATTCAGAATGGGAAACGACTGTCTAGGAAGGAGGCCTGCAAAAAGCCATCTAGGGGTCATAATGGACCACAAGCTAAATATGAGTCAACAGTGTGATGCTGTTGCAGAAAAAGCAAACATGATTCTGGGAGGTATTAACAGGAGTGTTGCAAGCAAGACAGAGAGCTCATTCTTCTGCTCTACTCTGCGCTGGTGAGGCCTCAGTTGGAGAATTGTGTCCAGTTCTGGGCACCACATTTCAAGAAAGATGTGAAGAAATTGGAGAGGGTCAAGAGAAGAGCAACAAGAATGATGAAAGGTCTAGACAACAGGAGCTATGAGGGAAGACTCAAAGAATTGGGCTTCTTTAGCTTGGAAAGGTGAAGACTGAGAGGGGTCTTGAGAGCAGTTTTCAGCTATCCAAAAGAATTTCACAGGGAGGAGGGAGAAAAAAAATTCTCCTTGGTCTGTGAGGATAGGACAAGAAGAACAGGCTTAAACTGGACAAGGGAGGTTTAGGGTGGACATTAGGAAAAACTCCCTAACTATCAAGGTGCTTAAACACTGCAGTATCTTGCCTAGGAAGGTTGTGGAATCTCCATCTTTGGGGTTCTTTAAGAGCAGGTTAGATAAATGTCTCTCAGGGGTGGTCTAGACGGTACTGGGTCCTGCCATGAGGGCAGGGGACTGGATTCGATGACCTCTCTAGGTCCCTTTCATTTATAGTCTCCTATGATTCTATGAATCCCGCCCCAGCTTTGCTCCCAGCTCTCTCTAGGATTCACTGGGCCCATTAGCAAGGCTCCATCACTGTCTCAGAATGGGGCTCAATGCCAGAGTGGGGGAGATACCATGCACCCATTGATTTCACACCAGTAGCTGCCCAAACTCCTCCAGAGATCGGTCCCTCTACACGCCGTGTGCCCATCTGCCACACTGGTCTCGTAGCACCTCAGGGGGATGGGGCAGGAGAGACACGTTCCAGAGAGTGCGGAGCCCAGATACCAGGGTGATGGGAGCGAGGGAAATTGTGAGCTGAAAGCTCTTTGGTGATCTGAAATCCTCGCCTTTGGGAGCGGGGAACTGTTAGAGACCAGCGCCCATAGCCCCATCCACCCCGCCTCCACTAGTGTCCTACCAAACCCACGTTGCTTCACAACCCTGGAGCGCCAGGGAGCAGGGAGGAAACGGCTGATTTACCTCCAAGGCAGGTCGGGCAGCAACGGGATCCCGGCTCCCACCTCCGCACGCAGCGTCTCAGGGCCAGAGGCAGGTTCCTCCGTCCATCTGCTCTGCCCGGCGCGTGAGCCTGAGCCCCGGGCCCGGTCACTGGAACGTCAGAGCCCAGAGCAGCGACCGAGGCTCCTTCGCCCTCTCCGGGTGAAGCGCCCCACGCCTCAGCCCTACGGCAATTGTGGAAAATCTTCTCCGCTGAGCTGTATAGCCTGGTGCGGTCAGGGGCCGCCTCCCCAGGTACCAGTCCCACGGGGAACGTCACCGGCGAGGGAGGTTGGTGTTTGGTCTGTTTCTGGATGATACCGGCAGGTGCAAACTTCTAGTCTCAAAGGCAAAATCCCAGAGAGGAGAGAAACTTTGAACCCTAAAGCAAATCCCTCTGTGGCGGGCGAAGGCTGCGCTGGCTCTCAAGAAATGACACCCGATTTCCAGAAACACGATGTATGGCTGAGTTTGTCAGAGCTGCCTAAGTGGTTTAGGCACAAAGTTCTCATCCAATTCCCTTAAGCAGGTTTGACAATCTAAGCATGGTTCGCTGAGCTTCCCCCGTCTGGAAACCTCCAGATGCCCTTAGAAAGAAACACCCAGGTCCCTGTCCTGTCAGCGTCTGTAACAGCTCAGTTCAGGTGTCATTTTAATGAACATCTAAGTGACTGGGGAGCCTGGATCCCATTTTCAAAGGGGCTTCATCGCTAGGGCTGAGCAGTCTCTGCCTCGCTGAAATTCAACCAACTCCTTTTGAGATTCACTGAAGTGTGTGTGAAAATGTCCCCCACAGACGCTGATACTGAGCTGGGAAGGGACAGGAAACTTCTAGGCTACATCATCCACATTCAGCCACTAAAGGCAGATGAGAACGGGGTATAAATGGTCATTAGAGCCTGTCACCAGAGGTGGCGAATGGAGCCATGTCCGACACAGCAGCGCTTTGACAGGCCGGCTGGTTGCTCGCTAGTGACTGTGCTGCTTTGGGGGTCTCTGTACCTCGCTGGAGGTCAGTGATGTCCCCAGGTGGTTTCTGTCCCTGCTTTATGCTCTTGGTTCCAAAACCCCAAGGGGCTGTGACCGGGCAAGAATTGGCTGTGACAGTGTCAGTGTCCATGAGTCACTTCGAAGTCAAGTGGCAACTCTGCAGCTGAATGGTTAATGGCTGAGGAATACAACTAGCTTCCCATGATCTGTAGGAAAGGGGAGTTTTTCCTGGCACACCTCAGCACAGCGCCCGAGCGGGGCCTGAGCTCAGGAGCCTGCCTGAGAAGTGAGAAAAGAAACCTGTGGCCCTGGCCCTGTTCGCCCAGCTCTGTCGAAGTTTCTTGCGGGGAAGTTGGATCTGCCAGACCGAGTCTGCAGCTCCTGTTCTGTCACCCTGGTATTGGCCACTGGGCTGTAACGCGCTGGGGAACTAACTCCCAAATAATTTTTTGCACTTGAACTAGGGGCCATCAAATGACATTAATAGGCAGCAGGTTTAAAACAAGCAAAGAGAAGTTTTTCTGCATGCAAGGCACAGTCAACTTGTGGAACTCCTTGCCAGAGGATGGTGTGAAGCTCAGGACTTTAACAGGGTTGAAAAAAAGAGCTACATAAATTCATGGAGGATTGGTCCATCATTGGCTATTATACAGAATAGGCAGGGATGTTGTCTCTAGCCTCTATTGTCAGGGGCTGGACATGGATGACCTCATTCCATGAAGTGTAACAGTTAACTCGAACTAAGGACTTAGTTCAAGTTAATGTTTCACTGCCGTGTGTAATCGTGGGTAGTTAATTCGGACTAGGGGGATTGAAAAATGACGACCAGACGGGAAGATGCAAATCAAGCCTGGGATATTTAAATCCCTGGCTTCATTTGCAACTTAGAATGCCTACATTAGACTCCCTAGTTCAAACTAGGAGGCTAGTGTAGACATACCCTTGCAGAAGAAAGCTCTGAAAGGCCATTATAGCCATAGGGCTTTCTTGTGCAAGAAAACCCCTGCTGTGCAACCACACTGCCTTCTTGCACAAGAAAACTTACACTTGTAAGAAAAGAGCATAGCTCTTGTGCAAGAGGTCATCTTTTACCAAGCCGTAGTGTAAATCTTCTTGCACAACAGTGGGTGGACAGCGTGGACACTGCAGAAGAACGGCTCTTCTTTCGCAAGAACCCACCAGTTTAGACATAGCTTAAAGTGTGGGAAGAGAGGGCTTCTTGCACAAGAGCTACACTCTGTTCTAACAAGTGTAAAAGCTCTTGTGCAAGAGGGCTGTGCGGACACGTGGCAGGGGTTTCTTGTGCGAGAAATCCCCATGGCTAAAATGGCCACGAGAGTTTTCTTGCACAAGTGAGCATCCACACTGCCAAGGATGTTCTTCCTCAAAAGCACATGGCAGTGTGGACGTGTTCTTGTGCAAGAACCCACCAGTGTAGACATAGCCTGGGAATGGCTGGGGACAGCTGGCCCAGGGATGGAGCAGCAGAGCCAGGTCAGACTCACGCCTGCCCTGGTCCCACAGCCCTCCTCACAGCAGCTGGCAATTACAGCAGTGGCTCCATGGTTTGAGGTGCTGCCCCTGGGCTACAGACACTGATGCCACAGCTCCCTGATATTGATCAATGGGAGCTGCAGGAGCGGAGTCCGCAGGCAAGGACAGCGTGTGGCGACTCCCTGCTCTGCCTCTCAGGGGCTGCAGGGACTTGCCAGCCACGTCCAGGAGCAGCAGTTACTTTTGGTCACGTGCCCATCTTGCCCCCAGAGTGTTGCCTGCAGAGGCTAATGGGGGCCAGGGGCGTGGTTAACAGGGGTCAGGGGCCTGGCTAATGGGGGTCAAAGAGAACATGTAAAACATTCTCTGGGTGCACAGCCTAATGAGATGTGCTGCGCATGCCTGTGACGGGAAGCAGTGGGGCATGTAACAGCAGGGCTGGGTCCTAGAGAGAGCCGAATGCTCTGCCTGCAGCACAGTGTGAGGGAAGGGGGTGGAAGAGCAAGTCAGGCCTAGGGGCACCAGTTTAACAATCCCACCTAGGGCACCATGGATCCTAAGGACGCCCTGAGAGCACACACACGCCATGGATGCTCTTGCACAAAAGCACCTGGCAGTGAGGGTGTGTTTGTAGCAAGTGTAGACACAGCCTGGGAGTGGCTGGGGAGCCCTCACCAGCTGGCCCCTGCTCTAGGAGGCAGGATAAGGGACCCCCTGACGTTATGGAGGGGTGCTGGGCTGTGCAAGGGCTGGAGCATTCACACAGAGCACAGGGCCTGGAGCTTGATCTTCACCCACGCTGGCCCCACAGTGCTCCTGAGAGCAGCTGCTACGTACTGCAGTGGCCTCACGGTTTGATGTGCTGCCCCTCATCTACAGACAGTTCCCTGGTATTGGTCAATGGGAGGGGCAGGTGTGGTGTCTGCAGGCAAGGACGGCATGTGGACACCCCCTGCTCTGCCTCGCAGGGGCTGCAGGGACATGCCAGCCAAACCCAGGAGCAGCAGTTACCACGGGGATAATGACTCCAGACGTGGCAGGTTCGGCATTTTAGAGCTCACTGCTCCAAGAATCACATTTACACAACCCAGAGAAATGAAAGTGATGTCTGCACAGCCCAGTCAAACCCCAAACTAACCCACTTTGCAAGCAGTGAAAGTGGTAACCTCCCCTCGCCCCTCCCGCCCCCCCCCCCCGCATACATGATGGGACCAGAGACGAGAGGGAAGGGCAGTGTCTGTGTGTGTGTCTGTGTGTGTGAGAGAGAGAAATGACAGAGACACACAGACTGTGAGCGTGGCAGAGATTTGCATTGCCAAGCTCCCTCCATCCCCTTCTCCTGAACCCACACAGAGTGAGGGGAGGAGGGACACCCTGACATCAGCTCCTTTCCTCTTCCCCCTCCCACACCTGCCCAGCAAGCAGGAGGCTCCCAAGGGAGCACTCCAGGGCAGAGGGCAGGAGCAGCACACAGTGGGTGGAAGAGTAATGTTAGTGCCAGCACTTGACAGCTTCCTGGCCAAACCAGTCGGGATCCCCTGTCAGAGGCTCCAGGATCTACTGGTAGATCCCCATGGACTGGTTGGTCAGCACTGATTTAAGGGAACTGTGTTTCTGGCTCCTGGGTACCAGCAAAGTCCCGCAGAAGCTTTTTGCTCCCCAGTTTGAACAATCTAAATATCAGACTCACAATTTGGGGGACTGTCTGCCCCCTTCTTCGCCATTTGCCCCAGCAGAACAATCCCAGCCTGGCCCACTGGGACCCCACTCAGCGTGTCCTGAAGTTTGTATCCTCTGATGTCTTCACACTTTTCATGACTGCCCAGCGCCAGCCTTTCCCCCGCTGACTGGTTTTGTCTCCTGAGCTTTGGAGCTAACAATGCCCAGTGGGACTTGCATAAAGGCACTTGCCTTCCATGTGCCTTGGCTAATTGTCTCTTTTGCTTCCCCGATGCAGAAAAATAGTTCAGTTCCTAATTAAACACCAGTTTACATGTTGGGAGAGTCTTGTCCCAGGCTGTTCCACTGTCCTCTCACCAACCCCTTCTTCATAGAACTCTAGCACTGGAAGGGACCTCGAGAGGTCATCTGAGTCCAGTCTCCTGCCCTCCCAGCAGGACCCAGTACATTCTAGACAGTCCCTGACACGTGTCTGTCTAACCTGCTCTTAAATATCTCCAGGGATGGGGATTCCACAGCCTCCCTAGGCAACTTATTCCAGTGTTTAACCAATCTGACAATTAAGACATTTTTACTAATGTCCAACCTAAACCTTCCTTGCTGCAGTTTAAGCCCATTGCTTCTTGTCCTATCATCAGAGGCCAAGGAGAACAATTTGTCTCAGTGCAGTGTAGAGCGGAAGAATGACTTCTTGTGTCTTGCTCACAACACTTATGTTCATGCATCGCAGAATCATGTTTGCCATGTAACAGTGCTGGCTCATATTTGGCTTGTGGTCCATTACTTTTGAGTCATTTCCTATTCAGTATGTGTGAAACTGACTGTTGTTTCTCAAAACAGTAAAACTTGAAGCAATGCATTTCAGGGGTGAATTTGATCTAAGAAGAGTTTTGCAAGTTTTTTTTTTTTTACTTTTGCTTTCAGGAAGGAAAATTAATTTCAACCTCAAATATGTTTTTCACTTGTGAGGTCACTGAACACCTTCATTCACACAGGTACCCTGACACACACTCATTTGCTACAACTCCTACAGTTTGTGTGTTTAAGAATGCAATCCATAGAAGTGCTTGCAAAATGGATAACGCATTGGTGACTGTTGAAGGGAAATATTTTCCAGTGTGTTTTCAGAACATCCTTCCAAACTTTGATGGGGGGAAAATAATGAAAAAAAAATCAAAAAGTGAGAAATTTAAAAAATGAATTAATCACCGACGTCTGTTTTAAAATTACAGAGTGGGATTTCCAAAGGTTCCTATGGGATTTGAGCATCTGAATTCCATGGGAGGTTTGTACATAATTTCTTTAATTTTTTTTGAAAATGTGATCCTTAAAGAAGATGACCATTTTTCTGTTCAATTTGTTTACATAGCTCAACAAGTCCTAGGAAACTTTTTCCATTTGTAATTTCCCACTGGTATTGGCAGAGCCCAGATGAAACCATCCCACTTTAAAAAACGTATTTATAGAACGGATGCAGGCAAAGTTTATTTCCCAGATGGGCAGAGGCAACATGATAGGTAGAGCAACAAAGACTGACAGAGAGTAATTTGGAAAATAAGAGAGGCATTTACTTAATTTGTGATTACAGCATCTGAATCACAGCCAGTCTGAAAAGGTGAGATCTGTATAACTATGCAAACCTATTCCTACGCTTTGATGTTCCATGGCTCACAATTTCATGGACAAGAAGGGACCGTTTTGATCTCTAGGCTGAAATCCTGTGTAACACTTCACTGGAAAAAAACTCCTACAGCAGAACTTTTAGAAAAAAATCCACTTTTAATTTAAAAGCAGTCCATTATGAGGAATCTATCACAATCCTCGGTAAAGTGTTAATTATCTTCAATGTTAAAACGTGCATCTTATGTCTAGTGTGAATTTGTCTTCTTTCAACCACCATTCAGTGCGGCATTTTTGAATGTCTCTGTTAGAAGAGCCAATTTACTCCTGATGTAGGTGCTACGTCCGAGCAACCAAGACATTTCGGAATGGATTGAGTTCCTTGAGTCTGTCACTACAAGGCACACGTAAGTGGCACTTTGGCTGCTGTGTTGATGTTGTTGCTCAATTAAAGAGATATAGAAAAAGAATCTAGCAAGGAACACAGAAAGGCGGAGGAAAAAATGTAGCAGTGAAGTTCAATCCAAACAGATTATTTAAGAACAGGCGGAGAGAAGACTTTGCGGGGAACAGATTTCTGAGAGTTCAAAACTGCTTCATCTAGCAGAAAAAAAATCCCCTGGCTGGAAACTGAAGTTAGACACATTGAAACAAGAGGTAAGGTGCATGTTTTAAAGAGTGAGAGTTGTTAACAATTGAGTTAGGGTTAGGGTTGGATGAGAGAGGTGGTAAATATGCCGTCACATGAACTGTTTACATTGAGTCTGGATGTCTTTCCTGAAGATATCCTCTATTTAAAATCCAAGTTGTGGGTTGAGTTGTGAATGGTATGGTTTATGTGATGCTGAGAGAAGATTCGATCTTTATTTGGCAACTAATTTGGGGGCAGAAAAATGAAAGGCTGTCCGAGAGGGGTAGCTGTAGGGCACTGATATCTTTACACATTGTGTTTTCCTGATACAATGAAAGTACATCTTTTAGAATTGTGACGTAGTGGGGGTACCTGGCTGGTTTCTATGCTGCTGGCTCTGGGGGATCCCCCACTGGCTGCCGTGGGTACCACGACCCAGCAAAACAGGATGAGTCACTATGCAAACCAGTGGCCAGACACCCCCCATGGAGAGGAACAAAGGAAGGTGGAATGCTGCCTTGGCTGGGGGGCAGGGCTGGAAGTGAGGTTAGTTGGTTGGTGGCTGTCTGGGAGGATGGACGAGACAGCCTAGGGAGAGGAGCTGGAGTTTTAGGGGCCCAGTCTCCCCCATCTCAAGGGGGCCTGAGGCATCCTAGCCCAGTTCCTGTAACCAGATTACATCTGTGCTGCGCTGTGCTGGAGGAGCAATAAACCACCCTCAATTCCACTGGCTGGTACAGTCTGTTTGTGCCATTTCGGGGTGCAGGAGACGGGGAACCCCCAACGCGCCGTCACACTGGTGTCAGGAGCGGGATGCACTGCATCCCGTGGATGGAGCTTCCAGCGGCAAGCGACAAGGCGCAGTAGAAGCAAGAGCCCTGGAGCCAGGCGTGCTGGAGACAGAGCGAAGCGGTTCCTGGGAATCGTGGGGCGCTGCAGCACTAGACTGGTGAGTCTGCACCGAGGGGCCCAGCGGGCAGATGGCCTACGCCCAACTCTTGAAGGCAGAGCTGGTGGGGCTGTGCAGAGAGAGGGGCTTGCCTGTGCAGAAAGCAACCAAGGCCCAGCTGATTGCTCAGCTAGAAGAGAATGACCAGCCACAGGGCCAGGATCTTGTCCCCAGGGGAAGCAGCCAGACCCCCCCTGAGAGTGTGTCAGGCTCAGAGAGGGGGAGGAGCACTGGAACCCACCGGAGAGATGAGACAGCGTCTCCCGGGAGGCCTGCAAGTAGCCCATCTAGGGCAGGGGCCAGCCCAGCGGAGCTGCGGCGCCTGGAGATCCAGCTGCGGATCAGGGAATTGGAAGTAGAGGACCGAGAGAAGGACCGCCAGGACCGAGAGAAGGAGCGCCAAGATCGAGAGAGGCAGCGGCAGCATGAGCTGGCCATGGCAGAGCGGAGAACCGGCGGGGCACCGGCTGCGCCAAGTGCGGATGGGCCCCAGGGTCCCAGGACTGCCAGACGCTTGGAGAGGCTCGTGGTGGCCCAATTGAAGGACATGGGTGACATAGACGGGTTCCTCAGTGCCTTTGAGAGGGCCTGTGGACTGCAACGGGTTCCCCCAGCTGACTGGCTGCAGGAGCTCATCCCCGCACTGAGCCAGGAGGCGGCCGGAGTGCTCAGTCAGCTGGAGGACCTACAGCCCGGGGATTACAACCGAGTCAAGGAGGCCCTGCTGCACAAGTTCGGGCTGACCCCCGAGATGTACAGGAAGAAGTTCCGGGGGGTACAGAAAGGGCCACGGGAGACCTATGTGGATCTGGTCTCCCGCCTGGCGCAATACTGCCGCAAGTGGGTGTCTGGAGCCGGAGCCCAGACCGCAGAGGAGCTGCTCAAGCTGGTCATGATGGAGCAGTTCTATGAAGCGTGCCCACCCAAACTGAGGCTGTGGCTCAAGGACCGGAGACCAGAGAACCCCCAGGAGGCCGGGAGACTGGCGGATGAGTTCACGGAGAGCCGGTCCGGGGGTGAACGGGAGTCCCGGAGAGAGAGGGAACCGCGCAGAGATCGGATCTCGGCTGAGCGACGGAGGGAGTCAACTACGGGGCGAGACCAAGGAACAGGTCGTCTGCGCCCCAGAGAACCAGCCAGGGCCTGGACAGAGACAGCCCAAAGCCTAACTTGCCATCGCTGTGGGCAAAAAGGCCACAAGAGGGCTCAGTGCACCAGGTCCCAGGACCGGGGACTTTCCAGGGTTAACTGGCTGGGGCGGGAGGAAGGGCAGGCTGCCCCAGAGGCAGGGGCTGGCAGGCAAACCTCAGCTCAGAGAGAGGGGAAGGATGCTCAGTGCACCCCCCCTGGGAGGTCTGATTCTCAGGAGGCGGATTTCTCCGTGTACCGGGTGGGGGCAGGACGGCCCCTGCGGAGCGAGTGCCTCTTACCCCTGGAGGTGGATGGTAGGAAGGTGACGGGCTTCTGGGACACGGGGGCAGAGGTGACTCTGGCCCGATCCGACATAGTGGCCCCGGAGCGGATACTGCCCCACGCGCAGCTGACCCTGAAGGGCATAGACGGGTCCCCGTTTAAGGTGCCTGTAGCCAGGGTGCATCTGAAATGGGGGGCGAAGGAAGGCCTCAAGGAAGTGGGGGTGCACCCGCACTTGCCCACCGAGGTGCTGATGGGGAATGACCTAGAGGAGTGGCCCCATGAATCCCAGCAGGCTCTAGTCACTACCCGGAGCCAGAGCCAGCGGGGGGCTGACAACGTGGGTCCAGGGAAGGACTCCTGGCAGCATCCTCAGGGTCCCATCCCAGTGGACACGGGGTCCAGCCAGGCTGGGACTCCGGACCTAGGCAGAGGTGGGGGACAGGTCCCGATCCCTGCCTCAGCAGCTGAATTCCAGGCTGAGGTGCAGGCAGACCCCTCCTTGCAGAGGCTGAGGGACCAGGCTGGCCTCCATGCAGCTCAGCCCCGGGGGAGAGGTGGCCAGGAGAGATTCCTGCGGGAGCGTGGGCTCCTGTTCCATGAGTGGCTCCCCCCCAGGAAGGTGAGGGCATGGGGGGTCCAGCGGCAGCTGGTCGTCCCCCGAAGGTATCGCCTCAAGCTGCTGTATTTGGCCCACGATGTCCCCGTTGGGGGCCACCGGGGGATCCGGAGCACCCGGCTGAAGCTGCTCCAGCACTTCTATTGGCCGGGAATCTTTACAGCCGTGCAGCGGTACTGCCGGTCCTGTGACTCCTGCCAGAGGGGCGGGAAGGCCCAAGACAGGAGGAAAGCGGCTTGGGGGTCTCTACCCCAGATAGAGGACCCTCTGGGCTTGCTGAGAGAGTTATGGGAGGGGAAGTCCTCCCTGGATGGAGCATCGGGGGTGGAAGCCGCCCTGGCTGTCCAGAGAAGGCTCGCTGGGCTCATGGCCCCAGCCCGAGAGACCCTGGCCAGAGATCAAGGCCAGCGGAAGGGTGGGTGTGACCCCCGAGGACAGGCCTGTGCCAGTCGCCCTGGAGCGGGGCGGCGAGTGGACAGAGGGAAGCCAATTCATGTGGGGCCTCGCCACGGCCGGCCCGAGTCAAGGGGAGCACCCATGTCCCCAGGGCGGGTTCCCACGCAGAGGACCCGAACTTCCCTAGGTCACGAGCGGAGTGACCCTGCTCAGTTCGCTCTCGGAGGGGGGAGAACTGTGACGTAGTGGGGGTACCTGGCTGGTTTCTATGCTGCTGGCTCTGGGGGATCCCCCACTGGCTGCCGTGGGTACCACGACCCAGCAAAACAGGATGAGTCACTATGCAAACCAGTGGCCAGACACCCCCCATGGAGAGGAACAAAGGAAGGTGGAATGCTGCCTTGGCTGGGGGGCAGGGCTGGAAGTGAGGTTAGTTGGTTGGTGGCTGTCTGGGAGGATGGACGAGACAGCCTAGGGAGAGGAGCTGGAGTTTTAGGGGCCCAGTCTCCCCCATCTCAAGGGGGCCTGAGGCATCCTAGCCCAGTTCCTGTAACCAGATTACATCTGTGCTGCGCTGTGCTGGAGGAGCAATAAACCACCCTCAATTCCACTGGCTGGTACAGTCTGTTTGTGCCATTTCGGGGTGCAGGAGACGGGGAACCCCCAACGCGCCGTCACAAGAATAAATTTGGAATCATTAAAAGCTTCAGAGTCTCTGAGGTCACACATAGTGGTTGTATTAAACACGTTTCTTTTTGTCACTGATAAAATATTTTATTCTTTACATCTACCATGGTGGGATTCTCAATATATTTTCATGGAAAGGTTTGCCAGCCTTGAAATGCTGAAAAATATTGTTCCGTGTTGATAGTGAGGGGAGTGAACCATCTGAATAACCCGCCCAGTCCTGTGCGGGATTCTCCTTCTCTGCTGAGATTTAAATCAAGGCTGGATGTGTTTCTGGGGCAGAGGTGGGCAAATACTGGCCTGTGGCTGGGTTCGGTCTCTGGGGGTTAACCCCTGTAGGCCCCGCCCCACCATATCTACCTGCACCGCCTCAGGTACGGGGAGCACAGCATCCCTTGGCCACGGATCGCCGTTTCTGGCCATTGGGAGCTGCGATCTCCAGGACCAGGGGAGGTGCAGGTAAACATGGCGGCGGCAGCCCAGCAGGGGCTGACCCTGGTGAAATGGCCCAGTTTTAGTGCCCACCCCTGCAGGAGATGATCATTCATGATTTCACAGACCATCCAGAACTGCACAATTTCGATGTTTTTCTTCTCCCCGCTTTTGAAACTGTTTCCAAGCCCCTCGTGTTTTATTGCCCTGTCGGCACCTTTTCCATATTAGTGTAGATTTTTTGGGATAGGACAACCACACCCGCTTGCACATTCAAGGTGCAGATGAACATACAATAATTAAGCCTAGTTTGGTTGTACTTCATCCGTATGCTACCTACAGTAACAGGCAGGAGGTTTTGGTTCCTTTGAATGCTGGGTATGGGGAAGGGCTCCAGTATTTCTAGTTACATCAAAAGCAAAACCTGTGGGTCATTCCTGCTTCTTCCCTCCCATCATTCTCCTTACTAAACCCAATTTATAGCAAAGCGAGACTTGGTGATTCTAGTCATATCTACCAATCAACTGCATATCGTGTACGATACCTATTATGTCAATATTTAGGATACATTTTGCTGGGCCAAAATATTGCAAAAGTGCTTAATTAATAGTTTTCCGGATGTCTCTGGAATTGTTCTTATAAAAATGGGATGCACTAGGACCAGGTTGTTTCTGGTCCAAGTGCCCTGGTCTCGCTGTCCTGTACAAGTTATGCAAGATTGAGCAGCACTCCTGACTCTCCCCCACCCTCTTTGGCCTTATTTGCATGTGTCCATGAGTCCCCCAGAGCTGAGTCACACCAAGGCTTTGCGAGAGATCCAAGGACCGGATGAGGAGGAGAACCGGGGGCCAGGCCAAAGGGAAGCTCCTCACCCGGCTCTTACAAGTCCCAGGCCTGTTTGCTTGGTTGGTTTCTCTGCTGGAGCTCCCTGTCAAATATTCCCTCCTGGCCCAGCTCCCCCTCCCTCCTTCAGCTTTTAGCCACCAGGCAGTGACCGGAGTGACTGTCTGAACCAGCGTCTGTCACATCTGCCAGGGAGTCTGTACCCCCTGTCCAAGTCCAGCGCCACAGGCTGCCATATTGCAATGAATGTTAGTTATTGCTCCCAGTGACCCTGTTTCTGTCCCACAGACACACCCCATGGCAAGCCAGGAACAAGGAAACCAAACGTCTGTCACAGAATTTCTCCTCCTGGGATTCGGGGATCTTCCTGGCCTGCAGGTTCCTCTCTTCCTGTTCTTTCTCGTGATCTACCTGGTGACCATGGCTGGAAACGTTGTTGTCATAGTGTTGGTTGTGACTGATCGACACCTCCACACCCCCATGTACTTCTTCCTGAGCAACTTGTCCTGCTTGGAGATCTGTTACAGCTCCGCCCTCCTGCTCCAGCTGCTGGCCGGGCTCCTGTCTGGGGACTGGACAATTTCCTTCACTGGGTGTCTCACACAATTTTACTTCTTTGGTGCTCTGGGAGCCTCAGAATGCGTCCTCCTAACAGTGATGTCCTACGACCGGTATCTAGCCATATGCAGCCCACTGCACTACGCAGCCCGGATGAATGGCAGGTCTTGCCTCCAGCTTGCCATGGGATCTTGGATAGGCGGCTTGCTTGCTTGTAGTATAACCACAGTGCCAATGTCCCAGTTAACTTTCTGTGGCCCCAACGATATCGACCATTTCTTTTGTGACCTTATTCCCCTTGTAAAACTCTCCTGCAATGACCCTGTCCTGGTGGACACTTTGGCGTTCACAGTCGCCTTGATTGTCTTACTCGTCCCCTTCGTGCTCACCTTGGGGTCCTACATCTGCATCCTCAGAACCATCCTCAGAATCCGCGCTACGATTGGGAGGCAAAAGGCCTTTTCCACCTGCTCCTCCCACCTCATCGTGGTGAGCATTTACTATGGAGCGCTCCTGATTGCCTACATGTTCCCAACCACCGACCTCCTGAGCGACTTCAAGAAAGTTCTCTCTGTCTCCTACACCGTCCTGACGCCCCTGGTCAATCCACTCATCTATGCCCTGAGAAACAGAGAGGTCCAAGAGGCCCTGTGCAAAGCTTGCAGAGAATTAAGAACGTAAGAACACCCACTTTGGATCAGACCAAATGTCCATCTAGCCCAGTATCCTGTCTGCCAACAGTAGCCAGTAGCAGGTGCCCCAGAGGGAGAGTACACAAAAGGTAATCCTCACTGATCCCTCCCGTCTCACCCATTTCCAGACAAACAGCGACTAGGGACACCATTCCTACCCATTCTGGCTAATAGACATTCATAGACCTAACCTCCATGAATCTCGCTAGCTCTTTTTTGAACCCTATTCAAGTCCTAGACTTCACCACATCCTCTAGCAAGGAGTTCCAGAGGTTGACTGTGTGCTGAAGGAAGAAAAACTTTTCTTTGTTTTAATCTGCTGCCTATTGATTTCATTTGGTGACCCCTAGTTCTTATATTTAGGGAATAAGTAAATAACTTTTCTTTATTTGCTTTTTCCACAGCAGTCATGATTTTAGAAACCTCTATCATATTTCCCCTTAGTCTCCTCTTTTCTAAGATGAAAAGTCCTAGTCTTTTTAATCTCTCCTCACATGGGACCAATTCCAAACCCCTCCTCAGTTGTGTTGCCCTTTTCTTTACCTTTCCTAATGCCGAGAGATCATTTTTGAGATGAGGCAACTACATCTGTGCCCAGTACTCAGTTAAGGGTTCTAAGATTCTCGCCCAGCGGGTTGCGTAGGTGAAAATGGAATAGCTGCAGCACGGGCTGGGTTAGGGAAAGCGGTGGACAACTCCCGCTATTACTGTTCCGCACACACAGCGACACAGAACCTAGTAGAGATTCTACAAGAACCCAGCCTGCACCTCCGCCTTGAGCCGCCTGGGGGCAGCAGTGACCGTGCGGCAGTGTCCTTGATACCCGCAGACACCGCCCTGTATCGCTTCGCCGGATACACACAGCGAGAGGGAGCCTAGGAAAGGCTGGACTGAAACTAACCGCGCGGAGAACCGGTCTGGCGTTACCAGCCCCAGGGAGGAGCAGCCGCCAGTCCAGCATCCCTCTGCCGCGGGAGGTGTTCGCCTCGCCAGGTTGGAGCGGGACCCATAGACTCGAACACTGGAACTGGAAGGGCCCTGCAAAGATCCTCAAGCCCAGTCCTCTGCCCTCACGGCAGGACCAAGCACCGTCTAGATCCGCGGTGTCCAGCGAATTCTGAACTTGCGACCTAGCCACACTCAAGCAGCCAAAGAGAGATTAGTGATGAGCGTGTTGCACACTACGGATCTAGGTGCACTTAAAAGTAGACGCTGTCCCCGAGGCTTTAAACTCACAACTCTCGGCCTATAAGGCCGATACACTGGCCCCTGAGCTGTTGATGTATCTAGGAGTTCCTTTATCATTTCTCCGACAAGTGAGTGGAACGCCATCCCCTGCCCAGAGCTGCAACCATAGGAGTGACCACGATGGGTCAGACCCGAGGTCCTTCTAGCCCACAGTCCTGTTTGCCGGCAGCGGCCAATGGCAGGTGCGTCAGGAGGAATGAACCCAACAGGGAATTAGCAAGTGGCCCGCCCCGCTTGCCAGATACTTTGCAATCGACGGGCAGGGGCACGTCTCTGTGTCCGGGTCGGTGCCCGGGGAACGTTTCCTGCCAAATGTCGGTTCCAGGTGCGCTCGGGGCCTGCAGAATTCCGGGGGAGCCGAGCCGGGCAGGGAACGGGGGAGGCTCCGTCCCATATCGGGCCTGGCTCCGGGATTGATTCCGCCCCTTGGTATCTAGGGGGCTCAGGGAGGAGGAGAACGTTGGATTTCCCCGAGTGACTTAGGTCTGGAATCTCAAAGGTGCCCGAGGGAGCCAGGCGCTGCCCCGCTGCCCCGTCCCACCACGTCCCCCGCGGAGATTCCAGTCCCAAGGGAGGAGGAACTAGTGATTTCAGGAGCAGAAATGCCACGTGGGTTGGAAAACGCTTCTGGCAGCAAAGCGCCGTCAGACACCGCCCTTCCCCGGGCTGATACCGCCCGGCGTGTGAGCCGGGGCCATTGCTCCCAGGGCCTGGCTGAGCAGACACTGACTGGGGTTCGAAGGGGGGGGGAGCAGGGACAGTCCCAGACTCGCTGACCCCTCACTCCTGAAGACTGATCGCTGATTCCTACCTGCGCCCGGACAAAAACCCGCCTGAGGCTGCGGAGGAGAAATTCTCTGGCAGGGGGCGCTGGTGAGTCACGGTCCGCACGGGGCAGGTGTTGGGGAGCGTCGCAGAGAAGGGGCCGGGGTAGAAATGTGGGTTCCCAAGTGAGGGGGAGTGTGACGGGGACAAAGCAGGTGCCTCGCTGCGGCTGCGTATCCCAGTCCGGGTGAGCGGCCAGAAATGGGCCAGCGGCTTGGGCCACTCACCGCGTCGAACTCACCGAGCGCAGCGGGAAGCGATCGGGGGGGAGTTACAGACACGGTGCGAACTGGGGCTCGCGTGTCCCAAGCGGCGTAAAGGAGGAAGAATCGCACTGAACCGCCCTGAGCCCCCAGGCCTGGAGCTGCAGATCCCGCCGAACCTGACCCGAGAGGGGAAATGTTCGCGCCTCCGGGCTCCCAACAAACACGGATCCCCCCCCCCCCAGTGAGCCGAAACCACTAACGCCTGGGAAAATATTTCCCTTCACCACAGCCGATCCCCAGGAAACCCTAGACATTCATGACGAGCTACGTGACGTCATTTCTCGGTGTCTCCCCAGAGCTGTGAGAGCCCATCGGGATCCCCCGCGCTGTGCCAGGCGCTGCACAAACACACCGGGAGGGGGACGGAGACTCCTGCCGGAGAGTCCATGGCAGTGACTCGGCTCGTTCAGGGAAGGCGTTTGTGTCTCTGATAAGGCGGGGAATATGCAAATAGCGGTGACAGACGCCTGCTTAAAATGATCTCTCTCTGCCTAGGCTGCACCCGGAGAGACACCCCGCAGCCCCCGGTGTCTGTGCAGTTACCTGCCAGCTCTGCCCCCCAGCAACTGGGAACATGAAATTTTGGGTCTATTTAGTGTTCGTGGTGGCAGCTTTGCCAGGTATTTTCTAGCTAAATACGCTGGAGAGAGGGACGGAGATTTTGTTTTGCATGTTTGATATTAATGCTTCTGTCGCGCCTTTGTTCCCAGGTGCCTGGTCCCAGGTGCAGTTGGTGGAGTCCGGAGGGGATGTGAAGAAGCCCGGAGACTCTCTGCGCCTCTCCTGCAAAGCCTCCGGCTTCACCTTCAGTAGCCCCTGGATGAGCTGGATCCGGCAGGCCCCGGGGAAGGGGCTGGAGTGGCTCGCTGATATCAGTGGCAGCGGGGGTGATATACGGTACCTTGATGCCGTGAAAGGCCGATTCACCATCTCCAGGGACAACCCCAACAACCTGCTGCACCTGCAAATGACCGGCCTGAAGCCCGAGGACACCGCCCGCTATTACTGTGCGAGAGACACAGCGACACAAAACCTATTGACGCTCCTACAAAAACCCAGGCTGCAGAACCCGCAGCCGCCTCGCAGCGAATTGACTGTAGCCTGTCGGGGCTCGGCTGCTGGGTGAAGCAGGTGTGACGTAGTGGGGGTACTTGCTGGGATGTGGTGACCTCTGCTGTCTGGAGCAAGACCCAGCAGGGAAAACCTCACTAGGCCAAGGTAATGCCAAACTTGTTGAACCAGTGGCCAGACACCCCCCATGGAGAGGAACAAAGGAAGGTGAATGCTGCCCTGGCTGGGGGGCAGGGCTGGAAGGGAGGGAGTTGGTTGCTGGCTGTCTGTGAGGATGGAGGAGACAGCCTAGGGAGAGGAGCTGGAGTTTAGGGGCCCAGTCTCCCCCCAACTCAATGGGGCCTGAGGCATCCTAGCCCAGCTCTGTGACCAGACTACATCTGTGCTATGCTGTATCCTGGAGAGGCAATAAACGTCCTCTATTCCACTGGCTGGTGCAGTCTGTTTGTGCCATTTCGGGGTGCAGGAGACGGGGAACCCCCAACACGCCGTCACACTGGTGTTAGAAGTGGGATGCACTGCACCCCGTGGATGAAGCTCCCAGCGGCAAGCGACAAGGCGCAGTAGAAGCAAGAGCCCTGGAGCCAGGCGTGCTGGAGACAGAGCGAAGCGGTTCCTGGGAATCGTGGGGCGCTGCAGCACTAGACTGGTGAGTCTGCACCAAGGGGACCAGCGGGAAGATGGCCTACGCCCGACTCTTGAAGGCAGAGCTGGTGGGGCTGTGCAGAGAGAGGGGCTTGCCTGTGCGGAAAGCAACCAAGGCCCAGCTGATTACCCAGCTGGAAGAGAATGACCAGCCACGGGGCCAGGATCTTGTCCCCAGGGGAAGCAGCCAGACCCCCCCTGAGAGTGTGTCAGGCTCAGAGAGGGGGAGGAGCGCTGGAGCCCACCGGAGAGATGAGACAGCGTCTCCCGGGAGGCCTGCAAGCCGTAGCCCATCTAGGGCAGGGGCTAGCCCAGCGGAGCTGCGGCGACTGGAGATCCAGCTGCGGATGAGTTCACGGAGAGCCAGTCCGGGTGTGAACGGGAGTCCCGAAGAGAGAGAGAATCGCGCAGAGACCGGTTCTCGGCGGAGCAACGGAGAGAGACACCTCCGAGGCGAGCCCCAGGGACCAGGACCAGTCATCGATACCCCAGAAAACCAGCCAGAGCCCGGGCAGAGCCGACCCGAATGGGCCCACAGAACCTAACTTGCCATCGCTGTGGGCAACGAGGCCACAAGAGGGCTCAATGCACCAGGCGCAAGAACAGGTCCCATGACCTGGGACGTTCCAGGGTTAACTGGCTGGGGCGGGAGGAAGGGCCGGCTGCCCCAGTGGCAGGGGCTGGCCGGCAAACCTCCACTCGGGGAGGGGGGAAGGATGCTCAGTGCACCTCCCCTGGGAGGTCTGACCCTCGGGAGACAGATTTATCCGTGCACCGGGTGGGGGCGGGGCGGCCCCTACGGAGGGACTGCCTCGTACCCCTGGAGGTGGATGGCAGGAAGGTGACGGGTTCTGGGACACGGGGGCGGAGGTGACGCTGGCCCGGCCCGACATAGTGGCCCCAGACCGTATGCTACCCGACACTCAGCTGACACTGAGGGGCATAGGCGGCACCCCCTTTGAGGTACCCGTAGCCAGGGTGCATCTGAAATGGGAGGCCAAGGAGGGCCCCAAGGAAGTGGGGGTGCACCCGCACTTTCCCACCGACATGCTAATGGGGAGTGACCTAGAGGAGTGGCCAGACAGACCCCACAGGACGCTGGTCACCACCCGTAGCCAGAGCAAGCGAGGGGCTTGCGGCCCGGAACTCGAGGAGGTTCCCCAACAGGGGGCTCAGGGCCCCGTCCCAGCAGACCTAGAGTTGGACCTAGGCAGTGGGGGGAACCACGGCCCTGTCCCAGCCCCAGCCGCTGAATTCCAGGCGGAGGTGCGAGCGGATCCCTCCTTGCAGGCCCTGAGGGACCGGGCTGACCTGGGTGCCGCTCAACCCCTAGGAGGAGATTGCCAGGAGAAGTTCCGGTGGGAGAGGGGATTTCTGTACCGGGAATGGCTTTCCCCCGGGACGGTAGGCAAGTGGGGGCTCCAGCGGCAGCTGGTGGTTCCCCAAAGGTATCGCCGCAAGCTGCTACACCTGGCCCATGACATCCCGTTCTCGGGACACCAGGGGATCCGGCGCACGCGGCTGAGGCTGCTCCAAAACTTCTATTGGCCGGGGATGTTTGCAGCTGTCCAGCGGTACTGCCGGTCCTGCGACTCCTGCCAACGAGTGGGGAAGGCCCAAGACAGGAAGAAAGCTGCATTGAGACCCCTGCCCATCATAGAGGAGCCTTTCCAGAAGGTGGCGATGGATATTGTGGGGCCCTTGAACAGAGCGACCCGGACAGGGAAGAAATACATCCTGGTGGTGGTGGACTTCGCCACCCGCTACCCCGAGGCCGTGGCCCTGCCATTTTCAGCAGAGTGGGGTTTCCCCAGGAGGTTCTCACGGACCAGGGATCCAACTTCATGTCGGCCCTGCTCCGGTGCTTGTGGGAGAAGAGTGGGGTGCAACACACCTGGGCCTCGGCGTATCACCCCCAGACCAACGGGTTGGTGGAGAGGTTCAATGGGACTCTGAAGCAGATGCTACGGACCTTTATGCACAAACACCCGCAGGACTGGGACAAGTACCTACCCCACCTGCTGTTTGCGTACAGGGAAGTGCCCCAGGAGTCCACGGGGTTCTCGCCGTTCGAGCTGTTATATGGGAGGCGAGTGAGGGGCCCCCTGGACTTATTGAAAGACGAGTGGGAGGGGAAGGTCTCCCCGGAGGGTGAGCCGGTCGTGGAATACGTCCTGACATTCCGGGAAAGACTTGCCGAGCTCATGGGCCTGGCCAGAGAGAACCTGAGCAGGGCCCAGAGGAAGCAGAAGGTCTGGTACGACCGCAATGCACGGGCCCGCGCCTACGCTACCGGGGACCAGGTGATGGTCTTGATCCCCGTGCGGAAGAACAAGCTGCAAGCCGCCTGGGACGGCCCCTTCAAGGTGGTTAAGCAGCTGAACGAGGTGAACTACGTGGTGGAGCTGACGGGCCGGACGCGCGGCCAGCGGGTATATCATGTTAACATGATGAAGCCGTACTGGGACAGGGAGAACTTGGTGCTGGCCGTGTGTAAGCCCTGGGAGGAGCAGGGGGAGGATCCCCTGGTGGGACTGTTCCCTGGGACCGGAGAGGACTCTTCGCTGGAGTCAATTTCCCTCTCGGACCAGCTCACCCCGGCCCAGCAGGCCGAGATCCGGGAGGTGCTGCGCTCCCACCAGCAGCTGTTCTCCAACAAGCCGGGTCTCACCAACCTGGCTGTCCACCGGGTGCAGATGGGCACTCACCCCCCGGTGCACTGCTCCCCATTCAGGGTCACAGGGAAAACAGCCCAGGACCTGGAGAGAGAGGTCCAGGACATGTTGGCCCTGGGGGTGATCCAGCCATCCTCCAGCCCCTGGGCCTCTCCCGTGGTGCTGGTTCCCAAGAAGGACGGGTCGATCCGGTTCTGCGTGGACTACCGGAAGCTCAACGCCATCACGGTGTCCGACGCCTACCCGATGCCAAGGCCCGACGAGCTCCTGGACAAGCTGGGGGGAGCTCGCTATCTCACCACCCTGGACCTCACCAAGGGCTACTGGCAGGTGCCGCTAGACCAGGAGGCCAGACTGAAATCGGCTTTCATCACGCCACTGGGGCTCTATGAGTTCCTGGTCCTACCCTTTGGCCTCAAAGGGGCGCCGGCCACCTTCCAGCGCCTGGTGGACCAGCTGCTGAGGGGAATGGAGAACTGTGCCCTAGCGTACATCGATGACATCTGCGTCTTCAGCCAGTCCTGGGAGGACCACGTGGCCCAGGTCAGCCAGGTACTGGATCGGCTGAGGGAGGCTGGGCTGACCGTAAAGGCTGGGAAGTGCAAGGTTGGAATGGCCGAAGTGTCCTACCTGGGCCATAAGGTGGGGAGCGGCTGCTTGAAGCCAGAGCCGGCCAAAGTGGAGGCCATCCGGGACTGGCCTGTGCCCCAGACCAAGAAGCAGGTCCAGGCTTTCATTGGGATGGCGGGGTACTACCGGAGGTTTGTGCCCAACTTCAGCTCCATCGCTGCCCCGATCACAGAGCTGTGCAGGAAGGGGAGGCCCGACAGGGTGGTCTGGACGGAGCAGTGCCAGAGGGCTCTCTGTGCACTGAAGGGAGCCCTGGCCAAGGCTCCAGTGTTGGTAAACCCAGACTTCGACAAGCCCTTTATCGTGTTTACTGACGCCTCGGACACTGGGCTGGGGGCGGTGCTGATGCAGGCGGACGAGAAAGGGGAACGTCACCCCATCGTGTACCTGAGTAGGAAGCTGCTGCCCCGGGAGCGGAGCTACGCGACCGTAGAGAGGGAATGCCTGGCCATGGTGTGGGCCCTGCAAAAGCTGCAGCCGTACCTGTTTGGCCGGCGTTTCACGGTGTTCACCGACCACTGCCCCCTGACCTGGCTACACCAGATGAAAGGGACGAACGCCAAGCTGCTGCGGTGGAGCCTGCTCCTGCAGGACTACGACATGGAAGTGATCCACGTCAAGGGGAGCGCCAACATCATCGCCGACGCGCTGTCCCGTAGCGAGGGGCCCGAACTTCCCCAGGTCACGAGCGGAGTGACCCTGCTCAGTTCGCTCTCGGAGGGTATGTCTACACTACCCCGCTAGTTCGAACTAGCGGGGTAATGTATGCATACCGCACTTGCTAATGAAGCCCGGGATTTGAATTTCCCGGGCTTCATTAGCATAAGCGGGGAGCCGCCATTTTTAAATCCCCGCTGCTTCGAACCCCGTGTAGCGCGGCTACACGGGGCTCGAACTAGGTAGTTCGGACTAGGGTCCTATTCCGAACTACCGGTACTCCTCGTGAAACGAGGTGTACCGGTAGTTCGGAATAGGCACCCTAGTCCGAACTACCTAGTTCGAGCCCCGTGTAGCCGCGCTACACGGGGTTCGAAGCAGCGGGGATTTAAAAATGGCCGCTCCCCGCTTATGCTAATGAAGCCCGGGAAATTCAAATCCCGGGCTTCATTAGCAAGTGCGGTATGCATACATTACCCCGCTAGTTCGAACTAGCGGGGTAGTGTAGACATACCCGGAGGGGGGAGAACTGTGACGTAGTGGGGGTACTTGCTGGGATGTGGTGACCTCTGCTGTCTGGAGCAAGACCCAGCAGGGAAAACCTCACTAGGCCAAGGTAATGCCAAACTTGTTGAACCAGTGGCCAGACACCCCCCATGGAGAGGATCAAAGGAAGGTGGATGCTGCCCTGGCTGGGGGGCAGGGCTGGAAGTGAGTGAGTTGGTTGCTGGCTGTCTGTGAGGATGGAGGAGACAGCCTAGGGAGAGGAGCTGGAGTTTAGGGGCCCAGTCTCCTCCCAACTCAAGGGGGCCTGAGGCATCCTAGCCCAGCTCTGTGACCAGACTACATCTGTGCTATGCTGTATCCTGGAGAGGCAATAAACTTCCTCTATTCCACCGGCTGGTGCAGTCTGTTTGTGCCATTTCGGGGTGCAGGAGACGGGGAACCCCCAACGCGCCGTCACACCATGGCACAAAGGGGCAGTGCCAAACAGTTCTGGGGTGCTGCCATTTTGAAGTACCCCTTCTTTCCCCCCCCCCACAAATGCTAGCGAGAGCTTGGGGGTTTCTCCATGAGTCAGTAACACAGGACAGACCCTCTCTCCACCTGCCTTTCCATAGCGCATGGCGCTGCTCAGAGCGGGAGCTGCTGACTTCCTCTCGGAGCCAGGCTGTGCCAAAGGGAGAAGCAGAGGCGAGGGGGCAGCAGGACCAGCGACCGCAGGGCTCAAGGCATTTCCTGGTGTCCTGGTGTCCGCTATTCAGGGCGAAGAGGGAATTTTACAAGCAGGGAAAGGTGATGCCCTGAGACACGGCTCCTCCCGGCCACTGAGCCACTGTCCGGTGCTGCCTGGCCGCTCTGAGGATGGGCACCAGGGATAACTGTCCTTCCCCCCATCATGTGAGAATCAGCAGCCCCTCAATCCAATGTGAGGAAACACATAAGAACAGCCGCACTGGGTCAGACCAAAGGTCCATCTAGCCCAGGAGCCTGTCTGCCGACAGTGGCCAGCACCAGGTGCCCCAGAGGGGGTGGACAGAAGACAATGAACAAATGATTTATCCCTTGCCATTCATCTCTAGCCTCTGACACACAGAGGCCAGGGACACCATTCCTACCCCCTTGCTAATAGCCTGTAACCTCCATGAATTTATCTAACTTCTCTTTAAACTCTGTTATAGTCCTAGCCTTCACAGCCTCCTGTAGCAAGGAGTTCCACAGGTTGACTATGTGCTGTGGGAAGAAGAATCTTCGCTTATTAGTTTTAAACCTGCTGCCCATTAATTTCATCTGGTGTCCTCTAGTCCTTATATTATGGAAACTAATGAATATTTTTTCTTTATCCACCCTCTCCACACCACTCATGATTTTATAGACCTCTATCACA
This sequence comes from Pelodiscus sinensis, assembly GCF_049634645.1. Classification (NCBI taxonomy): domain Eukaryota; kingdom Metazoa; phylum Chordata; order Testudines; family Trionychidae; genus Pelodiscus; species Pelodiscus sinensis. The sequence continues at coordinate 6,454,976 of NC_134740.1, read as the reverse complement.
CAGGCACTGTGAGGAGCTGCTCCTGCCTCCCACTGTCCGAAAGTGTCAGGTGAAGCCTTGAAAGTAGAAATAAGGGATCTTCCGGAAAAGGGTTTATTTTCCGGAGAATCGCGTCTAGACTGGCGCTTTTCTCCGGCATAACCCCGAGTCGGAAGAAAGTGGCAGCCATGTAAATGCAAATGCCGTGGGGGATATTTAAATCCCCTGCGGATTTGCAATTCCGAAGTGTCTCATTAGCATCCCTTTTCCGGAAAGGGGTGCCAATGAAGACACAGCCATTGATTTACAACTAAATATAACCTTTATGCCAAATATGGTGCTTCTATTTACTAACAAGGATAATACAATAAGTACAGCTACCAACTAAATGAATGCCCAAATAATTGTGTAACTTACATGTAATCAGATTCTTAATTTTTACTTTTTTATTCTATTACAAAATGGTGTGCAATAGGAACACTTAAGAGACAGGTTTTACCCCATTTATTATTTGCTAAGTGGTGGCTATTTTAAAAAAAAACATGATTTGCATCTACTTCTGTCTGAACGGAAATTCAATTTAAAATGAACAAAACCAGCATTTAATTTCTGTATGAAATAAAACTACCTTAAATGTGAAGGATACATAAGAAAAAAGTATCCAAAAACTTTTTGCGTCTAAAATTCATTTATTAAACAAAGGAAATATCCTCAGTGAATTTAACCAATTGATCTAGTCATCATGTTCTTCAAGATGTTAGAACACTCTCATAAACCAGTTTTTTTACTGAGAGAAGAGGAAAACAAGTTTTTCTGCTTCATCAACTCTCGGTTATGCAACAGGGAATGAACTAATCATTGAATTGAAGTAGCTGAATAAACCAAAGTGATAAAACAGTCTCTCTTCACCTGCAGAAGAAACTACTGCTGATGTAAACACTGGTTCTGGGCACTTACACAAGTGAACTAGTAGAATTCATTTAAAAGTTGACAGGAGTCATGTTCTATTTAATTTTTAAATTTACTTCATAAGTTAATTAAATAGGTTATGATAAATTTAGGCCATAACCATTTTTAATTTAATTTGAAAGGTATATTATTTAAAACAAAGCCTATTTAAATGGGATCACAATTCCAATTTTAATAAAGCTCTCCTGCCCCAGATAGGAAGGGACTTAGGGACACAGGCACTGGGAACACCAGAGTTCCCCTTCCTCAAACAGAGGGAGAATCACCTGGGTTCCAGGCAGGGGTGAGGTTGTCAGGACACAGCACAAGGGGACTGGGTTCCTGGGCAGCTGTGTGGGGTGGGGGGATTGTTTAGAGAGTCACGTGGGTAAGGGTGTAAAATAGGGCGGGGCTAATCACTCAGAACGTGATGTCCAGGGGTACACATCAGCCGGGGAAGGAACATGTCTCTTATAAGGCTGGATTTATGCAAATGAGAGAGGCCGTGTCCTCTTTAAATCTGTCCCTCCCTCTGCCGAGACTGTACCCGCACAGAAGTTCTGCAGTCCCTGTGTCTGGGCAGGGAGCAGCCAGTCCTCTCAAAGGTCCTCGAACAGCAGGAAAATGAAAAACCCTAAGTTTCTCCTTTTGCTTTTCGCCGTAGCCACTTTGAGAGGTATTTTCTACGGGAAGAGTTAGGATACTATTGTGTTATCGCTGCTTTAATCCTCGTATTAACACCCGGTCTTTATTCCCAGGTGCCCGGTCCCAGGTGCAGCTGGTGGAGTCCGGAGGGGATGTCAAAAAGCCCGGAGAGTCTCTGCGCCTCTCCTGCAAAGCCTCCGGCTTCACTTTCGACGATTACGGGATGAGCTGGGTCCGGCAGGCTCCGGGGAAGGGGCTGGAGTGGGTCGCGTTTATCAGCTGGAGTGGGAGTACTATATACTACCTTGATGCCGTGAAAGGCCGATTCACCATCTCTAGAGACAACTCCAATAACCTGCTGCAGCTGCAAATGACCGGCCTGAAGCCCGAGGACACCGCCCGCTATTACTGTGCGGGAGACACAGTGAGCAGAAGCCGGTCTGAGCCCAGACACAAACCTCCCCCTGCAGTGAGCAGCGAAGCCGTTTGGCGCTCGGGGCGCCCAAGCTCCATGTATGGAAATGAAACCGAGTTCAGAGAGAGGCTGGGACCAGCAAACCCCTTTCACTGTCGCTCTCAGCCCTCCGCCTTGAGGGCCGGCAGCTCCCGGGACAGGGCTGCAGTGGCTGCGAGGGGGATATCAGGGCGGTTCCACCCGGCACACAGAGAACAGCTCCTCCTTCCAGAGCCGGGTCACCTTCTCCCCGGGCACCTCCAAGAACCTGCACCGCCCCCTATTACTATCGCTGCGCCTGGGGACCCAGCCAAAAAGGGGAGGAAGATTCTCACCGGATTCTCGGGCCTCTGTCAGCCCGCAATTTGCCTGTCCAGGGATAGCGAAGCATGCGCTGCATTTTTGTCAGCTGGAAGTGTCCGGGAAGCGCGCGATTACCGTGTCCAGCCCCACCCCTCCTAAACAGGCTCCTTGAATCGATGCTCTTGGTATCTTGACACGGGACCTTCTGTGACTGGAACCTCTGCCCTGGGCCTGGAGCCCCGCCACCCCCGGGCAGTGTCACCTCCCGCTGCGGGCTGGGCCCCGCGGAGACACGGCCCCGGTCCCGAGCAAACCCCCGTCAGCGACAGCTGGAGAGATGGGTCCGACCAGACCCATCAATCAAGGCGCCCCCTCCCCCCCGGAAGATCCACAGCCAGCACTTCAGACGGGGGGAGGGGGGAGGTTCAGCATGAGGCTTAATCCACAATGCGAAATTCTTTGCACAAGGATAACCAGCCGGTCTACGGCCCCGCCTCACTTGACTCTCTCCAGTGCTGACCCTGAGGCCGCGTGTTGGACCTCGAGGCAGAGGCCCGTGGAGCGGGTTGGAAAAGCTCAGGGAGAGACCCCTGGGCGGGTGGGATCCAATCCCATTGGTGAGGGGTCAGGGGTCACTGGGGTGGAGCGGGAGGGGTGAGGTCCTGCCTGATGGCTGGCTTCTGGCGGTGATGCGGGCCCTACATTGCGCTCCATGGCCGGGGCGATGCGGCCAGATTTGGTGCCTGAGACAGGAATTCTTAAAGGAGCCCAGTGATGTTGGGGCCCAAATCCGCTCCGCAGCCTCCCTATTCCCGGGGAACCTTGACTTTGTGTAAGCAGGGCAATGATCCCGCTATTGTGGGGAACTTTCCTGGCTTCTATACACCCCGGTGAAATGAACCAGCGAAAGGATCTGAGTCCCCGCTCCCACTTCCTTTACCCCACGGCTCCCTGATCCTGAGGGCTCCCCCTCCACTCTCCTGAGTAGCAGAGCCCTTGAAACCCCAACAAGGCTGGGCCCAGGTTTCCTGGGGCTTAATCCCCGACCTTGTAGTCACTAGGGGCAGGAGTTAGGGTGTCCCCACTCCGAGGTGCTCTCTTTACACCGCAGGCCTTCTTGGCCCAGTGATCACTTCATAAGGTTCAAAGCAAATACAATTTATTAAACATCAACTGATTAAAGAGAATAGAATAAGAAACAATGAGAATGGTTAAATGAGAACACACAGCCCTGCTCTGTAGCACAGGGACATCAAAACAGCAGCCTGCAGAGTGTAAGGACAGTCCACAGTCTCTTCCTTAGAGGCCCCTTAGAGGCCTTGGATGTGCTGCGGAGGGGGGGGGCTGCAGGCTGGGCACGCCTGCTCTGGCAGTGACCACACAGCCTCAAGCTCTAAGTGGCCAGACCCCTCTCCCAGTCCAGAGCCTCTCCCCACACTTTGCAGTTCCCAGCTGCTCACCACATCCAGCTGCAGGCTGAGCTGCTTGGCCAGTCTCTAGCTTCTTGTGTTGTTTCTCTGTTCCTTTTGGCTCTCTGAGCACTGCCAGTCTGCTGCTCAACACAGGATCTGCGCTCCTTGAGCTGTGTGTGTCAGGCTCAGCTGCTGCAAAAACTGCCCCTCAGCACAGAGCTTGCACTCCTTGGGCTGTCTTTCAGCTCTCTGTTTGCTCAGAGAGAGCCAGAACAATCCCAGCTCACAGGGAGGATGGGGCCTGGCCTCTCCCCTTCCACACTGGCCTGTCCAACCTGTCAATCAGGCTGAGCTGGAGTGTTGGCTGCTTTCCGTTGTCTCTGGGGTCTGTCAGACACATGTCCCTTCTGAAACTGGGAGCTGGCAAACCAAAAAACTCCCACAGAGTTTTAGTAAGGGGTAACAGACCCCTTACAGTAGCAACGGGATCTACATCCTCACAGTGTAAACACAACATCCCTCATCAGGCTTCATGTCTGTAAATACAATTATGATCCTGTGCCCATAAAATTCAGGACTTTCTGACTATTCATGTTTCAGCGCTGCCCGTATAAGGCACCACAGTAACAACGCGCAGCTCGGAAAAGCCAGATACAAGGATCGGTGGTTGGAGATGCAGTAACTCGAACCTGGATTTCCCAAGGTGCCTGGCTGCAAAGGCCCAATATCCCCACGTCAGCCTCAGCCACAGGATGAGGGGAGAAAACAGGAAAAGGAAAAGCAGCGCCCGGGTCACTGGGGGTTGAATATTTCTGCAGTTTGCTGGGCACCGGGCACTGATGCTCCGGACCGGCCTTCAAAACTCCCCCAGGGCCTCTGAGGGTCCAATCCGCGGAAAAGGCCCATCAGTTTCCCAGCTCCTCGGGCCTCCCTACCAACACAGATGTTTGCCTGATGCCCTCACAGGAATTCCGGGTCCCCGGACAACACATCAATGGGCCCTGGGTGGGGGGAGCCACAAGCCTGTCCTGGCCCCACTGAAAGAAACCCTGAGGGCCACCCCTCTGTGAGAGGACCTCTGGTCGGTCACAGCCCCACCCCCCACTTGCCTGGAGGTTACCCCCCAATCTCCTTCCCCTCCCCCCAGCAGCTCTGTGCTCAGTCTGGCTCTTTTTTCTGTCTGGTCCCAGCTACACCCCACCTAACTCTGCCCGGAGGGGTTCTGTGCCCAGCTCAGCTCCTTTCTTCCAGCGGCCCTGCCTATCCCAGTCACCAGCCCTCCGTTCTTTGCCCTTCCCAGCCTGATTCCTCCTCCGCCTCGGCCAGAGCTCCCTGCAGCCCTGTGCCCAGCTCTATCGCCAGAGCTCGGCTCCCTCCTTCTATTCCCAGCCTGGCTCCCCTCACTCCGCTCCCAGCCCACCCCCTTCCCAGCCCGGATCCCCTCTTCCTCCTCGCTCCCATGATTACAAGGTTGCAGCGGTTGCTGCCGTGAACTCCGCCCGGCTCTGCCTTCCCAGCGTGTCTGGGGACTCACCTTCCCCGTCGCCCTTGAGCCGCTCAGGGTCGCTCCTTCCCCGGCACTGAGCAGCGGGTGCACCCGAGCCAGACAGCCACTCTGCAGCCTGCGGCGGACGCCGGGACTCTGCAGGGGGCGCCTAGGGGCCGGCAGTGCAGCCGGGCAATGTGAAGACCCGCGTGTCCCCGCCCCACTAGTGCGGCAGCGGCGAGAGGACCCGGGACCCTCATTGTCCAGGAACATTAGGAGCTAGGATCGAACTGACCGTCTGTGGGATCCAGGATCGAATCGCATCAAACCCCTTTGAACCCCCAGGCCTGGAGCTACAATACCCACCGAATCTGCACAGAGAGGAGAAATGTTCCCACCTCCCGGTCTCAGTAAACATGGACCCTCCCCCTTCCACGCACACTCGTGAGCTGAAGCCCATTAACGCCAATGAAACTTTCCCTTCACCACAGTCGACTCCCAGCCAACCCCTAGATGTTAATGGCGAACTAAGTACTGTCTGTGATGGGGTGCAGTCAGGGAAGATCTGGGAGGGAGGCTTCCTGGGGTGCTGACACGGACACTCACATTCCTGCTCTCCTGGGCTTCTCAACACTTGGTCCTGCCAGGCCAACTCTGCTGCTCTCCTCCAGACAAGGCCCTGAGGTGAGATCCCTGCTCCCCCGCCTCCCCCCCCCCCCCAGCAGTACAGACACTGAGTCTCTTCAGGGCCTAGGAGGAGTACTGCCACAGTACTCCCCAAGTGGGATCAAACCCCCAATAGAATTTTGTGGGTAATCCCCCTTTAGCAATGCAAGAGGGGGGGGGGACGTACACAGAGGTTGATCCCCCAGGTAATAATTATTGACACTGAGTTTGATAGAAAAGAAAAGTGATTTGATTCAGGACAAGCAGGGGGATTTCTGTGGTGATGAGTGAGAACGGGCAGACCGCAGGAGATGACAAGCACAAGAACCAGAAATGCGGCAGTAATTCTATCTGGAAACCTCAGTACAAACTTATTCAAACTCATCCTAAAAACCTCTTTTCCAGCTGCTCCTCCAAACTGGAGCTGTCTCCCCACCCTGAGATCTTCAGACCCTTCCTTCCAGTGCAGCCCAGCCAAAAGACCAAGGTCCCTGCTTGCCTGTTCTTCTTTAAGGATTTAAGGTCATTTCCTGCCTACCACTGCTCAGATTTAAGGACAAAAGAGATTGTTTAACATTTTCCCATCAAGCCATTGAGGGTAACACCCTGGATGCCTCTCATTCACACATTCAACACCCACAAAGGATTCCCCACTCCACAGGTCTAATTTTACACTCAAGAGTGATACACACATGAAAATAAGATAAACAGAACCAGCGTGAAGATTGATGGGTTATATGAAATAATTTGCTCAAAGTTATGTTTATTCATACCCATAAGTCCATTTCGTAAAGAGTCCGTGTGATGTAGTGGGTTGCTATGGTTGCTGGTTGCTATGTTGAGCGGTGGGCTGTGGATGACCCCCACTGGCTGCTGTCTGTAGCATGGTGTGACGTAGTGGGGGTACTTGCTGGGATGTGGTGACCCCTGCTGTCTGGAGCAAGACCCAGCAGGGAAAATCTCGCTAGGCAGAGATAAGGCCAAACTTGTCGAACCAGTGGCCAGACACCCCCCATGGAGAGGAACAAAGGAAGGTGAATGCTGCCCTGGACTGGGGGGCAGGGCTGCAAGGGAGTTTAGTTGTTACTGTGGGAGAGCATGGAGGAGACAGCCTAGGGAGAGGAGCTGGAGTTTAGGGGCCCAGTCTCCCCCCAACTCAAGGGGGCCTGAGGCATCCTAGCCCAGTTCTGTGACCAGACTACATCTGTGCTGTGCTGTATCCTGGAGAGGCAATAAACTTCCTCTATTCCACTGGCTGGTGCAGTCTGTTTGTGACATCTCGGGGTGCAGGAGACGGGGAACCCCCAACACGCCGTCACACTGGTGTCAGGAGCGGGATGCACTGCACCCCGTGGATGGAGCTCCCAGCGGTGAGCGACAAGGCGCTGTAGAAGCAAGAGCCCTGGAGCCAGGCGTGCTGGAGACAGAGCGAAGCGGTTCCTGGGAATCGTGGGGCGCTGCAGCACTAGACTGGTGAGTCTGCACCGAGGGGCCCAGCGGGCAGATGGCCTACGCCCGACTCTTGAAGGCAGAGCTGGTGGGGCTGTGCAGAGAGAGGGGCTTGCCGGTGCGGAAAGCAACCAAGGCCCAGCTGATTACCCAGCTGGAAGAGAATGACCAGCCACGGGGCCAGGATCTTGTCCCCAGGGGAAGCAGCCAGACCCCCCCTGAGAGTGTGTCAGGCTCAGAGAGGGGGAGGAGCGCTGGGACCCACCGGAGAGATGAGACAGCGTCTCCCGGGAGGCCTGCAAGCCGTAGCCCATCTAGGGCAGGGGCCAGCCCAGCGGAGCTGCGGCGGCTGGAGATCCAGCTGCGGATGAAGGAATTGGAAGTACAGGACAGAGAGAAGGAACGCCAGGACCGAGAGAAGGAGCGCCAGGACCGAGAGAGGCAGCGACAGCATGAGCTGGCCATGGCAGAGCGGAGAACCTGCGGGGCCCCGGCTGCGCCAAGAGTGGATGGGCCCCAGAGTCCCGGGGATGCCAGGCGCTTGGAGAGGCTCACAGTGGCCCAATTGAAGGACGTGGGCGACATAGACGGGTTCCTCAGCTCCTTTGAGAGGGCCTGTGGGCTGCAACAGGTCCCCCCAGCTGACTGGCTGCAGGAGCTCGTCCCCGCACTGAACCAGGAGGCGGCCGGAGTGCTCAGTCAGCTGGAGGACCTACAGCCAGGGGATTACAACCGAGTCAAGGAGGCCCTGCTGCACAAGTTCGGGCTGACCCCCGAGATGTACAGGAAGAAGTTCCGGGGGGTACAGAAAGGGCCACGGGAGACCTATGTGGACCTGGCCTCCTGCCTGGCGCAATACTGCCGCAAGTGGGTCTCGGGAGTCGGAGCCCAGACCGCAGAGAAGCTGCTCAAGCTGGTCATGATGGAGCAGTTCTATGAAGCGTGCCCACCCAAACTGAGGCTGTGGCTCAAGGACCGGAGACCAGAGAACCCCCAGGAGGCCGGGAGACTGGCGGATGAGTTCACGGAGAGCCGGTCCGGGGGTGAACGGGAGTCCCGGAGAGAAAGAGAATCGCGCAGAGACCGGTTCTCGGCGGAGCAACGGAGAGAGACACCTCCGAGGCGAGCCCCAGGGACCAGGACCAGTCGTCGATACCCCAGAAAACCAGCCAGGGCCCGGGCAGAGCCGACCCGAATGGGCCCACAGAACCTAACTTGCCATCGCTGTGGGCAACGAGGCCACAAGAGGGCTCAATGCACCAGGCGCAAGAACAGGTCCCATGACCTGGGACGTTCCAGGGTTAACTGGCTGGGGCGGGAGGAAGGGCAGGCTGCCCCAGTGGCAGGGGCTGGCCGGCAAACCTCAGCTCAGAGAGAGGGGAAGGATGCTCAGTGCACCTCCCCTGGGAGGTCTGACCCTCGGGAGACAGATTTATCCGTGCACCGGGTGGGGGCGGGGCGGCCCCTACGGAGGGACTGCCTCGTACCCCTGGAGGTGGACGGCAGGAAGGTGACGGGTTTCTGGGACACGGGGGCGGAGGTGACGCTGGCCCGGCCGACATAGTGGCCCCAGACCGTATGCTACCCGACACTCAGCTGACACTGAGGGGCATAGGCGGCACCCCCTTTGAGGTACCTGTAGCCAGGGTGCATCTGAAATGGGAGGCCAAGGAGGGCCCCAAGGAAGTGGGGGTGCACCCACACTTGCCCACCGACGTGCTAATGGGGAGTGACCTAGAGGAGTGGCCAGACGGACCCCACAGGACGCTGGTCACCACCCGTAGCCAGAGCAAGCGAGGGGCTTGCGGCCCGGAACTCGAGGAGGTTCCCCAACAGGGGGCCCAGGGCCCCGTCCCAGCAGACCTAGAGTTGGACCTAGGCAGTGGGGGGAACCACGGCCCTGTCCCAGCCCCAGCCGCTGAATTCCAGGCGGAGGTGCGAGCGGATCCCTCCTTGCAGGCCCTGAGGGACCGGGCTGACCTGGGTGCCGCTCAACCCCTAGGAGGAGATTGCCAGGAGAAGTTCCGGTGGGAGAGGGGATTTCTGTACCGGGAATGGCTTTCCCCCGGGACGGTAGGCAAGTGGGGGCTCCAGCGGCAGCTGGTGGTTCCCCAAAGGTATCGCCGCAAGGTGCTACACCTGGCCCATGACATCCCGTTCTCGGGACACCAGGGGATCCGGCGCACGCGGCTGAGGCTGCTCCAAAACTTCTATTGGCCGGGGATGTTTGCAGCTGTCCAGCGGTACTGCCGGTCCTGCGACTCTTGCCAACGAGTGGGGAAGGCCCAAGACAGGAGGAAAGCTGCATTGAGACCCCTGCCCATCATAGAGGAGCCTTTCCAGAAGGTGGCGATGGATATTGTGGGGCCCTTCAACAGAGCGACCCGGACAGGGAAGAAATACATCCTGGTGGTGGTGGACTTCGCCACCCGCTACCCCGAGGCCGTGGCCCTGCCCTCCATCGAGGCAGACACGGTGGCAGACGCACTGCTGACCATTTTCAGCAGGGTGGGGTTTCCCCAGGAGGTTCTCACGGACCAGGGATCCAACTTCATGTCGGCCCTGCTCCGGTGCTTGTGGGAGAAGAGTGGGGTGCAACACACCTGGGCCTCGGCGTATCACCCCCAGACCAACGGGTTGGTGGAGAGGTTCAATGGGACTCTGAAGCAGATGCTACGGACCTTTATGCACAAACACCCGCAGGACTGGGACAAGTACCTACCCCACCTGCTGTTTGCGTACAGGGAAGTGCCCCAGGAGTCCACGGGGTTCTCGCCGTTCGAGCTGTTATATGGGAGGCGAGTGAGGGGCCCCCTGGACTTATTGAAAGACGAGTGGGAGGGGAAGGTCTCCCCGGAGGGTGAGCCGGTCGTGGAATACGTCCTGACATTCCGGGAAAGACTTGCCGAGCTCATGGGCCTGGCCAGAGAGAACCTGAGCAGGGCCCAGAGGAAGCAGAAGGTCTGGTACGACCGCAATGCACGGGCCCGCGCCTACGCTACCGGGGACCAGGTGATGGTCCTGATCCCCGTGCGGAAGAACAAGCTGCAAGCCGCCTGGGACGGCCCCTTCAAGGTGGTTAAGCAGCTGAACGAGGTGAACTACGTGGTGGAGCTGACGGGCCGGACGCGCGGCCAGCGGGTATATCATGTTAACATGATGAAGCCGTACTGGGACAGGGAGAACTTGGTGCTGGCCGTGTGTAAGCCCTGGGAGGAGCAGGGGGAGGACCCCCTGGTGGGCCTGTTCCCTGGGACCGGAGAGGACTCTTCGCTGGAGTCAATTTCCCTCTCGGACCAGCTCACCCCGGCCCAGCAGGCCGAGATCCGGGAGGTGCTGCGCTCCCACCAGCAGCTGTTCTCCAACAAGCCGGGTCTTACCAACCTGGCTGTCCACCGGGTGCAGACGGGCACTCACCCCCCGGTGCGCTGCTCCCCATTCAGAGTCACAGGGAAAACAGCCCAGGACCTGGAGAGAGAGGTCCAGGACATGTTGGCCCTGGGGGTGATCCAGCCGTCCTCCAGCCCCTGGGCCTCTCCCGTGGTGCTGGTTCCCAAGAAGGACGGGTCGATCCGGTTCTGCGTGGACTACCGGAAGCTCAACGCCATCACGGTGTCCGACGCCTACCCGATGCCAAGGCCCGACGAGCTCCTGGACAAGCTGGGGGGAGCTCGCTATCTCACCACCCTGGACCTCACCAAGGGCTACTGGCAGGTGCCGCTAGACCAGGAGGCCAGACTGAAATCGGCTTTCATCACGCCGCTGGGGCTCTATGAGTTCCTGGTCCTACCCTTTGGCCTCAAAGGGGCGCCGGCCACCTTCCAGCGCCTGGTGGACCAGCTGCTGAGGGGAATGGAGAACTGTGCCCTAGCGTACATCGATGACATCTGCGTCTTCAGCCAGTCCTGGGAGGACCACGTGGCCCAGGTCAGCCAGGTACTGGATCGGCTGAGGGAGGCTGGGCTGACCGTAAAGGCTGGGAAGTGCAAGGTTGGAATGGCCGAAGTGTCCTACCTGGGCCATAAGGTGGGGAGCGGCTGCTTGAAGCCAGAGCCGGCCAAAGTGGAGGCCATCCGGGACTGGCCTGTGCCCCAGACCAAGAAGCAGGTCCAGGCTTTCATTGGGATGGCGGGGTACTACCGGAGGTTTGTGCCCAACTTCAGCTCCATCGCTGCCCCGATCACAGAGCTGTGCAGGAAGGGGAGGCCAGACAGGGTGGTCTGGACGGAGCAGTGCCAGAGGGCTCTCTGTGCACTGAAGGAAGCCCTGGTCAAGGCCCCAGTGCTGGTAAACCCAGACTTCGACAAGCCCTTTATCGTGTTTACTGACGCCTCGGACACTGGGCTGGGGGCGGTGCTGATGCAGGCGGACGAGAAAGGGGAACGTCACCCCATCGTGTACCTGAGCAGGAAGCTGCTGCCCCGGGAGCGGAGCTACGCGACTGTAGAGAGGGAATGCCTGGCCATGGTGTGGGCCCTGCAAAAGCTGCAGCCGTACCTGTTTGGCCGGCGTTTCACGGTGTTCACCGACCACTGCCCCCTGACCTGGCTGCACCAGATGAAAGGGACGAACGCCAAGCTGCTGCGGTGGAGCCTGCTCCTGCAGGACTACGACATGGAAGTGATCCACGTCAAGGGGAGCGCCAACATCATCGCCGACGCGCTGTCCCGTAGCGAGGGGCCCGAACTTCCCCAGGTCACGAGCGGAGTGACCCTGCTCAGTTCGCTCTCGGAGGGGGGAGAACTGTGACGTAGTGGGGGTACTTGCTGGGATGTGGTGACCCCTGCTGTCTGGAGCAAGACCCAGCAGGGAAAATCTCGCTAGGCAGAGATAAGGCCAAACTTGTCGAACCAGTGGCCAGACACCCCCCATGGAGAGGAACAAAGGAAGGTGAATGCTGCCCTGGACTGGGGGGCAGGGCTGCAAGGGAGTTTAGTTGTTACTGTGGGAGAACATGGAGGAGACAGCCTAGGGAGAGGAGCTGGAGTTTAGGGGCCCAGTCTCCCCCCAACTCAAGGGGGCCTGAGGCATCCTAGCCCAGTTCTGTGACCAGACTACATCTGTGCTGTGCTGTATCCTGGAGAGGCAATAAACTTCCTCTATTCCACTGGCTGGTGCAGTCTGTTTGTGACATCTCGGGGTGCAGGAGACGGGGAACCCCCAACACGCCGTCACACATGGCCAAGCAGGGCAGGAGATGAGTCATTATCCAAGGGGGCCCCTAACCTGTCCAACCAGTTATCTCCCAGGGAGCGGAACAATAGGAAGAAAGGGGAGTGGAGCCCCTGGCTTGGGGGCAGGGCTGGAAGTTACTGAGTTAGTTTCCGTCTGGTATCATGGAAGAAGCAGTCTAGGCAATGGGCTGGGATTTAGGGGCCCAGTCTCCCCCATCTCTAGGGGGGCTGAGACATCCCAGGCCTGCCCTGTAACCAGATTACATCTTTGCTGTGCTGTATCCTGGAGAAGCAATAAACTCCCTCTATTCTACTGACTGGTGGAGTCTGTCCATGCCATTACAGGGGTGCAGGACTCTGGAAAACTCCAACGCGCCTTCACAGTCCTCCATAAGGTCTTTTATCCCTAGCGCTGTGAAAGCCGCATCCGGACGCCCCACTCTGTGCCAGGCGCTGCACAAACACACAGGGAGAGGGAGGAGATTCCTTCTGCCGGAGACTGCACGGCAGTGACTCGGTTCGTTCAGGGAAGGCGTTTGTGTCTCTGATAAGGAGGGGAATATGCAAATGGTGGTGGTTGGGGCCTGCTTAAATCGGTGTCTCTCTCTCTCTAGGCTGCACCCAAAGAGACACCCCGAAGCCCTGGTGTCTGTGCAGGTACCAGCCAGCTCTGCCCCCTGCAACGGCGAAAATGAAATTTTGCGTCTATTTAGTGTTCGTGGTGGCAGCTTTGCCAGGTAATTTCTAGCTAAACACGCTGGAGAGGTGGAGGAATAGTTTGTTACTTTGATACTAATGTTCGTATCGCGTCTTTGTTTCCAGGTACCCGGTCCCAGGTGCAGCTGGTGGAGTCCGGAGGGGACGTGAAGAAGCCCGGAGACTCCCTGCGCCTCTCCTGCAAAGCCTCCGGCTTCACCTTCAGCAGCTACGACATGAGCTGGGTCCGACAGGCTCCCGGGAAGGGGCTGGAGTGGGTCGCTTATATCAGCACCGGTGGGAGTACTTACTACCTTGATGCCGTGAAAGGCCGATTCACCATCTCCAGGGAGAACTCCAACAACCTGCTGCACCTGCAAATGACCGTCCTGAAGCCCGAGGACACCGCCCGCTATTACTGTGCGGGAGACACAGTGAGCAGAAGCCGGTCTGAGCCCAGACACAAACCTCCCCCTGCAGTGAGCAGCGAAGCCGTTTGGCGCTGGGGGCGCCCAAGCTCCATGTATGGAAACGAAACCGAGTTCAGAGAGAGGCTGGGACCAGCAAACCCCTTTCACTGTCGCTCTCAGCCCTCCGCCTTGAGGGGCGGCAGCTCCCGGGACAGGCTGCTGGGACTGGGACCGGGATATCAGGGCGGTTCCACCCGGCTCACAGAGAACAGCTCCTCCTTCCAGAGCCGGGTCACCGTCTCCGCTTCCCCCTCCCAAGACCCAGGTCTCCCTGCAGCTCCACTCGCTGACAGCTGCGGGCACCGCCCCCTATTGCTGCGCCCGGAGAGACACAGCGACACAGAGCGCAGCGGGGACCCAGCCAAAAAGGGGAAAATTCTCACTGGATTCTCCGGCCTCTCTCAGCTAGGGAGAGCGAAGCAGACGCCGCATTTTTACTAGCTGGGAGTGAAGGGGCAGCGCGCGGTTTCGGGTTCCAGCTGCTTCTCTCTGTCCCCAACAGGCTCCTGGGGTCGGTGCTAGACGCTCTTGGAACCTTGACACGGGACCTTCTGTGACTGGAACCTCTGCCCTGGGCCTGGAGCCCCGCGACCCCCGGGCAGCGTCACCTCCCGCTGCGGGCTGGGCCCCGCGCAGGCACGGCCCCGCTCCCGCCCACAGCGCAGTCAGCGACAGCTGAAGAGTTGGGTCAGGGCTGGGATTTCCGAGCAGACCCACCAATCAAGGCGCCTTCCAGCTGCTGTGAGGGGGGAGGCTCAGCTCGCGGCCCACAACACACAACGCGAAATTCTTTGCACAAGGATAAACAGCCCCGCTGTGGCCCCGCCTCACTGACTCTCTCCAGGGCTGGCCCCGAGGCCGGTTGCGGGACCTAGAGGCAGAGACCAGTGGAGCGGGCTGGAAAAAGTCAGAGAGAGACCCCTGGGCACTTGCGATCCGACCCCATTGGTGAGGGGTCACTGGGGCGGATCGGGCGGGGATGGAATTTTGCATGAGGGCTCCTGCCCGGGGCTGCTCCTTGTACTTTCGTGTCCCTAGGGGTGGCCGGTCCGGGCCTCTGTCTCGAGCGAGGGCGGCCCGGCCCTTCTCACACTGGTTCCCACCCCAGAGCCAACTCCCCTGGTTGCCCGCCATGGGGGGGGGGGGTCTGGCTTCCAGCAGTGACGCGGACCCTGCATCGCGCTCCACGGCCGAGGCGATCCGGGCAGATTTAGTGGCTGAGACAGGAATTCTCGAAGGAGCCCAGTGAAGTGGGGGCCCGAATCCGCCCCGCAGCCTCGCTGCTCCCGGGCACCTCGACTCCTTCCCGCCCCTGCCTGTGGGGCGAATGCGGCCCGAGAGCGGGAGACACCGCAGGCCCCGAGAGCCGCATCCTCATCGGCCTCAGTCTCCATCCAAAGGGTCTGGTCTCGGGCGGGTCCCGAAGCCCCTTGGGACCAGTCGGGCCCCGGCCGGTCAGCGCATGCGCTGTGCCCGGCGCTTTGGAACCCAGGGAGGGGGCGAAGCCTACGGGCTGGTTCTTTGTTTCTTTATTACTGACAAGTGTCATCAGGGTTTTATGATGGTACCTCGGCTCCGCGCGGGGCCTGGACAAACGCCCCGCCCCCCTCTGACTGCCCGGTCCAGGCTTCCCATTGGCACCGGGCAGAGAAGGAGTTTCCGACGCTTATAAGGAAGGGAAATGCAAATAGGAGAGACGGGCTCTTGTTTAAAGCTCCCCCTTTCTCTGCCCAGACTGCAGTGGGACCGACCATCCCCAACCGTCCCGCCCGGGCTGTGCAGCTCCCAGCCACCGTCCCCCTGAGAAACTGCCCCTCCGGCACCAGGAGAAATGGGACTTTGGCTCCATGTAGTTCTCTTGGCAGCAGCCCTGGCAGGTGGGTCCTACGCTAAATGCACTGGGCAGGCAGAACACAATGTACATGTTCTGTTTCCGCGCTAATATTTCTACCGCCTCTTTACCCCCAGGTGCCCGGTCCCAGGTGTGGCTGGTGGAGTCCGGAGGGGAGGTGAAGAGGCCCGGAGACTCTCTGCTCCTCTCTTGCAAAGGCTCCGGCTTCAACTTCGGCGGCTACTCCATATACTGGCTCCGGCAGCCCCCCGGGAAGACGCTGGAGTGGGTCTCTCGTATTTACGATGACGGGAGCTCCGTGTCCTACGCCGACAGCGTGAAAGGCCGATTCACCATCTCCAGGGACAACCCCAACAAGCTGCTGCACCTGCAAATGACCGGCCTGAGGCCCGAGGACACCGCCCGCTATTACTGTGCCAGGGAGTACCACAGCGCGACATCCCCCTGCAAAAACCCCGCCGCCAGCCCGTGAGCGAACAGCGGGGCGCTGCACAGACCCAGGGGATCCGGTTCATTTCACGCTTCTCCTGCTGATTTCAGCAGACTCGATGGGTTCAGTCTCTTAATAAGATCGCTCCGCACTTGGATTTAATAGGGAAGCCTGGATGGGCCCCGACACAGAGAGGGAGGGGCTGATTCCGCCCTCAGCCTGCAGCCAGAAATTCTCAGCCTCGGGGGAGGGCGCTTAGGTCCGGTGTAAGCAGCGGGGCCTGTAAATAGGGGAGAGAGGTTCCTGGTTAAATCTGTCCCTGTCTCTGCCCAGGCTGCACCCGCAGGGACAATCCGCAGCCCCTGGGTCTGTGCAATAACCAGCCAGTCCCCTGAGAACTTCCCCCGCCGGACCAGGGACAATGGGACTTTGGGTCCATTTAGTTGTCGCTGTGGCAGCTCTGGGGGGTATTTGCTCCCCTCAGAAGCACTGACGGGACCCGGGAACAGTCTGTTATTGCTGCTGATCTCAGCCTGATTCATAACGTTCCGGTTGCCAAGAGCCCGGTTCCAGGTGCAGCTCGTGGAGTCCGGAGGGGACCGACTTTGGATTTAGCGCGTCTTTGCGAAAGACTCGGGTGTTTGGTGACTCTGGTTGAGGAGACACCTGACCAATGTGGAGACAAAAAAAGTGTCCCCGACGCTGCACACCCTGTGACCCTGGTTGGTCTTGTAAGTGGCCAACGCCAAATCAGGAGCCGGTGGGAAGATTCCCGGGTCTCAGAGCTGAGCCAAAGCAGCTGCAGGTGACACGTGGAGCACAGACCCCTCTACTGCCACAGTGCCTGGGGAGATGCGCATGTCAGAGCCTCTGTCTCTGGCCTGCAGCTTTCTGTGCCCAGGGAGCCGGACACGGGACGGGGGGGAGATGGGGAAGGGCCGCACTTTGAAACTTGAAGGTTTCTCTGGCACCGTAAAGTAGGATATTTTAAAATCACTTCTGCGGGAAGGCGCCATGACTCAGCTGGTTAAAGCCCCTCTCTGGTGAACAGACGATCCTGGGTTCAGTTCCCAGTGGTGCCTTTCTGTGGCCTTCGCTCCTCTCCGCTCACCTTTTCCAACGTCCTTCTGGGAAATAGAAGATCCCTGAACTGCTCCCCCCGCAAGTAACGGCTAGTTGAGGAAAAGGCTGATTGGAGAGGAGCGTTGGACAGAATAAAACCACGAGCCTGGAGCTGGTAAGGAGGCTGCAGGAACTGGCATTGGCAAGGTAGATGCTCTGACTGCAAAGTCTGGGTCGCGAGAGACACACGCCCTTGTGACTCCCTGGGAAACCCCCACCAGCGTAGCAACAGGATACTCAGAAAAACTGTTCCCTCTGAAGGACTCCAATGAACCCGAACTGAGTCTGGGTCACACGCTGGGACACGCATTGTTCTGGGTGCCCGCCACACACCGCCCCATTTAAAGTAATCAGCACTTTGTTGCATACTGCTGTCTGAGTTACTTACTTCTCTAAAAGCAAAGTTAGTGTTAGTCATCTAATCATATTTAGTTTTTATTTTACATCTCCTGTATCTCACAATGCTACCTTTCCTTTAAGCTTACAATTAAACTAGTGCTCATTTGACATATCCTAAGTAAGCCTCAATACTTTCCTTTCACACCGCTGATCTGTAGCCGCCTGAGGAATCAGACAGGCACTGTGTGGGGTTTGGAGAATCATCTGGGTGCCTAAATCCCATAGATCTCAGTGCAGGCTGGGTGCCCCGATGCTCTTAAAAATCCCACTCAGCACACACCGCACCCTAGTCCAGTACCCCAGATTACAACCGCCTCCTTCACACAAATGCGCTCCCAGACTCTGTACCCCCTCCAAGACCCCAGTCCCCTTCCCCAAGCTCCCTTCTGTTACCACCCTCCATCCCAGACCCCACGTCTCTTCCACTTATATTATGGACGAGTGCAGACCTTGACCATGTTCCAAAATCTTAGAGTGGCCCCCATAAAAATGATTGCTCCCCCTCCTCGCCCCCGTGAATACCAACCAGCTGCACTGTAGAATGGCTGGGAAGGGTGGTGTGACGGCGCGTTGGGGGTTCCCCGTCTCCTGCACCCCGAAATGGCACAAACAGACTGCACCAGCCAGTGGAATTGAGGGTGGTTTATTGCTCCTCCACCACAGCGCAGCACAGATGTAATCTGGTTACAGGAACTGGGGCTAAGAGGCCTCAGTGCCCCCCCTTGAGATAGGGGAGTCCCAGCCCCCTCCCCAGCTCCTTATTCCCTGCCTTCCAGCCAGGAACTAACTAACCCTCCACCAGCCCTGCCCCCCAGCCAGGGCAGCATTCCACCTTCCTTTGTTCCTCTCCATGGGGGGTGTCTGGCCACTGGTTCAACAAGTTTGGCATTACCTTGGCCTAGTGAGGCTTTCCCTGCTGGGTCTTGCTCCAGACAGCAGGGGTCACCACAGCCCAGCAAGTACCCCCACTACGTACTGGTGGTGTCAAGGTTGTTCCCCACTCTGGCTCGCCAGCGGGTGGGACCCCCAAGAGAGCTTCAAACCTTGCCTCTGCCGGTGCTGGTTACAAAAACTTCCCCCCAAATCCTAATACACAGAGTTTGGGGAATGTCGCTGTCACCATCAAGTGTTTTTTGATCTCTAAAACACAGGGGTGAGCGCTGAATCCCTGGGGACTCGGCTGAAATCCCCATAAAAGCCGGAGGAGAAGGGGGGTAATTTCTCTTCCAAATATTCCCTCAGTCCTAAAAAGGCGCGTCCCGCGCTGACATTTGGCTGGGAGGGTTCAATGACCAAACGCTGTTGGTTTAAACTGAGTTTGCGCGTCCAGATCCCTCAGGCGGTTGCTCACTTCTCTGAGCTGCTCTCCCTGCCTGGGAGCGGGGCGGGTTGTGTCGCACCGAGCGAGCCCCACGTGCAGGCAGAGCTCGCGCGCTGTCCGCTTTTGTAGCGATGCTGGGACCCGCCCATGCAAATCCCCGCCCGCCGGGTTCCTCTTCAAATCCAAGCCCCGGATTGGAGGAACCTCAGTCTCTTCCCCTCACAGAGCTGCCCGGTGCTGGCTGCGGGGCCCTGGTTTCATCCTCCCTTAACATGCGCCTGCTACTGGCTTTCCTCTTCATGCTGGAGGCCCCGTCAGGTACGTGGCTATTGGGGGTCCGGAGGGAACTTCAGCGGCAGCAGAAAAGGATCGGGTCAAAGAGCCCAAAGGAATGAGGTGTCTGGATCTCAATGCAGTTCGGTGGCAGCTGGGTGCCTCACTCCCTTAGGCGAGGCTCCGGGTGTCTCATTTTCACATGTCCCCCACCTCCTCGGGACAGGGCCTGGCTCTCTCCGTCATTTCCGTGTTTCCCTCCCAGGGGTCCTCTCCCAAGTGACGCTGAAGGAAACGGGCCCGGGAGCGGCGAAGCCCGGGGAGTCCCTGACACTCGCTTGCACCATCTCGGGGGAATCAGTTTCTAGCACCAGCGCAATCTGGCACTGGGTCCGGCAGCCCGTGGCGAAGGGGCTGGAATGGGCGGGGCGCATTTACTACAGACCGAGCAGGTGGTACATTGACTACGCCAGCGCCCTGCAGGGCCGAGTGACCATCGCACCGGACGCCGCCAAGAACCAGTTCTCGCTGCAGCTCCGCTCGCTGACAGCTGCGGACACCGCCACCTACTACTGCGCCAGACACAGTGACACAGGGCACAGCGGGGCCTGGCACAAAAGGGGAAGCGGTTTTTCAGCAGACCAGAGATGCTGGGTACCGGGCCATCGGTAACTGGAGGGGAGGGGGCAGGGAGGACTCCAGCTGTGACTCTCCATTGCTTGTTACCCGGTTGTTGCTCACAAAGCAGGGTGCTCCCTCCCCGATCAATGTCTGCACCTCCACCCCTCAGCCACAGCTGCACAACCAGCCCAGTGTTTCTGCTGCAACCCCAGGCAGTGGCCAAAGCAAAACGGGGACCGGAGCTAGAAGGGGGAACCGGGTTGCAAACCGCCCTTAAACGCTACGAGCGGAAAGTGACGGACTCCCGGACAAGAAGCTTTTCGGGAGGGGAAGGAAGGAAAATCCTTCATATGGGCCCCTCCCCGTGGCGTCTCCGCCCTTCGCAAGCGTTTCCCGCCTGTAACTCAGCTGCGCCCTGTCGGGCCCATTGTCACACAAACCCCATTGGCTGCGGCCTCTTCTTCCAGTGACCCGGCAGGAGGGAATCCCCCGCTCTGAGCTCAGCCTAGATACTTGCACGGACCCATCCTCTCTATATCGCCCTGGGCCCGGGGAACTGCTTGAACTGGTGTCCCTGAGTAGCCCCCGCCGGGTATAACCTGTCAGAGTCAAAGGGCGATTCACCATCTCCAGGGACAATCCCAACAACCTGCTGCACCTGCAACTGGCCGGCCTGAGGCCCGAGGACGCCGCCCGCTATCACTGTGCGGGTGCCACAGTGAGAAGAACCCGGGCGGGCCGAGCCCAGGCAGAAACTTTTCCCTGCAGGGGCCGGAGAAGCCGTTTGCCGCTGGGGGCGCCCAAGGCCCGGGAGTGAAAACTGGCTCCGTGACGCGAGAAGCGCCGGCAGCAGCGAACCCTTCGAGTTCTCACGTTCTGCCCCCGCCCCAGCGCGTTCCTATGTGAGCCCCTCCCCCTCCCCTGCTCTCTTGGGGACAATGGATAAGGGCCCTCCCCTCCCCGGACAGGCCCAGATATGGAGAGTTACCGGCGTGGGAGGATCTGGCCTGCCGCCTCGCGTAGCAGCAGCCCCAGATCACCCACCGGCTTCAGTGGGGTTCAGGGCAGGCACCTCTTCTATTCCCGAAGCTGGGATCCCCCCTCCTCTCACCCCGGCCAGACCGCTCCCAGCAGAGACTCTGATCTCTCCGCTTTGGGCACTAACCTCCTCCCCCCCCCCCCATGTGTGTTTGCTTCCCAGTGATGCTTTGCTGGGTTGCCTGTTTCTCTGATTAGCTAAATAATTCCCGCCTCAACCGGCTTTCCTGGCAACGAGCATTTTCCTAGGATCACAATTACCCGGTTTAAATGAATTAATTATCCCCACCCCATAGTCATTTTCTTCTTTAAATAATAATGCGAAGGGAGCATCAGTGCGGGAGGGAGGGGAGGGTTGCTACAGAGACTTCTCCTCCAGTCCCCCGGTAGGGGGCGCCAATGAACAAAGGACCCATCCGAACCTCGGGGACAAGACGGGAAAGTAGCAGTGGAAGGTGGGGGAGGGGTGGGAAAGAACATGTTACACTCTCTGCCGATGGCTCCCAGGGCGCGGTAACAGCAGCCGAAAGGCTCCAAGTCACCCAGCGGGGTGGGACGAAGCATTTAGCTCCTAGATGAGTGTCTGGCTGCACAGCGCAGGCCGGGCTCTGCTCGCACTGTGGTAAATCTCTGCCAGACCCGGGGTAGGATTAAAGAAATGGGATCAGAACGTGAAAGGCCCAGAGGCCAGTGAACTCCCTGGTGAAACCCCAGCAAAGCCGCAGCAGAAGGGGGATTATTTCTCCCTCAGTCCCGCGCTGAGGTTTGGCTGGGAGGGTTCACTGACCAAACGCTGTTGGTTTAAACTGAGTTTGCGCATCCAGATCCCTCCGGCGGTTGCTCACTTCGCTGAACTGATCTCCCGCCTGGGAGCGGGCCGGGTTGTGTCGCACGGAGCGATCCCCACGTGCAGGCAGAGCTCACCCGCCGGCCCCTTTTGTAGCGATGCTGGGACCCGCTCATGCAAATCCCCGCCGGCGGGTTCCTCTTTAAATACAAGCCCCGAAACGGAGGAACCTCAGTCTCTGACCTGACACAGAACTGCCCGGTGCTGGCTGCGGGGCCCTTTTCACCCTGCCTTAACATGCGCCTGCTACTGGCTTTCCTCTTCATGCTGGAGGCCCCGTCAGGTAGGTGGCTATTGGAGGTCCGGAGGGAGATTTCTTGCAGGGGCTTCAGTGAGGCGCTGTTCAAGGTAGCCTAAGGGAATGAGATGCCAGGATCCCAACGCAATTCAACGGTAGTAGGGTGTCTCAGTCCCTGAGGTGCGGTCTCGGGGTGTTCACATCTTCCCAACGCTCATTGGGCATGGCCTGGCTCACTCCGTCATTTCCGTGTTTCCCTCCCAGGTGTCCTCTCCCAAGTGCAGCTGAAGGAAACGGGCCCGGGAGCGGCGAAGCCCGGGGAGTCCCTGACACTCACTTGCAGCATCTCCGGAGACTCGGTTTCTAGCACTAGTGTTACCTGGGACTGGATCCGGCAGCCCGAGGGGAAGGGGCTAGAATGGATGGGGCGCATTTACTACAGATCTAGCAGGTGGTACAATGACTACGCCAGCGCCCTGCAGAGCCGGGTGACCATCGCACAAGACACCGCCAAGAACCAGTTCTCGCTGCAGCTCCGCTCGCTGACAGCTGCAGACACCGCCACCTATTACTGCGCCCGGAGACACAGTGACACAGAGCTCTGCGGGGTCCGTCCAAAAAGGGGAAGCGGTTTCACCGCAGGCCAGAGATGCCGGATCCCGGGCCATTGGTCTGTTCTAGTGGCGTTTTCCTTCTTTCCCGGGCATTGGTCGCTGTGGGTTCCAGCCGGAGGCAGCCCCGGAAAAGCTCTCGCTGACTCTGTGTTTCCAGGCTCCCTTCGTACCGCCAGCAGGGCCCACCTGGAGATTTAGTTCCAATTCTGGTTGCTCAAGTAGAGACACTTTAAAAAAGGCGGCTCCAGGTGGGGGCCCTGCCGGCTTCGCTTTAGTCGCCTCCTGGGGCACAGAATTAAAACTCGAGCAATCAGGCTGGGAGGCAGCTAAACCCAAGAGCCCCGTTCCGTTGTGTCAGCCTCCGGCCAAGGGACCTCAGATCTAGTCTCTCAGTTTCTGTCCTAAAAACGCTACCGGCTTCAGTGACATGTTCCTGCAATAATCGCATCCTCTTGCCAGTCACCAGCAGGAGACACCAGCTGACCAGCAGGGGGAGCCCGCGAGCTGCAAATACTGGACAATTCACCAGTCAAGACATCTTCAGGGGACTTAACTACAGGACTGTCCCGTTAAAAACGGGACGGGCGGTCACGCTATTTATAGGAAATGTATTATCGTGAGGGGAAGGATTAAATTCAGGTCAGGTGAATGCTGCAGGTGGTCTCAGCAGGGGGCGCTCTCAGGCAGGGCGCAGAGGCAGAACGACAGGCGGCCAGTAAGAGACGAGGCAGCCTGTGTGTGATAGAGGGGTCAGGGTGCGGCGGTGAGTCAGAGGTTTGTGTCACCCCTCCCCATGGGTACCCCAAAGAAGGTTCCTCAAGAGGGGGGATTTCAGGCTGAGGTGCTGAAGCCCCAAATCCCGGCACCTGCTGCGGGGCTGAAATGTTGATCCCTGGTAGCCCCTTCCATGCTGAATTCCCAGCGCCCCCCTGGCTGAAGCCCCGAACCCGGAGCAATCCCCAGAGTTTCCAGCACCTCTCCAGGCTCTAGCCGTAATCCGCAGAGCCCCTTGAAGTCACAGCACCACCTCCACCCCCATTGAAGTCCTTATCTCTGGCAGCCCGCTAAATCGCCAACATGGAAGCGTCCTGTCGAAGGCCCAGTCCCTGCCCCCTCCCACCCCCCAAGACATGAACGCTGCGGCCCAAGCGGGGAGTGGCAGGGTTGAGTCCTGCAGGCCCAGTGCTCCCTGTAGGGGAGAAGCCTCCAAAGCCCATGGGCAGAGTTGCGGGGCTCTAGCAAGTTGTGGAGGCGCGTCGGGGTTCCCCCGCCTCCTGCACCCCTGTAGTGGCAGGAACAGACTCCAGTAGCCAGTAGAATAGAGGGAGTTTATTGCTTCTCCAGGATATAGCACAGCAAAGATGTAATCCGGTTACAGGGCAGGCCTAGGATGCCTCAGCCCCCCCCCCCTTGAGATGGGGGTGTGACAGCGCGTTGGGGTTTTCCGTCTCCTGCACCCCCGTAATGGCACCAACAGACTCCATCAGCCAGTAGAATAGAAGGAGTTTATTACTTCTCCTGGATACAGCACAGCACAGTTGTCATCTGGTTACAGGAATTGGGGCTAAGAGGCCTCTGTGCCCCCCCCCCTGACATGTGGGGTGGCTGGGCCCTACAATCCCAGCCCCCTCCCTAGCTCCTTCTCCCCTGCTTCCCAGACAGAAACTAAAAGCCGTCCCTTCCAGCCCTGCCCCCCAACTAGGGGCGGCTTTCCACCTTCCTTTGTTCCTCTCCCTGGGGAATAACTATTAGAACAGGTTACCTTCCTGTCCCATCAGCTACTGGGCTGGTCCCTGGTACAGACAGCAGCCAGTGGGGGTCACCCACAGCCCAAGCCTAGCAACCAGCAAGGTACCCCCACTACGTCACAGGTGGCACCGGCTATGCCAAGATTTTCCTGGGGTGATTCAACGTCATGATGGACCTCTCCATGAGCACCGCCACCATGTATTATTGTGCTCGGGACACAGTGACACAAACCACCGCTACAGCCCTTCACAACCCCAGTGAGAGAACCCGAGTGTTCTGCTACTTCCACACTCACCCTGGCCAGGGGTTACCTGTGTGAACAGATGTTTCCCCCCGCCTCCATTGATTTAGGGTTACTACTCCGAGGCTCGCCAAACCCCTCACAAAGAGAACTTCTGCCTTCCCCGTGCTGCTGAGCAACAGGACACGCCAGCAGTTCCCTCAGACGCGCCGCTTCTCCCGCATCGCCACCACCAACGCTCTTTAGACACACGCCAGCTTGCCCAAACCCATCTCATCCCATCAAAAGCTTCTGCCCATCCCAAGAGGACCGGCTACATTCCCGGCTCAATTCATCCCTTCCAGTCCTAGCCAAAACTCACAAGGCGACAGTCCTTTAGAATCCTCACTGGACAGAAGGAAGGAAAGGGGGAGAGGGAATTTTGGGAACACAGACAGCACTCGCCAAGTTCTCGGTTGAGGCTCGCAGCAGTCACAGAAGAGAGAGCTGGCTTCAGTCAAATCTCGGGAGTCCGTCCACCGCTTGGATGGGTCGTTCAGTCCTTGGCTCAGAGCTTCGCTTCGTAGCCCACAGGCTGCCTCCCGAGGTCAGAAAGCAGGATTGAAGACAAAAGGGAGGAAGGCTTTCCTTCCAGGGCCTTTTGCATCTTCTGGCATGTGAGGCGAAGCCCAGCGTTCTGGCTGTGGAAAAACACAGCCACAAGATGGCGTTTGGAGTCACCCGGGCGAGTCGCCTGTCCAAGCGGGACTGAGTCCCTTCCAAAGAGAAACCACGGCAGCCATGCAAGTCCAAGGCTGCACGGGAAACCTCAGGAGCCGTGACTGGGGCTTAGCTGGCGCGGCCGTGCTTCCCAGGCGAGGCATGAGACAGGCATTGTTAGCTCACTGTCGCAGAGGGGCAGGTAACCTCCAGGCTTCAGTTCCAAGGGGCGGGGTCCGGCCGGAGCTTGTGTCACTTTTCATTGAAATCCCTGATAATAAAATGGGCCTAAAGAGAAGCGGAAGCTCCGCTGCGCTGCAAGGAGCCCGGCAGGTGGGCGTGTGTGGGAGGCGCGAGAGCCAGAGCCCAGCAGCCCTCACGATGCTCCACTCCCTCGGCGTTCGCACCTTGCAGCTGCTCACCCAGGCCGCTGCCTGCTTCCTCCCGCTGCCCCGCGCTGATGCTCTGGCTCCCGGATTATCTGTGCACCCGGAGGAAGGTGCTGCTGATGGGCAGGGCGGAGGTGGCAGGCAGCCCTGGCCAGGAGTCACCGCCTGACGACCCCCGGTCTGCGTGTCCGACTCCAACCGCATGTTCCCTCTGGAGTCCCTGAGAGCCGCGTGGCCCCGGGCAGAGGCTGGACTCCTTCAAGTGGGCACACGTGGGCTCCTCCGCCCCCAACCCTGAAGTCATCCAGCTGGACGGGCAAAAACGACTCCGGATCCTTGACTATGCCCGAGGCAACAAAACTGTGACGTAGTGGGGGCACTTGCTGGGCTGTGGTGACCCCTGCTGTCTGGAGCAAGACCCAGCAGGGAAAACCTCACTATGCAAAGGTAATGCCAAACTTGTTGAACCAGTGGCCAGACACCCCCCCATGGAGAGGAACAAAGGAAGGTGGATGCTGCCCTGGCTGGGGGGCAGGGCTGGAAGGGAATTTAGTTAGTTACTGTCTGGGAGCATGGAGGGGAGCCTAGGGGAAGGGGCTGGAGTTTAGGGGCCCAGTCTCCCCCATCTCAAGGGGGGCTGAGGCATCCTAGCCCAGCTCTGTGACCAGATTCCATCTGTGCTGTGCTGTATCCTGGAGAGGGAATAAACTTCCTCTATTCCACCGGCTGGTGCAGTCTGTTTGTGCCATTTCGGGGTGCAGGAGATGGGGAACCCCCAACGCGCCGTCACAAAAACCAACAAACTTTTCTCTGTCAGACCATTGGGATGCCTCTGAAGCACCAGAATATGGAGTTTTACATGGACGTGTTGATGGGGAAAAGTTGGAAATTCAGTCCCAGGAAAATCGGCGGGGCGGGGCCGAGCATTGCCGGGGGCGGCTGCTTTCCTGGAAATGTGCCGCCCCAAGCACCTGCTTGATTTGCTGGTGCCTAGTGCGGGCGCTGGCCATACATTTGTGTTTATGCGGGGGTACTGGCCCCTGCGCTGTGCCAGGCGCTGCACAAACACACAGGGAGGGGGAAGGAGACTCTTTCTGCCGGAGACTCCATGGCAGTGACTTGGCTCGTTAAGGGAAGGCGGTTGTGTTTCTGATAAGGAGGGGAATATGCAAATGGCGGTGATCGGTGACTGCTTAAATAGGCGACTCTCTCTCCCAAGGCTGCACCCAGCGAGACATCCCGCAGCCCCGGTGTTTGTGCAGTTCCCAGCCAGCTCTGTCCCCTGCAACTGGGAAAATGAAATTTTGGGAAAATTTTAGTTTTCGTGAATAGACAGCTTTGCCCGGTATCTTCTAGGGAATCTAGCCAAACACGCTGGAAAGGCGGACTGAGATTTTGTATTTGATATTTTGATACTAATGTTCCTATCGCGTCTTTGTTCGCAGGTGCCCGGTCCCAGGTGCAGCTGGTGGAGTCCGGAGGGGATGTGAAGAAGCCCGGAGACTCTCTGCGCCTCTCCTGCAAAGCCTCCGGCTTCACCTTCAGCAGCTACAATATGAACTGGGTCCGGCAGGCTACGGGGAAGGGGCTGGAGTGGGTTGCTTTTATCAGCGATGGTGAGGGTACTATAGACTATTTGGATGCCGTCAAAGGCCGATTCACCATATCCAAGGACAACTCCAACAACCTGCTGTCCCTGCAAATGACCGGCCTGAAGCCCAGGACACCGCCCGCTATTACTGTTGCCGACACACACTGACGCGAACCCTGCGGCTGCTCCTACGCAAACCAGAGCTGCAGAACTTCCCGCGTCTGCCGCACGGGGGCAGCAGAGACACGCGCAAAGCAGACCTGCCTGGAGCGCAGGACAGCGAAGGTTGGTCAGGATGGAAAACACGGGTTAACTCTTTCGTTTCCTGAACACACCCCCTGGATAGAACAGCGCTACTCGCCTCACACAGACTGCTCTTGTTATTCAAGGCCCTTCAAGCTCTATGGGTCCAGCCCGCCTCACTGCCTGGGGGCTTTCAAACCTGCTGTGAAAGCGGGTCGGGGAGCACCCGGATCCTGCACCCCTGTCCGCAGCAAGATGAGACCCTGCCAGCCAGTAGAATAGAGGGAGTTTATTGCTTTTCCAGGATACAGCACAGCGTAGACTGATGTGGTTACAGGAGTCAGGGCCAGGCAGCCTTAGACCCCTTACACCCCACAGGCCCCTGACCCCTCAGTACTCAGCTTAGTCTCTTCTCTTCGTGTCATCCTAGCCCAGAACTGCCCCTTCTTCAGATTCCTTCCCTGGACAGGTGAGAACCGGTTGGGCCATGGACTAAATGACCTGAGGGGCCTCAGGGCGACCCCCACTGGTCAGTGCTTACAGATGCAGGCCAGTAGGGGCCGCCCTCAGCCCAAGCATAGAGACCAGAGAATGGCCGATTGGACAGCACCCCCCACTACATCACACCTCCCACAAAAACAAATCACTTCCCTGGCATAAAAGCAAGAGATTCCTTTTTTCCTCTGGTCTTCACAGCGTATCAGCTTCATCCCGTAGCCATATTCCCTCTACGGGCTTAGCACTAGCAGGGTCCGTCCGCCCGCCTTGTGACAATGAAGCCCCTTCTACCTTGCCTCAAATGGGCTAAAGCGAAACTCAGTGACATGAAAGAACTTTTTTGTCCATTGTTTTCCTGAAGACAGGGGGAGCCCCCCCCCCCCCCCCCGTCCTATCAATCTCCGTGTGATCCCGGGCTGCAGCGATCTCTGTGTTTCTTCCATTGCTGGTGCCCGGTCCCAGGACCATCTGGGGGAGTCCGGAAGGGCTGGAGATTTTCACCGTCTCTCTTATCAAGCCTCTCCCACCACCTTAAGCGATCACTGGAAGGACTGGGTATGCCAAGCTCCGGGGAATGAGCGGGAGTGGGTCGGGGAAATGCACCCGAGATCAGCGACCATCAGGCATGCTGGAGGGAGACTTGACCCTTTTCAGAGATAACCCCAACAGTCCTGTGTACCTTTACTTGTCCGGCCGTGCCCACATCTCCCCCTGCTAGTCACACTTTAGGGGTCCCCTCCGTACTCTGTGCCGCACACACTAGAGCGAGTGGGTGCCCGACGCTGCTGCTGATTGACAGAGACCCCAGAGACGCTGGGCTGTCTTGAGCGGGGCTGCCCTGCTTTTCTCCTGGTCTCTCTTCCATGCTCAAGGTTCCCCAATGCCCCATTGCGAAACGGAGAGTCCTGGATTCTGTATATTCACATACACAAGGCGAATTGTCCCTGATTTTCTATTGCCCCCCATAAGGGCTGGGGGCTCCTGCTACTGGCTGGATCCCTGCTCGCCAGCTGCCCGCCCACCAGCGGTGAATGCGGGGCCCAATAGCTGACAATGAGGGTGGGTGTAAAGGCTGGTGGTGGGGGAAGGGGAAGGGGAGAATGTTGCAGCGCGGCCCCGCTGTGCAGCAGCTCTCGGTGAGAAGGGCCCCGCCCCCTGGGAGCTGGGGTGGCTGGTGTGTGCAGGGGGCGATGTGTGGGGGTCACAAGGGCACATGCCCACAGTGCCCTGGCAGGATAGGGAAGGGGCCGGCCAGCAGCCCGAATCCTTGCTCGCCGGGTAGCTAGAGGATTGGCCCGGCATCCGCAGCAGAACCCCTCCCCCAGCACCCACTGGCAGCAGCGGGAGCAGAAGAGCAACACGCCCCCAGCTCCATTTGCTCCCCCCGTGACTCGTTTCGTGGAGGGGACAGGACCACATCAGCGGCCGAGCGGTCTAACAAAGCGGCCCACTCCAGGGCCTGTCTGTCCCCTCATTGGGTGTTCTGGTCTCCAAAACGAGCCGTGGGTTCAAATCCCGCTCCGGGCACCGCCTTTGCTTCCTGTGCGGAGAAGTAACCGCATGTCCCTGTCCCCCGTCATTGCAACAACACGCGCTTAGGAATCTGCCGGTTCGGGGCATCCGGACAGGTACGTTCTGGCTCGTTCCCCAGGAGATATTTGGCCTTGCCTGGGGTTTGGCAGGTTCGGAGGGAGGGAGAAGCGCAGCAAAAACGGATCAGCGGGAGTGTGAGGCGCGTAGTCTCAGGGTTTGGGCTTGAGCTCAGGTGGGAGCCTTGGTCGCTTCCTAAGGGCAGGGAATTAACCACAGAGCAGCCGGGCTGGGAGGCCGCTAGAGCCAAGAGCCCCGCTCCAGTCTGTCCGCAGCCAGTCAGGAGAGATCAGAACTGGGCTCCCAGTTTTCACCTTAGAAATTGTTCGGGCCCCAGGGGATCCTCCTGCAATGGCCTCTTGCCTCCTGCGGCTCAGGAGTGAGGGGCGCTATCGGGGTTGGGGGAACAGAGGGCTGGATGTCGGGATTGAGGGGCACTGAGCGCAGCGCGAACGGGATCGGGAGGGGGTGGGGGAGTTACAGACACGGTGCGAACTGGGGCTCGCCAGTCCCAAGGGGCGTAAAAGAGCAAAAATCGCATTGAGCGATTTGGGCCCCCAAGCCTGGAGTGACAATTCCCACCGAATCTGAGCAATGTGCGCACCTCCGGGCTCACACCAGACTCACACCAGACACGGATTCTCCCTCGCACCGAGTCAGCCAAAGCCACTAACGCCAATTAAATTATTTCCCTTCCCCACAGCCGATTCCCAGGCAACCCCTAGAAATGAAGGATGAGCTAAGTGACGTCATTTCTTCTTATCTCCCCAGCTCTATGTGAGCCCCGTTGGGACCCGCCCCCCGCGCTGTGCCAGGCGCTGCACAAACACACAGGGAGGGGGAAGGAGACTCCTTCTGCCGGAGACTCCCTGGCAGTGACTCGGCTCGTTAACAGAAGGCGGTTATGTCACTGAGAAGGAGGGGAATATGCAAATGGCGGTGACCGCTGCCTGCTTAAATCGGTCTCTCTCCCTCCCTAGCCTGCACCCGGAGAGAGACCCTGCAGCCCCGGTGTCTGTTCAGTTACCAGCCAGCTCTCCCACCCAGCGACAGGGGAAATGAAATTTTGGGTCTATTTAGTTTGCGTGGTGGCAGCTTTGCCAGGTAGTTTCTAGCTAAATACACTGGAGAGACGGACGGAGATTTTGTTTTTGACATTTTGATACTAACGTTTGTGTCCCGTCTTCGTTCCCAGGTGCCCGGTCTCAGATCAACTTGGTGGAGTCCGGAGGGGATGTGAAGAAGCCCGGAGACTCTCTGCGCCTCTCCTGCAAAGCCTCCGGCTTCACCTTCAGCAGCTACGATATGAACTGGGTCCGGCAGGCTCCTGGGAAGGGGCTGGAGTGGGTCGCTTATATTAGCAGCGGCGGGGGTACTATATACTACCTTGATGCGGTGAAAGGCCGATTCACCATCTCCAGGGAGAACTCCAACAACCTGCTGCACCTGCAAATGACCGGCCTGAAGCCCGAGGACACCGCCCGCTATTACTGTGCCAGACACAGTGTCATGAAACCTATTGAAGCTCAGGCAAAAACCCAGGCTGCAGAACCCGCGGTCGCCAGCCGAGGGCAGCAGAGACACGAAGAACCGGGCGCTGGTCACTGAGAAGACGCCTCTAGGAGAATAAAAACCTGCCGCGGGGCTTTAACCCTTTCGCTGCTCAGCCACTTCCCCTGTTCGCAGCCAAGTCCCTCTGGGCCGGTGGAGCGGACACCCCCGAGCAGGAAAGGAGACGAGAGAAGACACAGAGGAGAAGGCGGTGACGCTGGAAGTGTCTGGGGACGGAGGGGGATGGGCAGGTCTCGGACTCACTGCGCTGGAGACAGACAGGCTGGGCGGTGCCATGTGTCACTCGGGCCGCCCTGTGTAAATAGCAGCTCGCGGGGTCCCAGCGAACAGACCCAGTAGGCACCGAGCTATTCACTCCTATTCCCTGTCTCGGTGCCAATGAGGAATCCCTGCCCTTCCCCCCCGGCCCGCCTTTTCCGCCAGCCAGTGAGTATTTGAGGGACAGGAGCTAAGGGCTCCAGCCTGGGGCTCACACACCGGGATTCGCTTCCCTGATCCGTCGCGGCCTCCCCGTGTGACCGCAGAGCCCGATCTTTAGCGGTGTCCGCCGAGGCAGAGAGGGGCCGGCGGGCTTTTCAAAAGTGTCCAGGCGTCTGACGCCCAGTGATTTACCTGGGAGCTGCACGTTCCTTTCGTGACCCTCACTCGGCATCTGTCTGTGTCTGCAGGGATCTGCAAACCGCTGACAGCCTGGCCCTGGCGGATTTCACACATGGAAGGAGCAGACGGTTCATTTCCATGGACCGGCAGTGGGAGTTAGCGGCCTCCATCGCTCAGGCTCTTTGGCACAGCCCTCAGGTACCGCTCTGTGTCCTGAGGCACCTGTGTAAATCTGTCCCGTGGGGAACCTGGTGTGAAGTGGGGCTGAGAGCCCCTTCCTCCCTCACAAGAGCACTGTGAGAGCAAGCACACTAGAGATTACGGTAATGGAGCAATAGAATCACTCGAACAGCTGCTGTCGGATGTAATTCACATCTGGATCAATATCTTTGAAAAAAATCACCCCCCTCAGCTGTGTTTTTCCAAGTTCAGCTGGTCCAGTCCCGGCTGGGGGGGGAGGGGAAGGGCTGTTAGCCCTTCTCACAGACCTGTGCTGTGTCTTCTTACTCCCTCTGCAGGGTCCACACTGGATCCCAAGACACAGCTGGGGAGGGCATTGTGCATGGACTCTGGCCTAGGAGCTGGATATTCTCATCTTCCCAGTGTCTAGCGGACGCCTTCAGTGACACCTCCAGTACTGAGATCTCCCTCTGCGAGCTCCTAAATCCTCCTCGGGAACCCGCCTGAACGCCGAGAGCCTCACATCTCTTATACCCCACAGGGAACTGGCATGCAAAACCCTGCCCGGCTCCTGGTTAAATACCAGCCCCTGGTTCTAGGCGCCTCATTCCCTGCCCAGGGACAGACCTGCCCGGCCCTGCCCGCTGACTTTCCCTCAGTGCCTGAGACCGAGAATGGAACCTCTGCTGCTTTTCCTCGCCCTGCTCGCCGCCCCCCGCTGTGAGTGTCCGTGGGGCAGAGGGGAACTAGGAACAGAGCCCTGGATTGGTTCGCGGGTTAATATTGTCTTGGCTTGTTTTCTCTTTTCCCAGGTGTCCTCTCTAAGGTGTAACTGGTCCAGTCCGGCCCGGGGGCGGTGAAGCCCGGAGAGACCCTCACCCTGAGCTGCACCGTCTTTGGGGATACTGGGGACAGTGATGACGCTGCCTGGAACTGTATGAGGCAGCCTGCAGGGATGGGGCTGGAGTGGACGGGGCAGATGTGCTGTGAAAGCAGTAACGAGGACTGGGACAGAAACTCCACCCCCTCCCTCCCGAGCCGAGTCACCATCTCGGCAGACACGGTCTGGAATCAGGTCTCGCTGCAGCTCCGCTCGCTGACAGCTGCAGACAGCGCCCCCTAGTGCTGCGCCGGACACACAGTGACAGGGCAGCGCCGGGTCTGCACCAATAGGGGGAACCGGGTTTTCAGCAGTGCGGAGACACTGGGGACTGGGCCATTGGTCACACGGGGGGCGGGGCCCTGGCTGTGACTCTTCGGTGCCTTTACCCGGGGTTGTTACTCACAAAGCTCCCGTGTATCTGCCTGGCTCTGGGCCCAGCCGGCCTGACATGTCCATGAGAATGGCCCGGCTCAGAGACCCGTGAACGCTCCCGATCCCCTCCCAGCGAGACAAGGCTCCGCCTCTGCGCCCCTCTTGTGACACAAGCAATAACGTGTCAACCCGCGAAGAGGGCTAGTTCCCGCCCTCTGCCTTGTGATGTGAGAGTTCGGGGCGCTCGAGGGCGGGCGGGGTTTGGGGGACGGGCTCTTATACTTACCTGGCAGGGGAAATACCACAATCAGGAAGGTGGTTTTACTAGGGGGAGGCCCATCCGTTGCACAACAGGTGCGCTGATCTCTGCGGTTTCCTCGGTTAATGGAAACTCGACTGCGTAATTTGTGATAGTGGGAGACTGCGTGCGCGCTTTCTCCCGGTTCTAGTGGGGGGAAAAAAGTTGATTTTTGTTTGCAAGCACAGACTAATACGAGCTGCGATTCTTGCTTATGCTGTAGAGATGGGTTGTGTTCTTTAAAAAGTAATTACAGTACAGCAGGTGAAGCGGGACTGTTATTTCGGCTTATGTCTTTGCTGCTTTCGAAGTTGTGTTCAGTGTTTCGTGTAATTTCCCCCCCCCCCCCACCACCACCCTCACCCCCACTGGGTTGGGCTTTTTGCTGGTTTCGGTCTCTTTATTTCTCCCTTGTCGGGTAGGAGAATGGTCTGACCAAAGCCACGTGTCACTCCTTCTCCCTGGGAAGTTCTGATTGAACCCCGACTCACCTTTGGGACCAGTTTGGCTTTTGGGAAAGCAGAGGGGTGGTCAAACACTGGCCCACATCCGGATCTGGTCTGTTAGACTAGGCACAGGCGGGTCCCCACGCTACAGTATTTACCTGCGACCAGGGGCAGACTGGCAATCGGAATAGGCCCGGAACATGCGTTGAGAATGGCCGACTTTATCACGATTACACCATACTGGGGCACTGTTATTTATTGTCAGTTATGGAAAACCACACACCCACAAGGACAGACCATAACAGAACTCATCCAAGCACTGAGAACTCTCTACTTGCTGGTCAAGACTCCAGCGACTTCATCACCAATTCCACCGTTGCACAAAGCAGGCCTATGCATTGCTGTCATGCACCATCACCCACTGCACGTCCATTCAGTTGATGTCAACCATGACATCATTCCTTTTGGCACCAAAGAAACCAAGGCAGTGCCAGTGCTGCGTCCCATGCCCGGCCACACACACATACGCACACAGCCTTGGCCGGCTCGGATTTATTCGGAAGCGTTTTGAATTTTGGTGTTATAGATTTTTTTATATTTGAACAGTGGTCTCCAGCCTTTTTACACCCAACATAACTTTTTAAATGTCAGAACAGGCCAAGATTTACCACCCCATCCTTCCCCCAAGACCCTACCCCTTCCTTGAAGCTCCACCCTTTCTATTCTCCTCCTTTCCATCACTTGCAATCCCCAGCCCCTATACACACTACACTGACACTTTTCTTTTCAATTCTTCCGTAGGAAGAGGCTTTTCCAATATTTGGCCTGTCTGGATGGGACCAAAGGTCAGAAGAAACCCCTTCTTTTGGAAGTGGAACGAGGAATATAGGGCTTGCCAAAAGAGCATGTTTGCTCTTCCTCTAAAAAAAGTGGAAAAACAAACGCATCCATGGATGTGGAAATTTTTTTGGGGATATCTCCGGAATCCTGGAAAAACTCTTGGGCTATGTCTACACTGGTGTGTTCTCGCACAAGAACATCTTGCACAATAGTTCCGGCACAAGAAATCTTGCAAAAGAACACGTCCACATGGCTATGTGCTTTTGCGCATGACAGTGTGGATGCTCACTTGTGCAACAAAGCTCTGATGTCCATTTTACCCATAGGGCTTTTTTGTGCAAGAAACCCTTACAATGCATCCACACTTGTTAGAAAAGAGCGTAGCTCTTGCGCAAGAAGCCCTGTCTTCTGATGCCATACTGTAAATCTTCTTGTGCAAGAGCAGGCGGGTGTGTGGATCCCCTGTGGGTTCTTTCACAAGAACGGCCATTCTTCCCCTGCACCTGCCACCTCCTGGGACTCCTCTACCCTCGCCCTCCCCAATGCAGAGAAGGGAAAGCCCTGGCATGTGCCTCCTCCACAGATGATTGCCCTCTTCCACCTGTAGAGGAGGGAAAGCCCCAGTGCACGCCTCCTCTGGGGACTCCCCCCACCATTCCATAGCACACCAGTTTCCAAGATGCCACAGACCTGGGGGAGGGTGAGCAGCCACTGTGACTTCCAGAACCCCCAAACGTGGCGGCGCACTGATGCCGGACTTCTGTCCACACCTCAGGAAGCTGCCACTACCTCCATTGTCACTGGAGATAGGTAGTGGGGCTTCTTGGGGGTTGGGGGGAAATTGGAGTGAGGCCCCTGAATGCCTCGCGATCGACTGGTTGAGCTCTCCCAATCGACCAGTCGATCTCCAATGATGGGTTGGTGACCACAGTATTAGAAGATTTACTGTGGATATTACGGTCCATTCAGTATCCTGACGGGCCAGGCTGCCCCTGCCCCTGGCTACTAAGTGTAGGCAGCGGCAGCAGCTCTGGGTACGGCGGTGGTGCCAGCACCAGTGGTGTGTCCAGGACCTAGGCATAACGTTAGTGGGGGAGGGGAGGTGTCTGACTGGGGAAGGGGAGGGAAGGGAGGTTTGGGCAGTGCCCATGGTGTGCCGGCCAGTCATCGCACCGGCTGCTCAGGGCATGTGCCCCAGTGCCTGGAGGGAGAGGTACAACTGTAGTGGTGGTGGCAGCTCCTGGACCTGAGAATTAGGTTAGGGGCGGCTTGGTATAAAGGGCGTAGGTGTCTGGCTTTGGGGGGTTGGGATAAGGACTGGCTCTGGGGAAGGGAATGGGGATTGAATGGGGGTGTGTGCCTGATTCTGGGAAAGGGAAGGGGGATTGGATTGGGGGGGAGTGCCTGGCTCTGGCAAAGGGAAGGGGGATTGAGTTAGAGTGGGGGGGGATATCTGATGGAGGGGAAGGGGAAGGGAAGAGCAGCTAGTATGCTTCCTGAGACCCAGGGTCCCCAGGTACTGGCCCCTGCTGTCTCTGTCCCCCCCTCTTGACCAGACACCCCCACGAGTACCCAGCCCCAGCACCCTGCCCTAGGACCCTGTCCCCTGTCCCCACCAGCACAGTTAGTGAGGCTTGGGGGGGGGGGGGTTGGAGGGGATTGGTTTTTTGCATTTCACTTGTGTGACCTCTACTGTCTTTTCTGTGGGTCAGTGACCCCTAAGTCAAAACAGGTTCCCTGCCCCTCTCATAAATAAAGACAATGCTGAAACATTTTGTGTTTGACATAGTATTTTATTTAAAAATGAATCCTGGTCAACAAGCCCCCAATTGGGGCCAAGCCTCCATCTGGCTGCAGCATCATAATGCTCCTCCACCCCTCTTCACCCCAAACCTGAGCCTATCATACACTGGAACACCCTGTCATGAGCTTCTTACATCCCCAAACTCCTGCACCCCCACATCCTCAGTCTTCTGCCACAACACTCCTGCACCATCCACACACTGCAAATCTGTGTCCCAGCCTCCCTGCCCTGAGCCCCTCATGCACCCCAGCCCAAACTCCTGCACCCTCACAGCTATCAGCCTGTGGCTTGCACACAAACCCAGCCCTCCCCCTGACCCCAGCACTGTCCAGCCTGGGGCCCCCTGAGCCAGCATCCTCTTCTCTACTTCCTCATGCATCCAGATTCTCTCCCCGAGCTTTCACCTCTCAACCCTTCCCAGTGCATTTTTTGTGAGGTACATTAGCAGTGGTGACAGTATGAAGAGCCAGGGCAGTCATTGAGCTCCCCTTCCTTCCCCCCCCCCCCGAAAAAAAAGGCCAGGGGAAAAGTTGTTAACAAAAGAGAGAGAGAGAGAGAGAGAGAGAGAGAGAGAGAAGCCGTGCCTGCCCTGGGACACATGTACCATCCACTACTTTCCCCCAGCGTGGCGATTTTTTTTTTCTCCATAACTTTGTCCCAGCTCTTCACGCTGTCTCCACTGCTATTGTGGCTCTTTGTCTGGAAAGGGTTGGCCACCCTGGTAACTGTCTTCTTGGGCCAGTCAAGGGCACCCTGCTGGGTTGCCTCGTGGTGCAGAGCCGGCCCGAAGCACAGAGCATGCGACCGACCCCTGCACCTCTCTCTGGGCTCAATCTACCCAGCTCTTCTTATTTTGTGTAGCAAAATGTAGCCCATTGGTACGTCCCTGGGGCCATCGGCCACTAGTCCTAAATATCATGGAGCAATGGTTTTGAAAAGGTCCCTGCACTCCCGTTGCTCCCAGGCCTGTGACTGTGCAAGCTCAGGGCAAGCAGGTCAGAGAAGCGAGTGGAAATGGAAGCTACTATTTGGTAGGCTTTGATTCTGGCCCCAACCCCACCCACGCTACAGCTATTCCATTGTCACCTAAGCAACCCAATGGGACAAAATCTTGGAACACTTAATTGCCTGCAAGCTTTGCACGGGGCCTCCTGGACCTCCCTGTTTCTCAGGGCGTAGATGAGTGGATTGACCAGGGGAGTCAGGACGGTGTAAGAGACCGAGAGAACTTTCTTGAAATCGCTCAGGCTGTCCGTGGTCGGGAACATGTAGGCAATCAGGATAGTTCCATAGTAAACACTCACCACGATGAGGTGGGAGGAGCAGGTGGAAAAGGCCTTTTGCCTCCCGGTGCTGGAGCGGATTCTGAGGATGGTGCTGATGATGCAGATGTAAGACGCCAAGGTGAGCAGGAAGGGGACAAGTGCGAAAACCAAGCAAGCTGAGAACGCCAACGTGTCCATCAGCAGAGGATGATTGCAGGAGAGTTTTACAAGGGGAATAAGATCACAAAAGAAATGGTTGATACCATTAGGGCCACAGAAGGTTAACTGGGACAATGGCACTGTGGTTATACTACAAGCAAGGAAGCCACCTATCCATGATCCCCCGGCAAGCTGGAGGCAAGACCTGCTACTCATCCGGGCTGTGTAGTGCAGCGGGTTGCATATGGCTAGATACCGGTCGTAGGACATCACGGATAGGAGGAGGCATTCTGAGGCTGCCAGACCACCGAAGAAATAATATTGTGTGAGACACCCAGTGACAGAAATTGTCCAGTCCCCAGCCAGGAGCCCAGCCAGGAGCCGGGGCAGGAGGGTGGAGCTGTAGCAGATCTCCAAGCAGGACAAGTTGCACAGGAAGAAGTACATGGGGGTGTGAAGGTGCTGATCGGCCACAAACAGCACAATGATTAGGCTGTTCCCAGCCATGGTCACCAGGTAGATCACGAGAAAGAGCAAGAAGAGAGGAACCTGCAGACCAGGAAGGTCCCCGAATCCCAGGAGGATGAATTCTGTGAGGGACGTTTGATTTCCTTGTCCCTGGCTTGCCATGGGGTGTGTCTGTGGGACAGAAACAGGGTCACTGTGAGCAATAACTAATATTAATTGCAATATGGGAGACTTGTCTTCATTGCTTCCCTCTTCCGGCCCTGGCACAGCAGCCGAGTGGGGCATGGAGGGCAGAGAAGGGAATCACCAACTCTGGACCCCAGGGACAGGTTCAGTATCTGAGAGAGGACGGGTGAAACAGACCATGTCTCCCCACCCCGGGAGTGTCTAGAGAGACAGCGCCAGGCACTCAGACCCTGCAGCGCTTGGCTTGGACAGGGGATACAGACACCCTGAGAGATGCAACAGACGCTTGTCCAGACAGTCACACCCGTCGCTGCCTGGTAGCTAAAAGCAGAACGAGGGAGGGGCCGTTTCACTGGGAGCTGGGACCAGGAGGGGATATTTCACAGGGAGCTCGAGTAGGAAACCAACCAAGCAAATGGGCCTGGGACATGTAAGGGACGTGTGAGGGGTTTCCCTTTGGCCTGGCGCCTGGTTCTGCTCCTTTAGGCAGAAAGCAGCAGGGCACAGTCTGAAGTGCAGACAGAGGGACTTGTATTGGAGCCAGCATAAAAGCAGGTGGGTTCCCAAGCCCTGCGCACCAGTCAGGCACATCTCTGTGGGCCGATAGAGTTTCCCTCTTCCCCAACTATCACGCTACACCCAATAGACCCCTTCTTGTAACCCCCAGCTGTGCACACCGATGGGCTCCCCCGTCCCTCTGCTCTGTTCCCAGCTCCCATGCTGCAGAGCCCTGCCTGGGTCCCTGTTCCTCATTCCCCTATTCTCAGTGCCCCATCTCCCCATTCCCATTCCCACTCCTTCTTCTCCTTCTACCCAGGCCCAGAAACACCCACAGTGCACACCCCAGTCACACACCTGTTAGACATCATGTTCCATTCAGGGGGGCTGTGAGTCAGGGTCTGCATCCCACCCCTTTGGTCCCCTTTGGGACGGGTAAGGGGGGAGGCTGAGTGGGTCAGGGGCTAGAATATCTCTGGTCACTGAGTGTTTGACCTCTCAGCCAACCTCTCTTGCCCCTCCCACCGGGCTGCAGGGCCTGGCTCTGAAACATGGACGTGGGGCAGTCGGGCAGTGAGCGCTCACACATCCCATCCCGCCCTGTTGCACTGTGAGCTCCGTCCCGGGTCTGCCTTGTGGGTCCACAGGCCCCGCCTGGTGGTGGGAACACGGCACCACATCGCTTTGCCCTTTGTCCCGCACACGTCTGGGGGGAGGGGCGGATGCAAGTGTCTCAAAATTTAAACCCCCAAGAATCTCTCAGACTCACAAACTGGCTCAGATGCCAATGGGACGGGGAGGGGTAAAACCCCTCCGTGAAGTAGGCGGGAAACGGCAGCTCCATGTGCTCCTGCCCCTCTGTTCTAGGGTGCGGGGGCATTGGATAGAGGCTAGGGGAGGACAACCAAAATGATCGAGGGGCTCAAGTTGCCTCCTCCTTCCAGCTGTGGCTCTGGATGGACCCAGCCCTGGGCTAGAGCAGCCACTGTCCCTGCACCTGGCCCCCTGATGTCTTGCCCCCCCCCCCCTCGGTGTTGCAAGGGACTGTTGTATCTCTGCTTTTGTAGGTAGGTTCTCCCCACAGCCCCGTGTTGGCACTGACCTACCCCTCCCCTAACCCAGCTGGGTTCCCCACAACAGTGAACAATTAAACTGGTTACAAATGGGGAAAAGACATAAAATCAAAGATTAGCCCATGAGATTGCAGGAAAAGGCCATTTCCGCCAGGCCGGCCCCAGCCAACATCTCCTCCCTGGCCTGAGACAGCAGCGATTCCCAGCTCTGTGCTCCCTGCATCATCCCGCCCCCTCTTCATGGCCCTGCGAGGGCCGTCAGGCAGGGAAGGACTCTCACTGTGCCGCAGGGAGGGGAGTGGAAAGTGGGCCCACTGTTTGCAGAGCTGCCTTGGGCGCAGGATATTAGCTGGGAAACTAACACAGGGGGGCACAGACTGGCCAATACGTTCGTGTGCTACATGAAGACAACTTTTTATTTCAGAAGGTTGGAAAAGCTACTGGGGAAGCTGCTCTAGATTTGAGTTTATCAAAAAGGGAGGAACTGGTTGAGGATTTGAAAGTGGCTTTGGTAAAAGTGATCATGAAATCATAGAGCTTGTGAATCTCAGGAATGG
This sequence comes from Pelodiscus sinensis, assembly GCF_049634645.1. Lineage (NCBI taxonomy): Eukaryota > Metazoa > Chordata > Testudines > Trionychidae > Pelodiscus > Pelodiscus sinensis. The sequence continues at coordinate 6,414,338 of NC_134740.1, read as the reverse complement.
TAGAAGAGAAAACACCAAAATAGGGACAATGAATTTCAGGAGAGCAGATTTTGGTAAGTTCAGAGAACTGGTAGGTGAGGTCCCATGGGAAGCAAGACTGAGGTGAAAAACAACTGAAGAGAGTTGGCAGTTTTGAAATGGACATTATTAAGGGCCCAAAAGCAAGCTATTCAACTGTACAGGAAAGATAGAAAGTGTGGCAAAAGACCGCCTTGGCGTAACCAGGAGATCTTGCATAATCTAAAAATCAAAAAGGAGTCCTATGAAAAGTGGAAAGTAGGACAATCAAAGGATGAATATGAGCAAACAATACAGGTATGCAGGGGCAAGATTAGAAAGACAAAGGCACAAAATGAGCTCAAACTAGCTGCAGACGTAAAGGGAAACAAGAAAACTTTCTATAAATATATGAGAAGCAAGAAGAAGACCAAGGACAGGGAAGGCCCACTGCTCAGTGAGGAGGAAGAAACAGTAACAGGAAACTTAGAAATGGCAGAGGTGCAATGGGCTTAAACTGTCAGGGTGGTTAAACACTGGAATAAATTGCCTAGGGAGGTTGTGGAATCTCTTTATTTGGAAATATTTAAGTGCAGGTTACATACACATCTATCAGGGATGGTCTAGACAGTACTGGGCCATGTCGCAAGCGCAGGGGACTGGATTCGATGACCTCTTGAGGTCCCTTCCAGTTCTAGTGTTCTGTGACTCAATGATTCCCATCCTGGCTTTGCCCCAAGCTCTCTCTGGGACTCGCTGGGCCCATTAGAAAGGCTCTGGCACAGCCTCAGAATGGGCTTGATGGCAGTGTGGGATACTACAGCATTAGCTGCCTAAACACCTCCAGAGATCAGTGCCTGTGTGCGCCAGACACCCCGCAATGCACAGGGCCGGAAGAGGAGAGACATGTTCCAGAGAGTGCGGTGCCCAGATACCAGGGTGATGGGAGCAAGGAAAGTTGTGAGCTGAAAGCTCCTGGCTGATCTGAAATCCTTTCCTTTTGTGTGGGAGGGTTGCTAGAGGCCAACGCCCTGTGCCCCATGAACATCCCCCTCCCCACTAGTGTCCTACCAAACCCATGTTGCTTCACAGCCCTGGAGCGCCAGGGAGCCGGGAGGAAATGGCTGGTTTACCTCCAAGGCAGGTCAGGCAGCAACGGGATCCCGGCTCCCACCTCTGCACGTAGCGTCTCAGGGCCAGAAGCAGGTTCCTCCGTCTGTCTGCTCTGCCCGGCGCGTTCCTCTGCGCCCCGGGCCGGGTCAATGGAACTTCAGAGCCCAGAGCAGCGACCGAGGCTCCTTTGCCCTGTCCGGTTACGCGCCCCACACCTCAGCTCTGCGCCAATTGTGGAAAATCTTCTCGCTGCGCTGTATAGCCTGATGCGGGCAGGGGCCGCCTCCCCAGGTGCCAGTCCCACGGGGAACATCACTGGTGAGGAAAGTTGGTGTTTGGTCTAGTTCTGGATGACATCAGCAGATGCAAACTTCTAGTCTCAAAGGCAAAATCCCAGGGAGGGGAGAAACTTTGAGCCCTAAAGCAAATCCCTCTGTGGCGCGCAACGTCTGCGCTGGCTCTCAAGAAATAACACACGGATTCCAGGAACACGATGTGTGGCTGAGTTTGTCAGAACTGCCTAAGTGCACAAAATTCTCATCCACTTCCCTTTAACAGGTTTGACAATCTCAGCTTGGTTGGCTGAGCTTGCCCGGTCTGGAAACAAACCTCCTGCTGCGCTTGGAAAGGAACAGCCAGGTCCCTGTCCTGTCAGCGTCTGTAACAGCTCAGTTCAGGTGTCATTATAATGAACATCTGTGACGGCGCGTTGGGGGTCCCCCGTCTCCTGCACCCCGAAATGGCACAAACAGACTCCACCAGCCAGTGGAATTGAGGGTGGTTTATTGCTCCTCCAGGATACAGCTCAGCACAGATGTAATCTGGTTACAGGAACTGGGGCTAAGAGGCCTCAGTGCTCCCCTTGAGATAGGGGAGTCCCAGCCCCCCTCCCCAGCTCCTTCTCCCCTGCTTTCCAGACAGGAACTAATTAACTCTCCTCCAGCCCTGCCCCCCAGCCAGGGCAGCATTCCACCTTCCTTTGTTTCTCTCCATGGGGGGTGTCTGGTTCAACAAGTTTGGCATTACCTTTGCATAGTGAGGTTTTCCCTGCTGGGTCTTGCTCCAGACAGCAGGGGTCACCACAGCCCAGCAAGTACCCCCACTAAGTCACAGCATCTAAGTGACGGGGGAGCTTGGATCCCATTTTCAAAGGGGCTTCATCGCTAGGGCTGAGCAGCCTCTGCCTCACTGAAATTAAACCGACTCCTTTCGAGATTCACTGAAGTGTGTGTGAAAATGTCCCCCACAGATGCTGATACTGAGCTGGGAAGGGACAGGAAAATTCTGGGCTACATCACCCACATTCAGCCACTAAAGGCAGATTAGAACAGGGTATAAATGGTCATTAGAGCCCGTCACCAGAGGTGGCGAATGGAGCCACATTCGACACAGCAGCGCTTGACAGGCTGGCTGGTTGCTCGCTAGTGACTGTGCTGCTCTGGGGTCCCTGCACCTCACTGGAGGTCAGTGATGTCCCCAGGCGATTTCTGTCCCTGCTCTATTCTATTGGTTCTGAGACCCCAAGGGGCTGTGACTGGCCAGGAATTGGCTGTGACAATGTCAGTGTCCATGAGTCACTTTGAAGTCGTGGCAACTGGGCAGCTGAATGGTTAATTGTCGCGGGCTGAGGAATGCAACTAGCTTCCCATGATCTGTAGGAAAGGGGAAAGCTCTCCAACCTTTTAAACCACAAGATGACATTTTCAATGTACAGTAAGTGCAATGTGAGATCTACCTCAAACTCAAATACCCTTGCCCGACTTCCTTCTCCCCTTCTCTGAGGCTCCGTCCCTGATCCATCCCTTCCCCAAGGCCTCATCCCATAAACTCCATCCTCCTCCCCCCCCCAATCTCATTCACTTTCACCAGGCTGGGGTAGGGGGGTTGGGCTGCAGGCTCTGGTCTTGGGCCAAGAGGTTCAGAGTGTGGGAGGGGACACCCTAAAGTTAGGGAGGCGGGGAGGGCTCTGGGGTGCGTTAGCGAATAGGGCATTTGCCTGGGGCAGGTTTAGGGATGTTGGGTTTATGCCTCACCCACCCCGAGAGGGGCAGGATAGCCAGGAAGAGACTAGCTCCTGCATTTGGAAAGCAGGGTAAGGGACCCTCTGAAGATAGATAGGTGGGGTAGGCTGTGGAGGGGACTGGGATGTTTGCCATTTCCCTGGGCAGCACAGTGTTGGGAGCTTGAGGCAACCCTATGCGTGACCAGACAGCTTATAAGGACCCTCTGAAAGTAGGCCAAAGGGTGAGTGGTTTGGAGTACAGGGCATTTTCCTGGGGAGCAGAGGGTGGTGGGTTCAGGTCCTCTCCAGGCTGGGGATCCAACAAACCTGCCCCAAGGATTGAAGTGGCCCCTGCCTTAGGAAGACAAGATAAGGGACCCTCTGAAGTTATGGAGGTGGGCTCTGGCATGGGCTAAAGCATTAGCCTGGAAAACATAGGACTGGGTGCTTGATCTTCATCTGCTCTGAGGCTATGTCTACAATGGCGGGTTCTTGTGCAAGAACGACTGTTCTGCAGAGCATCACACTGCTAACCCGCTCTTGCACAAGAAGATTTACAGTAAGGCCATGTCTACATTGGAATATATGTCTGGTGTCCCTAGAACAGAGAGGTTATGTCTACAGTGGTGGCTTCTTGCTCAAGGGTTCTTGTGCAAGAAGTCTTGCACAAGAACATGTCCACACTGTGATGTGCAAGATGTGCTTTTGTACAAGAACGCCCATGGCAGCGTGGACACTCTCTTGCAGAAGAAAGCTCTGATAGCTATTTTAGCCATAGGGCTTTCTTGTGAAGAAAACCCTGCTGTGCAGCCACACTGCCTTCTTGTGCAAGAGAGCTTACACTTGTAAGAAAAGAGCATAGCTCTTGTGCAAGAGGTCGCCTCTTACTAAGCCGTAGTGTAAATCTTCTTGCACAACAGTGGGTGGGCAGCGTGGACACTCTGCAGAAGAACGGCTCTTCTTTTGCAAGAACCCGCAGGTTTAGATATAGCTTAAAGTGTGGGAAGAGAGGGCTTCTGGTGCAAGAGCTACACTCTGTTCTAGCAAGTGTAAGAGCTCTTGTGCAAAGGGCTGTGTGGACACGTGGCAGGGGTTTCTTGTGGCTAAAATGGCCATGACAGTTTTCTTGCACAAGTGAGCATCCACACTGCCATGGATGTTCTTCCTCAAAAGCACATGGCAGTGTGGACGTGTTCTTGTGCAAGAACCCACCAGTGTAGGCATAGCCTGGGAATGGCTGGGGACAGCTGGCCCAGGGATGGAGCAGCAGAGCCACGGCAGACTCACACCTGCCCTGGTCCCACAGCCCTCCTCACAGCAGCTGGCAATTACAGCAGGGCTCCATGGTTTGAGGTGCTGCCCCTGGGCTACAGACACTGATGCCACAGCTCCCTGATATTGATCAATGGGAGCTGCAGGAGCGGAGTCCGCAGGCAAGGACAGCGTGTGGCGGCTCCCTGCTCTGCCTCTCAGGGGCTGCAGGGACTTGCCAGCCACGTCCAGGAGCAGCAGTTACTTTTGGTCACGTGTCCATCTTGCCCCCAGAGTGTTGCCTGCAGAGGCTAATGGGGCCAGGGGCGTGGTTAACAGGGGTCAGGGCCTGGCTAATGGGGGTCAAAGAGAACATGTAAAACATTCTCTGGGTGCACAGCCTAATGAGATGTGCTGCGCATGCCTATGACGGGAAGCAGTGGGACATGTAACAGCAGGGCTGGGTCCTAGAGAGAGCCGAATGCTCTGCCTGCAGCACAGTGTGAGGGAAGGGGGTGGAAGAGCAAGTCAGGCCTAGGGGCACCAGTTTAACAATCCCGCCTAGGGCACCATGGATCCTAAGGACGCCCTGAGAGCACACACACGCCATGGATGCTCTTGCACAAAAGCACCTGGCAGTGAGGGTGTGTTTGGAGCAAGTGTAGACACAGCCTGGGAGTGGCTGGGGGGCCCTCACCAGCTGGCCCCTGCTCTAGGAGGCAGGATAAGGGGCCCCCTGACGTTATGGAGGGGTGCTGGGCTGTGCAAGGGCTGGAGCATTCACACAGAGAGCACAGGGCCTGGAGCTTGATCTTCACCCACGCTGGCCCCACAGTGCTCCTGAGAGCAGCTGCTACGTACTGCAGTGGCCTCACGGTTTGATGTGCTGCCCCTCATCTACAGACAGTTCCCTGGTATTGGTCAATGGGAGGGGCAGGTGTGGTGTCTGCAGGCAAGGACGGCATGTGGACACCCCCTGCTCTGCCTCGCAGGGGCTGCAGGGACATGCCAGCCACACCCAGGAGCAGCAGGTACCACGGGGATAATGACTCCAGACGTGGCAGGTTCGGCATTTTAGAGCTCACTGCTCCAAGAATCACATTTAAACAACCCAGAGAAATGAAAGTGATGTCTGCACAGCCCAGTCAGACCCAAACTAGCCCACTTTGCAAGCAGTGAAAGTGGTAACCTCCCCTCTCCCCTCCCGCCCCCCCCCCCCTGCATACATGTTGGGACCAGAGATGAGAGGGAAGGGCAGTGTCTGTGTCTGTGTGTGTGAGAGAGAGAAATGACAGAGACACACAGACTGTGAGCGTGGCAGAGATTTGCATTGCCAAGCTCCCTCCATCCCCTTCTCCTGAACCCACACAGAGAGGGGGGAGGAGGGACACCCTGACATCAGCTCCTTTCCTCTTCCCCCTCCCACACCTGCCCAGCAAGCAGGAGGCTCCCAAGGGAGCGCTCCAAGGCAGAGGGCAGGAGCAGCATGACAGTGGGTGGAAGAGTAATGTTAGTGCCAGCACTTGACAGCTTCCTGGCCAAACCAGTCGGGATCCCCTGCCAGAGGCTCCAGGATCTACTGGTAGATCCCGATGGACTGGTTGGTCAGCACTGATTTAAGGGAACTGTGTTTCTGGCTCCTGGGTACCAGCAAAGTCCTGCAGAAGCTTTTCGCTTCCCAGTTTGAACAATCCAAATATCAGACTGACAGTTTGGGGGACTGTCTGCCCCCTTCGTTGCCATTTGCCCCAGCAGAGCAATCCCAGCCTGGCCCCACTGGGACCCCACTCAGCGTGTCCTGAAGTTTGTATCCTCTGATGTCTTCACACTTTTCATGACTGTCCAGCGCCAGCCTTTCCCCTGCTGACTGGTTTTGTCTCCAGAGCTTTGGAGCTAACAATGCCCAGTGGGACTTGCATAGAGGCACTTGCATTCCACGTGCCTTGGCTAATTGTCTCTTTCGCTTCCCCCCATGCGGAAAATAGTTCAGTTCCTAATTAAACACCAGTTTGCATGTTGGGAGAGTCTTGTCCCAGGCTGCTCCACTGTCCTGCACCAACCCCTTCTTCATAGAACTCTACCACTGGAAGGGACCTCGAGAGGTCATCTGAGTCCAATCCCCTGCCCTCACAGCAGGACCCAGTACATTCTAGACAGTCCCTGACACGTGTCTGTCTAACTTGCTCTTAAATATCTCCAGAGATGGGGATTCCACAGCCTCCCTAGGCAACTTATTCCAGTGTTTAACCAACCTGACAATTAAGACATTTTTACTAATGTCCAACCTAAACCTTCCTTGGTGCAGTTTAAGCTTATTGCTTCTTGTCCTATCATCAGAGGCCAAGGAGAACAGTTTGTCTGAGTGCAGTGTAGAGCGGAAGAATGACTTCTTGTGTCTTGCTCACAACACTCATGTTCATCCATCCCAGAATCATGTTTGCCATGTCACATTTCTGGCTCATATTTGGCTTGTGGTCCATTACTTTGGGGTCATTTCCTTTTCAGTATGTGCGAAATTGATTGTTGTTTCTCAAAACAGTAAAACTTGAAGCAATGCATTTCAGGGGTGAATTTGATCTAAGAAGAGTTTTAGGAGTTTTTTTTAACTTTTGCTTTTACAAAGGTAAATTAATTTTTTTTCAACCTCAAATATGTTTTTCACTTGCAAGGTCACTGAACACCTTCATTCACACAGGTACTCTGATACACACTCATTTGCTACAACTCCTCCAGTTTGTGTGTTTAAGAATGCAATCCATAGAAGTGCTTGCAAAATGAATAAAGAATTGGTGACAGTTGAAGGGAAATATTTTCCAGTGTGTTTTCAGAACATCCTTCCAAACTTTGATAGGGGAAAAAATAATGAAAAAAAATCAAAAACTGAGAAATTTAAAAAAATTAATTAATCAACGACATCTGTTTTCAAATTACAGAGTGGGATTTCCAAAGATTCCTATGGGATTTGAGCATCTGAATTCCATGGGAGGTTTGTACCTAACTTCATTAGGTTTTTTTTGAAAATGTGATCCATAAAGAAGAAGACCATTTTTCTGTTCAATTTGTTTACATAGCTCAACAAGTCCTAGGAAACTTTTTCCATTTGGAATTTCCCACTGGTATTGGCAGAGACCAGATGAAACCATCCCACTTTAAAAAACGTATTTATAGAATGGATGCAGGCAAAGTTTATTTCCCAGATGGGCAGAGGCAACATGATAGATAGAGCAACAAAGACTGACATAGAGTAATTTGGAAAATAAGAGAGGCATTTACTTAATTTGTGATTACAGCATCTGAATCACAGCCAGTCTGAAAAGGTGAGATCTGTATAACTATGCAGACCTATTCCTATGCTTTGATGTTCCATGGCTCATAATTTCATGGACAAGAAGGGACCGTTTTGATCGCTAGGCTGAAATCCTGTGTAACACTTCACTGGAAAAAAAAACTCCTACAGCAGAACTTTTAGAAAAAAATCCACTTTTAATTTAAAAGCAGTCCATTATGAGGAATCTATCACAATCCTCGGTAAAGTGTTAATTATCTTCAATGTTAAAACGTGCATCTTATGTCTAGTGTGAATTTGTCTTCTTTCAACCACCATTCAGTGGGACATTTTTGAATGTCTCTGTTAGAAGAGCCAATTTACTCCTGATGTAGGTGCTACGAACGAGCAACCAAGACATTTCTGAAATGTCTCTGTGGGACACGGAATGGATTGAGCTCATTGAGTCTGTCACTAGAAGGGACACGTAAGTGGCACTTTGGTTGCTGTGTTGATGTTGTTGCTCAATGAAAGAGATATAGAAAAAGAATCTGGCAAGGAATACAGAAAGGTGGAGGAAAAAATGTAGCAGTGAAGTTCAATCCAAACAGAACTATGTAAGACTTCGCGGAACCTCAAGTTAGACACACTGAAACAAGAGGTAAGGTGCATGTTTTAAAGAGTGAGAGCTGTTACCAATTGGGTTAGGGTTCAGGTTGGGATGAGAGAGGTGGTAAATATGCCGTCACATGAACTCTTTACATTGAGTCTGGATGTCTTTCCTGAAGACATCCTCGATTTAAAATCCAAGTTGTGGGTTGAGTTGTGAAATTACCATACAGTGGTATGGTTTATGTGATGCTGAGAGCAGATTCGATCTTTATTTGTCAACTAATCTGGGGGCAGAAAAAATGAAAGGCAATCCGAGAGGGGTGGCTGTAGGGCACTGATATTTTTACACATTGTATTTTCCTAATACAATGAAAGTACATCTTTTAGAATAAATTTGGGATCATTAAAAGCTTCAAAGTTTCTGAGGTCACACATAGTGGTTGTATTACACAGGTTTCTTGTTGTCACTGATAAAATATTTTATTCTTTACATCTACCTTGGTGGGATTCTGAATATATTTTCATGGAAAGGTTTGCCAGCCTTGAAATGCTGAAAAATATTGTTCCGTGTAAAGCACATGAGCGGCAATGGGGCATTTGAAAGTGTTTTGTGTGAGATGTTCTAGGATGAGTCTTAAGGAAAAGTGGGTTTGAAAAAAAAATCTCCAGGATCCTGGTGAAAAACCAGCAGAACATGAGCCTCCGACAGGCAGAACTGAACCTGGGCATGCGGCAGGGGTTCTGAACCTAGGGTCCATGGACTCCCAAAGGTTGCATGAAGCCCTGTCAGGGGTTACGTGATGTTCATGTATGTTCAAGTATAGGTAATGTATTGAATTTAGTTATAAAAAATATTATCACCCAGCGGGATAGGTGATGTGTTTAGCTGAGACCAAGGGGTGTGTGGACCGAAAAAGGTTCAGAACCGCTACTGCTTGAGCAAAACAACAGCTGGGTCCCCGCTGAGGCTGTAGAGCGAGCTCATTCTCGCTCACTCACAGTAGGCGATGTTGGTGCCACTACTTGGGACAATGAACCACACCCAGCAGGTGTGGGGGTCACCCTGTGACCTAACAGGCAGACTGCTTTCTTGGCTGTAAAATCAGGGGAATAGTTACTAGGAGAAGAGGTGTCCTTTCTCCCCTGTATTTGGCACATGCAGAAATCCCACGTCCGGTTTTGCGGTGCCCATCTGAAAAAAGCTACTGAGAAATTAAGGCGAGTTCAGAAATGAGCCACAAGAGTGGCTGAAGCTCTGGGAAGTTTCCTTGCAGTAACAGTCTCCATACGCTCCTCTCAGCAAGGAGAAGCCGGCTGGGTAATTTGATCCTGGCCTGTAGGTACCTACCCGGGGAAGACAGAGCTGGGTCCAGCAAACCGAAATGTCACGTGATGAAATGGCTGGAAGTGGAAGCTAGAACAACAGAGACTGCAGCAAAGGTTCCCAGTGTTGATAGTGAGGGGAGTGAGCCATCCGAATAGCCCGCCCAGTCCTGTGGGGGATTCTCCTTCTCTGCTGAGATTTAAATCAAGGCTGGACGTGTTCCTGGGGCAGAGGTGGGCAAATACTGGCCTGTGGCTGGGTTCGGTCTCTGGGGGTTAACCCCTGTAGGCCCCGGCCCCACCATATTTACCTGCACTTCTTCAGGTACAGGGAACACTGCGTCCATTGGCCACTGCGAGCTGCGATCACCAGGACCAGGGGAGGTGCAGGTAAATATGGTAGCAGCAGCCCATCAGGGGCTAACCCTGGTGAAACAGCCCGGTTTTACTGCCCCCCCCCCTGCAGTAGATGATCATTCATGATTTCACTGACCATCCATAACCGCACAATTCCGATGTTTTTCTTCTCCCCTCATTGAAACTCTTTCCTAGCCCCTCATGTTTTAGTACCCGCTCGGGAACTTTTCCATATTTAATAGAGATTTTTTGGGACAGGACAACCACACCTGCTTGCAATATTCAAGGTGGAGCCGTACCATGGATTTATACTGTGGCATCATGGTATTCACGGCCTTGTTAATGATCCCTTTGTCCTGTGGTTCCATTTATTTTAGATCCAAGAGAAACCAGCACAGCAGCCCAGAGAGATTAAAGCACTTTCTTATTTATTGCAAGCTCTAAGCAATTAATGCAGTTGTTTAAGTTTTACAGCCTTAAAACCAATGACTGTGCACTTTAACCCTTCAGTACTCTACATTCTAAAACAATACAGCCCAAAGCAATAAAAAAGTAAGTAATAGAAGATTATTATAATACAATAATTAAGCCTAGTTCGCTTACACTTCATCCATATACCACCTACAGAACCAGGCAGGAGGTAGTGGTCCCTTTGAACAGCAGGCATGGTGAGGGGTCCATTATTTCTAGTTACATCCAAAGCAAGACCTGTGGGTCCATCCTGCTTATTTCCTCCCATTGATGCTTCTTACTAAACCCAATTTATAGCAAAGCGAGACTTGGTGGTTCTAGTCATATCTACCCATCAACTGCATATCGTGTGCGATACCTATTATGCCAATATTTAGGAAACATTTTGCTGTGTCAAAATATTGCAAAAGTGCTTAATTAATAGTTTTTTGGCTGGTTCTGGAATTTTTCTTATCAAAAATTGTATGTACTAGAACCAGGTTGTTAATTGCCCTGGTCTCGCTGTCCTGACTCTCTCCCCACCCTCGCCACTTTTTGGCCTTATTTGCACGTGTCTGTGCATGCACCAGACTTGAGTCAGACCTCGGCTCTGCTTTGTTAGAGATCCAAGGACCGGATGAGGCCTGGCACTGGAGACATTGTTGCTCTGCTCAAGGAAGGGCCATACAGGCTCCCCTACATGTGCCCTGCTGCTTTCCATGTAAAGGAGGAGAACCAGGGGCCAGGCCAAAGGGAAGCTCCTCACCCGGCCCTTACAAGTCCCAGGCCCACTTGCTTGGTTGGTTTCTCTGCTAAAGCTCCATGTCAAATATTCCCTCCTGGCCCAGCTCCCCAGTGGAACGGCCCCTCCCATGTTTGGCTCTTAGCCAGCAGCTAGTGACGGGACTGACTGTCTGGACCAGCATCTGTCACATCTGTCAGGGTGTCTGTACCCCCTGTCTCAGCCCAGCACCCCAGGGTTTGAGTGCCCAGCGCCGTCTCTCGAGACCCTCCCCAGGGTGCAGAGACACTGGATTTTTCACCTGCGCTCGGCTCAGATATCGAACCTATCCCTGAGGCCAAGAGATGGTAATTCCCGTCCCCAGACTCCATTCCCTACTATGCTGCTGTGGAGGACCAGTAGAAGGAGGCGATGAAGACAAGGCTGCCATGTTTGCAATGAATGTTAGTTATTGCTCACAGTGACCCTCTTTCTGTTCCTCAGACACACCCCATGGCAAGCCAGGAACAAGGAAACCAAACGTCTGTCACAGAATTCATCCTCCTGGGATTTGGGGATCTTCCTGGTCTGCAGGTTCCTCTCTTCCTGCTCTTCCTCCTGATCTACCTGGTGACCATGGCCGGGAACATCCTTGTTGTGGTGTTGGTTGTGGCTGATCGACACCTCCACACCCCCATGTACTTCTTCCTGGGCAACTTGTCCTGCTTGGAGATCTGCTACAGCTCCACCCTTCTGCCCCAGCTGCTGGCCGGGCTCCTGACTGGGGACTGGACAATTTCCTTCACTGGGTGCCTCACACAATTTTACTTCTTTGGTGCTCTGGCAGGCTCAGAATGCCTCCTCCTATCAGTGATGTCCTACGACCGGTATCTAGCCATATGCAACCCGCTGCACTACGCAGCCCGGATGAGTGGCAGATCTTGCCTCCAGCTTGCCGGAGGATCGTGGATAGGTGGCTTGCTTGGCTGTAGTATAACCACAGTGCCAATGTCCCAGTTAACCTTCTGTGGCCCCAAAGGTATCGACCATTTCTTTTGTGACTTTATTCCCCTTGTAAAACTCTCCTGCAATGACCCTATGGTGATGGACTTATTGGCAATCGCAGTCAGCTTGATTTTCTTACTGGTCCCCTTCCTGCTCACCTTGACGTCTTACATCTGCATCCTCAGCACCATCCTCAACATTCGCTCCACCACTGGTAGGCAAAAGGCCTTTTCCACCTGCTCTTCCCACCTCATCATGGTGAGCATTTACTATGGAGCTCTCCTGATTGCCTACATGTTCCCGACCACCGACCTCCTGAGCAACTTCAGGAAAGTTCTGTCGGTCTCCTACACTACTCTGACACCTCTGGTCAATCCACTCATCTATACTCTGAGAAACAGGGAGGTCCAGGAGGCCCTGTGCAAAGCTTGCAGGGAGTTAAGAACATAAGAACACCCACACTGGGTCAGACCGAATGTCCATCTAGCCCAGTATCCTGTCTGCCAACAGTGGTCAATACCAGATGCCCCAGAGGGAGGGTACATATGAGGTAATTTTCACTGATCCTTCTCCTCTCACCCATTTCCAGACAAACAGAGACTAGGGACACCATTTCTACCCATTCTGGCAAATGGCCATCCATGGACCTAACCTCCATGAATATATCTAGCTCTTTCTTGAACCCTGTTGAAGTCCTAGCCTTCACCACATCCTCTTGCAAGGAGTTCCAGAGATTGACTCTGTGCTGAATAAAGAAAAACTTCCTTTTCTTTGTTTTAATCCTGCTGACAATTAATTTCATTTGGTGACCTCTAGTTCTCATATTTTGGGAATAAATAACTAACTTTTCCTTAGTCTCTTTTTCCACACCAGTCATGATTTTATAGACCTCTAGCATATCTCCCCTTAGTCTCCTCTTCTCTAAGATGAAAAATCCAAGTTTTTAAAATCTCTCCTCATATGGGACCCATTCCAAACCCCTCATCATTTCTGTTGCTATTTTCTTTACTTGTTCTAATGCCAATAGATCTTTTCTCAGATGAGGCAACCACAGCTGTGCGCAGTATTCCATTAAGGGTTCCAAGATACAGGCCCTTTGAGTTGCTTAGGTGAAATGGAATAGCTGCAGCATGGGCGGGGGTAGGGCCAGAATCAAACCCTACCAAATAGAAGGTTCTATTTCCACTCGCCTCTGTGAGCTTCTTGCCCTGCGCTTGCAGAGTCACAGCCCTGGGAGCAGCGGGGCTGAAGGGACCTTTTCCAAACCCTTGCTCCATTATATTTAGGGCCAATGGCCGATGCCCCCGGGGAAGTACCAACGGGCTGCAGGGGGCATGAACTGGTGGCTACTCGAAATGAAAAGAGCTGGGGAGACTGAGCTCAGAGACAGGTGCAGGGGTCGGTCGCGTGCTCTGTGCCTTGAGCGGGCTCTGCGCCGAGAGCCAACCCAGCAGGTGCCGTGAGCAGCCCAAGACACCGGGCTGCGGGTCAGTAGCAGCAGCGACCGGCCAGCTGCACGAGAACAGCACAGGCCTGGTGCCCGGCCTGGAATCCGATGGATGTTGGAGTCTCTGGAGGCACGTGACTCGCCATGGTCTTTCCCCCCTTGGTAATAAACCTTCAGGTTCACACACCGCAGGCTGGGTGGGGGCAGCGGTGGGCGGGAGAGCCCGGCCTGGTCACGTGCTGCCCCTTAGGGGTCAGAAGGGCAGTTTGTACCTGTGAGAAGGGGGATAAATCCCTTCTCTGTGTCCCCGCCCTGGCACCAATTGGGAGCCAGAGAACAAGCCGAGCCAGCAGCCGAGCCAGAACCCAACGCTGCTTCCACACAAATTCCTTCAAACCGAGGCCTCCCGAAGGAAGCAAAATGCAAAAACTCTGCTCCTTGTGCTCACCTTTGTGGCCCTAAATCCTCTCTCGGCCCTCCCAGCGAAACCTCAACTAGGAGATTTCACGTGGCAAATACACGAAGCTGAGACCGACCCTGGCCCTTGTCAGGGACTCTGCTGTCACTGCCGCACCCACCTGCCTCGCAGGGCTCGGGTCCTGGTGATCTGAGCAGGAAAGAGTGACCGGGAGAGAGACTCATTTGCCAGAGGAGCCCAGAGATCGCACCCCCCCCCCCCGCCCGCCAGACTATTTGAAAAGACCCCGCATAAAGGGCTGTTTTCTCCCGTGTCTGGCTCCTTCGCTGATTGCTCCAGTAGCCGGCCTGGTTCTGCTCCATGCCCAGCTTTCCCCGCCTGCCAAGGCTGCCAGTCCCGGGTTCCTGGCTTAGCCTTTGCCCTCAGCCTGTGCACACAGAGCCCCGGCAAAGAGAAAGTGGGAGGGGGGGGGGCGCAGGGCGGTGATTTGGGACCCGACCCTGCGACTCCTGACAGAGTCCAGCAGGGACTCGCACAAAAAGGGGAAGCGGATTCCGAACAGCGCAGACAGGCTCGGAGCAAAGAGATTTCCCGAACCAACCTCCCAGTCAATGGGGAAAAAACGGGAAGAGGAGGAATCGCAGATAGGCAGTTTCGTGATTGCTTTTCTGAGCAAGATGCTGCAGAAACAGAAGTTCCGAAATTCAGTGACACGCACCCGGTCACCCGCGGAGAGCACTCCTGGGAATTAAACGAATCGGACTTCCGAGGATCTTGCCATGATATTAGTCAATAAAATCCAGTTCTCCGTGAATGGCTTGGGTGGGATTTGGAGGGGAGAAGAAGGAAAGAAAGAAAGAAACCGATCCCTAGCCCAGCTGGAACAGCCGGTGTCTATAAGGCTTTGCGGTCGGTCCCTAGGACTTGCTCTTGTGCAAGAACCCGCCAGTGTAGGCACAGCAGAAGCCAAGTGTCCCTGCGGCTGAGCGGCCTGCAGCCCGAAGACACCGCGAAGTATCGCTGAGCCAGACACACACAGTGAGGGGAAACATCCCGGAGCCAGCGCTAAAACCAGCCGTGCGCAGAACCAGGCTCAGCGAGCGAGCGGCAGGGGGCAGCCACTGCCCGCCCAGCGGTCTCCCTGCCTGGTGGCTTCATCCCCATCCCCCGGCCAGGCGCTGCACTTGTGGGACAAACCCCATCTCCCCCCATTGACACCGAGCCCCAGACCCCCTGGGGCTGCGAGTCCGGGCCTCTCTCCTCCGAGCGGGGAAAGGCCGCAGGGAGGGTCACTCCGAGCTCTGGCTACTGCAGCCGGGCTCACTGGCCGGTGCCTTCCTCTTCGCGCTGGCAAGACCGAGCCGGAGGCTGCAAATCCGATGCCGACTGGAGAGCCCAGGTCCCGCTCTCGTGCTAGGGGTGGGAATTCCGTTCCCGGCTCCACAGCATCTGAGCCATTTCCTGGATGGGGCATTTCTCCAGATCAAACACTCAGACAGGGGCCCTCTGTCTACACGGGCAAGGGGCGGAGCGGGCCACCCCCCTTGGGCTTCCGCACTGGAGCCCAGATGCTCAGGCCGTTCGGATTCCCTGGTTGCGTCACATTCCGCGCGCAGTGACACCCCCAGTCACCCTGCAGGGGTCGCTGTTCTCTCGGAGCAGCTGGCGGGAGCAGGGGCCCCAGCAAGTTTCAGTTTTTTCAGTGGCGTTGCGGTCACAAGAGCAAACCCACGTGGGACCTGGCCCCATCTCGATAGGAAACAGTGGGGATGTGGGATTTCGGGTCAGCGCGTTACCCGTCCCCCCTTTCCCAGCATGTTGCTGTCCCTCTGCACACAACACGGGAGTCAGTTTCACCCCCTGGACAGATGCACCAACAAGGAACTGAGATTCTGGAGGAATTTACCGACCGATTTCTCTTGCTCAGCCCCACCCCATCCGGGGTGTGACACTCTGTGAAACATGCATGAAAACCAGTGCCCTCGGGTCCCTCTTTAAAGAGAAACTCCAGAACGGCAAGACCAGAGTCAGTTCTAGGGAACTGAGCTGGTTACTCGCTGCGCCGAAGTGGGTTTTTTCCAGTGAAGAAACACCATGAACCTGCCCTTGTTCTGCGTTTTCATCTCAGCCCTCCAGGCCTGTGAGTATCTGGGGGCTGACTGTGGGGAGAACTCTACTTGGGCTGGGTGTCGAGGAGTTAGGTGCCCGGTTCCCAGTCAATCTCAGTGGGACCTTGGGAGTCTCTTAGACAAAACCACCCTTCAGTTTATTACCTCTTCCATTGACGCTTTTCCCCTCTCTTGACAGCCCCCATCTTGGGTTTTAAGATGACCCAGTCCGGGTCAGGAGAGGTGACGGTCTCAGGGTCCCTCAGTCTGACCTGCGCTGTCTCGGATTCTGCCCTCTCCACTGGCTCAGACTGGTGGCATTGGCTCAGGCAGCCTCCAGGGAAAGGGCTGGAGTGGCTGGCATTGATAGACAGGTATGGGAACACCCACTATCTCCCTGACATTCACAAAAGAGCCACCATCTCTGTGGCCCCTTCCAAGAACGAGTTCTCCTTGCGAGTGGAGAATCTGACTCCACAAGACACAGGAACCTACTACTGCGCTAGGAGCACCTACCGGCAGAATAAACCCCAGTGATGCACCTTAGCACAAAAACAGGCCTCAGGAAAAGAGTGGACCAAAGAAACCAGCGGTTCAGCAGTTAGCCCCTGGTGCGCCGCTGCTGCTGTGCTACGAGCGATCGCTGCTCTCATTGGCTGAGAAGGACCGATCGTGGCCAATGCGAGCTCGGATTCCCCCAGACCTGCAGAAGCGCAGGTAAATACAGCAGTGGTTAGCCCTGTTGGACCAGATCCGGCCCAGACGCTGGTATTTGCCCAGCCACCCCTGCCTCAAACTTGGGCCCCATAGGCCATTTTTCCCAGAGTTTCATGTCCTCCAAACTGAGCACTGAGTCACAGGGGAGCTCGGGAGAAGGTTTCCCTAAATCTTGTAAAGTCAACGGGATTTAAAGCCCTAAATCCTCAAAATCACTCTTGAAAAATGGGGCAAAGTTTCTTGGGTCACTGAGGGCTTCCAAAATGAAAGGTCACTTTTGAAAATGGGACTTAGGCTTGTAATTTATGAGGTGCTTTTGAGATTTTTACTTTAGATTTGTGTATATCTGGGCAATGGCCTAAGTGGTTTTCACGGAATAAATTATCGATTGCCTTCAAAATCCATTGCTTTCAGTGGTCTAGATTCTTCCTCCAAACCTAGGCTCTGCAGAGTGTGCTGCTAAGTGCAACAGCAGAAAAGAAAAGAAAATCGGGTGTATTTAAATACTACAAGATTTACCCAGCATTGTTCAGATCCTCCAAGGGAGGGGGTTGAGGGTGCTGGAGGGGATGTTCTGAAATCAGAGCTTGAATTTCCCAGAGACCTTAGGGAGTTAGGCGCCAGGTTTCTGTGAGACTCCAGCCTAACTTAATAGGAATGTTCAGTTCCTTTGAAAAACCTTCCTTTAAGGGACCTTGCCCGGGTCACAGATACAGTCGGTGCCTCACTCGGAAGAGAAGCCTCATCAACTCCCTTGTGCTGTTCTAACCATTCGGACCCACCCGCTGCCCTCTGAGAGCTGGTAACAGATCTCGGAAGCCGAAACTTCCAGCCCGTTCTGCTTCCCCCCCAAACCCTCATCTGCTCCCAAACCGGGGACAGAGACCACGGGCTCCTGGTTCCCAACGACCGTCTGCCAGGAGCCACCGGGCGATTCACCTCCCAGATGGGGCAGGGCCAGGACTCCCCCCCCCCCACACACACACACGGCCCTCTGCTCTGTGCGCTCCTGATTCCTAATCTCCACCCCCGCCCCCCTTTCTAACTCGTTGGATCCCACGTTCCTCCGGAGATGGGGAGAACCCAGGAGTCCGGGCTCCCGCCTGCCCCTGCGCTCACACGCCAGACCCCAGCTCCTCCCGGAACCGGGAGGAGAAACCTGGATTCTGACTCCCGGCCCCCGGCTCTGAGCTACCAGACCGGTTCCACCGGGAGAAAAGAGGAGACCCCGCCCCCTTCTCCAGTCACCGCCGGTTCTGGCTCCCTAGGAATGGCCAGGCCCAGCTGCACAGATGCGTCCCCTAAAGCACAGGAGGGAGGGAGGGGGTGGCCACAAAGAGCCGCTGGCCTGTTTTTGTACCAGCCACTGAAGCGCGGACGCTTCATGCAAATCAGCCACCTGGGGTCTTGTTTATACAGAAACCCCCAGAGGTTTCTCTCCATCCGCGTCTGGAATAATGAGGAAAGCTCCGGTCACTGCCCTTCTCCTCCCCCTGCTGTGGCCCTGTGAGTGTGTGTGTGTGTGAGAGAGAGAGGGGGGGGGGTGGAAAGGGGAGGGGAGACACGGGGGTGGATCTACCTTCTTTCTGTTTGTTGCTTATGATCTGGGTTCTCCCTGAGGCCTCACTTCTCGGTGTCTCTCCCCTCTCCAAGGTGTCCTCTCCGGGATCCAGCTGGTCCCGTCCGCCCCGGCACTGGTGGCCCCTGGCGGGGACCTGACAGTGACTTGTGCGGTATCCGGGGACTCCATCTCCACCCAAGCCTGGTGGAACTGGGTGCGGGAGCTGCCCGGCCACGGGCTGCAATGGGTCGGGCGCGTCCATTTCTCCGGGGGCACAAACTACGCGTCGGCCCTGAAATCCCGAGCGACCATCTCCAAGGATGACGCCAAGAACGAGTTTTACCTGCAGCTCCGCTCGCTGAGCGCTGGGGACACCGGCACGTATCACTGCACCCGCTGGGACCCACCGGGATACGCGCCGCGACAAAATTCTCTCTTTTGAGAACACGACAAGGACCAGACTGGGTCAGGCCAAAGGTCCCTCTAGCCCAGTGTCCTGTCTGCCCACAGTGGCCAGTTCGAGGTGCCCCAGAGGGAATGAACAAAAACAAACCTGCCGGGACAGGCCGCTGGGGAGTTTCCCTCAGTGCACGAAAGCGAGAATGAAATTTCTGTGGCTTTTCCTTTCCCCGTTCTCGGCCCCCGGCTGTGAGTGTGTGTTCGGGAGCAGGAGAACTGGGGTCAGGGCCAGAGATTCGTGGGCTGGCTCATTTCTTCCATGGTCTTGTTTCCCTGTCCCCACTCCGCTCGCAGGTGCAGTTGGTCGAGTCAGGCCAGGCGCGGTGAAGCCCGGAGAGACCCTGACCCTGACCTGTGCTGTGACCGGGTCTCTATCCTCATGGAACTGGGTCCGGCAGCTCCCAACCCCCGGGACAGGGCTGGAGTGGGTAGCTTGGATATTCTGGAGCAAGTGGTTTGCCGCGTCTCTCCAAAGCCGGACCAGCGTCTCTGCAGAGATCGCCAAGAACCAGGTCTCCCTGCAACTGCAGACACCGCCCCCTGTTACTGCGCCAGACACAGGGACACAGAGCGCAGCGGGGCTGGCACAAAAATGGGAGGCGCGTTGTCTGGGGTCACTGGGGCCCGGTCACACTCAGTCCGCATCAGAAGCGGGGAGACACTGGCGGAGGGGCTGAGGAGGGGAAGGGAAAGGAGGCGAGTCAAGCTCCGCGGAGCCCGATCCCCTGTCTCGGAGCAGGGCCCCGCACGGAGGGTCTGACTGAGACGCTCCGCCCTGCGCATCGGGCCTGGCCCGGTCTCCCACAGAGCCCGGCTGAAACCAGCGTCGCTCAGACTGCGGGGCTGGCCCGGCAGGTGGCGCCAAAACGCGTCTCCCGCCGCCCTCTGCAGCACGTGCTGTTAGAACGCGGGACGAGCGGATTATTGACCAACCCGGGTAACCTGCCCGGATGATCTCGCTCGCTGATTGGTCGGGCCAGTTACCCACTCGCACCACGTGATACACGGACTGGCGGTGAGAACGTGACAGGCTGTGACGGCGTGTTGGGGGTTCCCCGTCTCCTGCACCCCGAGATGGCACAAACAGACTGCACCAGCCAGTGGAATAGAGGAAGTTTATTGCCTCTCCAGGATACAGCATAGCACAGATGTAGTCTGGTCACAGAATTGGGCTAGGATGCCTCAGGCCCCCTTGAGTTGGGGGGAGACTGGGCCCCTAAACTCCAGCTCCTCTCCCTAGGCTGTCTCCTCCATGCTCTCCCACAGTAACAACTCAATTCCCTTGCAGCCCTGCCCCCCAGTCCAGGGCAGCATTCACCTTCCTTTGTTCCTCTCCATGGGGGGTGTCTGGCCACTGGTTCGACAAGTTTGGCCTTATCTCTGCCTAGCGAGATTTTCCCTGCTGGGTCTTGCTCCAGACAGCAGGGGTCACCACAGCCCAGCAAGTACCCCCACTACGTCACAGTTCTCCCCCCTCCGAGAGCGAACTGAGCAGGGTCACTCCGCTCGTGACCTGGGGAAGTTCGGGCCCCTCGCTACGGGACAGCGCGTCGGCGATGATGTTGGCGCTCCCCTTGACGTGGATCACTTCCATGTCGTAGTCCTGCAGGAGCAGGCTCCACCGCAGCAGCTTGGCGTTCGTCCCTTTCATCTGGTGCAGCCAGGTCAGGGGGCAGTGGTCGGTGAACACCGTGAAACGCCGGCCAAACAGGTACGGCTGCAGCTTTTGCAGGGCCCACACCATGGCCAGGCATTCCCTCTCTACGGTCGCGTAGCTCCGCTCCCGGGGCAGCAGCTTCCTGCTCAGGTACACGATGGGGTGACGTTCCCCTTTCTCGTCCGCCTGCATCAGCACCGCCCCCAGCCCAGTGTCCGAGGCGTCCGTAAACACGATAAAGGGCTTGTCGAAGTCTGGGTTTACCAGCACTGGGGCCTTGGCCAGGGCTTCCTTCAGGGCACAGAGAGCCCTCTGGCACTGCTCCGTCCAGACCACCCTGTCGGGCCTCCCCTTCCTGCACAGCTCTGTGATCGGGGCAGCGATGGAGCTGAAGTTGGGCACAAACCTCCGGTAGTACCCCGCCATCCCAATGAAAGCCTGGACCTGCTTCTTGGTCTGGGGCACAGGCCAGTCCCGGATGGCCTCCACTTTGGCCGGCTCTGGCTTCAAGCAGCCGCTCCCCACCTTATGGCCCAGGTAGGACACTTCGGCCATTCCAACCTTGCACTTCCCAGCCTTTACGGTCAGCCCAGCCTCCCTCAGCCGATCCAGTACCTGGCTGACCTGGGCCACGTGGTCCTCCCAGGACTGGCTGAAGACGCAGATGTCATCGATGTACGCTAGGGCACAGTTCTCCATTCCCCTCAGCAGCTGGTCCACCAGGCGCTGGAAGGTGGCCGGCGCCCCTTTGAGGCCAAAGGGTAGGACCAGGAACTCATAGAGCCCCAGCGGCGTGATGAAAGCCGATTTCAGTCTGGCCTCCTGGTCTAGCGGCACCTGCCAGTAGCCCTTGGTGAGGTCCAGGGTGGTGAGATAGCGAGCTCCCCCCAGCTTGTCCAGGAGCTCGTCGGGCCTTGGCATCGGGTAGGCGTCGGACACCGTGATGGCGTTGAGCTTCCGGTAGTCCACGCAGAACCGGATCGACCCGTCCTTCTTGGGAACCAGCACCACGGGAGAGGCCCAGGGGCTGGAGGACGGCTGGATCACCCCCAGGGCCAACATGTCCTGGACCTCTCTCTCCAGGTCCTGGGCTGTTTTCCCTGTGACCCTGAATGGGGAGCAGCGCACCGGGGGGTGAGTGCCCGTCTGCACCCGGTGGACAGCCAGGTTGGTAAGACCCGGCTTGTTGGAGAACAGCTGCTGGTGGGAGCGCAGCACCTCCCGGATCTCGGCCTGCTGGGCCGGGGTGAGCTGGTCCGAGAGGGAAATTGACTCCAGCGAAGAGTCCTCTCCGGTCCCAGGGAACAGGCCCACCAGGGGATCCTCCCCCTGCTCCTCCCAGGGCTTACACACGGCCAGCACCAAGTTCTCCCTGTCCCAGTACGGCTTCATCATGTTAACATGATACACCCGCTGGCCGCGCGTCCGGCCCGTCAGCTCCACCACGTAGTTCACCTCGTTCAGCTGCTTAACCACCTTGAAGGGGCCGTCCCAGGCGGCTTGCAGCTTGTTCTTCCGCACGGGGATCAGGACCATCACCTGGTCCCCGGTAGCGTAGGCGCGGGCCCGTGCATTGCGGTCGTACCAGACCTTCTGCTTCCTCTGGGCCCTGCTCAGGTTCTCTCTGGCCAGGCCCATGAGCTCGGCAAGTCTTTCCCGGAATGTCAGGACGTATTCCACGACCGGCTCACCCTCCGGGGAGACCTTCCCCTCCCACTCGTCTTTCAATAAGTCCAGGGGGCCCCTCACTCGCCTCCCATATAACAGCTCAAACGGCGAGAACCCCGTGGACTCCTGGGGCACTTCCCTGTACGCAAACAGCAGGTGGGGTAGGTACTTGTCCCAGTCCTGCGGGTGTTTGTGCATAAAGGTCCGTAGCATCTGCTTCAGAGTCCCATTGAACCTCTCCACCAACCCGTTGGTCTGGGGGTGATACGCCGAGGCCCAGGTGTGTTGCACCCCACTCTTCTCCCACAAGCACCGGAGCAGGGCCGACATGAAGTTGGATCCCTGGTCCGTGAGAACCTCCTGGGGAAACCCCACCCTGCTGAAAATGGTCAGCAGTGCGTCTGCCACCGTGTCTGCCTCGATGGAGGGCAGGGCCACGGCCTCGGGGTAGCGGGTGGCAAAGTCCACCACCACCAGGATGTATTTCTTCCCTGTCCGGGTCGCTCTGCTGAAGGGCCCCACAATATCCATCGCCACCTTCTGGAAAGGCTCCTCTATGATGGGCAGGGGTCTCAATGCAGCTTTCTTCCTGTCTTGGGCCTTCCCCACCCGTTGGCAGGAGTCGCAGGACCGGCAGTACCGCTGGACAGCTGCAAACATCCCCGGCCAATAGAAGTTTTGGAGCAGCCTCAGCCGCGTGCGCCGGATCCCCTGGTGTCCCGAGAACGGGATGTCATGGGCCAGGTGTAGCAGCTTGCGGCGATACCTTTGGGGAACCACCAGCTGCCGCTGGAGCCCCCACTTGCCTACCGTCCCGGGGGAAAGCCATTCCCGGTACAGAAATCCCCTCTCCCACCGGAACTTCTCCTGGCAATCTCCTCCTAGGGGTTGAGCGGCACCCAGGTCAGCCCGGTCCCTCAGGGCCTGCAAGGAGGGATCCGCTCGCACCTCCGCCTGGAATTCAGCGGCTGGGGCTGGGACAGGGCCGTGGTTCCCCCCACTGCCTAGGTCCAACTCTAGGTCTGCTGGGACGGGGCCCTGGGCCCCCTGTTGGGGAACCTCCTCGAGTTCCGGGCCGCAAGCCCCTCGCTTGCTCTGGCTACGGGTGGTGACCAGCGTCCTGTGGGGTCCGTCTGGCCACTCCTCTAGGTCACTCCCCATTAGCACGTCGGTGGGCAAGTGCGGGTGCACCCCCACTTCCTTGGGGCCCTCCTTGGCCTCCCATTTCAGATGCACCCTGGCTACAGGTACCTCAAAGGGGGTGCCGCCTATGCCCCTCAGAGTCAGCTGAGTGTCGGGTAGCATACGGTCTGGGGCCACTATGTCGGGCCGGGCCAGCGTCACCTCCGCCCCCGTGTCCCAGAAACCCGTCACCTTCCTGCCATCCACCTCCAGGGGTACGAGGCAGTCCCTCCGTAGGGGCCGCCCCGCCCCCACCCGGTGCACGGATAAATCTGTCTCCCGAGGGTCAGACCTCCCAGGGGAGGTGCACTGAGCATCCTTCCCCTCTCTCTGAGCTGAGGTTTGCCGGCCAGCCCCTGCCACTGGGGCAGCCTGCCCTTCCTCCCGCCCCAGCCAGTTAACCCTGGAACGTCCCAGGTCATGGGACCTGTTCTTGCGCCTGGTGCATTGAGCCCTCTTGTGGCCTCGTTGCCCACAGCGATGGCAAGTTAGGTTCTGTGGGCCCATTCGGGTCGGCTCTGCCCGGGCCCTGGCTGGTTTTCTGGGGTATCGACGACTGGTCCTGGTCCCTGGGGCTCGCCTCGGAGGTGTCTCTCTCCGTTGCTCCGCCGAGAACCGGTCTCTGCGCGATTCTCTTTCTCTCCGGGACTCCCGTTCACCCCCGGACCGGCTCTCCGTGAACTCATCCGCCAGTCTCCCGGCCTCCTGGGGGTTCTCTGGTCTCCGGTCCTTGAGCCACAGCCTCAGTTTGGGTGGGCACGCTTCATAGAACTGCTCCATCATGACCAGCTTGAGCAGCTTCTCTGCGGTCTGGGCTCCGACTCCCGAGACCCACTTGCGGCAGTATTGCGCCAGGCGGGAGGCCAGGTCCACATAGGTCTCCCGTGGCCCTTTCTGTACCCCCCGGAACTTCTTCCTGTACATCTCGGGGGTCAGCCCGAACTTGTGCAGCAGGGCCTCCTTGACTCGGTTGTAATCCCCTGGCTGTAGGTCCTCCAGCTGACTGAGCACTCCGGCCGCCTCCTGGTTCAGTGCGGGGACGAGCTCCCGCAGCCAGTCAGCTGGGGGGACCTGTTGCAGCCCACAGGCCCTCTCAAAGGAGCTGAGGAACCCGTCTATGTCACCCACGTCCTTCAATTGGGCCACTGTGAGCCTCTCCAAGCGCCTGGCATCCCCGGGACTCTGGGGCCCATCCACTCTTGGCGCAGCCGGGGCCCCGCAGGTTCTCCGCTCTGCCATGGCCAGCTCATGCTGTCGCTGCCTCTCTCGGTCCTGGCGCTCCTTCTCTCGGTCCTGGCGTTCCTTCTCTCTGTCCTGTACTTCCAATTCCTTCATCCGCAGCTGGATCTCCAGCCGCCGCAGCTCCGCTGGGCTGGCCCCTGCCCTAGATGGGCTACGGCTTGCAGGCCTCCCGGGAGACGCTGTCTCATCTCTCCGGTGGGTCCCAGCGCTCCTCCCCCTCTCTGAGCCTGACACACTCTCAGGGGGGGTCTGGCTGCTTCCCCTGGGGACAAGATCCTGGCCCCGTGGCTGGTCATTCTCTTCCAGCTGGGTAATCAGCTGGGCCTTGGTTGCTTTCCGCACCGGCAAGCCCCTCTCTCTGCACAGCCCCACCAGCTCTGCCTTCAAGAGTCGGGCGTAGGCCATCTGCCCGCTGGGCCCCTCGGTGCAGACTCACCAGTCTAGTGCTGCAGCGCCCCACGATTCCCAGGAACCGCTTCGCTCTGTCTCCAGCACGCCTGGCTCCAGGGCTCTTGCTTCTACAGCGCCTTGTCGCTCACCGCTGGGAGCTCCATCCACGGGGTGCAGTGCATCCCACTCCTGACACCAGTGTGACGGCGTGTTGGGGGTTCCCCGTCTCCTGCACCCCGAGATGGCACAAACAGACTGCACCAGCCAGTGGAATAGAGGAAGTTTATTGCCTCTCCAGGATACAGCATAGCACAGATGTAGTCTGGTCACAGAATTGGGCTAGGATGCCTCAGGCCCCCTTGAGTTGGGGGGAGACTGGGCCCCTAAACTCCAGCTCCTCTCCCTAGGCTGTCTCCTCCATGCTCTCCCACAGTAACAACTCAATTCCCTTGCAGCCCTGCCCCCCAGTCCAGGGCAGCATTCACCTTCCTTTGTTCCTCTCCATGGGGGGTGTCTGGCCACTGGTTCGACAAGTTTGGCCTTATCTCTGCCTAGCGAGATTTTCCCTGCTGGGTCTTGCTCCAGACAGCAGGGGTCACCACAGCCCAGCAAGTACCCCCACTACGTCACACAGGCGCAGGCAGAGCAGGAAAAACTCTTCTGGGCCCGGGGCGATGCGAGTTCCCGGGAGCTCCTAGGCTCTGCGGGGAAGGCCAAAAATGCGGGGTTCAGAGAGACCGGACTGTGGCTGGAGGGAGGAGGGTGCGATGTAGAGGGGCATCTTGCTGGTCGCTAGGCTTGGGCTGTCCCTCCTGGTCCTGTCTGTGAGCACGCCCAGGAGGGGGGCCAGACACTGGCTTGACCGGTTCTGGCTGCGGGGAGGGAAGGAGGTTGGGACAAAGGAAGTATGTGAGGGGGGAAGAGTTAGTCTGGGACTGGAAACATGATGGAGACAGCCTAGGGAGGGGGCTTGGAGACTAGGGGCTCAGGCACCTGCCTTAAGGGGTCTGGGGCATCTTAGCCCCGCTCCTATTGCCACATCACGTCTGTGCTGTGCTGTATTCTGGAAAATCGATAAACCCCTCTCTAGTCTGCTGGCTGATGGAGCCTGTTCTCGCTGCTATGGGGGTGCAGGATGGGGGAACCCCAACCGCGTTGTCTCAGAAGGTGTGTGAGGGAGGGGCTGAGTTCTCCGACTGGGGGTGCACGCTCTGCACTGAGGTTGGGGTGATATTTCTAATGTGCAGAC
Organism: Pelodiscus sinensis; assembly: GCF_049634645.1. Taxonomy (NCBI): domain Eukaryota; kingdom Metazoa; phylum Chordata; order Testudines; family Trionychidae; genus Pelodiscus; species Pelodiscus sinensis. The sequence goes on along the minus strand of NC_134740.1, from coordinate 6,388,144 downwards.
GGGGCTCCAGGCTGGGGTGAAGGGGTTTGCAGTGCGGGAGGGGGCTCAGGGCTGGGATAGGGTGCTGAGGTGCGAGATGGTTCCCGGGACAGCTCCATGAGTCCCAGCCAATGGGAACTGCGGGGGCGGAGCCTGCAGGTGAGGGCAGAGAGGGGACAGAGTTATCCTGGCGCTCGGGTCGTGCGGCTCCAGCTTGCAGCGCGCTCTAGGGGTTAGTGGCTGCAGCCCAGAGACCCAGCATAAGGGCCGCCTGCAAAAAGATCTGCAGTTTTGTTGGCCAGGAAATGTCTCTTCTCCCCACCCCACCGCACCCCCAGGGTTCTGGGCTGAAGCCACTGAAGCGCCTTTCTTAATCTGGACCTGGGCAATATACATTATTATATTCTATATCAATATTTTTCTCTATATATACATGTCCCGTCATTCAGAAGACTGTGCCTCACTGGGGCAGTTCTGATCGCTAATTTGCCTCCTGAAACCTTGAGCGTTGTTACAGGTGCGAGCAACGCAGGAAAAGGTTTAACACCCCTGCCAAAAGCTCCACCCACACCAGTGTGTGTCCCAGCCCCGCTCCTGACCTGCCACAATCCCAGGCCTCCTTTGGCTACAGCCCAGAACTTTCCAGCCTCACCGCGCCCCTCCCTCCCGCTGTTCGCAGCTGTCACTGGGAAAAATGCAGCCTGTCTCGCTCTGCCCGTCGCACTGGGCGGCCTCTCAGCTGGACAGACCCTCCCCCCTCTAATCCCCTTTGCACAAATCCCCGCTCCAGTGACCAACTCCTGCTGCTTCCCCTTTGCCGCCTTCCCCGGCGGTTTATGAGAACCCGGGTCACCCCCCTGTATTGATTCCAAATCCTCATTCCCCGCCCGCACCTGGGGACAGGCTGCCGGACACACCGCGCTCGCCAGCCCGAGACTTGTAACCCTCCGGTGAGTGTCCCAGCGCCGAGCCACCCAGTGACCCGACCCCCCATCGTCAGGCACTGAGCCCCTGACGCCATGAGCACACGGGCAGAGTCCTGGACTCACTCCCCACGACGGGATAATTAGTTGACATTCGGGCCCTAAATTCAATACCGCGGAACTCCCGGCAATTGCTTCTCTCCCCTTTAACCCAGCGCCCCTGAGCTGGTGCTGCACAGACACAGCGAGGGAGGATCTGACTCCGCCCTGTGCCCCGAGCCAGAAATTCAGAGTTAAGGGAAGGAGGATGGGTCGGTTATAAGCAGCGGGCCATGCAAATAGGGGAGAGAGGTTCCTGTTTAAATCTGTGCCTCTCTCTGCCCAGGCTGCACCCGCAGGGACAATCCGCAGCCCCTGGGTCTGGGCAGTGACCGGCTACTCCCCGCAGAACTTTGTCCGCTAGCGCCGAGGACAATGAATCTTTTGCTCCTAGTAGTTTGGGCTGTGGCGGCTTTGGAAGGTATTTTCTTCCTCTGAATAACGGCAGAGGTGGGAGCATTTTACATTCTCCTTGTGTGATCCCAATATTTATAACCGGTCTGTGTTCCCAGGTGCCCGGTCCCAGGTGCAGCTGGTGGAGTCCGGAGGGGATGTGAAGAAGCCCGGAGACTCTCTGCGCCTCTCCTGCAAAGCCTCCGGCTTCACCTTCGCAGACTACTGGATGAGCTGGGTCCGGCAGGCTCCCGGGAAAGGACTGGACTGGGTCGCCTACATTAGTGGTCCCAGTGGATCAACTATATATTATTCCCAGGCAGTCAAAGGGCGATTCACCATCTCCAGGGACAACGCCAACAGCCTGCTGAGCCTGCAGATGACCGGCCTGACGGCAGAAGACACGGGCCTGTATTACTGCGCGAGAGACACAGTGAGTGACAGCCCCGCCGGGCTGGTACAGAAACCCGCCTTGCCTGGCAGAGCCGTCGCTGAGTCACGGGCTGTTTCCTCTCAGGCAGCTGCAGGGGAAGCTCCGCTCCGCTCTGCCCTGCGGGGGGAGACGTGTTCACACTCATTTCCTCTGCGACTTGGGAGCTGCTCCGGGCGTTGAATCAGGCACCCCCGTTCTGTTCCACGGGCGTTGGATCAGGTGACTGGAGCGCAAAGTAAGCGCAGACTCCGGACAGCTCCAAATAAACACTGTTTGCCTTGGCAAATGTCTGTCCTAGCCTCTTCCAGCATGCATAGAACGCACGGCTCTCATCGCAGTGCCCTGCCCTGGGGAGAGGGAGAACGGTCTAATGGTTAGTGCATGAAATAGGCTCTCGGGTTCGATTCCTTACTCTTCTTAGGAGTTCCCCGCAGAAGGGAAGTAACAGCGCGCCGGAGGCTGGGGTGTAGCGAGCCTGCACCCGTAACAGCCTGTGAAGGGTGCGGATCCCGTAGCGGTAGGGATCAGATAAGGACCCGAGGCCAAAACTTCCGAATGGTGATTGTGAATTGCCTGGAAATTTTGGGATGCACAAATGGAGACATTTTGAACAAAATGTTTAAAAACTGAGACTGAGAGTTGAAGTCCCAGATCCTACTGAATTTCGATGCCATTTGGGTCCTTAATTTCCGTGGGACGTTTTGAAATGCCCACCAAAGCCACAGGAGAAGGGATGTAATTTCTCTTCTCAGAAATGTCCTTCATTCCTAAGAAGTCGCCCCCTGCGCTTACATTTGGGGGAGAATTTCAAAGACTCTTCAGAGGGTTAAATGTTTGTAAACTGAGTTTGAGCGACCAAATACCTCAGGTAGCTTCACATTGCGCTGACCTGAACACAGTGGCTGGGACTAGGTCGCGTCCCAGGGACGGACCCCAGTTGTGGACTCAGCTCACACCCTGCCCCCTTTTATGTTCATTGTGGGGAACCTTTCCAGGGAAGTTCCTCTTTAAATACCAACCCCTGGCCCTAGGAACTCGGTCTCCCCCAGACACAGACCTGGCCGGGCCTGGCTGCTGAGCAGTTTGCGCCTTCACTGAAGATGAAGCTGCTGCTGATTTTCATTTTAAGCTGGAGGCCCCTTCAAGTGCGTGGCTATTGGGCGTCTCTGCTGCACTGACTGCAGAAGAGGAGCTGTTCCAGGTAGCCTAAGGGAATGAGATGCCTCCGTGGGGCTGGAAATCTCCCCTCTCCAGCGGGGTGTCGGCCCGGTGGCTCCGTGGGCACGGCTCCTTCCCGGACACAGAGCCACCGCCCGGCCTTCCATGGGCCCTCTGCGCATGGGAGGGGGCTCCAGAGATCACCCCCCCAACCCCTGAGAGTCACCAGCCCCTCCCTCCCTTGCGTGAGGAGACACAGTCACTGCAGGGAGCTGCTCGCTCCTCCAGGTCCGAAAGCGTCAGGAGCGTCCCAGCGCCCAGTGCCCTGCGCTACGAACACACACCCAGGCCGGGGCGGTCTGACTCCTACCCCCGGGCCCTTGGGCACGTCACTCAGATCCCCGGCAGGAGCAGCGCGCGTCTTTTATGAGGCGGGGTATGCAAATGAGGGAGTCGGCGTCCTGTTTAAATCTGTCCCGCCTCTGCCCAGGCTGCACCCGCGGGGACAATCCGCAGCTCCCTGGGTCTGTGCGTTTACCACGCTGAGAACTTTCCTCTCCAGCACTAGCGACAATGGCACTTTGGCTCCTTCTGTGTTTCGTCGCAGCAGCTTTGGAAGGTATTTTCTGCCTCTGAGTCACTGGCCCAGCTGGAGGAATGGTGCGTTAGGGCTGATTTTATAGCAACATTAAGATCCGGTCTGTATTTGCAGGTGCCCGGTGCCAGGTGCAGCTGGTGGAGTCCGGAGGGGATGTGAAGAAGCCCGGAGACTCTCTGCGCCTCTCCTGCAAAGCCTCCGGCTTCACCTTCACTAGCTACAACATAGACTGGATCCGGCAGGCCCCCGGGAAGGGGCTTGAATGGGTCGCTCATATAAACCCCAGTTTAGGTACCGCATACGCGGATTCCGTGAAAGGCCGATTCACCATCTCCAGGGACAATTCCCAGAGCACGGTGCAACTTCAAATGACCGGCCTGAAGCCCGAGGACACCGCCCGCTATCACTGTTCGAGAGACACAGCGACACGAAACCGGTCTGCGATCATGCAAAAACTCAGGCTTCCGAATTACCGCCGCTCCGAGCTCTGGCAGGGGACCAGGCACCGGTGTGAATGTCACAAAAACCTCCTGCCCGTGTTAACCCCTCCGTTCCCGGCCCTGACCGGCCTGCAACCCGAGGACCCCGCCCGCTACCGCTGCGCCGGACACAGGCAGGGGAAGCCGCTGGGAGCTCAGACACAAACCAGATCCACTGCCGGGCGCCTGGCTGCGAAAGGCGTTTCCCGGACCTGTCCTTCTTCGTGTCCGATCGATTCTAGCGGCTCCCCAGTTCTACAGCTGCTAAGTGAGCAAAGCTTCCGGCTTCAGCTTCACTGGCTTTGAGATGCATTGGGTCCGGCAGGCTCCAGGGAAGGGACTGGAGTGGGCGGCTCTGGTCAGTAAGCCAAGTGGATCCAACCAGCATTAATCCCTCGCTGTGCAAGGCCGATTCACCATCTCCCGAGACAACTCCGTGAACTCGACTTCTCTGCAAATGACCGGCCTGAAGCCCGAGGACAACGCCCGCTCTTACTGCGCCAGGGACACAGTGACACAAAACCTGGCAGCGCTGATGCCAGAACCCAGGCTGCACCACCCCCGTGCGCCGCTTGGGGGCAGCAGTGACCGCGCAGCAGGCTGCACCACCCCCGTGCGCCGCTTGGGGGCAGCAGTGACCGCGCAGCGCTGGGCTCCGGCGACAGAAAAGGTTCCGTGGGAATCAAAACTCCGACCTGGGCTTTAGCCCCGCAATTCCCTGGCAACGTCACCGCTGGCTGCACGTTGGGCACCGCGCAGAGACGGCTCCGTTCCCCAGCGAACCGCAGCCCGGGAGTCACCAGCGGGGATTCTCTCTCTGACCGCGAGGCGCTCTCCCAGGGCGGAGCAGTGACGCACTCGTAGATAGGGAGGGTTCTACCCGGCTGGGAACAGCAGCCCCGTCCCCTTCACCGGCTCCCTCCTTGGTTCGGGAACCGGACAGCCCCTCCTACCAGCCTCATGCAAAGCCCAAGAACCTCGGCTCCTCCCCCGAGACAATCCACAGCCCGGCACTATGTATAAAGCCCGGGATCCGTGGTGGGAATACATCGGAGATCAACCCGCCCGGGGCTAATTCTCTAAGGCAGGAGACAAGCTGCGATGTCAGTTCCGGGGCAGGGCTGGATTTCCCCCACCCCCTTTGTGCCTGAGGATGACACGTCCCCTCTGAGCCAGAGCTGCTCCTGGCGGCCCCTTTTTACCCTCGCTGGGTGCAACCCGCATGCGAATCCTTGCCCCTTGGCTTCCTCTTTAACACCGATCCCTGGTTCTAGGGGGCTCGGTCTCTCCACAGACCCAGACGTGCCCGGCCCTGCCTGCAGCTTTTCCTGTCCCTGCTCGCCGCCCCCAGCTGTGAGTGTCTGTGGGACAGCGGGGGAATTAGGGACACTCCCCCCCACACACACAGAGTCAGTGGGTAATTCATTCCTTGCTCTCTTTCCCTGTCCTCCCCAGGTGCCCTCTCTCATGTACAGCTGCTCCAGTCCGACGCGGGGGAGGGTGCTGGGGGCGGGGAGCCTGGAGAGACCCACACCCTGACCTGCTCTGTCTCTGGGACCCCCCTCACTGACAGCAATAGCGGCTGGAACTGGCTTTGGCGGCCCTCTGGGACAGGGCTGGAGTGGATGGGGCGGGTGTACTCATGCAACGGGGGTGCAGGCTAAGTCCCATCTCTCCAAGGTCGAGTCACCATCTCTGCAGACACCGCCACGACCCAGGTCTCGCTGCAGCTCCGTGCGCTGACAGCTGCAGACAGCGCCCCCTAGTGCTGCTCCAGAGGACACACGGTGACACAGAGCACGTCAGGAAGGGGTGGGAGAGGAGAAAGGACTGTTGGAGACAGCACAGAGGTGCCTGAGTCACAGCCAGGGGGAGTTGGGTCTCCCGAAACACACGCAGCGAGCTGTGGAAAACGCCCCCTCGGGGGACTTTTGAAGAATTCCACGCGGAGTTTGCCCAGTGTCTCTGCACGCGGCTCCCCGTGGAGCAGCCACAGAAATCGCGTCACACTCGCCGAGAGAGCAAAAGCCTTTCTCTCCTTCCAGGCGCCCGTCGGAGCGGGCAGGGAGAGATTCACGGAACTAGGAGCTAGAAATAATCGCACGGGGAGTGTCTGTCTGTCCCTCTCCGCGCGCCCGTGTCCCAGAGCGCGCTGGTGCGCACCGAGGTCCCTGTCCTTGCTCTCCGAAGAGAGTGACGGGCGCACACATTTGGCATTTCACTATTGCAATTCACCAATTCTCTTTAAGCTCGTGCTCCAGTCCCAAGGATGTCAAAGTGGCTTTAGTATTTGCCTGAATCGGGGCCCAAAATTCATCAATACTCTCTAGCGTCCTCTGCCCTGTCCCTCTCAGCTCTGCGATCAAATATCTACAAAGCCTGGCGGACCTGCGGGTCATTCAAATGCTTTAGCGGTGCCCGCGTGCAGATGAGGCGAAAAACTTGTCCGAGAAAGGAGCCCAACCGGCCCTCAGAAAACCTGCCTGCAGGGGAAGGGTCAGTGATCTGTAGCCATCAGGCTGGTGAGGAGAATGAGCACAGTCTGTCGGGGTCTTTCTCTTTCTGGCAGCTCTCCCAGGTAAGCGGAGGGACCCGCAGGGTTCTGGCTGTGACAGCTGAGATAGGACACATGGGCATGGGGCGAAGACGCAGCAGCGCGACCCAGAAATTCGGGATTCTAAATCCTTTAGCTCCGCACAATTCACATTGCGTGGAATTTTAAAGCCCCATAGGGGATTCTGAGAAGCAATTATCATCTATGTGCAGTGGGAGCGAGGTGTCAAAATCCCATAGGCAGCTCTGAAATGTGTCATGCTGTTCATGTGCCTCAGTTTCTCTCCTGTAAAGTGAGGATAACAGCACAGGGCACTTTTACAGGAACGTGGTGCGGAGAAATGACAGACCCAGACAGATCACATGTTGCCGTGAGGCGAGAAACAGGGAGACTTGGATAAACCCGGAAAGTGGAGGAAAAGAAGGGAAATAACTGTTTGTTTATCGACAGGTCTCAGCTGACCCAGTGTGGGGCAGAAATCAAGAAGCCTGGAGAGTTCGAGAAGGTGACATGTCAAACCTCCGGCTACACTTTTACTTGCTATTACACCCACTGGGCACTGCAGGATACCGCGAAAGGCCTGGAGTGGGTCAGACGTATCAGTCCCTACAGCGGTAGCACGGACTATGCCCCCGGCCTTTCAGGGGCGACTCAATACCACCAAGGACCCCTCCATGAGCACGGCCTGGCTGCAGCTGGGCAGCCTGCGAGCTGATGACACCACCACATATTACTGCGCTGGGGACACACTGACACAAACAAAAGCTGCAGCCCTACACAAACCCCAGGGAGAGAACCCTGACAATAGCCAGGTTGGCCAGGGTCCGGCTCAGAAGCCTTTGTAGCTTTGCCACATGGAAACTCCTTTGTGAGGATTCTGCTTGAGGGCGGAAAGAGAATTGAGTGTCACACGCGAATGCGCAAGGAGGAGAGTCTGTGGAGCGTTCACAACTACGCAACTCGAAGAGATTTGTGTGTAGGAAGGAGCAATACAGAGGGGGGGAGGGGGCTGTCACCGAACTGTCAAGAGCAACATGGGAAACAGGCTGTAAATACTCGGGGATAGGAACCCACGCAGGCGGAGTGCAATGGATTAATACTCCATCCGCTCACCCACTGGGCCCCCGCAGCTGAGGAACACGCTGTTTCTGGAAAGTACCCAAAGTCAGTGCCGCTGGGAACCCGTGTGGCCCTCACTGGTCAGGGACACATGATGGAGGGTTTGTCTTTTACAAATCTTCCCTGCGCGATTGCACACAACTATTCCTGCGCCCGGACACGCCCAGTGACAGGGCCCGGCCCAGAGACAGGCAGCGGTTTCCGCACACTCTGAGGGCCACTTGAAAGTTCTTTTTCCCACTCAGGCTGGGCACAGGATGGAATTCACAGGGGCGGGAAGCAAATGCAGGTTCATTCATGGGGAGAGGTCCTAAGTGGCTGGCAGCCAAGCTCTCAGATGAGGATCTGTAACCTGCCTCCCTCCTTACAGTCCCAGGGAAGGTCACAATAACGAGGAAGGACGCACAGAAGTGGAGGGTGTGACGGCGCGTTGGGGGTTCCCCGTCTCCTGCACCCCGAAATGGCACAAACAGACTTCACCAGCCGGTGGAATAGAGGAAGTTTATTGCCTCTCCAGGATACAGCACAGCACAGATGTAGTCTGGTCCCAGAGCTGGGCTAGGATGCCTCAGGCCCCCTTGAGATGGGGGAGACTGGGCCCCTAAACTCCAGCCCATTCTCCTAGGCTCTCCTCCATGCTCTCCCACAGTAACTAACTAAATTCCCTTGCAGCCCTGCCCCCCCAGTCAGGGCAGCATTCCACCTTCCTTTGTTCCTCTCCATGGGGGGTGTCTGGCCACTGGTTCAACCAGTTTGGCCTTACCTCTGCCTAGCGAGGTTTTCCCTGCTGGGTCTTGCTCCAGACAGCAGGGGTCACCACAGCCCAGCAAGTACCCCCACTACGTCACAGTTCTCCCCCCTCCGAGAGCGAACTGAGCAGGGTCACTCCGCTCGTGACCTAGGGAAGTTCGGGTCCTCTGCGTGGGAACCCGCCCCGGGGACATGGGTGCTCCCCTTGACTCAGGCCGGCCGTGGCAAGGCCCCACATGAGCTGGCTTCCCTCTGTCCACTCGCCGCCCCGCTCCAGGGCGACTGGTGCAGGCCTGTCCTCGGGGGTCACACCCACCCTTCCGCTGGCCTTGATCCCTGGCCAGGGTCTCTCGGGCCGGGGCCATGAGCCCAGTGAGCCTTCTCTGGACAACCAGGGCGGCTTCCACCCCCGAAGCTCCATCCAGGGAGGTCTTCCCCTCCCATAACTCTCTCAGCCAGCCCAGAGGGTCTATCTGGGGTAGAGACCCCCAAGCCGCTTTCCTCCTGTCTTGGGCCTTCCCGCCCCTCTGGCAGGAGTCACAGGACCGGCAGTACCGCTGCACGGCTGTAAAGATTCCCGGCCAATAGAAGTGCTGGAGCAGCTTCAGCTGGGTGCTCCGGATACCCCGGTGGCCCCCAACGGGGACATCGTGGGCCAAATACAGCAGCTTGAGGCGATACTTTCGGGGGACGACCAGCTGCCGCTGGACCCCCCATGCCCTCGCCTTCCTGGGGGGGAGCCACTCACGGAACAGGAGCCCATGCTCCCGCAGGAATCTCTCCTGGCCACCTCTCCCCCGGGGCTGAGCTGCATGGAGGCCAGCCTGGTCCCTCAGCCTCTGCAAGGAGGGGTCTGCCTGCACCTCAGCCTGGAATTCAGCTGCTGAGGCAGGGATCGGGACCTGTCCCCCACCTCTGCCTAGGTCCGGAGTCCCAGCCTGGCTGGACCCCGTGTCCACTGGGATGGGACCCTGAGGACGCTGCCAGGAGTCCTTCCCTGGACCCACGTTGTCAGCCCCCCGCTGGCTCTGGCTCCGGGTAGTGACTAGAGCCCGCTGGGATTCATGGGGCCACTCCTCTAGGTCATTCCCCATCAGCACCTCGGTGGGCAAGTGCGGGTGCACCCCCACTTCCTTGAGGCCCTCCTTGGCCCCCCATTTCAGATGCACCCTGGCTACAGGCACCTTAAACGGGGACCCGTCTATGCCCTTCAGGGTCAGCTGCGCGTGGGGTAGTATCCGCTCCGGGGCCACTATGTCGGATCGGGCCAGAGTCACCTCCGCCCCCGTGTCCCAGAAGCCCGTCACCTTCCTACCATCCACCTCCAGGGGTATGAGGCACTCGCTCCGCAGGGGCCGTCCTGCCCCCACCCGGTACACGGAGAAATCCGCCTCCTGAGAATCAGACCTCCCAGGGGAGGTGCACTGAGCATCCTTCCCCTCTCTCTGAGCTGAGGTTTGCCTGCCAGCCCCTGCCTCTGGGGCAGCCTGCCCTTCCTCCCGCCCCAGCCAGTTAACCCTGGAAAGTCCCCGGTCCTGGGACCTGGTGCACTGAGCCCTCTTGTGGCCTTTTTGCCCACAGCGATGGCAAGTTAGGCTTTGGGCTGTCTCTGTCCAGGCCCTGGCTGGTTCTCCGGGGCGCAGACGACCTGTTCCTTGGTCTCGCCCCGTAGTTGACTCCCTCCGTCGCTCAGCCGAGATCCGGTCTCTGCGCGGTTCCCTCTCTCTCCGGGACTCCCGTTCACACCCGGACCGGCTCTCCGTGAACTCATCCGCCAGTCTCCCGGCCTCCTGGGGGTTCTCTGGTCTCCGGTCCTTGAGCCACAGCCTCAGTTTGGGTGGGCACGCTTCATAGAACTGCTCCATCATGACCAGCTTGAGCAGCTCCTCTGCGGTCTGGGCTCCGACTCCAGACACCCACTTGCGGCAGTATTGCGCCAGGCGGGAGGCCAGGTCCACATAGGTCTCCCGTGGCCCTTTCTGTACCCCCCGGAACTTCTTCCTGTACATCTCGGGGGTCAGCCCGAACTTGTGTAGCAGGGCCTCCTTGACTCGGTTGTAATCCCCTGGCTGTAGGTTCTCCAGCTGACTGAGCACTCCGGCCGCCTCCTGGTTCAGTGCGGGGATGAGCTCCTGCAGCCAGTCAGCTGGGGGGACCCGTTGCAGTCCACAGGCCCTCTCAAAGGAGCTGAGGAACCCGTCTATGTCACCCATGTCCTTCAGTTGGGCCACCACGAGCCTCTCCAAGCGTCTGGCAGTCCCAGGACCCTGGGGCCCATCCGCACTTGGCGCAGCCGGTGCCCCGCCGGTTCTCCACTCTGCCATGGCCAGCTCATGCTGTCGCTGCCTCTCTCGGTCCTGGCGGTCCTTCTCTCGGTCCTCTACTTCCAATTCCCTGATCCGCAGCTGGATCTCCAGCCGCCGCAGCTCCGCTGGGCTGGCCCCTGCCCTAGAAGGTGGAATGCTGCCCTGGCTGGGGGGCAGGGCTGGAAGAGAGTTAGTTAGCTGCTGGCTGGGGGCTTGGAGGAGACAGTCTAGGGAGAGGGCTGGAATTTAGGGGCCCAGTCTCCCCCCATCTCAAGGGGGCCTGAGGCATCCTAGCCCAGCTCTGGGACCAGATTACATCTGTGCTGTGCTGTATCCTCTATTCCACTGGCTGGTGCGGTCTGTTTGTGCCATTTCGGGGTGCAGGAGATGGGGGACCCCCAACGCGCCGTCACAGGCTGGAAGTAAGTCCTGGCTCCCCTGGGTGTTACTGGCGCGTGGCCAGGCGCGGGTGGCAGATCATTTGCCTGGGCAGCGCTACAATTGGCTGGGGCAGCCAATGTCCCTTTGCAACATTCTGATGTCTACAGAGCTGCCCGGAGCGGTGTGTTTCTAGCAGGCGGTTCCTGTGGGACTCTGCACACAAGTCAGAGCTGATGGATGGAAATGCGAGTCAGGGGCAGCGGAGCGGAGGGGTGTGAGTGGCGTTGCGGGTGTTTGCTGAAATTCACTTTTACCAGTTTGTACTGATCCGCCCAGAGAAGGGGACAAGGCACGTCCTGAGGCATTAAATGCCCCGTGTGTGTGCCTGGAAACCGCTTCCCCTTTTTGCGCCCGGCCCTACATTGCTCTGTGTCAGAGAGTCTCTGGTGCAATTCTAGGTGCCGGTGTCTGCAGCTGGCAGCGAGCGGAGCTGCAGCGGGAACTGGTTCCTGGCGGTGTCCCCAGGGAGGGTAACTCGGCCTTGGAGAGAAGTAGGGTAGAGTGTTTCCCCGTTATGTGGATACACCCACCCCATCCACTCCAGCCCTTTCCCGGGGGGCTGCCGGATCCAGAGCCAGAAATAATGCTGGGCAGTGATGGAGAACCCGGAGTCAGTGCAGGTCAGGGTGAGGGTCTCTCCCGGCTTCACCACTTCCGGTCCAGGAGACCTGCCTTGTGTTTGGTGCTGAGCTGAAGAGTGTGAGGAAGGAACCAGGCGCAGCATTTTTAAAGTTCTTAGGTACCCAGAGAGATTTTCCAAAAGCTCCTTAGTGCTGGCACCTAACGCCCATTGACTTCCAATGATGTTCGTTCGTGCTGTGTTTTTTCAAACACGAGGTACCTGCCTGCTTCTTTCTTTGCTGTGTTGGGTAGGAGAAGTGCTGTCCCGCACTCGGTGACCAAAGGGTTAAACTGAAGTAGCTCAGGGTATTTGTAGGAAGCCAGAAGAGCCAATGGGACACAGGACTAAAATTTAAATTACCCACTGTTGCTCCTGGCTGGTATTTGCCCTGCCTCAGACTTAGCCTCCATAGGCCATTTTTCCAGTTATCTTCCTTCCATAAGAACATAAGAACATAATCCCTGTAAACAGGGACGGATGAGAGTGCTGCAGGGTCCAGGGCAGCACGGCGGGGCCCTGGGCAGCGAAATTTTGCAGGGCCCTTCCTTTGACATGGCGCATGCGCAGGCCTCGGGAAGCGCAGGGACTGGGGCAGCGCCCCGCTCGCCCTGCCCTAAATCCGCCGCTGCCTGTAAGAACATAAGAATGGCCATACTGGGCCAGACCAAAAGTCCATCAAGCCCAGTATACTGTCTGCTGACAATGGCCAATACCAGATGCCCCAGAGGGAGGGAATGCAACAGGTAATCCTCACGTGATCCCTTACCTGTCACCCACCTCCAGAGAAACAGGCTACGGACACTATTTCAATTATCCTGGCTAGTAGCCATTAATAGACCTAACCTCCATGAATCTATCTAGCTCTTTTTACAATCCTCTTAAAGTTCTAGTCTTCATCCCATCCTCTGGCAAGGAGTTCCACAAGTTAACTGCACTGAGCCAAACTGAGCACTGAGTCACAGAGATGCTATGGAGTATACAACAGCCTGTCTCTCAATTCCTGTGTGAGGAAATACAGTGACTGAAGGGTTCATTCCGCCCGCCCCCCTAGTGCTGTGAAAGTGTAAGGAGAAGACGAGTCAGGCTGCCTCCTGCACCTGGAGCCCTAGGGCGAGTCAAGCACATCCCTGGCAGGTGCAGTACGGGGCTCTTATAAGCAGAGTATGCAAAGGAGTGAGTCAGCGTCCTGTTTAAATCTGCCCCTCCCTCTGCCAAGGTTGCACCCACGGGGACAATCCGCAGCCTCCTGGGTCTGGGCAGTGACCAGCCAGTCCCCTGAAAACTTTCCCCAGCATCATCAGGGAACATGATTTTTTCCCTCCTTCTGTGTTTCGCTGTAGCGGCTTGGCAAGGTATTTTCTTCCGCTGAATAAGGGCAGAAGAATATTAAAGCCCCCTTACGTGGATACCAATATAGATAACTTGTCTCTGTTCCCAGGTGCCCGGTCCCAGGTGCAGCTGGTGGAGTCCGGAGGGGATGTGAAGAAGCCCGGAGACTCTCTGCGCCTCTCTTGCAAAGCCTCCGGCTTCACCTTCAGCAGCTATCCTATGAGCTGGGTCCGGCAGGCTCCCGGGAAGGGGCTGGAGTGGGTCTCGCTCATTTACACTGATGGGAGCCAAACTTTTTACTCAGACTCCGTGAAAGGCCGATTCACCATCTCCCGGGACAACTCCAACAACCTGCTGCACCTGCAAATGACCGGCCTGAAGCCCGAGGACACCGCCCGCTATTACTGTGCGAGAGACACAGCGACACGAAACCTGCTGATGCTGCTGCAGAAATCCAGTCTGCAGAACCCGCGACCGCCACGCGGGGGCAGCAGAGACACTAACAACCGGGCTCTCGGCACAAACCGGAGCAGAGGCCTCCAGGCGAATAAAACACAAACCTGCTGTGGGGCTTTAACCCTTTCACTGCCCAGACACGTCCCCTGTTTGCAGCCAAAGTCCCTCTGGGCCCGTGGGGCAGACACCTCCAGGGAAGGAAAGCAGGCAAGAGAAGACACGGAGCAGGTGGAGGTCACGCTGGATGTGGATGGGGAGTGAGGGGGATGGGCAGGTCTGGGACGCACTGGGCTGGAGACAGAATGGGCGGTGACATGTTTCACCAGGGGCGCCCTGTTTAAATAGCTGCTGGCGGGGACCCAGAGAACAGACCCACTAGCCGCTGAGCTACTCACTTCTATTCCGAGTCTGGGTGCGAATGAGGAATCCCTGCCCCTCTCCCTCGGCCTGCCTTTGCAGCCAGCCAGTGAATATTTGGGGGACCGGAGCTAACGGCTCCAGCCTGGGGCTCACACACTTGGATTCGCTTCCCAGATCCCTCGCTGCCTTCCTGTGTGCCCGCTGACAAGTCCCGCAGAGCCAGGTCTGTAGAGGTGTCCGGCCACCCAGACACGCAGAGAGGGGCAGGAGGGATTTCCAGAGGTGTCCAGGTGTCTAACGCCCAGTGATTTACCTGGGAGCTGCACGTCCCACTGGTGACCCTCACTCGGCATCTGTCTGTGTCTCCAGGGGCCTGACATCCCCGACAACCTGGCTCTGGCGGATTTCACACATGGAAGGAGCAGATGATTCATTTCCATTGACCTGCAGGGGGAGTTAGCCGCCTGCATCGCTCAAACTCTTTGTCACAGACCGTAAGGTACCGCTCTGTGTACTGAGTCACCTGTGTAAATCCGTCCCGTGGGGAACCCGGTGTGAAGTGAGGCTGAGAACCCCTTCCTCCCTCACGAGGACGCTATGAGGGCAAGCACACTCCAGAGATTACGGTAATGGGGCAATAGGATCACTCGGACAGCTGCTGTGGGAAGTAATTCACTAGTATATCTATAGCTTGCGGTTTTGGAATTAATTGATACACTTAACAGTAACATGTCACCGGGACAAGGTGGCATTCACCCAACAGTTCTGAAAGAACTCAAATGTCAAGTTGCGGAACTATTAACTATGGTTTGTAACTTATCTGGTAAAACAGCTTCTTTACCCAGTGACTGGAAGATATCTAATGTAACACCAATAAATAAAAAGGGCTTTAAGGCCACCCCTGGAATTACAGTCCAGTAAGTCTAACATCAGTACCGGCCAAATTAGTTGAAACAATAGTAAAGACTAAAATTGTCAGAAACATAGAAGGACATAATTTGTTGTGCAAAAGTCAGCATGATTTCTGTAAAGGGAAATCATGTCTTACTAACCTATTAGGCTATGTCTACACTGGCGGGTTCTTGCACCAGAAATATGCAGGCTAAGCATGGAATATTCCCGAGCCTCATTTGCATACCGAATGACCCACCATTTTTGGGGAAGGGTTGAGGAAAGGCCGCAGGAAGGGTCAGACCTTCCGGGTGTGGCAGCCGTACTCACTGGCCAGTGCCTTCTGCTCCTGGCTGGGAAAACGGAACCGGACGCAGTAATCTGGAGCCCACTGGAACGTCCAGAGTCCCGCTCTCGTGCTAGAGGTGGGAATTCCGTTCCCGGCTCCAGAGCATCTGAGCCATTTCTTGGCCAGAGCATTTCTCCAGGTCAAACACTCAGGCAGGGAGCCTCTGTCTACACGGGCAAGGGGTGGAGCGGGCCAGACTCCTTGGGCTTCCACACGAGCGCCCAGAGTCTGAGACGCTCGGAACGTTCCTGGCTCGGTTCCTCTCCATGCCAGATTCCATGGGTCACTCTCATCCGCGCGTAGTGACACCCCCAGTCACCCTGCAGGGGTCGCTGTTCTCTCGGAGCAGCTGGCGGGAGCAGGGCCCCAGCAAGTTTCAGTTTCGTCAGTGGCGCTGCGGTCACAAGGGCTCTGCGAGACCGGGAGGCGCCCGGGCCCCCTGGCCAGAGATGAGGAACTAGCGGAAGTGCCTCTGTGATTTCTACTCGCGGGTAAAGTCGGACCGAGTCCGAACAGCGCGATGGTGACTTCAAGGCGCTTAACTGTCCTTCGCGGCTGCGGCTTTGTTTGATGTCAACGTCCCCCACCCCAGCGTCTCTCTAGTTCTGCTTTGGCAGCCAAGCAAGCCCGGGTTCCCCTTCTTCTGGACCCTGAGCAAACACACGTGGGACGTGATCCCATCTCGATAGGAAACGCTGGGGATGTCCTTGGATTTCACTGGGATTTGGGTCAGAGCGTTACACACGCTTCCCCACCTTTGCCCCTTCTCCCAGCATTGCGCTGTCCCTCTACACACAGCATAGGGTCAGTGTCACCCCTCGAGAGACTGAGATTCTGGAGGAATTTACCGACCAATGTCTCCTGCTCAGCCCCACGCTGAGTGAAACCTCTGTGAAACCTGCCTGCAAAGCATTTCCCCCGGGTCCCTCTTTAAAGAGAAACTCCAGAGTGGCTGGACCCGAGCCAGTCCCAGGGAACTGAGCTGCTTACTCGCTGCGCCGAAGTGGGGGGTTTTTTCCAGTGAATAAACACCATGAACCTGTCCTTGTTCTGCGTTTTCATCTCAGCCCTCCAGGCCTGTGAGTATCTGGGGGCTGAGTGTGGGAAGAACTCTACTTGGGCTGGGTGTTGAGGAGTTAGGTGTCCGGTTCCCAGTCAATCTCAGTGGGACCTTGGGAGTCTGTCTTAGACAAAACCACCCTTCATTTCTGGTTTATTACCTCTTCCATTGACGCTTTTCCCCTCTCTTGACAGCCCCCATCTTGGGTTTTAAGATGACCCAGTCCGGGTCAGGAGAGGTGACGGTCTCAGGGTCCCTCAGTCTGACCTGCGCTGTCTCGGATTCTGCCCTCTCCACTGGCTCAGACTGGTGGCATTGGCTCAGGCAGCCCCCAGGGAAAGGGCTGGTGTGGCTGGGATTGATAGACAGGTATGGGAACACCTGGTATCTCCCTGACTTTCACAAAAGAGCCACCATCTCTGTGGCCCCTTCCAAGAACGAGTTCTCCCTGCGAGTGGAGAATCTGACTTCACAAAACACAGGAACCTACTACTGCGCTAGGAGCACCTACCGGCAGAATAAACCCCAGTGATGCGCATTAGAACAAAAAGAGGCCTCAGAAAAAGAGTGGAACAGAAAAGGAAGAGGTTCAGCAGGGTTAGCCTTTGGTGGGCCGGTGCTGCTGTGCTGCGGGCGATCGCAGCTCCCATTGACTGGGAAGGGCAGATCGTGGCCAACTAGACCTCGGATTCCCTCAGTCCTGCAGTGGCGCAGGTAAATGCAGCAGTGTGGGGGCCCAGCAGCGGTTATCTCTGGTGGACCAGATCTTAGCACCCATAGGCCATTTTCCCCAGAGTCGCCTGTCTTCCAAACTGACCACTGAGTCACAGAGGTGTTCTGAAGAAGGTTTCCCTAAATCTTATATAAATCAAAGATATTTAAGGCCCTAAATCCTAAAATCACTCTTGAAAAATGGGTTGAGTTTCTTGAGTCACTGAGGGCTTCCAAAATGAAAGGTAATTTTTGAAAATGGGATTTAGGCTTGTAATTTATTAGTTGTTTTTGAGATTTTTACTTTAGATTTGTGTATATCTGGGCAATGGCCTAAGGGGTTTTCAGGGAATAAATTATCTGTTGCCTTCAAAATCCATTGCTTTCAGTGGTCTCGATTCCCCCTTCAAACCTAGGCTCTGCAGAGTGTGCTGCTAAGTGCAACAGCAGAAAAGAAAAGAAAAAAAGAGAGTATAATTAAATACTACAACATTTACCCAGCATTGCTCAGATCCTCCAAGGCAGGGGGTTGAGGGTGCTGGAGGGGATGTTCTGAAATCAGAGCTTGAATTTCCCGGGGACCTGAGGGAGTTAGGCGCCAGGTTTCTGTGAGACTCCAGCCTAACTTAATAGGAATGTTCAGTTCCTTTGAAAAATCTTCCTTTAAGGGACCTTGCCCGGGTCACAGATACAGTCGGTGCCTTACTCGGAAGAGAAGCCCCATCAACTCCCTTGTGCTGTTCTAACCATTCGGTCCCACCCGCTGCCCTCTGAGAGTTGATAACAGAACTCAGGAGCCAGATCTTCCAGCCCGTTCTGCTTTACCCCATAAACCCTCATCTGCTCCCAAACCGGGGACAGGGCCACGGGCTCCTGGTTCCCAAAGACCGTCTGCCAGGAGCCAGCGGGGCCGATTCCCTTCCCAGATCTGGGGCAGGGGCTAGGACTCCCCCACGCATGGCCCCCTGCTCTGTGCGCTCCTGATCCTAATCTCCACCCCCGCCCCCTTTTCTAACCCGTTGGATCCCACGTTCCTCCGGAGCTGGGGGAGAACCCAGGAGTCCGGGCTCCCGCCTGCCCCTGCGCTCACATGCCAGACCCCAGCCCCGCCCGGAACCGGGAGGAGAAACCTGGATTCTGACTCCCGGCCCCCGGCTCTGAGCCACCAGACCGGTTCCACAGGGAGAAAAGAGGAGACCCCGCCCCCTTCTCCAGTCACCGCCGGTTCTGGCTCCCTAGGAATGGCCCGGCCCGAGCTGCACAGATGCGTCCCCTAAAACACAGAGGGGGGGGGGAGGGTGCGGCCACAAAGAGCCGCTGGCCTGTTTTTGTACCCGCCACTGAAGCGCGGACGCTTCATGCAAATCAGCCACCTGGAGTCTTGTTTATACAGAAACCCCCAGAGGTTTCTCTCCATCCGCGTCTGGAATAATGAGGAAAGCTCCGGTCACTGCCCTTGTCCTCCCCCTGCTGTGGCCTTGTGAGTCTGTGTGTGTGTGTGTGTGTGTGTGTGTGTGTGTGTGAGAGGAGAGAGAGAGAGAGAGAGAGAGAGAGAGAGAGAGAGAGAGAGAGAGAGAGAGAGAGATTCCACCTTCTTTCTGTTTGTTGCTTATGATCTGGGTTCTCCCTGAGGCCTCACTTCTCGGTGTCTCTCCCCTCCAAGGTGTCCTCTCCGGGATCCAGCTGGTCCCGTCCGCCCCGGCACTGGTGGCCCCTGGCGGGGAACTGACAGTGACTTGTGCGGTATCCGGGGACTCCATCTCTACCCAAGCCTGGTGGAACTGGGTGCGGGAGCTGCCCGGCCACGGGCTGCAATGGGTCGGGCGCGTCCATTTCTCCGGGAGCACAAACTACGCGGCGGCCCTGAAATCCCGAGCGACCATCTCCAAGGATGACGCCAAGAACGAGTTTTACCTGCAGCTCCGCTCGCTGAGCGCTGGGGACACCGCCACGTATCACTGCACCCGCTGGGACCCACCGTGATACGCGCCGCCACAAGATTCTCTCTTTTGAGAACACGACAAGGGCCAGACTGGGTCAGGCCAAAGGTCCCTCTAGCCCAGTGCCCTGTCTGCCCACAGTGGCCAGTTCGAGGTGCCCCAGAGGGAATGAACAAAAACAAACCTGCCGGGACAGGCCGCTGGGGAGTTTCCCTCAGTGCACGAAAGCGAGAATGAAATTTCTGTGGCTTTTCCTTTCCCCGCTCTCGTCCCCCGGCTGTGAGTGTGTGTTCGGGAGCAGGAGAACTGGGGTCAGGGCCAGAGATTCGTGGGCTGGCTCATTTCTTCCATGGTCTTGTTTCCCTGTCCCCACTCCGCTCGCAGGTGCAGTTGGTCGAATCAGGCCAGGCGCAGTGACACCCGGAGAGACCCTGAGCCTGACCTGCGCTGTGACCGGGTCTCTATCACTAGCAACAGCTCCGCATGGAACTGGGTCCGGCAGCCCCCCGGACAGGGCTGGAGTGGGTAGCTCGGATGACTGGAGCAAGTGGTCTGCCGCGTCTCTCCAAAGCCGGACCAGCGTCTCTGCAGAGATCGCCAAGAACCAGGTCTCCCTGCAGCTGCAGACACCGCCCCCTGTTACTGCACCAGACACAGGGACACAGAGCGCAGCGGGGCTGGTGCGAAAGGGGAGGCGCGTTGTCTGGAGTCACTGGGGCCCGGTCACACTCAGTCTGCATCAGAAGCGGGGAGACACTGGCCGAGGGGGTGAGGAGGGGAAGGGAAAGGAGGCGAGTCAAGCTCCGCGGAGCCCAATCCCCTGTCTCCGAGCAGGGCCCCGCACTGAGGGTCTGACTGAGACGCTCCGCCCTACGCATCGGGCCTGGCCCGGTCTCCCACAGAGCCCGGCTGAAACCAGAGTCGCTCAGACTGCGGGGCTGGCCCGGCAGGTGGCGCCAAAACGCGTCTCCCGCCGCCCTCTGCAGCACGTTCTGTTAGAACGCGGGGCGAGCGGATTATTTACCAACCCGGGTAACCTGCCCGGATGATCTCGCTCGCTGATTGGTCGGGCCAGTTACCCACTCGCACCACGTGATACACGGACTGGCGGTGAGAATGTGACAGGCGCAGGCAGAGCAGGAAAAACTCTTCTGGGGCCCGGGGCGATGCGAGTTCCCGGGAGCTCCTAGGCTCTGCGGGGAAGGCCAGAAATGCGGGGTTTAGAGAGACGGGACTGTGGATGGAGTGTGGGGGCCACAAGGGGTACAGGGCCCCTGTACCCTGGCAGGATGGGCAAGGGGGCAGGGCCCGAGTACCTGAGCACCGGGCAGCAAGGGACCCGACAGCAGCCGGCCGGCCCCGAATCCCTGAGCGGCCCGGTAATTGCAGGATGGGCCTGTCACCCGCAGCACCTCCCGCCACCACTCACTGGCCGCGGCGGGAGCAGCAGAGCAACACGCCCCCGGCTCCATCTGCTCCCCTGCTGGTTCATACCGGGGAGGGGGAGAGGACCACACCGGTGGGAAGCCTGTGTCCACGTGGCTTCCCCGCCGCTGACAGTGAGCGCCGGGGCATGTGGCCAGGTGCACCCTCTCCTGCTGTGCCCCTTTGTCCCCCGCCCTGCTACTTTCCCTTAACCCACCACCCCTGGGGGAGCACTTGAGAGAGGGTCCTGGGCTCTGTCTATCGGGCGCTGAGCAGCTGAAGAACCGGGTCTGGCTGGACTGGAGAGTGTGGACCAAGGGCAGTCAGGGGCGTGGCCCATCCGGAGGGGCGGAGCCCCGTGTGCACGTATGCAGATGTGTGTGCGAGCGGAGTACTATGGGAGTGGGAGCGGGCTGACGAGCGGGGCCCTAATTTGCAAGCGGGGCTCTGGGTGGGATCTGGGGACAGGGGAGGGGCAGCTGGCAGCAGCGGGAAGCGGTGCCGGCGGGGTTGTTTGGAGGTGGAAGTGGGAGCCACCGTGATGTGAGAGTTCGGGTCGCTTGAGGCTTGGCGGGGGCTCTGAGACAAGAGTTTATACTTACCTGGCAGAGGAAATACCACGTTCAGGACGGTGGTTTTCCCAGGGTGAGGCCCATCCATTGCACTGCGGGTGCGCTGACCCCTGCGATTTTCTCAAGTAGAGGAAACTCGACTGCACAATTTGTGGTAGTGGGGGATTGCGTGCGCGCTTTCCCCTGATTTTGCTGTTGAAAGAAAGATAATCTTGTTCTCAAAATACAGGACTAAACCGGGAACAACGATTCTTATCTATCTTGCACGTATACAGCTGAATACTGTGAAATAGATTTTCTCTAAAGGTAAACCCTGTCAGAATGTGTAAAGCGGGGCAGTGTTTGATGTTGGGGGTTCTGTTCCTTCCGCTTTGAAACTTGCACTCGAGGTTCAGTTTACCATTCTTGTTAAGTGTCACCAGTTTATGTTTTCGCTGGGTTGGGGCTCGTAGCTCGTTTTTGTTCCTTTGCCTCTTCCTTGTCTGTAGGACACTGGTCTGACCATATGGAATATTGTGTCCAGTTCTGCCCCAGGGCCCCTTCTCCACTATAGGAAGGATGTGGATGCATTGGAGAGGGTCCAGTGGGGGAGGTGGGGGGATCAAATGATTATGGGGGTGGAGCCCATGACCTATGAGGAGAGATTGAGGGATTTGGATTTATTTAGTCTGCAGAAGAGAAGACTGAGGGGGGATTTGATAGCAGCCTTCAACTTCCTGAGGTTCCAAAGAGGATGGAGAGAGGCTGTTCTCAGTAGTGACAGATGGCAGAACAAGGAGCAATGGTCTCAAGTTGTGGTGGGAGAGGTCCAGGTTGGATATTAGAAAAAACTATTTTGCTAGGGAGGGTGGTAAAGTGGTGGGATGGGTTCCCTAGGGAGGTGGTGGAATCTCCATCCCTAGAGGTGCTTAAGTCCCGGCTTGGCAAAGCCCTGGCTGGGTTGACTTAGTTGGAATTGGTCCTGCTTTGGGCAGGACGCTGGACTTGATGACCTTCTGAGGTCTCTTCCAGCTCTGATTCAATGACCCAGGATGAGATTAAAGAAATGGGGCCAAAACGGTTGGAATCCCCAGCAAAACCACAGAAGAGGGGGGGTAATTTCTCTGTTTCAAATATTCAGTGCTACGAAGGAGCGTCCCCCGCTGACATTTGGCTGGGAGAGTTCAATGACCAAACGCTGTTTGTTTAAACTGAGTTTGCGCGTCCAGATGCCTCAGGCGGTTGCTCACTTCGCTGAGCTGCTCTCCCTGCCTGGGAGCGGGGCGGGTTGTGTCGCACGGAGCGATCCCCAAGTGCAGGCAGAGCTCGCGCGCTGTCCGCTTTTGTATCGATGCTGGGACCCGCCCATGCAAATCCCCGCCCAGCGGGTTCCTCTTCAAATACAATCCCCGGATTGGAGGAGGCTCGGTCTCTTCTCGGACACAGAACTGCCCGGGTCTGGCTGCTGGGTCCTGTTTTCACAGTTGCTTAATATGCGCCTACTACTGATTTTCCTCTTCATGCTGGAGGACTTCTCAGGTACGTGGCTCTCCGGATTCGGGGAAGGCTTCCTTGCACTAGCTGCAGAAGAGGAGCAGTTCAAGGCAGCTTAAGGGAATGAGGTTCCTGGATCCGAAAGCAATTCAGTTCTAGTTGGGTGACACTCCGAGACCGCGCCTAAGGGAGTGAGTTTCATTTTCACATGTTCCCAACGCCCAGGGGACAGGGCCTGGCTCACTCCGTCATTTCCGTTTTTCCCTCCCAGGGGTCCTCTCCCAAGTGCAGCTGAAGGAAACGGGCCCGGGAGCGGCGAAGCCCGGGGAGTCCCTGACAGTCACTTGCAGCATCTCCGGAGACTCGGTTTCCAGCACCAGCGCCATCTGGGACTGGATCCGGCAGCCCGCGGGGAAGGGGCTGGAATGGGTGGGGCGCATTTACTATAGATCTAGCGGATGGTCCAATTATTACGCCAGCGCCCTGCAGAGCCGAGTGACCATCGCGCAAGACACCGCCAAGAACCAGTTCTCGCTGCAGCTCCGCTCGCTGACAGCTGCAGACACCGCCACCTACTACTGCTCCAGAGACACACAGTGACACAGAGCGCAGCGGGGCCTGTCCAAAAAGGGGAAGCGGTTTATCTGCAGGGCAGAGATGCCGGGTACCGGACCAATGAGCTATTGCAGTGGAGTTTCTCTTTTTCCCTTTATCGGGTTCATTGCGACAAAGCAGGTACCGGCTCCCCTGTCCATGGCCGCAGTTACACCCGCACATCCGTGCCCGTGACAATGGCCCGGCTCAGAGACTCTCCGGACTTTCTGTTCCCCCTCAGCCAAACACAGACTCCCTGGCCGGGCCGGCTCCCTCCCCTATACACACTGATACAAAGAGAGCGAGGAGTCCTGTGGCACCTTATAGACTAACAGAAGTGTTGGAGCTAAGCTTTCGTGGGCAAAGACCCACTTCGTCAGATGCATGGCATGTGCATCATGTGAAATCTTAGGCTCTAATACTTCAATTAGTCTGAATCTGCAAAAGCGGTGAGGAGTCCAGTGACACCTTATAGACTAACACAGCTACCCCTCTGATACGATACAAAGACGTTAGTTGTTCCCGCTCTGAAATGGCTAGTTCCCTTCCGCTCCCTTGTGCGGGTTGGTTGGATCGAAACGTCTCCACCTCTCCCTCGCCACCCCCTTGTTTTCCGATACCCGAGCCAGCTTCTGGGCGTCCGTTTGCACCACAGGCCTGTATGGGGGCGGGGCCCAGCACTTATGGAATGTGTTGGCGCCCAGGACACGCCCCCTCGGTCCCCGGGATGTTCCTCGGGGACATGACGTCACCGCATTCCTCCGGTCGGTCAAAGCATCCTCAGGACGCCACCGCGCAGGCGCTGCTCAGCACCCGGCGAGGCGGAGGGGCAGCGGGGGAGGGCCGTCTGATGCTGCTCCCTAAGGCCGAGTGTAAAACACAGGGCGCGAGTGTGCCTCATAAATGACAGGCCATGCACCAGGGGAGAGAGGTTCCTGTTTAAATCTCTCCCTCTGTCTGCCCAGGGTGCACCCGCAAGAACAATCCGCAGCCCCGAGGGTCTGGGCAGAGACCAGCCAGTCCCCGGAGAACTTCCCCCTCCAGCACCAGGCACAATGAGACTTTGGCTGCTTTTGGTTTTTATTGTAGCAGCTTTGGAAGGGATCGCTCATCGTGATTTCACTGCAGAGATTTACTGTTACTGCTGTTAATCTAATTTCAAAGCGTGTCATTGTTCCCAGGTGCCCGCTCCCACATGGAGGGGATGTGAAGACGCCCGGAGACTCGCTGCGCCTCTTTTGCAAAGCCTCACGCTTCACCTTCAGCAGCTACGGGATGCCCTGGGCCCGGCAGGCTCCGAGTGGGAGGCTGGAGTTGAGGGCTGTGATTGGCTCTGGAAGCGAATCCCCCCAGTGGCTGTCTCAGGCTATCGAAGGGCGGTTCACCACCTCCAGAGACAAGTCCCTGAACTTGGTATATTTGCAAATGACCGGCCTGAGGCCCGAGGACACCACCCGGTATCAACGTGCCAGACAGAAACCTCCAGTGGCGAGGATCAGGGAAGTCCCGGCGGCTCTGACGCTGACAGTCCGGGCGCTGGGCGTTCAAAAGAGGCAGCAGCGCGTTCCCTTTGTGTCTCTATCGCCCCTCAGCTTAATCGCTTTATTGATCACGTTCCCTCTTCGTCTTCTATTACTGACATTATTATTAATATATTCCAATGCGCAGTCTCGGAACACTTGGCAACCATGAATAAATTTTACAACCCCCTTGAGAGAGTTCTCAGTATCCCTATCCATCATGCTGCAGGAGAGGAAACTGAGGCACTGAGTGGCTTATCCAACGAGCAGCCTGTCCGTTTCCAGTTGAGTGGTTCATCCACGATGCTCCCCTTTCATCACTCACGAGAGGGCAGCTCGGCTCCTGTGACTAGCTGTGACTAGAAGACACAGGACATGGACAGGGATTTGAAGAACACTCTGAGTTATCATAACGGCACCACCACGCACGGGGAAGGGATGTTAAACCGGGTACTGTCCCCCCCTTTACTGGAAATCAGAGTGAGATGCAATTGGGAAGTCAAGGGACCCACTGCGGGTTTCTCACTGGCTCTGGCGCTTCTGTCACTGGTCCCTGTCTCGGAGCTGCTCTGGGACTAGAGGAACGAGGGTCCGACCCGTGGGGCGGTGACCATGGTCCTGTGTCCGCCTGCCCCGGGCTAATTCTCTGCGGGCGGAGACAAGCTGAGATGTCGGTTCCGGCCGGGACAGGGCTGGATTCCCCGGTTGTGCCTGGGGATGACAGGTCCCCTCTGAGCCAGAGCCGCCCCTGCCGGCCCCTTTGTACCCCCGCTGGGTGAGACCCGCATGCAAATCCCTTCCCGGGGCTTCCTCTTTAACACCCACCGCTGGTTCTAGGAGCCTCAGTCTCTCCCCAGACACAGGCCCGCCCGCCCCGTCCCGCGGGGCGCAGTGTCTCTCTCGATCGCACGCAATGAAGCGCCTGGTGCTTTTCCTTGCCCTAGTGGCCGCCCCGGGCGGTGAGTGGCTGCTGCAGGGGCCGGGAAACACACAGCGAGGGGGCTGATCGGATTCATTGCCGCGATGTTTTGTTTTCCCCGCAGGTGTCCGCTCCCAGGTGCGGCTGGTCCAGTCCGGGCCCGGCGCGGTGAAGCCCGGACAGACCCTCACCCTGAACTGCGCTGTCTCCGGGGTGTCCCTGGCTAGCAAGAGCTGGGACTGGTTTCGGAAGCCTGCGGGGAAGGGGCTGGCGTGGCTGGGGTACATCAGTTCTTCTGGGGGCACAAGCTACGCCGCATCTCTCCAGGGCCGCCTGACCTTCTCCCGAGACACGGCTAGAAATGAGCTGTCCCTGCAGCTCCGCTCGCTCACAGCTGCGGACACCGCCACCTATTACTGCGCCGTGGCCACACAGTGACACAGAGCAACGCGGCCCCCGCACAGAAAGGGGAAGCAGCCTCCAAGCGCAGCTGAATCGGGAGCGCAGAGTCCCCGGGACAGAGAGATAGACGGGCCCCGGGAGCCGAGTCCAACCCACGGGCCTGCCAAGAGGAGGGCCACAAACTGCCTCTAGGATCGGCCTCAGGTCTGGCCCGCCTCGGAGCTGGCGGACGATGAACTTAGACACAAACCCCCAAGAGTTGATTTGCACGTTCTGCTAGGAACAGACAGGGAGAGAGTCACAGAGAGACACAAGAGGCAGTTTTCTCTCCCTTTCTGTGAACGAGAGAGCGAGAGAGACAGACAGACAGACCGATAGACAGGCGAACGAACAGACGGACAGAGATTTCTCTGTGAAAAGCCCCCAGCACCTTATGTCCCCCTCCCACTCCCGGTTTATCTGGTGCTGTCAGCACAGGCCTCGCTGTGACAAAGCCCGGAAGCGGCTTTTCCCCCTCATGCCGAGTCCTCTCCCGTTCCATGACGCTGTTTGTCGGTCTCCGGGACGGTTACCAAAGGGTTAAACGGGTAGCTCAGGGTGTCAGTAGGGAGCCAGAAGAGCCAATGGGATACAGGTCTGAAATTTTAATTACCTGCTGTTGCTCCTGGCTGGTATTTGTCCTGCCTCAGACTCAGCCCCCGGGAGCCTTTTTCCCACTTACCCACTTTCCCACATCTGTAAGGATATAATCCTGGTAAGAAAATATGAACGTCCAGACTGGGCCAGACCAAAGGATGATCCAGCCCAGTATCCTGTCTGCCGACAGTGGCCAGTACTAGATTCCCCAGAGGGAGGGAACACAACAGGAAATCCTCACGTGATTCCTCCCTTGTCACTCCAGACAAACAGTGGCTAGGGACCCCATTCCTACCAATGCTGGCTAATACCCATTGATGGGCCTAATCTCCATTAATCTATCTAGCTCTTTTTTGAACCCTGTGTGACGGCGCGTTGGGGGTTCCCCGTCTCCTGCACCCCGAAATGGCACAAACAGACTGCACCAGCCAGTGGAATTGAGGGTGGTTTATTGCTCCTCCAGCACAGCGCAGCACAGATGTAATCTGGTTACAGGAACTGGGGCTAAGAGGCCTCAGTGCCCCCCCTTGAGATAAGGGAGTCCCAGCCCCCTCCCCAGCTCCTTATTCCCTGCCTTCCAGCCAGGAACTCACTAACCCTCTTCCAGCCCTGCACCCCCGCCCGGGCAGCATTCCACCTTCCTTTGTTCCTCTCCATGGGGGGTGTCTGGCCACTGGTTCAACAAGTTTGGCATTACCTCTGCCTCGTGAGGTTTTCCCTGCTGGGTCTTGCTCCAGACAGCAGGGGTCACCACAGCCCAGCAATTACCCCCACTACGTCACACCCTGTTACAGTTCTAGCCTTCACCACATCTTGTGGCAAGGAGTTCCACAGGTTGGCTGGGCTTAGCCAAACTGAGCTCTGAGTCACAGGGATGATGTGGAGACTGCAGGAGCCGGTCACTCAATTCCTGTGTGAGGAAATACATCCCCCTTCCCCCAGGTATCCGAAAGTGTAAGAAGCATCCCAGAGCCTTGTGCCAAGCGCTGCAGAAACCTGGGAGGGGTCAGTCTGACTCCTGCACCTGGAGCCTTAGACCGAGTCAAGCCCATCACTGGCAGGAGCAGGCGACTAGAAGGAGACAGTCGAGTATGAAAGGAGGGAGTCGGAGTCTTGTTTAAATCTGCCCCTCCCCGTAACCAGGCTGCAGCCGCAGGGACAATCCACAGCCCCCTGGGTCTGGGCAGTGACCAGCCAATCCAGCACCTAACCCTAACCCGGTCCTCCGAGAACTTTCCCCGCCACCACCAGAGAACATGACATTTTTGCTCTTTCTATGTGTCGCTACAGCGGCTCGGAAGGTATTTAATTCTTCTGAACAACGGCAGAAGAATATCACATTTCCCTCGCGTGGATACCAATACTGATAACTTGTCTCTGTTCCCAGATGCCCGCTCCCAGGTGCAGCTGGTGGAGTCCGGAGGGGATGTGAAGAAGCCCGGAGACTCCCCCTGTCCTTGACCGTCTGTTTCCTGGTTCCCTGTGACTAGGGAGTGAGGGCAAAGTGCGGCGCAGCCTGCTGCGTCCTATTGCTCCCGGCTGTCCAGGGGAGGGCAGAGGACGCAGCAGACTCAGCACTCCCCTCCTAACCCTCCACCCGCAGGCACAGCGAAAACGGGAACAACACCCCGCTGCAGCTCCCCCCAATGGTCCCGGGGAAACCAGGGCGGGAGGTGGGGGCGCCCCCAGCCAGACCCTTTAACCTGCCTCTCCGCCTGCTGCTAGCCTGGCTGCCGGCAGAGCCTCCCAACAGCAGCGCATCGCAGTCTGGGTGAGCGGCCAGAAATGGGCCAGCGGCATCGGCCACGCACCGCATCGCACCCACTGAGCGCAGCGGGAAGGGAACGAGGGAAAGTTCCAGACACTGTACGAACTGGGGCTCGCGTGTCCCAGGGAGCAAGAATCGCACTGAGTGTCTGTGGGATCCAGGCACCGAATCACATTAAACAGCCCTCAGGCCCCAGGCCCAAGCTACAGTCTCCACCAAACCAGCCCAGAGAGGGGAAATGTTCGCTCCTCCGGCCTCGCCACAAACACGAACCCTCCCTTGCACCACGTGAGCAGAAACCCACTAACGCCAGTGAAACGATTTCCCTTCCCCACAGCCGGCTCCCAGGCAACCCCTAGACATGAATGGGGAGCTAAGTGACGTCATGTCTCCTCTCCCCAGCGCTGAGAGAGCCCATCGGGACCCCCGAGCTGTGCCAGGCGCTGCACAAACACACCGGGGGCGGGGGGAGATTCCTTCTGCCGCAGACTCCATGTCAGTGACTCGGTAGTTAAGGGAAGGCGTTTGTGCCAATGATAAGGAGGGGAATATGCAAATGGCGGTGACGGGGCCTCCTTAAATCGGTGTCTCTCTCTCCCTAGTCCGCACCCGGAGAGACACCCCGCAGCTCCCGGTGTCTGTGCAACTAGCAATCACCTCTGCCCCCTGCAACGGCGAAAATGAAATTGTGGGTCTCTTTAGTGTTCGTGGTGGCAGCTTTGCCAGGTATTTTCTATCTAAGCACACTGGAGAAGCGGACGGAGGTTTTGTATTTGTACGGAATATTTTGATACTAATGTTTGTATCGCGTCTTTGTTCCCAGGTACCCGGTCTCAGGTGCAGCTGGTGGAGTCCGGAGGGGATGTGAAGAAACCCGGAGACTCTATGCGCCTCTCCTGCAAAGCCTCCGGGTTTAACTTTGGAGGCTACTCCATGGTCTGGGTCCGGCAGGCTCTCGGGAAGGGGCTGGAGTGGATCTCTGATATTAGCAGGGATGGGAGCACCACGCACTATGCAGACTCCCTGAAAGGCCGAGTCACCATCTCCAGGGACAACCCCAAAAACCTGCTGCACCTGCAACTGACCGGCCTGAAGCCCGAGGACAGCGCCCGCTATCTCTGTGCCACACACAGTGACACAGAAACTTCGTGAGGTCACACAAAAACCCGGGCTGCTGAATCCGCCTTTTCCCGTTCGCCACAAGGGGGCAGCAGATCCACAAAGAGCTCGCCTGAGAGCTGCGGACCCCGCCCTGCGTTACTGTCTCAGAGAGGCAGCCGGGGCCCTGGGTGTAGCCCTGGTGGTGTCGGTGCGCAGGAGCGCGCTGTGGGCTCGAGTCACACGAGGGGCTGAGGCTCCTTCTTAGAACGCCGGGCTCCCCATGGAACTTACAGCCTCGAACCCACCGCCCGGCCTCAGCCAAAGACTGGGCCGCAGGGGGATCTTGTACCTCCCAGGAGAGTGCCCAGCCCCTGGGCTGTGAGGGTTTCCGGGGGTGTCGCCTCCAGGCCGTACCCCACAAAAAGGGATTTTATTTCTTCCTTCCTTATGTTTTCCTGGCAGGGAAGGGGGAGGGGAGGACACCCCATTTCTCTCTCTTTTTTGCTGGAACCCAATCGGTTTTCCCTCTGGACCAATCCTTCCGTTAGTTGTAACCAGGCTGGACTCCCCTTTCCTGCACCCTACCGAGTCTAAACGCAGCGTGACATCACTGGTCTCTTTGAGAAACTTAATTAGGGATGTTCATCCCTGTCACTGAGGCGGGGCGGATCCGCCAGTTGCACCCCGGATGTCACTGGGAGCAGGACCCACCCGAACTATATTTACGGTTTGGGTGGCGAAGTGGGGGTGCTGTCTGCTTTGTGCCCCGGGGTCTCCCTGCGCTGTGATGGGAGATTCTCATTGACTCTCCCAAATGTGTATTAACCCAGACACCCAGGCAGAGATCAACATGTGGTTGGGGGGCAGGGCCTGTGAGGGGGGGGGGCAGTGGATGACTGGGAAGCGCGAGAGCACAAGCTAAGCTGTGCTGTATCCTGGAGAAGCAAGAAACTCCCTCAATTCTACTGGCTGGTGGAGTATGTTCGTGCCAGTAAGGGGGTGCAGGAGGCGGGGGAACCCGTGTGACGTAGTGGGGGTACTTGCTGGGCTGTGGTGACCCCTGCTGTCTGGAGCAAGACCCAGCAGGGAAAACCTCACTATGCAAAGGTAATGCCAAACTTGTTGAACCAGACACCCCTCATGGAGAGGAACAAAGGAAGGTGGATGTTGCCCTGGCTGGGGGGCAGGGCTGGAAGAGGGTTAGTGAGTGGTTGGCTGGAAGCATGGAGGAGACAGCCTAGGGAAAGGGACTGGAGTTTAGGGGCCCAGTCTCCCCCATCTCAAGGGGGCCTGAGGCATCCTAGCCCAGCTCTGTGACCAGATTCCATCTGTGCTGTGCTGTATCCTGGAGAGGCAATAAACTTCCTCTATTCCACCAGCTGGTGCAGTCTGTTTGTGCCATTTCGGGGTGCAGGAGACGGGAAACCCCATCGCGAGGTCACACCCCGTGAATCACTTCTCTCGTGTCCCGCTGCGGGTGCGGCACCTCAGTGAGTTTCTCCCATGTAGCCCCGAGCCACCGCCCCGCCGATTCTTTTCATCTCCCGCCTTGGCTAGGTGCCACCCGCATGCAAATCCTGGTCCAGGGACTCCGTTTAAATACCAGCCCCTGGTTATCGGAGCCTCAGTCTCTGCCCAGACACCGCCCTGCCCGGTCCCGCAGCGGGGAGTGTGTTCCTTCATCCAGAGCATCATGGACTCGTTCTTCGTCTGCCTGTTCCTCCTGGCCTCCCTGGCGCGTGGGAACTTTTGGATGCCAGGTCGTTCGTAACGTCCCCATTATTTATTTCGGGCAGTAGGTCCTTCTCGCATGACATTAACATGGAGGATTCAAGATGTGACTGTGGAAGACAATTTCGCCATTGGTTCAGAATATACTTCAGATTTGGAAAAGACCCTCGCGGGATTCCTGAGCTGCAGACGACGTTAATACATATTTGTAGGCTAGAAAGAAGTGCCCGTACGCCTGCGTGTGCAAATCAAACTTGGCCAGAACCTGGTAACAACATGGCTGCAGGACAAGGTTTAACATCCCTGCCAACAGCTCCCCCCGCCCCAGTGTGTGTCCCAGCGCCGCTCCTGACCTGCCTCCTTCGGCTACAGCCCAGAACCTCCCTCCCGCTGTTTGCGGCTGTGACTGGGGCAAATGCAGCCTGTCTCCCTCTGCCGGTCACACCTCTTGGCTACAGACCCAGCTGTCGGGGAGCCCTCCGGCACCCGCCCGCCCCGAGCTCCCTTGGCACAAGTCCCCGCTCCACTGACCGACTCTTGGTGCTTCCCTTCGCCGCCTTCGTCTGCGGTTTGTGTGAGCCCGGGTCACCCCCTGGATTGATTCCAAACCCTCATTCTCCGCCCGCGCCTGGGGACAGGCTGCCGGACACACCGCGCTCGCCAGCCGGTCATTCACCCTCTGGTGAGTGTCCCAGCCCCGAGCAAACCTGTGACCCGGGCCCTCCCCAGGCACTGACCCCCTGGCCGGATGGCCGCACTGGCAGAGCCCCGGAGTCCCTCCCCCACGACGGGATCATTAGATGACAATCGAGCCCTAAATTTAATACCTAAATTTAATGCTCACACCCGGCAGCTGCTTCTCTCCCCTTTAAACCCCCGCCCCGGGGCCGGGAGCTGCACAGACACAGCGAGGGAGGGTCTGACTCCGCCCTGAGCCCCGAGCCAGAAATTTACTGCTAAGGAAAGGTGGCTGGGACCGTTATAAGAAGCGGGCCATGCAAATAGGGGCGAGAGGTTCCTGTTTAAATCTGTCCCTCTCTCTGCCCAGCCTGCACCCGCAGAGACAATCCGCAGCCCCCTGGGTCTGGGCAGTGACCAGCCAGTCCCCGGAGAAATTTCCCCTCCAGCATTAGGGACAATGAGACTTTGGGTCGCTGCTGTTTTCATTGTAGCGGCTTTGGAAGGTATTTTCGTGTCCCTGTTCAAATAACAGGACCAGAAGCCCAGACAATTCTAGTTCGTTTTCTACCGGTTCTTCTAACATCCCTTTATTCGCAGGTGCCCGGTGCCAGGTGCATCTGGTGGAGTCCGGAGGGGATGTGAAGAAGCCCGGAGACTCTCTGCGCCTCTCCTGCAAAGCCTCTGGCTTCACCTTCAGCAGCTACTGGATGACCTGGTTCCGGCAGGCTCCCGGGAAGGGGCTGGAGTGGGTCTCTGATATTAGCACGGATGGGAGCACCACGCGCTATGCAGACACCCTGAAAGGCCGAGTCACCATCTCCAGGGACAATCCCAACAACCTATTGTACCTACAACTGACCGGCCTGAAGCCCGAGGACACCGCCCGCTATTACTGTGTGAGACACAGTGACACGAAACCTGCGGGTGGTCAGACAAAAACCCGGGCTGCAGAATCCGCCTTTCCCCGTTCACCACAAGGGGGCAGAAGATCCACAAACAGCTCATCCTGAGAGCTGCGGACCTCGCCCTGCGTTACCGTGTCAGAGACACAGACGGGCCCGGGGGCAGCCCTGGCGGTGTCAGTGCCCTGGAGCGCGCTGGGGGCTCGAGTCACACAAGGGGCTGAGGCTCCTTCTTAGAACGCCGGGCTCCCCTTGGAACCTACAGCCTCGAACTCACCGCCCGGCCCCGCCCCCCCCCCGCCCCGCCCCTCCCCAGCTAGAGAAGGGACTGGCAGGGGGATCTTTGTATCTCCCAGTCGAGTGCCCAGACCCTGGCTGGGAGGGTTTCCGGGGGTGTCACCTCCAGGCCCTGCCCCAGAGCTAACGGCTCTTTATTTCCTTTTTTCTTTCTAATGTTTTCCTGGCTGAGACGGGGGCGGGGAGGACAGACTATTCCCACCCTGCTCTCCTGTAACCAGACCGGTTCTCCATCTGGACCGATCCCGCCGTTAGCTCACCCAAAGGTAACCAGGCTGGACTCTCCTTTCCTGCACCCAGCGGGTAAAAATGCAGCGTGACGTCACTGGTCTCGGTGAGGCACTTTATTGGGGATGTTCATCCCTGTCGCTGGGGCAGGACTGAATCCGGCAGTTGCACCCTGGATGTCCCTGGGGGCAGGAGCCGCCCGAACGATCTTTGCGGATAGTTCCGAGTTCCTCAGAATAAAGGTCTTTCATTTCCTGCCTCTGGCGCTGACCCGAGAGCCTCCCCTCCCGCCCTGATCAGAGCCCCGAGTGTTGCCTGGTAACAGGGGCCAGGCCCAGAGAGATCCCGGCCTGACACCGGCCTAACGGATCCGCCAGCCACTTCTCTAGTGTCCCGGGGCAGGGCAGCAGCCTCCGCAGCTCAGTGAGTTTCCCCCATTTAGCTCCGAACCACCGGCCCGCCGGCCCCTTTCATCTCCCACCCCCGCTGGCTGCCAGCCGCATGCAAATCCCGGCCCGAGGGTTCCCGGTTAAATACCAGCCCCTGGTCCTAGGAGCCTCAGTCTCCGCCCAGACCGGCCCGGCCTGTTCCTTCATTCCGAGCATCATGGACTCGTTCTTCGCCTGCCTGTTCCTCCTGGCCTCCCTGGCGTGTGAGTGTCTGGGCCGGGGGCAGGGAAAATCCTGCTCCCATTCTACTGGGGGGGGGGGGGAGAAATTCCCTGGAGGCTTCAGAGCCGATTGTTCCCCTCCTCAAAGCACCTGACAACATCCGGCCCCTCAATCCCTGCGGGAGAAAACACAGTCACTGCCGGGAGCGGCTCGTGCCTCCCAGGAGCCCAGAGGTGCCGGGAGCTGCACAGACACCCAGGCCGCGGCAGTCTGACTCCTGCTCCCGGATCCCTGGGACAAGTCAGTCAGATCCCTGGCAGGAGGAACTTGTGCCTCTCATAGGGAGGGGTATGCAAATGACGGAGCTGGTGTCCTGGTTAAATCGGTCCCTGTTTCTGCCCAGGCTGCACGCGCAGGGACAATCCGCAGCCCCCTCGGTCTGGGCAGTGACCAGCCAGTCCCCTGAGAACTTCCCCCGCCAGCACCAGGGACAATGGGATTTTGGCTCGGTTTGATTTTCATTGTAGCTGCATTGGAAGGTATCGCTCATTGTAGCTGCAGAGAAGGGAGGATTTAGCCGCTGCGGCTACTCTATTTTCTATACGTGTCCTTATTCCCAGGTGCCCGGTCCCAGCCGCAGCTGATGGAGTCCGGAGGGGATGTGAAGAAGCCCGGAGACTCTCTGCGCCTCTCCTGCAAAGCCTCCGGCTTCACCTTCAGCAGCTACGACATGAGCTGGATCCGCCATGCTCCTGAGAAGGGGCTGGAGTGGGTCGGGCGAATTTACACCGATGGGAGCCAACAGTTTTACGCAGGCTCAGTGAAAGGCCGATTCTCCATCTCCAGGGACAACCGCAACAACCAGCTGTCCCTGCAAATGACCGGCCTGAAGCCCGAGGACACCGCCCGCTATTACTGTGCGGGAACCACACACCCACACACACTGATACGAAAGCGGCTTGTGGCCCTACAAAAACCCAGGCTGCGGAATCGCTATGGTCTCGGTAGCCACGAGGGGGCAGCGGAAACACGTCTGTGCTCTGCACGGGCCTGTGACTGTTCGTGCGGCGGTACTGGAGGGAGAGGGAGAACTAGAGATTTGGTCGGCTGAAAATTCTCTCTCTGCTCCGCTTTGCTTCCCTTCTCCACCCCCGCCCCCGTCCGCTCCCAGGCGCAGCTATTCCAGTCCGGCCGGGGGGCGGTGAAATCTCCCGCCTTGGCTAGGTGCCACCCGCCACACAGGCAGCAGTTTCAACTGGGCTTGGGTCAGGAGGCCTTGGGAATAGCGCAGATGGGTGGGAGACATTCACCCGCACAACCAGGACACAGCCTATGCCCAGTACCGCCGGGGCCAAATCACCATCTCTGAGTCTTTCCAAAAACCAGGTCTCCCTGCAGCCCCGCTTTCGCCGGCTCTCACTGCGCCGGGCACAGCGCAGGACACAGCACAGAAGAGAGCCACGGAACGCGAAGATATTAAACAACCCAGCACAGCGGTGACAGTTACTGGGGCAATGAAACCACCCAGAGACACACGCTGAATCGATTGGGGGGACGGACCTTAAATACAGTTTTTTTCCATTAATCCAGATTTTTTCCTGCATTGGGCAGGGGCTGGACTCCATGAGTCCTGAGGTCTCTTCCAACCCTCGGATTCTATGAATCCCTGCCTCTCCCTGGGCAGTTTGCCTCTGACTTACCATAGGAGCTGGCCAATCTTCCTGAGAAAGGAAAGGTGTTTGGTTCCATTCATTGACTCACCTGAGAGCGGGGGACAGCGCCCAGTATCGCTGCGAGAGAGACACAGCGAGGGGAAGCGAATCTGAGCTCGGACAGAAACCTCCCCCTGCAAAGCCCAGGGCTGGATTTCCTGGGAGCGGCGCTCACACGCCCCGCACAATGAGAACACGGGCAGTGTTCAGCGGGGGTAGGAGGGGTGTGTGACGTATTGGGGGTACTTGCTGGGCTGTGGTGACCCCTGCTGTCTGGAGCAAGACCCAGCAGGGAAAACCTCACTAGGCAGAGGTAATGCCAAACGTGTTGAACCAGTGGCCAGACACCCCCCATGGAGAGGAACAAAGGAAGGTGGAATGCTGCCCTGGCTGGGGGGCAGGGCTTGGAGAGGGTTAGTGAGTTCCTATCTGGAAGGCAGGGAATAAGGAGCTGGGTAGGGGGCTGGGACTCCCCTATCTCAAGGGGGGGCATTGAGACCTCTTAGCCCCCAGTTCCTGTAACCAGATTACATCTGTGCTGCGCTGTGCTGGAGGAGCAATAAACCACCCTCAATTCCACTGGCTGGTGCAGTCTGTTTGTGCCATTTCAGGGTGCAGGAGACGGGGAACCCCCAACGCGCCGTCACAGGGGGACAGCGCCCAGTATCGCTGCGAGAGAGACACAGCGAGGGGAAGCGAATCTGAGCTCGGTCAGAAACCTCCCCCTGCAGAGCCCAGGGCGGGATTTCCTGGGAGCGGCGCTCACAAGCCCCGCACAATGAGAACACGGCAGTGTTCAGCGGGGGTAGGAGGGGTGGGATGTTGAATAGAACACGCGTGGCGGTGGGAATGGGAATGTGGCGGCAGGAGATGGTTCTGGGCCTGGGAATGGAAGTGTTTTATTCTTTGTTATTTTGTAGAACTAGCGCTGTTGGAATCCCTCGATGTTATACCGCGGGGACGGGTTCTGCAAACGGCAGCTTCCCTACGGCACAAGGACTTTGAACGCGAGAAGGAGGAAGCTTCTGTCTGCACTTTGCGTCTCACTAATCTTGGACTAAAGACATGAACTTGCCGTTGACGTTCACACGACCCTCGCTGCTTCTCCTACCTGCACCCACCGCCGGGCCCCGCGCTCCCGCGCTGCTCCCAGCGCTGGCTCTGAGCGGTGGGAGTGGCCATCAGGGGGCACAAAGGAGTCAAGAATTCGGAAAGAAGCACCGTGGGAGGCGTGGGAGGAAGAAAATGGGAGGAGCGCAGAGGTGAACCCGACACCAGACGGCAGCCCAGTGAGGCGTGGAGTGAGTGAGGGAAACGAGCGGTCAGAAACTCTGAATAATGCCCAGTAGATTTCAGCAGCAATTAGAAAACCACGGGAAAGGCAGTGATGCTGTAACGTTCCCACAGGGGGCAGCAGCGAGCAAGGACGAGCTCCGGCAGCTCTGCTCTGAAGTGCCCTATAGGCGGCAGCACGCGCTGCGTACGTGTAAAGGGGCCCGTGCGAGGCATTGGAACAGCCTGGGACAAGAATCTCCCAACATGTAACCTGATGTTTAATTAGGAACCGAACTATTTTCCCCATCGGGGAAAGCAAACGAGGCAATTATACAAGGTACAGGGAGTGCAAGTCCCATTATGCAAGTCCCGCTGGGCGTTGTTAGCGTCAAATCTTTGGAGGCAAAACCGGTCAGTCGGGGAAAGGCTGGCGTAGGGCAGTCATGAAAAGCATGAAGACATCAGAGGATACTAATATCAGGAAGCGTTGATGGGAGTCCCAGTGGGACCAGGATACGATCGCTCTACTGGGGCAAATGGCAAAGAACGGGGCACAGAAACCCCCACACTATTAGTCTAATATTTAGATTCTCCAAACCAGGAAGCAAACAGCCCAGAAGCCTGAAATACAACGCAGCCTAAAGCTCCCACCCAGACAGCCAAGTCAAATACAATGAGGATTAATTAGAATCGTGTTCATCGCATAAAAAGTTCGACAAGTCCTTAAAGACATCACCCACCAGGTCAATGATTATTTCAGGTCTTAGCCAAATACAGATGCAAAGCGAATTCTGTAACAAAGATTTATCTGAAAAAAGACATAGAGTAGGGGTTAAAATATCATGAGAGACACATAACGGCCACACTGGGCCAGAACACAGATCCA
Source organism: Pelodiscus sinensis (assembly GCF_049634645.1). NCBI lineage: Eukaryota > Metazoa > Chordata > Testudines > Trionychidae > Pelodiscus > Pelodiscus sinensis. The sequence continues at coordinate 6,350,461 of NC_134740.1, read as the reverse complement.
TCTAGTTCAGTATCCTGGCTGCCAACAGCGGCCAATGACAGGTGCACCAGAGGGAATGAACTGAACAGGTAACCATCAAATGATCCCTCCCTTGTCACCCATTTCCAACATCTGACAATTAGAGACCAGGGACACCATCCCTGCTCATTCTAGTTAAGTCATTGATGGACTTAACCCCCTTGAATTTCTCTGCTCTTTTTTGAACCCTTTTAAAGTCCTGAGCTTCACAACTTCCTCTGACAAGGAGTTCCACAGGTTACTGTACATTGTGTGTGTGTGTGTATGCGGTGGTGGAGGGGGTGGTGTGACATTAGTGGGGGTACCTTGCTGGTTGCTATGATGCACAGTGGGCTGTGGGTGACCTCCACAGGCTGCTGTCTGTAGCAGGGCCAAGCAGGGCATGGATGAGTCATTATGCAAAGGGAGCTTTGAACCTTTCTGACCAGTTACTTCCCAGGGAGCGGAACAAAGAAAGGAGGGCGAGGTCAGCCCTGGCTGGTGGGCAGAGCTGGAGGAGAGTGGAGGAGTTTTGGTTGTCTGGTTGTGACGGCGCGTTGGGGTCCCCCGTCTCCTGCACCCCGAAATGGCACAAACAGACTGCACCAGCAGGTGGAATAGAGGAAGTTTATTGCCTCTCCAGGATACAGCACAGCACAGATGGAATCTGGTCACAGAGCTGGGCTAGGATGCCTCAGGCCCCCTTGAGATGGGGGAGACTGGGCCCCTAAACTCCAGCCTCTTTCTCTAGGCTCTCCTCCATGCTCCCAGACAGTAACTAACTAAATTCCCTTCCAGCCCTGCCCCCCAGTCAGGGCAGCATTCCACCTTCCTTTGTTCCTCTCCATGGGGGGTGTCTGGCCACTGGTTCAACAAGTTTGGCATTACCTCTGCCTAGTGAGGTTTTCCCTGCTGGGTCTTGCTCCAGACAGCAGGGGTCACCACAGCCCAGCAAGTACCCCCACTACGTCACAGTTCTCCCCCCTCCGAGAGAGAACTGAGCAGGGTCACTCCGCTCGTGACCTAGGGAAGTTCGGGTCCTCTGCGCGGGAACCCGCCCTGGGGACATGGGTGCTCCCCTTGACTCGGACTGGCCGTGGCGAGGACCCACATGAGTTGGCTTCCCTCTGTCCACTCACCGCCCCACTCCAGGGCGACTGGCACAGGCCTGTCCTTGGGGGTCACTCCCACCCTTCCACTGGCCTTGATCCCTGGCCAGGGTCTCTCGGGCCGGGGCCATGAGCCCAGTGAGCCTTCTCTGGACAGCCAGGGTGGCTTCCATCCCCGATGCTCCATCCAGGGAGGCCTTCCCCTCCCATAGCTCTCTCAGCAAGCCCAGAGGGTCCTCTATCTGGGGTAGAGCCCCCCAAGCCGCTTTCCTCCTATCTTGGGCCTTCCTGCCCCTCTGGCAGGAGTCACAGGACCGGCAGTACCGGTGCACGGCTGTAAAGATTCCCGGCCAATAGAAGTGCTGGAGCAGCCTCAGCCGGGTGCTCCGGATCCCCCGGTGGCCCCCAACGGGGACGTCGTGGGCCAAATACAGCAGCTTGAGGCGATACTTTCGGGGGATGACCAGCTGCCGCTGGACCCTCCATGCCCTCACCTTCCTGGGGGGAAGCCATTCACGGAACAGGAGTCCACGCTCCTGCAGGAATCTCTCCTGGCCACCTCTCCCCCGGGGCTGAGCTGCACGGAGGCCAGCCTGGTACCTCAGCCTCTGCAAGGAGGGGTCTGCCTGCACCTCAGCCTGGAATTCAGCTGCTGAGGCAGGGATCGGGACCTGTTCCCCACCTCTGCCTAAGTCCGGAGTCCCAGCCTGGCTGGACCCCGTGTACACTGGGATGGGACCCTGAGGACGCTGCCAGGAGTCCTTCCCTGGACCCAGGTTGTCAGCCCCCCGCTGGCTCTGGCTCCGGGTAGTGACTAGAGCCCACTGGGATTCATGAGGCCACTCCTCTAGGTCATTCCCCATCAGCACCTCGGTGGGCAAGTGCTGGTGCACCCCCACTTCCTTGAGGCCTTCCTTCGCCCCCCATTTCAGATGCACCCGGGCTACAGGCACCTTAAACGGGGACCCATCTATGCCCTTCAGGGTCAGCTGTGTGTGGGGTAGTATCCGCTCTGGGGCCACTATGTCAGATCAGGCCAGAGTCACCTCCACCCCCGTGTCCCAGAAGCCCATCACCTTCCTACCATCCACCTCCAGGGGTATGAGGCACTCGCTCCGCAGGGGCCGTCCTGCCCCCACCCGGTACACGGAGAAATCCGCCTCCCGAGGGTCAGACCTCCCAGGGGAGGTGCACTGAGCATCCTCCCCTCCACTCTGAGCTGAGGTTTGCCGTCCAGCCCCTGCCTCTGGGCCAGCCTGCCCTTCCTCCCGCCCCAGCCAGTTAACCCTGGAAAGTCCCCGGTCCTGGGACCTGGTGCACTGAGCCCTCTTGTGGCCTCTTTGCCCACAGCGCTGGCAAGTTAGGCTTTGGGCTGTCTCTGTCCAGGGCCTGGCTGGTTCTCTGGGGTATCGATGACTGGTCCTGGTCCCTGGGGCTCGCCTCGGAGGTGTCTCTCTCCGTTGCTCCGCCGAGAACCGGTCTCTGCGCGATTCCCTTTCTCTCCGGGACTCCCGTTCACACCCGGACCGGCTCTCCATGAACTCATCCGCCAGTCTCCTGGCCTCCTGGGGCTTCTCTGGTCTCCGGTCCTTGAGCCACAGCCTCAGTTTGGGTGGGCACGCTTCATAGAACTGCTCCATCATGACCAGCTTGAGCAGCTCCTCTGCGGTCTGGGCTCTGACTCCAGAGACCCACTTGCGGCAGTATTGCGCCAGGCGGGAGGCCAGATCCACATAGGTCTCCCGTGGCCCTTTCTGTACCCCCCGGAACTTCTTCCTGTACATCTCGGGGGTCAGCCCGAACTTGTGCAGCAGGGCCTCCTTGACTCGGTTGTAATCCCCTGGCTGTAGGTCCTCCAGCTGACTGAGCACTCCGGCCGCCTCCTGGCTCAGTGCGGGGATGAGCTCCTGCAGCCAGTCAGCTGGGGGAACCCGTTGCAGTCCACAGGCCCTCTCAAAGGAGCTGAGGAACCCGTCTATGTCACCCATGTCCTTCAATTGGGCCACCACCGGCCTCTCCAAGCAACTGGCAGTCCTGGGACCCTGGGGCCCATCTGCACTTGGCGCAGCCGGGGCCCCACAGGTTCTCCGCTCCGCCATGGCTAGCTCATGCTGTCGCTGCCTCTCTCGATCTTGGTGTTCCTTCTCTCGGTCCTGGCGTTCCTTCTCTCGGTCCTGTACTTCCAATTCCTTCATCCGCAGCTGGATCTCCAGCCGCCGCAGCTCCGCTGGGCTGGCCCCTGCCCTAGATGGGCTACGGCTTGCAGGCCTCCCGGGAGACGCTGTCTCATCTCTCCGGTGGGTTCCAGCGCTCCTCCCCCTCTCTGAGCCTGACACACTCTCGGGGGGGTCTGGCTGCTTCCCCTGGGGACAAGATCCTGGGCCTGTGGCTGGTCATTATCTTCCAGCTGGGTAATCAGTTGGGCCTTGGTTGCTTTCCGCACAGGCAAGCCCCTCTCTCTGCACAGCTCCACCAGCTTTGCCTTCAAGAGTTGGGCGTAGGCCATCTGCCCGCTGGTCCCCTCGGTACAGACTTACCATTCTAGTGCTGCAGCGCCCCACGATTCCCAGGAACCGCTTCGCTCTGTCTCCAGCACGCCTGGCTCCAGGGCTCTTGCTTCTACTGCGCCTTGTCACTCGCCGCTGGAAGCTCCATCCACGGGGTGCAGTGCATCCCGCTCCTGACACCAGTGTGACGGCGCGTTGGGGGTTTCCCGTCTCCTGCACCCTGAAATGGCACAAATAGACTGCACCAGCCAGTGGAATTGAGGGTGGTTTATTGCTCCTCCAGCACAGCGCAGCACAGATGTAATCTGGTTACAGGAACTGGGGGCTAAGAGGTCTCAATGCCCCCCTTGAGATAGGGGAGTCCCAGCCCCCTCCCCAGCTCCTTCTTCTCTGCCTTCCAGCCAGCCACTAACTAACCCTCTTCCAGCCCTGCCCCCCAGTCAGAGCAGCATTCCACCTTCCTTTGTTCCTCTCCATGGGGGGTGTCTGGCCACTGGTTCAACAAGTTTGGCATTACCTTGGCCTAGTGAGGTTTTCCCTGCTGGGTCTTGCTCCAGACAGCAGGGGTCACCACAGCCCAGCAAGTACCCCCACTACGTCACAGCTGTATCCTGGAGAAGCAATACACTCCCTCTATTCTACTGGCTGGTGGAGTGTGTTCGTGCCACCATGGGGGTGAAGGAGGCACGGGACCCGACGCACCCTCACAGCCCCACAGGCTGGAAATGGGGGTGTCGCTCCGGGCACAGCCGGGATTCATTGGGCTCCTGGCTCACAAGGTAAGTTAAAAGCCACCTGCTTGGAAATGGGCTCCACACCTTCCTTCTCGGATTAAGGGTCTGATGCGCGCCCAACTTTGCTAGCGAGGAAGGATAAGAGAGTCCAGCCCTTCGGTCACAGGGTCAAGCAGGCAGTGGGGAAAACACGCAAAACAAGCCTAAAAGCTCCCGTTCGGTTAACTGGTCGTGGGGTTCGAATCCCCTCTTCAGTGAGTGTTTAGGGTCTTTTCTCCTGCTTCCCACAGAGCTATTCTCAGCGACCGGCCCCTACCGCAGTGCTGCTTCCTCGCACAAATCCCTTCACACGGCATCCTTGGAAAAGGAGAAATGCGGCCGCCTCTGGGACCATCAATTCTCGTTCCTGTAGCAAAGCCACAAAGGTCTCTGAGATCGCTCCTGTCCCACATGTCTGTTGCCACGCTCTCTCTGTGAGGTCACTGACTCCCTATCTGCCTTCAGCCAATGAACTGAGGAGCTGGAAAAGGCCCTTGTGACGTCACTGTCACAGCCCCACTGCCTTGCAGGGCTCATGTCCTACCTCTGGCCACCCCCCATCGCATGTTTGAGCTGCTCCCCCGTGTGACCCCCGACTCAGAGGAGACTCTAAACGCACACGTCAGTGCAGGGAGGGGGTAGAGATTGCCGGGCCAATGTGAGGTTATTTCGACAAGAAATTCGACAAGAAATTCCCTGGGTGCACCCCTGCCCCTCCTGCAAATGTCCCAACTGGGCATTGTCTGTGTCTGTGTCCATGGCAGGTGCCCGGCACATTGTGGAGCAGCCCGCGAGCCAACAAAGAGACACCCCCGGTAGCAAGGGGCTTCCCATTCAGATGAGGCGTTAGGACACTCCCGTCCACCAGACAGCGCTCCCCGCACAGGGTCCCTCCCCCTGCGAGTGTATCCCCTACAACAGGAAACCCACCTGCAAATCCCTGACCACAGGCGGCTCCTGGGTCCTAGTGCTAGTGGGTTTCCTGCTCCCTCCGAACTGCCTCTACAGCCCGCTCCTGCCATTCCCTGTCCGCTGAGCTGAGCGCCCGGCCTCTCTGGGGTGTGACGGGGACATCTCCATGTACTGAGCGCTCCCTCCCAACCCCGCCGAGAGGGGCAGGGAGTTACCGCTACAGCAGCCTGTGGGGGAAACACCGACAGTCACCTGGGGCCCTGTGCTGTGAGTTTGCAGATTCTTAAGGTGTCAACAGGAGGAAAAGGACGTGGGCATCCGTGTGCAGGAGGGGGAGAAAAGACCCGTCAGCCTCGCAGAATCGGTCATTTCACCTCAACGAATCAAGAATTGTAATGTTGTTTAAATGTACTCAGACCCCCTACTCCTAGCCTGTTTCTGCACCCCAGTTCCCTCCCAGATCCTGCACCCCATTCCTATCCTACCTGCATCCCTGTCTGTGCACTTTACCCATCATTTTTGTCTCTACCCCAGAGCTTAAGGGGGAGTTCCATAAAATCCACTAATTCCAGAACCCCAGAAACGTAAATCTGGTCAATGGGAGGCCCTGAATTTCAGTCCCACCTGTCCCTTCCCGTTGCCTGTGGGGCTGGAGCACCAGAGGAGTGAGGTGTCTCAGTCGAGGACACATCAGTGAGCTTTGGGGGGTTTTGGAGGAGGGTTTTTTTTTGCTTCCCCAAATGACTTTTTTGTGGATCAGTGACCCCCGACCCAAAAAGGGATCCCCACCTCTGCTATAAATAAGGAAAACATTAAAACCTTGAGTGTTGGACATAATATTTTACTTTATTTAAAATGAAGTTTGATAAACTAACATGGTCTCTGAAGGGAGACGTGAGTTCAAATCCCTTCCCTGGCACACCCTTTGTTTTCTATTTGCACAAGTGACCTCATTTCCATGGCTCCTCTGACATTGTAAGACCGCTTGCTTAAGATTAATCTCAGACTAGTGGCAAGAAAAGGAAATTCAAATACTTTTGGACACTGCGCAGTCGGGGCCGGTAAATTCCGGCTCATTCCCCAGGAGGAAGTTGGCAGGCAGCGCAGCCAGTAGAACAGGAAGCAGCCTGTGTGTGGTAGAGGGGTCAGGGTGCGGAGGTGAGACAAAGGTTTGTGTCACCCCTCCCCATGGGCACCATAAAGAAGGATTCCTAAGGGGTGGGGTTTGTCATCCCGTTCAGTCTGCGGTGCTGACGGCCCAGATCCTGACACCTGCTGCGGGGCTGAAATGTTGATCCCTGGTGGCCCCTTCCATGCTGAATTCCCAGCGCCCCCCAGGCTGAAACTCCGAACCCGGTGCAACCCCCTGAGTTTCCAGCACCTCCCCAGACTGTAGCCGTAATCCGCAGTGCCCGCTGAAGTCCCAGCACCCCACACCGCAGACTGAAATCCTCATCTATGACGCCCCCCTGAACCCCCAGCACACACACATGCGGTCCAAGCTGGGAGTGACAAGCCTCCAGAGCCCATGGGCAGAGTTGCGGGGCTCTCTAGCAAGTGCAGCGCAGTCCCCGGTAGAGCCCCCCAGCTCTTTGGCTCCCTACTCCCGGCCAGGTCAGAGGCAGGCGCACAAGCCATGGGAATCACTCTCCGTGCCTAGTAAAATCTCCTGTAGGAAAAGTGCCGCGTGTTTATCAGCAGGTGGCGCTTTTGCTGCAAAGGGACGGACTAGCCCAAGGAAGAACCCCCTGCCCGCACATAGGTCGATGCCCTCCCAAAAGGGCTTTTGGAGCCAGGACATTGGCTCCCATATCACGTGGCAAGTGCCAGTCTCTCAATTCCTGTGTGAGGAAACACAGTCACCGCCGGCTTTATTCCTTCCAGGGGTCCAAAAGTGTCAGGATCGTCCCTGTGCCCGGCGCTGCACAGACACCCAGGCCGGATCAGTCTGACTCGGAGACCCAGAAAAAGTCAAGCCCAACCCTCGAAGGAGCAGGGTGGGGCTCTTATGAACAACGGGATATGCAAATGAGGGAGTCAGCGTCCCGTTTAAATCTGTCCTTCCCTCTGCCCAGGCTGCACCAACAGGGACAACCCACAGCCCCCTGTGTCTGGGAAGTGACCAGCCAATCCTGCGCCGACCCATAATCCGTCCCCAGAGAAGTTTCCCCGCCAGCGCCAGGGAACATGAACTTTGTCATCCTGCTATGTTCCGCTGTAACAGTGTGGAAAGGTATTTTCTTCTTCTGAATAACGGGAGGAGAAAATTAAGTTTCTGTGGAGTAGAGACCAATATTTATAACCAGTCTGTTTCCCCAGGTGCCCGGTCCCAGGTGCTGGTGGAGTCCGGAGGGGATGTGAAGAAGCTCGGAGACTCTCTGCGCCTCTCCTGCAAAGCCTCCGGCTTCACCTTCAGCAGCCCTTGGATGGTCTGGGTCCGGCAGGCTCCCGGCAAGGGGCTGGAGTGGGTCGCTTATATCAGTGGCAAGGGGGATGAAATAGATTACCTTAATGCCGTGAAAGGCCGATTCATCATCTCCAGGGACAATTCCAATAACCTGCTCTACCTGCAAATGACCCGCCTGAAGCCCGAGGACACCGCCCGCTATTACTGTGCGAGAGTCACAGCGACACGAAACCTATTGATACTCCTGCAAAAACCCAGGCTGCAGAACCCGCGGCCGCCACGAGGGGGCAGCAGAGACACGAACTACAGGGCGCTGGGCACAGAGTGGAGAACAAGTTTCTGGGGATGAAAGACAAACTCATTGGGGGGATTGTAACCTTTTCGTTGCCTAGCAACGCCCCCGCTTGCGTCACGAGGTCCCGCTGGACCTGGGGGGCAGACATCGCCGGCTGCCTCATCCAGTCCACTTGAGGCGGGAGCCCTGTTCCCACGGCCCGGCTCGCCTTGCAGATCGGGCCCTTTCACTGGTGTAAATCGTGGTTAGTGGGACTCGTCCCCAAGTGGCTCTTTCGCTCTCCCCCACCCCGTCCCACGGACCCCGGCCCAGCAGCTTTTCGGAGGGGGCTCCATGGCTTAGCTGGTTAAAACACCTGCCGTGGAAACGGGGGATCCTGGGCTCAACTCCCAGTGGTGCCCTGGGCCGTTGCTGTTCTCAGCTCCTGCTCTCTTATGTCCCTCTGGTTTGTTAAGGAAAAGGCTGATTGGGGGAGCATTGGACAGAAAGAAACCACAAACCTGGGGCTGGTGAAGAGGCTGCTGGGATGAGCTGGGTCAGGCAGGAGCCCGGGAAGGGGCTGGAGCGGCTGGTTTACTATTACGGCGAGGGGTACAACAATTACTACGCCGCCTCCGTGCAGGGCCGGTTCGCAGCCTCCAAGAACAGCTCCAACTTCCACCTGCAAATGACCATCCTGAGCGCGGAGGACAGCGCCGCGTGTTACTGCGCCAGGGACACAGCGAGGGGAAGCGAATCTGAGCTCGCACAAAAACCTTCCGCTGCAGGGACTGGGCGGGGTTTCCTGGGGGTAGCGCTCAGACCGCGCACAATAACAGGGACAGTGCCCCCTCCCCCGACGGACCCCACGCCCAACTGGGAGGGGGAGACAGGCTCTGCTGAGCCCAGCTCCCTGGGGAGCGCAGGGAGCGGATGCTCAAGGGATGTTTTTCCAGACGCAGAGGGAACAAACAGCTGCATCCGGCCTCGCAGTTCGGTTGCCCCAGTGACTCTCTGCCCAGTGTGAGGCTCCCTCTTCCCAGGGAAGGCAGCGGGGAAGCGGGGCACTTAGGGCAGCCAGGGGGCTAGCGGAGCTCTGAGTTAGGGCCGGTGAGAGGCCGGGTGGGGTCACTGATCCCCAGCCCACTGAGAATTGTCTGGCTCAAACCCCGCCCTTGTGCAGAGGGGCAGCTCCTGCGCACCTGCTGCCTGCGGCATTTCTGGGTGTAGCACAGGGAGAATGCGCAGGGATGGGTCCCTGCCTCTGTTTGTCAGGGGCTGGGAATGGGTAACTGGGGAGGGATCGCTGGACGATTCCCTGTTCTGTTCACTCCCTCAGGGCACCTGCTAATGCCCCACTCACCCGGGCCATTGGTTTCCCGTGTGAACCCGGGTAATTACCCACCCGTGACTTAGAATCAGTGAGCTAAAGAGGTTAAGAGCCCTAAGTGCCTACATAATTTTTCAGGCTCTGACTCAGTTACTGGGACAGAGTCAGCTGCAGCTGGAGGGGGCCGGAGACATCGCAGCTGTTGAAGAAGCTGGATGTGGCTGGAGCAAGCGACAGGAAATGTGGGTCTGTCCCAGGACTGGACCCACCCCCAGGGCGCTGCCCCCAGCGCTCACCCACAGCTCCAGCGGGGAGGAGCCCTGGCCGCTTGCAGCAAGAGGACCTGCCAGTCACAGGTCCCCGGAATGCGCCTGCGGCTGGAGAGCGCGCCCCGGGCAAAGGGCGCTACTCTGGAAGTGCTGTGGAGTAACGTCAGAGCGGGGGGAGGAGCGGTGCTGGACAGAACAGCCGGGCGGTGGTCGCTGTGCGTTCCAGCCAGATGCAGCCCCGGGAAAGGTCTCGGTGACTCGGGGCTCCCAGGCTCCCTTCGTGCCGCCAGCAGGTCCCACCAGGGAGATTTGGGGGGCTCCATTGCTGGTTGCACAAGTCTGGACACCTTGACTGGGGCGGCCTCGGAAAGCCCCGTCCCAGAGGAGCGCGACGGTTCTTAGTGCGTGGTCTGTGACGGGAAACTGAGGCTGCGATGCTGGAATCTGCCTCGTGCTCTCGATCTGCTCTCCCGGGGACTCGTTCCGGGGAGGGGACAGGACCCACCGGCGGGACACGGAGCGAGCTGGGGCCAGTGAGTGCCTGGGTGTGTGGCCACGTGCAACGCCTCTTGTCTCCTCACCTCCCAACCCGTCTTGCTGGTTTCCCTTCATTCCCTCGCCCACCCACACACACGCGTGCGCTGGTAGCACTTGAGAAAGGAGCCGGGCGTCTGTCTGCGGGGCTCTGAGCAGCTGAAGGGCCGGGTCTAGGCTCTAAGTTGACAGCGAGTGTCTCGCTCACAGACAGCCAGGGGCGTGGCCTATTCGGATGGGCGGAGCGGTGTTAGCAATTATGCAGATGTCTGTGAGAGTGGTGCATTGTAGGAGTGGGAGAGGGCTGCAGCGCCGGTCCCTAATTTGCAAGCGGGGCTCCGAGTGGGCAGTGGAGACAGAGGCAGGGCTGCTTGAGGCAGCGGGAAGCGTTGTCGGCGGGGTTGTTTGGAGGGGAAAGTGGGTTCCACCGTGATGTGAGAGTTGGGGCGCCTGAGGGCGGGCGGGGGTTGGGTAATACACGCTCATATTTATTTGGCAGGCGGAAATACCGTGATCAAGATCTTGGTTTTCATGGAATGCGGCTCAATTGTATTGAGAGTGCACTGAATTCTACGGTTTTCTCGAATAGGGGAATTTCGATTGTGGGTGACTGCGTGCCCGTTGTTCCTTGTTTTTTGTGGGGAGAAATCACGGACGTCTCCCATGAGTGCTGAGTAAAACCGCAGTTTACTGTCTTTGGCCACAGTTTCAGGTATCTGGGGAGAGTTACTGTGAGCAGCATCCTCTGGCTTCATGCGATAGCTTTGAGGAGCAGAGGGCCAGTGTCTGGGTCCCCAACTGGCTCCCTTATTTTGAATCTCTGACCAGCGCCCCCTGACCCTGTTTTTCATTTGTCCCCCGGAATCAGTTTATCCCTACGGCCAGTGGACCCTCCCGCGAGGCTGGGGCAGGGGCTCTTAGAACACTCCCGAGCTCAGGTGAGGTTCCAAATAGGCAAAGCCAGGAAGTGGATGATGGCTGCGCCGGACCCGCCATTTTCTGGAGCCGCTCCTTTCTCCGCTGCCTCCCGCCAGCCCTCTGGAGCCCATAGGCTGGATCCCTCCGGTGACGTCAGTCTCACATTTCCATCGCGCTCCCAGAGGCCTCTGCGGCCAGCTGAGGTTCTGAGCAACACAGAAGAGCCGAACCCCGCAAGCCCGCTGGGTCTGGCTGGGCTGCCGGGGCTCAGGAGGCAGCGGTGCTGGGGCACTTCGTACCCGGCTTCCCGCCACGGTACCGGGCCTCGCCCTAAGCTGGGAGCCCGTAGCCTGCCCCGGGTGATGGCTCCGGGAGCTAGTTTTATTGTCTTTGCGCAGTGGCAATATCGTAGCCAATGAGGTTAATCCGAGGTGCGATTATTGCTAATTGAAAACTTTTCCCAATACCTCGCCGTGACGACTTGAAATACAGTCGGTATCGGCAATTTTTGGTGGCCTCTGCGGAGGCTGGACAGCTTTGTTCAATAAAAGAAAGAATTGGATTCTTTGTATTCGTACTGCTGTTCCTTATTCGTTATATCACCAAGCTTTTTTTTTTGCGTTTTAAGTTCCTTCCGTGATTTCTCATGGTTTAATAGAGGCTTGTACTGAAAGCTCTAAAGCAGCTTTTCATTTTTGATGTTTTGTACAAACTCAGGTTTTCCAGCGTGTTATAAACCGTTTTCTGTGAGAAATGGCTTGATGGACACTTTTCGTTTTATACTGGTTTATGCTCTTATTGCTACATCCCGGTCATTGCTAAAGATAATAAAGACCACCAGACTCAGAATAAATCCCTGGGGAGTCCTACTAGAGACCTCCTTCCAATCTGACATTGTCCCATTAATAGCTACCTTCCCCTAACACTAAACAATTCAGCAGTTGCCATGAGTTCGCTCACAGCGTTATCTGAGGCAGCACCGTCACCTCCTGACCTACACTGACTTTTCCCAAACGTTGTCAAAATCAGTTTTTTAAAAGCTGCAGTTTGTTGCAAATGTGATTGGAAATTATATCTAAAAACACGCCCGCTTTGAAAGCTCGCTCCTTAAAGGTCCCTCATCGCGGGAACCGAACCCTGGATCAGAGACAAAGGCCAGGTCTTCTCCACCAACAGAGGCAAACAGCATTGAGGCTGTCAACAGAAAACTGCGCTTGCCCCGTAACTCCGGACACATGCAAGTGGTTTGTTCGGTAAATTGGTCTCTCACCAAAGCGAATGAAACAAAGCCCCTTCCTCTAGAGCAATGCCTGGACTCAGGGCGGTTCGGTGATTGGCTCTTTCCCCGCAGGCTCTGTGTTGTGTCCAGAACCTCCACTCTCATTAGAACATAAAACCCCTCTGGCCGGAAGGATCGCAAAGACCCTTCACAAGAAACCGCAGGTTGAACCGCCCTGGTCCGGTATCCTTGGGACCTGCTGGGTCAGCTCTGGCCCCCGAGGGAGGGTGCGGGTGGAAGGAGCGGAGCTGGGGGTTCGCCTCCCCCAAGGGGGCTCCACCCACCCCCCACACGCCTGTGCCTGCTGCTCGCCTGGGCAGTTTCAAAGGGTCCCGGCGGATTCGTCACAGCAGCTACTGCGGCAGTGGCCAAGCCCCAGGTACATTACATCGTCTGGGGCGCCTGGAGCCCGCCAATCCACAGCGTGTTTGTGCGCATGCTCAGTGCCTAGCGGCGCTCGTGTCTTTGCGGCCTCAGCCACGTTCTTACCAATGGCAGGTCTGGGGATTCCAATGAACACGACTTGACTCTGGGTCCCGCGCTGGGCCATGCAGGGGAGTGTGACTCCGCCCCCCCCCCCCGCCCGCACACCGCTCCCTGCACAGCTGCGTCCCGCCCTTTATACCAGGCGAGGCAACCCGCGTGCAAATCCCTGCCCGGGCGGTTCCTGTGTAAATACGAACCCCGGCTCCAGGAGCCGCAGTCTCTGCCCGGACACAGACCAGCCTCCCTCATTGCTGGATACGGAGAATGGAGCCTCTGCTGCGTCTCCTTTGACTGCTCGCCGCCCCCCGCTGTGAATGTCTGTGGGGAAGGAGGGAAATGCGGGGACCGACCCCGGACACGGAGCAACGCCGGGCCTGGCACAAAAAGGGGAAGCGGGTTTCTAAACAGCCAAACAGCTCCCGCGCTCGGTCTGTGCGGGGACTGGGGATAGGAAAGACAGGGCGTTGCGAACCCCGCATCGCCGCTGTATCCCCCCTCTCCTAAGAAATTCCTAAGCCTCCGCTTCCTTGTTTTTCTCTCTGAAAAGTCACCGGAGCCGGGGGAGGGTTTGGGGTAGCTCAGGCTTTGGACACGGAGCCCGGGATTACGGGGCAGAACGGAGCAGAAGCCTTTCTCTATTGGAACTGCTGCTTCCAGTCCAATCGCTGTCCCAAGCCGTCCCCAGGGCGGGTTCCCACGCAGAGGACCCGAACTTCCTTAGGTCACGAGCGGAGTGACCCTGCTCAGTTCGCTCTCGGAGGGGGGAGAACTGTGACGTAGTGGGGGTACCTGGCTGGTTTCTATGCTGCTGGCTCTGGGGTAACCCCCACTGGCTGTCCTGGGTACCACAACCCAGCAAAACAGGATGAGTCACTATGCAAACCAGTGGCCAGACACCCCCCATGGAGAGGAACAAAGGAAGGTGGAATGCTGCCCTGGCTGGGGGGCAGGGCTGGAAGAGGGTTAGTTAGTTGCTGGCTGGGAGCATGGAGGAGACAGCCTAGGAAAAGGGTCTGGAGTTTAGGGGCCCAGTCTCCCCCATCTCAAGGGGGCCTGAGGCATCCTAGCCCAGCTCTGTGACCAGATTACATCTGTGCTGTGCTGTATCCTGGAGAGGCAATAAACTTCCTCTATTCCACTGGCTGGTGCAGTCTGTTTGTGCCATTTCAGGGTGCAGGAGACGGGGGACCCCCAACGCGCCGTCACAGACTCACAGTCCCCTGCTGATCCCAGTCTCCATGCTACACGTCATGCCGCTAGGAGCCTGGGGCCAGCTGGGGAGTCCCCAGGGAAATGCCTGGGCTCCAAGGCTGCCCCTTTGAAAGACACACGGGTGGCATTTCAAAGGGGCAGCTGCCCACAGCTGATCCATGGGGGTTCCAAAGTGGCCATACTGCTGTACCCTTTCCCCCTTTGCTGACTCTATCTTATAGCAACTAGTCAAAATACTATCCAGGAAGCAAAGGCTTCTCCGATAGTAGACTTCTCCACTAGTCTTTTACATCCTTATTGTGCTCCCTGGAGCTAGAATAGCCCAATGATTGAGGGGCCATCCCAGGGCCAGGAGTTGGAGCAGAGGCCCAGAATTGGAGGGATTGGGGGTGGAGCCAGCCAAGGGTAGTGGAGTCTGAGGGGGGGGGGGTCACACAGCCCTTTCTCACTGGAGCTCCCCAGGCCTGGTCTGGGGGCAGTTGGCAAAGGAGAGAGCCATGCAGGCCTCCCCTGCTGGTGCTCCCCGGTCCTGACCCAGGAGTGGGGGGAAAGAGGGCTCAAGCACATCTCCCCCATCAGCACTCCCGGGATCAGCCAGGGGAGGGGGTACACAGGTTGACTAGCTGTGGCTAGATGCTGCAACCTAGAGCTGCTGGTGAAGGGGCTGTCCATGGGTGCTGCAGGCCATGGCGGTGATGCCTGGCCAGGTGGTGCTGGGGGTGGGAAGGCACAGCTGTAGGACCGGTGGTCTTTCTCTCACCCTCCAGCACTGGGACCAAGGGCTGGGGGAGGGGTTTGGGGCAGAGAGGCCACTTACCTGGGCTAGTGGCAGGAAAAATGGTGAGCTCTGCCCCCAGCTGGCCTCTCCCTGACACTGCAGGATTTGTCGCCTGCACTCACTGCCCCCAGTGGTGACTGTGAGTGTCGCATCCCCCCTCTCTCTGCTCCCTCCATTTCCATCTTTTGGAAAACAATCACATTCCAGGCACGTCCAGTTTTCCTGGCACAACCAAACCCTGACATTAGACGAAGAGGAAGCTGCCTACCGAAACGGAACCCAGATTCCAATTTTGTTTCGGATCACAATGGAATCAGTCCAGAAATGAGAGACGTTGCCTCTTTAATTTACTCATCTCATTTGACAGAGACGCAAAATCCCAGGCTCTGGAATCGCTCTGCCCACGGCAGCCGCGAGGGGGCAGTAGAGAAACAGGCTCCGGGCTCGGGCACCTGGGTGAATGTAACACAAACCTCCCACCTGTGCTAACCTATCCCTTGCCGGGCAATGTCTCGCCTTGGGTGCAGCGATCCATCGCCTCCTCCCGGAACCTCAATCCGGGTCGAATCCCGTTCTGAGTCACCCTCCCCACCAAGGTCTGGCTCTTTGGCTCCCCCAAGCTGGGGCTTGGCAAAGGGACTCGGGATTGTTTTCCCCCAGCTCAGCTGGTGTCAGGGGGCGGAGCTGAGACCTCCCGGGCCGCCCGCAATAAGGTTCCACAATTTCACGCTGTCACCCTGGAGATAAAAGACCCCGCACCTCGGCCATTGATGACGTCACTCAGCCCAGCGCGGGCACCCAGATCAATGGGGACAGTCACGTGGCTAAGGGCTGTAAAATAGGGCGGGGCCAATCGCTCAGAGACAGGCTAATGCGCAGGGGGACGCAGTGCAGGGGAGGGCTCGGGGGTACGAAGGACACCGAAGGGTTCCCACTGAGACAGGGCCCGATGCGTCTCTGGGGCTCCTGTGAAATCTCCGCCCTAAATTAGGCATCGCCTGAATTGCACATGGCGGGTTTGTATCATTGTGTCAGGTCAGGGGAAGGCGGTGGGGGGATGGGCGATCCCTTCGCTTCTCCCTTGGGGAAAATCATCTTGCGGATCCGCCGCCCAGGCGCTGCGCTCCCATCCCGAGGGCAGGTCCGAGACGCGCTCTATAAGGCCAGGAAACATCCCCCACAGTCACCAAGGCAGGAGCTTGTCTCTTATAAGGGAGGGGGTATGCAAATGAGGGAGTCAGCGTCCTGTTTAAATCTGCCCCTGCCTCTGCCCAGGCTGCACCCGCAGAGACGATCCGAAGCCCCCTGAGTCTGGGCAGGGAGCAGCCAGTCCCCTTGAAGGTCCTTGAACAGCAGAAACATGAAAAAGTTTCTCCTTTTGCTTTTCGCCGTAGCCGCTTTTCGAGGTATTTTATTCCTCTGAATAACGGGAAGAGTTGGGATAATAGCGTGTTATCGCTGCTTTAATTCCTCTATTAACACCTGGTCTATGTTCCCAGGTGCTCGGTCCCAGGAGCTGGTGGAGTCCGGAGGGGATGTGAAGAAGCCTGGAGACTCTCTGCGCCTCTCCTGCAAAGCCTCCGGCTTCACCTTCAGCAGCTACGCTATGAGCTGGGTCCGGCAGGCTCCCGGGAAGGGGCTGGAGTGGGTCGGTGCTATCAGCTACGATGGGAGTAGTACATCCTACCTTGATGCCGTGAAAGGCCGATTCACCATCTCCAGGGACAACTCCAACAACCTGCTGCACCTGCAAATGACCGGCCTGAAGCCCGAGGACACCGCCCGCTATTACTGTGCGAGAAACACAGTGAGGAGAAGCCGGTCTGAGCCCAGACACAAACCTCCCCCTGCAGTGAGCAGCGAAGCCGTTTGGCGCTGGGAGCACCCAAGCTCCATGTATGGAAACGAAACCGAGTTCAGAGAGAGGCTGGGACCAGCAAACCCCTTTCACTGTCGTTCTCAGCCCTCTGCCTTGAGGGGCGGCAGCTCCCGGGACAGGGCTGCAGTGTCTGGGATATCAGGGCGGTTCCACCCGGCTCACAGAGAACAGCTCCTCCTTCCAGAGCCGGGTCACCGTCTCCCTTTCCCCCTCCCAAGAACCAGGTCTCCCTGCAGCTCCGCTCGCTGACAGCTGTGGGCACCGCCCCTATTGCTGCGCCCGGAGACACACAGCGACACAGAGCGCAGCGGGGACCCTGCCAAAAAGGGGAAAATTCTCATGGGATTCTCCGGCCTCTCTCAGCTAGGGAGAGCGAAGCAGACGCCGCATTTTTACTAGCGGGGAGTGAAGGGGCAGCGCGCGGTTTCGGGTTCCAGCTGCTTCTCTCTGTCCCCAACAGGCTCCTGGGGTCGGTGCTAGACGCTCTTGGAACCTTGACACGGGACCTTCTGTGACTGGTGTGACGGCGCGTTGGGGGTTCCCCGTCTCCTGCACCCCGAAATGGCACAAATAGACTGCACCAGCCAGTGGAATTGAGGGTGGTTTATTGCTCCTCCAGCACAGCGCAGCACAGATGTAATCTGGTTACAGGAACTGGGCTAGGATGCCTCAGGCCCCCTTGAGATGGGGAAGACTGGGCCCCTAAACTCCAGACCCTTCTCCTAGGCTCTCCTCCATGCTCTCCCACAGTAACTAACTAAATTCCCTTCCAGCCCTGCCCCCCAGCCAGGGCAGCATCCACCTTCCTTTGTTCCTCTCCATGGGGGGTGTCTGGCCACTGGTTCAACAAGTTTGGCCTTACCTCTGCCTAGTGAGGCTTTCCCTGCTGGGTCTTGCTCCAGACAGCAGGGGTCACCACAGCCCAGCAAGTACCCCCACTACGTCACAGTTCTCCCCCCTCCGAGAGCGAACTGAGCAGGGTCACTCTGCTCGTGACCTAGGGAAGTTCGGGTCCTCTGCGTGGGAACCCGCCCCGGGGACATGGGTGCTCCCCTTGACTCAGGCCGGCCGTGGCAAGGCCCCACATGAGCTGGCTTCCCTCTGTCCACTCGCCGCCCCGCTCCAGGGCGACTGGCGCAGGCCTGTCCTCGGGGGTCACACCCACCCTTCCGCTGGCCTTGATCTCTGGCCAGGGTCTCTCGGGCCGGGGCCATGAGCCCAGTGAGCCTTCTCTGGACAGCCAGGGCGGCTTCCACCCCCGAAGCTCCATCCAGGGAGGTCTTCCCCTCCCATAGCTCTCTCAGCAAGCCCAGAGGGTCTATCTGGGGTAGAGACCCCCAAGCCGCTTTCCTCCTGTCTTGGGCCTTCCCGCCCCTCTGGCAGGAGTCACAGGACCGGCAGTACTGCTGCACGGCTGTAAAGATTCCCGGCCAATAGAAGTGCTGGAGCAGCTTCAGCCGGGTGCTCCGGATCCCCCGGTGGCCCCCAACGGGGACATCGTGGGCCAAATACAGCAGCTTGAGGCGATACTTTCGGGGGACGACCAGCTGCCGCTGGACCCCCCATGCCCTCGCCTTCCTGGGGGGGAGCCACTCACGGAACAGGAGCCCACGCTCCCGCAGGAATCTCTCCTGGCCACCTCTCCCCCGGGGCTGAGCTGCATGGAGGCCAGCCTGGTCCCTCAGCCTCTGCAAGGAGGGGTCTGCCTGCACCTCAGCCTGGAATTCAGCTGCTGAGGCAGGGATCGGGACCTGTCCCCCACCTCTGCCTAGGTCCGGAGTCCCAGCCTGGCTGGACCCCGTGTCCACTGGGATGGGACCCTGAGGACGCTGCCAGGAGTCCTTCCCTGGACCCACGTTGTCGGCCCCCCGCTGGCTCTGGCTCCGGGTAGGGACTAGAGCCCGCTGGGATCCATGGGGCCACTCCTCTAGGTCATTCCCCATCAGCACCTCGGTGGGCAAGTGCGGGTGCACCCCCACTTCCTTGAGGCCCTCCTTGGCCCCCCATTTCAGATGCACCCTGGCTACAGGCACCTTAAACGGGGACCCGTCTATGCCCTTCAGGGTCAGCTGCGCGTGGGGTAGTATCCGCTCCTGGGCCACTATGTCGGATCGGGCCAGAGTCACCTCCGCCCCCGTGTCCCAGAAGCCCGTCACCTTCCTACCATCCACCTCCAGGGGTATGAGGCACTCGCTCCGCAGGGGCCGTCCTGCCCCCACCCGGTACACGGAGAAATCCGCCTCCTGAGAATCAGACCTCCCAGGGGAGGTGCACTGAGCATCCTTCCCCTCTCTCTGAGCTGAGGTTTGCCTGCCAGCCCCTGCCTCTGGGGCAGCCTGCCCTTCCTCCCGCCCCAGCCAGTTAACCCTGGAAAGTCCCCGGTCCCGGGACCTGGTGCACTGAGCCCTCTTGTGGCCTTTTTGCCCACAGCGCTGGCAAGTTAGGCTTTGGGCTGTCTCTGTCCAGGCCCTGGCTGGTTCTCTGGGGCGCAGACGACCTGTTCCTTGGTCTCGCCCCGTAGTTGACTCCCTCCGTCGCTCAGCCGAGATCCGGTCTCTGCGCGGTTCCCTTTCTCTCCGGGACTCCCGTTCACACCCGGACCGGCTCTCCGTGAACTCATCCGCCAGTCTCCCGGCCTCCTGGGGGTTCTCTGGTCTCCGGTCCTTGAGCCACAGCCTCAGTTTGGGTGGGCACGCTTCATAGAACTGCTCCATCATGACCAGCTTGAGCAGCTCCTCTGCGGTCTGGGCTCCGACTCCAGACACCCACTTGCGGCAGTATTGCGCCAGGCGGGAGGCCAGATCCACATAGGTCTCCCGTGGCCCTTTCTGTACCCCCCGGAACTTCTTCCTGTACATCTCGGGGGTCAGCCCGAACTTGTGCAGCAGGGCCTCCTTGACTCGGTTGTAATCCCCTGGCTGTAGGTCCTCCAGCTGACTGAGCACTCCGGCCGCCTCCTGGCTCAGTGCGGGGATGAGCTCCTGCAGCCAGTCAGCTGGGGGGACCCGTTGCAGTCCACAGGCCCTCTCAAAGGCACTGAGGAACCCGTCTATGTCACCCATGTCCTTCAGTTGGGCCACCACGAGCCTCTCCAAGCATCTGGCAGTCCTGGGACCCTGGGGCCCATCCGCAGTTGGCGCAGCCGGTGCCCCGCCGGTTCTCCGCTCTGCCATGGCCAGCTCATGCTGCCGCTGCCTCTCTCGATCTTGGCGATCCCTTTCTCGGTCCTGGCGGTCCCTCTCTCGGTCCTCTACTTCCAATTCCTTGATCCGCAGCTGGATCTCCAGCCGCCGCAGCTCTGCTTGGCTGGCCCCTGCCCTAGATGGGCTGCAGCTTGCAGGCCTCCTGGGGGAAGCTGTCTCATCTCTCCTGTGGGTTCCAGCGCTCCTCCCCCTCTCTGAGCCTGACACACTCTTAGGGGGGGTCTGGCTGCTTCCCCTGGGGACAAGATCCTGGCCCTGTGGCTGGTCGTTCTCTTCTAGCTGAGCAATCAGCTGGGCCTTGGTTGCTTTCTGCACAGGCAAGCCCCTCTCTCTGCACAGCCCCACCAGCTCTGCCTTCAAGAGTCGGGCGTAGGCCATCTGCCCGCTGGGCCCCTCGGTGCAGACTCACCAGTCTAGTGCTGCAGCGCCCCACGATTCCCAGGAACCGCTTCGCTCTGTCTCCAGCACGCCTGGCTCCAGGGCTCTTGCTTCTACTGCGCCTTGTCGCTCGCCGCTGGAAGCTTCATCCACGGGGTGCAGTGCATCCCACCCCTGACACCAGTGTGACGGCGCGTTGGGGGTTCCCCGTCTCCTGCACCCCGAAATGGCACAAACAGACTGCACCAGCCAGTGGAATTGAGGGTGGTTTATTGCTCCTCCAGCACAGCGCAGCACAGATGTAATCTGGTTACAGGAACTGGGCTAGGATGCCTCAGGCCCCCTTGAGATGGGGGAGACTGGGCCCCTAAACTCCAGCCCCTTCCCCTAGGCTCTCCTCCATGCTCTTCCACAGTCTAACTAAATTCCCCTCCAGCCCTGCCCCCGCAGTCAGGGCAGCATTCCACCTTCCTTTGTTCCTCTCCATGGGGGGTGTCTGGCCACTGGTTCAACCAGTTTGGCCTTATCTCTGCCTAGCGAGGTTTTCCCTGCTGGGTCTTGCTCCAGACAGCAGGGGTCACCACAGCCCAGCAATTACCCCCACTACGTCACAGGCTGTCACCGAACTGTCAAGAGCAACATGGGAAACAGACTGTAAATACTCGGGGATAGGAACCCACGCAGGCGGAGCGCAATGGATTAATACTCCATCGGCTTAACCACTGGGCCCCCGCAGCTGAGGAACACGCTGTTTCTGGAAAGTACCCAAAGTCAGTGCCGCTGGGTACCCGTGTGGCCCTCACTGGTCAGG
Organism: Pelodiscus sinensis; assembly: GCF_049634645.1. Taxonomy (NCBI): domain Eukaryota; kingdom Metazoa; phylum Chordata; order Testudines; family Trionychidae; genus Pelodiscus; species Pelodiscus sinensis. Next base: position 6,329,405 of record NC_134740.1, on the reverse strand, counting down.
GACACATGATGGAGGGTTTGTCTTTTACAAATCTTCCCTGCGCGATTGTACACAACTATTCCTGCGCCCGGACACGCCCAGTGACAGGGCCCGGCCCAGAGACAGGCAGCGGTTTCCGCACACTCTGAGGGCCACTTGAAAGTTCTTTTTCCCACTCAGGCTGGGCACAGGATGGAATTCACAGGGGCGGGAAGCAAATGCAGGTTCATTCATGGGGAGAGGTCCTAAGTGGCTGGCAGCCAAGCTCTCAGATGAGGATCTGTAACCTGCCTCCCTCCTTACAGTCCCAGGGAAGGTCACAATAACGAGGAAGGACGCACAGAAGTGGAGGGTTATTCCCGAAATGAGCTGGGTTTGAACCACCAAATGAATCTTGCAGGAAGGGAAACGATTCTTGTTTTTGAACCAGAGACTTTTTGCGGGCTTAGGCAAATGGAATAACCACTACACCACAGTGAACAGATAACAGCAGACTTGGGGCCCTTTTCGAAAGCTTTCTCAGCAGCCAGTTGCCCCCGAAGGGCGCCAAGAACTATTTTAACTCCAGAAAAGTATCACAACTGCTGCATTGGTTGTAACTGACCCAGGGGCACCGCCCATTTCTCCGCTGGGAATGAAACTTCTCTGTTCCATTTTCTGTGCCCTGAGCCCGGTTCCTCCTTTCTCAGGTCCAACAGCGCGCGCAGGCCGAGGAGGGGTAATATTTTTGCACCAGCTTCTGTGGGGGAGAGACACAACCGGCAGGGGGTGGGCTACGAGCCATTCAGAACCCCCCAGCAGTTCGAGTTCAGCCTTGCGGGGGAGACTCCCCCCTCTGGGCACCTCCCGGGCATTGGCTGTGTCCCTGGCAGACCCCGGCACATTGCAGAGCCGCCCGTGAGCCAAGGGAAAGACACCCCTCGCTTCCACGGGAGGGGGGTTATTTGCCTACGATCCAGCAGAGCGCGCCCCATGCACAGCGGTTTATCTGCGCTAAGTCAATGACACCCGTATGCAAATTCCTGGTTCCGCGGAGTCTCTTGGGCCCCAGTGCACGGCCCCTCCCAGCCCCCGCCTGAGGCAGTGTTTCTCTAGGGTGAAGGGGAGACAGATCCGCTGGGGTACATCACAGTGTACCGAGCGTTCACCTCCCTCGCCCCTTATATCCGGCCTGGGGAGCCCGCATGCAAATCCCTGCCTCAGCAGTTCCTGGTTAAATACCAGCCCCTGGTGCTAGGAACCGCCTGTCTCTGCCCAGACACAGACCTGCCCGGCCCTGCCCGCTGTTTCTGCAGCTTTTCCTATTCCTGCTCTCCGCCCTCCCCTGTGAGTGTCCGTGGGCTCTTGGGAATCAGGGACAGAGCCCTGGGTTCATTAATTAATTTCTGGCCGTTTTCTTGTCCCCAGGTGTCCTCGCTCAGGCGCGGCTGGTCCAGTCTGGCCCAGGGCAAGTGAAGCCCGGAGAGACCCTCACCCTGACATGCGCTGTCTCTGGTTATTCCATCGCTAGCGCTAAAGAGTGGGTCTGGGTGCGGCAGCCCCCCGGGAAAAGGCTGGAGTGGATGGGGTGGGTGTACCTATATGGGAGCGGGGGCACAGCCTATGCCCAGTCTTTCCAGGGCCGGATCTCCATCTCTGCAGATACTTCCAGGAATGCGTTCTCGCTGCAGCTCCGCTCGCTGACAGCTGCAGACACCGCCACCTATTACTGCGCCCGGCAAGAACCATACACAGTGACACAGAGCAACCAAGGGACTCACACAAAGAGGAGAAGGTGGTGATAAAAAGCCAAGCTAGGCCAGAATGAGAAGGGGAATTGGAACCCCCAGCTCCTGGGAAAGAGGGGCTCTCTCTCTCTTCTTTGTCTGAGATCAGAGCAGTTTCCCTCAGGGATCGAGGGAGGTGGGAGACGCGTCTCTCTCCACACATGGGTGTGTCTGCAGGCCCTTGATGGAAGGGTCGGCTGCCGGGGACTGCAGATTGTTTTTCTCTTCTCCTTTCCAAGCTCCTTAGGGGGAAAAGAGCTTGGGATGCCCCTGTCGTGGGTTCAAGTGTCCACCCCGTTTGTGTTTGCTATTGGGGGATTCAAAAGCACTTGACGGTGGCAGCAACTCCCCCAAAATCTGGCTCTTAGGATTTGGGGGGAAATTTTTGTACTAGAGCCTCTACAAGAAAGATTTCGGGGTGCTCTTGTGGCCCCCCAACTTCTGCATTTCTCATACCAGAGTGGGGGAAAGTCTTGACAAGGGCACAGTGGGGCATTGCTATTAAACCAGCCTGTTGAGGCCAGGAATGTCCAAGGGGTCAGCGTGTGCGTGAGCATGAACCAGGCCCCTCAGACATACTCTGGCAGTGGGTTAGTGTCTGGGTGTGTCTAAGGGGGGAAGAGCCCCGCCCTGAGGATCATGGCTCCTGCAGGAGAGCCCCACTGGGACAGGAATTGGCAGGAGGGAGGATTCAACCAAACCCACAATGTCGGCCTGGTGAGACCTGCCCTGGCCTTGTGCAAAGCCCGGCTCTGTGACCCGGCGAACCCCCGGACTGTCTCACCTCTGGGGTGTGTCGCACGCAGGCTGGGGAGGCAGCTGGGAGAGGCAGGGACGCTTTGCACAATCATGCAGATTAGGTACGGTACAGCGAGACCCTGCCAAGAGCAGGGGCAGCCAGGGACTGGGACGTTCTGTCTCTGATCAGCAAAACAAGACCACACGCAGCCAGGAAACTGACGCCCAGGCACCAACTTTACCTAGACCCTGAGTAGCAGGATGGGCCGACCAGGCACCTCACCCCACACGTCACCCATTGGTAAGCGACCAAGTCTGACTCTGACGTACGATGGGCTCAGTGAGAAAAATTGATGGGGGGAAGGGAGCAGGATGGACCCACAGCTCCTGCCGTTGTAACTAGAAGTGACGGGAATGATGGGATGTCTGAGGGGAGGTGGGGGATGGGTACTAACCTCTCCCCTGTGTGTGTGGAGGGGGGGGCTGGGGAGCACAGGGAGCTCTGGGATATCTGAGGGGAGGTGGGGAATGGGTACTAACCTCTCCCCTGTGTAAGAAGGGCTGGGGGGGCACAGGGAACACTGGGGTGTCTGAGGGGAGGTGGAGGATGGATTCCAACCTCTCCCCTGTGTAAGGTGGGGCTGGGTGGGGCACAGGGAGCACTGGGTGGGGAATTCTGGATTGCCTGAAGGGTGCAGGGCAGCTCCGACAGCCCTCTTGTGACCAAAACCACAACGACTGCCTGGTCAGGCCCTGTCCTGGCCTTGTCCAAACCCTGGCTCTCTGACAGGGCAAACCCCAGTTCTGTCTCAAGTGCGCGTCATGCACAAGCCAGGCGGACGGAGCTTGGAGAGGCAGGGACACTTTGCACAGGTGCAAGCAGGAGCTAAACTCCTGCCTGCTATGAGCCAGCCTAAGGAGAGAGCTGCCCGGGGGGTGGGAGTGCTCACTCCAGTTGGGTAGCTCTGCAGAATAATTAACTGTTAACTGTTGATATGTAAATACAGCTCAGGCCAGGAGGGGGAAGCAATCCGGGGTGTGTTTCTGGAAATCCAATTCAGCCGGGGCTGGTGGAGGATCCGTGGGGAATGGAATGTGCTGTATCGTAGCTCAATTGGGCTGTTGTGGGGTCACAAATCAAGCGACCCCGAATGTGGGAACTGTGACACCAGTGCTTGCAGGAGAGACAGCATCATTGGAAGAGGTCTCAGATGAACAAGCCCCCCACCCCTTCCAGAGATGAGTGTATGGAGCTGGGGGGAAAGTGTTTGAGTCAGCCTGCTCCTGCCAGCCAGGTGTGAGCTGCAAGACTGGTCCAACCTGCCTCTTTCCTCCTTGTTTTAAGGACAGATTTAAAGCACACTCCAGCAGGAGTCTTTTTGCTAGTCCAGTGGGAACTGAAATCTTGCAGGTCTAGGTGGTGGCTAAAGAGTTGAAATCTCTGAGGGTAGGTCTACACTACAAAGTTCATTCGAACTAACAGCCATTAGTTCAAATGAACTTTCATAGGGGCTACACATGCAAACCGCTAGTTCGAATTTAATTTAATTCGAACTAGGGGAGCGCTTTATTCAAACTAGGTAAACCTCATTCTACGAGGACTAACGCCTAGTTCGAATTAAGTAGTTCGAATTAAGGGGTGTGTAGCCACTTAATTCGAACTAGTTGGAGGCTAGCCCTCCCCAGCTTGCCCTGGTGGCCACTCTGGGCCAAACCAGGAGAACTTCTTCTGCCCCCCTCCCGGCCCCAGAGCCCTTAAAGGGGCACAGTCTGGCTACGGTGCTTGTGCCGTTTGCAAGCCTGCCAGCACCCGCCCAGCAGACCCTGCACCTGGCACAGAATGAGACAGCTACTCGCTGCTACCCAGACCTCCGCCTCTTCCCAGGACCAGGCTGGCGGCTCCCAGGAGCCTGCCTGCAGCCACAAAAAGCAGGCACCCGCCTGGTATAGTGCTGAGATCGTGGACCTCATCGAGGTTTGGGAGGAGGCCTCCAACATCCACAATCTCCGCACTAGGCAAAGGAATGCTGCCGTCTACAGCCACATGGCTGACAGCCTGGCCACCAGAGGCCACATGCGGACCCGGGAGCAGGTCCACTGCAAAATAAAGGACCTGCGGCAGGCCTACTCCTACTCCAGGGCCTTCCGCCCAGGGGTCGACCCATAGGCATGCCCTCACTTCGAGGCCCTGGACCACACCTTGGGGGCTCACACAGTTCATGCTCCCTGGATGGTGATTGACCCCGGGGCAGAGGGACCCGTCCTTAACACGGAGGAGGAGGAAGCTGGGAGCCAGGAGCCTTCAGGGAGCCTGCCCAGGACCCAGGACCCCCGAGGCACCCCACAGAGCACATCAGCTGTGTCATCCGAGGCCGGGGAGGGCTTCACATGTGAGTGCCATCATGCTCCCCTTATGTGTATAGGAGGTGTGGGGGGAGAGAGAGCACAGGGACCGTGCGCCTGGGCCTTGCCCACCATGGACCAGCATCTGGGTGTCATGCAGGGGCCCTGGCCCATTCCCCACATGCCGACTTCACCTTGCAGAGGGGGGCTGGTTTTCACCCACCCTGTCCCCAGGGAGAACTGACCACTGCTCTTGTTTCACCACAGCCACAGCACCTGGGACTGCAATGCGCACCACCCTGCCTGCAACAGCCACCCGCACCTGGGCCAGCAGGTGCTCCAGGAACCAGGAGGAGTACCAGCGGCAGCACCTGTGGCTACTGGAGCACCATCTCCGTACCCAGGACCTCTGGGTCCAGGAGGACTTGAGGCTGTAGCAGCAGAGCTTGGAGGCGCTAGAGAGGCGGGGCTGTGCCCTCAGAGGTCATCTCTAGACCCTGATGGACAGGTTCCTGCCTCCTCCTGCTCTGGCCCCTGTGGCCGCCCCAGCTCTTGCTCCTCCTCCCACCCCTGCTCTCCCTCCCACTTCCTCCACAACCCCCGTCCCTCCTGCTCCACACTCCACACCTACTCCCCTCCAACGACCCCACACCCACAGTGTTGTGAGATGGGAGAGTCAGCAAGACCCCCAACCCTGAGCTTTCCCTTTCCTTCCTCCCCTTCCTCCCCCTTCCAGCTCCCTCCTCCCAGGTTTCCCCCTCCTCTCTTCCACCCTCACTCCTCCCTCCCTCCACCCCAGTTATATAAACTAAAAAGAGATTTTTGTTGGCAAAACAGGTGTCTTTATTTAACATTAAGAAGAGAGGTTGGGGGAGAAAGGGGAAGGAGGGGAGGGTGCAACAAGTCCCCAGTGGGGCATGCAGGGAGAGTTCAGTCTTCCTCCTCCACCGGGAAGCTCTCCCACAGGCATTCCCGGATCTCAACGGCCCCCCGCTGGGCCACCCAGACGGCGGAGGTGCAGGGCTGCACGTACTGGCCAGCCATGCGGTCAGCCTCAGCCATGAAGGCTGGCAGTAAAGCCTCCCCCTTCTGTTTGCATAAATTGTGCAGCACACAACATGCTCCAACCACGGGAGGGATGTTGTGCTTGGCGCGGTTGAGGCAGGTGAGGAGTCATCTAAATAGGACTTTCAGTCGGCCGAAGGCCCCCTCTACCACAATGCGAACCCTGGTGAGCATGGCATTGAAGGCCTGCTGGGAGGGGTTGAGGTGCCCCGTGTACAGCTTCATCATCCTGGTGTCTGGGAGTGTTAGTTCCCTGGCACTGCCCCATGCCCCACTCCTGGAAGCGACCCCTGCTACGATTCTGGCTGCTGCGGGTGGCGTGAATTACGGCCGGGAGAGACCAAACCCTCCCGTGCGGGGCACTTTTGCCTCCTCCCCCCCATTTTCCCTGGGGTGGCCCATTCCCTCCTTGCAGCCCTCCTCCCCCCCAGACCAGTGGCCGGTGAGTGCCATACCTGCATGAGCACTGCTCCGATGGTGGATTTCCCCACACCGAACTGGTCCCCGACGGATCGGTAGCTGTCCGGCGTGGAAAGCTTCCACAGGGCGATGGCCACACGTTTCTGGAGGGGGTTGGTGGGCCTCATGCGAATGTCCCATCACTGCAGAACAGGGCTGAGCCACTCGCAGAGCTCCAGGAAGGAACTTCATCCTGAAGTTCTGGGTCCACTAATAGTCTCCGCAGCGCTCCAGGACGATGCGATCCCACCAGTCACTGCTGGTGTCCAGACGCCAGATGCGGCGGGGCACGCTGGTGTCTGGGCGCTGCTGTGGCTCCTCCATGACCCCCAGGGAGGCCAGGGGGAGAGGTGGGGCACTGACATGCACCAGATGGTGCTAGGCAGCCTCCAGCCATTGCTGGCAGGCTTGCAGCAACAAGTCAAAAAACTGCACCAGCATGCCCAGGGCGAGCTCTGGCTCCATGATGCCAACTGTGGCGATGTTCCCAATGGGAACCACCGACACAGGCAAGCAGAGAGAAAAATGCTTTGCTGTCCCTCAGCGAGGTAGGCAAACAAGCGGAACCAGCTGTCCAGGGAGGTCCCTTTAAGAACGAGCCTCAGATAGCCTCTGACAGCAGCCACACAAAGCAACTACTGACCTGATGCCCTGCCGGAACCAGTGTCAGCTGTCCTTAAATGCAACCCAGAGTCCAATAAGTGTGGATGCGCTATTTCAAATTAGGAAAATGCTAATTTGAATTAGTTTTTGGGTCTAGATGCGTTATTTTGAATTAGCTTAACTAATTCAAAATAAGTTCATTCGAATTAGCACTGTAGTGTAGACATACCCTAAGAGCTGAAGTCACTGGCTTGTCCTGGAGCCAGAACTCTTACAGCCAGCCGAGCAGCTGGCAGAAGGGACTGGCAGGTGGCCAGTACGAACAAGAGCAGGCAGCCAGCAGGGCGGCTGGTGGGAGTGAGCAGTGGGCAGCCGGTAGGAGTAGGGGCAGGTGTTCAGTGGAGTGGCTGGTGGGAGAGACCGGGGGGCAGCCAGTGAGAGCGGCAGCAGGTGTTCAGTGGGGCGGCTGGTGGAAGCAACCAGTGAGTGCCCAGTAGGAGCAGCGGCAGGCAGCCCGCAGGGCGGCTGGTAGGAGTTACCGGTGCGCAGCTGGTAGGAGCAGCAGCAGGGAGAACAAGTGGACCACAGGAGCAGCACAAAGGTGGCATGGCCTCAGGCTCCAGGAGTGGAGTCATCACGATGATGTGTCAGGGTCTGTGCTTAGAGCTGTAAGTGGGGCGTTTGAAGTGGGGTACGGAGAAAGTTCAGGTAAGTGAATGGATCCCTTCTCTTGGTGGACTAGTGAGACTGAGAGGCAAAAGACATTGCTCAATCCATTTGAGCTGGGACGGTTCCTTGTGGGGGAGGGCTATGGACTCTGTTGTGGGATTTTCCCAAGTTAATGCCATGTGACTTATCTCTCTTTCATTAAAAGTTTCTTTTCTACGCTCAGACTCTGTGCCTGCGAGTGGAGAAGCATTGCGTCTCAGAGGCGCCCATGGGCATCCGAAGTTCCCAGGCTACTGGGTGGGGGCTCGAGCCAGTTCTGTGTGATATGGACCTCTAGATATTGAATCCGGCCCTGGTTGTTGCCGGCCCTACCTGCCAGAAGGGTCACACAAGCATGCAAATTGGGCATCGTACAAGAAGACGGAATAGGCTGGGACCGGACTGTTCTATCTCTGATCAGTAAAACAATGCCACTCGCAGCCAGGAAACTGCCACCCAGGCACAGAGTTGGCAACACTCTGAGTAGCAGGATGTCCCCCAAGGATGGGCTGTCCAGATACCTCAGCCAACACATGACGAATTCCTAAGTGACGAGGACTGGCTTTGCTATACAATGTGCTTAGTGAGAAGACTCGACGGGAGGGAGGGATCAGGATGGACCCACAGTTCCTGCCCTTTTAACTAGAAGTGACGGGCCCTTCACACCGGCGACCCCAGGGACTGGCATCCCGACTGGTGGGAATCCAAAGGACCACAACCTCCCGCTGGGTACTGTGGGCAGCAGACGGGTGGAGTGTAAGTGAACGAGGCTTAATCGTTGTATTCTAGTAGAGCTTCTAGGAATTGCTTTGCCATTGCTTTGCGCTGGGTTAATTGCTTTCCCATTGACGGTATTTAAGGCTTAACTTGTCTAGGAATTGTTTTTAGGGCTTCTTAAACTTAAACAACTGTGTTAATTGCTTCTTGCTGGCAAGAAATATAAAAGTAGTTCAGTCTCTCTGGAGCGTCCTGGTTCCCCTTGGATCTAAAATAAATTGAACCATGCAGCAAGGGAAGATGTTCAGACAAATTATAACCTCTCCCCTGTGTAAGGAGGGCTGGGTGGGGCACAAGGAATGCTGGGGTGTCTGAGGGGAGGTGGGGGATGGGTTATAACCTCTCCCCTGTGTGAGGTGGGGCTGGGTGGGGTACAAGGAACACTGGGGTGTCTGAGGGGAGGCTGGAGATGTGGAGGTGAAGGGGGGCCATGGGGAACAGAGGATCTCAGGGGGTCGCTCGTGAAATTTCTGGGGAGCCAGGGCCGAGGTGGAGGTCTCTAAGTGAGGTTTTGGGCCTTAGAGGGACGGACCTCCAGGCTTTGGCAGGAAGTGGCCACATCTCTGGGCACTTTGCCCCAGTTTGACTCACTCTGGGAGCTCCAGACAGATTCTCCCCCCACTTCCCGGGCTCCTGTGGCAGAGATGCCCCACTGGGGGCCAATGAGTCTTGTGAGCGGGGCGCACCACAGAAGGTGCCTAGGGTGAAATGCCCCTGGCTCTTCCCACACAGCACGTGGCAGGCCCTGGCCCTGACCACAGGATGAGCCATGATCCCCTTCCCTCTGGGACCCCAGAACCCTGCCCCCCCCCCCACACACAGACTCACCCCTCATGCTGCATGCACAGGGAAGGGTTTTATTGCCAGGAGCAGCGAGAAAATTCAACAAAGCGGCAGCTTCCCCCAGGATCAGCCCCTCAGCCCGTGGGAGACGGAGGGGAAGAGGCTGTGTGGGGTAATGGGCACAGCAGGGGGTGGGGTGGGGAAGGGTAGCCAGCCAGAGTGCAAGGGAATTTTGCTCTGCCCTGGGACACTGACATGAGGCCCCCAAGGCACATTCCTGGGAGATTTCAGAGTCGCTCAGTGGGCGCTGAGGGTCTCTGTGCCAGTGGGGGAATGGGTTCCAGGCAAGTCACTGGTGAGAGGGGCTGGGAACCGGGCCCTAGCATGGGAACCCCCCACAGAGCCGGGCACCCAGCCCCTGGGATATGTGGGCACAACATGCTCCGCGGGGGACTCATGCCAGTGGGACAGGGACAGGGCAGAACCCACGGGCAGGGCAGAGGCTGCCCGGGAGCAAAGCGGGGTGCAGGGGATCCTCTCCCAGCCCTCTGCCCATGTCTGGCTCTACACAGTTCCCAGGATGTCCACAGGCTCCCCGCCACGGCAGGCCACGCGGATCCTGCTTTTCAGGGACAGAGGCCAGGATCCTCCGAGACCACCACCTAAGGCCATGCGGCAGGTGGTGGTGGGGATGCGGTTCCTGCTGACACACGTCCTGGCTGGGGGCTGGGACCCGTCCCCACAGCGGCAGAGGCTGGCGAGCTGGCTGGGATCGGTGTGTACGAAGATGAAGGGGCGTCTCGCAGTGCCAGGCAGGGAGCGCCACTGCCGCATGAGGTAGTCGCAGTACTGCTGGCCGGGTGGGGGTCTGCTCCTGGGGAAATCCACGTGCCTGGCCACGAATTCCTGGGCACTGCGGGATGCAAATAACCAGGCCAGGCCGGCCGGCAGCAGGGCCAGGAGCAGCAGGAGCGTGGGGCGGAGTTCCCCCGGGGCCATGTCGTGTGCCTGGACCCACCTGCCATGGGGAGAGGGGGAGATGGATGGAGACAGTGTGGGGCCGGATCTGCCTGCTCTCTATCCCTCCACCCCAAAGCTGCCCCAAATACTCCAGAGCAGGTGGGGTATCTCCGGCCCAGGATCCAGCCCTCAAAACTTAGAGCTGCCCCAACATCGGGGAACCCAAACTAGCGCTCCAGACCCCGCAACTCCCACACCATCCCCTATGGACTCCCAGGCTGTGCTGAGAGCGTCTTTCTCCTCTACGCCCAAATGGCACCCAAACCCGCTGGAGATCTGGCTGCTGTGGGGTCAGAGTCTGAACAAACCCCTCCTTTCCAGAGAGCATGTAGAAGCTCTTCTGCCTGGCTCTGTCTGCTCTAACCACTAGGACACACTACCTCTTCCCCAGCAGACAGGATCTCCCTCCACTCACCAAGTCCTTGTGTCTGTGCTGGCGCCGTATCCGACCTGCACCTCCTCCTGATCCAGCTGCCCGGCCCGGAGTGAGATATATAGAGCCCGGCCGGGTGTGGGGGAAGAGGAGTGGGAGGGGAAACTGAGGAATCTCTCGGATCAGCAGGGCGGCCTGGGCTCTGCCCATTTGGAGAGCAGCCAGACTGGCCGGGCAGAGGTGGGAACAGGCAGCGCAGGCCCTGACACACAGGTGGGCTGCACCGAAACGTCAGCGATGCGGCTCCTTGAGGGGGCTGAGCCTGGGGGCCTCCCTGCCAGCTCTGAGCAGGTGACATGGACGGTACCTGGTGCCAGCTGGCCAGGGGCCGCAGGCCCGCCCTGGGCTAGAGACATGAGCTACAGCTGCCCTGCAGGGGCTGCACAGACGGAGGGGGCCTTGGCCAGTGGCAGGGCCGCTCCAAGAGCCCCATTCCCCACCCAGCGGGGCCCTACTCCAGCCCCACCTCCTGCCACAGAGAGACTCCGACCCATCGCTGGGGCACAGAGGGGAGGGGAAACTCAGCGGCAGGGCCGGGGGGGGTGGACGCCCATCGGCCCCCTGCCAGCGTCATAGGCAGGGCCCTCGGCTGCTGGCCAGGGTAGCTCCCACAGCCTGTGGGGAGAGCACCAGGCCAGGGGAGTGGACCCAGCCCAGCCCTGACTCACGGCCGCTCCCCGTCCTCTTGGCCTGCTGGGCTCCTCCACCCACCGCCTTGCCAGCCCAGCGAGGGGCCTGATGGGAGAAGGGGGGGAGACAGGCGGCTGGCACTACTGGCCTGCTCCCCCTCCTGCGCCCTTCACGGACAATCCCTGCACCCCAGGACCCCTTCCTGGAGCTCTGTGAGTGGCTCGCCCCTGCCCCAAGGCGATGGGAGACGTACATGAGATCCCCCTCCCCCGCAGAAGTGAGTTTCCACTGAGGTGACCAATCTGTTGTCTCGCCTCCGTTTGCACTGGAGTAAACCCAGTGCCCAACGGGAACCAGCGTCTGGTCCCTGCCAAAACGCCGCCCTTCTCCAGGGAAAACAGTTCTGATGCCTGGATGCGAACCCTGTATCAGTCCCATTGGGACTCTGTCCTCTCCTGCCTGATCCTCTGAGGGTCGGCCCTGCTCATCCCCTGCCCTCTGGGAAACCCCATGAGTGCAAGCTCCCAAGAGTGGTGAGATCTCCCCCCCCCCCACCACCTCTGCCCCACATCTCTCTAGGCACGACCTCCTGACCCTGCCTTGTGGAACCAGGTCTGTGCGCTGGCGGCCCGACCACTGGACATCAGTTCATTGTGACTGGTGGATTTCACACTGTCGTGTGTGTCTGGCTCCCCGTCCACAGAGCTACTCACTGCCCAGACGTCAAGAACTGTCCTGGTTACACGGTGACTTCTCTCTCTTTTCCTTTCTCTTTCGCTCTCTCTTCCTCAGGGGGCGGTTCTTGCTTCCCCATTCGCTCTCCACCAGCGCTCCTTGTGCCCTGGCTGAAGATCCCTGCGGTGGGGGGGGGGGGTCTCATCCCCTGGGTTACCTGCTGAACGATTCTGGTGTAAAGTGGGGAGGGGGAGGTGCTGGACCTGAAGGGGGCCCCTTGAAGTGCTGTTAAACCAGCCCACCCAGTCCAAAGGCGCAGGAGGGGGCAGCGCGGCCTGGCTGTTAAACCAGCCTGCTGAGGTGAGGGACGTCCTGGGGTCAGCGTGTGAATGTGGATGAACCAGGCCCCTCAGACGTGCGCTGGCCATGGGTGAGTGTCTGGGTGTGTCTAAGGGGGGGAAGAGCCCCACCCTGAGGATCATGGCTCCTGCAGGAGAGCCCCACTGGGACGGGAATTGGCAGGAGGGAGGATTCAACCAAACCCACAGCGACTACATGATCAGACCTGCCATGGCCTTGTGCAAAGTCTGGCTCTGTAACACAGCAAAGCCCAGGCCTGTCTCACGTCTGGGGTGCGTCGCACGCAGGCCGGGCGGGGGAGCTGGGAGAGGCAGGGATGTTTTGCACAATCACGCCAATTGGGCACGGTACAGCGAGACCCCACCAAGGCCGGGGGCAGCCTGGGACCGGGACGTTCTATCTCCAATCAGTAAAACAAGGCCACACGCAGCCAGAAAACTGGCACCCAGGCACAGAGTTTGGCAAGTTCCTGAGTGGCAGGATGTCCCCCAAGGACGGGCCGACCAGGCACCTTACTCCACATGGAATCCATTGGTAAGCGACCAAGTCTGGCTCTGCTGTACAAAGGGCTGTGTGAGCAGAATCGTTGGGAGGGAGGGAGGGAGCAGGAGGGACCCACAGCTCCTGCCCTTGTAACTAGAAGTGACGGGCCCTTCGCACCGGCGACCCCAGTGCCCGGCATCCCAGCGAGTGGGAATAGGAGTGAGCACGACCTTCCGCCGGGTACTGTGGGTGGCAGATGGGTGCAGTGTAAGAGAACTAGCTTTAATCATTGCATGATAGTAGAGCTTCTAGGGATTGCTTTGGCTTCTAGGGATTGCTTCTAGGGATTGCTTTGCGCTGGGTTAATTGCTTTAGAATTAACAATATTTAAGGTATAACTTGTGTAGTCTTTGTTTCCAAGGCTTGTAAAAGTTAAACAACTATATTAACAGGCTTAACGCTGGCTATAAATAAGTAAGTGGGTAGGTCTCTCTGGAGTGTCCTGGTTTCCTTTAGCTGTAAAATAAATAGAAGCACAGACCAGGCAGACAGAGCTTGGAGAGGCAGGGATGCTTTCCACAAGTGTAAGCAGGAGCTAAATTACTGCCTGCTATCAGCCAGCTTAAAGGAGAGACCTGCCCTGGGGGTGGAGGTGCTCACTCCAGTTGGTTAGCCCTGAAAGCCAATTAACTGTTAACTGTTGATATATGTGGCGTAGCAGGGACGCTGTTTGTTCTGTGATCCGGGGTCCCCCGCTCTGTGATGGGAGATTCTCACTGATTCTCCCAAATGTTTATTGACCCAGACACCCAAGCTCAGCCTCCCAGGGAGAGACAAAGGATGGAGGGCGGAGACCAGCACCTGGCTGGGGGGCAGGGCTAGAAGAGAGGTTTTTAGTTTCTGTCTGGTTTCATGGAGGAGGCAGCCTGAGCAAGGGGCTGGGATTTAGGGGCCCAGTCTCCCCCATCTCAAGGGGGGCTGAGGCATCCTAGGCCTGCCCTGTAACCAGATGACATCTGTGCTGTGCTGTATCCTGGAGAAGCAATAAACTCCTCTATTCTACTGGCTGGTGGAGCCTGTTCGTGCCACTACGGGGGTGCAGGAGGTGGGGGAACTTCGATGCGCCGCCACAATATGTAAATACAGATCATGCCAGGAGGGGGAAGAAACCCGGGTGTGGTTATGGAAATCCAGTTCAGGCAGGGCTGAAGGAGGATCAGTGTGGGAATGGAATGTGGTGCAGTGTAAATAATTTAGGCTGTTGTGTGGGTCACAAATGATGTGACCCCCTAAATGTAGGAACTGTAAAATAGGACACCAGTGCTTGCAGGAGAGAAAGCATCATTGGAAGAAGTCTCACATGAATAACCCGCCAGAGTTGAGTGAACTGGGTTTGAGGGCTGAGTGAGCCTGCTTCATGCCTGCCAGGTGTGAGCTGTATGACTGGCTCAACCTGTTCCTTTTCCCCTGGTTTTAAGGACAGACCTAAAGCAGACTCCATGGCTATGTCTACACTTGTGGCTTCTTGTGCAAGTATGGCCGTTCTTGCGCAAGAATCCGCAGAGCGTCCACACTGCCCTCCTGCTCTTGCGTATGGAAATTGTCAGTCCGGCGTGGTAAGAGAGGGCTTCTTGCACAAGAGCTGCGCTCTTTTTTAACAGTTGTAAGCTCTTCTGAGCAGGAGCTCTTGCGCAGTGTGGATGCTAGGCAGAGATTTCTTGCACAAGAAAGCCCTATGGCTAAAATGGCCATCAGAGCTTTCTTGTGCAAGAGAGCATCAACACTGCCAAGGGTGCTGTTGTGCAAAAGCACAGCTCGCACATGGCAGTGTGGATGTTTTCTTTCACAAGAAAGATGTTCTTGCACAAGAAGCTGCCAGGGTAGACATAGCCCAGGTGATGGCTGAAGAGTTGAAATCTCTAAGGGTATGTCTACACTACATGGCTCCAAAGGCTATAAAGACTTTGTCGAACGCCACGTTATGCTTCCTGGGATGAGGTTTACCAGGGGGTTGACAAAGACTTTTGAAGTTGACCGCCGAGTGCCCAGACTTCCTCGCTGTGCCAACAAACAGCTGATCGGCACAGCATGACAGACATTTTGATGCAAATGAAGAGGAAATTATTTAAATCACTACTTCATTTTGCTATGTCTACAACCCTCATCTACATGGCTCCGTTGACGGAGCCATGTAGTGCAGATAATACCCTAAGAGCTGAAATCACTGGTTTGGCTGGGAACCAGGTCTATTGCAGCCAGTGGAGTGGACAGAGGGAATGACCAGTGGGTGACAGCGGAGTGGCTTTTGGGAATGACTGGCTGGTAGCTAGTAGGGGCGGTGGCAGGTGGCCAGCGGAGCAGCTGGCGTTAACGACCGGTGGGCGGCTGGTGGTAACAACTGGTGGTAATGACTGGCGGGAGGCCAGCAGAGCGGCTGGAGGGAATGACCAGCTGGTGGCCAGTAGGAGCAGCGGCAGGTGGCCAGTAGGAGCAGCGGCAGGTGGCCAGCGGAGTGGCTGGTGGGAATGTCCGGCGGGCAGCGGGCGGTAACGACTGGTGAGCGGCCAGCAGAGCAGCTGGTGGGAAAGACCGGCGGGTGATCAGCGGAGCGGCTGGTGGGAACGACTGCCAGCCAGCCAGCTGGTAGGAGCAGCGGCTGACGGGAACGACTGGTGGGTGGCCCATAGGAGCGGTGGCAGGCGGCCAGTGGAGCGGCTGGTGGAGTGGCTGGCGGGAACAACCAGTGGTCTACAGAAGCAGCATAAAGGTGGCCTAACCTCAGGCTCAAGGAGTGGAGTCATCCAGACGATTTGTCAGAGTCTACGCTGACTGGACAGAGCTGTAAGTGGGGCGTTTGAAGTGAGGTACGGAGAAAGTTCGGGTAAGTGAATGGATCCCTTCTCTTGGTGGACTAGTGAGCCTGAGAGGCAAACGACATTGCTCAATCCATTTGAGCTGGGACGGTTCCTCATGGGGGAGGGCTATGGACTCTGTTGTGGGATTTTCCCACGTTAATGCCATGTGACCTCTCTCTCTTTCATTAATAGTTTATTTTCTACGCTCAGACTCTGTGCTAGCGAGTGGGGAAGCATTGCATCTCAGAGGCGCATCCTCCTGCCTCCTCCTGGTTACAACCCTGCCCCCCCACACAAACACACTGCCACAAATGCTCTTGAGATGTGGACGGGGGCCCCCCTGCCAGCTCTGAGCACGTGACACGGATGGTATCCAGTACCAACTGGCCGGGGCCCTGGGACCTTGTCAGTTAACGGTCAGGGCAGTGTGTGTGGGTATGTCTCTAAGCCTTTGACTGCTAAGACACAAAGTCTCGTCGCAGCGGACAGCCCAGAAGGCTGAAAGGAGCCTCAAGAGTTTAACGTCCGTGACTTTACTGCTAGGACCGAGGTCCCGTCGCAGAGGGTAGCCAAACAGGCTAACAGACACCCCAGTGTGTAGGAAGAGCTTATTACACCTTAGATTTTAGCTGCTAGAACACAAAGTTCTTTCGCAGCAGGCAGCCTGGGAAAGGCTGGAAAGGTGCCCCAACGGATCTTGTCACCTGGGAGTGACACAGATCCAAACGCCCAAGCTCTCCCTATGTCTGTCCCTTTATGACCGGCTGAAGTTCTTTTAAATTGTGCTTGGTTCTATTACAGCAACTGAAGGAGTCAGGTTAAAACTTAAACAATTACAGGTTTATTAAAGGAACTTATGAATCATATGGTTACAATGGCTATTGCTCAATTTCTTAAATGCTAGCAAAATATATATAGATCTTAAAAATGGTTACAGGAAAAAGATAAAGATAGAAAATAGAAATAATGGTACCAAGTGACAGCTTAATCTTTAAAGAGCTCTGACTCTATGTATATATATATACTTAAACAAAGGACCACATCCAGGTACAATTTTTACCCTCTTCTGTGCCTCTCAACTCCAGCGTGTCAGGCCAGGGCGTCCCCTTGGAACCTCGGGAGATCAAACACCTAACCCGACCAGAAAATAGGTGGTAGATTGACACACAAACTCAGTGTGCTGCTGGACTCATCTTTATACCCCTGAGGGCCTGTATTCTCTTTCTTTTCTTAAGAGGCCAAATTGTACTGGTCCATTTTGTGGCGCCAGTTCTTACAAGCAAGTTTCAAGTTAATTTACACTTGTAAGAGAGGAAGATAGCTAAATTAAGACTGCCGGATGTTCTTGTTGGGCGGGAGATTCCTCCCCCCCTGCGGACGGTTGTGTGTTCATATCAATATGGGTTAAGTCAAGGGAAAGAAGGAATAAGAGATCCTCCAGAAAAGAGCTTATTTTCCGGAGGATCGCGTCCAGACTGGCGCTTTTCTCCGGCTTATCTACAAGCCGGAAAAAAGCGGCAGCCATGTTAATGCAAATGCCACGGGGGATATTTAAATCCCCCACGGATTTGCCTATTCCAAAGTGCTACATTTGCATCCCTATTACGGAATAGGGGCCAATGTAGACACAGCCATTAGGTATGCAAATGAGGGTTGGCGATATTCTACGCTTAGCCTCATTTGCATATTTATTCCACAAGAAGCCACAAGTGTAGACATAGATCTGGTTACTCAGGTACCTGGCCAAGGTTCCCTGGAAGATCACAACCTGCCCAAGGAGCTCACAAGAGCAGAGGGACCAGATGGTTCCAGGAGCCTCAGTCTGTGCCCAGACACAGACCTGCCCGGCTCTGCCCACTGAGGAGTTTCCCTCTTGTGATAGTGAGAAGGAAACTTCTGTTGCCGATCCTTCCTGAGCAAGCTGTGCCCTTTGATACCAATATTCCAATCGTGTGTGTAGGAGAAAGAAAGAGCCTGGAGCATGAATCAAAGTAAGCTAGAGTTATCCTATGAGTCACAGACAGGCGTTGTTAAAAGCAGATGTTTGCCTGCAAGTCAGTGTCTCTCCACACTTGAACTGCTAGTTCTGCTAAAAAGCACATGAAATACATTAATACACTCCCTCAGCGTGGTACAAGGACACCCCAACTTAGTACATGATAAAACCATTGGCTGTGTCTAGACTGGCAAGTTTTTCCACAAAATCAGGTGATTTTGTGGAAAAACTTGCCAGCTGTCTACACCGGCCATTTGAATTTCCGCCAGAACACTGATGATCTCAAGTAAGTTCATCAGTGTTCTTGCGGAAATACTGTGCTGCTCCCGTTCGGGTTAAAAGCATTTCCGGAAAATCATGCCAGTGTAGACGTAGCCTTTGAAACAAAAGAAGTGAAATCAGAACAACCAGTAGTGAATACTCGGGAAGGAAAGTACAAGAGGAAGTACCAGATGTGTAATTAATGCATGAAAATGATACCTAGAGTTGTTTATCTCTGTCTATAAATGTTGGGCTACTTCAATTTAACTCTTTGACTGTCTTAAGGGGCAATAGTAAATCCATACTACTGGCTGAGCTGGGTGCATTGTCACAGGTACAAATGCATAGGGGATCAGAAGCCATCTGGCTACTGATGACTATTAATGTACTTCGTTTGACAATAAACCTGACTCGGGTGCCTTCATATTTTATCTGAGTCTGTGCTCTGAGGGCTCTCATGAAGTCTGTTATGCCAGCTCTGCGAAGGTAGCTGGCCTGATATGCTGTGGGCGCATCTCTGGTTCCCCGGCTGAGAGATTTTCCTTCATAGAGTTCACTTAGTGTCACCCTGATTAAAGTCAAACTGCACTTTTATTAACTGCAGAGGTAGCTGGTAAGAGACAAGAGATAGCAAACCGGCCAAAGCCGCTCATCTAGCAAGCAAGCAAACACACACATGAAGCCACAAGCAAGCAAACACGCTGGTCAGACTGGCTGTGAATGAGTCACATCTCACCTGCACTGATGACACCAGCCCTCCGGTAGATTCTCAAGGCACACGCTGCATTTACTTTGGAGCTTGCATTTCCCAGGTTCAATTACAAAGGCTGGAAATCCCGTTAGCCCCGATCCAGCACTTCCCTCAGGTCTGACTTTGATCCCCAGGTCTTTCTAGGAGCTCTCTTCTGTGGTGAATGAAGAGAACCGATGAGCTCGCTCTCTGCTATATGGAGATTCAGTTGGAGCAGGAACCCTTTGTTTCAAAAGTTAATTCCCAGATTAGTTAGCAGACAAATAAAAACTTTCTTTGAGGGAGTCTAGAGTCATGTGGCTTGGACACTCTCCCCTCCCTTTATAGAGTCCTAGCAAGCGTGACTGACAGGGTCTCTGGAGAGGTTGCAGAATGGCTCAGCAGTTGAGAGATGAGGTTCCCCTAATGTTTATCGGTTTCCTAATGCCTAATTACCCCAACAGGCCCATCCCAACCTCCTACCTAGACTGGCAGCATGTTTCCTGATGGGCATTACACAAGTGTAACTATGTTTCAAAAACAGACACAGAGTCGATATTCATAACTTCAGAAACAAAACCAAATCAGAATGGCATATTCCACCAATTACAAGCTATCCACAAATATGCTTAGTAATCCATCATGCCCAAAATCCATTTTGCTATTCACGCTAATAACATTACTATGGAGAATGTCGTTCCCTCTCCTGGATTGAATAAGCAACCCTATTGTCTCAGATATGGGGGTGAGCAATCTGATTTCATTTCTAAATCAAATTATTGCATTTTCATTGTGAGGCATCACTATACATACTATAGCCAGCCACTAGGTACCCTGGAGGGGATGGACCGAAGACAATGACCAAGCCATTTGTCTCGTGCATCCATCTCCAGCCTTCCACAAACAGAGGCCAGGGACACCATTTCTACCCCCTGGCTAATACCACTCCATGGACCCAACCTCCATGACTTTATCAAACTTCTCTTTAAACTCTGTTCTAGTTCTAGCCTTCACAGCCTCCTGCAGCAAGGAGTTCCACAGGTTGATTATTTGCTTTGTGAAGAACAACTTTCTGTTGTTAGATTGAAACCTGCTACCCATTCATTTCATTTGGTGTCCTTTAGTCCTTCTATTATGGGAACTAATGAAGAACTTTTCTTTATGCACCCTCTCCACACCACTCATGCTTTTATAGACCTCTATCCTGTCCCCCCTCCGTCTCCTCTTTTCTAAGCTGAAAAATCCCAGTCTCCTTAGCCTCTCTTCATTTGGGACCCTGATCATTTTAGTTGCCCTCCCCTCTCCCAGCCTCTCTCTTCCCCTCTCCCACCTCCTTTTCAATAAAGACAGTTTCTATTTTTGACCACACGTGTCCTTTATTTTGTACATCAGGAAGGGGGGCTAGGGAGGGGTAAGTGGAAGGAGGGGAGGGAGGAATGGGGCACGAGCCCCCGATGGGGAGGACTGGGCTGGCTCTGCGGGCTCCTCGGGGTGGAAGCTCTCCTGAAGCCCCTTGATTGACCCCCCCCCCCCCCCCCGGATGGCAGCCTGCGGCAAGTGCAGCCGGGCTGATGGCCGAGTGCTGTGATGTGCCGAGTGTGGGCACTCAGGGCACTCCAAGCCAGGACTGCTTTGCAAGTGGGGAACCCCTGAGAACTGTCTGTCTGTGGTGGGGGTCGGGTCCCTTTAAGCACAGCCCTCAGCTAGCCTGAGACAGCATCTCCACGCTCTAACTCCTCATCTGATGCCCTGCCGGCACTGCTTCCGGCCAGCCTTAACCTCGTTTCAGGGTCCACTCAATGTGGACATGCTAGTTCGAATTAGCAAAATGCTAATTCGAACTAGTTTTTAGGTCTAGATGCTCTAGTTCGAATTAGCTTAGTTCGAATTAACTAATGCGAACTAAGTTAGTTCGAATTAGCGCTGTAGTGTAGACGTACCCTCCATGACTGTGCCACTTGCTCTTCACCTACACAAAGGTTTCCCAGGAATCCACAGGGTTCCTGTGGATTTGGGGTTCTGTACAAGAGAAGAGTGAGGGGACCCCGGACTTGCTAAGAGATGAGAGGGAGGAGAAGGCCTCCCCAGTGGGGAATTGGTGGTGGACTATGTCCTGGCTTCCCAAGAAAAGTTTGCTGAGCTCCTAGGCCTTGGGGACCAGAGTTGCCCCTTGTTGGAACGTATTCCCCTGAGCAGCTAACACCAGCCCAGGACAGGGAGTTCAGAGAGGTACTGCATTCCCACTCACCTAGCACTCAAGCAGAGAGATGGGAGCCCATCCCGCTCTGGCTCCACCCTGAGCCCTCGCCCTGAACCCACCCCCAGACCTCGTGCCAGGGCCCAGAAAAAGGCCCGGCCTTGGCCACAGCTGGACCTCATGCTGGGATCGGGGAAAGTATCCATCCCCCTCCCCCACCAAAGATAGGTGGTGAAACCAGGAGCTGTGGCCTGACCAACCCTCACCCCACACAGGACAGGCAGAGGGTCCAGAAACTACAGCTTGGTCTGGCCACCCTCCCAGGACAAGTGGGGGGGGGGGCACCGGGAGCCATGGCCTGCCCCCTCTTAGGACAGAAGGTGGACTGAGTGTCACAGCCCTTCCTGCTCCCCCTGTTGGACCGGCTCCACATGGAACATTGGTGGGACCATGAATCATGGCTCCCCACCCCCAAAGCACATGCCAGGGTCTGGCTCAGTGCCCCTCCCCCCAAAGCAGACCCCCGCAGGACTAGGAATTGCAGATCCACCCTTCCTGGGGAAGATGTCAGGAATAGGAACGGTGCCACGGCCTAACCCCCTCCCACACATGGAGGAGACAACCGGCCCAGAGAAGACTTCAAGGCTGAGCACTTCAGCCTGGCCCTCTCCCTGGACCAGTGACATCTTGGCCACCCCAGGAAGCCATGTTGGGCCCCCCCCATGGCTCCCTGCCTCCTGCCCAGATCCCCCATCCTTGCCCTAAGGCTCATCTCATACCAACCAAAAAACAGGACTATGTAGCACTTTAAAGACTAACAAGATGGTTTATTAGGGGATGAGCTTTTGTGGGCCAGACCCACTTCCTCAGATCAAATAGTGGAAGAAAATTGTCACAACCATATATACCAAAGGATACAATTTAAAAAACGAACACATATGAAACGGACAAATCACATTTCAGAACAGAAGGGAGATTGGGGGGGGGGGGGGAGATAAATGTCTGTGAGCTAATGATATTAGAGGTGATAATTGGGGAAGCTATCATTGTAATGGGAAAGATAACTAGAGTCTTTATTCAAACTTAGGTGTAAAGTGTTGAATGTAAGCATGAATGACAGTTCAGAGGATTCTCTTTCAAGTGTGGTCTGAAAAGGCCTTGGTAGCAGGATGCAGGTAATCAAGTCGTTGAGACAATGTCCTTTCTGGTTGAAATGGCAAGAAACTGTTTTTTCTTTGTGATCCTGTCTAATATCTGTTTTGTGGGCATTGATCCTTTGGCGAAGTGTCTGAGACGTTTGTCCAATGTACAAAGCAGACGGACACTTTCGGCACATGATAGCATAGATTATATTTCTGGATGCACAGGAATATGTGTTCTTGATCTTATAACTCACTTGGTTAGGTCCAATAATGGTTTCAGCAGAGTGAATAAGGTCTGGACAAAGCTGGCAACAGGGTTTGTTGCAAGGGAAGGTACCAGGGTTGGTATTAGTGTGGTATGTCCTGTTGTTGTTGGTAAGAATCATCTTGAGGTTAGGTGGTTGTCTGTAGGAGACTATGGGTCTGTCTTCCAGAGCCTCTCGGAGTTTGGAATCCTGTTCCAGTATAGGCTGTAGTTTATTGATAATGTGTTGGACAGGTTTAAGTTGGGGGCTGTAGGTGATGACAAGTGATGTTCTATTGTTGGTTTTCTTGGGTCTGTCTTGAAGTAGTTGGTTTCTAGGTATTCGTCAGGCTCTTTCAATTTGCTTTTTTATTTCACTGGGTGGGTAGTTGAGGTTTATAAATGCTTGGTGGAGATGCTGAAGTTTCTGGTCTCTGTCAGTGGGGCCGTGTCCAGACTCAGGGGCTCTTTCGAAAAAAGTAGCCTTTTTTCGAAAGAACTTCCCCTGAGTCCAGACTCAAGCCGCGTTCTTTCGAAAGTAAATCGAAAGAATGCGGCTTTTCTTTCGACGGCTGTACACCTAATTTTATGAGGAAGAACGCATTTTTCGAGGGAGATCCATCGAAAGAACGTGAGTCTGGACGGGGGGAGCCCTTTCTTTCGAAAGAATTGGCCTCCAGGAAGAAGCCCTGGTGGACAATCTGGGGCATGGGTTGCACGTCTGTGGTTCCTGGCTGCAGCCATTCCTTAAAGGGACAGGCACCCTCACAGCCACTTGTTGCAGACAAGGAGCCAGAGCACACGGCTACTTTGCTGCAGCATGTCCCAGCCCCAAGACCGTCCTGGCCCTTCCACCGAGCCTTCTGGGGACCCAGCCAAGGGCTCCAAGCGCCGGGCACCATCCTGGTCTGACGCAGAGATAAAGAGCCTGTTGGAGCTGTGGGGAGAGGAGGGGGCCTTACAGGCCCTCAAAAGCCGGCGGCGAAACGCCGATATTTATGGCCGTATGGCTGAAGCCCTGGCCCAGAAGGGCCACTACCCCCGCACCCAGGACCAGGTGCGGTCCAAAGTGAAGGAGCTGCGCCAGGGGTACGTTAAGGCCAGGGAGGAGAGCTCCCAGTCTGGGGCAGCCCCCCACTACTGCCCCTACTACCCAGAGCTGGACCAGATCCTGGGTGGCAGTGCAGAAGCACGCACACCACGGAGGTTCGTACAGTCTGGACTGGCAGACCCCGTGGTGGACGCTCCAGAGCAGGACTCTACAGCACTCTGGAGACGGGGACATGGTCCCAGAGGAGGAGGACAGCGAGGAGACGGCGATCCTCACCACCTTGGAGCCAGTCACCCAGACCTCTGAGGCCTCCCAGGCGTCATCTGGCGCAGGAGAGGAAGCAGCAGGTGAGTACAGTGAGTTTGTGTCACACCTGGGGGGGGGAGGTAGGTGGGTGCACAGTGGGTGATGCACAAGGGAAACCTGTCATGCTCAGGCTGATGCCCAGGTGTGTGTGTGTGTCTCTCTCTCTCTCTCTCTCTCTCTCTCTCACACACACACACACACACACACTGTGACCTTCAGAATGTCTGCTTCCCCTGTCTCAAGGGAGAGGGCATGCCCTTTTGGACAGCTGTTGCACACATGACTGATTGTGATAGAAATGTAGCCGTGTTACTCTGATCTGAGGAAGTGGGTCTGGCCCACGAAAGCTCATCCCCTAATAAACCATCCTGTTAGTATTTTAAGTGCTACAGAGTCCACTTTGTAGGACTGATTGTGTCTTCTTCTTTTCCTCCACAGCCGGACCAGCCGTGGAAGAGGGCCGCAGCACCCCAGCCCCACCTCCATCTCCATCTCCATCTCGGGGACATGGGAGCCACAGACACAGGCGTGTCTACGCGGACATCCTCAGACAGCACGTCGAGGCCGTGCAGGAGCAGAACTCCATCCTGCGACAGAGGGCGGAGGCAGAGGATCGCTGGCGTGATCGGCTCATGAACGAGCTGGTCCTGCAGCGCACGGTCCTGTACAGCACTCTCAGGGAGGTCAGCGACTTGCCTGCTGCTGTGCCTGGTCCTGCTCCTCCAGCACCCCATGACCCCACCCCACCAAACCCCCCTTCCACAACAGCATCCCTTTCCCCCCTTGGACCTCCCTCTCCCCCAGCCCCCCCAGTTCCCCAGCCCCTCTCTCCCCCTGGCCCTCCTCTCCCCCAGGCTTCCACGTTCCAAGAGCACCCCAGCAGCCAGCCAACCGACAGGTGCACCACCCGATCCCGCACCCGGGGAGCACCCCAAACACGAGGCCCAGGCAGGAAAGGGAAATCTGCCAAGCCCCGTTCAACCTGATCCCCTTCCCCCCTCCAGGTTTCCAGTCCCCTTCCCCCCTCCAGGTTTCAAGCACCCCCATCACCCCAGTTAAAGCACAAACAAAGGGTTCAACGAAATGTTTCTTTATTGTATATAGTTTGGCAACAACAAAAATGAAATTTTTTGTTGTTGTTTGCAACATTGTTTGATAATATGTACAAAATTATAAATAAGTAAAGAGAACATTTTATTTTGAAACACACCCTGGTGTAAGTGATGTGTCCAAACAGGGTCAGGAGATGGGTTGTGGAGGGAAGCTTATATTGGGCCAGGGCCCAGTCCCCAGGCAGAAGCCCCTCAGTGCACTCAGTCTCAGTGGCCTCCACTGGAGAATTGCTCCCGGAGGGCCTCCGGGATGCCAACTGCAGACCGGTGAGCCTGGCGGATGGCAGCTGTCCGGGGCTGGGCAAAGAGCCTCTCCTGGGCATCAGCAGCTCTCCCCCACCCTGGTAGGAAGGCCTCCCCTTTCCTCTCCACGAGGTTATGGAGGACGCAACACGCGGCCACCACCTCAGGGATGTTGCTCTCCCCCATGTCGAGGCGTGTGAGCAAGCATCGGAATCTGCCTTTTAAACGTCCGAACGCACATTCCACCTGGTTGCGAGCCCGGGTAAGGCGAGCATTAAACTGCTCCTTGCTCGCATCCAGCTGACCGGTGTAGGGCTTCTTCAGCCACAGCATCAGGGGATAGGCGGCATCACCCACTATGCACACCGGCACGTGCACATCCCCAACCGCAAACTGGCGATGGGGGAAAAAATGTTCCTGCCTGAAGCCTCCGGTAGAGGTACGAGTTTCTGAAGATGTGGGCATCATGTGCCTGCCCTGACCACCCAACACAAATGTCAGAAAACTGGCCACGATGGTCGACCAGGGCCTGGAGGACCATAGAAAAGTAGCCCTTTCTGTTGATGAATTGGGCTGCTCGATGGGGCGGTGCACAGATGGCAATGTGTGTCCCATCGAGCGCTCCTCTGCAATTCGGGAAGCCGAGGGCAGCAAAGCCGGCCATGACGCTGTCCAGATCTGGTAGACAGATGAGCCTGTTGAGCAGTTCCGAATTGATGGCCCTCACCACCTGCAGAACGAGACAGACAACAAAATGTTAGAAGGGGTGCCTTATCTCTTAGGAGAAGAACCCACCGCCCACCTTCCCTCTCAAACAAACACCCCGGGAATCCCCTCCTCAGAACCCCCCCCCCCCCCCACACAATTCAGGGTGAGTGGAGGTGCTCCCTCCCACTCCCACTCCACTTGGCCCTTTCTGACAGTCTCCCTTCCCCCCACCCCAAACTGTGACTGTCCCCAGACAATGACTTACCTTCATCAAGACGGCCCCGACAGTAGATCTCCCCACGCCAAATTGGTGTCCCACGGAGCAGTAGCTGTCGGGGGTTGCCAGCTTCCAGAGGGCAATGGCGACTCTCTTTTCCAGGGGGATGGCGGGCCGCAGGTGGGTGTCTTGCCATTGCAGAGCAGGGGCGAGCCAGGTACACAGCTCCTGGAAAGTGGTCTCTCATCCGGAAGTTCCGTAGCCAGTCTTGGTCATCCCAGATCTCCATCACGAGCCGGTCCCACCATTCAGAGCTGGTGTCAAACCTCCAAACACGCCTGTCCACAAAAAAGTTCGGAGGCAAGGGCAGTGCGGCTGCCTGACGGAGGAAGCCCTCGTACCTCTGGTCTGGGAGCAGCTCGGGAAGGAGCCTCATGACAGTGTCATGCAGATGCAGCAACAGCTGCAGTATGGTGGTGTGGGGCCATCGCCTGCCCAGGGGCAGCTCTGGCTCCATGCCAAAAAAAAAAGGGTCTGCAAGCAAAAAAACCTCAAAAGAAAAAAGCTGCTGGGGTGTCCCAGGAAGCTGAGCACTCCAAAGCAGCACTGCAATGCCTTGCTTACCTCCTCGAGGGACAGCAAAGGCAGCTGCAGGAGCAGAGCAACGGGTGTTCAGGGGCGTCCCTCTCACCACGCGTCTCTGCAAAGGGCAGGCAGGCAGCACCCGGAAGGAAATGCTGCCCCCATGCCCTGGCAGAAGCAGTTCCGGGTGGCTTTCAATTTCGAAAGAGCGTCCAGCAGTCTGGACGCTCTTTCGAAATAGCGGCTCGATCTTTCGATCCACGCATTGTAGTCTAGACGCGCTCTTTCGAAAGAAGCCTGCAGTCTAGACAAAGCCTAAATGTGGAAACTGTAGAAAAAAATTGTGTGTGGAAAAGGAGTATGAATGTAATGAGTGACGTATGAATGCTGCTGCATAGCTCTGAGACTTGAGCTGATCCCAGCTGCACCAGGGCTCTCCCACGAGGGAGATCTGAACGCAAATGGGGGGGGGGGGGGGATCAGCTGAACCTCGAAACTCAGCGGATATGTGAGGGAGTGACGACTCCCCTTATTTCACGAGCTGCTAAGGTCTGACACTCTAAACCCGGCAGACTCAAAAATCCGCCCTGCCGCGAGAAATGTAACTTACAAGCAGCTACAGCACCTCTGTGCCAAAACAAAGCACAAGAAGTGGGCGAAGAAAAAGAAAAAAAAAAGGATTTCTCAGTTGGCACACCCGTATCAACCAAGCTTAGGGGAGGGAATTCGACACCATCACCCCTCTTCCCCTCTTTATGACGCATACACAGAGAGAGAGGAAACACGGAAAGTAACTGAAAGCAATTAGCTCTTCCCTTGGAAAACACGGGCTCCTGTAACACACTTGCCCAAACCAAAGCAAAACACCAAGTTTAGAATAAGTTTACCAGTTTACGGGAAGTGTTCCTCCAAATTGTAAAGAAAAGCAATTAAGCAATATTGTAATGTGTAAGGAGGAAAACATGATTTCAAATGACTCCTTGTTTCTTGCAGCCTCTTTTAATCATCTAGGCAAACCCCACCCACGCGCGCGCGCACACACACACACACACAGTAATTTAAACATTTGGCTACAGACTGTTAAACCTACTAAAGAGAAATAAGAACTTCTACTGAAACTTAAGTGGTTAACTGCATAAAAGAATAAAATGGATACATTGCACATTTGTAAAAGCTGCACCCCAAGAGTTAAATTTGCCTTCCAAGGAAAAAATCCAAGCCCAGAAACTTCACTGCGTCTTTGTTCAAGGCTAATTGATAGCACTTTTGGCTTGCTTTCAGATCCAAGGTTGTGTGTGTCTGCAAACTGCCCGTCTGTTCTGGAAGGAGAGAGGAGGGGCCACAACTCCCCAGGACCAAGCACCATTAGATTATCCCTGACAAGTGTCTATTCAACTTGCTCTTAAATATCTTCAGGGGTAGAGATTCCACAACCCCACTAGGCAATTTGTTCCAGTGTTTAACCACCCGGGCAGATAGGAAGTTTTTCCTCATGTCCAACGTCAACCTACCTTGCTGATCACCGATGTTATTCTTCTTGGCAGGGCGATTCCAGCGGGCCCCTGGTGTGTGACGGCGTGGTGCAGGGCATCGTCTCCAATGGAGATCCGGACGGGCGCCCCCCCAGCATCTACACAAGGATCTCCAAATTCATCCCTTGGATCAATGCAACTTTGGAGAAGTTGACTTGAAGGAGACAGTCCCCGTTCAAGGGCCCAATTGTCCAGATGGGTTTCCATACCTGTGGGGAACCCTGAGGGAGTTTACGTTAGAATATTTATAATAGCGTTAGAGAAATGTCACGAATGGGTCGTCATGAAACACTTTTGGGACTAGAAACGCCTTTTGATATTAGAAAATTTGTTCTGTTGTATTGTCACCCCAAACGGCTGGTCAATATTTGGGTCCTACCGATGGCCCGGCTGGGAGCAGAAACTGTCAATCATTTTTGGTATTTACTTTGACACAATCTGGTTTATTGGCGAGGAATATCGGAAGAATTCCCTGAACACAGCGGGACTCAAACAGCAACTGAGTCGTCCCCCGTTTGCTGTCCCAAGCCCAGCCGCGACTTTGTGCCCCAAAAGCTACCTCTGATGCCACAATTGTGTTTGCCTGACTGTTTCCCTGCATTTCCCTTCCTTCCGTCCTCCGGTCTCTGTCTGTGCTGTGACTGTCCAATGCAAATGCCCATGGCCCAAGACCAATAATCGGTGATTTTTTTTTCCCTCCCGAGTCGATAGAATTCCCACAC
This sequence comes from Pelodiscus sinensis, assembly GCF_049634645.1. NCBI lineage: Eukaryota > Metazoa > Chordata > Testudines > Trionychidae > Pelodiscus > Pelodiscus sinensis. The sequence goes on along the minus strand of NC_134740.1, from coordinate 6,300,685 downwards.
TTCTAGAAAAGGTTCAGAGAGGGAGCCACATTGGTCTGTAACTGGAAACACTTTTAAAAAGTAACAAATATTCTCGTCGCATCTTAGAGATGAACAAAACATGTCGATGGGATCATGCGGATTTGTGGGCACAGCCCACTTCTTCAGATGTATTGAGGCTTCAGAGGGGGAGCCGTGTTAGTCTGTAACTGGAAAACCTTAAAAACAACAACAACAACAACTTTTCAGCTTGTTGTAACTTGAACAATCTAATTCACTATTTTTTTTTCTTATTCTTTCCTCCCCTCCTTCCCTTATTCATTCTTGGATCTGGCTTTTAATACTCCAGTCATCTGAAGAAGTGGGATCTCATCTACAAGGGTTTTCCACCATCAAACTCCCTACCTGGCTTAAAAACTTTCTTTCACTCAGCCAGAGAGGAGCAAAGCAGCCGTGTGGCTTAGAAGGCCAACCTGCCATCACAAAGCATGGACAGTCGGATTTCACAGCACATCCACATTGGGTACTCAAATGGCCGCGTTAAAAAAAAAAAACGTGAAATTTCAAAGACTTTGTTTCAGACGTTTTGAGCCGGACCCAACGTTGGCTTGTTTTAAGGGCTATTTTTTCCTGTTTTCCTCCCCTAACCCCCATGTCTATTTAATTATTTATTATTGTGATTCTGATGCGAGGGTGCAAACCCCGCAAAGGACAGGAACCCAGAAAGTGTCGCTGGAAGAGATGGGGACAAGAGAAAGACTTGGGTGGAACATGTCCAAAATAGATGCTTGTTTGAAAAAACAAACGGTGCTTGAAAGGGAGAATGAAAGTCATTTTTTTCTGAATAAAAACTTTTTCTTTCAACTGTCTTGTCCGTCATTGGCCTGCAGCCTGGATGCTGATGGTGTCAATGAGCCAGGCTTGTGGGGAGACCATGGGGCAGTGGGAAGGATGGCCGGAAAAAATTTGAGCTAAATGAGATAGTTCAGGCCCTGATCCTGAGAGCTGTTTAGACACCTCAGTCTCACTGAAACAGCCAAGAGCCCCACACTGTTCCCTTCAGCAGATCTCAAATCATTTTAAGCACCATTAGGTCCAGATGGGGAAACTGAGGCACAATGCCTTGCCAAAGCTCATCCACCAGGAGATCCAGGAACAGAATCCAAGTGGCTTAAACATCAGGCCTGTGCAGTGGCCACTAGGCCACACTGCTGCCCCACCCCTCGCAGCAGCTCAGGCAGGCAGTCCCAGATGCCGTGGCCTCCTCGGTCCCTCCACCCCACTGCTTGTTAATTTCATTTCCTGTCCTGTATCTGCTGCTATCGGACCCAAACGTCTCCAGCACTGACCCAAGACTTCTGGGGCCGGGTTCTGGTGGAGAGTGCGGGGACGAAACCTCCGCAGGGCTGAAATACACCCACCCCCCATATCCAGCGGCTGTGGGGCAGATACTGACAGAACTGGTTGGGGTGTCTCCTCGTACACCTCCCCTCTGGTAACTGGGGCAGAGCTGGCCAGCCATGTGGCTGATCCTTGTGTGGGTAGGGGCCAGATGTGTGAGAGCCAGGGAAAAGGGGGGAGATTCCCAGAGCTGCCCCCAGATGCCCTGAGTCCCCCCACTCTTCCCCACTGTGATGACAGAGCCACATTGCTTTGAGAGACTCGGTGCTTGTCCCATCTGACCCCTGGCCCTGGGCTGGCCCTGAATTAGCCCCGACTCCAACTTGAGGGCAGCTGTGAGAGAAATACCCTGCTTGAGTTCATCTGTCAGGGGATGGAGAATCCAGCCAGGCCCAGGGCAGAGGGATGGGGAGGTACCTGCAGCAGTGTGAGGTCACTGGGGGTGGGGGATGGGATGGGGGCGGTACCTGCAGCAGTGTGAGGTCACTGGGGGCGGGGGATGGGATGGGGGCGGTACCTGCAGCAGTGTGAGGTCACTGGGGGCGGGGGATGGGATGGGGCGGTACCTGCAGCAGTGTGAGGTCACTGGGGGTGGGGGATGGGATGGGGTGGTACCTGCAGCAGCGTGAGGTCACTGGGGATGGGGGGATGGGATGGGGCGGTACCTGCAGCAGCGTGAGGTCACTGGGGGTGGGGGGATAGGATGGGGCGGTACCTGCAGCAGCGTGAGGTCACTGGGGGTGGGGGGATAGGATGGGGCGGTACCTGCAGCAGCGTGAGGTCACTGGGGGTGGGGGGATAGGATGGGGCGGTACCTGCAGCAGCGTGAGGTCACTGGGGGTGGGGGATGGGAGGGGGCGGTACCTGCAGCAGTGTGAGGTCACTGGGGGTGGGGGATGGGATGGGGGCGGTACCTGCAGCAGTGTGAGGTCACTGGGGGTGGGGGATGGGATGGGGGCGGTACCTGCAGCAGTGTGAGGTCATTGTTTGAAGTCTCCCTGTTGTATTGCACGGGGAGGGACTGTTGCTGCACACGGATGCGTTGCTGACTCCATTCCCATTGTTTGATGGTGTGGGCCCCGCAGGACGACAGCGACGCTGCTGTAAAAGCCGAGAGCAGCCCACGTGGGGCGTTTGGGAGGGAGCTGAATACGTGTTTCGCTGGCTCAAATTCTGATTTGCTGGGACAGGGCAGCGCGGTGCTGTCTGGCTGGGTCTCAGGTTCCTTCCTTTGTGCTTGGATGCCATCGCCCCACGGCCAACTCCTCCCTCCCAGATACATCCAGATGCCCAGTCCCCCAGCCCAGAACCCTGCACAATTGCCTTGGGACTGTGACCCCTCCCTGCCCCATGCTGGGCCATGGGCCAGACCCCAGCTGGTCTCACTGCCTGTAGCCCCATGAATTTACCCAGCACTGGGGCTCGGCAGTGGGTTGCAGAGGCCACTAGAGACTCACCAATGCCCCCTAAGCAGATCAGACCCCTTGGCTCTGCTCCCCCAGCCTGGCTGCCCCCTCCCCTCCCCTGCCCCCATACTGGGACCAGAGCTCCCAGCTTCCCCTCCCCTGGTCCTACATCTCATCCCAAAGGAACTGACCCTGCTTGGCAATGAGCCACCGTCAGCACAAAGTTCTCCTCCAGCAGCAACCCACCGCAGAGAGTTGTCTTGGTTCTTTGCTGTATTTTCAGAGAGGCCATGCAGGGCGTGGAGTGGGGCTGGGCTTCCCGGCCCCAGTGATCATACCTGGAAGGAGACCAGGTCCATACAGAGAGCCCCCTCACCTCTATGCACTGGGACCCTGTTCCCCATCTGAACTGGGAACCTCAAAGCCTCATCCCTGAGACGTTCCCCTAGGGGATCGGTGTCCCTGGATCCCTCCTCTCTGCTCTGCCCCACACAGAGGGCGCCCTATGGGGTCAGAGGGTCAATCTGCATCTCTGGGCTGGCTGGGTGCGGAGTCGCTACCCAGCACACGGAGTGGGGCACTCATCGCCCTGCCTTGTGATCTCTGTGCTGTGGGCCAACGTCACCCCAAGCTGGTCCTGCCAGTCCCCAGCAGGGCACGGACGGGGCTTCTGTGGCTACTTCACCCACCCATAGGGGCCAGGATCCTCTGCTGACTCACGAATTCCCGGTGTCAGGGATACTGGGTTTGACGGAAGAAATCCCACCCATGGAAGCCTTCTGCCCTTCAGCTTGGCTGAATGTTTTTCTTCTACAACCTGGTTCTTTCCCTCCCGGGCTAGGAATTTTCTAAGGTTTTGGTGGCTGAAAAACTTCCTTTGGGGGTTGAAAATGCAAAGTAGGAATGTCCCTCCGGAAAACAACCAACCTCCTGGCATCTGCTCGGGAGAAGGCGCCGGGCGGGTGGGCGGGCGTGTTGGAAAATCTCCCCTTTAAGGAATGGCAGCGATTGGCTTTATTGTGGGACCTAGACCCAGGTCAGGGACTTCTTCCTGTGCTAGTCCCAGCATGGATCACAACCCCTTCCCCGAGCAGTGTCCGGTTCAAAATAACACAGAATCATTTTCATTCTTAAAAGGGGATTCTGAGGCCCCAGGGGTGTGTTCCTAGCGGGTTTAGGTGCCCGATTTCCGTCAGCAACCCATGGAAATAGGAGCCCCATGTACAAGTTGAAGTTCCCCCCAGAGATCCTGGGCTGAGCTGGGAAAGGATCCCAAGTTTCTTAGCTCCAAGCCCGTCACCTTAGCTCCCTGCTCTTGCCCCTCTCCAGTATCTGCTCCTTCCATCTCTCCCCAGCCGCCCTACCAGCAGCTCGTGGCGTCTCCAAGTAGGACACACGGCTTGGCAGTGGGGTCCCACAGAAGCCCTGTGGGCTGATCCCCCCCATCCGCATAGGCGGAGAGCCTCAGAGGTACTCAGGAGAGGCTGCAGGGGTCCCAATAGCCCCTTGGCCCCAGGTAGTTCAGGGGAAGACCCTCAATCACCCCCAGTCCCCTACCCTGCATGGGCCCCTCTCCCCACACCCCCAGCGCCCTTCCCCCACTCACCAGCCCAGCACCCGGGGGCATGAGGAAGGCCCAGGGGAGCAGCCCCAGCACCAACCGCTTCATTGTCAGATCTATCCTGGGCATGTCATGCAGCCTCTCCCTCCGGCCTGAGACTTTTATGGACCAGGTGGGGACAGGGCCACATACTCTCCTGTCTGGGAACATCCACTGGAGATCGGCCATGGGGGGAGATGCCCATTGGGGCAATTCTCAGGTCACGGCCACGCCCACCTAGCGGGAGGTTTCCTCTCTGTTCCGGTCCCTGGCCTGGCGCCATGGCCAACAGAGTCCCTGCCCATCCATCTGCCTGAGGATGTGGCTAACACAGCGGCTCACAGCCTGGTCCTGACTGTGGACGTGACTAACGCTGCCTCACCCTAGCCAGCAGTGTCAGAAACCCTCCAGGGCTGTTCTGCAGCAAGATTCCTTGGCCCCTAGATTTCAGGGGCAGGCCAGGAGGGACAAGGCCTGAACCTACAGGCCAGACACACTCTGTGACAGCAGCCTCCAGCCCCGCACTGTGGGCAAAGCCAGGGCAGATCGAGAGTGCGGAGATCTGCAGACCTGTCCAGCCGGCAGTGCTGCAAGGAGATGGATCTTCTGAGGGTTTTGGAGATGGAGAGGGGACTCTCCTTTGGAGCTGGGCCTAGTAGATTTTGGGGACCCCTGTGTGCAAAACAACATGATCACCCCATGACGGGGGCACCGGCTCCTGGCTTCTCTGGACTCCAGGATGGTGCCAAAAATGTGGGGGTCTGGACTGAGGCAGGAGTTGGGTGCAGAAGGGGGCAAGGGCTTCAGTGGGAGCAGGAGCCCGGGGGTGCGGCTGTGGCCAAGATATTTGGAGTGCCAGGGAGGTTGGTGGCAGGAGTGCGGTGCGGTGCAGAGTCTGGGTTTGAGTTCTGGGAGGTGGCTGAGGGATGGGCCAGGTTGGGGGTTGAGGCTCGGGGAGGGCATTAGGATGCAGGACGGGCTCAGGGATTGGGGTGCAGGGCATATACCTGGGAAAGTGCCCCTTTCCTGATGCAAGTCTCAGGAATCTGCCTTTGGCTGGGATGTCAAAGGGAGTTAGGCACCCAAACCCCTCTGAGGAGCAGGGCCTAGATGGTCTTATTCCTTATTGTGATTACGGCTCTTCCCTGGTTCTCTGAATCCTGTCAGCCACCCCATGCTCCTCCCCCAAGCCTGGGCCTTTCACACACCGAACCTCCCAGTGGCCAACATGTCAACCCAAAGAGCCCCAAGAAAAGGGTTGCATGTGATTTCCTTCCGTAGAGCGATAGAACTCTAGGGCAGGAAGAGACCTTAGAAGGTCACCGAGTCCAGCCCCATGCCCAAAGCAGGACCCAACTTAACAGAATCCTCTCCCTGTTGGGGGTGGAAGCGGGGCGGATTTGCACACACATAGTAGTGAGCATCACAGGTCCAGCCATTTCCGCATCCCATCTCCCACAGGGGCTAGTCTCCGATGCTCCTGGCCCACATTCCAAACGGCTGTGGAGCCCTGTTCAGGTGGGTCCAGCACTGGCCAGATTGGGGAGAAGAGTCTAGAACGATGCATGAGAATCCTGAGGTAACTAGAATAGATCTCTCTGGACAGGGATGGGGCTAGGACGGATGTTTGGGCAACTAGAAGAAAGTAGAAAAGATCCCGATGGAATGCGATGGATCTAGAATGGATGTGTGGTGATGTAGAGGAAACTAGAATAGATCTCTATTGACGTGGATAGATCTACAATGGAGGTATGAGTATCTAGAGTAAACTAGAATAGATCTCTATGGATAGGGATGGATCTAGAATGGATGTGTGGAGATCAACAGGAAACTAGAAAAGATCTCTATTGATGTGGATAGATCTATAATAGATATGAGTCTCTAGAGAAAACTAAAAGAGATCTCTATGGATAGGAATGGATCTAAAATGGATGTGTGGGGGATCTCAAGGAAATTCAGTGTCATATGGTCTGGTCACATGCTCTCGTGTGATTTGCTGAGTGACAGCTGCCATTACTCACAGGTTGTCTGAATGGTTCCTAAGAAGGTTGAGCTCTGGCATGGTCCATTGTCTTGGTTGACGGCCCATCGGCTCTCTCTCGCTCCGCCGCTGGTCGTGGGTTAGATCCATGTCCTGTATTTGAAATACAGATTCATTGTCCGTACTCCTCCCCTCAGACACAAAGATGACACACGCTCAGAAATAGGACATATCCTATTGGGCCGATCCTCACGCTTCCAATGACCCCTTACATGGCCAGTCTTGTATAAATCTCTCCCCCAATCATGGAGCTCTATATTGTAGAGGTTCATGCATCTGTCTGTCTGTGAGTCTGTTCAAGGACGCCTCCTACACTGTAAGAGCTAAGCCAGGGGTGGGCAATTAATCTGTGGCAATGCACTAGGGTTCACCTCCATTCCCTCCCCATGGATCACTTATGTGCCTCTGAAGGAACAGGCAATCGCAGCTCTCATGGGTTAGGAAGGTTGATCCTTGGCCAATGGGAGGTGTGATATGCTGTATGTGCAGAGAAAATAAGATGGGATGGGCCCTGACAGAGGGTAACCCTGGCCGATAAGCCCCACCCCCCACATCAGTTGAGACTTCCGTATTGGCTTCATGAGAAGCAGCCCGATCTTCAGCACTCCGTCAGCCCTCCCAATTGCTCTGCATGGGGACGTCCCTGCTGTGTTGACATCTTCGGGCCTGTGACGGCGCGTTGGGTTTTTCCCGTCTCCTGCACCCCCGTAATGGCACGAACAGACTCCACCGGCCAGTAGAATAGAAGGAGTTTATTGCTTCTCCAGGATACAGCACTGCAGAGAGGTAATCTGGTTATAACAACTGGGGCTAGGAGGCCTCAGTACCCCCCCTTGAGATGGGGGGGTGGCTGGGCCCTACAATCCCAGCCCCCTCCCTAGCTCCTTCTCCCCTGCTTCCCAGACTGAAACTAAACTTCCAGCCCTGCCCCCTAGCCAGGGGCAGCATTTCACCTTCCTTTCTTTCTCTCCCTGGGGGGTAGCTGGTCAGACAGGTTTGGAGCCCCCTTTGTATAATGACTCACCCCCTGCCCTGCTGGGCCATGCTACAGGCAGCAGAGGTCGCCCACAGCCCACTGCCCAGCATAGCAACCAGCAAGGGCCGTATTCTGGTATTCACTACGTCAAAGGGCCGTATTCTGCTGCTCCTGCCTCTCCTTAGGATCAAGGATGTGACCATTTCGGGATCTCTTTCACCTCTATCACCTTTCACCTCCCAAGTTGCAACTAGTCCCTCCTGGTCCGTCAGGGGGATCCTGACTGGTTTGGATGCCAAGCTTCAGTTGCCCTTCCACCCACTGTCCTGATGCTCCTGCCTTGGAGCGGCCCCCCTGGGAAACTCCTCCTTTCCGGACAGGTTGTGGGAGGGAGAAGAGGGGGTGCTGATGTCAGGGTGTCCCTCCCCTTCCACGCCTGTATCCCATCTCCACACAGAGAGAGGGGGATGGAGGGATCTTGGCAATTCAAATCTCTACCATTCTCTCACATTGTGTGCGTCTCTGAAAGTCTCACATACACACACTGCCCTCCCCTTGCATCTCCCACTCACCAACACACACGTGGGGGACTGTGGTTACTCCTGGTACTGCTCACAACGCGGGCTAGTTTGGGTTCATGACTGGTCTGGGCATTGTCTCAGTTTCATTTCCTCTCTTATGCCTGAATTGAATTTTGAGGAGTGAGTTCTAAAATGGAGAAGTAGTACAAGGGCCCTACCATCAATCAAACATTAGTCCCGCCCCCTGTCACCAGAAGTCCCGCCCTTGGGGGTAACACATCCGGGGTCAAGAGGGACAGGTGACCGGAAGTAAGGGGTGTCATGTGACCCTCTAAGGACTCGCCCCGCCTCCCTCTACGGACTCGCCCCGCCTCCCTCTACCAATCAGGAAGGGTTTTTTTCCCTGTGGGACCACCCTGCAAGCTGCTTTGACCAATCGGGGGGGCAGTTCCAGGACCCATTGACCAGACCAGAAGCGGGTCGTGTGACCCCTCTAAGAGCTTCCCATGACACCCTCTGCCAATCAGAGCATAGCACTTCCCCATAAGTTCTAGCGCCACACAAGAGGAGGCCATCTTGTTCCAAGAGCGCATGTTTCAGAGAGCATGCAAACGCTGAGTGGAAACATGGCTTCTTTCACCAACTTTGTTTTGGTGCCGAGAAGAAAGCGCTACATCAGCGACAGTTCCGAGGAGGAAGGAGAAGTTGAAGGGAGCCCTTTGGCCCAGCCACTGATGGATACACCGGAATCTGACGCCGAAACCCAACCGCTCACGAGGCAGCCCGACGAGCTAGATGGCCTGCAGGAGCAAGGTGACCACGGCTCCCAGAAGTTGGAGAAGATGCATGGAAAAGAAGCCAAACAGGTAAATGAAACATTGAAGTTGTGGCATCATGGGGTTAGGAAACCGCGATTTAGTAAACTTTAAAAAAAAATAAAATGACCAGAGCGTCTTACATTATTTCTTTCTGGCAATTTCTCAACAGCTCGATGATGCCTTTCTAGCTGACCCTCAGACCCAGGACAGCATTGCATCGGACAAGGAAGACGAATCAGGCCCACCTGGTTTTTGCTCAACACCAATACAAAGCATTGAAGAGAACGCCAGGGACGACGGCCATGAAGAATTCAGGGGGTGGCTTGGCATTGACCTAGTTGAGCCAGTGCCACATCCTAAGCGTAAAAAAGTTATGTGCTCTATTGTACGCGTTGCTGTTTATACCTTCCTTAGCCACTGTCTTAGGGTATGTCTACACTACCACCCTAGTTTGAACTAGGGTGGTAATATAGGCAACCGGACTTGCAAATGAAGCCCGAGATTTGAATTTCCTGGGCTTAATTTGCATAAAGCCGGGCGCTGCCATTTTAAAATGTCCGTTAGTGCGGACTCCGTGCCGCGCGGCTACACGTGGCACGGACTAGGTAGTTCGGACTAGGCTTCCTATTCGGAACTACCTGTACTCCTCCTTTCACGACGTTGGAATTTAAAACTCTACGAGCACCCCCACCCCTGTTTTTTACAACTGTCACAAGGAGGCACAATGTTCCATTGAGGTGCAACTCTATTTCTCTGGAACAGCTTTGCGGTCTGGTTTAAAAAATCCTCAGCAGACAGTTCATCCCTAGTTCTTCTGACTGAAAACAAAGGGTTAGTTAAATTACGGCTCTCTAAACGTAACTGAACATAATCAGGGCCTACCCTACCATTAACGTCATCTAGAACTAACTGTATTCCCTTACGCATGGCTTCAATAACCTGTTTAACTGAATTTATTTGCTCAAGATTGACAAAATGAAATGCCTCACAATACACTTACCCCACAAATCTAGGTACTTCACGTTGCCAACCTCTCGCTCTCTCCATATACAACTCTGGATTTTCACAGGCACTTGAGGGTTCCTCTACGGGCCCATCAGGGGCATCTTCTGCCTCAGACGCTATTTCAGAGTCAGAGCGGTCTCTGTGAAATTCATCAGGACTAGCCAGGGACCCGTCTACAGACTCACCACCCCGCAGGTCAGATAAGCCATTTTGTGAGCCTCCAGCAGGGGGCATCTCTTTTTGGTATTTTTTTCCTCATCACCTCTTTAGCCTTTTTTAAAAAATTTGCAGTGATCTTGGCCTGGCACTTATTGGAGGCCACCCATTTATCCGCCAAATGCTGTCCCCCCTCTTTCTTTTAGGCCCCCTGAGGATACAGAATTCCTCAGTTTTCTGAATGAAGCATCAAACTCTTCCCCCATACTAGAATATGGGGGAGCTGTGATGAGCTTATGGTTTTGGGAGAATGGTTTGTCAGTCCTTGGTTTTTTATTCACAACCCCTAGAGCGCGTGCTCCGGGTTTGTGAATGTGGGCGTTTTGGCTCACAGTTTCCTCAGGGCTTGGTGTGGCAGTGGCCGCTGAGGAACTGGAGTTGTGTTTGTGTGGCTGCAACACCTCGGCATTGCAGGAGTTTTCAGTCCTTGGTGTTTTATTCACAACCCCTAGAGCGCGTGCTCCGGGTTTGTGAATGTGGGCGTTTTTGCTCACAGTTTCCTCAGGGCATGGTGTGGTGGTGACCGCTGAGGAACTGGAGTTGTGGTTGCATGGTTGTTTCTTACCAGAGTCTTTTGTTTTGTCCTTGGGTTTGACGTATGTGAGGTTCCGACCGCCCGGATGCTTCATCTGCATTCTTGTGCTGTTTTGCGTTGTTAAGGGTCTCAAAGCAGATTCCTGGTTCTTTGGCGGTTCTGGAGGAGGTGTCCTTGTAGCTCTGACTACAGCATTGCTCACAGTTCTCAGGGCTTGGTGTGGCAGTAGTCGCTGAGGAACTGGAGTTGTGTTTGTGTGGCTGCAACACCTCGGCATTGCAGAAGTTTTCAGTCCTTGGTGTTTTATTCACAACCCCTAGAGCGCGTGCTCCGGGTTTGTGAATGTGGGCGTTTTTGCTCACAGTTTCCTCAGGGCTTGGTGTGGCAGTGGCCGCTGAGGAACTGGAGTTGTGTTTGTGTGGCTGCAACACCTCAGCATTGCAGGAGTTTTCAGTCCTTGGTGTTTTATTCACAACCCCTAGAGCGCGTGCTCCGGGTTTGTGAATGTGTGTGGTTTTGCGCACGTTCAGAACCCCTAGAGCGCCTGCTCCGGGTTTGCGAATGTGGGCATTTTCACTCACAGTTCTCAGGGCTTGGTGTGGCAGTGGCTGCTGAGGAACTGGAGTTGTGTTTGTGTGGCTGCAATGCCTCGGCATTACAGGAGTTTTCAGTCCTTGGTTTTTTATTCACAACCCCTAGAGCGCATGCTCCGGGTTTGTGAATGTGGGCGTTTTTGCTCACAGTTTCCTCAGGGTTTGGTGTGGCGAAGACCGCTGAGGAACTGGAGTTGTGTGTGTGTGGCTGCAATGCCTCGGCATTACAGGAGTTTTCAGTCCTTGGTTTTTTATTCACAACCCCTAGAGCGCGTGCTCCGGGTTTGTGAATGTGTGTGGTTTTGCGCACGTTCAGAACCCCTAGAGCGCGTGCTCCGGGTTTGTGAATGTGGGCGTTTTTGCTCACAGTTTCCTCAGGGCATGGTGTGGTGGAGACCGCTGAGGAACTGGAGTTGTGGTTGCATGGTTGTTTCTTACCAGAGTCTTTTGCTTTGTCCTTGGGTTTGACGTGTGTGAGGTTCGGACCGCCCAGATGCTTCATCTGCATTCTTGTGCTGTTTTGCGTTGTTAAGGGTCTCAAAGCAGATTCCTGGTTCTTTGGCGGTTCTGGAGGAGGTGTCCTTGTAGCTCTGTCTACAGCATTGTCAGAAAAGTTGTCCATGCCTGTGAGGTGGGGGAAAAAACATTTTTTTTTTATAAAAACAACAACAACACATCTAAACTTTACCATCTCTCTCACCCACACCTGTGTATTTACTTAAAACCTCAGAACAACCAAGCCGACAAGCAAAACATATTTACTGGGCTTCATCGATCCATCGGTCACTGATGCCGGTGAATTTTCCTTTTCAGCTGTCTCTCTCCTTTTTCTTTTGAGCTCCTTTTCCCTCTGGTCTAAGGACCTCTCACGTTTTGACTTTACTGTGGAGCAAACAACATTATTATAAAACACATGAAACCCTCTTGTAAACTTTAAAATCATTAGCGTGTTTTTCTATTTAAAAAGTTATAGCTTCAAAAACAAAGTAATCCACTTCAGGCTGTACAACAAACACCAGTTTTGAGTTTATTTCTCCCACTTAAAAAAACAAAAATAAAAACCCACAATTTTTTTAAATACATCTCATTTTGCAGGATAAAAGCCAAAACTGCTTTTAAAACCCCTTGTTAGTTTCAACAAACCAAGTACTGTAAAAAACCCTACACCTATGCCTTGCACAGCCCCTTCCCCCCCCCCACACATATACTAAACAGCAGCTTTATAACACACACCAAACCAAGTTTGCAGCCATATACTTTTCAAAACCCACATGCATTTAACACATCACATTTTGTACAGAAAAAGCAACCCACCAAACACTCTATACCAGCAGTTTGCCAATGTCAGGGACTTTAACCCGGACGGCCTCCGTTCATTGTCTGACCGCAAAGAGACAGGCAACACCAGCAAGATCCAATCACAAGCTCTTTATTGAATAGTGCGCACTACAATAGAGAGCAGCCCGTCTCCTAAGTGAACCAGCTCTGATTTCAGTAACAAGTAAGATTATATAGACAGTTCCGTCGCGTCATAAAACATTTGCCCAAGCATCTCAGCCTTCCCTTAATTAGTTAGAAGCTTCTAGTGTTAATGAGTATACTTCATGGCCTTAAGCGACGAGGAGTCCTGTGGCACCTTATAGACTAACTGAAGTGTAGGAGCATAAGCTTTCGTGGGCAAAGACCCACTTCGTCAGATGCATGTAGTGGAAATTTCCAGAGGCAGGAATAAATAGTGATCTTCAGCCCATCCTGGACAATGATCCCTCGCTCTCACAGGCCTTGGGAGGTAGGCCGGTCCTTGCCCACAGACAACCCGCCAACCTGAAGCATATTCTCACCAGCAACTACACACCGCACCATAATAACTCGAACTCAGGAACCAATCCTTGCAACAAACCTCGGTGCCAACTCTGCCCACATATATACACCAGCAACACCATCACAGGACCTAACCAGATCAGCCATACTGTCACTGGTACATTCTCCTGCACATCCACCAACGTAATATATGCCATCATGTGCCAACAATGCCCCACTGCTATATACATCGGCCAAACAGGACAGTCCCTACGTAAAAGAATCAATGGACACAAATCTGATATTAGGAATGGCAACATACAAAAACCTGTAGGGGAACACTTCAATCTGCCTGGACACACAATTGCAGATCTAAAAGTAGCCATCCTGCAGCAAAAAAACTTCAGGACCAGACTTCAAAGAGAAACTGCTGAGCTACAGTTCATCTTTAAGTTTGACACAATCAACTCTGGATTAAACAAAGACTGTGAATGGCTTGCTAACTACAAAAGCAGCTTCTATTCTCTTGGAATTCACACCTCCAGATCAGCTGCTAGTAGTGGGCCTCATCCTCCTTGATTGGATCCACCTGGTCATCTCCAGCCTGATCCTGGCCTGCATATTTATTCCTGCCTCTGGAAATTTCCACTACATGCATCTGACGAAGTGGGTCTTTGCCCACGAAAGCTTATGCTCCTACACTTCAGTTAGTCTATAAGGTGCCACAGGACTCCTCGTCGCTTTTGCAGATTCAGACTAACACGGCTACCCCTCTGATTCATGGCCTTAAGCAATTCATAATACGTCAACAGCTTTCTTATCAGCCCAGAAGGCAAGTACCAAACAACAAAGAGACAGGGAGTTAAAACAACAGAGGGCAGAGACAGTTCGTTAAGATCAGGGTGAGAACAGAAACAGGGAGTTACCTTCTCAGTTCTCAAACTAGCTGTTCCCATCACAGGCACAGCCTTTCACTTACTTTACTTCTGCAACTCAAGCAAGTATGTAGTGAACGCCCCCTTGCTTGAACTATGTCTCTAGTTCTGCTCAGGGACTACTTAGAAACTTTTGTTAACCTCTTTCCTTGATCTGTCTTAACATAACTGCACTGGGCCCAATTCTCTAGGTCCTAACACCAACATCTATTTTAAAAACACACCTGTGTCTGTGTCAAACTCCATCACACACACACCTTCAAAAACTCCCCACAACGGTTTTAAAACCATTTGCAACTCTATTTTTTAAAAGCAGCAGTATGCAACAAACTGTTTTTTAAAAACCACTTATATGTAGCATAAGCCCCTGAATCACCCACAACTTAACCCCTACAGACAGCTTTTTTTCAAATAAAAACCCCAGGTAAAAACACTCCACCTTTTTGTAACCATCCCAGATACTTTTAGCCTAACCCCACCACTTCCTCCCCCAACTCAGAATTGAACATTTTTTTTTTAAACACATTTGGCACAGAAAGAACAACCCACCACCCAGCAGTTTGCCAACATATAGTTTAAAAACACCAATAAGCTCCCCCACAATTAAGTTTTGAAAAAAAAAAAACCAACTCACAATTTAAACGTTACAATTAGTTAAAAGAAAAAAAATAACCCGCACGCTTTAAAAAAAGATTATGGATAGTTACCTTCTACCACAGGGTAAAGGCATGCTGGCACAGGGCTATTCTATTTTCCCCTATGTATATTTGGGACTATGGAATAAAGAACAAGCAAAAAAATGTGAGTTAAGATTACCCCCAAATGCTTCAAACCCCATTTTAAAAACACACCTAGGTCTTGCACAGACCTCATCGCTCTCTCTCACAAATCACACACACACACACACACACACACACACAAACCCCGCATAACTTTAAAAGCCAATTGCACACAAGTTACCTTTCACTATGGGATAAAGTGTTGCAGGCACATGCTTGTTCTGTCCCCCCCCCCCCCCCCCCAATGTGTGCTTGGGCCTTAAGGTTAAAGAATAAGCACAAATGTTAGTTAGTATTACCCAGGGTTTTTTTCAACAGTATTAAGCACAACTACAGTTAAAAATGGTTTTTACCTTGGCCTGGTGGGGAACTGCAGCTTAAAATTACTGGTTCCATGTTAAACAGATCACACCGCAATAAAGATAGCCACCATTATTTTACTAAGAGAGCATGGCCAAAGAGAGGCATTATAGAATATATATTTTCAAAGTTAAAAACAGGGAACACACCTTCTCCTGTTGCACTCCAGCAGCCATTCAAGAAAGTTTCTGTTGAAAAGGACAGTCTCCAAACTACCTAGGTTTTTGATACCTTCCTAACACATTGTTTCAAACAACTTCAAAGTAGTAACTAGCAGGTGAATTTGATCACTGCAACTCTGAAATAATAGATCCTTAAAGACTTTAGGCACCCCTCCCTAACATTGCCCTTTGCGATCGGAGGGTGGAAGAATTAAGCTGTCTCCACAACTGAGTTGCTTTTGGCTACATTTTTTTCCTTTTAGTTAAAATATATTTTTTGTAGGGCTTTCTTACAGTATTAACAGTAAAAGCACCAATCCTTAATGTAGCTGTATCCATTTCCACGTGGACACCATTTGCAGATATCAATACATGTCTTGGGCTTTGTTTTTTCTAAACATGCTTCTTTCATGCTGAAGGCTTGGGGTTTAAATGAAATGCTTTTAAATGTTTGATTGTCTTTAGAGCAAATGCTTGTTCTAAAGTATGGGTAAAAGTTGGAAACATTTCAGTTTGGGGTTAGACCCTTAATTTTTTGTAACTTCTAATGGCTAGGAAAAAGTAGCCCCTAACTTTTAACCAGCTCTTGGGTCATATTTAAACTGTCCAATAGCATTTCTACCAACTCCTGTGTCCTTTAAACTATCCAATAGCGCTCTACCCACCCCAGGGGTTATATTTAAACTGTCCAATAGCATCTGCAAACTCCTGAGGTGTTATTTAATTAGATATTCATCAGAGCCAGCCCATCCAACCCATCAAATTTAACTACTAAACATTAACCTCAACAAGGGTAAGTGGTCACACCTAAACCTAACCACTGACTAGAGCCCCTGGCTATTCAGCGAGGTGCGGTGAAACCATTGAGTTCATGTCTAATAAATCCTAACTGGGGGGGGGGGGAAATACTTTTTTCCTTTTATTTAAAAAAACAAAACATTTTGAGGGGTTTTTCCTTCCCCCGAGTTTCTACCATACATCTTTCAGGCTTTTTCAGTAAATGGGCCTCTTTATACAAAATGGATTCTCACAAACTTTATTTTTTTAAATGATTTTATTTAAAAAACATACAGACCATGTGTTCCACTAAAACTTTTACTCATGTAAGGATCACACAAACCTTCTGAGAGAAGAGAGTCACAAAAGCCCCTTTTCAAGAGATATTTACAGCTACTACGTTTTATATCTCATGTGTGTCCCCTCACCATTTTCTAACTTCATCCTTTTAGACATCTTACAAATAGGCTTTTTCTTAAGCAGGGTTTTGGCATTTCACGAGGAGTAACAGTAGTTTGGACTAGGAAGCCTAGTCCGAACTACCTAGTCCGGGCCGCGTGTAGCTGCGCAGCACGGAGTCCGCACTAGTGGACATTTAAAAATGGCGGCGCCCGGCTTTATGCAAATGAAGCCCGGGAAATTCAAATCTCAGGCTTCATTTGCAACTCCGGTTGCCTACATTACCACCCTAGTTTGAACTCGGGTGGTAGTGTAGACATACCCTTAGGGAAAAGCTTTTTGAGGACTGTGAGGGTTGTGTCATAGATGCACCAGCCCAGTGGTACCATGACTGTGTGACTTGGACTCCAGAGGATATAAACTGCAAGCTCCGGGGCCTATGTGCTGAACTGTGTTTGGAAAGCTTATTAAATACTAATAGAAATGTAGCCGTGTTAGTCTGGTGTAGCTGAAGCAAAAAACAGGACTATGTAGCACTTTAAAGACTAACAAGATGGTTTATTAGGGGATGAGCTTTCGTGGGCCAGACCCACTTCCTCAGATCAAATAGTGGAAGAAAATAGTCACAACCATATATACCAAAGGATAAAATTAAAAAAAATGAACACATATGAAAAGGACAAATCACATTTCAGAACAGGAGGGGGATGCGGGGGGGGGGGGAGGGGGAAGGGGGGGGGGGAAGGAAGGAAGGTAAGTGTCTGTGAATTAATTATATTAGAGGTGGGGAGAGTGAGATGTCTGTGAGCTAATGGTATTAGAGGTGATGGGTAAGATAGTTTGAGCCTTTGTTCATTCCTTCCTGGAGAGTGTCGAATTTTAACATGAATGACAGTTCAGAGGATTCCCTTGAAACTATTTTCTTCCACTATTTGATCTGAGGAAGTGGGTCTGGCCCACGAAAGCTCATCACCTAATAAACCATCTTGTTAGTCTTTAAAGTGCTCCATAGTCCATTATTAAATACTGTTATTGCCGTAGGTAATGCTATGCAATGTCTGTGCTTAACTCAAGAACACATAGCACAAGGGGTGACTTTGGTAAATGCAGTGCAATTCAGTCAAGATCCTCACAGTGTTTTAAAGACCATGACCAAGCCAAAAGACCCCTGCTTAGAGGGTTATATTGAATGTCTGGTGCGTACAAAAAGTTACAGAACCCTGCTTAAGAAAAAGACTATGAAAGATGTATGGTAGAAACTCAGGGGAAGGAAAAACCCCTCAAAATGTTTTGTTTTTTTAAATAAAAGAAAAAAATCCCCCCTCTCCCCAGTTAGGATTGATTAGACAAAAACTCAATAGTTTAACCGCACCTCACTGAATAGCCAGGGGCTCTAGTCAATGGTTCGGATTAGGTGTGACCACTTACCCTCAAGTGAGGGTAATGTTCAGTAATTAAATTTGATGGGTTGGATGGGTGGCTCTAATGAATATCTAATTAAATAACACCTCAGGAGTTTGCAGATGCTATTGGACAGTTTAAAGGACACAGCAGTTGGTAGAAATGCTATTGGACAGTTTAAATATGACCCAGAAGATGGTTAAATGCTAGGGGCTACTTTTTCTAGCCATTAGAAGTTACAAAAAATTAAGGGTCTAACCCCAAACTGAAATGTTTCCAACTTTTACCCATACTGTAGAACAAGCATTTGCTCTAAAGACAATCAAACATTTAAAAGCATTTCATTTAAACCCCAAACCTTCAGCATGAAAGAAGCATGTTTAGAAAAAACAAAGCCCAAGACATGTATTGATATCTGCAAATGGTGTCCACGTGGAAATGGATACAGCTACATTAAGGATTGGTGCTTTTACTGTTAATACTGTAAGAAAGCCCTACAAAAAATATATTTTAACTAAAAGGAAAAAAATGTAGCCAAAAGCAACTCAGTTGTGGAGACAGCTTAATTCTTCCACCCTCAGATCACAAAGAGCAATGCTAGGGAGGGGTGCCTAAAGGCTTTAAGGATCTATTATTTCAGAGTTGCAGTGATCAAATTCACCTGCTAGTTACTACTTTGAAGTTGTTTGAAACAATGTGTTAGGAAGGTATCAAAAACCTAGGTAGTTTGGAGACTGTCCTTTTCAACAGAAACTTTCTTGAATGGCTGCTGGAGTGCAACAGGAGAAGGTGTGTTCCTTGTTTTTAACTTTGAAAATATATATTCTATAATGCCACTCTTTGGCCATGCTCTCTTAGTAAAATAATGGTGTCTATCTTAATTGCAGTGTGATCTGTTTAACATGGAACCAGTAATTTTAATCTGCAGTTCCCCACCAGGCCAAGGTAAAAACCATTTTTAACTGTAGTTGTGCTTAATACCGTTTAAAAAAAAAAAACCTGGGTAATACTAACTAATATTTGTGCTTATTCTTTAACCTTAAGGCCCAAGCACACATTGGGGGGGGGGGGATTAACAGAACAAGCATGTGCCCATAGTGAAAGGTAACTTTTTTGCAGTTGGCTTTTAAATTTATGCAGGGTTTGTGTGTGTGTCATTTGTAAGAGAGAGAGAGAGAGCGATGAGGTCTGTGCAAGACCTAGGTGTGTTTTTAAAATGGGGTTTGAAGCATTTGGGGGTAATCCTAACTCACATTTTTTTGCTTGTTCTTTATTCCATAGTCCCAAATATACATAGGGGAAAATAGAACAGCCCTGTGCCAGCATGCCTTTACCCTGTGGTAGAAGGTAACTATCCATAATCTTTTTTAAAGCGTGCGGGTTATTTTTTTCTTTTAACTAATTGTAACGTTTAAATTGTGAGTTGGGTTTTTTTTTTCAAAACTTAATTGTGGGGGAGTTATTGGTGTTTTTAAACTGTATGTTGGCAAACTGCTGGGTGGTGGGTTGTTCTTTCTGTGCCAAATGTGTTTTCAAAATAAATGTTCAATTCTGAGTTGGGGGAGGAAATGGTGGGGTTAGGCTAAAAGTATCTGGGATGGTTACAAAAAGGTGGAGTGTTTTTACCTGGCGATTTTATTTTAAAAAAGCTGTCTGTAAGGATTAAGTTGTGGGTGATTCAGGGGCTTATGCTACAGATAAGTGGTTTTTAAAAAACAGTTTGTTGCATACCGCTGTTTTTAAAAAAATAGAGTTGCAAATGGTTTTAAAACCGTTGTGGGGAGTTTTTGAAGGTGTGTGTGTGATGGAGTTTGTGACAGACAAAGGTGTGTTTTTAAAATAGATGTTGGCAAACTGCTGGTAAGGTGTGTTTGGTGGGTTGCTTTTTCTGTGCAAAATGTGATGTGTTCAATGCATGTGGGTTTTGAAAAGTATATGGTTGCCAACTTGATTTAGTGTGTGTTATAAAGCTGCTGTTTAGTGTATGTGTGTGGAGGGAGGGGGAAGGGGCTGTGCAAGGCATAGGTGTAGGGTTTTTTACAGTACTTGGTTTGTTGAAACTAACAAGGGGTTTTAAAAGCAGTTTTGGCTTTTATTCTGCAAAATGAGATGTATTTAAAAAAATTGTGTGGGTTTTTGTTGTTTGTTTTTTTAAGTGGTAGAAATAAACTCAAAACTGGTGTTTGTTGTACAGCCGGAAATGGATTATTTTGTTTTTAAAGCTATAACTTTTTAAATAGAAAAACCCCTAATGATTTTAAAGTTTACAAGAGGGTTTCATGTGTTTTATAATAATGTTGTTTGTTCCACAGTACGGTCAAAACATGAGAGGTCATTCGACCAGAGGGAAAAGGAGCTCAAAAGAAAAAGGAAAGAGACAGCGGAAAAGGAAAATTCCCCAGCATCAGTGACCGATGGATCGATGAAGCCCAGTAAATGTATTTTGCTTGTCGGTTTGGTGGCTCTATGAGGTTTTAAGTAAATACACAGGTGTGGGTGAGAGAGATGTTAAGTTTAGATGTGTTGTTGTTGTGTTTTTACAAAAAAAATGTTTTTCCCCCACCTCACAGGCATGGACAACTTTTCTGACAATGCTGTAGTCAGAGCTACAAAGACACCTTCTCCAGAACCGCCAAAGAACCAGGAATCTGCTTTGAGACCCTTAACAACGCAAAACAGCACAAGAATGCAGATGAAGCATCCGGGCGGTCCGAACCTCACATACGTCAAACCCAAGGACAAAACAAAAGACTCTGGTAAGAAACAACTATGCAACCACAACTCCAGTTCCTCAGCGGTCACTGCCACACCATGCCCTGAGGAAACTGTGAGCGAAAACGCCCACATTCACAAACCCGGAGCACGCGCTCTAAGGGTTGTGAATAAAAAACCAAGGACTGAAAACTCCTGCAATGCCGAGGTATTGCAGCCACACAAACACAACTCCAGTTCCTCAGCGGTCACCACCACACCAAGCCCTGAGAACTGTGAGCGACAACGCCCACATTCACAAACCCGGAGCACTCGCTCTAGGGGTTGTGAATAAAAAACCAAGCACTGAAAACACCTGTAATGCCGAGGTATTGCAGCCACACAAACACAACTCCAGTTCCTCAGTGGCCACCACCACACCAAGCCCTGAGGAAACTGAGCGAAAATGCCCACATTCACAAACCCGGAGCAGGCGCTCTAGGGGTTCTGAACGTGCGCAAAACCACACACATTCACAAACCCGGAGCACGCGCTCTAGGGGTTGTGAATAAAACACCAAGGACTGAAAACTCCTGCAATGCCGAGGTGTTGCAGCCACACACACACAACTCCAGTTCCTCAGCGACTACTGCCACACCAAGCCCTGAGAACTGTGAGCAACGCTGTAGTCAGAGCTACAAGGACACCTCCTCCAGAACCGCCAAAGAACCAGGAATCTGCTTTGAGACCCTTAACAACGCAAACCAGCACGAGTGCAGGTGAAGCATCCGGGTGGTCCAAACCTCACATACGTCAAACCCAAGGACAAAACGAAAGACTCTGGTAAGAAACAACCATGCAACCACAACTCCCGTTCCTCAGCGGTCACCGCCACACCATGCCCTGAGGAAACTGTGAGCGAAAACGCCCATGTTCACAAACCCGGAGCACGCGCTCTAGGGGTTCTGAACGTGCGCAAAACCACACACATTCACAAACCCGGAGCACGCGCTCTAGGGGTTGTGAATAAAAAACCAAGGACTGAAAACTCCTGCAATGCCGAGGTGTTGCAGCCACACAAACACAACTCCAGTTCCTCAGCGGCCACTGCCACACCAAGCCCTGAGAAATCTGTGAGCGAAAACGCCCACATTCACAAACCCGGAGCACGCGCTCTAGGGGTTCTGAACGTGCGCAAAACCACACACATTCACAAACCCGGAGCACGCGCTCTAGGGGTTGTGAATAAAACACCAAGGACTGAAAACTCCTGCAATGCCGAGGTGTTGCAGCCACACAAACACAACTCCAGTTCCTCAGCGGCTACTGCCACACCAAGCCCTGAGAACTGTGAGCAAAAACGCCCACATTCACAAACCCGGAGCACGCGCTCTAGGGGTTCTGAACGTGCGCAAAACCACACACATTCACAAACCCGGAGCACGCGCTCTAGGGGTTGTGAATAAAAAACCAAGGACTGACAAACCATTCTCCCAAAACCATAAGCTCATCACAGCTCCCCCATATTCTAGTATGGGGGAAGAGTTTGATGCTTCATTCAGAAAACTGAGGAATTCTGTATCCTCAGGGGGCCTAAAAGAAAGAGGGGGTACAGCATTTGGCGGATGAACTGGTGGCCTCCAAAAAGTTCCAGGCCAAGATGACTGCAAAATTTTTAAAAAATCCTAAAGAGGTGATGAGGAAAAAATACCAAAAAGAGATGCCCCCTGCTGGAGGCTCACAAAATGGCTTCTGACCTGCGGGGTGGTGAGTCTGTAGACGGGTCCCTGGCTAGTCCTGATGAATTTCACGGAGACAGCTCTGACTCTGAAATAGCATCTGAGGCAGAAGATGCCCCTGATGGGCCCGTAGAGGAACCCTCAAGTGCCCCTGAAAATCCAGAGTTGTATGTGGAGAGAGCGAGAAGTTGGCAACGTGAAGTACGTAGATTTGTGGGGTAAGTGTATTGTGAGGCATTCCCTTTTGTCAATCTTGAGCAAATAAATTCAGCTGAACAGGTTATTGAAGCCATACGTAGGGGAATACAGTTAGTTCTAGATGACGTTAATGGTAGGGTAGGCCCTGATGATTATGTTCAGTTACGTTTAGAGAGCCGTAATTTAACTAACCCTTTGTTTTCGGTCAGAAGGTCTAGGAACGAGCTGACTGCTGAGGGTTTTTTAAACCAGACCTCAAAGCTATTCCAGAGTAATAGAGAGTTGCACCTCAATGGAACAATGCGCCTCCTTGTGACAATTGTAAAAAACAGGGGTGGGGGTGCTCGTAGAATTTAAAACTCTATCCTTGGTATTTAAATTATTCATAAAAGAGACCATGTTTAGTAGACCTGGCCTACACCGGTACCAGTCTGTATTTTGCGTGCGGGCTCTTGGCCGTCATGTCCGATAGTAAACCTACGGACGCCAAATTGTTAGAGGGGGTGAGAGAGCTTCCCGGGAAACTGGGGTGGTCAGATCCAAAAAAGGTTATGCTCAGCGGCGTAGCAAAGTTTATCCTAAATGAACAGCATTTAGGAGTTAACATACAGGTGGTGCTGTATACGGCGAAAGGCAGCTGGGGCTTTTTTAAAATGGGGGTCCCGGTGTACCCCAAGATGATTTTATCCTGTTGCACGATGAGCATTATTATGGGGTTCTGGATGTGAAAAAGTTGTTCGGAGCGAAAAATTGAGTTTTGCCCCACAGTGTACAGTCACGACCACTCTTGCAGGTATTGTTGCTGCCTCTGCTTGAGCAGAACGTGCTCAGACAGCGTGGGCGTGTCACTGAGGTGTCCTAGCTGTAGACTATTTTGTCGATCCAAAGAGTTCTTAGTCAGACACACAGACTGCGCATCGAAAAAACAAGTCGAATGCCTGTCTAAAACTTTGTGTGATGTGTGTCAGTCTTATGTGGACAAGCGACGGTGCTGTAAGCAGTGTAAGGGCTTTCTTGTTGGCAACATTGACAGTCATTTATCTTTTATGGACAGCCTTAGCCCGAATCCTCAGAGTATATTTTTTATGATTTCGAATGCACGCAGGAGACTGGGTTGCACACCCCCAATTACATTTTTGCTATGGCCGTAAAACCAGAAAAATCCTGGGAATTTAAGGGTAGTGAGTGTCTCTCTATGTTCGTTAAGACATTTATTGGCAAAGAGTTCCTTGACAACACATTCATAGCGCACAATTCCAAAGGTTACGATGCGTACTTAGTCGTGAGACAGCTACTGAAGGAAAAGATGTGCCTAGAACTGATCACTCAGGGTAGTAAACTGTGTGTGAAAGTTAAGGCCATGGGCATTTGTTTTATAGACTCATTAAACTTCTTGCCCATTAGGGCGTCATGGGAAGCTCTTAGAAGGGTCACATGACCCACTTCTGGGCGGGTCATCCGATCCTGGAACTGCCCCCCGATTGGTCAAAGCGGCTCATGGGGTGGTCCCACATGGGGGGAAAAAACCCTTCCTGATTGGTAGAGGGAGGCAGGGCGAGTCCTCAGAGGGGTCACATGACACCCCTTATTTCCAGTCACCTGTCCCTCTTGACCCCAGATGTATTACCACCAAGGGCGAGACTTCCGGTGACAGGGGAGATGGGACTGCCGGGGTAGGGGGCGGAGCTAACATTTGATTGATGGTAGGGCCCTTGTACTACTTGGGGAACCTGCCAAGATTGGGGTTGTGATCCCCATGGTAAGTGGTGCTCCTGGACGGGGCTGACATGTCCCTGAAAAAGGCAGAGAAGGGAGTGCTCCCATGCAATCCTTGCTGGAAGACACCTCTCCTGCAGCTTCCACTGGTCGATAACAGGGACCCGTGGCCAGTAGAAGCTGTGGGCTCGGTGCCTGTCAGAGTGGGGCAGAACATGGCACCATGGAGCCATCACTGTACACGCCAGCTGCTTTCAGGAGTGCGGCAGAGCTAGGACAGGCACAAGCTGCCTTAACTCTACTGCTCCACCAAACAGAAGCCGTCTCAGTGGGCTTACCAACCATCAGTACATGTATGAACAGTTCATACAAAATTAGCCTCAATTGGACATGTCCATAAAGTCCATAAAATATGTAGGTGGCCGTAAATTTCATAAAAGCACAATACAATTGCAAAAACCAGCAATTCTTCTACAGCAATTACATTTCCTCTGTGCTGCTTCAGCCTTTGTAGTGCAGAGCAGCAGAAATTAGACCTTTTAGTTGTTTATTTAGGTCAATGGTTATTTAGGTGCATTAGGAGGAGCGTGGCCAGCAGATCCAGAGAAGTGATTATTCTCCTTTATTCAGCTCTGGGGAGGCCACAACTGGAGGATTGTGTCCAGTTCTGGGCCCCCCACTACAGAAAGGATGTGGACGCATTGGAGAGGGGCCAGCAGAGGGAGACGAAAATGATTCCGGGGCTGGGGCACAGGACCTACGAGCAGAGGCTGAGGGAGTTGGGTTTGTTTAGTCTGCAGAAGAGAAGAGTGAGGGGGGATTTGGTAGCAGCCTTCTGTGATGGCACGTTGGGGTCCCCTGTCTCCTGCACCCCGAAATGGCATGAACAGACTCCACCAGCCAGTAGAATGGAGATAGTTTATTGCTTCTCCAGGATATAGCACAGCACAGATGTAATCTGGTTACAGGAACTGGGGCTAGGAGGCCTCAGTGCCCCCCCTTGAGATGGGGGAGTCCCAGCCCCCCTCCCCAGCTCCTTCTCCCTTGCTTTCCAGACAAGAACTAACTCAATCTCCTCCAGCCCTGCCCCCCAGCCAGGGCAGCATTCACCTTCCTTAATTCCTCTCCATGGGGGTTAGCTGGTCGGACCGGTTGAGGGCTCCCTTGGCATAATGACGCATCCCTGTCCTTCTGGGCTGTGGTACCCATCCCTGTCCTTCTGGGCAGCCAGTGGGGTTACCACAGACCCATAGAAACCAGCAAGTTCCCTCCCACTACGTCACACCTTCAACTCCCTGAAGGGAGGTTCCAAAGAGGCTGGAGAGAGGCTGTTCTCAGTAGTGACAGATGGCAGAACAAGGAGCAATAGTCTCAAGTTATAGTGGAGGGGGGTGTCTAGATTGAGTATAAGGAAAAACTCTATTTTCTAGGAGGGTTGTGAAGCACTGGGATGCAGAGGCCCAGGGCAGCACAATTTTGCCGTCCCCCCCCTTTGACATGGCGCATGCGTGGGGCCTTGGGTAGCATGGGACCCAGGACAGCCGCCCCGCTTGCCCTGCCTTAAATCTGCCGCTGCTGGGATGGGTTCCCTAGAGAGGTGGTGGAACCTCCATCCCTAGAGATTTTTAAGTCCCAGCTTAACAAAGCCCTGGCTGGGTTGATTTAATTAGGATTGGTCCTGCCTTGGGCAGGGGGCTGGACTTGATGACCTGCTGAGGTCTCTTCCAGCTCTATGGTTCTATAATTCTATGACAGGCCTGACAAGTACACCATCAACCACAGACAGGAGCACCCTCCTCTGAGTTCCAGGAAATATCTCACAACCACTCCTGAGCCAGCTAATGGGCAGCTAATGGGAGCCAGGACTCCTGGGTGCTTTCCCATGAATCAGAAATCAGAACATGAACCTGTAGGAGAGCATTTTAGCCTTTCTGGCCCCTCGATCATAGGTTTAAAGGTAGCCATTCTTCTACAAAAGGATTTCACTAGCCAATTGCAGAGACAGTCTGTAGAATCTCAAATTGACAGATTTGGTACCGTTACCCTGGGCTTGAACAAAAACATTAACTGGTTAACGCACTACAAAGCTCATTTCCCCTGCCTTTGATATTTGCATTTTCACATCAAAAGCAATGAAAGGGACACATTCAGCCTCGTTACGGCACTTCATGAACACAGGTCCTACAATTGACAGGAAACAACTTTTGCTGTACTATTTACCATACAATCTGTTGTTTCCGCTCCAACACACCAATGAAGGCCCTGACGTCAGACCTGACAGCAGGACAGTGCGTACTGATCAGTATGTTGGTCAGTTAGAGGGCACTGCTGTGGTTAGATCATTTCAATGCCCACTCTCAGCCTCCAGCCCTGCCGCTTCATACATGAGGATCATAAGGAGATGGATCAGGCAATGGCATCTGAATCATTCCCCTGGCCCCTCCAATATGCCATAGAGGGATAATCCCCTGCCTCCTGCTGGATAACATATAGGCATGAATAGGGTTGGGTTTCAGAGGTGCAGGGAATTTCCCATGGAAACGTCTCTTGGCCTCTAGCCCACAAAAGCTTATGCCTAGAGACATTTGTTAGTGTCTATGGTTGCTGAAGGTGCCTCCTTGCTTTCAGAGACACAGCCCAATGTGGTGACCCCCTCTGAAACTTACACGAACAGCCACAGAACAAGGCTGCTCAAAAGAGCCACGAACAAGTCCACCCAACGTGGCCACCCTTCAGAGAGGAGCACTGCTTTTGAGCCCTCAACATGGCCAAGAACATGGCTGACCAACGGACACAATCCAGGGGAATGAATGTGGCTGCCTTGTGCCTCGGCCCTCTGGGAGAGTCCAGTCCCTGCAAGACCACCCAGCTCTCAGCCAGTCTGCCCAGAGAGGGTGGCATCTCCAGACTCCCAAGGGCCCTCCCTGTCTGCAGATGGCTCCATAAGTACCAGGGGTTGGGCCATTAGCAATGGAGGGGTGATGGAAACCAAGTCAAGCCCTGTTAAGCCTGGCCACCTTCTGACCCGATATCCCAGCCCCATATTGTATCTGAAGTTCCTGGCCTAGCACTCACTCATTTCTGAGCGGAGGCTCCTCCGGATGCTGAGGTGAAACAGGAGGCTCTGGAGAGAGAGCAGAGATCAGGGCTGAGTACGTCGAATTCTGGGCACCAGCTCCACATCCCCTACCATGCCCTGTCCCGTCTGACCCCTCCCATTTCTAATCCCACAGATCCCCTTCCCCAGCCTTCACTGAGCATGAATCCCCCATCTGGAGTGGTGAGCGAAGGGCTCCCCCTGCTCCTCACCTGCACGGCCCCCCGGGATGCTGGCGAGAGGAGGTTTCACTTCTACAAAGACAATGTCAGGTTTGCTCCTGGGGAAGCAGAGTCAGAGATCAGCACCACGGAGAGCAGCACCAGCATCCCATGGGCCAGTCTGAACAACACCGGGGAATTCACCTGTGGGTACGAGGAGAACATGAGTGGGAGGTGGATCCCGTCCCTCAGGAGCCAGGCTGTGACCGTCACTGGGAAAGTCACAGTGTCAGGTGAGGTGGCTCTTGGGTGCTAATGTCTCCTTACAGAAATTCACCTTCTTAATTCCCACATGCTCTTACCCAGATCTTTTGATGGACTGTTGAGGCCAGGGCAGGGCATAGGTGGGCTGGGGGATGTGCAGAGAGGAGAAGGACAAACACAGAAGTGGGAAGAATCAGGGGTCAGTGTAAGAGAGAAGGGCTGGGGGTGGGATTCACATCTCAGCGAGATGGCTTGTGAGCTCCGGGGGAGTTTGCCGTGAGCTTTAGAGGCAGGGATACACAGACATCACACCCATTGCTCTCAGAAGTGACACCTACCTGCTGATTCCACCCACGCTTCTCTTCTCTCTGCAGCTCCCAGCTTCCTCTGGGCCCGGGAGCTGGCTGTGGGCGGCTCCTTCTTCCTTATCAACGGCCTCATCTTCCTCATTTTCCACTGCTGCTTGTAGACAAAAGTCACTGGATTCTTCTGAGAAGGGCCATCCAGCACACCTGTCGCTGACTGTCAGACTTATCAGGGAGCCCACTTTCTCTGGATCCTCAGGGCTGGGACACCCAGGTTTCCACACCCTGATCTCTAGACCGGAGCAACTCAGCCAGAATAAAACCAGAGGGTTTATGGTGCATCTGAAACCAGCATAGGAACTCTCAGGCCTGTAGGCCTGGCCTCCCTCAGCCCAGCACACCAGTCTCCCCTGCAGCCACGTGGGCTCTGCCTGCTGCCTCTGCCCCATCCAGATGTCCCCTTCTCCTTCCAACCAAGTCTCTGATATTGCCCCCAGCATCCTCGCCCCTTTCCTTTGTCTTCAGTCCAGCTAAACAAGGTCGTTTGGGCCCCTTTCTTCTCCGCCTCTCCTCTCCCCTGCTCTTTCTTCCTCCCAGGCTAGAACCAGCTAGGCAGGTCACCAGGGTCCTCTGCAGAGGCCATTGTCCTCCCACTAGCCATAAATGGCTGAGCCATCCGAGCTGGGCCTCCCCGTCAGCAGGTCACCAGTCGCTGGGGTCTCTGTTCTCCAGACTCATGTCTGGGATCCCCAGTTCTGTGCTGTCCACTGAACAGCAAACTTCCTTGTGAAAGCAGTAACACCCAGGGACACTGGGGGTCTCTCCTCTGCCTGCCAACCCTTCAGAAACCCCTGAGATCTCCTGCTTCATCACACCAGTGTCTTGTCAGGGATCATGGAAAGCTGATGACCCCGGCTATGACGATCCCTGTGTGACATACGTATGGCGTGTACACAGGCACGTATGTAGACACTGGATCTATATTCTGGAGGTGCTTAATAAAAAAACCAACACTGGACAAAGGGATGTGGGTTTGCACATCTGCATGGATCAAATAGCATGGCCTGTACACAACCGGCATGTCTGATGCTAGCTGCTGCCCAGTCTGTGGGTACGAGGTAAGAACAGACACGCTCCTACCTGGAAATAGACCAGCTCATGGGTTACGTTCCTTTTACTCTACAAAGCGATTCAACGTCAAAGACAGTATTTAGCAGCTAGGTGCTGGGAAACACTTGCAAGTTGCTGCCTGCGTTAATCTCGCGGATACTGGCAGTGCCCCGTGTTTCAATGGGATAGTTCAGTGTTTGCTCTGTCACTATAAACACTCCCAGTTTGGTGGGAAGTGGGACCAAGAGTGCAATTTGCATTTGTACCAGAAGGGGCTTTTTCCTGCCCAGCAGCACGAGGCCCAGACACCAGACAGACGATTGTGGCACATCACAGAGCAAAATGCTTATTTGACTGTGTCCCCCACTGATGAAGAGGACCATCCAGGGGACTCTGTGCCTCCAGGGGAAGGCTGGTGCAGCGCATCGGGACTTCACATTTCTCACTCTCTTGCTGAACTCATCTTGCCATAGAACCTGCCATCAGGTGGGCGGGGCTTGCCGAGGTTTAGACAGACTGTGCTGAAGTTTTTGATGGTTGATGCTGGGCAGGACCAGCGGTGGGCGGGGGAGGGGCGTTGACCCAGGGCTGGTGATTGAAAAGGTCCTGGGCTCTGAGCTCTTTAAACTGGTGGTTTCCATTCTTATTTATACTGCGGACCAGCAAACCCATTCACAAACATGTGGTGGACCAGTAACATTGTATTTGCATATTGATTATGCAAATAATGAATATGCAAATAACATGTTGCCAGTCTACATAGCTCCAACCCAGCCCCTTGTTCCCCAGTGTTTTATACCCTTTGACTCCCCCACACCTGAGCCCTTTCACCCTTTAACCTCTGACTCCTACAGCCCCTGCCAACACCCTCTTGCTCCATGACCCCACCATGCCCCCTCCTGACACCCCTTTGCCCTTTGACACCACCCCAGACCAGCACTCCCCAGAGTGGGGCTGCCACCTCTAGGGAGCATGGTCGTTATTTCCAGTGGGCGGTGCGCGTGATCCCTCCTTCCCCTCCCCAAGCGAGGATGCAGGGCCAGGCTGCCATCGTAACTGGGTAGGAGCGGGGAGGAGGGAGGCACTTTCTGTTCTGCCTCCTCCTGCTGGCTCCTCAGCCCCAGCACCACAGCCGGGTAAAATCTGCAGCAAACCCTGCGGCCGGGCAGCCTCCAGTTTGTGGTCTGGCATTAGTCCATGAACCGGTGGTTGGGAACCGCTGCTTTACACCACCAGCAGAGCCGCATCCGGGCAGCACTGAGGGGTGGCTGGGGGAGGGGCAGCATGGTCCGTGTGACACTGAAGACTGGCCGCTCCAAGCATGCAATATGCTGGTGACTAAGTGGCTCCCTCACAACGATCAGAAAATGTCGGATTCTTTCCCTCCAGAGATGTGAAAATGACACCTGGGTAGGAAGGTGTGAGCCCAGGGGCAGGGTCTGGCTGAGTGGGGAAGTGGGGATTCACGGCTGCAGCCCCCTCAGTTTAAAGATTCTCCCCTGTGGGGATAAACAAAGAGATGGGAGAGCTTCTCCCCACAGCCCCATCTCAGCCGAGCTGCCCCCTTTCTCCCCCTACCAGCTCTTCCTCAGCCTGGCCCAGCTCCAGCTCCCCAGAGTGGGATCAGTCCCATTACATGAGGTCGGTGTCTGGGGACTGGAAACTCTCCCCACTCCTCATTGTCAAGCCCAGGAAATGGGCAGCTCCCCTCCCCCTGCACTCTGTGGCCCACATGGCAGCGTGTCTCCAGCCCGAGCTGAGTGGTGGCCACGCCTGAAGCTGTGACGTCCCCTGCTGAGCCGAGAACCCAGCTCCCAGCCCAGAGTGACCGGCTCAGCATGGAGCTAACTCGCCTTCTGCCTCTGCTGGGTGAGTGCTTGGCCTCAGCCCCCCCCCCCCCCCCACAGCCCATCTGTGTCTGTCTGTCGGCCTGCCTGGAGAGTCCCCTCTCCCAGCTCTGCATCCCCAGATCCCTCACCCCCTCTCTGCTCTTCTCTTCCAGCCTCTCTCCAGAGTCTCGCCGGACCAGTGACCCCTGCAGGTAACAACGTCTCCTGGCCTTGCTGAGATGCTGGCGGTAGAGTGGGGGAGCGGGGAGGGGTTCTTTCAGCAGGGCTGGGATCCTGATCCTCTCACACCATGGTGTTGGGAATTGCAAGGAAGGGGGGATCATCCCCTGATGTCCCCGTGACTTCCCCTGATATCCAGAGGGGTGGAAGAGCGACTCCATCTGATGCCTGCTGGGAGGGTCTGTTTGGTGGGTCCCAGCCCAGGTCACAGGGGAGAGGATGCCCCCATCCCCATGGGCACTGCCCAGCTCCTCATTCGCAGCCTCAGCAGAGAGAGAGAGAGAGCTGGGCGAGCCATGGAGACTGAGCTCCCCCCTCCCCATGACACTGACCCCTGGGCAGGGCCCACCCATGTGGAGCTCTCTGCCCCAGCTCTCAGATCAGAGGGCTGAGGGCCAAGGCCAGAGACCCAGCCCCATGCAGCAGGGCAGTAAAAGCAGGTTCTGCAGAGACCGCAGAAGAAAGGTGCTGGGTGGAAAAACTCCCCCTTCCCTCCACCACATCCGCCAGAGCTTCCTCATTTCTAGTCAGCGCCTTCTACCTACTGCTGGGCAGGGCTGATGGTCACATGACAGATCCTCCCACCCTCTTATCCCTCTGCCCCTGGATGGAGACTGTGGGTGACTGTCCTGATGGAAATGGGGGTGTTGGGATCGATCCATTTCAACAACATCCCTGCCCCTCTGTTTGCACCCCACATTCCCCCAGAATGGAGAGTGTTGGGATCTTGAGGGTCCCAAGTGGAGGAAGGGCCCTTCCACCTCCCACAAATGTGCTCACCCGCTTCCTCTGGATGGAGAGCGAGGGGAACTGCTGGTTCCAAGTCACGTGGACGATCCTTGCTGCCCTACGTGGACAACTGCAGAGCCCCTGCCCTTGTCCCTGAATTGCCCCGTGGCACCCTGCCATGTCCTGCCTCTATGGGATGGGGAGCAGCTGACTGAGGGTTAGTGGAGATCGGGGGTGCAGGGAGCAGGCTGTGAGATGGGAGTGAAGTTGCACAGAGGGAGGGAGCTGGAATTTGTCCAGCCATATGACACAGGGAAGGGTCGGGGGGACGTGGTCTCTGTCTAGAAGCTCCTATCTAGGGAACAATCAACAGCTCAGTTGCAAACACGACCCAGTGCCTGGGAGCTGGAGCCAGACAAACTCGGGCTGGAAATAGGGGGCATTTTCACGGTGGGGGAATTAATGAAGGGGACACTTCCCAAAGCTCTGAGGTGGAATCTCCAGCACTGACAATTTCTGAATGAAGCCTCAATGTGCTTCCCAGGGATCTGCTCTGGGTGACAGAGGAACCATCCAGGGCAATCCCAGGGGCTGGGTGACACACGGGTTGGACTCCATGAGCACAATGGGCCCTTCTGGCCTGGGATCTCGGAAAAGGGCCCGGAATGAGGGGGCTGAGGTTTACTTGCCATGGTGTGTGGGGGTGGGAGCAGGGCAATGAGTGAGGCTGGTTTGTGTTCCTGTCTGCCCAGGACTCATCTCTTGTCCCTTCTGCCTTCTCATCTCATCCTGGCATCTCCTTCCCCACTGACCCTGTGTCTCTGTTCCAGATCCCCTGCCGGCCCCCAGCCTCTCTCTGGACCGCAGCTCCCAAATCTATCTCCCAGGGGAGCAGGTTACCCTCACCTGTTCAGCTCCTGCGAATCAGTGGGTCACCGGATACAGATTCTTTCTTCTAAATGAACTGCAGGAGCCCAGCACTGTCCCACATCCAAATGGAGGGGCCCAGCTGGCACTCATAGCTCAGAAAGGGAGGGCTGGGGCCTACACCTGTGCATATTGGAGACAGGAATCCAGTGGAGAGATCTCCTCTGGGAACAGCAATTCCATCTCCATCACTGTGAGAGGTGAGCCCCTGGTTTCCCTGCCGTTGGATGGGAGGAGTCTTTGGGGACCTGAAGCCCACCCCAGCACCTCAGCTCCTCACCTTCACCCTCTGTCTGCCCAGCCTCCCTCCCTGCATCTCAGAGAGTCATGGTGGGAGTGGGGCTCCCAGCTGCTCAGCATCGACTGGGCATTGCCAGGGCACTGCTGTGGAGAGCTCACAGTGCTGGGGTCCTGGGTGGGCATTACCAGGGGGGCACACTCTGATTTCTGTCAAAACAGGGATTGGTGTCTATCCTGTTACGCCAGACCCTGGTAGCACAACTATGTCAGCACCCCCTACGGGTCACATGTATGAGAGGGGCAGGAGCTACCCCTGGGGTGAAAGCAGCAGTGGATACAAACTCTTCTCTCAAAGCAGGGATGGAATCCCCAGAGAGACCCCTGCTGGGTGGGCCCCTTCTTCTGTATCTAACCCCGACCCTGGTTTCCAAACCCTTCTGCACCCTTCCCCTCTCCCTTAGCCCTGCCCACCCAGGTACCCCACCAGGGAATCTTGGGAGGGTCGCGTGATATAGGGGCAAGGTGAGACACTGGACGGGGGAGGAGGGGGTGCCATGGGATTTCAGGGGGATATTTATTTTTCTGTGGGAATCTCTCTAGCTCAGTGTTCCTTAAACGTTTTAAGACCATGGAAAACCAAACAATCATTTTTTTATGGGAAACACCGAAGGAACATTGTTGAGGGAGAAAAAAAGAAAAAAGAAAAGGTCGTGGCCCCTTTAATTTCCACATGTGCTGTCCCAGCTGAGCTTCTGTCTCCACAAGCGGAAGGGGGAAAAAATTAAAAGAGGCCATGGCACAGAGTTTAAGAAACACTCTAGCTCCATTAAGGCAGAAACAGCCTCCTCTTCTGCATCTCTGCCTCTCAGCTCTCTGTGTCTCTTCTCCTGCACTGGAATCTGACCCGTTGTCTTTTCCAGACCCCCCAGCAGCTCCCACCTTCGCCCTGAGCCCCCCGCACCAGCTGTACCTCTCAGGGGAATCCGTGCAGCTAACATGTTCTCCTCCCAGTGGCAATGAGGCAGTTACAAGATTTCAATTTTCCAAGGAGGAGAAAAGGATCTTCCTACCTTTTGTCCCACCCGGCAACAGCTACTCTGGTGTCAGGAACTTAAAATTGAAGCCTGGGGACTCCGGGTCGTACACCTGCCGGTACTGGATACACCCGCCCGGGAGGGAGATCCAATCGCTGGAGAGTCCCCCAGTTCTCATCACTCTGACAGGTAAGTGCTGGACTGTCCCCAGATTCCCTGGGTTGGTTTTTGCTACAGAGATGAATTCTCTGCGTGGAATCCCGGACTTGTAGCCCATGAGATGAGTGTTACACAAACAGAGCAGGGTGCTCATGTCCCTGGGTATAAACATACGTGTGCGCGCACACACACACATCTGGTGAATGAAAGTCTGACAGTGTCGATGTTATGCACTGGCACATCAGGGGTTAAAACATAACCCCATATAAGGGGAAAGGGCTGGGGCAGGGAGCCAATCACAAACAGGATAGAGTCAGCCAATCAGAGCCCTGCTGGGCAGCATAAAAAGGTGGCTGGCCAGGGGACTCTCTTAGTCCTGGTGAGACAGGGACGCAGCTGGCTGCTAGCAGGGGGGCAGGCAGGAGGAGCCAGAGGAGCTCTGGCCTGACCCACTCCCAGGGTGGGGGCCCAACAACATGGGCCTGAGGAGATACAAGGGGGCTGTGTCTAGACTGGAAAGTTTTTCTGCAAAATCATCTGCTTTTGCGGAAAAACTTGCCAGCTGCCTACACTGGCCGCTTGAATTTCCGCAAAAGCACTGACGATCTCATGTAAAATCATCAGTGCTTCTCTGGAAAAACCATGCTGCTCCCGTTTGGGCAAAAGTCTTTTTCCGAAAGACTTTTGTGCAAAAGGTCCAGTGTAGACAGCACAGTACTGTTTTCCGCAAAAAAGCCCCGATCGCGAAAAAGGCCATCTGGGCTTTTTTGCGGAAAACCGCGTCTAGATTGGCCACGGACGCTTTTCCTCAAAAAGCGCTTTTGTAGAAAAGCGTCCTGCCAATCTAGACGTGCTTTTCCGAAAATGCTTTTAACGGAAAACTTTTCTGTTAAAAGCATTTTCGGAAATTCATGCCAGTGTAGACGTAGCCGGGCTGTATCGGGACATATAGGGCAGGAATGAGCAGGTCCAACCCCCATGCCGATGGTGAGTGGCCAGTGCTATTTGCCTTGATGGACGGGGCTTGGTGAAGAGTGGCTGTGAGTCACAGAGGTAAGGTGGGCTGTGGGGTAATTGGGCTCCCTGGGAGGGGAGGAATCCAGCATGGAGGTGCCGCTGAGGGGTAATACCCTGCAGAACAGGCATCCTGGTCTGGTGGTCAACTGATGGGTTCTCTCCAATTTTTTGCCTCTGTCCATGGATTGGGACCGTGGGGGTGAATATCCTGATGGGAATGGGTGTTTTGGAATCAGGGGGATTGAGGTTGATCCTCAGTAACGTGGGCACAGTGAGGCACAGGGGTGCAGGGCATTTCCCATGGAAACTCCACTCCCCCTGAGATGAATTTAGCCTGGTAACATCTGCCCTGCTCCCAGATCCCTCCAGAGATCCCTGCTGGCTGGGCCCCTTCTTCTGTACCTGACTGACCCCTGGTGTCCAGACTCTTCCGCAGCCCTGTCCCTCTCCCTGAACCCTGCTCACCCCAGGTGCCTCCAGATGAAACCTGTGACCTTTGGAAGGCCGTGTAATACAGCATCTCAGAGAGACACCTGACTGGGGGCAGTGAGGTTTCAGGAGGGCATTTATTTCTCTGTGGGAATCCCCCTCTTCCTCCACTTAGGCAGTAACAGCCTCCTGCCCTTCATCTCCTCCTCTCACACCCTGAATCCCTTCAGCTTTGAAATCTGACCCGTTGTCTTTTCCAGATCCCCCAGCAGCTCCCACCCTCTCCCAGAGCCCCTTGCACCAGCTCGACCTCTCTGGGGAGTCTGTTCAGCTCACGTGTTCTCCTCCCAATGGTGATGAGAGAATTATAAATTTTCAATTCTCCAAGAACGAGGAAAGGATCTTCCCACCTGGCAGCAGCTACTCTGATGTCATGAACTTAACACTGTGGTCATGGGACTCCGGGTCGTACACCTGCCAGTACTGGATACATCTGTCTGGACAGGAGATCCAGTCTGTGGAGAGTCCCCCTGTCTCCATCAGTGTGAGAGGCGAGTGCTGGGCTGTCCTAGTTTCCCCAGGTGCCTTTGTGCTATGGAGACACATTTCCTGTGGGAATCTGGCACCCGCAGCTGATGAGATGAATGTTGCACTGACAGAGCAAGGCTGGTCACTTCCACTGGTACAAACATACCTGCACGCGCACACGCCCCTGTCTGCTGAATGACAGTGTGACAGGGTGATTGTCCTGCACTGGCACATAAGGGGTTAAAACATAACCTCACATAAGGAATGAGGGCTGAGGCAGGGAGCCAATGAGAAGCAGGCTAGAGTCAGCCAATCAGAGCCCTGCTGGGCAACATAAAAAGGTGGTTGGCCAGGGGACACTCAGCCGCTCTCAAGCCCTGGAGGGAGAGGGATGGAGCTCACTGCTAGCAGTGGTGCCTTGGACATTGGGGTGTGGCCTAAACTATATGTGCAGGTGACAGTTTTATGGCTGCATCTGTAATTGTTGCTGATCAGAAGTAGAAGTGCCAGCACACGGCTGCTTGTCCTGTGTTCTTGATGTGGTCTCACCCACCATTTTTAATCTGCATTTTTATTCAAAACATTCCTTCCTCTCACAGTTTCTCCCTCCCAAACCTGCCTGTGTGCTTGTGTGCACCAGACTTCCTTTTAGGGACATGCCCTGTGGAAAAGGCTGACGTCACCATTTATCCTCAAGGCACAGCTGTCCAGGCTCCCCTACATGTCACTACCTTGGACAGCACTGTACTGGAGGCAGGCAGGGGGGCCAGGGGAGTAGAAGTATCTTGGACTGTGCCATTCTGGGGGTAGGCAGGAGTAGCCAAGGCACCTCGGGCCTGACTCACTCCCAGGCTGGCAGCCCAGCAACATGGGCCTGAGGAGATACCAGGGCTGCATGGGGTCATCTAGGTCAGGAAGGGGCACCTTGCCAGTGCTGAGATGGGGATGGGCTGGTGTCCAAGGCAAGCCAAAGAATCTGCTTTAATGCATATCAGGATTTATCAGCTGGGGTGTTACTGTCACAGAAACATCAGCTCTGAGTCCTGAAGGGCTGAGTGATCCTCTGCCCAGACCCCACAGAGCACAGGGCACAGCCCTGAGTGAACCCTGCTGGGCACAGGGCAGATCTTTCAGAAAACACACCCAGTGCTGGCTGGAAAATCACCAGTGATGATGCAGCCCTGGGCCCTGCTCTGGGTTCTAGGAGCCAGGATGGAGGCAGCCTGGTTGGATGGTGACAGTGGGGCCAGACCTGGAACAAGGGAGGAGCAGGGCAGGCACAGGCTGGGAGTGGGGCAGGAAGAGGCTGGATACTGACTGCAGGAGCCTGGCAAGGAGCAGGGTTCCTCACAGCAGCAGGACGTCACAGCTGCTCAGCCAGGTCCCAGCCGGGTCATTTCCTGGCTTCAGCAGTGTGTGCCCACCAGTCATGTGACCCCAAGCCCTGTGTGTTTGAACGGACCATCCTATGGGTCTTACAGGCCTGAGGAGAGAACATCAGAGACCCTGGTTCCCTCCCAGCCCTGCCTTCTAGTCCTGCTCCACCCAAAGAGCCTCCGCTTCTTACGCTGGGTCCGTGTTCACCTGTCCGGGTCTGGATACATCCACCCTGGCAGCCTCCAATGATGCAGCTGCTGATATTTGGAAGGTGTCCCCAGAGCTGTGCAAAGGCCTGGGAAGAACAAAGGGGAGGCTGGGAGAAGCTCTGGGTGGGACTGGCTGAGGGGGAGGAGGTCACTGTTTACACGAATGGGGGCACTGCTTGTAAAGAGACTTCTCTGCTTCCTCCCTCCTCCTTCCAGACCGGCCGTTGGTCCCCAAACTCACTGTGAGCCCACCACATGGCAGCCTCCTACACGGCGAATCTGTGAACCTGACGTGCTCAGTTCTCAGAGCTTCCACCCAATCCGGGATCCGGTTTTTTAAGGGTGGGCAGATAATTGACTCCAGAAAGCTCCACGAATCTTGGTCCCATGTCAGCACTTTCCTTCTGCTCTTGAATGTGTCTGAGTCAGAAGCCGGAGCATACAGCTGTGATTACTGGAAGATAGAGTCTGGGCGAGAGATCCCATCGAAGAGAACTCAACCCATCTCCATCACAGTGATTGGTAAGTGCCCCTGTCTGCCACAGGACCAACAAACAGCCCCAGGGTCTTTCTGCTCCATGTACCAGCTGTGACACTGCCCAGTTTCTCAGGTCCAGGTCACAGCAATTTCAGTCCGTGTCTCTGGTCAGTGTTGCTCCCTGGGTCCATGGCTCCTGTGATGGCGCGTTGGGGGTCCCCCGTTTCCTGCACCCCGAAATGGCACAAACAGACTGCACCAGCCGGTGGAATAGAGGAAGTTTATTGCCTCTCCAGGATACAGCACAGCACAGATGTAATCTGGTCACAGAGCTGGGCTAGGCTGCCTCAGGCCCCCTTGAGATGGGGGAGACTGGGCCCCTAAACTCCAGTCCCTTTCCCTAGGCTGTCTCCTCCATGCTCCCAGCCAGCAACTCACTAACTCTCTTCCAG
The DNA here is from genome assembly GCF_049634645.1 of Pelodiscus sinensis. Taxonomy (NCBI): domain Eukaryota; kingdom Metazoa; phylum Chordata; order Testudines; family Trionychidae; genus Pelodiscus; species Pelodiscus sinensis. The sequence continues at coordinate 6,262,053 of NC_134740.1, read as the reverse complement.
CCCTGCCCCCCAGCCAGGGCAGCCTCCACCTTCCTTTGTTCCTCTCCATGGGGGGTGTCTGGCCACTGGTTTGCATAGTGACTCATCCTGTTTTGCTGGGTCGTGGTACCCACGGCAGCCAGTGGGGGTTACCCCAGAGCCAGCAGCATAGAAACCAGCCAGGTACCCCCACTGTCACAGCTCCACCTGGTGGTTCATCAGTGCTTTGCTGGTGATCTGGGGCTCCTGGCCCCCAGAAACATCTCTGCTCTCTGTCAAGCCATGGGGGGTTGGGCACCCCAACTGCAGGGAGATGCTCCCAGCTGATCAGCGAGGTGGCACCTCTGTGGTTAGCTCATTTCATTGCCTCCAGCTCTGCCACTTCCCATATGACAATCTTCAGGAGACTTGCCCATTCCCCCATCAGCTCCGTACCGACATCGAGCAATAAGGCCGTGTCTCCTACTGGCCAATGTGCGCACAGGGCAGGGCTGAGGTACAGAGGTGCAGGGTTTTTCCTATGGAAAAGTCCCCTTCTAATACTTAAAATGAGTTTGATTAACTTAAATTAATGGAGATTGCTTATCTCCTAGATCTGGAAGGGACCTTGAATGGTCATCAAGCCAAGTCCAGTCCCTGCCTTCAGAGCAGGACCAAATACTATCCCTGAAAATTTTTTGTCCCAAATGGTCTCTGCAAGGATTGAACTCACAACGCTTGGGTTAACAAGCTAGTGCTCAAACCACTGAGTTATTCCCCCCCCCCCAAGCCATCTGCCCCTCATCTCCCAGGGCTTTCCACCTGCCAGCTGTGACCCTTCTGTATCTAATGCCAACTCTCTTTCTTTATCTACTCCTGATCCCAAACCCCATCCCTCTTCCTGAGTCCTGATCTCCCTAGTTACTGTCTAGGAGAGCCTGGTCCCCTCACATTGGGCTGCTCCGGGGGTCACACGTCTGCAGCATGACTAAGGAGGTGGATGGAGCGTCTCAGCTGCGTTTGCCAGGGGCTGCTCCCTCTAACCCTGAATGTGCAAAGAAAAAGGGCTCCAGGCCATGCACGTGTCTGTACATCAGAGATCCACACTCCAGAGAGCCAGCAAGTATCCATCAGCCTGGGCGGGGTGGGGTATTGGGGTGGATTGTGTGTGTGTGTGTCACAGACTTTCTCACCAGTCCCCTCTCCTCTCTGACCCTCCACCAGTTCGCCATCCTCTCACTGGGCCCCCTGGGACCATCAGTGTACCAGTGAAGCTGATCACCTTGGGGTGCTTAGCTCTTGGGATATGGGTTCTTCAGTCAGGGAAAGGACCAGACCTTCAGTGGGGTCTCCATCCAGGGCAGCACCACTGACAGCAAACAGCCAAGCCTACACTGTCTGCACCGGGTATTGGAGACTGGGTGACAGAGCCTGTCCAAACTGAGCCCTCCTGTCCTGGGGTCAGTGTTGAGTGAGACCCTATTTCCACCTGGGGGTGGTGAGACATGTGGGTCTTCAGTGGGGAGGCCCTTTCTCCATCCCTATCCAGCTGCAGCCCCAGCCATGCTCCCAGTGTCCCCTGACTTTCCCCAGCCAGGCTCCCAGCCTCCTCCCTATCCCAAACACCCACCTGACTGAGAACAAGGCTGCTATATAGACAGAGAGGGTATGTCTACACTACAGCACTAATCTGAACTAACTTAATTCAAATTAGTTAATTCGAACTAAGCTAATTCAAACTAGTGCATCTAGACCTAAAAACGAGTTCAAATTAGTATTTTGCTAATTCGAACTAGCATGTCCACATTGAGTGGCCCCTGAACCGGGGTTAAGGCTGGCCGGAAGCAGTGCCGGCAGGGCATCAGGTTAGGACTTAGAGCATGGAGCTGCTGCCTCAGGTTAGCCGAGGGCTGTGCTTAAAGGGACCCGACCCCCACCCCGGACAGACAGTTCTCAGGGTTCCCCGCTTGCCTGTCTACCTCGATGAGGGACAGCAAAGCAGTCCTGGCTTGGAGTGCCCTGAGTGCCCACACTCGGCACATCACAGCACTCGGCCATCAGCCCGGCTGCACTTGGGCAGGCTGCCATCCGGGGGTGGGGGGTGTCCATCGGGGGCTGTCAGGATCCAGGAGGCCCTGCAGGAGAGCTTCCACCCCGAGGAGCCCACAGAGCCACCCCAGTCCTCCCCATGGGGGGCTCGTACCCCATTCTTCCCTCACCTCCTTCCACTTACCCCTCCCTAGCCCCCCTTCCTGATGTAAAAAAGGACATGTGTGGTCAAAAATAAAAACTCTCTTTATTTAACAAAACTGGGGGTGGAAGGGGGGGATGAACCTCTGGGGAGACTGGGAAAAGGAGGTGGGAGAGGGGAAGAGAGAGGGTGGGAGAGGCGAGGGGGAAACCTGGGAGGAGGGAGCTGGAAGGGGGAAGCCAGGGGAAGAGGGGATGTATAAAACTATGGTACACCATATCTTCAGTACTGTGTACAGATGTGGTCTCCTCACCTCAGAAAAGATGTTTTGGCCTTGGAAAGGGTTCCAAAAAGGGCAACTAAAATGATTAGGGATTTGGAACAGGTCCCATATGAGGAGAGGCTAAAGAGACTGGGACTTTTCAGCTTAGAAAAGAGGAGACTGAGGTGGGATATGATAGAGGTCTATAAAAGCATGAGTGGTGAGGAGAGGGTGAATAAAGAAAAGTTCTTCATTAGTTCCCATAATATAAGGACTAGAGGACACCAAGGGTATGTCTAGACTACAGGGTTTTGTCGCCAGAAGTTTTGTCAACAGATACTGTCGACAAAGCTTCTGTCGACAAAGAGCGTCGACATAACAGTGTGGACACAAAGGACAGTGTAGATGCGATAATGCCTTCTATCGACAGAACTCTGTCGATAAAAAGCGTTATTCCTCGTAGAATGAGGTTTACATACGTCAACAAAACTGCTGAGATTTGTCGACATTATGTTGACATAACTCAAAAGCAGTGTGGACGCAGGTATAGATTTGTCGACAAAAGTCCACTTTTGTCGACAAAACCCTGTAGTCTAGACACACCCCAAATGAAATGAATGGGTAGCAGGCTTCAAACTAATACAAGAAAGTTCTTCTTCACAAAGCAAATAGTCAACCTGTGGAACTCCTTCCCACAGGAGGCTGTGAAGGCTAGAACTATAACAGAGTTTAAAGAGAAGTTAGATAAAGTCATGGAGGTTGGGTCCATGGAGTGCTATTAGCCAGGGGGTACGGATGGTGTCCCTGGCCTCTGTTTGTTGAAGGCTGGAGATGGACAGCACGAGACAAATGGCTTGGTCATTTTCTTCGGTCCATCCCCTCCAGGGTACCTGGTGTTGGCCGCTGTCAGCAGACAGGCTACTGGGCTAGATGGACCTTTGGTCTGACCCAATACGGCCGTTCTTATGTTCTTATGTTCTAAGCTCAGGTCTCAGGGTCGGGTGTCTCACTGGACCAACTTGTTTTTCCTGCAAACCTGCTCCTGGGTTCGCATGTGGCCTTTGGTGGCCAGGCTGGCAGCTATCCTGCTCTAGACGGCTGCATTCCTGTGCCTAGTGCGGAGGTCGTGGATGTCATAGGCCTCCCCCCAAACCTCAATGAGGTCCAAAATCTCTGCACTAGACCAGTCAGGCGCCCGCCTCTTGCGATCCCGGGCAGGCTCCTGGGAGTCACCAGCCTGGTCCTGGAAAGAGGCAGAGGGCTGGGTGGCAGCGGGTGGCTGGCTCATGCTGTGCCAGGTGCAGGGTCTGCTGGCTGGGTGCTGGCAGGCTTGCACCTGGCACGGGCACCGTAGCCAGCCCGTGCCCCTTTAAGGGCTCCGGGGCCAGGAGGGGAGCAGACAAGTTTCCCTGGTGGTGCCCAGAGTGGCCACCAGGGCAAGCTGGGGAGGGCTAGCCTCCCACTAGTTCGAATTAAGTGACTACACAGCCCTTAATTCAAACTACTTAATTCGAACTAGGCTTAGTCCTCGTGGAATGAGGTTTATCTAGTTCGAATTAAGCGCATGTGTAGCGCCTATGAAAGTTAATTCGAACTAACGGCTGTTAGTTCGAATTAACTTTGTAGTATAGACATACCCTGAGGGGCCCTGTGGCACCTAAAAATCAACCCATTCACTTGGGGCTCAGTGTGCATGGCCTTTTGCCCACAGATCTTATGCCCAGTTACATTTGTTCTTCCGTAAGAGGATTCCTTTGTTTTCTGGTGACACAGACCAGCATGTCTACCCTCTGTACCCTCTGTGTGCATCACAGCCAAGGACACCGTTAGCCAATATGGCTGCCTCGTTTCCAACATGGACACCCTTCGGAGAGGAGCACCACACAAGGCCACTCAACATGGCCAAGACCATAGCTGCCCAACAGACAGAGACCAGGGCACCCAATATGGCTGACTTCTGCCTCCGCCCTCTGGGAACGTTGGATCCCAGCAGGACCACCCAGCACTAGGGAGGACAGATCACTAGTGTTGTGTATTGGGTTGTAGATGTAGATCTTGTTGTTATAGTAACTGAATTAGGCCACTGGGGTCAGCCCAGCTGGTTTGGGCTTCTTCTAGTTAGTTCTGTGCTATGCAGTAAAATGGACACTTGCAGCTACTCCAGCTCTCTGCCTTTCCACTGATTTCTTCCTATGCTGTGATACTCCCCACAACATAACAATCAGACTCCCATGCCCCTCCCTGTCTGCAGAGGGCTCCGTCAATACCACAGGTTCAGGGATTAGCATAAACCGAGTCACGCCCTGGTAACCCTGTCCACCCGCTGACGAGAAATCCCAGCCCCACTTTGCATCCGAAGGGAGCCACCCTCATCTCCCGGCCCAGCTCGCACTCATTTCTATGTTCACTCTTCCTGAAGTGAAACAAAGGACTCTGGAGAGAGAGCACAGGTCAGTTCCGAGTATATTAAATTCTGGGCAAAATCGCCACATCCCCTCCCAGGCTCTGTCCCTACTGACCTCACTGTCACAGAGTGTGGGAGAGTCCCTGGGCCCTGCACCCCCCTCCACAGCCAGACTGACTCTCATCCGGCACGTCGAACAGAAGGGTTATTCATTGGCAGCCACACAGCGTAGCTCACACTTGCTAACACAGGGACCAGGAGCAGTCAGTGCAATCCACCATGGCGGGAGGGGGGGCCCAGAGCCACTGCCCTGGCCCCCTTCTTGCATCCTTCCCCGGCCCAGAGAGCTCACACACCCAGCAACTGCTCTCAGCCCTTTAGGCAGCCCCACCCCCTCCTTTGCTTAGATTCCAGGCAAGGTGTCACCTGGTTGCACCCCCCACCTAGGCTCAGGTTACCAGACAGCCTGGGCTATTGTTGGTATGTGCTACAATGGGGAAGCCTGGGGCAGCCTCCCTCAGTGAGAGCAGCACCCAACATTCCCATCCCCAGCCAGGCACCAGTGCAGTGCCCGGGGAAACGTGGGTACAACAGAGCAGCGCAGGACAGTGGGAATCACACACAAGATAACAAAGCAAACAGAAGGAGCACAATCCCCACTTTGTCACACCCTACCCTTTGTAATGCCCACAGATACCCTTCCCCAGCCCTCCCTGAGCATGGATCCCCCATCTGGAGTGGTGACGGACGGATTTTCTCTGCTCCTCACCTGCACGGCCCCCTGGGATGACGGCGAGAGGAGGTTTCACTTCTACAAAGACAATGTCAAGGTTGTTCCTGGTGAAGCAGCATCTGAGATCAACACCATGGGGCCCAGCACCAGCTCTGTGAAGGTCTCCGTGCTCCGCATCCCATGGGCCAGTCTGAACAACACCGGGGAATTCACCTGTGGGTACGAGGAGAACGTGAGTGGGAAGTGGATCCCGTCCCCCAGGAGCCAGGCTGTGACCATCCCTGAGAACATCACAGTGTCAGGTGAGGTGGCCCTTGGGCGCTAATGTCTCCTTAGAGAAATTCACCCTCTTCACTCCCACACGTTCTTACCCAGCTCTATTGATGGACCAGTGAGGCCAGGACAGGGCACACGTGGGCTGGGGGACATGCAGAGAGGAGAGGGACAGACAAAGTGTGGGGAAGAATCAGTGTGAGAGAGATGGGCTGGCGTGCGATTCACGTCTCAGCTTCATGGCTTGTGAGCCCTGGGGGAGTTTGCCTTGAGTTCAGGAGGCAGGGATACACGGACATCACACCCATCGTTCTCAGCAGTGACACTTAGCTCCTGGTTCCACCATGCTTCTCTCTCTCTGCAGCTCCCAGCTTCCTCTGGGCCCGGGAGCTGGCCGTGGGCGGCTCCTTCTTCATCATCAATGGCCTCATCATCTTCCTCTCCCACTGCTGCTTGTAAACAAATGTGACTGGATTCTTCTGGGAAGGGCCCTTCCTTCTGTGGCTTGGAGTCGCCCCACAAGGTGATCCTCCAGCACACCTGTCTCTCACCGTGGTCCCTGTCCGAGAGTCCACCTGCTCTGGATCCTCAGGGCCGGGACACCCAGGCATCTGCACCTTGATCTCTACCCTGGCATGACTTAGCCAGAATAAAACTGGAGGGGTTTTTGTGCATCTGAAACCAGCATAGGAACTCTCAGGCCTGTAGGTCTGGCCTCCCTAAACCCAGCATGCCTCGGTCTCCCCTGCAGCTGGGATGCTCTGCCAGCTCTCTCTGCCTCATCCAGATGTCCCCTTCTCCTCCCACCGTAGTCTCTGATATTGCCCCCAGAAGCCTCTCCCCTGTCCTTTGTCTTTGGTCCAGCTAAACAGGGTCACCTGGCCTCCTCTCTTCTCTGCCTTTCCTCTCTTCTGCCCTTTGTTTCCCCCAGGCTGGAACCAGCTGGGCAGGTCACTGGGGTCCTCCCCAGAGCCCATTGTCCTTCCAGTGGCCAGATGCAGCTGTGCCACCCGATCTGGGCCTCCCTACCAGCAGGTCACCAGTCACCGGGGTCTCTGTTCTCCAGGCTCGTGGCTGGAATCCCCAGTTCTGTGCTGACCACTGAACAACAAACCTCCTGATGAAAACAGTAACACCCAGGGACACTGGGGGTCTCTCCTCTGCCTGCCAACCCTTCCGAAACCCCTGAGATCTCCTGCTTCATCACACCAGTGTCTTGTCAGGGATCATGGAAAGCTGATGACCCCGGCTATGACGATCCCTGTGTGACATACGTATGGCGTGTACACAGGCACGTATGTAGACACTGGATCTATATTCTGGAGGTGCTTAATAAAAAACCCAACACTGGACAAAGGGATATGGGTTTGCACATCTGCATGGACCAAATAGCATGGCCTGTACACAACCGGCATGTCTGATGCTAGCTGCTGCCCAGTCTGTGGGTACGAGGTAAGAACAGACACGCTCCTACCTGGAAATAGACCAGCTCATGGGTTACATTCCCTTTACTCTACAAAGCGATTCAACTTCAAAGACAGTATTTAGCAGCTAGGTGCTGGGATACACTTGCAAGTTGCTGCCTGCGTTAATCTCGCGGATACTGGCAGTGCCCCGTGTTTAATGGGATAGTTCAGTGTTTGCTCTGTCACTATAAACACTCCCAGTCTGGTGGGAAGTGGGACCAAGTGTGCAATATGCATTTGTACCAGAAGGGGCTTTTTCCTGCCCAGCAGCACGAGGCCCAGAGACACCAGACAGATGATTGTGGCACATCACAGAACAAAATGCTTAGTTGACTGTGTCCCCCACTGATGAAGAGGACCATCCAGGGGACTCTGTGCCTCCAGGGGAAGACTGGTGCAGCACATCGGGACTTCACATTTCTCACTCTCTTGCTGAACTCATCATGCCATAGAACCTGCCATCAGGTGGGCGGGGCCTGCCGAGGTTTAGACAGACTGTGCTGAAGTTTTTGATGGTTGATGCTGGGCAGGACCACTGGGGAGGCGGGGAGGAGGCCGGGGGGGGCACTGCCCCAGGGTTAATGGGCTCTGAGCTCTTTAAACTGGTGGTTTCCATTCTTATTTATACTGTGGACCAGCAAACCCATTCACAAACATTTGGTGGACCAGTAACATTATATTTGCATATTGATTATGCAAATAATGAATATGGAAATAACATGTTGCCAGTCTAACTAGCCCCAACCCAGCCCCTTGTTCCCCAGTGTTTAATATCATTTGACCATGTGACGGCATGTTGGGGGTCCCCCGTCTCCTGCACCCCCGTAGTGGCATGAACAGGCTCCCCCAGCCAGTAGAACAGAGGGAGTTTATTGCTTCTCCAGGATACAGCACAGCACAGATGTAATCTGGTTCCAGGGCAGGCCTAGGATGCCTCAGCCCCCTTTGAGATGGGGGAGACTGGGCCCCTAAATCCCAGCTCCTTCCCTAGGCTGTCTCCTCCATGATCCCAGACAGAAACTAACTAACCATCCCTTCCAGCCCTGCCCCACAGCCAGGGGCGTTCCACCTTGCTTTGTTCCTCTCCCAGGGAGGTAACTGGTAGAACAGGTAAACTCCCTGTCCCATCAGCTACTCAGCTGGGCCGTGGTTCAGACAGCAGCCAGTGGGAGTCACCCACAGCCCGAGCCCAGCAACCAGCAAGGTACCCACACTACGTTACAGACCCCCCCACCACACCCATGCCCTTTGACCCTTTAACCTCTGCCAACACCCTTTTGCTCCATGACCCCACCATGCCCCCTCCCAATACCCCTTTGCTCTTTGACACCACCCCAGACCAGCACTCCCCAGACTAGGGCTGCCACCTGTAGGGCGCATGGTTATTATTTCCAGTGGGCAGTGCGCATGATCCCTCCTCTTTCCCCTCCCCAAGGATGCAGGGCCAGGATGCCATCATAGCTGAGTAGGAGCGGGAAGGCGGGAGACGCTTCCTGCTCTGCTCCTCCTGCTGCCACATCAGCCCCAGCACCACAGACGGGCAAAATTTCCAGCAGTCACCGTGGTCCAGCAGCCAACAAGTTGTGGTCTGACACCGGTCTATGGATGCTTTAAGCTGTCAGTAGAGCCGCATCAGGGCAGCGCTGAGGTCTGGCTGGGGGAGGGGCAGCATGGTCAGAGTGGGATTGAAGACTGGCTGCTGCTAGCCCTACCCCTCCAAACTAAGGCTCTGCCCTTTCCTGCCGATTCGGAGTCAAGCCCCCTCCCATTGTCCAGGGCGGGGCAAAGTCTGTCACCAGCTGTAATGCAAGCCGGGCACGCCCTAACCCGTCACCCGTACATTTGTTCCTCAATAACCTCGTCCTTCTGTTTGCCTTGGCCCCGGCTCGCGTTTTACTTTCGGTTTCCTGTGATTTCGCTCCGGCAGAACGTGAACCGGAGCCGCAGGGCCCAGTGTCAGTGGGACGAACGTCCCAGGAGCTGCCCTAGGCAGAGTGAGATGGGCCGATGTGGGGTTTGGTCCCATTGGGCCTGTGCCCTGGGTGCTGTCACATCCCTGTAGCTAAGCCCTCCCCGAGCGGGGCTGTTATCAGTGTCTGCCTTACTCTGCTGGGGGGTGTCTCATCCCAACTCTGCGCTCTGCTGGGGGAGACCAGAGGTTCTGGCTCAGTGAGCGGAGGGGAGGGGAGAGGGTGGACAAGCTTTAAACACAACCCAGTGCTCGGGAGCTGGCGTTAGACCAATTCAGACAGGAAACCAGGCCCAGCGTGTAACACTGAGGGGAATTAACCACAGGGACACCAGGGGCTGTGGTGGATTCTCCAGCGCTGGTGATTTCTGAATCAAGCCTGAGTGTGTTTCTAAGAGACCCGCTCTAGGTCACAGAGGGGCCAGTTCAGGGATTTCCTAGGACCTGGGGGCATAGGAGTTTGGACTCCAATTCACAACAGTCCCTTCTGACTTTGGGGTTTAGGAAATACGAGAGACAGAGAGAGAGAGAGGGACAGACGGACGTACAGACTGGGTAGTGCCCATGGGGGCTGTAACTGTGAGACCAGGACAGAATCCTGCCTATTGGGACACACCTGCACTGAATATGTATATCACCGTGCATCAGTCAAGTCAAACAGGAAGCGCTGTAACAACAATTGTTTTATTTAACAACATACTAAACTTACAAATATTAAACTGTCCGGCCAGACTCCCTCATTTCTCTTTCCAGCTTTCAGGGCCTTTTAGTTCCTGATGGGCAGGTCTGAGATTGGGCTCATGGGTTCTACCCCACCTCCACCTCTACTCCCTTCCCCCCCTTGGAGAATGGAGGGTGAATACCCTGATGGGTATGGTGGTCTTTGGGTTGATCCATTTGTATTAACAACCCTTCCCCCCCATTTCCACCCACTTCCCCAGCCCCAGCCAGGAGAGTCCCAGGAGAATGAAGGAATCTCCCACACGCCCATTGCCCTCCCCTGCTGCCCCTGCATGGGCAGAGTGGGGATTAGAGGATTCCTGAGGCACATTTAGGACCTTCCAGCCCCAGGGCCACTTCTGATGCCCCAGTCCCCTCTGGAGAAGGCAAATTGTCTCCTAGGCTCTTGCCCTTGACCCTGAGTTGCACCTAACCACAGTCTGGATCCCACCCACCCTCCTTTCTCCTCCACACGTGGGAGGGGGAGCAGCCGATTGGGACTCTGAATGGGGTTATCTGAGGGGAATAAGCTGGGGGATGGGGTGTGAAGTTGCACAAATGTAGGGGGCCAGGAATTTGTTCAGCTGTGCGGAGGGTGAATCTGCGCCAGGAGCTTGGCTACTTGATTCGTGCAGTTTTCGGGTTACAGAGTCTTCTCACAGAAAGGGCAACAAGGCCCCACCCCTAAGGCAAGAGCCTGGCTGGAGCTCACAGTTGAGAAGGCAGGTGCTGGAGACGAGAATCCCCTCACGAGATCTCCTGTAGGAAGAGCAGCTCCATCTCAAAGTCCAGGGCAGGGCAAGAACATCCCATCACACAGCTGTGCAATGGCTGCACAGTTTGGAAAAGACTGTGATGGGGGATGGCTTCCCTGTGCACATTTAAAACCAGAAACCATTCCACACTCCGTGTCGCTAACCTCACTCACAGGAGTGAGACACGCACCAGAATAAGAGATAGAGATCCAGCCGAGTGTGACAGTCGAACTAATCGGATACATGGGGTGTTGGGTCCAAAGCATCTTTGATTTATGCAAATTCGTGTTTGTCATGGCTCCTTCCCCACTCTGGCATGATAAATGCAGAAGTGGGGGCCAGCAAGTGTACCCCAAAGCCTTATCTACCAGGCTTTGGTATAAAACTTCCCCCAAAATCTTAAAAACCTAGATCTTGGGAATAAAACTTCCGCTGCCACCACCCAAATGTTGCTAAAGAAACCAGGGGAAAGATCATTTGGGAAATCTTACCCCTAAAATAAAAATCAAGGCACACAATTAACCACTGCCAGGTTAATAAAAAGAAAAGAAAGAACTTTTATTATTACAACAATATTCCTGTTGCAAGTATAATGACTAGACAGGAAGGTAACAAAATATACTCATGGAGAAACTCCATAGGCCTAGAACTTAGTTACAAAGAAAAGCCAAAACATCTTTTAAGCAGTGCCAGATCTCAGATCCCATACCCAATCCATAACACAATAAAACCTAATGAAACTACCTAAACTTTACCCTACTTACAGAAAATGAAGACTGGTGTCTTGGAGAGAGAGAGAGAGAGAGAGACATGCTTGTCCCGCTCTGTAGCTGAGGAGAACTCTCCCAGAGAGACAAAAGGGGAGAAAGGAAAAAACCCAAATTCCTTTGTCCCAGTTTGAAAGTCCCACCTACATTCCTATTGGTCACTCCACCTGGCTAGGTGTGTTAACCCCTTAATCGCCAGGCTGCTGGCTAACCTCATAATCATGACAGTGTCCATAAGACAATTCCATACAGGATGGGGGAGGGAGGGGACCATCCCCATTCCATGCACGGCGTTCAGGGGCAGTTCAGGGAGAGAGAAATTAAACCTTGGTCACGGGGCAAATGGGAATCTGTGCCTGATGGGAGGGGTTGAAATTCACAGCGCTCAGACCACAGAACAGGAAGCCAAAGCCACAGCAACGGCCCAGCTGGTGACTAAGGGGAAGTTTCACAATGATCAGAAAATGTCGGATTCTTTCCCTCCAGAGACATGGAAATTACACCTGGGCAGGGTCTAGCTGGTGGGGGAGCAGGGACTCACGGCTGCAGCCCCCTCAGTTTAAAGACTCTCCCCTCTGGGGATAAACCAAGAGACAGGAGAGCTTCTCCCCACGGCCTCATCTCGGCTGGGATGCCCCTCCCCCTCAGCCCTTCCTCAGCCAGATTCCATCTCCAGCTGGGCCTGGCCCTGCCTCCAGCTCCCGCTCCCCACAGCGGGGTCAGTCCCATCAGAGGGGGTCAGTGTTTGGCGACAGGAAACCCTCCACCCGCCCCACTGTCAAGTTCAGGAAATGGGCAGCTCCCCTCCCCCACACTCTGTGCCCCACACACCAGTGTGTCTCCAGCCCGAGCTGAGTGGTGGCCACGCCTGAAGCTGTGACTTCCCCTGCTGAGCCGAGAACCCAGCTCCCAGCCCAGAGTGACCGGCTCAGCATGGAGCTAACTCGCCTTCTGCCTCTGCTGGGTGAGTGCTTGGCCTCTGGCCCTCTGTGTGTCTGTGTCTATCTGTCTGCATCCTCCCAGTTCTGCATCCCCAGATCTCTCACCTCCTCTGCTCTTCTCTTCCAGCCTCTCTCCAGAGTCTCCCCAGGCTGGTGTCCCCTGCAGGTAACGACGTCTCCTGGCCTCCCTGAGATGCTGGCAGTGGGATGGGGGAGGGGAGAGGGGTTCTGTCAGTGGGGCTGGGATCCTGATCCTCTCACACCATGGTGATGGGAATTGAAAGGAAGGGGGGATCATTCCCTGATGTCCCCATGACTTTCCCTGACATCCAGAGGGGTGGAAGAGCGACTCCATCCGATGCCTGCTGGGAGGGTCTGTTCGGTGGGTCCCAGCCCAGATCGTAGGGGAGAGGCTGCCCCCATCCTCTTGGGCACTACCCAGCCCCTCATTCGCAGCCTCATCAGAGAGAGTGAGGGTGGGAGGGGCCATGGAGACTGAGCTCCCACTTCCACATGACACTGACCCCTGGGCAGGGCCCACCCATGTGGAGCTCTCTGCCCCAGCTCTCAGATTAGAGGGCTCAGGGACAGGGACAGGGACCCAGCCACATGCAGCAGGGCAGTAAAAGCAGATTCTGCAGAGGCTCCAGAGGAAACATCATGGGCAGAAAAGCTCCCCCCTTCCTCCCTCACATCTGCCAGAGCTTCCTCATTTCTAGTCAGCGCCTTCTAGCTACTGCTGGGCAGGGCTGATGGTCACATGACAGTTTTTCCCACCCACTTATCCCTCTGCTCCTGGATGGAGACTGTGGGTGACTGTCCTGATGGAAATGGGGGTGTTGGGATCGATCCATTTCAACAACATCCCTGCCCCTCTGTTTGCACCCCACATTCCCCCAGAATGGAGAGTGTTGGGATCTTGGGGGTCCCAAGTGGAGGAAGGGCCCTTCCATCCCCCACAAATGAGCTCACCTGCTTCCTCTGGATGGAGAGCGAGGGGAACTGCTGGTTCCAAGTCACATGGACGATCCTTGCTGCCCAATGTGGACATCTGCAGAGCCCCTGCCCTTGTCCCTGAATTGCCCCTTGGCACAGTCTGGGTCCCTCCCATCATCCTGCCATCTCCTGCCTGTATGGGATGGGGAGCAGCTGACTGAGGGTTAGTGGAGTTCAGGGGTGCAGGGAGCAGGCTGTGAGATGGGAGTGAAGTTGCACAGATGGAGGGAGCTGGAATTTGTCCGGTGACACGGAGGGCGGGTGTGATGTAGTGTGGTACCTTGCTGGTTGCTATGCTGGGCGGTGGGCTGTGTGTGACCTCCACTGGCGGCTGTTTGTAGCACGGTCCAGTAGGGCAGGGGATGAGTCATTATGCAAGGGGCTCCCAACCTGTCCTACAAGTTGGTTTTCCAGGGAGAAAGACAAAGGAAGGGAGGTGGAGTGCAGCTTGGGCTGGGGAGGCAGGGTTGGAAGAGAGTTTTAGGTTCTGTCTGGAATCATGGAGGAGCCAGCCTAGGGAAAGGGCTGGAATTTAGGGGCCCAGTCTTCCCCATCTCAAGGGGGGCTGAGGCATCCTAGGCCTGCCCTGTAACCAGATTACATCTGTGCTGTGCTGTATCCTGGAGAAGCAATAAACTCCCTCTATTCTACTGGCTGGTGGAGTCTGTTCCTGCCACTATGGGGGTGCAGGAGTCAGGGAAACCCGAACGCGCCGCCACAGCGGGTCCATCTTAGAGAAAGACAGTCCAGGAGCTGTTTAACAACACAGAGAAGGGTCGGGGGGACGTGGTCTCTGTCTAGAAGCTCCTATCTGGGGATTAATCAACAGCTCAATTGCAAACACAACCCAGTGGCTGGGAGCTGGAGCCAGACAAACTCGGGCTGGAAATAGGGGGCATTTTCACAGTGGGGGAATTAACCAGGGGGACACTTCCCAAAGCTCTGGGGTGGATTCTCCAGCACTGACGATTTCTGAATGAAGCCTCAATGTGCTTCCCAGGGATCTGCCCTGGGTGACAGAGGAACCATCCAGGGCAATCCCAGGGGCTGGGTGACACACGGGTTGGACTCCATGAGCACAATGGGCCCTTCTGGCCTGGGATCTCGGAAAAGGGCCCGGAATGAGGTTTACTTGCCATGGTGTGTGGGAGTGGGGGCAAGGCAGTGAGTGAGGCTGGTTTGTGTTCCTGTCTGCCCAGGACGGATCTTTTACCCCTTCTCCCTTCTCCTCATTCCATCCTGGCATCTCCCTGCCCACTGACCCCGTGTCTCTGTTCCAGATCCCCTGCCGGCCCCCAGCCTCTCTCTGGACCGCAGCTACCAAGTCTATCTCCCAGGGGAGCAGGTTACCCTCACCTGTTCAGCTCCTTCAAATGGATTGGTCTCAGGATACAGATTCTTCCTTCAAAATGAACTGCAGGAGCCCAGCACAGTCCCACACCCAAATGCAGGGGCCCGGCTGGAACTCATCGCTGAGAAAGGGAGGGCTGGGTCCTACACCTGTGCATATTGGAGACGGGAATCCAATGGAGAGATCTCCTCTGGGAACAGCAGCTCAGTCTCCATCACTGTGAGAGGTGAGCCCCTGATTTCCCTGCCGTTGGATGGGAGGAGTCTTTGGGGACCTGAAACCCACCCCAGCACCCCAGCACCTCACCTTCACCCTCTGTCTGCCCAGCCTCCCTCCCTGCATCTCAGAGAGTCTATGGTGGGACTGGGGTTCCCAGCTGCTCAGCATAGACTGGGCATTGCCAGGGCACTGCTGTGGAGAGCTCACAGCTCTGGGGTCCTGGGTGGGCATTGCCGGAGGAGCACAATCTGATTTCTGTCAAAACAGGGGTTGGTGTCTATCCTGTTACGCCAGACCCTGGTGGCACAAATATGTCAGTACCCCCTACGGGACACATGTATGAGAGGAGCAGAAGCTACCCCTGGGGTGAAAGCAGCAGTGGATACAAACTCTTCTCTCAAAGCAGGGATGGAATCCCCAGAGAGACCCCTGCTGGGTGGGCCCCTTCTTCTGTATCTAACCCCAACCCTGGTTTCCAAATCCTTCCACACCCTTCCCCTCTCCCTTAACCCTGCCCACCCAGTTACCCCACCAGGGAACCTTTGGAGGGGTGTGTGATATAGGGGCAAGGTGAGACATTGGGCGGGGGAGGAAGGGCGGGGTGCACTGGGATTTCAGCAGGGCATTTATTTTTCTATGGGAATCTCTCTAGCTCAGTGTTTCTTAAACTTTTTAAGACCGTGGAAAACCAAACAATCATTTTTATGTGAAACACTAAAGGAAAATTGTTGAGGGGGAAAAAAGAAAAAAGAAGAGGTCGTGGCCCCTTTAATTTCTGCATGTGCTGTCCCAGCTGAGCTTCCATCTCTACTGGGGGCAGGGGGAAAAAACGTTAAAAGAGGCCATGGCACAGAGTTTAAGAAACACTCTAGCTCCATTTAGGCAGTAACAGCCTCCTCTTCTGCATCTCTGCCTCTCGACTCTGTGTCACTTCTCCTGCACTGGAATCTGACCCATTGTCTTTTTCAGACCCCCCAGCAGCTCCCACCTTCGCCCTGAGCCCCCCGCACCAGCTGTACCTCTCAGGGGAATCCGTGCAGCTAACATGTTCTCCTCCCACTGGTAATGAGGCAGTTACAAGATTTCAATTTTCCAAGGAGGGGAAAAGGATCTTCCTACCTGTTGTCCCACCCAGCAGCAGCTACTCTGATGTCACGAACTTAAAATTAAAGCCCGGGGACTCTGGGTCATACTCCTGCCGGTACTGGATACACCCACCGGGACGGGAGATCCAATCGCTGGAGAGTCCCCCTGTTACCATCACTGTGACACGTGAGTACTGGGCTGTCCCCAGCTTCCCTTGGTTGGTTTTTGTTAGAGACGCATTCCCTGCATGGAATCCAGGACTTGTAGCCCATGAGATGAGAGTTGCACAGACAGAGCAGGGTGCTCACGTCCATAGGTACAAAGATGCGTGTGTGTGTGCACGTGCACACACATCTGGTGAATGAAAGTCTGACAGTGTGGTGGTCCTGCACTGGCAAATAAGGGGTTAAAACATAGCTTCCATATAAAGGGAAAGGGCTGGGTCAGGGAGCCAATCACAAGCAGGAGAGAGTCAGCCAATCAGAGCCTTGCTGGGCAGCATAAAAAGGTGGCTGTCCAGGGGACACCCAGTCTCTCTTAGCCCTGGTGAGAGAGGGATGCAGCTGGCTGCTAGCAGGGGGCAGGCAGGAGGAGCCAGGGTAGCTCTGGCCTGACCCGACCCGACCCGACCCGACCCACTCCCAGGCTGGGGGCCCAGCGACATGGGACTGAGGAGATACCAGGGCTGCAATGGGGCATCTAGGGTAGGAATTGGTTGCAGGTCCAACGCTCCTTGCTGATGCTGAGTGCCCAGTGCTATTTGCATCGATAGAAGAGGCTTGGTGAAGGGTGGCTGTGAATCACAGAGGCAAGGTGAGCTGTGGGGTAATTGGGCTCCCTGGGAGGGGAGGAATCCAGCATTTAGGTGCTGCTGAGGGGTAGTGCCCAGGAGCAGGCGCCATAGTCTGGTGGTCGACTGATAGGTTCTCCCCAATTTTCTGCCTCTGTCCATGGATTGGGACTGTGGGGGTGAATATCCTAATGGGATTGGGTGTGTTGGGTTTAATCCATTTGTAACAACATTCCCCCCCCCCCCCCACACACACACACACTTTCCCCAGAAAGTGTTGGAATCAGGGGGATTGAGGTTGCTGCTGGTAACGTGGGCACAGTGAGGCACAGGGGTGCAGGGCATTTCCCATGGAAACTCCACTCCCCCTGAGATGAATTTAGCTTTGAAACATCTGCCCCTGCTCCCAGATCCCTCCAGAGATCCCTGCTGTCTGGGCCCCTTCTTCTGTACCTAACTGACTCCTGGGCTAGGTCTACACTGGCATGATTTTCCAGAAATGCTTAAAACGGAACAGTTTTCTGTGATAAGTTTTTCCAGAAAAAGTGCATCTACATTGGCAGGATGCTTTTCCGGAAAAGCACTTTTTCCGGAAAAGCGTCCGTGCCAATGTAGACGCACTTTTCTGCAAAAAAGCCCCGATCGTCATTTTTGCAATAGAGGGTTTTTTGTGGAAAACACTACTGTGCTGTCTACACTGGCCCTTTTCTGGAACAGTTTTCCGGAAAAAGGACTTTTGCCCGAACGGGAGCAGCATAGTATTTCCAGAAAAGCGGCTGATTTCTTACAGTAGATCGTCAGTGCTTTTCTGGAAATTCAAGGGGCCAGTGTAGACAGCTGGCAAGTTATTCTGGAAAAGCGGCTGATTTTCCGGAATAAGTGGTTAGTGTAGACACAGCCCTGGTGTCCAGACTCTTCTGTAGCCCTGTCCCTCTCCCTGAACCCCGCTCACCCCAGGTGCCTCCAGATGAAACCTGTGACCTTTGGAAGGCCGTGTAATACAGCACCACAGAGAGACACCTGACTGGGGGCAGTGAGGTTTCAGGGGGGCATTTATTTCTCTGTGGGAATCCCCCTCATCCTCCACTTAGGTAGTAACAGCCTCCTGCCCTTCATCTTTCTCTCTCAGCTCACTGAGTCCTTTCAGCTTTGAAATCTTACACATTGTCTTTTCCAGGCCCCCCAGCAGCTCCCACCCTCTCCCAGAGCCCCTTGCACCAGCTCTACCTCTCTGAGGAGTCTGTTCAGCTCACGTGTTCTCTTCCCAGTGGTGATGTGGCAATTACAAAATTTCAATTCTCCAAGAACGGGGAAAGGATCTTCCCATCTGGCAGCAGCTATTCCGATGTCATGAACTTAACACTGTGGTCATGGGACTCCGGGTCGTACACCTGCCAGTACTGGATACATCTGTCCGGACGAGAGATCCAGTCTGTGGAGAGTCCCCCTGTCTCCATCAGTGTGAGAGGCGAGTGCTGGGCTGTCCTAGTTTCCCTTGGTGCCTTTGTGCTATGGAGACACATTTCCTGTGGGAATCTGGCACCCGCAGCTGATGAGATGGATGTTGCACTGACAGAGCAAGACTGGTCACTTCCACTGGTACAAACATACCTGCATGCGCACACGCCCCTGTCTGCTGAATGACAGTGTGACAGGGTGATTGTCCTGCACTGGCACATAAGGGGTTAAAACTTAACCCCACATAAGGAATGAGGGCTGAGGCAGGGAGCCAATGAGAAGCAGGCTAGAGTCATCCAATCAGAGCCCTGTTGGGCAACATAAAAAGATGGTTGGCCAAGAGACACTCAGACAATCTCAAGCCCTGGAGGGAGAGGGATGGAGCTTACTGCTAGCAGTGGTACCTTGGAAATTGGGGTGTGGCCAAAACTGTATGGCTACTTCTACACTGGCATGATTTTCCAGAAATGCTTTTAATGGAAAAGTTTTCCGTTAAAAGCATTTTCGGAAGCGCGTGTCTAGATTGGCACTGAGGCTTTTCCACAAAAGCACTTTTTGCAGAAAAGCTTCTGTGCCAATCTAGACGCGGTTTTGCGCAAAAAAGCCCTGATCGCCATTTTAGCAATCGGGGCTTTTTTGTGCAAAACAGTACTGTGCTGTCTACACCGGCCCTATTTGCGCAAGAGGGCTTTTGCCCGAACGGGAGCAGCACAGTATTTCCACAAGAACACTGACAATCTTACATGAGATCGTCAGTGTTCTTGCAGAAATTCAAGCGGCCAGTGTAGACAGCTGGCAAGTTTTTTGGCAAAAGCAGATGATTTTGTGGAAAAACTTGCCAGTCTAGACACAGCCCACGTGTAGTTGACAGTTTTATGGCTGCAGCTGTAATTTTTGCTTATCAGAAACTGAACTACCAGCGCGAGGTTGCTTGTCCTGTGTTCTTGAAGTTGTCTCGCGTGCCATGCTTAATTTGCATTGTTATTCAAAACATTCCTTCCTCTCACAGTTTCTGGGTTCCAAACCTTTCCTGCCTGCTTTTGTGCATGAGACTTGCTTTTAGGGAGCCTTACTGTGGAAAAGGCGGATATCACCATTTCTCATCAAGGCAGGGCTGTCGAGGCTCCCCTACACAGAGGTAGCTTGGACAGCACCACGCTGGGGGCATGTAGGGAGAGCCAGGGATCAGCAGTACCTTGGACAGCACCGTGATAGGGGAGGCAGGGGGAGCCAGGGATAAGCAGTACCTTGGACAGCACCGTGATAGGGGAGGCAGGGGGAGCCAGGGCAGCTCTGGCCGGACTCACTCCCAAGCTGGCAGCCCAGTAACATGGGCCTGAGGAGATATCACTGCTGCCTGGGGGCATCTAGGGCAGGAATGGGCAGCGGGTCCACCCCTCCTCCATTTAACAATGCTGAAACGGGAATGGGCTGGTGTCCAAGGCAAGCCAAAGAAGCTGCCTGAATGTATAGCAGGATTTGAGTAGCTGGGGTGTTTAACTGAAACCCATGTTTCAGACCAGGTCTGTAATATTCATCAGCATCACAGAATCATCAATTCTGAGTCCTGAAGGGCTGAGTGATCATCTACCCTGACCCCGCAGGGCACAGGGCATAGCCCTGAGTGAATCCTGCTGGGCACGGGGCGCATCTTTCAGAAAACACACCGGCTGCGTCTAGATTGGCATGATTTTCCGGAAATGCTTTTAACAGAAAAGTTTTCTGTTAAAAGCATTTTCGGAACAGAGCGTCTAGATTGGCACGGACACTTTTCTGCAAAAGCACTTTTTGAGGAAAAACATCCATGCCAATCTAGATGCACTTTTGTGCAAAAAAGCCCCAATCACCATTTTCGTGATCAGGGCTTTTTTGTGGAAAACAAATCTCAGCTGTCTACAGTGGCCCTGTGGCACAAGGACTTTTGCCCGAACAGGAGCAGCATAGTATTTCCACAAGAAGCACTGATTTCTTAGAGTAGGAAGTCAGTGCTTTTGTGGAAATTCAAGCGGCCAGTGTAAACAGCTGGCAAGTTTTTCCAGAAAAGCGGCTGATTTTCCGGAAAAACTGGCCAGTCTAGACACAGCCAGTCAGTGCTGGCTGGAAAATCAGCAGTGATGATGCCACCCCATGCCCTGCTCTGGGTGCTGGGAGCCAGGATGGAAGCGGCCTGGCCTGATGGCGAGAGCGGGTCCAGACCTGGGAACAAGGGAGGTGCGAGGCAGGCACAGGCTGAGAGTGGAGCAGGAATAGGCTGGATACTGATTGCAGGAGCCTGGCAAGGAACAAGATCCCTTGCAGCAGCAGGACATCACAGCTTCTCAGCCAGGTCCCAGCCAGGTCATTCATTCATTCCCTGGCTTCAGCAGGGTATGCCTGCCAGTCATGTGACCCCAAGCCGCGGGTGTCCTGACTGGCTGTCGTAGGTGCCTGACCTGCCAGGATCACTAAGGGGCTGCTCCATCTGTACCTTTCAGGGGTAAGGAGAGAGCATCAGAGACCCTGGTTCCCTCCTTGCCCTGCGTTTGAGTTCTGCCCCTCCCAAGGACCCTCAGCTCCTTATGCTGGGTCCCCAGTCACCTGTCCAGGCCTTAGTGTGTCCACCTTGGCAGCCTCCAAAGATGCAGCTGATAACATTTGGAAGGGGGCCCCAGAGCTGTGCAGAAGCCTGGGAGGAACAAAAGGGAGGCTGGGAGAAGCTCTGGATGGGACTGGCTGGTGCAGGGGGGTTACATGAATGGGGTGCTGCTTGTAAAGAGAGTTCTCTCTTTCCTCTTTCCTCCATCCAGCCCGGCCGTTGGTCCCCAAGCTCACTGTGAGCCCACCACACGGCATCCTCCTACCTGGTGAATCTGTGAACCTGACGTGCTCAGTTCTCAGAGCTTCCACCCAATCCGGGATCCGGTTTTTTAGGGATGGGCAGATAATTGACTCCAGAAAGCTTCTTGAATCTTGGTTCCATGTCAGCACCTCCCTTCTGCTCTCAAATGTGTCTAAATCAGAAGCCGGAGTGTACAGCTGTGATTACTGGAAGACAGAGTCTGGGCGAGAGATCCCATCGAAAAGGAGTCAACCCATCTCCATCAGAGTGATTGGTAAGCCCCCCTGTTTTCCACAGGACTGTCAAGGGGTGCCAACTCCCCTAAGACATTCAGCCCCCTTTCCGCCCCACTCTCTGCCCGCGCTCTGTTCCTGCAAGTGGGGGAGGGGGAGCTTGTCTATCCTGACTCCAATGCTCACCCCGAGCCGGGTGTAAGGGGGGCCCGGGCCCACCCTCTCTCCAGGCCGCAGCCCAGGGCCCTAAGGTGGGGGGGAAATATCTGCTCCCCCTCACCTGGCTGATGGGGCTACGTGCCGTAACGCATCAGCCTGCAGGTGATCCTATTTGCACCCACCCTGGGCTGCTTCTTCACCCCCTGCTCACCCGAGTGCCCTGTCCACCTCTTTCCCGAGGTCTGGAGGCCCTTCATCCGCTCCTCCAGTTGGCCTTCCCAGCCCGAGTGCCTCTGCCACTTTTATGCTGCCTTGGGTGCCGCCCCTTCCCCTGCGGGGGTCGTCTGACCTCCACCCTAGTACGCCTGCGTTGGCATTTCCTCTCTGCTCCTTCCCCGCCCCTGCGGGCCCCACCTCCTTTACTTCCTACGGCGCAGGTGCCCATATTCCTCAGGGCCTCACCCGGAGCGTTGGCCTGAGTGCTGGCCGCGTGGTGCACTCCGGCTGCCGCTGCTGCCTTTCCCATGGCGGGGGAAGCCGGTGTGTCGCTCCCCACCCTCCGCGGGGGAGGGGGGCCTGAGGCAGTGTGTGGTTGCATCACCCCATCACAAGGACCAACAAACAACTTCAGGTCTGTCTGCTCCATGCATCAGATGTGACAAAGCCCAGCTTCTCAGGTGCAGGTCAGGGCAATTTCAATCCCGGTCTCTGGTCACTGTCCTTGGCTCCATCTGAAGGTTCATCAGTGCTTTGCTGGAGATAAGGGGCTCCCAGCCAACAGGAACATTTGAAAATTTGGGGACCGTGAATGTTAAACCAACGCAAAATCTCCCCCATCTCTGCTCTCTGTCAAGCCATAGGGGGGTGAGCAGCCCAACAGCAGGGAAATGCAGCAATGCAGCAAGGTGGCACCTCTGTGGTTAGGTCATTCCATTGCCTCCAGCCCTGCCACTTCCTATATGACAATCTTCAGGAGACAGAAATGGCATCTTGCCTGTTCCTTTGTCACCTCCATATGGACATTGAGCAATAATCCCCTGTCTCCTACTGGCCAACGTGCACACAGGGCAGGGCTGAGGTACAGAGGTGCAGGGTCTTTCCCATGGAAAAGTCTCCTTCTAATTCTTGAAATGAGTTTGATCTGGTACCATCTGCCCCTACCCTCTGCCCCTTCTAGAGCTCTTCCATCTGTGACCCTTCTTCTGTATTTAATGCAAAGTCTCTTTCTGTATCTAGTCCTGATCCCAACCCGCATCCCTCTTCCTGAGTTCTGATCTCTCTAGTTACCTCCCTGGAGAGCCTGTTCCCTTCAAACTCTGGGCTGCTCTGTAGGTCACAAAGCCCCAGGATCCCAGTATGACAAAGCAGGTAGATGGAGCAGCTCAGCCAGGGGCTGCTTTCCTCTAACCCTGAATGTGCAAAGCACAAAGGATTCTGGGCCATGCACTTGTCAGTGTTGGAGAGATCCTGGCTATAAAGAGACAGTATCCATCAGTCTGTGCAGGGGGATTGTAGTTGTGTGTCTGTGTGTCAGAGACTTTCTCATGAATCCCTCCTCCTCTCTGACTCTCCACCAGCTTTCCATGCTCTCACTGGGCCCCCTGAAACCATCAGCATACCAGTGAACCCGGTAATGCTGGGGGTGCTTAGCTCTCTGGGGAAGGAGAGTGTGGGTCACGGGTTCTTCAGTCAGGGAAGGGAACAGACCTTCTGCAGGTCTCTAGCCAGGGTGCCTGGCTTTTCAGCACAACTGACAGCAAACAGCCACTCCTACGCTATCTGCAATGGAGATTGGAGTCTGGGTGACAGACCCTGTCCAAGTTGAGCCTTCTTGCCCTGGGGTCAGTGTTGGGGAAGACCCTATTTCCACCTGGGGGTGGTGAGACATGTGGGTATTCACTGAGGAGGCCCCTTCTTCATCCTTGCCCAGCTACAGCCCCAGCCCCATCCCAGTGTCTCCTGCCTCTCCTGAGCCATGGCCTCAGCCTTCTCACTATCCCAAACACCCAACAACTGACAACACAACTGCTGTACAGACAGTGAGGGGTCCTGTGGCACCTTAAAGTTCAACACATTAATTTGGGCCTCCATGTGCATGTCCTCTTGCCCACAAATCTTATGCCCGGCTACATTTGTGACTCCGTAAGAGGATTCCTTTTGTTTCTGGTGACACAGACCAGTAGGTATATCTATCCTCTGTATCCTCTCTGTACATCAGCACAGCCAAGGAAACCTCTAGCCAATATGGCTGCCTGCTTTCCAACATAGCCGCCCTTCACACAGGAGCACAACAGATGGCCACTCAACATGGCCAAGAACATGGCTGCCTTGTGCCTCCACCCTCTGGGAATGCTGGATCCCAGCAGAGCCACCCAGCCCTAAGTCAGTCTGGCCAGAGGGACCAGATCACCAGACTCCCATGGCCCTGCCTGTCTGCAGAGGGCTCCATAAATATCATAGGTTCAAGGATTAGCAGAAACCAAGTCACATTGTGGTAACCCTGTCCACCTGCTGACAAGAAATCCCAGCCCCACATTATATTTGAAGGGAGCCACCCTCAGCTCCTGGCCTGGATCTTGCTCATTTCTGTGCAGTCCTGAAGTAAACCAGAAGCTCTGGAGAAAGCACAGGTCAGCTCTGAGTATATTGAAATCTGGGCACCATCTCCACTTCCCCTACTGAACCCCCCTTGTTTATTCCCACAGATTCCCTTCCCCAGCCTTCACTAACCACAAATCCCCCATCTGGAGCCGTGAGAGAAGGTCTCCCCCTGCTCATCACCTGCACAGCCCCCAGGGATGCTGGCGAGCGGAGGTTTCACTTCTACAAGGATGGAATCAAGTATGTTCCTGGGGAAGCTGTGTCTGAGATCAGCACCATGGAGCCCGGCACCAGATCTATGAACATCTCTCTGCTCTGCATCCCATGGGCCAGTCTGAACAACAGCAAGGAATTCGCCTGTGGGTATGAAGAGAATGTGAGTGGGAGGTGGATCCAGTCCCCCAGGATCCAGACAGTGACTGTGACTGAGACAGGTGAGATTTCCCTAATGTCTTAATCCAGCTCCCTGTGTTGCTCCCACTGCAGGACACCCATGTGCTGCTCTGGGAAAAGGAGATTGGATGGAGTGACAGATTTTGCGTGTGATGGAAAAAAAGGGGAAAGGAAACCCCAATGTCCCCCTATGACTTTTCTAGCTATGACACTTCAGTGGCCTAAGATCCGGGCCCCTCACAGTGTTGTTAATGGGGTTCACCCCTTGGTGCCCGTTTTAGAGATGGTGACATGAGGCAAAGAGGACGCAAGTCCCACAGTCATCTTGTGGTATATCAGGGAGTTAATCCTCCCCCACAGCCAATGTCAAAGACCAGTACCATAACCACTAGACCTTCCTTCACAGGAAGTTTGTTGCCAGTGCAGATTCCTCTGTGCGCCTCAGACTTTTTATCAAGACTGTCTCGCTGTTCTCATTTGCCCTTCCTTCTCTTTCCTTTGCACCAGGGACATCCTCACCCCAAACCCATGACATTCTGCTGATAACTGGTGGCATCTTGCTTCTCATTGCAGCACTGGCTGCTCTGATCTGCTACTGCCATAGGAAGAAGAGAGGTGAGTGAAAAGGGAGAGAGTCTGGGATCTTTCACCTGCACCTCAGATCTGGTCTAGTCAGAAACTGTTCTGTAGGGATCAGTGTAAAGAGTTTAAAATATTGACAACCACAAAGAATCCTACTATGGTGCAGGTATGGAAACCAAACTGACCCCTATATTTTATGAATGTCTGCCTGTCAGTTTGTGAATCTCCTTTTTCAAGAATGCCTCCTAAATGGTAAGAAGTAAAACCACTAAATTTGATATGCAGCTTCCTCTTATCCTACATCAAGGTTGGGGTTTGGATGTAGAAGACAAATGGAAGTGCCAGGAATGGGACTGTTATCCAGATTATGGAAAGGGAGGGAGCAGTGAGAGGAGAGATGCGATACTGATAGTGGCCACTGGGGGCAGTGAGTCCACAGGGGAGAGCTATATGCAGAGTGGCCACTGGGGCCAGCTGCACTTCCCAGAGAGTGTCCAGTAGGACTGGAACTCTGCCACCTTTCCTGCCACCAGAATGAGTAAGTAGCCACCTGCCACAAAGCCCTTTCCCCCTGGCCTTAGACCACAGGGTTAGGGGAGGGGAGCCTGTGTGCAGGCAGAAGGCCCCGGCAACTGGGGTTTTGGGTCAGAGATAGAAGGCTCATGTCATCCAGGATGGGATCCCCTGTCCTGAGCCCATCCTCACCCCCCCCCCAGTCTTCACTGTTGCACCCCCACACCCTAGTGTCTTTCCTTGCCCTCCCACATCCATGCCCTGATTCTTGCAACCACCACATCATCAGCTCCCTGCCCTGGAGGACCCAAAAAACACCCGGTAAATTCTCTAGTCTGGAATATGCAGGGCAGGTGAGACATTTAACTTTGAATGAGAGGATGAAGCATAGTAAGAAGACAAAGTTCTAAAATGACATTGAGAGCTTATTAAATGTGTATTGGCGCAAATTCAGCTTTATCACCTGATGTCAAATAACCCACTCAGCTGAAGTTTGATTTCAGACAAATGATTTCAATTGATGTCACTATTAAGGTTTTTGGTTGTGCTTAGGGTGAAGTGAGGGTAAAACAATTCAAAACTCACAGACGTCTCCATGCCTCAGGGATGCTAAAATACATCTTTAAACAAATGCAGAGCAACTTTGGGCACAAAGTTCTACACTAGACCTGGGAGATCGGCGTAAGGTGCACAACTCCAGCTACGTAAAATATGTGGCTGGAGTTGACTTACCTTAAGCCAAGCAAATGCTTCCATTGGCTTCCCTTAGTCCTTGCGACTGCAAGGAGAATTGGTGTCAACCGGAGCCTCTCTCAGCATTCCGTTTAGTGGATCTTAACTAGACCTGCTAAACTGAATGCTGGAGAATCAATCTCTGGCCTGGCAAGTGGAGAGATGGGCTGAGTTTACTCAAGGGCATGCTCTGTAGCTGGGCATTTCCTCAGGGTTTGTCCCCATCACAGCTCTGCTCTTCCCTGGTTCTGTTTTAGTTCCAAAGACTCTGAAAAGCACTGAAAGGTCTGAGCCTGCAGAACACACCAGGAACCTGGATCCGGGCCATGATAGCAAAGGATCAAACGCCACGGGTCCTGGAGCAGAGCAGATGGAACAGGTAACATGAATACACTGAGGCTAAGTTAAAGAACCATCAGAATCCAACCTCTTTGAATCTTTTGCCCAGGTCTCAGATCTCTCTGACTCTCTAGGGTGTGGCCATCAGAAAACTGCCACTAGGCGACACTGCACAGAGTTTGATGATGCAGAAGGAAGGGCTGGGAATTGTCCATCCCTTTCTCCAAACTGCCACCCAATCACAGAACTGTAGGGCTGAGAAGGGACTTACAAGAGGCCATCAGTTCTGGCCTCCTGTGCTGTGGTAGAATTACTTAAACCTGGACCAGCCTAATGGGTGTTTGCTTTATGACAGAGATTTCCCAACATCCCCTGGTCACCTGTTCCACAGTTTAACTTCCCTTAGAGGTAGAATATTTTTCTTAATACCGAAGCTAAACCTCCCTTGCCAGAGATTACACCCAGTATTCCTTGTCCGAACTTCAGTGGGCATGGGGAACAGTTGGTCACCATCCTCTTCATAAGGTTGGATTCATGTTCCCTCTCAGACGTGTTGTCTCTGCTCTGGACCCTCCCAAATTTCTCTACATGTTCCTTAATGTGTGATGCACAGAACTGGAGACACACTCCAACTGTGGCCTCACCAGTGCAGCATAGACAGGGACGATTATCTCCCAGGTCTCTTCCTGTTCATACCCTCAAGAATGCCATAGCCTCTTTCTCAGCTGTAGCATCCATGCACCCCTCCTCCTCCTCATTTCTCTTTCCTCTCCCAGCAGGGCTCAGAAGTCACCTACGCACTCTTAGCTCTGTCAGCTTCACAGGCCCACACCACCCAGTTGAAAAACAAAGCCAAGCCTGCTGAACATGAACATGTGCTGTACAGTGAGGTGGTGACAACCCACACCCAGAAAACAGCTAAATAAGAGGGGAATCCCTCTCTGTTCCTCTGCATCTTCTCCTCCCCCTTAACAATTCACATGCTGAACCTGTTACACCCCTGCAGTCCTTGTATGGCATGTACCAAAGGGCTCACCCAAGTTTCTGCTGTCAGAATATTTAGCCAGCCAGCATCTTATCAGAGATCATGGAAAAACTTGTGGCCATGAATATCACTGTGTGATGTGTCTGGGCTGTGTGGAAAGGGTTGCCCATGTAGCTGGAAATACATTCTGAAGGTATTTGGAAGACTGGCCAGATTTAGACACAGGAGAGTGGGTTTGTGAGTTTGTGTGGATCAAGCGACCTGGCAGCTAAGAAACACAGTATGGCTGGTGTGCTGCTGGCACGTTTGATGCCAGCTCTTCCTTCAGCTGCTGGTGTTAGCTAAGAACCAACCTCATAACTGGAGACCAGGCTAAGTCACTTGGGTGTTTTGCTCAATATTGGCATTAGACTTATATGAATGTTTTTAATGTTTCTTAATATAAATATTAAATTTACACAAATATTTTTAATGTTTAGACTCTACGAAATGCTTATATGTTGTTGTCTGCATTAATCTCACTGATGATGTGCATACCCCTTGTTATCAGGTGATATTTAAGTATTTCTTCTAAAATGGAACACAGAAGCATGACCAAGAGTGAAATATGAGTTTACAATGGGAGGGGCGATTTTCTGCCCAATGTAAGAAGGCCTCTAGATATCAGACAAACAATTGTGAACATCAGAGGACACAACACTTTGTTCTTTGGATCCCCTGATCCATGAACTGGAGACTTGCATGTGAACTGGTCCCATCCTCCTGATCTCTGGGGGAAGGAAATACAAATCCCTGACAAGAAAAAAATGGATCTTGGTTGTTTCAACTCAGAAGAGCCATAGATTCTAAACTGAAACAAGAGATCCCCAGGGCTGCCGCCTGAGTCTGCCTAGAGCAGGCCAGGGCAAAATATAGCCTGCAGGCCATATGCAGCCTTCCAAGCAGGGCCAGCTCTAGGTTTTTTGCCACCCCAAGCAAAAACATTTTTGGCCGCCCCCTTTTTTTGTTGGCTTTTACATATGTTTGCACTTTCCAATGTTTTTTTTTTACTGTTTAAAATTTTTAAAAAAATGAAAACAGAAAATTTGTAGTTAGTGAAATAAATTTCCTACTAGTTTACTCATTTAATTTTAATAAAATCACAATTACCAAAACCAAATTGATAGATTGGAGAGGGAGATCCAAAAGTCATGCTTACAGAAAATGGGCTAATAAGGAGAAGTCCTGTGGCACCTTAGGGTATGTCTACACTGCCACCCTAGTTCGAACTAGGGTGGCTAATGTAGTCTTTCGAACTTGCAAATGAAGCCCAGGATTTAAATATCCCGGGCTTTATTTAGATGTTCCCGGGCGCCACCATTTTTAAATCCCCCTTAGTCCGAACTCCATGCCTGCGGCTGCACGAGGCACAGACTAGGTAGTTCGAATAAAGATCCTAATTTGAACTACTGTTACTCCTCCTGCAATGAGGGCAGGTAGCCACGGGCAGGTAGTTCGAACTTCGGGGCATTTAAAAATGGCAGCGCCCAGGAATATGCAAATAAAGCCCGGGATATTTAAATCCTGGGCTTCATTTGCAAGTTCGAAAGACTACATTTCTATACCTGCTTGTGACAGAGAAACCGCTCCCTGCACTGGCGCCCGCTTGCCTGCGGCAGAGACGGGCAGCCCCAGTGGCGCTGCAGCCACTTCTGTGAGTGGCAAGCAGGGCATGGAGGGCACAGGCATGGTAGATCCGGGGCCAAAAGCAGCAGACCTGGGGACCCCAGGAGGAGCAGCCAGCACGCACGGCAAGCAGGGGCATGCCACCGGCCGGCATAGACAAGAGCGAGGCGGCGGGGCGTAGAAGGTGGGGGGAAGAGCAGGAGCTGGTTGTGCTCCCAAATCCCTCTTGCACAAGAAGGGGCAGTGTAGAGAGCTCCTTCTGGCGCAAGAGCCTCTTCTGCAAAATGGCTGCTCATTAGATATGCAAATGAGGCTCGGCGATATTCCACGCTTAGCTTCATTTGCATACTTCTGGTGCAAGATCGCGCCAGTGTAGACATAGCCTTGGTGTGTGGATTACATAAGCCTTAGCTCAGCAGGCAGGCAGGCTAGTTTGGCTTCTGGATGGTAAGTCTCCCGGCCACTGCCTGCTTCTGGAACCCCAGCCTTTCCCTGCCCCAACCTTCTGCTACCCCCACCCCTGCTGAACTCAACATACCCAAACCCTCTGGCCCCCTGTTACCATCTCCCAGATATGATCCAGATCACAATCTCACCTACCATAGATCACATCCCAAATCCCTGCACTCCAGTCCCCTGCACTAGGTCAAAACTGCTTCCTTCATCCAAACTCCTCCCAAACTCCAGTCTTCCTCCTGCACCCCATTCCCTTTCCCCAAGCTGCCCTTTACACCCAACCTGCATCCCACACCCCACATCGCCTCCATTAATATCATGGAAGAGTGTGGCCCTCAACCACTTCCCAAAATCTTGGAATGGTCCCCATCAAAAATTATTGCCCACCCCTGCTCTAAAGCTGTTGATACACAAATCGAAGGTAAACTTCTTAAAAGCATCTAATGCCATAAATCCCATTTTCAACAATGACAAAGAACATTTTGGAACCACTAAGTGACTCAGGAAGTTATGCCCCATTTTTCAAGAGTGATTTTAGAGTTTAGGACCTTAAATACTTTTGACTTTATATAAGATTTAGGGAAACCTTCTCCAGATCACCTCTGTGACTCAGTGCTCAATGTGGAAGCAGGTAACTGGAAAAAATGGCCTGTGGGGGCTAAGGCTGAGGTAGGTGTGGGCCAATACCAGCCTCTGGGCCTCACATGGTGCACTTGGGTTAACCCTGGTTGGGCCCCCACACCGCTGGGCTATATTTACCTGCACCTCTGCAGGTACTGGGGAATCCAAGTTCCCATTGGCTGCTGATTGCTCTGATCCTTGTGTCCCTTTCCCTTCAGTTACACATGTCAGTGAGGGGGTGTGACACTGTGTGATGTAGTGTGGGGTACCTTGCTGGTTGCTATGCTGGGCAGTGGGTTGTGAGTGACCTCCACTGGCTGCTGTCTGCAGCAGGGCCCAGCAGGGCAGGGGAAGAGTCATTTTTCAAGGGGGCTTCGAACCTGTCTGATGAGTTATCTCCCAGGGAGCAGAACAATGGGAAGAAAGGGAGTGGAGCCCTGGCTGGGGGCAGGGCTGGAGGTGAAGTATTTAGGTTTCTGGCTGGAATCATGGAGGAAGCAGCCTAGGCAACTGTGATGGCGCGTTGGGGGTCCCCCGTCTCCTGCACCCCGAAATGGCACAAACAGACTGCACCAGCCGGTGGAATAGAGGAAGTTTATTGCCTCTCCAGGATACCACACAGCACAGATGTAATCTGGTCACAGAGCTGGGCTAGGATGCCTCAGGCCCCCTTGAGATGGGGGGAGACTGGGCCCCTAAACTCCAGCCCCTTTCCCTAGGCTGTCTCCTCCATGCTCCCAGACAGCAACTAACTCCCACTCTTCCAGCCCTGCCCCCCAGCCAGGGCAGCATTCCCCCTTCCTTCGTTCCTCTCCATGGGAGTGTCTTGTTCAACAGGTGTGGCGTCACCTGTGCATAGTGAGGTTTTCCCTGCTGGGTCTTGCTCCAGACAGCAGAGGTCACCACAGCCCAGCAAGTACCCCCACTACGTCACAGCAACCGGCTGGGATTTAGGGGCCCAGGCTCTGCAATCTCAAGGGGGGCTGAGGCATCCTAGGCCTATCCTGTAACCAGATTACATCTGTGCTGTATCCTGGAGAAGCAATAAATTCCCTCTATTCTACTGGCTGGTGGAGTCTGTCCCTGCCATTAAGGGGGTGCAGGAGACGGGAAAACCCCAACACGCCCTCTCCACTCACACAATCCGCTTTACACCTCCCCTCGCTGCCCCCCATGGCCACTCGCTTCACAGAGACTCCGACATTGCCTCCTGGTTCTGAGCCCCCCGCCCCGCCCTGCTGCACGAGCGCTCGCTGCCCCCAGCGCCCCAGCTCCTAGCTCAGCCCCGGGGTCACTAATGAGCTCCCGGCTGCCCGCTCATCAGGGAGGCTGGGGCAGAGCTGCCCAGGCAGGGCCAGGCAGAGCCCGGTTCCCTCACCAGCCCGGCCGGCCCGCGGCACCTGCCCGGGTGCCTAATGCGGGAAAGAAGGAACCTGGCCATTGTGACGAGGCCCGGAGATTTCAGGCTCCCTGTCTCCCCACTGCGAGTGTAGAACCGCAGCGCCCCCTAGGGGAGCGTTTCTGAGTCAGCGCCGGCAGGTTTTTGTCCGAGCTCAGCCCGGCTTCCCCGCACTGTGGTGACTGTCTGTCTCGCGCGCAGTGATACCGGCCAGTGTCTTCCGGCTCCAGGCCGGTCATTGGCAGGTACAGCAGGCTCGCGGAAGGCTCCCTGGAGGTGGTGAATCGGCCCTTCACTCGGTCCGCGTAAATAGCTCTGTCCCATCTATCCCAGTAGAGGTGCGCCACCCACTCCAGCCCCTTCCCGGGAGCCTGCCGCATCCAGCTCATTCCAGAGGACCCGAAGTTGAACCCGGAGGCTTTGCAGAAGAGGCGCAGAAAGTCTCCGGCCTTTTTCTCAGCCCCTCCGAATTCCACCAGCTCCTGGGACCGGGCACCTGGGAGTTAAAACGCATTTAAAAATGTCATTGAGAGCAATGACACAATAAACCCCCCTTCCCAACCCCCCCCCCCACACACACACACACGTAGACAGTGCATTTAAAAGATGCAGATACCTTTCAAAGCGCCTGGAATAAACACCAAACAGAGCCAAAGTCCCATTGTCCCTGGTGCGGGCGGGCAATGTTCTCCGGGGACTGGCTGGTCACTGTGCAGACACAGAGGGCTGCGGATTGTCCCTGCGGCTGCAGTCTGGGCAAGCAGAGGGAGAGATTTAAATCAGATCCCTTCTCCCCTTTTGCATGGTCGCCTGTTATAAAGGGATGAAGTGACCGCATGTCCCTGAGGAGCATCCCATGGCTCAAGGGAGCGGGTGTTGGGGGCTCATTCCGAGAAACTGTCTCCCACTGTTCTCCGTGGCCTTGGGGTCAGAGGGCTGGAGGCAGGAGCCTTTGGCAGGAGAAGAGGGAGGGGAATATGTGTGACTCTGTGCCCGCTCCCATCCCCAGAGGAAGCTAAAGCAGGACTGTGGACAATGGGAGCCCTTACACTTTGCAATGAGCCGGGCCCGATTTGGAGGGAGAGTCATTGAAGGCTGATGGGTCATTGACAGCCTGAGGCCTTGCTCTTGAGCCAGGGCCTTTGGCTGAGCAACAGGGGCAGCCAGGAGCCAGGTCATTTCCTCAAGTCCAAACACAGTCCAGAGAAATGAGGTAATTCGATGCTGGGGAAAAGGGGATCCCAGCTGTTGCCTCCACAAGAAGGGGAGAGCTGAGAAGATTTAAAGTAAACGGAGGCTGCTCCCTTTCTGTCTGGCAAGAGCTCACATGTCAACACGTGTGCGTGTGAAACCCTCGTTTCTCTATTGGTTTCTTTTTCTCTGTGGTCCCCTCTTCTCTACTATTTATCTGTGTGGCCTTGGGTTCAAATCCCGCTCCGGCACCGCCTTTGCTTCCTGTGTGGAGAGGTCACCTCATTTCCATGTTCCCCTCTCACTGCAAGAACAGGTGCTTAGGAATCTGCAGTTCAGGGCATCTGGCTAGGTAGTTCTGGCTGGTTCCCCAGGAGTGATTCTGCCTTGCCAGGGGTTTGGCAGGTTCCGGGGGAGGGAGAAGTGCAGCAAACACGGATCCTCCCGAGTGTGGGGCTCTTAGTCTCAGGGATTGGGCTTGAGCTCAGGTGGGAACCTTGGTCGCTTCCTTAGGGCAGGGAATTACCAACAGAGTAGCCGGGCTGGGAGGCCGCTAAAGCCAAGAGCCCCGCTCCAGTCTGTCCGCAGCCAGTCAGGAGAGATCAAAAGTCTCCCAGTTTGTACCTTAGAAAATCTATCGGGTCCAAGGGTTCCCCTGCAACGGCCTCTTGCGGCTCAAGAGTGAGGGGCACAATGGAGTTAGGGGAACAGCTGGGAAGCATCCCGGTCTGGGTGAGCGGCCAGAAACGGGTCAGCGGCCTCCGCCACTCACCGCATCGAACTCACTGAGCGCAGTAGGAAAGGGATCGGGGGAAGTTAGAGCCCGCTGCTACTGTGTGAGAGACGGGGAGGGATACATTCAGGGGAATGCTGCAGGTGGTGCCAGCAGGGGGCGCGCTCAGGCAGCTAGCCACTAGCAGAAGAGGCAGCCTGAGTGTGATAGAGGGGTTAGGGTGCGGGGGTGAGTTAGAGGTTTGTGTCACCCCACCCCACGTGCACCTTAAAGCAGAGTTCCTCAACGGGGAGAGATTTCAGTTCTTTCAGACAGCGGTGCCCCAAATCCTGACACCAGCTGCGAGCCTGAAAATTGATCCCTGGCTGAATTCCCAGCGGCCCCCAGCTTGAAGCCCCGAACCCGCTGCAACCCCCTGAGTTTCCAGCACCTCTCCAGGCTGTAGCCGTAATCCATCCACAGCGCCCCTGAAGTCCTAGCATCCCTTATCTGTGGTGGTACCCTGAATCGCCAGAGCACATACATCCTGCTGAAGGTCCCCTGGTCCCCCCACCCCCTCCAAGCCATGAATGCTGCGGCCCTAGCTGGGAGTGGCAGGGCTGAGTCCTGAGTACCCGGTACTCCCTGTAGGAGAGAAGCCTCCAGAGCCCATGGGCAGAGTTGCGGGGCTCTCTAGCAAGTGCAGCTCAGTCCCGGGAGAGCCCCACAGCTCTTCAGCTCCCTGCCCCCGGGCAGGTCAGAGGCAGGTGCACAAGCCACGGGAATCACTCCCCAGTATCTAGTAAAATCTCCTGTAGGGAAAGTGCCGCGTGTTTATCGGCAGGTGGCGCTGTTGCTCCAAAGGGACGGACCAGCCCAGAGAGGAACCCCCTGCCCGTACATAGATCGATGCTCTCCCAAAAGGGCTTTGGGAGCCAGGCCATTGGCTCCCATGACACATGACAATGGCCAGTCTCTCAATCCCTGTGTGAGGAAACACAGCCACTGGCGGGTTCATCCCCCCCGGCTTCCGAAAGTGTCAGGAGGGTCCCAGCGCCCTGTGACCGGCGCTACACAGACACCTGGGCCGGGTCGGTCTGACTCCTGCATTCGGAGCCCTAGGGCGAGACAAGCTCATCCTTGGCAGGAGCAGGGCGGGGCTCTTATAAGCAGCGGGGTATGCAAATGAGGGAGTCAGCGTCCTGTTTAAATCTGCCCCTCGCTCTGCCCAGGCTGCACCCGCAGGGACAATTCGAAGTGCCCGGAGAACTTTCCGCTCCAGCGCCAGGAAACATGAAATTTTTGCTCCTTCTCTGTGTCGCTGTAGCGGCTTGGGAAGGTATTTTCTTCCTCTGACTGACGGCAGAAGAATATTAAATTCCCCTTGCGTGGAGACCAATATTGATAACTTGTCTGTGTTCCCAGGTGCCCGGTCCCAGATCAGCTTGGTGGAGTCCGGAGGGGATGTGAAGAAGCCCGGAGACTCTCTGCGCCTCTCCTGCAAAGCCTCCGGCTTCACCATCAGCAGCTACTACATGGGCTGGGTCCGGCAGGCTCCCGGGAAGGGGCTGGATTGGGTCGCCTATATTTACAGCTCGAACATATACTACAACGACGCGGTCAAAGGGCGATTCACCGTCTCCACAGATAACTCCAACAACCTGCTGCACCTGCAAATGACCGGCCTGAAGCCCGAGGACACCGCCCGCTATTACTGTGCGAGACACAGCGAGGGAAATCCCGACAGGCTGATACAAAAACTCCAGCGGCAGAATCGCTCCCCTGCGCCGCGCGGGGGCAGCACTTCCACAGGGAATCCCGCGCCAGGCGCAGCAACGGGATCTATGACTGCAGTGTAAACAGAATCCCTCTCACTAGGCCCCAGGTCTCTACATCCATGATCCATCCATGACCCTGTGTCCATGAACCCCAGGGCTTCCCGACTATTCACGTTTCGGTGCGGCCAGGCTCAGACACGGAGGTAAAAACGCGCAGCTCGGAAGAGCCAGACGTGGGGATCGGTTGCTCGAGGTGCAGTAACTAGACTCTGGATTTCCCAAAGTGCCTCCTAGCGGGGACCCGACATCCCCACGTCCCCCTCAGCTGCAGGGTGAGGGGAGAAACAGGAAAAGCAATGGAGCCGCCCGGGCCGCTGGAGGTTAAACACTTTGTAGCTGGGCACCGGGCACTGACGCTCTGGACCATCCTTCAAAACTCCCCCAGCCCTGGTGTCACTGTGAGTCTAACCGCGCGTCAGGTTCCCAACTCCTGGTGCCGCCCTACGAACACAGATGCTCACCTGATACCCCCACAGGTATTCCGCCCCCCCCCCCCCGGCAACACATCAGTGGGCCCTGGGGGAAGCCACAAGCTTCTTCTCCCCCTACCCAGAGAAACCCCGAGCGTCACCCCTCTGTGAGAGGAGACTCTGGTGTCTGGTCGCTCACAGCCCCACCCCCACCTGCCTGAGGTGCCCGTCCCACCCTCCTTCTCTTCTCTGCCCCCTCCCCCACCCCAGCAGCCCTGTGACCAGCCCGGCTCCTTCCCCTGTCTGGCTCCAGCTACAGAGCCCCGCTCTGCCCCCAGGGGTGCTGGGCCCAACTCGGCTCCTTTCTCACAGTGTCCCTGCCTTCCCCTACCTTTAGCCCGCCGCTCTTTTCTCTTCCCTGCCTGGTTCCTCCGCCCCCTCTGCCAGAGCTCCCTGCAGTCCAGTGCCCGACTTTACCCCCCACAGATCGGCTCCCCCCCCCCCCCGGTTCTGCCTTCCCAGCGTGCATGGGGGCTGCTCTCCCCACTCGCCCTCTGGCCGCTCAGGGCCCTTCCTGCCCCGGCACTGACCAGCGGGTGCACCAGAGCCAGGCAGAGCCACTCTGCAGCCTGCGGCGGGCGCTGGGACTCGGCAGGGGGCGCCTAGGAGCCGGCAGCCTCCCCCGGGCTGTATGAAAGAGCCCTGGTCTCACAGTCCCGCTACTGCGACACCGGCCAGGACTTTCGAAGCCAGGATCGAATTGACCGTCCGCGGGATCCAGGAGCCTCTTTGAACCCCCGGGCCTGGAGCTACAATTCCCACCGAATCTGCACAGAGAGGAGAAATGTTCCCACCTACGTGTGCGCTGCGCTGAGCGCCCGGCCTGTCTGGGGTGTAAAGGGGAGACGTGACCCCGAGGGGGCATCGCCCCGTACTGAGCACTCAGCCCCGGCCTCTCTTATACCCTCCCTGCGGCAGCCGCATGCAGATTCCTGCCTGGAGGTTCCTGGTTAAGTACCAGACCCCGGTTCTAGGAGCCTCAGTCTCCGCCCAGACACAGCCC
This sequence comes from Pelodiscus sinensis, assembly GCF_049634645.1. Taxonomy (NCBI): domain Eukaryota; kingdom Metazoa; phylum Chordata; order Testudines; family Trionychidae; genus Pelodiscus; species Pelodiscus sinensis. The sequence continues at coordinate 6,225,004 of NC_134740.1, read as the reverse complement.
GGCCCGGCCCTCCCCGCTGGAGAGAGTCTCTCAATGGGAAATGAAAAAGGATTTTCTGCTGCTTCTCCTTTCCTTGCTCTCTGCCCTCAGCTGGGAGTGTCGGCGGGCAGCGGGGGAGTCAGGGACACACAGAGAGACGTTCGGTGGCTAAATCTTTTGTCGCTTTGTTTCACCTTCCCCAGGAGCTCTCGCTCAGGTGCGGTTGGTCCAGTCTGGCCCTGGCGTGGTGAAGTCCGGAGAGACCCTCACCCTGAGCTGCGCTGTGTCCGGGTGTGACAGCGCGTTGGGGTTCCCCCGTCTCCTGCACCCCGAAATGGCACAAACAGACTCCACCAGCCAGTAGAATTGAGGGTGCTTTATTGCTCCTCCAGGATACAGCACAGCACAGATGTAATCTGGTTACAGGAACTGGGGCTAAGAGGCCTCAGGGCCCCCCTTGAGATAAGGGAATCCCAGCCCCCTCCCCAGTTCCTTCTCCCCTGCTTTCCAGCCAGGAACTAACTCTCTCTCTCTTCCAGCCCTGCCCCCCAGCCAGGGGCAGCATCCCACCTTCCTTTGTTCCTCTCCCTTGGGGGTGGCTGGTCAAACCGGTTGAGAGCCCCTCTTTGCATAATGACTCATGGCCTGTCCTTCTGGGCCGCGGTACCCACGGCAGCCAGTGGGGGTTAGTAAGTTCCCCCCCACTATGTCACACCGGGTTCTCCATCAGTGCTGGATATGCCACTGGCACTGGATCCGGAAACTCCCTGGGACAGGGCTGGAGCGGGTGCGTCCATATGACAGGAGCACAAGCAACGCCCAGTCTCTCCAGGGCCGGGTCACCATCTCTGCGGACACAGCCAAGAACCAGGTCTTGTTGCAGCTCCGCTCACTTACAGCTGCAGACACCGCCCCCTATTACTGCGCCAAAGAGTCCCACAGTGACACGGAGCAATGCAGGGCCTGGCCTGAAAAGAGGAAACGGTTCCCATGCAGACATGCGAGGCACTGAATGTCTCAGGGGCTTTGTGGGCAGTGACACGGGGCAGAGCCGAAGCACCCACAGGAGGGAGATTTCCCAGTGCCCGGAGACTACTAAGGCTGCAGATCTTTGGGGGGATTCCCATTCTCCTCCCCTGTCGGGGAGGTCACGTCCCAGTGTCAGCCGACGGTCAGGGCAGTGTGTGCGTGTGTGTTACACCCAAGTCTTCAACTGCTGAGACACAAAGTCTCATTGCAGTGGGCAGCCTAGAAGGCTGGAGGGTGCCCCGAAAAATAGTTTAACATCTGTGACTTTAGTGCTAGGACCGGGGTCCCATCGCAGAGGGCAGCCAACAGGCTCTCAGATGCCTGGAGTTTATAGGAAGAGCTTATTACACCTTAGATTTCAGCTGCTAGAATTCGTAATTCCTTCGCAGCGGGAAGCCTTGGGGAAAGACTGAAAGGTGCCCCAGTGGATTCTGCCACCTGGGTGTGACACAAATCCAAACGCCCAAGCTCTTCCTATACTGTCCCTAATGACCTGCTGAAGTTCTTTTAAATTGTGCCTGGTTCTGTTACAGCAACTGAAGGAATCAGGTTAAAGCTTAAACAGTTACAGGTTTATTGAGGAAGCTTATAAATCATATGGTTACAATGGCTATTGCTCTATTTCTTAACTACTAGCAAAATATAGATCTTAAAAATGGTTACAAAGAAGATAAAGATAGAAAAATAGAAATAATGGTACCAAGTAACAGCTTACTCTTTCTATGTGTACACTTAAGACAGAGGACCACATCCAGGTACAATTTTTACCCCCTTCTGTGCCTCTCGACTCCAGCATGTCAGGCCAGGGCCGGTCCCTCAATTCCTAGGAAAGATGAAAATACGAGGTGGGCGTCCCCATAGAACCTCGGGAGGTCAAACACCTAACCGACCAGCAGGTAGAGGGTAGAATGACACTCAAAGTGAGTGTGTGCTGGACCCATCTTTTATACCCATTTTGGGTCACGTATTTCTCTTTCTTATCTGTGATGCCAAATAGTGCTGGTCTGCCTTTTGTGAGACCAGTTCTTACAAGGGAGTTGTGAACTTAATTTACACTTGTAAGAGAGATAACAAAATTGGAAGTACTGGGCATTCTTTTCTCAGTGGGGGATTCCTCTCCCAGGGACTGTGTGTTCGTATCAACATGGGTGCCAGCCGGGCACACTCGCATATCCTGATCTTGCATCAAAGCAGATCAAAGCTTAATGGCTATGCTGATTGCCTTAATCGCTCTCTCTCTTCATATCTATGTTTTCAGCTTCTCAGGATCAGATGAGCCAGCATAGACTATGCTGATTTTACTGCTCCTTCTCCGCCCTGTATGCTTCAGGATCCTCAGAGAGGCAAATAAGATGGATGAGATGGGGGGGGGGCGGTCTGTCTGGCTACACCCAGGCTGGGATCCCCTTGTGCAGACTCAGTTCACACCCTGGCCCCTTTCCCATTCATTCTGGGCAACCCATGTGAAAATCCCCGCCCGACGGGTTCCCCTTTTAATACCAGACCCTGGTGGTAGGAGCCTCAGTTTCCCCCCTGGCTCAGATCTGCCTGGGCCTGGCTGCTGGGCACAGTTTGCACCTTCACTGAAGATGAACCTGCTGCTGATTTTCCTCTTGGTGCTGGAGGCCCCTTCAGTACGTGGCTACTGGGGATGTGACTGGAGGGATCCCTGTTGCACTGCCTGTAGAAGAGGAGATGTCCCAGGTAGCCTAAGGGCATGAGGTGCTCCTATCCCAATGCAATTCAGTGGCAGTTGGGTGCCTCAGTCCCTTTGGCCCGTTTTAGGGTGTGTCATTTTCACATGTCCCCTGATCCCAGAGGACAGGGCCTGGCTCTCTCCGTCATTTCCGTGTTTCCTCCCAGGTGCCCTCTCCCACGTGCAACTGCGGGAAACGGGCCCGGGAGGGGCGAAGCCCGGGGAGTCCCTGACACTCACTTGCAGCATCTCCGGAGACTCGGTTCCACGCCAGCGCCGCCTGGGACCGGGTCCGGCAGCCGCGGGGAAGGGGCTGGAACGGGCGGGGCGCACGTGCTACAGGTCGGAGTCACGGTCTCTGCAGACACCGCCAGGAACCAGGTCTCGCTGCAGCTCCGCTCGCTGACAGCTGCAAACAGCGCCCCCTAGTGCTGCGCCGGAGACACAGTGACAGGGCAGAGCCGCGCCTGCGCTAACAGGGGGAAGGGGGTTTTCCACAGTGAGGAGACACTGGGGACTGGGTCATTGGTCACACGCGGGGGGCTCTGGCTGTGACCCTTCGGTGCCTTTTCCCGGGGTTGTTGTTCACAAAGCTCCCGTGTCTCTGCCTGGCTCAGGGCCCAGCCGGCCTGACATGCCCATGAGAATGGCCCGACGCGGAGACCCGTGAACGTTCCCGGTCCCCTCCCAGCCAGACAAGGCTCCTCCTCTACGCCCCCTATTGTGACACAAGGAGGTCACGTGTCGCCCCACGGAGGGGGATAGATTCCCCCCTTTGCCTTGTGCAGGCTGGTTCGATCCAAGCATCCCCCCCCCCCCGCCCTCAGTGGTACGAGGGGTCGGGGTGTCCTTGTGTCGTCTCCAGCGAGTGCGGTTACGCCAGGACTTTGTACCGGGGTGTTCTGGCACCGACGCACCTATGGGAGTTGGGCGCTCGGTGCTTCAGAAAACCCCGCTCTGCACCTGGGCGAAGGCGCCTTAACCCGGGTGATAAAAGGAAGTATGCGCCAGAGCAGGGAACCGAGCCTGGCCGTGCAGGGTAAAGGTGAGCGCCTTGAGAGATCCTGGCTCGCTCCCTTCTGCATCTCCGAGGAGGTGAATTGGGCTAGTTCAGTGAGGCGGTATTAGGTGTTGCAGGGAGGGGATATGCAAATAAGGGAGTGAGTTTCCTGTTTAAGGCTGCCCCTCTCTTAGACCAGGCTGCACCCGCAAGGACAATCCAAAGCCCGCTGGGTCTGGGGAGTGATCAGCCAGTCCCCTGAGAACTTCCCCCTCCAGCACTAGAGACAATGAGAATTTGGGTCGCAGCTGTTTTCCTTGTAACAGCATTGGAAGGTATTTTTTGTCCCTGATCAAATAACAGAGTCAGAAGCTCAGACAATTATCGGCTGTTGTTTTTTTTACCGCTTCTTATCCCTTTATTCGCAGATGCCCAGTCCCAGGTGCAGCTGGTGGAGTCCGGAGGGGATGTGAAGAAGCCCGGAGACTTGCTGCGCCTCTCCTGCAAAGCCTCCGGCTTCACCTTCAGCAGCTACTACATGAACTGGGTCCGTCAGGCTCCGGGGAAGGGGCTGGAGTGGATCGGGGAAATACACCCAAGTTCATCTTCCATCAACTACGCCCAGGCCTTCAAGGGCCGCTTCACCATCTCCAGGGACAATCCCAACAACCTGCTGCACCTGCAAATGACCGGCCTGAAGCCCGAGGACACCGCCCGCTATTACTGTGCCAGACACACAGTGACACGGACCCTGCGGCTGCTCCTACGCAAACCAGAGCTGCGGAACTTCCCGCGTCTGCCGCACGGGGGCAGCAGAGACACGCGCCAAACAGCCCTGTCTGGAGCGCCGGAGAGCGAAGGGCCATTAGGATGGAACGCTCTGACGTCACAAATTAACTCTTTCGCTACTTACACATTTTAAGAAGTCGGTTCTTGGACAGAGAAGCATCTCCCATCTCCTCTAATACCTGGAAGAAACTGCTCTTAACACAAAGGAGAGATTTTCCCTCTCTCTTCCAGTCTGAAATTCCTACCTCCACCCAATGCCTTGTTAGATACAGAGTTAACCCCTTAGATCAGCACGCCTGATTATGACACCATGTTACATGCACCTTATAGACAAAGCAAAATACAGGACTATGTAGCACTTTAAAGACTAACAAGATGGTTTATTAGATGATGAGCTTTCGTGGGCCAGGCCCACTTCCTCAGGTCAAATAGTGGAAGAAAATAGTCACAACCATATATACCAAAGGATACAATTTTAAAAAATGAACACATATGAAAAGGACAAATCACATTTCAGAACAGAAGGAGAATGGGGGGGAGAGGTGAATGTCTGTGGGCTAATGATATTAGAGGTGATCATTAGGGAAGCTATCTTTGTAATGGGTAAGATAACTAGATCCTTTGTTTACACTCAGATGTAAAGTGTCAAATTTTAGCATGAATGACAGTTCAGGGGATTCCCTTTCAAGTGCAGATTTAAAAGGTCTTTGTAGCAGGATGCAGGTAGTTAAGTCGTTGAGACAGTCCCCTGGGGATGACACGTCCCCTGTGAGCCAGAGCAGCCCCTGCCGGTCCCTTTGTACCCTCGCTAGGTGCAAGCCACATGCAAATCCCTGCCCCCGGGCTTCCTCTTTAACACCGGCCCCTGGTTCTGGGAGCCTCAATCTCTCCCCAGACACAGCCTTGCCCGCGGGTCGCAGTGTCGCTCTCGATCACACGCAATGAAGTGCCTGGTGCTTTTCCTTGCCCTAGTGGCCGCCCCAGACGGTGAGTGGCTGCTGCAGGGGCCGGGAATCACACAGCGAGGGGGGCTGATCGGATGAATTTCTGCCACATTTTGTTTTGTTTTCTCGTCAGGTGCTTGCTCTCAGGTGCAGCTGATCCCGTCTGGGCCCGGCGCGGTGAAACCCAGAGAGACCCTGACCTTGAGCTGCGCCATCAGTGGTGACTCTGTCACCAGTAATTGGTGGGACTGGATCCGACAGGCTCCAGGGAAAGGGCTGGAGTGGGTAGGAGAGATCGACTGGAGTGACTCTAATTGGCGCATAAACTATGGCCCGGCTTTCCAGAGCCGCGCAACGCTCAGCACGGATACCTCCAAGAACCAGTTCTCTCTGCAGCTCTGCTCGCTGACAGCTACAGACACCGCCACCTATTACTGCGCCAGGGCCACAGTGACACAGAGCAACGCAGGGCCCGGCACGAAAAGGGGAAGCGGGTTTCTGAACAGGCAGCCGGCTGGCTCACTCCCTCTGTGCTGTAGGGGATGATGCAGGCAGAGTAGGGCCCCTAGCAGTGTCTCAGTGCAGGTAGTTTTCATACACAGCCATCCTCACCTGAAGCTGAAGGTGGTTTGTTGTAAGCTGGAAAGAAACAGAACAGTGGGAACAGCTGGCAGAGAGGCTGGAATTGTTTTATGCTCACATTTGCTGAGTAGCCGGCAGCCAAGCTCTCAAACGATGCTCTATTCTCGGGGTGGGCAACCTTTTTTGGCTTGGGGCCACTGACCCACAGAAAAATCTGTCAGCGGCCACACACAAGCAAGAAGTAAAAACACAAAAACAAAACCCTTCACTGATGTGACCCCTCTGAGAAAAACACTTCCCACTTTCCCCTCCAAAGGTGGGGGGGGGCGGGCGGGAGGGCAGCCAGTAGATTTTGTGTGCTCAAGCCCTGCGGTGGGGCAGTGGGGATCCTGGAGTGCCAGCACTGGCTCCCAGATGCTGGGGGTAAGGAGGGTGGCTGCCTCTGGCCCCTGGGCCTGAGGTTCCCACCCCTGCTCTATTCCTTCCCTCCTTTCCCCCCGCCCATGCAGGCAGGCTAATCACCTCCTTAAATAAGGAGCAGGTAAGCATGAGAGTTTAAGATTATTCTAAAAACCAGCAGGTAGTGAAAGGCCAATAGACTTTGTAGGAAAGAAAAGAAATGCTGCTTTAGCTATGTCTACAGTGGCGTGTTCTTGTGCCAGAAATATGCAAATGAAGCTAAGCATGGAATATTACTGAGTCTCATGTACATACCTAATGAGCTGCCATTTTTGCAGAAGAGGCTCTTGCGCCGGAAAGAACTGTCTACACTGCCCCTTCTTGCGCTAGACAAACCCTCTTGTACAATGCCGCTACGCTGGTTATTTTCAGGAGTAACGGCATTGCGCAAGAGGGTTGTTCTTACTCAAGAAGAGGTAGTGTAGACAGCTCCTTCTGGCACAAGAGCCTCTTCTGCAAAAATGGCAGCTCATTAGGTATGCAAATGAGGCTCGGGATATTCCATGCTTAGCCTCATATTTCTGGCCCAAGAACCCATCAGTGTGGACATAGCCTCTGTGTTTGAACCAGAGACACTTGGCATGTTAGGCAAACATGAAAACCATCACAATACAGAAACCAGCTGCTAGTGCATATTGGGACACTTTCTAAAACTTCCTTAGAAGCCAGGGTTCAGCAGGGAGAGCTGTGAACAATGGTGTTCCCCAAGGGCCTGTATTGGACTCAGTGCTATTCAGCATACCCGTGAGTGGTCTGGGGAAGGGGGTAAGCAGTGAGGTGACAGAATTTGCAGATGATACAAAACTACTCACAATAGTTTAATTCCAGGCACACTGCAAAGAGCTACAAATCAGGGGTGGGCAATAATTTTTTACCATGGGCCACTTCAGAAATGTTTGAAGTGCCCTTGAGCTGCATGGGAAGGGGTGAGGCCTCAACTAGAAGGGGTGGGGCCAGGATACTTCCCTGTTTCCTCACCCACAGACCATGATTGGCCTGGAGGTGGGGGACCATGTGAACTCTTTACCTCCCAAGAGGTGCCCATGCCCCCGGCAGTGGAAGGAGACTTCATGTGCTCCCCCTTCTGCCTCCAGGCCAATCAGGGCTTGAGGGCAGGGGAGCGTGTGAAGTCTCCTTCCACCACCTAGGGCATGGGCACCTAGGGCAGAGGCGGGCAATAATTTTTGAGGGGGAGCCACTTCACAAATTTCAGAAGTGTCTGCAGGCAGACCCAGAAGGGGCGGGGCCTTGGGCAGAAGGGGCAGTCCATGTGCTTGTGACGTAGTGGGGGTGCCTTGCTAGGGCTGTGGTGACCTCTGCTGTCTGGTCATTATGCAAAGGGGGCTCCAAACCTGTCTGACCAGCTACCCCCCATGGGGAGAAACAAAGGAAGGTGGAATGCTGCCCCTGGCTGGGGGGCAGGGCTGGAGGAGAGTTAGTTAGTTTCTGTCTGGGAGCATGGAGGAAGCAGCCTCAGCAACAGGCTGGGGGGTTTAGAAGCGGAGACCCCCCCATATCAAGGGGGGCTGAGGCATCCTAGGCCTGCCCTGTAACCAGATTCCATCTGTGCTGTGCTGTATCCTGGAGAAGCAATAAACCACCTCTATTCTACTGGCTGGTGGAGTCTGTCCGTGCCATTTCGGGGGTGCAAGAGTCGGGGGAACCGCAATGCACCATCACAGTGCTGTAAAAAGTTGCCAATATGTTTTTAAACAACAAAGTAATTACATTTTAATAATAATTAACTGCATACAGCATTGTCCAAAGATTATCGTAGAAGGCAACACTTGTAACATTTGTAATAATAATGCTAACATTTTGAGAACACTTGTCACATTTGTAATAACAACAACACTAAACTTTTAGTTACACCAGTGGTGGTCAGTATCCAACCCATGGAGCAGACACAGTTCACCAGGATTAGCACCAGCAGGCCGACTGTGATTCATTTACATGCACCTCCACTGGTACAGCTGCTTGAATCTCCCATTCACCGTGGAGCACCATCTCCAGCCAATGGGCACTGTGTGAATTGGGACACCACCTCCTACAGCTCACAAGGGTTAGGAGTGGTGATCCACAGACAACAGGAGCTTTAAATGGCCATACCTGCAGGGGCACAGGTTAATAAGCACTAGCAGAAGCCACATCCGACTTATTGCCCACATGAATTTAATGCAACTTATGTTCAATAAATGTAAGTGTTGAAGAAAAAGTGCAACTCAGTGTGAAGAAGAAAGTCTATGTGTTGCTGATGTTGCAGTGCAGAGCACTACTGCAAGGTGGCCATCACTGATAGAAGATCTGTCCTTAGATTTATTGAATTTCATCACAGAAAATGTCTGCTCAGGGATGTAAGTTGGTCCAAACAAGAGAAGCATCTTTGGGGCATGAGCCTTGCACTTTGGAAAGCTTTGTTCATAGAGAAATGCGCACAATTCCAGAAGTGGTGTTGATTTGAATTTCTCCGCAAGCAAGGCATCGCTCTGGAAGTCAATAAGCTCCATTTGGAGGTCAGTTGGGGTATGTCTAGACTACAGATTCTATCGACAAAACCTCTGTTAACAAAGAGCGTCTACAGTACATCCAGTTCTGTCGACAAAGTAAACTGCTTTGTCGATATGAGAGTGTAGGCACAAAGGACAGTGCAGATGCAATAAAGCCTTTTGTTGACAGAACTCTGTCGACAAAAGGCATTATTCCTTGTAGAATGAGGTTTACCGCCATCGACAAAACTGCTGAATTCTGTCAATGTTCTGTTGACAGAACTCAGTGGCAGTGTAGACGCAGGTATAGTTTTGTTGACAAAAGTGGACTTTTGTCGACAAAACCCTGTAGTCTAGACACACCCTTGGAGCATTGTCTGTCACAGGTGTGAGAGGACATTCTTTACAAAGAGCTTCTAACCTATTGCCTGGCAGCTGCCTGGGAGGCACAAGCCCTTTAATAGAAGCAGGTGAGGCTCACACCTCTGGGCAGCTCCCAGACTACTGGCCAGTGGGGCAGAGCTGTGAGCCCTTTCAATTGCTTCTGTTCAAAGGGCTTGCACCTGTGGGTGACTGCCTGGCAATGCAGCCCCCAGCAGGCACATGCCCTTTAAATAGAAGCTGTTGAAAGGGCTCAGATCTCTGGCCTCCTAACAACTCATTAGAGGCTGGGGGAGCTGTGAGCCCTGTTAAGTGCTTTTATTGAAGGGGTTGGTGCCTTCCCTGAGCCTGTCAGGCAACTGGTTGCCTAGCAGCCGGGGAACACAAGTGCCCTTTAAATAGACACAGCTGAAAGGGCTCAGCTCCCCCGCCCCCCTCTAGTGCATTGCCTCAGGCACAGCATCCCTTGGAGCTGTTTCTATTTAAAGGGCACCTTGCCTAGCAGCTGTGGGGAAGATACAAGCCCTTTAAATAGATACAGCTGAAAAGACTGTGTGTGTGTGTGTGTCGGTCGGGGGGGTGTCCTAGTGGCCACTCCATCCACAGTAATCACAGCTTAAATGTGAGATAGCATCCATTCAGTGTGCATGCTACCTTTCAAAAACGCAGACTGCTTATTCAATGCACTCTTGCTTTATAGATGCTCTCTTTTGGAAGAAGGTTTTTTTCCAGAAGATCTCTTCCAGAAAAGCTTCTTCTGAAAGAAGCCTGCAGTCTTGACATAGCCTTTTAGTTTTAAAAAGTTGATTTTTATTAAGAAAACAAATATGACATATTTGTTAAAGCATCCTTGGTTGCTAGGTGTTACAAAGAAACGTTAAGAAATTGTTTCCCTGGGATTCTGTTTCAGTTACAGTGTACATGGGGGGTTAGCATAGAGGAATTTAGCCAACCTATGAGAAAAAACCCAGAGAAAATAACCTGATTACATCTAACTAAACATTCCCTGCTCCTTACATCTCCTTTGTTCCAGGGTTCAGTCTTTCCTTAGGCATGACTATCATTGCAAAATCCAAGCCTTTATTCCTGGTTCTTTCATCTTCCTCTCCCCAGCTCCTGCTCTGAACTCACACACAAAGGAGACTGACGCAGACAAAACTGGTTTAAAAATCTTGCTTTTCCCATTGGCTCTCCTGGCTCAGTGCCAACATTTCCTGTATAACCACTGTTCTGGGTTTAACCTTTTACAGAACATTCAGTTAACTCGGTGCTGGGATTTCTAAAAGACAAAGGGAGTTTTCCTCCCATCCACCACAACTTACAAGATGCTGGTAGGATAAATATTCTGACAACAGTGACTTTGGTGTGTGCTTGGCCACATGCTATACAAGGGGCATTGAGGTATAAAGGGTTAAGGATATAGATGCTTGGAGGATGAGGGGACTACGCAGAGGAATGTAGAGAGGGTTTCTCCTCCTTATTCAGCTGCCTTCTGCTAGGTTTTGTTACCACCTCACTGTACAGCACATGCTCCTCTTCAGCAGGCTGGGCTTTGTTTTTCAATGGGGATCTGTGAGCATTCAAGGCCGAGAACTCTACGAGTGCATAGGTGACATCTGAGTCCTGGTGGGGGAGAAAAAAGACACAGTGAGGGGAAGGGGTGCATGCACCCTAAATTATTGGATGATGGGGCAGAGACATCTGTGATAACAAGGCTGGAGGAGGACGGGATTAAAATGATCTTTTATAAAAGTAGAGGATTGCTCAGAGATCAGTCAGGTATCTAAAAGGGTGTCAGAAGGGGGAGGAAGAAAAATTGTTCTCCTTGGCCTCTGAGGACAGGACAAGAAGCAATGGGCTTAAACTGCAGCAAGGGAGGTTTATATTGGACATTAGGAAAAACTTCCTACCTGTCAGGGTGGTTAAACACTGGAATAATGGAGGTTGTGAAATCTCCATCTCTGGAGATATTTTAGAGCAGGTTAGATAGACACCTATCTGGGATGGTCTAGACAGTACTGAGTCCTGCCATGAGGGCAGGGCACTGGACTCAATGACCTCTCAAGGTCCCTTCCAGTCCTAGTGTTCTATGATTCTATGATTCTATGAATGCAGGGACTTGTGAGCTGTTCCATGGAAGAAGGAAAAATTAAAGGCAACTGAACGCAAGTAGCTGTAACTGGTACAGCAGCAGCACTGCAGAAAAAGAGTTTCAGAGCAGCACAAATGGCATTTGAGGCAACAGGACTGTCGTCTGTTAGAGAATCAAGTTAATGATCCCTCCCTATTCGAGAGTGGGGAGGCCTAGGCTGGAGAAACATGTCCAGGTCTGGGCATCACACTGGAAGAAAGATGTGAACAAACTGCAAAGAGTCCAGATGAAAGCAACAAAAATAACAGATATTTAGATAATGTGACCTATACAGAAAGGGTGAATGAGTGGGACATGTTTAGTCAGAAGACAAGAAAGCTGAGGACTTGATAATTGTCTTCTAATACAATGTTATAAACGGGACTGTGATCAATTGTCCTCCATGTCCAATAAACATAGGACAAGATGCAATGGACTTAATCTGTGCTGAGGGAGGTTTAGGCAAGATCTTAAGAAAAAAGTTTTTAACTCTAAGGGTTGCTTAGATCTGGAACAGGCGACCTAGGGATGCTGGGGAATCACCATCATTGGAGATTTAAGAGATGAACTGGACAAACACGGGCTGGGATGGGCTAGGCTTAAGGAATCCTGGGGCAGCAGAGGAGCGGGACTAGATGGTTTCTTGAGGTCCCTTCCAGCCCTACAATGGTGTGATTCAGTGCAGGTTTGGGGCGATGGGGACAGGTCCAGCTCTCCTGCCTGAACAAACCCCGGGCAGCATCCTTTGTGGCTATTCTCTGGCTGCCCCACCCCAGACAGGCAGCTGCATTTCAGGACCGGGCACAAGAGCGAGGTCTATGAACCCATTCATGGTACCTGCTTTTCTCCAGCACCTGTGGATCGCTCATTTGATTGCTTATCGTCATGACTGGGATCCACGTCCCTGGTGTGCGCTCTGGGCTGAGGTCCCTCAGGGCTCTTCAAAGGCTTCAGAACTAAAACAGAACCAGAGAAGAATGGAGCTGACGTGGGAAGTAGCATGAGGTTGGCCAGAAAACAACTGACAGCAAAGAACATGAATTGGAATGGATTAGAGGGTTGTTTATACAGGATTCAGATAAATGCTCACTGCAGTTGGTAAAATACTAGTAATTACCAATATTGAGAGGCAATATTAGTTATAACAGAGATATGCTCTAATCCAGGGCTGGGCAATCATTTTTGATGGGGGGGCCACTCCATGAATTTGGTCCTTTGCCATGATAGCAATGGAGGAAGTGCAGGCTCTGGGATGGAGGTTGGGTGAAGGAGGCAGTTGTGACCTGTTGCACTGGATTGGTGTGCCAGGGCATGAGGGGATTTTGATCTGGGGCAAGGGGTTGGAATGCCTGATCTAGGAGGGGAAATGGGTGCAGGAGGGGGGCAGAGGGTTTGGGTATGTAGAGTGGGGGGCAGAGGGTAGGGGCAGGGAGGGGCTGGGGTGGCAGAGGCAGGCTCTGTCCAGGAGACTTATCTGGGTGACTCCCAGCCAGCAGCCCAGCACGTTTCTCAGCCAGCCTGCCTACCTGCCCCTCCCCACCACAGGCTGCAGGGCCATGTGCATGTGTGAATAACTACAAATCAGAGGGGAGGGGGCGTGGTGCTTTGTGCAGCCTGTTATTCAAACAGGAAGCTCCCATTGGCTGGTTTCTGACCAATAGGATTGTGCTGTGGGCGGAGGCAGCTCATGAAGCCTCCCCCCTCCTTTTCAGGCTCACAGCTGTGAAACAGAAATGTCCCAGTAGCCGCTTTTCTAAGCCGCGTGCGGGTGGGGCAGGGCAAGCGAGGAGCCTGCCTGGGGCTCCCGCTGCATCCACGGGCCGGATGGAGGGATGTTAAATATCAGTTGATTGACTAGTTGATTAACCTCAGGAATTCTTATTGGTTACTCGACTATTCCATAGTCCCTGGGGCGGGGCCGGCAGCCAGTGCACTCTGGCCCCACTCCCAAGGACCCCCTGCCACTGTGAGCTGCTGATACAGAGGCAGCAGGGCGGGGGCCAGGTGGGAGCTGGTCTGCGCAGGGAGCCTGTTTAAAAACCAGCTCCCCTCATGGACTGGCTGCCTGTTGCCCTGCGCTGTCGCCTCTGATTCAGTGGGTCTGAGCTCCCAGACCCAGCGTGAGCTGGGACTGAGCAGGGCTGCCTGCCTGCCTGGCTCCTAATACACGTTAAATGCAGAGCTGCAGTGGGGGTAGGGCCCAGACTTGATGAAAGCTGGCACTGAGCTGGGCTGCTGGCCAGCCTGCTAAAAAAATTGCTGGCAAGGCGGGGGGAGGGACTGCATGTAGTCTAGCATTAACCTACAAGCTTTTGCTTACCAGTTAATCAGTTAATCGACTGCACTATTACATCCCTAGCTAGAGCCAGTGGCTTGGCAGGCCAGATTCAGCCCATGGGCCGTACTTTGCACAGGCCTGATCTAATCAGTACAGCTACAAATCATTGAGTGATGTATTCATTAATGTCTGAGTCATTTAACACTCATTGTGGACACTGACAGTCCCAGTGCTGAGGAACCGGCAGGGGTTCACTGGGTTTTTGAGTCAAATTGAAATCAATCCTAAGAAAGGGGTTTCCTTTGTTTTACAGCGGCATGTGAGGGATGAATTTTGGGGTGTGTGCTAGAAGAGAGGAAAGGTGCCAGCGCTTCTCCAGTCTCAGAGGGCTTGTAGGTTTCCCTTTCTCTTCTCTGGACACTGCTGTGAAAGGACGGATCAACTGTCTCTAATCAAACTTCCTCTGAATTGGTTCTGTGACATCATGTGTGATTGACGCCAAACATGCACCAATCTGTGACTGGAAACACTCTTACTTTAACAGCTCAATTCTCTCTGTACCTGCACTTCCCACTCAGAGGTGAATACCTCAGTTACCATGGATACCTTAGGTTTGGTTTCCTAAACACGGTGGCATGGTGATTTGTGGCTGTTAATGGTTTAACTGCACAATCGTTTCAGGCTACACCATATTGAGAGAGCAGATGGGAGATCACAACGGCAGCTCCTGTCACTCACTTCTTGTCTTCCTCCAGCCCCAGCAGAGCAGAGCAGCCAGGGCTCCAAGCAGGAGCAGGGCACCGCCTGCTGTCAGCAGAATATCCCGGGTATCTGGTGAGGCTGTTTACGCAGCAGGAAGACAAAAGGGAGGGAAGGGGAGGTGAGAACAGCCAGGCAGCCCTGGGACAAGGGCGGGACCCACAGACCATCCACCAGTACAATGGTTTGCTGAGCCAGCCCTTCACTGACATGTTCTGTCTGTACCAGCCGGCTCCTCGTTCTAAGGCTGGAAAGGGAGATCCAGTAGTTATGGGCCTGGCCTGGGGCACTGGCCATGGGGGTTTAATTCCCTGCTCTACCACAATCCCTGGGGGACTAGCTCTGTCTTTGCCTCCCTTCCCCATCTCTAAAAAGGGCCCTGAGGGGCTCAATCTGCTACTGACACAGCAAGGAGACCAGACACCTGGGCCATGAAATTGTCATCGCTCGAACAGGGTGGGCGTGTGACAGAATTGTCATTGCCCCTTTGTTTTCTATCTGCACATGGCATCTCTTGTCCCACCCGACCTCCCTCTCCCAGCAGAGCCCCTGAGGATTGTTCTCCTCCCTTGGGAGCAACACAGGGGACTGAATGAAGGAATTAGGGACGTCTCACCTGTCCTGGGGACATTCACAGCCGGGCTCCTGGGGGACGGGACCCACCTCCCACTCACGTTCCTCTCATACCCACAGGTGAATTCAACCGTGTCAGTAAGACCGGCCCTGAGGATGCTGGTCACAGAGATGTTCACAGAACCAGCGCTGGGCTCTGTTGCATTGATCTCAGACTCTGCATCCCCAGGGACAATCTCAACTCCGTCCTTGTAGAAATGAAACCTCCGCTTGCCGCTGTTCTCTGGGGCCATGCAGGTGAGGAGCAGGGGGAGCCCTTCACTCACTGCTCCAGACAGGGGATCCACACTCAACGCCGGCTGGGGAGGGGGATCTGTGGAGAGCAGGAAAGGAGAGGAGTCAGCAGGAACAGGGCAGGAACCGTAGTGGAGAAGGGGCCCAGAATTCATTGTACTCAGAGCTGAACTGTGCTTTGTCTCCAGAGCCTTTTGCTTCACCGCAGGACTCTGAGGGTCTCAGCACAGCAGTGAGTGAGAGCTGGGCTGGGGGGAGGTGGTTTCCCTCAGATACAGTGAGGGGCTGGGATGTGAGGTCAGAAGTTGCCAGAGACACCGGGTCGTGAATCACTTTCCCTCCATTGCTAAAGCCGCAGGCTCCATCTGCCATCAGGGAGGGCCCAGGGCATCTGGGGTCCTGCCCTCTCATGCCAGACTGGCTGGGAGCTGGGCCCTGCTGTGATCCAGCTGTTCCAGAGGGGAGATAGTCAAGGCAGCCAGGTCTGTGTCCAGGGTGGGTGGGGTTAGTTGCATAGGGAGGGGCCGAGCCCAGAGCTCCAGGCTGGGTGGGGCTCTTGGCACAGGGAGGTGCGTGGCTCTCCGATGCTCCAGGGGTGAGTGAAGCTTCCCTGAATGACCCCCAGCTGGGATGCTTCATGTGTTGTCATGTTGGATCCTGCAGCTCTGTGACCGGGCCAGACCAGCGTGTGGGGAACAGGCTGTGGGGAGGTGCCTGCAGCTCAGGGAGATGAAACAGCCACGGGGGCAGGCTTAGCATTACATACAGAAGGTTGCACCCAGCAGGGATATCTGGAAGGATGTAGGGGGGAGGAGGGACAGATGGTACCAGGCAAAATTCATCTTGGATATTGGGGGTGGAGAGAGACTTCTCCAGGGGAAACTCCCTGCCCCCAGCTCTGCCCCATGCCTACGTGCTACCCAACGGGAAAGGGACCTCATGATGGGATTCCCAGAGCATAGCCAGGGTGTGTGTGTGTGTGTGTGTGTGTGTGTGTGTGTGTGTGTGTGTGTGTGTGTGTGTCAGCTGTGAGCACCAGCTAGCTAGTCCCCTGGGCTGAAAATCTTGCTAGGGACAAACCTGCTTTGGGAGGAGGAGTTGAACCTGGTGGGGTTTTCTTCCCTGCAAGCTGAGCTCTCAAGGTAACAACTCCCTCCCCATATGGGCCATAGGGACCCTGATGGGTGGTGCCAGCAAGGGGTCAGGGTGACATCAGAACCCGGCCCCTCCTGGCGACACAATCATGGATGTAGTGGCAGGGATGGGAGCTCAGAAGCTACGGCCCTCTCAGCTCATGGGATAGTGCTGGAAGCTCCCCTACAGCCATGCCCAGGGCTGTGAGCTTCCCCCACCGCAGTGCCCTCTGTGACAGACATAACTGATCAGCTAGGAGCCTCTCCCGGAGGTTGGGGTGCCCAAACATTCCACCCCCACCTCACCCCCGGTGTGCCTGACACCAGGGCCTGACATGGTGTTGAAACCTCATGTGTTGGACATAATATTTTACTTTATATCTATTGGCCAACCAGTCCCCATCTGGCTGCAGCGTCATAACATTCCTGCACCCTACACACCAACCCAGAACCCACCATACACCTGAACTCCCTGCCCTGAGCCCTCAGACCCCCACATCCCCAAACTCCTGCACCCTCACATCCCAACCTTGTGCTTTAGTACATCATATACCCCAGTCTCCTGCCCTGAGCCCCTCATGCACTCTAACCCAGACTCCTGCACCCCCACATGCCCAGCCCCTGCCATAGGACTGACAGAAGACAGCCTGAATGCCTGCCTGAAGCTGGATTTGACCAGTTATGATGTAAACTGCCAAGAACTGTGTGAAAAGATGCAGCAGGAGAAGTCCCATTAAACAAAGTCTGTGAATACAACGGTTTATTTCTGCTATGAATAATCATTATGTCAATTATCAATAATATCAGGATGAATATTTTCAGACATGCAAATGAGTATTCTTATACGGCTCTTTTTTGACCCCTTGTTCTGAATTTTGATGTCGTTTGGCTCTTTGCTTTGAGAAGGTTGCCAGCCCCTGATCTAGACCATCCCTGACAGGTGTCTGTCTCACCTGATCTTAAATATCTCCAGGGATGGAGATTCCACAACCTCCCTCCACAATTGATTCCAGTGTTTAACCATCTTGACAGGGACTTCGTCTACGCTGCTGGTTTTGCCGGGAGTGACTATGCAAATGAGGCACAAATTAGCATATCACTGCACCTCATTTGCATAATTTATGCACAACAACTGGTTTTGCACACAGGGTTTTTGTGGGAAAAAAAAGTAGCATGGATGGGGTTTCTTTGGTGCAAAAACCCTGTTTTCTGCAAAATCCTTATGCCTCTCCAGGAAAAAAAAATTCCATCCACACTACTTTTTTTCCACAAAAAACCTTTGCGCAAAAACGGGGTGCATAAATTATGCAAATCCAGGCAAATCCAGATAGTGTCACACAAAGCCAGGAAGTTTTTCCTAACATCAGACTTAAACCTCCCTTGCTGCAATTTAAGCCCATTGCTTCAGCAGAGGCTAAAGAGAATAGTTTTTCTCCCACCTCCTTGTAACACCCTATTTGGTACCTGAAAACTGCCATCAGGTCCCCTCTTTTCCAGAGAAAAACCAATTTCTTTCAGTCTTGCCTCATAGCTCATGTCTTCTAGCCCTTTAACCCTTTTTGTTGCTCTTCTCTGCACTATCTCCCATTTGCCCACCTATTTCCTTCAATACGGCACCAGACCTGGGCACAGCACTGCAACTGAGGCCTGATTTCATCTCTCCAGAGGAGCCGGAGACAGGGGTGGAAACTGACCCAGTGGATGTTCCTGTCAGGAGCTGTGGGACTGGGCGGGGTCCTACCCCATCCATGGAGCAGACTTCTGGCCACGGGAGCAAACAGCAGCAGACTGGGGGTCTCACCTGTCACCGCGATGGGGATGTGCTGGCTCCGCTCTGATTCGAACTCTCGTCCATTCACACTGTGCCAGTATTCACAGCTGTAGGCACCAGCATCCACCCTGGTCACTCCCGACAGCTGCAGCTTGGCCGTATGAAGGTAGGAGAGTGAGAGAAATTCCTGGGGTTGGATTTGCTCTTCATCCCTGAAGAACCGGATCCCGGGCAGGGTGTGCAGCCCAGCAGCTGAGCACATCAGGGTCACGGGTTCCCCAGTGACATAGACAGGATGCTGCGGGGACACGGAGAGCTGGGGGGCTTGAAAAAACAAGGGGGTTAGAGGGTGGAGACGGTTCCCAATTGGGGACAGGAAAAAAGGAAGAGCCAGGGAAGGGCAGAGGAGGGAGGGATCCTGGACACAGACCCCAGCCAGACCTAGCTCTGTGCCCAGGAACTACGTTCCCACCAGGCCAGGCAAACCTAGAGCAGCAGAGATCTCCCTGCTGGGAACCCAGTGGGACCAGCCTCCACTGCTGGGTCCATCAGGGAGCAGCTCCTGCCCAGGCCAGCTCAGCCTGCATGTGGTGGGAGGTAGGTTTTTAGCAGCTGGGGTTGGGGTGTCAAGGTGCTGCCTCCAGCAGGCACAGACCAGGCTGCCCTGCACTAAGGGCAGGTGGTTGCAACGTGCCTCAGAGCCGTGGATACCCCCAGATAGTGTCACACACACCAGCTGGGCTCTGCTGCATTGACGCTAGTGGGGCTACAGCTCCCTAAATGCAGCTGAGATCTGCCCCACTGATGACGTGGGCAGGGGAGGACTCTGGTCCATGCTCACCGTAAGCTGGGCATTCATGCAGCATTACAGAATTTCAGAGCATACCCTACACGAGCCCCTCAAACCCATAGCACTGCCCAGTCTCTGAGCTTCAATTGGGCCCCCAACTCCACCACAGAGCGTCAGTGCTGGAGGGAGTGTCCCTCACCAGAGCTGGGGGGCCAGGCTGAGGGATTGGGGTGAACTTCAGATTCTCAGTGACCCAGGTGCCAAACAGCAGGGGCTCACCTGTCACAGCGATGGAGATGGAGCTGCTGTTCTCAGAGAAGATCTGCTGAGTGTGTTGCCATCTCCAGTACGCACAGGTGTAGGACCCAGCCCGTCCCTTCTCAGCTGGGAACTCCAGCTGGGTTCTTGTGTTAGTGGGTGGCACTTCAATGGCATCTTGCTGCCCTTTTCGATAGAAGAATCTATATCCCGAAGCCCGAACCTGCTCAGGGGCCTGGCACGTGAGGGTGACGGAGTCCCCTGGGAGATACTCTCTGTTCCCAGGGGAGTGAGAGAGCCTGGGGGCCGGCTGGAGACCTAGAACAGAGGCCGAGGGGTCCGTGTGGAGGGAGGGACCTGGGAGGAAGGAGGAAAGGGGAGAAGGGGGAAGAGGTGAGTTTTAGTCAGATCTGAGCACAAACCAGCCTCATCTCACTGCTCAGCACCTGCCCCCACGCTGGGAAATAGCCCTTGGCAAATACCCCCTGTCCTGGCTCCTTCTCACACACTCAGGTTTTTATATCCCAATGGTGGAAGGGACCAATGTGGCCAGGGGGCCCCAGCTCCCATGTCACCCAGGCCCTAGGGCTCCCCTGCCCTGACTCCTGTGACCTGCTGCAGGGCTCTGAGAAGCACATTCAGGCCTGACTCAGAAATGGCCAGCATTGGAGAATCCCCCGTGAGCCCTGGATATTGTCCCCCGATCAGTGCCCCTCACTGGGCAAGTCTGTGCTAATTTCCTCTCTCATTTCAATTGGCTTCAGCTCCCAGCCATTGAGTCCTGGGTCGCTGGACCCTCGTCGGTTTCACTGAAGAGCCCTCACCTCCCAGATTTCTGTTTCCTGCGTAGGAGCTGCTAGACTGGGATCGAGTCCCCCCGGGGCGTACTCTGAGTTACGCTAAACAGCTCCAGCACCTGCAGTCGCTCACTGCGAGATGAACCCACCCACCATGCAGCTGGTCAAACGCCAGCCTGTCCCCATCTTTCCACAGCCGACTCCCCCCACCGCCACCTCCCATGCCTGGCGCAGGAACCGTGGGCATGGGACCCAGTCAGTGCTGAGAGGCAATTCAGGGACCAGGAAGGAGCCCAGGAGGGAATCTGCTCTTCTCACTGTGGGATCAAGAGCAGAACTGGGGCAGGAAGGGTCCTTCATGTGCTGTAGCAGCCCCAGAATCCCCCCCCCCCCCATACTGGCGGCAGTGGGATGCCCAGACAGGACTGAAGTGGTGGACGGGTCGTTGATACTAATTCAACCCCAGCATCCTGCATTCCATCAAGGTGTTGAGCCCACAGAGCCAGGGGCAGAGGCAGAAGATGGGGGAGAACCCGTCAGCCGGGCTCCAGACCCCCTGGCACTAACTAGAAGACAAGTCGTCCTGTGGCACCGTAGAGACTAACCCATAGAGATACACAGAGAGTGTCATGCACTTGGGTGGGCAAACCCACAGCCCCAGGTGGGCAGAGGAGCAGAGTCTCTGCTCACCTGAGGAAGCGGGTGGTGCCCACCGAAGCTTGTGGAGCCAGCTCACTAGATTCCCGCAGGACCACTCGGCTTTTAGTTACAGACTCACACAGTGACCCCACTCACTAGAAGACAGGGAGGAGAAACAGAAGTGAGAGGGGTTGGCTGGGTGTGGGGAAGGGAGGGGAGAGTTTTTCCACTCACCGCCTCTCCCCTGGGGTCTCTGCAGAACCTGCTTTCAGTGCCTCGCTGGGTGGTGCTGGGTCTGTGCCCCGGTCTGTGGTATCCCAGAGGTGGGGCTCAGAGATCCCCACACACAGCACCACAGCAATGGGCTCTGCCCAGGGGCTCAGTGTCACGCTGAGGTGAGAGCTCAGTCTTCATGGCTTGTCCGGCCCTCTCTCTCTCTGCTGGGACTACCGGTAAGGGGCTGGGCAGTGCACATGGGGCTGGGGGCAGCTTCTCCCCTATGGCCTGGGCTGGGTCTCTCCAAAGAGATGCCCCAAGCAGCCATCAGCGGGGGTTGCTTTTTTGCCCCCACAGATGTGGATCTGGACTGGAGCTGCAGCTGTAAGTTCCACGTGAGACGCCTGTGAATGGGGCAGATGGACCCACCCATGGGATGACATGGGACACCTAGAGACCCCCCCATCCTGGCAAGTCCAAACACACAATGGAAGAGGAGGGGGATCCCCAATCTCACTGCCCAAGTACCTTCCACCCCACCGTGAGCATCTCAGCAAGGCCAGGAGACGTCATTACCTGCGGGGGACACCAGGCTGGGGAGACTCTGGAGAGAAGCTGGAAGAGAAGAGCAGAGAGGGGGTGAGAGCTCACAGAGGGGACAGAGGGAGATGTGGAGTAGGGTTGGGGGAGTCTCCAGACACATGGGGCCTGAGGGTTGGGGGCGGAGGCAGGTCACTTACCCAGCAGGGGCAGGAGCAGAGGCAGCACCATGCTGAGCTGGTGGCTCTGGGCTGGGAGCTGGATTCTCATCTCAGCCTCTGGCCCCATGTGAGTGCAGGGAGGGGGATGGGCCCCTCCCCTCCAATACAGACAAGGGAAGTCACAGGCTCAGTTGCACACAGCGCTCAGCGGTTGGACCAGCAGCAGCAACTCACCTTAGGCGGGACTGAAAGCAACTGCCCACTTCCCGCCACCTCCTCCCCCGCCATCCGGCCTGGCTCTGGGCTTTGCAGTGTCACCCAGCGCTGCTGGGAGGGGCTGGGGGCAGCCTCTGGGGGTCAAATCTTCCAGGAGTGGCCCATGGTCTCAGCTGGTGCATTGGAACCTCCCCTGAGTTACACTGATTTACACCCATTGGCAGCTGGCCCCATTGACTCCACTGTAGCCCTGGCCTGTTGACCTCCGCTGGGATCTGCCCCCTTGACTCCAATGGAGCTACGGCCCATTGACCCAGGTGGCCTGGGAGTGTGACTTAAGCTAATGTTTGGAGTTTCTGCTCCATCCCAGGCAGCGCTGTGCAGACAGGGAGTGACAGGGCCAGGCGAGTTCCAATCCCCACACTCAGCCCCAAGTGATGGTGAGGCATTGTGTACCCCAAAGCAACCCCTGGCAACCCTATGTTTGCCAGGGTGTAACAGGGCTCTGCCTGCCCCCATGGTGCCTCCTGTCGGTCACACTGATAATTAGCTCTGTCCTCAGCAGGGCATCCCCTTCTGCAGGAGTGGGGAACCTTTTCTGGGTCATGGGCTGCTGACCTTGAGGCAAGTAGATTTGGTGTGCTTCAGCCTCATGGTGGCATAGCAAGGGGGAGAGGCTGGAGCATCAGTATAGGCACCCCAATGCTGTGGGGGAGAGCCCCAAGCATCAGGGGACAGCTCCAGGCAGGCCAAGGGGGTGCAGGTTCCCCACCCTGCCCTTTTGGGTCATGTCTCATCCGTTGACACACCATGCTCTTGCCACTCTCCATGCTTTCTTCTGCTCCCATGTCCCTCTTCCGATCTTGGCAGCCCCTCCCCCCAGGACACTGCCTCCAGCTGTGTCCACAACTCAGCCCACCCACTCACTGCTCCAGGTCCCAGCCTAGGGACTCTTTGGCATCAGCCTCGTCCTGCCCTCCCTTAAGAACATAAGAACGGCCAGACTGGGTCAGAGCAATGGTCCATCCAGCCCAGTGTCCTGTCTGACGACAGTGGCCAATGCCAGATGCCCCAGAGGGAGGGATCACAACAATAATCCTCACGTGATCCCTCCCGTCTCCCACTTCCTCACTCTCCCTTAACTGCCTTTTCCGTGGGCTACTTCCCCTGCCACTTTTGCACCTGAGTGGACCTTGTATCAGGACCAGCAGCCTGGCAGGTCTCAGGCTGGAGCATCCCTCTCCTTAGCCCCCTGAGCCTCTAAGGTGCATCTCTGGGAACCCTCCTGCACCTTCCTGGCCTGCACCCAACTGCCCTCTGCTCTGATACGCAGCTTCTTATAGCCAGGGCAGTTCCAGCCAGCTGCCCTCTGATTGGCTCCTTCTAAGATCTCTGTCCTCATTGGCCAGGGCTCTGTGGTGATAGAAGGATGGCAGGTTGTGATGGGGGGTGGTCACAGACGACCCCTTGGGGGGGCCTCCCGGGGTGCTGACACAGCCACTGGCACTCGCCTTCCCGCTCTCTGGGGCGCCTCACTGCCCCTGCTGGGCCAGCTCCCTGGTCTCTCCCAGCCAAGGCCCCGAGCTGAGGTCCCTGCCCCCACCGAGGAGCAGCACAGACACTGAACCACTTCAGGTCGAAGGAGAGTGCAGGTTAGGGCCCAGCCTCCTGAGAGAGCACCCCCGGATGGGCTCACACCCCAAAGAATTAGGTAAAGAATTAGGTAACCCTCCTTTAACAATGAAAGGGGGAATGTGCATGCTGGTTGCCTCCCCCCCCGCCCCCCGGTAACAATTATCTACACTGGGCTTGATAGAAAATAAAAATGGTTTTATTAAGTGGGAGCAGCAGGATTTAAGTTGTAATAAGTGAGAACAGGCAGAGCAAAGTAGGTTAGAAATCAAAAGAAACAAAACCGCTTGGCTAATTCTCCACTGAAACCTCAGTGCAAACTTAAACTCACCCTAAATCCTCTTTTCCAGTTGCCAGTCTAAACAAGGGCTCTCTTCCCCACCCTGGGGTCTCAGGCTCCTTCCTTCAGGTGCAGCCCAACCAAAAGATCCAGGCCTCTCCTTTCCTATTCCTTTTGTTAAGGAGTTGAGGCCCCTCCCTCCCAACCACTGCTCAGAGGTAAGGACAAAAGATTGTTTAATGGGCTCATCTAGAAGTTGCAGGTAACACCCTCTGTGTCTCCCATTCACACATTTGAAACTCACCAAGTATTCCCCACTCCACATGTCTAATTTTACACACAACAATGCTACATACAACAGAGTAAGATAAACAGAACCAGCGGATCATGACATGAAGATCGACGGGTAACATGAAATAATTCGCTCAAACCACCTTTGAGTTGTGTATATTCATGTCCATGAGTCCATTTCACAAAGCGTGGGGCAGGGGAGGACGGGGATGGTCCATCACACAGGTTTTGTTCAAAGTTGCCTATAAGGGATCATTCTGAAAATCCTCCCCTGCTGAGCGCTCAGACCTGGCTGGGCTGTGTGCACTGCCCTTGTGTCTGACGGGATCAGCACTGACTCTGTGCCCACATTTCAATCTGTTTGCTCCTGGCATGACACCCACAGAGAAGTTCACATCCAGTCCCACCAGCACCATGTGGTCGAACCTTTCGGGGGGATGGCTCATTAGGAAACACAACAGGCCTTGGGGGATTCAGATCCCATCTGATGGCATTTCCTGTGAACGTTCTAGCTTGAATGGCTCCTGCTATGACAGACCAAAGCCCACAGGGGATGTGACCCACTCATGGGACACTGGACGCCACTGTGTGCCTCTGCTTTCCCATAACCTGCACTGGGGAGGTGTCTGGGACAGCAACATTCTCACCACACAGGAGAAGCTGTGAAAGGGGAGGTGACATCACTATGTGACCTCACTCCTGCAACTCGCCACCTGCAAACACCTTAGGAACAAAATCTGGGCTGGGGAATTTGTCAAAGTGCCAGGGGCACTGTGCTCACGAACAGGCTCAGGTGCGTTGCTCTCTCTGCACTGGGGGAGGGCAAGATGGATGAAAAACTTGGGCCTTGTTTATATTGGCATGTTTTGTCACCAAAACCTGCCTTTTGTTGACAAAACAGTGAGTGCGTACACCCTACTTTTATTGGGAGAAACACCCAGCTTTGGTGACCATCCCCGTGAGACCTGTCTTTTCTCCTCCCTTCATTGTCAACAAACAGCCAGTTTGTTTTGTCAAGAGAACTGGCTTCCACCAGTATCCCATGATGCCTGCCCTGATGGCTGCTTCGTGCTTTGTGATCTCTGCTGCCCTGCAGGCATGCACGTGCATTTATCCTGCTTCCAGGAGCAGCATGGGGTCAGCAGGACATCTCCTACCTGTTTGATAGCTGAGTCATCATCTCCTCTCCACACTGGCTCAATTCCTGATTGATCTTAACAGGGACATAGCAGTTGCCTTCTCACTGCTCACCTGGCTTTATTTCTAATGAAGCCCTGGGCAGACTTGGTTCCCTTTTGCTCCAATAGAAACTTAACACACATTAGCACATGACAGCCATGACTCCGCTGGCGGAGTTTTAGTTTTATGCCTCAAAGGAACAGATACGTATAAGATACCAAATGGCTACTGAAAAATCTGCAGTATTCATTTCCCTTTATTTGATTTCATATTAAATAAAGAAATAAAGTCAGGTACATTGCTCATTATCCCTCGTTTTAATATTTTTCTTCTATAGTATTTAAAAAATAAATACAGCTCAGCTATTTGTTAGTAACTGGCGTGTACCACGGTGGCACCCAGCTGAACCAGTGCACATGGCCTGAATATTGGGTCACAAGACAAAACTCACTGCGCTCAGATGGAAAATCTTAGAGGGACACTGCTGGCCCCCTGCTTCTTTTGCATTTAAGCCCTCAATAGCCTTAGTGCCTCTTTCTCACCATGCAGCCGGTAAGACAGACTGGTTCCCTCTGTGGATTTCACACTGATACTCCCCAGGAGGATCATAACCAGTGCATTGGGAGTTGTCAAAGGTACCTCAAGAGACAGATGGTGTGTGCACATTGCTGCAGCCATGTGTGGGGTGTGGTTACAGAAGGGCCAGGTGTGATTCATACATAAGGGCTAGGTGTGACTTTCACCTGGATGTTCTCTTAATTTTGTTTATAAAATCACTGTTGTCAGAGCGTGCTCTGAGCTCTGTGCCCTAGAAGGCAGTGGTTCTGGGTGCATCTGGCTAAGATAGCAGAGCCAATCTTCAGAACAATTACAGGGGTTGGTCCAAGCTCTCTCCAGAGGGAGGGTAAAAGAGCATGAGGGTTTCCTGGGATCCAAAGGGGGTTGTTGCATTTGGGTGGGGGCAGCGATACCAAATCTGAGACCTTGGACAGTTTGAACAAAATCATTAGTCATTTTAATCTCTTGTGGAACCCCCAATTTCTGCATTTGCAGTGCCCAGGTGGGGAATAGTCTTGCCAATGTGGATCACAGCCTGGCCCCAAGCAGCGTGCTCCTCTGCGATATTCAGTCATAAACATGAGAAAATAAACACTTTGCTCAGTGCTGCGGATCCCAGACACTGGTAATTCAAGTGCTCTGAGTGACAGGCAATCTAACTGAGAGGTGTCTCACAGGATCGAGCAGGCCTGAGGAGCGGGACTGGACCTGGCCTAGGGAGGGGACGGGAACTTTTCTCCCACGGACACTGGCCACAGGAACTCAGGTTCACATTCTGTCTGAGTGCGATGAGGAGAAAGCAAAAGTAAAACCAAACCTGGGCTGAAGACAAGCACAAGGGAGTGTCAGAGGGGGGAGCCCTGTTAACCTGTAACACTAAAAACACAACGAAAGTCCTGTAGTACCATTGAGACTATCATATCTATATCTATTGGGGACAAAACCCACTGCCTCAGATGAGAGTGGAAGAAAAAAGGGGGAACCTTCCAATTTAGAACAGAATACAAAGGGAGAGGAGGAGAAAAATGTTCTTGTCCATTGAAGTGTCGGTGCTAACGAGGCTAGTTGAGTGGGCTGTAAGTGTCCCATATGTAGCTTTTAGTGTCATTTGGATGCTGAACATAGAGGCCCATCCAATTCATTCAGCACAAGGAAGTGGTTATTCTGGAACAAAGGTAGCAACGAAGGGGGGGCACATTGGCAGCTTGTATTAGCCTTAAAAATACCCCGTGTCCAGGCTCCCATTCAGTGCGGTGCCAAGAGACGTGACACCAGTGTCAGGCCTGGCTGTGGGTGAGGAACTCAGTCTGGGAATCGGGTGCTCTCACTACACGCTCACACTGAACTCTCTGGGGCTCTCACTCGAGAACATCATGGCCTGTTTCCAGGGCTGGGTTGCTGGAAGGATGAACATACAATCCAGATAAACAGGCAGGTCCCACCAGGGATCCATCCTTGGGGAAAGGGGCCATTTGCATGCCTGAGCCTGTGAGGACAGGAGCAACACACGTTATACAAAGTGTTAAGGAGCCAGTGGGATGGGTGAGCATCCTCGTCACTGTTTAGAAAAGCAACAGCCAGTCACATGTCTGCTGAGAACCAGGAGACCTCCCCCAGGCTACCAAAAGAAACATTTTAAACCATCACCCAGAGATGAGATTGTGGCTGTTTGCAAGTTCCCAAAATCTCAGTCATTGGATGCAGCCTACCTTAAATTAACTGAAGAAAGATCAGATTTGTACATGCATCCACCACCCAAATGCAAAACCCCTTTGAAAGCCAGGAAAAAGTGCTTGGGAACGTCTCCCTGTGGGAAACCCCAAACTCTTCAGCTCTCCCTTAGGAGAAGGCTTGAAAACAGAACGTAATTCCTTAATAGTGGCGCTTCAGTCTCAAACGTCTGCACAGAACCTCCTGCTTTTTGGTTTTTTTAGGACACAGGAATGTGATCATAATCTGAAGACCATTAATTTTATTAATAAAAGAAAGAAAGACATTGATTGTAAAGCACTTGGGAGCTAGGTGTTACACAACAGTGACAACAACAAAGATTAAAACACAGAGAATTGCTTCCCTGTGTTTCAGTTTTCAGGGGGGTTTAGCACAGAGGAGTTTAACCAAACAAAAAACCAAAGAAAATAACCTGATCGCTTCTAACTAAACATTTCCTGTTCTACTTACATCTGTTACTCCAAAGTTTAGGTTTCTTTATTTACACATGGCTGTTGCTGGGAAATCCAGGCCTTCTTCCTCCTCAGTCCATTTTCTCTCCAGTTCCTGCTTGACTCACACTCCAAGGAAACTTAAAAAGCCAAAACTTGATTTATTTGAAAAAATTTTCCCCCTCTTCCCATTGAGGCTCCTGGCTCTCTGCCAACACTTCCAGGATCCCTACTGTTCTTCGTTTAACCCTTTAGTTACTGAATGCTGGGATGTGTAGAAAACGGGAGCATCTCCCTTCCATCCATCACCGCCAGTAACAAATGTGGTTGCTGTCTTATTGTGGAGTCACAGACAGTGACTCTGAATCTGTCCAGTCCATCTCGCCACCCACATACATGGGGACTAGGGACAATGGTCACTGACACCAAACTCACATCACATGTCAGTTGCTTCCAGGCCCAAGACACCAGCTACTTGCCCCAGATCAATTGGTTCCCTAGAACCTGCACCAAAGACAACACCCACAGCCCACAGTGAGAAACTTTCTGAAGGTTTATTAAGTACTAAAAAGGAATAAGGGCATTAGCTGCAGGTTAACACCAGCAAAGAGATACACACCACGGAGCTCCCATCAGAATCCAAAGAGCGATACAGCTGTAGTGCTCTGTGTATTCAAAGGGGATTCGTCGGCAGACTCACAAGGCAGCCCTGGGCATCTCTGGATTCAGTTCAGAGTCTCTGAGTTCAAACAGCCAAAAACCAGTTTCTCTTTGTCAGGGATTTTTATTCCCTTCCCCCAGTGATCAGAAGAATGGGACCAGTTCACATGCTCATCTTCAGTTCATGGGTCTGGGGAGCAAACAGCAAAGTTTTTTGTGTTCTGATGTTCCATTGATTGTTTGTCTGATGTCTAGGGGGTTTTGCTGGGCAGGAAATAAACTCTACTGTGGTTAACTCATATTTCAAACTTGGTCTCGCTTCTCTCCAGACTGCGTAGGTGTTTACAGTTACAGAGCAAACATGCACATTAGCAGTGAGATTACTGCAGGCAGCAACTTGCAAATATTTAACAGAATTTAAACATTAAAGACACTCTTATCAATGTAACATCTCTGTCAAGCAAAACTAGCCCTCAGAGGTGACCTGGTCTAGGCTCCAGCTGTGAGACTGTCAGTTCGCAGTGTATGAAGGCAGCCAGGTCAGGAGCTGGCCTCACATCAGCACACAAACCATGTGGTGTTCTTTCTCTGCCAGCTCATTTCATCCACATAAACTCATAAAAGCAGATTCCCTTGTCTAGAGCCATTTTGTTTGCCATTTACAGCTAGATCACATTTCCAGCACCCACACGTCACTCTTTATATATAACTTGTACATACATTGTGTAGTAATAGCCATGATCAGGGAGTCACCAGTTTTTATATGGTACCTGCCAAGGAGCTGGTTGTCTGCATATTGGGAAAATTTGATGTGTCCTATGCTACGTGGTAGATAAGGGGTCTTAGTATATAAGGGTATGTCTACACTAGTCCCCTAGTTTGAACTAGGGAGGCTAATGTAGGCATTCGAAATTGCAAATGAAACATCTTCCCATCCGGGCGCCATTTTTAAATCCCCTTAGTCTGAACTAACTGCCCGCGGCTACACGCGGCAGCCAAACATTAACTCAAACGAAGTCCTTAGTTCGAGTTAACTGTTACACCTCGTGGAATGAGGATATTTAAATCCCAGGCTTCATTTGCAACTTCGAATGCCTACATTAGCCTCCCTAGTTCGAACTAGGGGGCTAGTGTAGACATACCCTAAAGGATTAAGGATGCAGATGCCTAGAGGAGGGGGAAGAAATGCAGAAATACTTGGAAAGACAAAGAGAAGGTTTCCCCTCTTTATTTAGTTGCCTTCCAGGTGTGTTTTGTCACCACCTCACTGTACAGGACATATTCCTCTTCATCAGGCTTGGATTTTGTTTTCGACAGGGTTGTGTGGGCCTTCAAGGCTGCAGGTGCTATGACTGCATAGGTGACTTCTGAGTCCTAGTGGAGAAAGGAAAATACGTAGTCAAGAGGAAGCATGCCCGGTCACTGCATATTTGAATGACGGTGTGGAGATATGCCTATAAAGTCAGTGCTTGAAAAGACATTGGAGGACAGGATCTAAGTAATCTTACACAATTGGAGAATTGTTTCAAAATAAATTAGATGAATTTCAGGGAAATGTAAAGCTCTCCAGTTAGGATACAAAAATCCAAGATAGCGATACAAAAGGGGTCTAGCCAGCATAACAGCGAAACTGTACACAAGGAGTTCTAGTGGACCACAAATGCCTCTGGTTCCAAGCATTATTCTGCTGTGAAAAAAACTAATCTCAATGTGGGGTGTGTTAGCAGGGCTGTGGTATGTAAGGCACAGGAGGTGGTTCTCCCACTTGGCTCTGGTGAGTATTGGGGTGGAGCACCGTGCCCAGGATTCGGTGACGTGTGGCGGAACTGGAGGGGGAGGGAGGGGAGCAACCAAACTAAGATGTTCACAAACTCTGACTTCTGGAGAAGGGGTGAATACATAGGGCATGTCTAGTCTAGAGATGAGAAGGCTGAGGGGGGACATGATAACTACCTTCTATAATAAAGTTATAGAGGGGACAGTGATCGATTCTTCTCTAGCTCCTCTGAAGACAAAACAAGACGTATGGGTGTAATCTGCGGCCAGGGAGATTTAGGTTAGAGATTAAGGGAAAAGTTCCAACTGTAAAACTAGTTACACTCTGGAATAGGAGCCTGGGGAGGATGTGGAATCTTGGTCACTTACAAACACCCATGGGAATGGTCTAGGGTTAATGAATCTAACCTTGATACTCAGTCCCAGACTAGATGACATTTTGGGATCTATTCCCGCCCTACATCTCTGTGATGTAGTGGAGGTTTGGGGAAAGGAAAGATGAAATCCCAACCCTTCCTTCTGCATGGCTACGTCTACACTGGCATGATTTTCTGAAAATGCTTTTCATGGAAAAGTTTTCCTTTAAAAGCATTTTTGGAAAAATCGCATCTAGATTGGCAGGATGCTTTTCCGCAAAAGCACTTTTTCTGGAAAAGCGTCCGTGGCCAATCTAGATGCCGTTTTCTGTAAAAAAGCCCCAATCGCCATTTTCGCGATCGGGGCTTTTTTGCGGAAAACAGTACTATGCTGTCTATACTGTACTATAAACATTACTATACTGGCCCTTTTGCCCAAAAGTCTTTCGGAAAAAGAATTTTTGCCCGAATGGGAGCAGCATAGTATTTCCACAAAAGCACTGATGATTTTACATGAGATCGTCAGTGCTTTTCCAGAAATTCAAGCAGCCAGTGTAAACAGCTGGCAAGTTTTTCCGCAAAATCATCTGATTTTGCGGAAAAACTTGCCAGTCTAGACACAGCCCATGAGTGTACCCCGTGCAGCAGCTCTTTGTGGCTGTTCTCTGGCTGACCCATCCCCCTGAGAGGCAGACGTAGCTCATCACTGGGAAAAGGATCCAGGCCTTGCCATTACAAGGGTGTTAGTCTGTGTTGGGGTTTGTGGCTGAGCCTATAAAACCATTCATGTTACCTGCTCCATCTGGTGTTCTCCAGGACCCATGGTTTTTGCTTCCTTATTATCATGACTAGGATCCAGGTTTCTGGTGAGTTCTTCTGCCTCAGACTCCTTGGTTTTTTTCAGAGGTTTTGGAACTGAAACAGAACCAGGGGGAAGCAGAGAGATACTGTGAGGAAATACTGAGATATAATACACCACCTTGAGAAAGAAGAAGTTAACTTCAGCTTTGTCCCCATTGGTTTCAGTCCATGGGTGATTCTGGGGCTTTTCCCTTGGCACAGGACAAACAAAAATCCAGCAACTTCTCCATATGTGTTTCAATGTGTATTTCCACCGACCAGAGCCATGAAGACGTCTGGGTGTTTTAAGTTACTTCACCACAAACTTATTTGTAACCGTAACCACAGCCAATGGACATGGTGCTCACATCTAACCCTATTGCTATTGCCTCACCCAGTGATACACAGGCCTCAGTGGCTCAGGAGGCAAATTAGTGACCAGCAATAGCCAGAAGAGCCACTATTCTGTGATTCCATCATGTCATTTCCTACAGTGCTACTTGTTCAGACTGGAACATGCCAGAGGAAATACCTTGGAGTTATTTGGTTATTTGACACCAGGAGTCAATAAAAGCCAAAAATTTGCCAATATACATTTGAAAACCCAGAAATATATTTGCAGTTCTCTCTTTTGTTTCTGTATCTTGTCTTCTCTCACAAGG
Source organism: Pelodiscus sinensis (assembly GCF_049634645.1). Classification (NCBI taxonomy): domain Eukaryota; kingdom Metazoa; phylum Chordata; order Testudines; family Trionychidae; genus Pelodiscus; species Pelodiscus sinensis. The sequence continues at coordinate 6,192,707 of NC_134740.1, read as the reverse complement.
GTAAATGCCTCTTTTTCTGTGCATCATTTAGATCTGGTTTGCATACCCACCCCATTGAATGGCGCTTTGCCTTGGCTAATGCTTCAAAAAAAATGACACTGATCTCTACACAATAGTTTTTGGCTAGACCATATTGAGGGAGTGGAGGGAACTTTACAGCCCCTTTGCCCTCCCACTCACCTGTTTTCTTCCTCCTGCAGTAGGAGATGAGAGCAGCCAGGGCTCCGGCCACAAGCAAGACACCACCAGTTGTCAGCAGAGTATCACGGGTGTGGTGTGAGTCTGTGCATGTAAGAGACAAAGGAAAGGGGGCAGGGCCATGAGACCAGGCAGGCAGCCCTGGGACAGGGTCTGGGATCTGTGCAGGAATCCACCCTTGTGAAACATTGGCTGTGACAAGCCTGCACCATGTCTCTGGTACATTCTGTCTGTACCAGCCTGCTCCTCACACCAAACGGGTGCTCCCATGGTTATGGGGCAGGCCATGGGCAGTGGCCATAGGGACTCGACTCCCTGCTGCACTGTAGGCCCCCTGTGGGATGTACCCTCTCTTTGCCTCCCTTTTGCACCTCTAAAATGGGCACAGAGGGTGAGATCTGTTAATAGCTCTGGGAGGAGTTCACATAGTAGAACGGTTGGGCCCATTGAAGATTGGACAGAAAGGGCATCGGGGTGAGGGGGGTGGAATTTCATCTCTGCTTTGTTTTCAATCTCCATGTTGCATCTGTCACCTCATCTGACCTCCCTTTCCCAGGACAGCAACCAGGGACGGTTCCCCTCCCACAGGTGCAGCATAGGGAGCTAGATTAAGAACCTGGGGAAGTCTCACCTGTGACAGTGATGGTCACAGCCTGGCTCCTCGGGGACGGGACCCACCTCCCACTCACGTTCTCCTCGTATCCGCAGGTGAATTCCCCAGAGATGTTGGGACCAGCCCGTGGGATGCTGAGCGCAGAGACGTTCACAGAGCTGGTGCTGGGCTCTGAGGTGCTGATTTCAGACTCCAGGTCCCCAGGGACAATTTCAGTTCCATCCTTGAAGAAATGAAACCTCTGCTCACAGGCAGCCCTGGCGGCTGCACATGTGAGGAGAAGAGAGATCCCCTCTCTCACTGTTCCTGACGGGGGATCCACACTCAGCACCGGCTGGGGAGGAGGATCTGTGGGGAGCAGTAATGGGGAGGGGTCAGCACAACAAGACAAGGGGGACGTGCAAATGGTTCCCAAAATTCAGTGTGTTCCGAGCTGACTGGACATCTCTCTCCAGAGAGTCGTGTTTGTGAGGGGATCCTGAGGGTTGCCCATGGAAATTAGAGAGAGCCCAACTGAGTGTGTGTGTGTGTGGCTTCTTTCAGATCCAGTGTGGGGCTGAGTTGTGGGTTTGGAATATGGCCAGAGCCAGCAGAACATGACCCCTCCATACCTAGCACCACATGTTGGGGTTCAGGGCATCTGGGGCTCTCATCCCATCTGGACTGACAGTCTGAGAGCTGGGAAGGGTGTGAGGCAGCCATGTTGGATGTCCAGGGCTGTGTCCATTGGGCCGCCATGTTATTGGCCCTGTGCTGTGCCCGTTGTGCTGCTCTCTGAGAGCGGCCATATTGGAAATCAGGGGCCATGTTGGGTAAACGTGTCCTTGGCTGTGCTAAGCAGCCTTGTGTTGTGGCTGTGTTGACACCAGCTGGGGAGCCACGCTGGGCCTGAGCAGTGTGGCGGGAGGCAGATTGGACACATGGAAGAGCAAAGGGGGGCAGGGGAGGAGGGAACAAAGGGGGCAGATGGGAATTCACAGAGCAGAGCCCAGCGCAGGCAAAGGGAGGCAGGAGAATGAGCGGAGCAGGAACCAGAGGAGGAAGGAGCAGGGGCCAAAGGGGAGTTGGGGCTGGTTCTGCTCCAGGTCTCTGGCCTGTGGGAGGCAGGAGCTCAGATGAGATGGACACAGGGTCCTTCCTGGCCTGGCTGTATGTGCAGTAGGATGTGTAGTCCAGTGTCTGGGCTGGGTGATCCACGCCTGGGGCTCTGATTCTTTTGCCTCAGCTCTGAGCCCCAGCTGGCCAATCCTGGTTCCTATGGAGACCCCATCAGAGACATACTCCCCTCCTCGGCTGGGAGAAGGGCAACGCAGAGGTTAGGAGTGGGCCTGCAGAGCAGCAGGAGGAAGGTGATAGTGTGGCTGAAAGGAGCATCTGGGGCAGAAAGGTCAGTGTAGAGCGGGGAGGAAAAAGTCCCAGGCTCTGCTACAGGGACTCTGGGCAGCCAGGCTGTGGCACCAATTGGGAGCGGAGGGGGACTGTAGCAGCACAATTCCCGGCTGTTTCTGGGAAGGGATGGAGAAGGAGCCTCCCCAGTGATGCCATTCACGTGTCCGTCCCACCCCCTCAGTGGAAATAGGTCTCACCTGTCACATGCACGGGGCAGGGAGGGCTCCTTTGGGATTGGATCAATCGTCCTTGCTCCATTCTCCAGTACAGACAAGTGTACGTTTCGCTGTGTGCTGCGTACGTCGTGGTGATGACTGAGGTGCCCTGGCTGGGGACCCCACTGGAGAGCTGCTCCCCTTTTTTATTGAGGAACTTGTATCCTGTTGCCTCCTCACCCCGGGGAGCCGAGCACCTGAGGGTGACCAGCTCCCCATGGATATAGATGTCATGCAGGGGGTCTAGAGAGAATGTGGGGGGTGCTGGAGGGTCTGGAATCAAGATAGAGGGTCAAACCCATGAATTGAAGCAAGGGGACAGATCAGTAATATTCCTGATCCACAGACACACAAACCTCCCCAATCTCCCTGCCCAGGGTCCCTCCCCCAGGCTGAGGGAAACAGGCTGGCTCCTCCCAGCTTGTATGCACAGACAGGCACAAGACCCAGAGGTCCCAGCCCTGTGACACTGAAGATATGAGGGAAGCAGCTCCCGGATGAGCCCCAAGCTGAGAGCTTTCATCTCCCTGCCTTGTCACATTGGAACCTGCAGCTTTGTGACCCAAGATGCAGCCCAGCCAGTGAGGGGAACAGGATCCCCTGGGAGGTACCTGAGGTTCTCAGGGCTCTGGGAGAGAGACGGTGACACAAGGTTTCTGGAAAGCTGGGGCAATGTTAGGCGCACAGGATGATCACACCCTGGCTGGGTCTATGGAAGGATCTGGGAGGTAAGAGGCAGGTGGGACCAGATCAAACTCATCTGAAGAGTTAGAGGGGGATGGAGACATTTCCATGAGGAACTCCCTGTCCCCCAACCCAGTACTGCGCCCACATGTTACCCAGCAGGTGGCAGGAATCCCCGTGGCTGGGCTGGGTTTCCCAGAGCACACCAGGGAGAAGGGACAGGTGTCTTGGTCCCATTTTTGCACCATCTGGTCACTTGACTGGGCCTGGGACCTCACTGGGACCTTGTTTGTGACCAGATTCCTACTTTCAGAGAATAACGTGTGTCCCTTGGTGCCCGATCACCTCAGGGTAGCACCTTCCCCTCCCACACGTAGAAGAGCCTGGGATTTTGGTTCTGGCAAGTGGTCGGGGAAATCCTAAACCGACTCCCCCCGCCCTCCCCCCACACACAGAAGTGATGTTTGAGGAAGAGAGGAAAGTGCGGGGCCAAAGATTCACCATGGGTGTCCATTAGAGCACCCACTTGACACACCAGAACTGTGAGCTTCCCCATGGCAGTGCCCAAACTTTGTGGCTCACCTGGGATGCCCAAGCCCAGGAGATGCAGAGAGTGATGTGACTCAGTGATAAGGGATGGAGCTGAGGGGTTGGGGGTGAGCTTCATATTCCCATACACTCCCTCATCAAACAGCAGGAAACAGAGCCTCACCTCTCACAGTGATGGTGATGGCACTGCTGTTCCCAGAGGAGATCTCTACATTGGATTCCCATCTCCAGTACACACAGGTGTAAGATCCAGCCCCTCCCTTCGCTGCTGTAAGATCCAGCTGGCCTCCTGAGTTCACGTGATGGACTACGCTAGTGTCCTGCTCCTCTTTGTGATGGAAGAATCTGTATCCTGAAACCAGCTCGTGCAGGGCAGCTGAGCATGTGAGGGTAACCCGCTCCCAAGGCAGATACACTGAATACCTGGGGTCCAGAGAGAGCTTGGGGGCTGGCAGGGGAGCTAGAAGAGAGGCAGAGGGGGCAGGGGAGAGGAAGAGGCCGGAATGGAATAAGGAGAAGGGGGAAGAGATGAGCCCTCCACAGACACCAGCCTCATCTCGCTGCCCAGCAAACACCCCTGTGTGGGGGGCAACACACCACAACAAACAAGCCAGAGACCAGCTCTCTCTCTCACACACACACACACACATGGTCATTCACTGTGGGACCTTTTCATGCACCCCAAACCCAGAAGGGCCATTGTGTTCATAGAGTCGATCCCCCTGGGTCACCCAGGCCTTGGGACTGCCCTGAATTAGTTTCCCCGAGATCTAGACGAGACCTCTTACAAAAAAAATCAGGGTTTATTCATATGTCAGCACCACCGGAGAATCAGCGATGGCCCGTGGGGAATTGTCCCCGTGGTTAATTCCCCTCCTTGTTAACATCTGCCTCTGATTTCCTCTCTCAGTTTGTCCAGCTTCTACCCCCAGCCATTGGGTTGTGTTTGAGCTGTGCCTGTTCAGCTGGAGAATCTTCGATTGTGCAATTTCCATTCCCCGTGTTGGAACTGCCAGACTGGGGTCAGTTCCCCCTGAATCTCCTCTTTTTAATGCTAGACACTTTGGGCTCCTGCAGTTTGTCGGTATTAAATGGCCCTGCTTTCTCTCTGAAAGGGCAGATTCCAGCACTCCCATCTGTGCAGCCTCACATCCCTCAGCCTAATCCCCTCAGATAGCCCCTACTGATCCCCTAACTGCTGCAACCCCCTCACATTCACAGAGGAGATGAGAGGAAGGACTCAGACTGTGCCCAAGTGCACCTCAGGGATCAGTACAGGAGCCCAGGAAAGAATTTGTCTTTCCCACCAGGGATGCAGAGCATCAGCCATGGAGCTGGGGTGGGATGGGTCTGAGAGTCCAGGATCCCAGCTCTCCCCATCCCAGAGAAGCAGGTGAGGGCATGTTGAGAGTGGGAGGGTCCTTCATTGACCAGGGGCACCAAGATCCCCACACTCTATGTTCTAGGCAGAGGGGGAGCGAAAATTGGGGGTATGCTGTTGATGCAAATGGGAATTGGGGTCTTGCAGTTGAACCCTCAGGGCCTTCACCCCATGTTCTCCCTATGAGGGAGCACCCATCAGACCTGCCCAGCAGTAGCTAGAAGGCACTGAAGAGCAAGGCCGATGCTCGAGAGGATGGGGGGAAGGAACTGGGCAGTTTATTCACACACAGTATTTTCTCTGGCTCTCTGCAGAGCCTGCTTTTACTGTCCCACTGGATGGGGCTGGGTTAGATCCCCTGGACCTGAGCCCCCTGTGAGATGGGGCAGAGAGACCTCCCTCCACACACAGCCCCACAGGTCAGTCTCTGTGGCCCGTCCAGCCCTCGCTCTCTCTGTTGGGACTGCCAGTGAGGGGCTGGTCTGTGCCCATGGGGTTGGGAAAATCTTCTCCCCTGTGGCCTGGGCTGGAACCCACCCAACAGACTCCCCAAGCAGCCATCAGCTAAGGTCTCTCTGTCACCCCCACAGACGTGGCTCTGGAGTTGAGCTGCTGCTCTACAGGACATGGCTGTGAAGAGGGCAGCCTGACCCAGTCAAAGGATGGTAGTGGGTGCACCCAGAGACCCCCCTCCAAAACACTGCAGTGTGAGAGGACTGGGATTCCCCTCTCCCCCCCCCCCCCCTTCAAGGTGAGCATTTGATCAGGGCCAGGAGATGTTGTTACCTGCAGGGGACACTGGCCTGGGGAGACTCTGGAGTGAGGCTGGAAGAGAAGGGTAGAGATGGGTGAGAGTTCTGAGGAGGGACTAGAGGAACATGGGAGAAGGGAATCAGCAGACAGGGAGGCCTGATGGAAGCACTTACCCAACAGAGGCAGAAGAAAAGTCAGCGCCATGCTGAGCCGGTCGCTCTGCGCTGGGAGCTGGGTTCTCAGCTCAGCCACTGGCGCCATCTGGGTGCATGGGGGAGGGGCAGGCCCCTCCCTGCTCAGGAGCAGAGGAAGTCACAGTGCCTGTCGTGGTCAGTGCTCAGCTCAGGGGCTGTTTTGCAGGGTGTGCAAAGGGGCCAGTCCATTTTGCAGAGCTAGTGGGAGGTGCAGGAGCAGCAGCCCCAGGTGACTGACATGAGTGACACCTCCAAGGATGGGCCAGGGCCCGTGCTGTTGCAAAGGAACCTCAGCTGAGTTACACTGGCTCACACCCGCTGGAATCTGGCCCCAGTGGAGTCATGGCCTGTTGACACCTACCAAGGACCTGGCTCACTCTCTGCAAGAACGCAGACTAGATTTCAGTTCATGTTTGGTGGTTCTGCGGTGTCGCAGGGAGCTTTTGCACAGTGATGGGCCATTCCGCACTGCCTCTGGTGGGAATTGACTCCACACTGGCACTAAGGGGGGAGCAGGAGCTGGAGTCCGGGCTGGCCCAGCTGGAGAAGGGATTGGGGGATGCAGAAAGGGGGGCAGCCAGGCTGAGATGGGAGCTGTGGGGGAAGCTCACCTGGCTTCTTGTTCATCCTCAGAGGGGAGAGTCTTTCAACTGGCCCGGCAGGAAGGACACAGCATGGGAGGAGAAATCACTGCAGGACCTGAGAGTCTGTAAGCAGTGGTGTTGTGCCAGGCCTTGCCATCAGGGGGCGCTACAGCAGTAAGTTCTGTCTTCCCCACCCAGCCAGAGCCTTCCCCTGGGCCCAGAGCTCCCGACCTGGGTGCAATTTTCACGTCCCTGGAGTGAAAGAATCCCGCATTTCCTGATCCCTGTGAAATTGCCCCTTAGGTCATGTCTACACTACGGGATTGGGTCGAACTTATTAAGGTTGACTCTTTAACAGCAGTGGCTGCAAAACTTTGAAGGCCACTTTTTAGGAACTTTACAGATGGCTTTCCCCCGCTGTGAAGCATAGTAATACCAGAATGGGACCCACTGCGACAGCCGAGAAGCAATTGGCCATTGCACTGTGGAACCTTGCAAGCCCAGACAGCTAGTGGTCAGGTGGGAATCAGTCTGGAGGAGTAAATCTGCAGTGGGGGCTGCTGTGAACCTGCTAGGAAGGAAAGTGACTCTGGGAAATGTTCAGGACATAGTGGAGGGGCTTTGCTACATGTGGTTCCTTAACTGTAGTGGGGTGATCGACGGAATGCACATTCCCAACTTGGCACCCGGCCACCTTGCCAAAGGGAGCACAAAACACAAGGGGCACTTCTCCATGGTGCCAAGGTCTCTGCTTTTCATATCCTGCTAGAAAGTGCTGGGACCATGCCTCTGGACCTGAGCACTCTGTGCCCCTGGCCCTAAGGCCACAGCAATAGGCCCTGCCTAGGAGAACTCAGTGTCATGGGGAGGTGGGACCTCAGTCTCTATGGCCTGCCCAGCCCTCACTCTCCGCTGGGACTGCCAATGTGGGATGAGCATCATATCAAGGCCAGGAGACTTTGCTATCTGTGGGGAACTGGCCAGGGAGAATCTGAGGGAGGATGGAGGAGAGGAAAAGGGAGGGGGTGAGAGCTCTGGGGTGGGGAAGTAGGTGCAGACAATGGATATAGGTGAGGGGTGGTGAAACTCCAGCCAGGCTGAGGGATAGGCTGAATGGAGGTCACTAACGAAGCAGAGGCAGGAACAGTGGCAGCTGGCCATTCTGGACTGGGAGCCAAGTTCTCTGCACAACCACCAGCCCCATCTGGGTACAGGGTGGGAAATGGGCCCCTTCTCTCTGACACAGGAAGAGAAATTCATGGCCTCATTTGGGGTACGTCTAGACTACAGGCTTTTGTTGACAGAAGTTTTATCGACAGATACTGTCGAGAAAGCTTCTGTCGACAAAGAGTGTCTAGACTATATTCAGCTCTGTCGACAAAGTGTAGACATGACAGTGTAGATGCAAAGGACAGTGTAGATGCAATAACGCCTGCTGTCAACAGAAATCAGTCAACAAAAGGCATTATTCCTCGTAGAATGAGATTTACAGCCGTTGACAAAATTGCTGAGTTCTGTCGACATTATGTCAACAGAACTCAGTGGCAGTGTAGACGCAGGTATAGTATTGTCGACAAAAGTCCACTTTTGTCGACAAAACCCTGTAGTCTAGACACACGCAGCTGCAATCACTGCTCTGTAGCACCATCCCACAGGTTAGAAGAGACTGGGAAAGCTGACCACTTCCCTCATCTTCTCCAGCTCCATCCTTCATGTATGTTTTAAACTCATGGTCAAAGGTGTTAGCATGTTGCAGGACATGTTTGAAAAGAGAGTGCTGCAGAGAACTGGAAAAAATCAGATAGAGTATGTCTACACTACAAAGTTAATTCGAAATAACAGTAGTTATTTTGAATTAACTTTAATAGCGTCTATACAGGCAAACCGCTATTTCGAAATAAATTCAAAATAGTGGCGCCCTTATTTTGAATTTGGTAAACCTCATTCTATGAGGAGTAACACCAAATTTGAAATAGCTATTTTGAATTAAATGCTGTGTAGACACTTAATTTGAAATAGGGGGCCTCCGGCCCTTCCCAGGGAGCCCTGGTGGCCGCTCTGGGCACAACCAGGAAAACTTACTCTCCTCTCCCCCAGCCCCAGAGACATTAAAGCGGTAGACCCTGGCCACAGTGCCTGTGTCAGCTCCAAGCCTACCAGCCCAGAGCTAGCAGTGGCCACCCTGACCCAGTGGCCCCAAAACATGAGCCTGAAAGCCACTGGCAGCCAGCCCTTCACCGCTCCCCAGGAGCAGTCTGCCAGCTTCCAGGAGACTGACAGGGGCTGGAGAAGGCAGGCGCCTTCCTGGTCCAGGGTGGAGATCATAGACCTCATTCAGGTTTGGGGGGATGCCCCCAATGTCCATGATCTCCGCACAAGATGGAGGAACGTGGACATCTATGGCAGGATAGCTGCCAGCCTGGCCACCAAAGGCCACATGCGAACCCAGGAGCAGGTTAGCATGAAATTCAGGTTGGTCTGCTGAGACCCCCAACCCTGAGCCCTGAGCTTCCCCTCCTCCTTCTTCTCCTTGCTTCCCCCTTCCAGCTCCCTCCTCCCAGGTTTCTCCCTCCCCTCTGCTGCCCTCTCTCTTCCCCTTTCCCACCTCCTTTCCCCAGTCTCCCCAGAGGTTCATTCCCCTCCCCCCAGTTTTGTTCAATAAACCCAGTTTCTATTTTTGAACATATGTGTCTTTTATTTGACATCAGGAAGTGGGGCTAGGGAGGGGTAAGTGGAAGGATGTGAAGGTATGTCTATACTACAGCACTAATTCGAACTAGTGCATCTAGACTTAAAAACTAGTTCGAATTAGCATTTTGCTAATTCGAACTAGCATGTCCACACTGAGTGGACCCTGAACCGAGGTTAAGGCTGGCCGGAAGCAGTGCCGGCAGGGCATCAGATGAGGACTTAGAGCGTGGAGCTGCTGTCTCAGGCTAGCCGAGGGCTGTGCTTAAAGGGACCCGACCCCCACCCTGGACAGACAGTTCTCAGGGTTACCTGCTTGCAAAGCAGTCCTGGCTTGGAGTCCCCTGAGTGCCCACACTAGGCACATCACAGCACTTGGCCATCAGCCCGGCTGCACTTGCCGCAGGCTGCCATCCGGAGGGGGGATCAATCAAGGGGCTGCAGGAGAGCTTCCACCCTGAGGAGCCCGCAGAGCCACCCCAGTCCTCCCCATTGGGGGCTCATACCCCATTCCTCCCTCACCTCCTTCCACTTACCCCTTCCTGATGTACAAAATAAAGGACATGTGTGTTCAAAAATAGAAACTCGCTTTATTAAACAAAACTCGGAGAGACTGGGAAAAGGAGGTGGAAGAGGGGAAGAGAGAGGGTGGGACAGGGGAGGGCAACTACAATATCAGGGGTTTGGAACAGGTCCCATATGAAGAGAGGCTAAAGAGACTGGGACTTCTCAGCTAAGAAAAGAGGAGACTGAGGGGGGATATGATAGAAGTCTATAAAAGCATGAGTGGTGTGAAGATGGTGCATAAAGAAATGTTCTTCATTAGTTCCCATAATAGAAGGACTAAAGGACACCAAATGAAATGAATGGGTAGCAGGCTTCAAACTAACAACAGAAAGTTCTTCTTCACAAAGTAAATAGTCAACCTGTGGAACTCCTTGCTGCAGGAGGCTGTGAAGGCTAGAACTAGAACAGAGTTTAAAGAGAAGTGAGATAAAGTCATGGAGGTTGGGTCCATGGAGTGGTATTTGCCAGGGGGTAGAAATGGTGTCCCTGACCTCTGTTTATGGAAGCCTGGAGATGGATGGCAGGAGACAAATGGCTTGGTCATTGTCTTCGGTCCATCCCCTCCAGGGTACCTAGTGTTGGCCGCTGTCAGCAGACAGGCTACGGGGCTAGATGGACCTTTGGTCTGACCCAGTATGGCCGTTCGAAGCTCAGGGCTCAGGGTCGGGGGTCTCACTGGACCACCTTGATTTTCATGCAAACCTGCTCCTGGGTGGCCAGGCTGGCAGCTCTCGTGCGCTAGACGGCCACTTTCCTGTGCCTAGTGCGGAGGTCGTGGATGAGGTCCATGATCTCCGCACTAGATCCGGCGGGCGCCCACCTCTTGCAGCCCCGGGCAGGCTCATGGGAGCCGCAAGACTGGTCCTGGAAAGAGGCAGAGGGCTGGGTGGCAGTGGGTGGCTGGCTCGTGCTGTGCCAGGTGCAGGGTCTGGTGGCTGGGTGCTGACAGGCTTGCACCTGGCACGGGCACCGTAGCCAGCCTGTGCCCCTTTAAGGGCTCCGGGGCCGGGTGGGGGGCAGAAGAGTTTCCCTGGTGGTGCCCAGAGTGGCCACCAGGGCAAGCTGGGGAGGGCTAGCCTCCCACTAGTTCGAATTAAGTGGCTACACAGCCCTTAATTCGAACTAGTTAATTCGAACTAGGCATTAGTCCTCATAGAATGAGGTTTACCTAGTTCGAATTAAGTTCAAACTAGCGGTTTGCCTGTGTAGCGCCTATCAAAGTTAATTCGAACTAACGTCTGTTAGTTCGAATTAACTGTGTAGTGTAGACATACCCTGAGGGAGGAATGGGGCACAAGTTCCCGGTGGGGAGGACTGGGGAGGCTCTGAGGGCTCCTCAGGGTGGATGCTCTCCCTCAGGGCTTCCTGGATCCTGACAGCCCCCCGATGGACCCCCTGGATGGCAGCCTGCAGCAAGTGCAGCCGGGCTGACGGCAACGACCCCACGAGACACACTAGCATGCCCAGGGGAAGCTCTGGCTCCATGTGGCCGAGTGCTGTGGTGTCCCGAGTTCAGGCACTCAGGGCACTCAAAGACAGAACTGCTTTGCTGTCCCCCATTGAGGTAGACAAGCAAGTGGGGAACCCTGAGAACTGTCTGTCCGGGGTGGGGGTCGGGTCCCTTTAAGCACAGCCCTCGGCTAGCCTGAGACAGCAGCTCCATGCTCTAAGTCCTCCTCCGATGCCCTGCTGGCACTGCTTCCGGCCAGCCTTAACCCCGGTTCAGGGTCCACTCAGTGTGGACGTGCTATTTTGAAATAGCAAAACGCTATTTCAAAATAGTTTTTGTGTATAGATGCGTTACTTTGAATTAGCTTAATTCAAATTAACTATTTCGAATTAAGTTAATTTGAAATAGCACTGTAGTGTAGACATACCCTGAAATTTGAGCTGTATTTAGTAACCATGAGGGCAGAGGAGAAACAAGATGGTTGGGAATGAAGCTTTGGATAATTGTAACCTTTTTAATTTTGAGGAAGGGGAAAGCATGAAATGAAGTCAAATACTGATTAAATGGGAAGGAAGTGGTATGCCCAAGGGAGCGAGCCCTTTCAGAGACACTATTTTCACATGCCTGCAAAAATGTAAGAACATAGAGCAGGAAGTCACAGAATGAAGGGAACTCAGTAAAGCTGAGACTTAGGTGAGCTGACTGAACCTCAAATGAGAGAGAATCCTGGGTGGCAGTGAAGACAACCCGTGAAGAGAGAAACTGTTCGGAAAAGGAGATTTCACTACAGAAAAAACTCTCCAGACCTGCAGGGCAGCAGAAACATTAAAAACAGAAGCCAAAGAATTCAATTCATCAGTGCGGCTTTTCTGTGAGCTGTGTACAAAAGAATATAGGAAGATCAAATCCAAGGGGAACCACTTGCTGTGGATCTCCCTTCTAGCAGGCCAGCTGGCCACAGACGGTTGTATGGAAGGTGTGGATCACAGCCTGGCCCAAAACAATGTGTTCCTCTGGGAAATTCAGTCACAAACGTGGGGAAAACAAACACTTTGCTCAATGCTGGGAAACCAAACAGAGAAAGTCAAGTGATCTCACTGACAGACAATCCAGCTGAGAGGTTTCTCACAGACACACTGGGATCCAGCAGGCCTGAGGAGAGGGACAGGACCTGGCCTAGGGCAGGGACTGGAACGTTTCTCCCACTGACACTGGGCCCAGGAGCTCAGGTTCCCATTCTGTCTGAGCCAGATGATGGGAAAATGAAAGTAAAATCGAACGTGGGGCCAAGACAAATGAAAGGAAATGGTTATCCTGGAACAAACACAGCAGTGAAGGTGTGAGCAGGTGGCAGGAGTGCCTTCTGCTAATGTCCCTCTTAATCTGTTCCCCACTGAGCTTGAGAGTGGTGTCTCCAGGGTTTCCCCTCCTGCAGACGGCTTCCATACCCTTCCCTTAGGGCAGTGGTCTCCAACCTTTTTACACCCAAGATCACTTTTTAAATGACAGAACAAGCCAAGATCTACCAGCCCGCCCCTTCCTTGAAGTCCCACCCCTTTCTCTCTATTCTCCTCCTCTCCATCACTTGCTATCCCCAACCCTTATACAGCTGCTTTTTTCCACAATTCTTCTGTAGAATGAGGTTTTTCCAACATTTGGCCTGTCTCGACTGGACTAAATGTCAGAAAAAAACCTTTTCGAAGCCCCTTTATTACTCGTGGAAAGAGGAATATAAGGGTGACCAAAAGAGCACGTTTGCTCTTCCACTAAAAAATGCAGAAGAACAAACGCATCCCTGGATACAGAAGAGTTTTTCTGGGATATCTCCGGAATCCTGAAGACTCCTGCAGTCTAGCTGTACCCTCGCTGGGTTGAGGCAGGATGTGCAGGCTCTGGGGTGGGAATGAGGGATTTGGGTATGGAAAGGGGTGAGAGTTGCAAGCTCCGGGAGGAAATCTGGATGCAGGAGGAGGTGGAGAAGGGGACGCTGGGTTGGGGAGGGGGCTTCAGGCCGGGCAGTGTTGGGGTCAGATGTAGGGTTAGGGCAGTAAGCAAGCCACAGGCTTGTGGATATGAGGGTGCAGGAATTTGGGTTAGGGCATGTGAGGGGCTCAGGGCACGGGGTTCCAGTTTATGATAGTTTCAGATTGAGGGTCTGGGGGGAAGGGGAGTACAGGAGTGTTATGATGCAGTGGGCGGATGGGGGCTTGGCCCCAGTTGGGGGTTTGTTGGCCAGGCTTCATTTTTAAATAAAATACTATGTCAAACACAAAGGCTACATCTAGACTGGCATGATTTTCCAGAAATGCTTTTAATGGAAAAGTTTTCCGTTAAAAGCATTTTCGGAAAACAGCGTCTAGATTGGTACGGACGCTTTTCCGCAAAAGCACTTTTGCAGAAAAGCGTCCGTGGCCAATCTAGACATGCTTTTGTGCAAAAAAGCTCCGATCGCCATTTTTGTGATCGGGGCTTTTTTGCGCAAAACAAATCTCAGCTGTCTACACTGGCCCTTTTGCGCAAAAGTTTTGCGCAAAAGGGACTTTTGCCTGAACGGGAGCAGAATAGTATTTCCGCAAGAAGCACTGATTTCTTACAGTAGGAAGTCAGTGCTTTTGCGGAAATTCAAGCAGCCAGTATAGACAGCAGATGATTTTCCGGAAAAACTGGCCAGTCTAGACACTGCCAAAAAGTTTCTGCATTGTCTTTATTTATGAGAAGGGCAAGGCATCTGTTTTAAGTCAGGGGTCACTGTCCCACAGAAAAGTCAGTTGGGGCCACACAAAAGAGATGCAAAATAAAAACTCCTCCAAAAACCACAAAAGCCTCACTAATGTGGCCCCAACTGTGCTGGTGGAAGCAGGGGACATGGTATTGTGAAAGGGTGCCAGGGAGTACTGGGACAGGGGACAGGGTGCTGGGTAGGGTGCCAATGGGTGCTGGGGCAAGGGACAGGGGGACAGTGGGTTCCGGGGCAAGGGTCCGGGGCAGAGGATAGGGTGTCAGTGGAGGCAAGGGCCCAGGTGTTGGGGTGGGGCCAGGGTGCAGGCAGGAGCAGGGGCCAGGATGTCAGTGGCATAAGAGTGCCAGTGGGAACAGGGGACAGGGTGTTGGCTGGGGGAGGGAGTCCTCAGCACGCGCCTTCCTCCCACCCCCCAGAGGAGGGAAGCTCTGGTAAGAGCCTCCTCCTAGGTTTCCTACTCCCTCCCCCTCAGAGGAGGAAAGCTCCAGTGTGTGTTTACCCCCAGGACTCCTATCTCCTCCCCCACAGAGGAGGGAAGCCCCGGTGCACACCTCCATTCCCCTTTCCCCCCGGAGGGAAGCCCTAGTGTGCGCTTCCCCCCGGGACTCCTCCCCTCTCCCCCGCAGAGGAGGGGAGCCAAAGTGCATGCTTCCCCCTGGGATTCCTACCTCATCCCCAGTACACGCTTCCCCTCTGAATTCCTACCTCTTCCCAAACAGAGGAGGGGATCCCCAGTGCATGCCTCCCCACCCCAGGATGGAAGCCCTTATGTGCGCTTTCCCCCAGGACTCCTCCCCATCATGTGCTTGCCCTCAGGACTCCTACCTCCTCCCCCACAGAGGAGGGGAGGCCCAGTGCATGCCTCCGCTCCCCTCTCTTCCCCCCCCCCCACCCCCAGCACGTGTCTTCATCTGGGACTCCTACCTCCTCACGGCGTGCCACAGACCTGGAGGAGGGGAGAAGGCAGTGCACTTCCAGAAACCCCAGAAGTTGCGCACAGCTGCCGGACTTCCCTCCACTCCATGGGAAGCTGGCACTACCTCCATTTTCAGAGGTTGGTAGTGGGGCTTCTTGGGAGTGGGGAGATTGGAGGGGCCCCGAACACCTCGCAATCGACTGGTTGAGCCCTCCCAATAGATGAGTTGATCGTGATCAACGGGTTGGTGACCATGGCCTTAGGGCAGGCATGTCCAAAGTCCGGCCCGCGGGCCAATTGCGGCCCGTGTTCCGGTTTAATACGGCCCCACAGGTAATTTGGCAATATCTATCTTTTATGGCCCCCAACGAATCCATACGTATTGAGATGAATACATTGTAAAATCTCAGTTAATGTCAGTTGGTCTAAATCAGTTATAAATATATTTGACACAACATGTATACTTGGTGTTATGTTCCTGTTCATATTTTTTGAACTTAAAAGTTGACAGACAACCTTTATTACCAATAATATGTAATGTACTTTACAATGTTCCTGACATATGTTTCAGCTTCCTGGATTTTTTTTTCATCTGGCCTTCAGATATGAAAGGCAGAGTGGTTTAACACCTGTTTAGATTTGTCATCCATGTGACGAAATGAAAAGTATGCTGTTTGCAATAAACTTTGCATAAAATAGTTAATTTGCATTTAATTTTAATGGTTCAAAGAATGTCAGGCAAAATGGTCGGCCCTCACGCATGTTCACTTCATCAAATCTGGCTCTCTTTGAAAAAAGTTTGGACACCCCTGCCTTAGGGCCTTCCCTCAGTCTCAACATCTCATCCACACTAGCTCCCCACATGGAGCTGTCCATGGTGCTGCTGCTCCAGTAGCCAGCCAGCCCTCTTCATTTGGTTCAGGGATCCAGAGCCACTGAGTTGACTGGTCTGCAGCTTCTTTTTATAGGCATTCCTGGCTCCTGATTGGCTGGTTTCTTCTGTTGCCATTCTATCCTCCCGGAGGACTTGTCTATGGCCCTTTTCTGGGCCTCAGGGCCTGGTCAGCCCCTTCACAGTTTCAAACAACAACTTGTGATAAGAGCCAATGCCAATTTCTATGCACAAGGAAAGCCTGTTAAATGATCATCAGATGCTTCAGAGCCTGGGTTTGCTGCAGTGATTTTACAGGAGAATGTGGATTGTTGGCAGCCAGTGGCCTGCATCTGCAAATCAGTGCCTGAAGAAGAACCCAGGAAGACACAGACCCAGAAGGAGCTTTGGGTGATGTTGTTTGCCTGTGAGAGTTTCAGTCAATACCTTCATGGCCAGACAATGGCAGTTGAAATGGACCCTGAGCACCTGATAATGGTACTTA
Source organism: Pelodiscus sinensis (assembly GCF_049634645.1). Classification (NCBI taxonomy): domain Eukaryota; kingdom Metazoa; phylum Chordata; order Testudines; family Trionychidae; genus Pelodiscus; species Pelodiscus sinensis. The sequence goes on along the minus strand of NC_134740.1, from coordinate 6,176,410 downwards.
GCACACTGCTAAGTGACTGCATTTGTGGGGTTAGAGAATGTTGATAAAGATGCAGCAATGCCATTTGTTTGTGACCTAAATGCCCACTATATGTATGTTCCCAACATAGGCACTTTCCCAGCCATAGCTCCCATGAAACATGAGCAGTTTTCAAAGGCAGAGGTAAGTCTATGCAGATCTGATTTTAAAGTCAATTCCTGTAGCTAATAAAAAAGGCAGCAAATGAGAGTGGACATGAAGAATAATGAATTTTTGGGATTCCATCATAAAAGGATAACTTAAGGGTGCCCTTAAGAGACAAGCAGACCCTATCCAAATATTGGAGCTGCAGACATGAGCTTACTGTGATCGCTGGAGTGATATTCAAGGGCAATGGGGTTGTAATTCCAATGAGCTTCCAAAAAGAAATGCTACAGAAGACCCACCAGGGCCACTTAGGAAATGAGAAGTGCAAACACCAAGCACAAGAGGCACTATACTAGCCGCAGACCCACCACATTGCTAATATCGTGGGAAACTGCCTTTCATTCCTGAAACTCCAGCCATGTCAATGGGCAGAGCCCCTGAGAGTTCATCCTGTTTCAGAAAGGTCTTATCAGAAAAGCATCCCTGACTGAATTACCCAGAAATTGAAGGTTTTTTAAATAGCCTCTGATTATTATTCTCTGTACCATCCAATCCATTTGCTTTCTCCCTGTCCACGGATGCAAATGCTCTGCTCTGGTCCTTTGGTTGGAGTCTTGCTGTCTGGAGTGGCTCATGACCGTGGGTCCAACCTCAGGGCAGAATGTCAAAGCCAAGCCAGACACTGACACAAACTACTGGTGTTTTTTATAATAAGATCCTGCAAAGTCAGTGTTAAGGCTGTTCATTGTTCTGGCATGTCAAGTATAGAAGATGAGGGCTCACAAGAAACCTCAAAATATCCTCCCACTAAAGGCTTCTGCGAAAAGTTTCCCCAAGGTCACAGACTCCCTGGCCTTGGTTGGCGCACTGCCTCCACCCAAATGCAACACCCCTTGACAGCCAGAAAGAAGCACTTGGGAACTTCTTCCTATGGTGACCCCAAGCTCTTTAAACTTCCCTCAGAAGAGAGCTTGAAAACAAGGTGTAATTTCTTAATAGTGGCCCTTCAGTCTTAGGCACATGAACACAGAAACCCCTGCTGCTGCTGCTGCTGCTTCTTAAGGACACAGGAATCAGATCATAGTCTTAAGAAAGGTAATGTTATTAATAAAACAAAGAAAGACTTACTTGGTAAAGCATACTTGGGTGCTAGATGTGACAAACAGATTAAAATGCAGGGAATTGCTTTCCTGGGATTCAGTTTCAGTTTCAGTATGCAGGGGGAATTAGCACAGCAGAATTTAACCAAACAAAAAAACCCCAAAGAAAATAACTTGATTGTGTCTAACTAAATATCTCCTGTTCTACTAACTTGCTCCAAAGTTTACATTTCTTTCCTTATACATGGGTATGGCTGGGAAATCCAGGCCTTATTCCTTCTCAGAGCATTTTCCCTATAGCACCTGTGTGACAGGGTGTACCAGACCTTCACTTTGAGAGCTGAGCCTAATCAGTCTCACCTGGCTGAAGAAGCCCTGCCCCTGCAGCCTTGCTGGGCATGCTCAGACTACGACCCAGGTAAAAAAGGCTGGAGGGAGGCCCACTCTGGGCTGGCTGCTGTAGAGAAAGAAGGTACTGCCCAAGTGCCTGGAGGGGAGGGTAGCCAGCAGGCTTCCAGCATGGATGAGGAGCAGTAGCCAGATGCTGCAGCAGAGGCCAGCCAGCAGACACCAGACACAGAAGGGCTTGGGTCAGAGGATGCAGGTGGGGAAGATGCCAGCAATCTTGACAGTGTAGGAAGTAGCCCAGGGCAGGAAACTGGAGCCCCAAGAAGCTTAGCATGTTTTGGGCAGACTGCCTGCTGAGCTAGTGATGGGACACGCCCTCCACTCACAGGGCCCTGGGCTGGGACCTGGTGGAGAGGGAAGGCCTGGGTCCCCTATCCCCACCTTCTTATTCCCCCAAGGGGATGCTGCACCTGGACATCTGATTCGGCTAATAGGCCACATTACCCCAGTGAAGGAGAGGTCATAGAGACTCCAGCCGCTAAGACATGCTGCCCCAGTGAAGGGGCATTGCTAGAGACTCTGGCCACTAGGCCACATTGCCCTGTGGAAGAGGGGCTCCAGGGTACATCCATATCAGAGCTGCAGAAGACCTGGGGTGTGGTGCCAGGGAGCCCAGAGCTCAACAGTGCCCCCTGGGTGAGAGACAACGGAACCACCCCCCTTGATGCACAAACCTGCTTGACGCACAAACCATGGAAAATGAAATAGTCAAAGTTGTTTTATATTAAAAAAAAATCCCCTCTCTTCCCATTGGCTCTCCTGGTTCCCTGCCAAAACATCCAGGATTATCTACTGTGCTGGATTCAATCCTTTCATTACTGGATTTACATCTCACAGCCAATAAAAATTGTGGACTCCTGGGTTGCTGTAACAGCTTCACTGTGGAGTCACAGACAATCCCCTTGGGCTCTTCAGTCCATCCTGCTACCCAGAAACACTGGAGCTAGTGATAATTATCACTGACTGTGACGGGCTGTCACTGGCCCAGGGAGAGGACGGCCAGAGCCACCACCCGTAGGGAGCCAGAGGCCAGTTCCAAACCCCCCGGCAGAACCCCGGCACAAACCGGAGGACCCGGTGGGACCGCACGCTGCCGCCACGCCTACACCGGTGGGGGAGCGTTGGCCCCTCCCTGGAGGCTCTGCAGGGCGGGGGCAGGAGAGAGCGAGGCGAACGCATGGCGGGGGCCGACGTCGGCGCACTGCCGGAAGGGGAGGGGCCCCGGGCAGCAGCCGGCGTGGCGGACCATTTTAAAAGGACTCGCCACCAGCGAGACCGGGGGCAGCCTCCTTGCAGCAGCAGAGGAGCGGCCCCCCAACCCAGGACGGACCCCGAGTGCTACCCCGGCCGGCAATCGGCCCGGCCTCGGCCCCGGGACCACTGGGGCAGCCACCACCGCTGGCGGTTGGTCAGCCCTTCCCCCGACGGGGGCCGAACCCCGCCACGTCGGACCAGGACGGAGCGACCGAGCCGGGAGCGGACCCTGCCAAGGGAGCTCTCCCCGGAGACTTCGCCCGGACGACCCCAGCCCCGGGCTACTGAGCCAGGGTAGGGTCTCGAGGGTGGGGCAGCGGCCCCCAGAGACGCGAGAAGGGAGGAAGGAGCCTGGGACAGGGTGCTTTTGGCGACCGTGGGTGGACGGGTTATGGGGGGAGTAAGCCCCGGCGCTTAGGGCCCCAGGCTGGGACCCGGAGAGAGGGTGGGACCGGGTCCCCCTCCCTCTCCCAGAGGAGCATCCAGTTCCTAACAACCACACCGAAAAGGAAAGCGCGAATTGGGACCCCGTGCTGGGGAGGACTCAGACTGGGGGGCTTCGGCCCCATCCAGTAGGGACGGGTGACTATTTCAGGGTTCGCTGACCCCCCCCTTCCAGCTGGGAGGGGGTGATCGCACCCACGGGCCCGGGCCTGCTAGCAGGGACCCGGGGGACAACAAGGGACAGGAGGAGGACGAGGGGGTCCGCAGAACCCCCCTCTCGGGCTGAGAGGGGGTGATCGCACCCCGAACCCCTCACACTGACATAAAAAAATCACAACAAATGTCGGTTGTTTCCAGACCTAAGACACCAGAAACTTACCCCCGATCAATTGGTACCTTAGAACTGGCACCAAAGACAACACTCGCAGCCAGCGCTGTTAGAGAGTTTCCAAAGGTTGATTAACTAGGGAAAAGGAATACAAGAGTGAACTCCAGGTTAAAGCCAGCAAAGATCCTTGGGGATCTCTGCTTTCAGTTCAGACTCTTTGGCTGTTTGAACTCTGAAGGGTCAAAAGCCAATTTCTTATTCTTAGAGATTTTTATTCCCTTTCCCCAGAGATCAGGAGGATGGGACCAGTTCACATGCAAGTCTCCAGTTCATGGGTCTGGGGAGCAAACAGAGAAGTGTGTTGTGCTCTGATGTTCCACAATTGCTTGGCTGATGTCTAGGGGGATTAGCTGCACAGGAAATAGCCCCTCCTGTGGCAAACTTGTATTTCACACTTGGTCAGGCTTCTCCCCAGACTGCATAGGTGTTTACAGTTTCAGAGCAAACACTTAAGTATCACCTGATAACATGTGACATGCACATTAGCAGTGAGAGTAATGCAGGCAGCAACACACAAGCCTTTCACAGAGTTTAAGCATTAAAGGCATTCTTGTCAATTGAATATCTCGATCAAGCAAATTAACCCCCAGGCGACCTGATCCAGTCTCCAGCTGTGAGATTGGCATTTCTTAGCTAATCCCTGCAGCCTGGGCAAGAGCTTTCATCAGACCTGCCTGTGGCACGCAAGCCGTGTGGCGTTTCTTACCCGCCAGCTTGCGCGATCCACATAAATGCATAAATGCACAATCCCTTCTCTAGAGGCATCTTGTTTTCCAATGAGACCCACAACATATTCCTAGGACATACACACAACTCTTTCTACACAGCCTGTATTCAGAATTGAAGAATTGTCTCAAAATAAATCAGATGAAATTCAGGGAAGGGCAGATACTCCACCTAAGATGCAAAAATTAAAGGCAGCAATACAAAATGGGTGCAGCAGCAGCACTGTACACAAGGAGTTGTAGTGAAGCACAAATTGCCTATAAGTCCACCCATTATTCAGCCAAGAAAAATGTTACTTTCCATCTGGGGTGTAATGTGCAATGGTGACGTATAGGAGGCACTTCTCCCACTCTGCCCTGGAGAGTATTCAGCTAGAGCACCGTGTCCAGGTTTAGGCGACATGTATGTGGACAAACTGGAGAGGGAGAGAGGAGAGCAACAAAAATGATCAGATGTTTACAAAATCTGACCTATGCAGAAGGGGTGATAATAGGTCATGTTTAGTCTAGAGACGAGAAACTTGTGGGTGGACAGGATAACCATCTTCTATGACGATGTTATAAAGGGGACAGTGATCGATTCTTCACTATCTCCATTGAAGACATGTGGGATCTAATATGCAGGAAGGGAGCTTTAGGTTAGAGATTAAAGAGAATGTTCCCACTCTAAAGCGAGTTGCGCTCTGGAATAGGGGACCTAGGGAGGTTGTGGAATCTCAGTCACTGGAGGAGTTTAAGAACAATCTGACAAACCCCATGGGGATGGCCTAGGTTTAAGTAATGCTAACTTGGTACTGGGGCCCGACTACATGATTTCTTGGGGGTTAGCCCCACTTTTCTATGACTCAGAGGCAGTTTGGGAGAAAGGGATGAAGAATTCCCAACAGCCATCTCCTTGTGCCTGGTACCTGGCTGACTCACCCCAGAGGGGGACTGAGCAATAGATTTAGGACTTGCAGTTTCAAGTGGTCTGTGTGGGAGTTTTAGGCTGAGCCGATAAAACCGTTCTTCTTACCTGCTCCATCTCGTGTTCTCCAGCACCCATGGCTTTTGCTTCCTTATTATCATGACTAGGATCCAGGTTTCTGGTGCGTTCTTCTGCCTCAGACTCCTCGGTGCTTTTCAGAGTCTTTGGGACTGAAACAGAACCAGGAGAAAACATAGATGAAGTGGGGAGTGACTGGGAGGAAAAGCCGAGACACAATTCCTGTGACGGCACGTCAGGGAGCCCCCGACCCTGCACCCCCGTCCGCAGCCAGATGTGACTCTTGGACAGCCAGAAGAGAAGGAGGTTTTATTGGTTCTCATGGTAGCAGGAGACGCTGAGCGAGGACAGCCGTATCCCTCCTGGGGAGTAGGGATTCAAGGGCCCCTGAAATCTCCCTGTCCTGGTTTTAGTCTGCCTTGCTCATCTTCCTCCCCCAGACTGCCCCTTCTCCCAGCCACTGGTCACTCACCTCGCAGGCAGCCACCCCCCTTCCTTTGTTCTAACTCCTTCCCCATCCAGGTGTGAAGCTGCTGGCCATTGTCTACGTGTCTTGGCTCAGGAGACCCCCATCCCCTGCAGGGCCCTGCACAGACACAGAGTACCATAAATTAGCGAATATAACACATGTTCATGTATGGGGCGCAGATCACAGCTGGAGGATTCTCTGCATCTTGGGGTCTTCAAAGTATTTGAGGGCTTCAATATCTGAGATATAGGTGAGAGGATTATTCTGGGAGGGGTGGGTGAGATTCTGTGGCCTGCACTGTGCAGGGGGTCGGACTAGATGATCATAATGGTCCCTTCTGACCTTAAAGTCTATGAGTCTATAACACACACACACACGTATTACCCGCAGTTTTTCTATTGTATGTAAAAAAAAATATTAGATTACCGGTGGACATATATAACCCGCAGAGACTTCTGCCACCTTCATAAAAGGTGGTCTTTGATGTGGTTTTCACTTGCCAGGTTTAAAGATTGAATATTACGATGTCACCCGATAATACTGGGTCTTGTTATGCCGGTAATGATAAGCACTACCCTATTACCAGTATATAAGTCCTATCAACCACAATGTTTTAAAACTTCTTCAGTTTATAACAAATATAGTCCAACAAAATATTTGTAAAGATGCCTAAGCACAAATCATATACAACCGATTTTAAATTATCTGGCAGAAAATTTTCCATTAATGAATAGTGTGCGCGAGTGGAGAAAAGAAGAAGTGGAGATTGAGAAATTAAATCCTTGCAAAAGAGCGCGCCGAGGAAAGAAAGCCAAGTGGCCACATCTAGGGGTATGTCTAGACTCCAGCCCTCTGTCAGGAGAGGGATGCAGATTAGGCAGGTCAACATTGCAAATGAAGTGGGGATTTAAATATCCTGCGCTACATTTGCATAAAAATGGCCACCGCTTTTTGCCATTGCGGCACTTTGTCGGCAAAAAGCAGCAGTCTAGAGGGGGATCTGTTGAGAAACAACGCCTTTTTCAACAGATCCCTTATGCCTCCTGCAAGGAGGTTTACAGGTTCTGTCGAAAAAGGCTTCCTTTCTTGACAGATCCCCCTCTAGGCTGCCTCTTTTGCTGACAAAGTGCAGTGTCAGCAAAAAGTGGTGGCCATTTTTATGCAAATGAAGTGCAGGATATTTAAATCCCCACTTCATTTGCAATGTCGACCTGCCTAATCTGCATCCCTCTGCCAACAGAGGGATGCAGTCTAGACATACCCTAGAAGAAAACCTGGTGAAGTGGGTTCTTGCACAGAGAAATAGCCAACATGCGGTGTCAACCACAGCCATAAAACTCAAGGCTCAACTTATGGCTATGGAGATGAAAATCAATGGTTTTCACTGAGGCTCAGATAACTGGGTTTACAAAATTATGAGACGAAAGCACAAAAGCACTGAAGCGCACCTAGCCGAGGTTATGAATGTTTTTCAATACAGTGAGTATGACGAAAGTTTTGATGGTTTTGAAAACTCAGACACTGAGGAGGATGCTACTAGTTGTGACTCAAGTGATGAGAATAAACTTACTCAGCATGCAGCAGGTACTATTGTAGGGATAACATATTAATGTATTGAAAATGATTCCTCCAAATGGAAGTGACTCCCCATAATTTGTTCCCCACAACTTAGTGTTTAGATTTATTATTAATTCTTCTTCTTATTATTATTATTATTATTAGTTAAGATTGTTAAATGTTTAGATTTATTATTATTATTGTCCCTTTAGAATATAATGTATTAGGTCATGTAACTTAGAACTGTTAAGAATATAATCCTATGGAGCCAGAAACAGCCCCCCCCCCTCCCCCCGTGCTCCAGGGCATGCTCAAGCTTGTGCAAGGGGCTGCTTGAAATTGACATTGCAGAGATACATTGTAACAATGCATTGTCAAGCCACTAACTCTGCTATGGGAGCCAAGCCAAGCTCTAGTCACTTTGCCTTTTAATTTCTGTTTAACTAACCTCCCCCTTTTTGAAATTAAATGCCAAGGTGCTGGACTGCTGAGGTGTTCTTCCCACCACAGAAATGTTGAATGTTATTATATTATGGTCACTATTCCCAAGTGGTCCTGTAACGGTTATATCCTGGACCTGATCCTGCACTCCACTCAGGAATAAATCGAGAATTGCCTCTCCCCTTGTGTGTTCCTGCACCAGCTGTTCCAAGAAGCAGTCATTTAAGCCATTGAGAAATTTTATCTCTGGTTCTCTTCCTGAGGTGACATGTATTAAAATCCCCCATTATTATAGAGTTCTCTATTTTGGTAGCCTCTCTAATCTCTCTCAGCATTTCAATGTCAGTATCATTGCCCTGGTCAGTAATATATTCCTACTGCTAATTTCTTATTATTGGAGCATGGAATTACTATCCATAGCGATTCTATGGAACATGTTGATTCACTTAATATTTTTATTTCATTTGATTCTCCACTCCACCACCCACCCGGCCTGCTCTATCCTTTTGATATATTTTATATGCTGGTATGATTGTGTCCCACAGATTTTCCTCATTCCACCAGGTTTCAGTTGATGCCTCTTATGTCAATCTCCTCATTTAATACGAGGTACTCTAGTTCACCCATCTTATTAATCAGACTCCTAGCATTTGTGTACAAGCACTTTAAAAATTTGCCACTGCTTATTTGTCTGCCCTTCCCTGATGCATTGGATTCCTTTGTATGTGGTTGTTTGTCTGCTCTTGCCCATGGGTTGCCCTCTCCCCTCCTCTCTTTCTGACTACAGCTTAGAGAATCTCTATCTATGGATTCCCCTCTAAGAGAAGTCTCCCTCCGATTTACGTGCATCTCCGCACCAATCGGCTTTCCCCCATCTCTTAGTTTAAAAACTGCTCTACAGCCTTATTAATGTTTAGTGCCATCAGTCTGGTTCCACCCTGGTTTAGGTGGATCCCATCCTTCCTGTATAGGCTCCCCCTCTCCCAGAAGTGTCCCCAGTTCCTAATAAATCTAAACCCCTCTTCCCTACACCATCGTCTCATCCACGCATTGAGACTCTGAAGCTCCGCCTGCCTACCTGGCCCTGCGTGTGGAACTGGAAGCATTTCCAAGAATGCCACCATAGAGGTCCTGGATTTCAGTCTCTTTTCTAGCAGCCTAAATTTGGCCTCCAGGACATCTCTCCAACCCTTCCCTATGTCATTGGTACCTACATATACCACGACCACCGGCTCCTCAACGGCTCCTCCCCAGCTCTACACATAAGTCTATCTAGATGCCTCGAGAGATCCGCAACCTTCGCACCAGGCAGGCAAGTGACCATACGGTACTCCCGGTCATCACAAACCCAACTATCTGGCTACATCTACACTGGCATGATTTTCCGGAAATGCTTAAAACGGAACAGTTTTCCGTTATAAGTATTTCTGGAAAAAGCGCGTCTACATTGGCAGGATGCTTTTCCAGAAAAGCACTTTTCCCGGAAAAGCATCCGTGCCAATGTAGACACACTTTTCCGCAAAAAAGCCCCGATCGTCATTTTCGCGATCAGGGCTTTTTTGTGGAAAACACTACTGTGCTGTCTATACTGGCCCTTTTCCGGAACAGTTTTCCGGAAAAAGGACTTTTGCCTGAACAGGAGCAGCATAGTATTTCCGGAAAAGCGGCTGATTTCTTATGGTAGATTGTCAGTGCTTTTCCGGAAATTCAGGGGGCCAGTGTAGACAGCTGGCAAGTTATTCCAGAAAAGTGGCTGATTTTCCGGAATAAGTGGCCAGTGTAGACACAGCCTCTATGTTTCTAATGATCATATCACCCACTACTAACACCTGCCTTTTCCTAACTGGCATTCCCTCCCCCTCAGAGGTATCCTCAGTGCGAGAGGATACCGCAACATCCTCTGGGAGGAGGGTCCCAACTATGGGATGGTTTCCCTCTGCTCCCATTGAATGCTCTGTTCCCTTGAAACTTTCATCCTCCTTAAGAGCACTGGGGCTCTCAGACTGGAGGTGGGACAGTACTACAGTGTCCTGGAAAGTCTCATCAACATAGCTCTTTACCTCCCTTAGCTCCTCCAGTTCAGCCACCCTGGCCTCCAAAGCCCGAACTCGGTCTCTGAGGGCCAGGAGCTCCTTGCAACAGGTGCACACATATGCCACCCGCCCACAGGGCAGGTAATCAAATATGTTGCACTCGATGCAATAAACAGGATAGCCCCCACTCTGCTGCTGGGCTTCTGTCTCCATTTATCTAATGAATAAGTTTAAGTGTAAACTGGGATTCTTTTTAAACCTCTGGAGTATAGATTATTCTAAGAATTATGTTTTAAAGAAGGTCAGAAGTCACTAGTGCCCTCTAACCTCTCTCTCTAAACTCCCTGTTAGCTGTTCCTGTTCACAAGCTCCCTGGTCGCTGAGTCACAGGCTTATATAGCTCTGGGAGCCCCTCCCCCTGACTGAGGCTTCTAGGTTTCAAACCTTTTAGAAGCTCCTTCAAACAAACCAACCAAACAGACAAACACAAGCTCAGCACACTGCAAATAACTCCCCCCCACACAAACACACACTCCAGACAGCCACTTACCACAAGGGTCCCGTTTTTACTACTCTTTTACCTGGAGAACTCCCTCTCCAAACTCTTTGGCTTCTCACTTAACGGTAAATGCCTCTTTTTCCATGCATGATTTAGATTTGGCTTCCATACTCACACCATGTTTTGGGAGGGAGTGGAAGAAAGTTCACAGCCCCTTTGTCCCTGCACTTACTTCTTTCCTTCCTCCTGCAGTTGCAGAACAGAGCAGCCAGGACTCCGGCCACAAACAAAATGATGCCTCTTGTCATCAGAGTAACTTGGGTGTGGGGTGAGGCTGTGCATGCAAGAGAAAAGGAAAGGGGACAGGGACATGAGAACAGCCAGGCAGCCCTGAGACAAGGTCTAAGATCCTTATGGGAATCCACCCTTTGAAGAAGTTTGCTGTGACAAGCCTTCACCATGTTTATGTCATGTTCTGTCTCTACCAGCCTGCACCTCACTCTGAACTGGGACAGGGTGGACCCATGGTTTTGGGGTAGGTCTTGGGCATAGGCCATGGGGACTAAATTCCCTGTGCACCTCAAGCCTCCTGTGGGATGTATCCTCTCTTTGTCTCCCTTCCCCACCTCTAAAATGGGCACAGAGGGCTGGATCCATTAATAGCTCAGACACTTGAACCCTCGAAGTACAATGGCTAGACCTTTCTAGCGTGTGGGTTGGGGGTGTGGGGAATGTGAAGATTTCAATCTCCATTCTGCTTTCTATCTCCACATGGCATCTGCCACCTGATTCAACCTCCCTTTCCCAGCAGAGGTCCCAGGGATGGGTCTCCTCCCATGTGAGAAATGTGGGGAGATGAATGAAGGAATTAGGAGTGTCTCACCAGTCCTGGTGACATTCACGGTGACGTTCACAGACTGGCTCTTGAGGGACGGGACCCACCTCCCACTCACGTTGTCCTCGTACCCGCAGGTTAATTCCCCGCTGTCATTGGGATTGGCCCGTGGGATGATGAGCACAGAGCCCTTCACAGAGCGGGAGCCGGGCTCCATGGTGCTGATCTCAGACCCTGCGTCCCTGGGGACAAACTCAACTCCGTCCTTGTAGAAATGAAACCTCCTCTCGCCGGTGTCCCCTGGGGCCGTGCAGGTGAGGAGCAGGGGGAGCCCTTCACTCACCGCTCCAGACGGGGGATCCACAGTCAGCACTGGCTGGGGAGGGGGATCTATGGGGAGCAGCAAAGGGGAGGGGTCAGCAGGGACAGGGAGGGGAGAAAGTGGAGATGCTGCCCAGAAATCAATGAACTCAGAGATGACCTGGGTTTTCTCTCCAAGACGCCGGGGGGCTTCCCCCAGAAATGAGCGAGGGCCGGGCTAGGGATGGGAATTTCTCCGTCAGGCACAACATGGGCTGCTGGGATGTAGGAATTTTGACAAAGCTCCTAAGTTCACACAATGGGCCCTGCATGTCAGGGCAGCAGGATGCTGAATTTTTCTCTCCCTGTCTGGGGAAAATGGCAACTCCCCGTCTGACTAGCTCCCCTCACCGGCTCACCACAGCTCAGTCTGACCCGCTACCTCAGGAGCAAGTCGCAGTCTGGTTCAGCCCCTCTGCTTCATACCAGGGAGGAAAGAGTCAAAAAAATCTCCCAGCCTCTAGTGGTCTCCATGGGCCTGGAGGTAACAGCCTGGATCCCTCATCTCAGTCTCTCTCCTTCCAAAAGGGGTTTTCCTCCCTCAGACTTTTGGGGCTTGAAGGGACCATTCCCCAGACCGGGCTCCCCCTGACTCCTCCTGGAATGGGGGGTAACAGTTAATTCATACTAAGGAGTTATTTCGAATTACCGTTTCACTGCCGCGTGTATTCGCAGGCAGTTACTTCGGACTAGTGAAATTTAAAATGGTGACCAGGCGGGAACATGCAAATAAAGCCTGGGATATTTAAATCCCGGGCTTCCTTTGCAACTTCGAATGCCTACATTAGCCTCCCTAGTTCGAACTAGGGGCTAGTGCAGACATACCTCAGAGATCAAGTCCCTGCTTTAATAGAAGAAGTTGTGTCCGAGGGATCCTTCATCTGTGGGTGCCGAGCTCCTCAGTCTAGTGTGTTCTCCTGCAGAGCACTTGGGCAGTAGGGTGCCCGGATATATTGGTGCTGATGCAGGAGTGGGTAAGAGGCCACAAACTGATCGATCTCCTGGCAGTAATAATGATGGGAGCTGCTGGGATGAAGGCCTAGAACTGGCCCCTGACCACTGGGATGGCAGTGCCATGAGCAGCCTACTCCAGTGGCCACGGCTGGCCCAGGTTTCCAAGATTTCTCTGGACTGGGAGCCCCTGAACCCCAAAGTAGAATCAACAACCCCTCCCAAACCTACCAGGAAGTGCTATTCCAGGGGGTTCACACTGACCTGGGTGGCCCTGTGCTGAGCTCAGCATCTCACCCTGGGCATCATTTGAAGACACCCTGCCCTGGGGCCAGCAAACAGCAGGAGAAAGGGGGACTCACCTGTCACAGCGATGTTGATGGGGCTGCTTTTCTCTGATAGGAGCTCTTGCCCAGACTCTGTCTTCCAGAATTCACAGCTGTACACTCCGGCCTGTGATCCAGACAGACCCGACAGCTCCAGGGAATGGTTGTAAATGTCCCGAGGGGAGGGGAGTTCTTTGGAGTGGATTTCCCGGCCATCCCTGAAGAATCGAATCCCAGAAACGGCAGGTGCCCCGGCAGCTGAGCACGTCAGGGTCACGGCTTCCCCAGCAATGTAGACAGGCTGTGGTGGGGACACAGTGAGCTGGGGGGCTGGAAAAGAGAAGAGGGAAAGCTGGTCCTACTGGGTTCCCAGCAGGGACATCTCTATGGGGGTGGAAGAAGGGGCAGGGAAGGCAGAGGAAGGAGGGATCCTGGACACCGACCCCCCCGCCAACCTCAGCTCCATGCCAAAGAACCACGTTCCCACCGGGCCAAGAAAACCCTGAGCAGCAGAGATCTCCCTGATGGGATCCTGTTAGAATCAGCTTCCCCTACTGGGTACCTGAGAGGAGAACTCTCACCAAGAGCACCTCAGTCCGCAGTGGCTGGAGGGTGGAGTGGGGGGTTTGTGTGGCCGAGGCTGGGGGTGTCAGGGAGCTGCACCCAGCAGGCACAGACCAGGATACCCGGCACTAAGAGCAGGAGGCAGAACTATGCTGCAGAGCTCTCGGTGCTCCAAGGGAGCTTCCCACACTCCAGCTGGGACTGGTCCAGTGACTCCAGGGAAGCTCCAGCCCCTTGACCCCTGCTGGGATCTTGCCCATTCACTCACTGGGTATTGGTGCCAGCAGTGGGGTGGGGAACAGGACAGTGACCAATCCCTCTCCTGACACTAATCACAACAGACCAGTCAAGCAGTTGCAGGGCTCAATGTTCATTGAGGGTTTCCCTGAAGGTGCCCAGCTCAGAGTTCAATGCTGTGAGCTCCCCTGCAGCAGTGCCCACCTGGAGCCCCAGTGCTGGGAGCTGCCACACAGCAGAGCCCAGTCTCTGAGGATGAGCTGGCAGCCAAGCCCACTAGGGAGTGGTTGAGATACAAGGAGGAGCCCTGATCAAAGCCAGGGGGCATAGCTGACGTGTTGGGATGCGCCTGAGATTCCCAGTGACCCACCCACCAAACAGCAGGAAATGGGCTCACCTGTCACTGTGATGCAGACAGGGCTGCTGCCCCCACGTTGGGAAATACCCCACGGCAAACACACCATGGCCTGATTCTCTCTCTCTTGTGTCCTATTACTTCTCCCTCAATGATGAAAACCTGGAGTTCATTCCCAGCTGGAATTTGTGGAGATCCCACACCCAGAAACTGGGTGGTGTAGAATCACTGTCTCATCACATGTAGAGCCCTCCAGTGTCATGTATCTATTCCCCTTGTAGGAGCTTCTAGGCAAGGATTCAGTCTCCCCAAAACCTTCCCTTTGTGCCATAGAACAGGCTCAGCTCCTGGAGTCTCTCCTAGAACATGGACCTGCCTTCTGCCCAGCTGGGCAAATTCCTCCACCCATCTTCACTCCTGCACTCCCCAACCTGCTGCTCTATGCTCAGTGACCCCCAATGTCCCTGCCCTGCTGAAGTTTCCAGTGAGGGGCTGGGAAACACCCATGGTGCTGGGGCAGCTTCTCCCCTATGGCCTGGGCAGGGTCCCACCAAAGAGATGACCCAAGTAGCCATCAGCTGGGGCTGCTCTTATGCCCCCATGGACGTGGCTCTGGACTGGAGCTGCAGCTGTAGGTTCAATGGGAGACGCTTGTGAATGGGCAGCTGGATCCACCCAGGGGATGACATGGGGGTCCCTGGAAATCCCCCTTCCCTGCAATTTCAAACACCCCCATGTGAGAGGCAGGGGATCCCCACCCTCATTGACTGAGTCCTCCCAACCCACCACAAACATCTCAGCAATGCCGGGAGACGTCGTTACCTGTGGGGGTCACTGGCCTCAGAAGACTCTGGAGCGAGGCTGGAGGAGAAGAGCAGAGAGGGGGTGAGAACCCTGGGGAGGGGCTGGGGGGCAGGAGAAGGAGAGTCTCCAGACAGACACACACCGAGGGGCCGGGAGCTGAGGGGGGCACTTACCCAGCAGAGGCAGGAGCAGAGGCAGCACCATGCTGAGCCGGTCACTCTGGGCTGGGAGCTGGATTCTCAGCACAGCTACTGGCCCACTCAGGGGGGGAGGGGACCCTTCCCTCTGACACAGGCAGAGGAAGTCACAGCCTCAGGTGTGGTCACCACTCAGCTCGGCGTTGTGACCAAATTTGGTGCTCACTGCGCAGGGCGTGTGGGGGACGGCGGCTGATTTTCCATTTCTGATGCTGGGGAGGAGCTAAACCAGCAGCCCCTAGTGACTGACAGCTCTGAGGCTGGGCCAAGGACTCATCTGGTGTAAAGGAAACTCAGCTGAGTTACTCTAGCTTACATCAGGCCCCATCAACTGCAGGAGACGCAACACACTGACCCCAGCAGGGATTGGCAACAACTCTCCATCCAGGCCCAGATCCAGCTGGGGCTCTGCCGTGTGTTTAAAAAGAACATTGGGAAGTTCTGCTGGGCTGCAGGGAACTTTGTCACAGACAGCGAGTGACGGGGCGGGGGCAGGTTTTCAGTCCTCAAACCCTGACTCTGTGTGATGGGTCTGACCCTGCTCTGGGAACAGGAGTTGGAGGCCGGACCATGTCCAGCTGGAAGTGGAGCTGAGGAATGAGTAGAACAGGGGTCAGCCCGGCTGAGATGGGGGCTGTGACTAGGCAGCTGTTTCCCTCCCAAGACACAGCTGCATTTTAGTTGCTCACTAAAGTGTTGATGGTGTTCAAATCCCCATCAGACCATGTGGATTTTCTTCAGACCTGAGACTGGTGTTTCTAGCCCAAAGGGGTCACTTTCTGGGGAGAATCCCAGGCACAGAATGAAGGGCCCTTCACAGAACGAGACAGTTCCCCGGCTCTAGGAGCAGCAGTGGGCAATGAGGAAGATGAGGATATTGATGAGGAAGAAGGAGCCTCCCACAGCCAGCTCCAAGACCCAGTATAAGCCACAAGCAGCAACAGAGGGTAACTGAGTGTGTTTATGGAAGATTAAAATGTAGCGTTGCTCCCTTCTAAGGGAATAGAGGAGTTTAGGGATGTGCCCTGCATGCTGGGATGGTGAACCCAAGCCCAGCAGATCACCACAGATGCTCTCCAGTGTCTTGTGTTAAAACCTCCATCCCATTTCATAATCTTATAGAAGAAAGTGACCTCAAGCGGTTTGCAAGTTCCATCCCCAGCTGCCATGGCAGGACAAGCACAATTGACATCATCCGGGATCGATGTCTGTCCAACCTGCTCTTAAATATCCCCAGTGATGGAGATTCCACAACCTCCCTCGGCCATTTATTTACTGGCTGGTTTGTTATTGAATGAACCCCAAGATCATGACAGAGAATCAGAAGGAAACTGACAGCTCTGTGAAACTAATCCCTGTGGGTATGTCTACACTACCCTGCTAGTTCGAACTAGCGGGGTAATGTAGGCATACCGCACTTGCAAATGAAGCCCGGGATTTGAATTTCCCGGGCTTCATTTGCATAAGCGGGGCTCTGCCATTTTTAAATCCCCGCTCGTTCAAACTCTGTGCCGCGCGGCTACATGCGGCACGAACTAGGTAGTTTGAACTAGGCTTCCTAGTTCAAACTACTGTTACTCCTCGTGGAATGTAAGGTCACAGATCCCCTGACCTTGTGTGCCAGATGTTCCAATCACCCAGATGCAAAACCCCTTGAGATGACTCACATGAGGACTTCTACATGTGAGGTAACCCCAAGCTCTTTAAATCTTTCTCAGGAGAGGTTATGAAATGAAAGGGAAACTTCTTAATAGCTGAACTTACATTTCAGGCACTCAGAACCCCCTGCCTTGTAGGACTCAAGAATCAGATCACAGACCTTAAAAGGTGTTTTATTAACAAAACAAGAAGACAGACTTGATTGATACATGTTACAGAGCAACTCAAAAACGGCAGGTTAAAAGGACAGATTCATTCAGTTGGTATCAGGGGTCACATGGGCTAAGCAGAGAGGAGTTGAACCACACCACAAAATAAAAACACAATGGTTGCATCTAACTGAACTTTCCCTGTTCTACTCACATCTGTAGTTCCAAGATTAGTCTTGCCTTAGGCACAGATATTGCAGAAAAAACCTGGCTTAGTCCATCTCTTGCCCAGCTCCTGCTCTGAACTCACACAAAAACTAAAGCAGGAGGAACACGGTTTTCTATTCAAATCTCACTCTCTTATCACTGTCTCTCCTGGCCCCCTGGATATCTCCTGTCTCTTGGTTTAACCATTTACAGGCAATTTAATTAACTGAATGTCTAGAATGTCTAACATACGGTAGTACTGCTCCCATACATCCTACTTCTGCATGGACTGTGTGAGCACAAATAGCCTGACCACAAAAAATTTAAAAGTGCAACCTCCATGAAGTCTGACACTGTCAGAGACTGGAATAGAGAATTGAAAAAACAAATCTTACATGAATTTGAATTGAATTTATCACTTACAGGCATAGAGGAGACAAAATGTCGGAGGCAGAAAGTTTTGGTCATTTATAACAATTTTAAGTGTGATGATAGTGAAAGCAGGAAGTCAGACAATGACCAGATTTGAAGAACATGGCAAGTCCAAAAGGAAGGAGCCGTTGAGAGACGCCATTTCCTAAGGCTGCTAACACCTGATGGAATCATGGAGTACTAAAGAACTGAATGAAGAAAACCTTTTGTGAGTAGACAGAGCCTCTGTGCAGAAACAGACCCATGTGTGGTATTAACGATGTGTGAAAGGAGAAAAGGCTCCAAGAAAGACATTTCAATTCAGAACATGCTCCCCAGACATGCAGGGCAGCAGACAACAAGACATCAGAAGCCAAAGAGTTGGATTCACCACAAGGGGTTTTCCGTGGGCTACGTGTGTGTGAATGTAGCTAGAATAGATCCAATACAAGAGGGTCCCACTTCCGGTGAAAACTGACACTGCCTGTGAAATCAGGTGCAGACAGTTCTGTGGAAGTTGTGGGTCACTGCCTGGGCCCAAACTCTGCGTTCCCTTTGGGAAATTCTATCACAGATAATGGGGAAAAGAAAAGCTTTGTGCAATGCTGAAGATCCCAGCTACAGAAAGTCAAGTGCTCTGAGTGGCAGACACTCCGGCTGGGAGGTTTCTCACAGACATACTGGGATCAAGCAGGCCTGAGAAGGGGGTTAGGGGCTGGAACATTTCTCCCCCGACACTGGCCCCAGGAGCTCAGGTTCACATTCTGTCTGAGCA
Source organism: Pelodiscus sinensis (assembly GCF_049634645.1). NCBI lineage: Eukaryota > Metazoa > Chordata > Testudines > Trionychidae > Pelodiscus > Pelodiscus sinensis. The sequence goes on along the minus strand of NC_134740.1, from coordinate 6,158,151 downwards.
AGATGAGGAGAAACAAAAAGTAAAATCTAAAGGGTCCCCAGGCAAACACACAGACCTGGTTACTGTGGAACAAACACAGCAGTGCAGGGGTGGGGGGGATTGGTAACTAGCATCAGCCTTAAAAACCCACCAATTACAGGCTCATGCATTTTAGTGTCAAAGGAGGTGACGCCTCTTTTAGCCCTGGCTGCGTGTGCGAATCCCTTCCCCCAGGGGCAAGAGGTGGTGACAAGTTCACATGTTTGTGCCCAGTTCATGGGCCAGGGCAGGAATCAGAGATGTGTTTTCTTCTCTGTTGTTGCACAATTGTTTGGCTGCTGTCTGGGTCCTTCTTACACTGGGCAGGAAATCGCTTCTCCCCGTCAAACTCCTACTGTACTTCACACGTCATCCTGTGGCTGTGCCGGGGTTCACAGTTTCAGAGCAAACACTTAAAAATAACCCTAGGGCGTGGGGTGGGGCCAATATCAGTGGAGACTCTAATACACAAATATCTCACAAAGTTTTAACACTAAAGACATTCTTGTAAGTCTAACAGCGCAAACCAAGGGAGGGGGCAGAGACGCAGGGAGATGCAGACAGTGTCTCCTTCCTTATCTGGCTGCCTTCCGGGTGGGCTTTGTCACCACCTCGCTGTACAGCACATGCGCCTCTGCAGCAGGCTGGGCTCTGTTTCTCGACTGACTTCTGTGAGCGTCCGAGGCGGGGAACGCGATGTGCGCGTAGGCGACTTCTGAGCCCTGGAGGGGGAGGACAAAGAAACAGTGAGGGGGAGGGGTGTGTAGGCATTCAGTGCTTGAATGATGCACTAGGAAGGATCTCTATGAAACTGGGGGTTACAAGGATATTGGAGGACAGAGTGAGAGTGAGCTGAGAAAATTTGGAGACATGCCCTGATATCTTCTAGGAGGGGCAAAGATCCCCAGGTAGGAAGGTAAATAAAAGGCACCTTTAAAAATTGCTAGAAGTGGGCCTCATCCTCCTTGATTGGATCACCTCATCATCTCCAGCCTGATCCTGGCCTGCATATTTATTCCTGCCTCTGGAAATTTCCACTACATGCATCTGACGAAGTGGGTCTTTGCCCACGAAAGCTTATGCTCCTACACTTCAGTTAGTCTATAAGGTGCCACAGGACTCCTCGTCGCTTTTTTTAAAAATTGAGTTTTACTGGCAGGGCAGGAGCACTGTGGAAAAGGAGCCCAAATTGTCTTTGGTTCAACAGAACGAAGTTGCTGGGAAAACTCTCCCGTCGCTCTGGGCTCTATGAACGGGAGCGCTGTGTGTGAGGCAGTTGAGAGAATTACCCTTCGCAATGTGACACTGGTGAGGGCTCAGGTGGGACCCCCTCTCCAGGCCTGTTCATCACACTTGAAGGAAGATGGGGACAAACTGCAAAGACCCCAGAGGAAAGCGACCAAACTGATCAGATGTTTGTACAATACGACCCATGTGACAGGTGCACAAATGGGGCCTGTTCAGTCAGGAGATGAGACAGCTGAGGACAGAACAACCCTTCTGAGACAACGTTACACACAGGACGGTGACCGGCTGTTCTCAGTGTCCACGGAAGGTTTAATTAATGCTACCTCAGCACAGCGGGTAACATTAGAAGACTTGCTGTCTCGGCCGTGCCCTGCGTCTCTGTGAGTCCGTGGCTGTTTGGAGTGATGGGGAAGGGACGACCAAATCTCAGCCCTTTCTCCTGCCTGAACAAACCCCGGGCAGCTTCCCTTTGGGGCTGTTCTCTGCCTGCCCCGCCCCGGAGAGGAAGCTGCATCTCAGGACTGGGCACAAGATTCCAGCTGTGCAGTTTCAAGGCAGCTGAACCGCGTTGGGGGTTTGACTCTCTCAATCCAGCCCCGTTACCTGTTCCACCTGCTCCACCCCAGCACCTGGGGCTTTGGGTCGCTTTTTGTGACGACTGGGATTCGTGTTTCTGGCGTGTTCTCTGGGTGCAGATCCCTCGGGGCTTGTCAGAGGCTTTGGAACTAAAACAGAATCAGCAGAGAACGGAGCTGAAGTGGGGAGCAGCAAGAGGGAATGACTCCACCAGTGTGTGACCCTGAGAGAGCAGAAGCCAAACTCAGCTTTGTATTTGTTGATTCCAGTACGTGTGTGAGTCTGCGGCTTCCACCAGGGCACAGGGTGCAAACACATGAAAATATCTCTGTACGTGTGTGTAGATGTGTATTTCTGCAGTCCAGAGCCAGGAAGATTCCTGAAAGTTTTACATTATTTTACTGCTCCCTTAACATTAACCCTGACCACAGTCAGTGACCTTCATGATCATCTCTAACCTCATTGCTCTTCTGCTGCCATGACCCCGCCCCATAGCCACGACCCCAACAACTCACCCAAAATGCTCCCGAAGAAGGGCCCAGAGACCAGAGTTCTTACTTGGTACAAAGGGAAACTCAGATTCTCAGCTCCGCCCCCCACTTCCCATGTGAGCTTGGACCCATGTGGAATTGGCCACCTCAGTCCTGTCAATACTGTGGCTCACACCTCATGTCTCCGCCTGTGAAATGGAGCCAGTTGCTTGTGGGGATGCTCAGATGCTGTGGCAATGCCTGGCCCTTCCCACTTCAACATAGAATCAGGTTGTGACAAATGATTTTCTGTCTTTCAAGCAGCATCTGAGGATTTGGGGAGTGAACAGGAAGTGAAGGAAGGTGCCAACAATTCTCTAGGCTCAGAGTTGCAGGGTTTCCCCTCTTTCCTGACTGACTAGTGCTGTGTGAGGGGTATTTGTCTCAAATCAGACAGCCGTAGAGCAGATTATTGGGCATCATGTGTTAGAGAAGCCAAACAGGGACCAATTCGCGTCTGAAAAGCTACTAAGAGCTTTAGAACTCGGTCGTCTTTTTCTGGAGAGGCTTTTCAGTCAGAGTTCGATATATCCTGGGCCAGGCATGTTGGGATTTACTCTCCATACCCCCCCTCCCCATTGTGCTATGTTAGGTTGTGGCTGATCATGGTTTGAAATTGTTTACACTGCTCATGACAGAACAGTTATTGGCTAGACCAATGCACAGATGGCAGGTCACAGCCACCTCTCACTCACCTGTTTTCTTCCTACGGCAGTAGCAGATCAGAGCAGCCAGGGCTCCAGCTGGAAGCAAGATGCCGCCTGTTATCAGCAGAATTTCGTTGGCTTTCAGTGAGGCAATTCATACAGAAGACATAGAAAAGGCAGGGAGGACAAATGAGAACAGCCAGACCACCATGGAACAAGTCCGGGGCCCACGCGGGAATCTGCCCTTGCAACAACTATCCTGTGACAGCCCTTCACTGCTGCCCATGGCACGATCCATCTGTAGCAGCTTCCTCCTCATGCCAAAAAGAGGAAGGAAGATTTTGGGGTTACGGGCCTGCCTGGGGCATAGACTATGGGGGTTCCATTCCTTGCTGTAGTGCAGGTCCCCGGAGCACAGTCCTTCTCCTTGCCTCCTTTTCCCATCCCTAAAATGGGCATGGGAAGGGTAAATCCACCAACAACAGCCCCTCGGAGAGTTGAACCATCAAAGCACCATGGCTAGAAAGGCTGTGAAAGGGATCTGGAGATTTCAAACTCCCCTTTTTTCAATCTCCACATGGAGTCTGCCGCCTGATCCAACCTCCCACTCACAGCAGAGGTCCCAGGGATGGGTCTCCTCCCATGCGAGAAACACAGGGAGCTGAATGAAGGTATTAGGGGTGTCTCACCTGTCCCGGTGGCATCCACGGTGACGTTCACAGCCTGGCTCTCAAGGGACAGGACCCACCTCCCGCTCACGTTGCCCTCATACCCGCAGGTGAATTCCCCGCTGTGATTGAGACTGGCCCGTGGGATGCTGAGCACAGAGCCCTTCACAGAGCGGGAGCCGGGCTCCATGGTGCTGATCTCAGACCCTGCATCCCTGGGGACAAACTCAACTCCATCCTTGTAGAAATGAAATCTCCTCTCGCCGGTGTCCCCTGGGGCCGTGCAGGTGAGGAGCAGGGGGAGCCCTTCACTCACCGCTCCAGACGAGGGATCCACACTCAGCACTGGCTGGGGAGGGGGATCTGTGGGGAGCAGCAAAGGGGAGGGGAGAAAGTGAAGATGGTGCCCACAGTTCAGTGCACTCAGAGCTGACTTGGACTCTCTCTCCAGAGCTCTTGGTTCACATCAGGATGCTGGGGGGCTCCTCACAGACATGAGCGAGGGCCGGGCTAGGGATGGGAATTGCCCCTTCACACACAATGGGGGCTGCTGGGATGGAGGAATTTTCACAAAGCTCCTAATTTCACACGGTGGCTCCTGCACTTCAGGGCAGCAGGACACTGAGCTTCATCTCCCTGTCTGGGGACACGGCAACTCCCTGTCTGATTGGCTCCCCTCAGAAGGTGAATGGACCATTCCCCAGGCAGGGCTCTCCCTGCCCCTCGCATCTGGACCTGCAGGTTTCCCTCCCACACCTGACAGTGTCTCTGCAGTTCCTGTTCTGAACCAGTGAATGTTCCTTCCACTGTACCGGGTGCGCCACTGAACTGACTAAAGAGGAGGCTGTTAACCAGTTCCAGGTGGACCCCAAACCTTCCAGGAACCAGGGGGTGATATTCCAGGAGGTTGAAAGTGACCTGAGTGGCCCTGTGTGGAGCTGTCTCACCCTGGGCATCATGGGAAGATACCCTGCCCTGGGCCAGCCAACAGCAGGAGAAAGGGGGACTCACCTGTCACTGTGATGGAGATGGGGCTGCTTGTCTCGGATAGGAGCTCTCGCCCAGATACTGTCTTCCAGAATTCACAGCTGTACGCTCCGACCTGTGATCCAGACAGACCCGACAGCTGCAGGGAGAGGTTGTAACTGTCCTGAGGGGATGGGAGCTCCTTGGAGTGGATTTTCTGGCCATACTTGAAGAACTGGATCCCAGAAACAGCAGGTGCCCCGGCAGCTGAGCACGTCAGGGTCACGGCTTCCCCAGTGATGTAGATAGGTTGCTGTGGGGACACGGTGAGCTCGGGGGCTGGAAAAGAGAAGGGGTCAGGGAAGGGGATGCTTCCTACTTGGGAAGCCGGGGACACAGAGGCAGGGGAAGGACCAGTGAAGGCCAAAAGAGGAAGGAGGGATCCTGGACACAGACCAAGCCAGAGTCAGACCCATGCCCAGGAACCACGTCCCTGCTGGGCCATGCAAACACTGTGCAGCAGAGATCTCCCTGCTGGGAATCCAGTGGGACCAACCTTCCCTGCTTGAGAACTGAGGGGCATCTCCTGCTCAGGCCAGCTCAGCCTGAAGGGGCTGGGGCATAGGAGCTTGCACAGAGGAGGTTGGGGGTGTGAGGGAGCTGCCCCCAGAAGGCAAAGGGCAGGATACCCAGCACTAAGGGCAGAAGGCAGCCATATGTTGCAGATCCCTCTGTGTCCCCCAGGCAGCTTCCCACACTCCAGCTGGGACCTGGCCCAGTGACTCCAGGGAAGCTCCATCCTCTTTACCACTGCTGGGATCTCGCCCATTCACCAGCTGGGGTGTTGGTGCCAGCAGTGGGGTGGGGAACAGGACAGTGACCAATCCCTCTCCTGAGACTAATCACAATGGAAAATCCAGGCAGCTCAATGTTCATTCAGGGTCTCCCTGACAGTGCCCGGCTCAGCGTCCAGTGCTGTGAGCTTCCCTGCAGCAGTGCGCCCCTGGCAAGGAGGGGCCCTGATCCAAGCAGGGGCCAAAGCTGATGTGTTGGGATGGGCCTGAGATTCCCAGTGACCCACCCACCCAACAGCAGGAAAGGGGCTCACCTGTCACTGTGAGGGAGATGGAGTTGCTGCTCCGAGATGACTTTGCTCCTTTGGGATCCTGTCTCCAGTACGCACAGGTGTAGGACCCAGCCCGTCCCCTCTCAGCTGAGAATTCTAGCCAGGGCTCTGCTGTGGGGATGAGGAGGCCCTGCTGCCCTTTTTGAAAGGTGAATCTGTATCCCCCAGCCTGCTCACCGTGCGGTGGGGAGCACATGAGCCTCACCAGCTCCCCGGGGGGATACGCTTGGTACGTGGCTCTCGTCACGAGGGTAGGAGGTGGCAGGAGATCTAGAACAGAGGCAGAGGGGTCAGCGCAGAGGGAGCGGCCAGGATGCAATCAAGGGAAAATGAGAAGTGAGAGGAAAATATAAACAGAAACCAGCTGCAGCTCACTGCCCAGCACCTGCCCCCATGCTGGGAAATACCCCACGGCAAATAACCCACGGCTGATTCTGTCTCTCTCATGTCCCATTACTTCTCCCCTGATGATGAAAACCCGAAGTTCATTCCCAGCTGGATTTGTGGAGAAACCGGGTGGTGTAGAATCACTGTCTCGTCACCTGAAGAACCCTCCATTGTCATGTGTCTGTTCCCCACATTGGAACTTCTGGGCAAGGATTCAGTCCCCCCAAAACCTTCCTTTTCTGACGCTGAACAGGCTCAGCTCCTGGAGTCTCTCCTAGAACATGGACCTGCCTTCTGCACAGCTGGGCAAATTCCTCCCTCAAGTCTCTGCATCATCACTCCTGCACCCCACATCCTGCGACTCCCAATGACACTGCCCTGCCCCCAACCTGTTGCTCCCCTCTCCCGGGGACAGATGAGCTGTGTAGGGGATGGTGCCGAGGATCAATCAGGACACAATCGGCCTGTCCCAGCAGGGACAAGGGGCGTCAGGAGAGAACCTGGCTGGGAAGGTTCCTTCATGTGTCCCAGTATCCCCAGCCTTCCCCCTCTCCATCCAGGGGAGGGGTGAGGGCAGGTTGGGAGGGGCCTTCACCCACCAGTGCAGCTCCAGATCCCACACTCTGGGGGAAGGAGGAGGCCAAAAGGAGCAGGGTGGTTTCTGCCAATGCTTCAACCCCAGGCCAGCCAGCAGTAGCTAGAAGGTGCTGCAGAGAAGCGAGGAGGGCTGGCCAGACATGGGGTAGGGAGGGTGGGTTGTTCCACTCACTGCCTCTTCCCTGGGGTCTCAGCAAAACCTGCTTTTTGTGTCCTGGGTTGTGGTGCTGGGTCTGTGCTCCTGGCCCTGAGCCCTCTGCGGGAGCCGAGAGCTGGGGCAGAGGGATCCCCCCACACACAGCCCCAAACTGGTGCCCTAAGTAGGCATCAGCTGTGGTTGCTCTTCTGCCCCATGGACTTGGCTCTGGACTGAAGCTGCAGTTTCAATGGGTGACACCTGTGAACGGGGCTGCTGGACCCCCCCAGGGGATGACATGGGGGCACCTGGTAATCCCCCTTCCATACCATTTAATCAGCCTCATGTGTAGGGCAGGGGATCCCCACTCCCCATGGACTGAGTCCTCCCAGCCCACCGTGAGCATCTCAGCAGGGTCAGGAGGCGTCATTACCTGCGGGGGTCACCGGCCTGGGGAGACTCTGGAGAGAGGCTGGAGGAGAAGAGCAGAGAGGGGGTGAGAGCTCTGGGGAGGGGCTGGGGGTGCAGGAGAGGGGAGGGAGGTGGGCAGAGGAGGGGAGTCTCCAGACAGACACACACCGAGGGGCTGGGAGCTGAGGGGGGCACTTACCCAGCAGAGGCAGGAGCAGAGGCAGCGCCATGCTGAGCTGGTCACTCTGGGCTGGGAGCTGGGTTCTCAGCTCAGCTAATGGCCCCGTCTGGCTGTGTGGGGGGGGGGGGATGGGACCCTCCCCTCTGACACAGGCAGAGGAAGTCACAGTCTCAGGTGTGGTCACCGCTCAGCTCAGCGGCGTAACCGAATTCGGTGCTCGCTGCACAGGGCGTGTGGGGGACGGCGGCCGATTTTCCACTGCTGATACTGGGGGAGGAGCTAAACCAGCAGCCCCTAGTGACTGACAGATCTGGGGCTGGGCCAGGAATGCAGCTGGGGTAAAAGAAACTCAGCTGAGTTACTCTACCTTCTACCAGGCCCCATCGACTGCAGGAGACGCAACACACTGACCCCAGCGGGGGGTTGGTGACAACTCTCCAGCCAGGCCCAGATCCAGCTGGGGCCCTGCCGTGTGTTTAAAAATAACCCTGGGATGTTCTGCTGGGCTGCAGGGAACTTTGGCACAGACAGCGAGTGACGGGGCTGGGAGGGTTTCCAGTCCCCAAACTCTGACCCTGTGGGATGGGGCTGACCCCGCTCGGAGGAACAGGAGCTGGAGGCCGGGCCATGCCCAGCTGGAGATGGAGCCTGGCTGGGAAAGGGTTGAGAAGAGAGGCCCTGTGCAGGGCCCTGGGTAAGAATCCAAGGTACAAAAGCATCTAAGGAAGCTCAGAGGCATCTAAGATCTCAGCGTCTCACCACAGCACCCTGGGTCCAGCCCCAGGAAAGGTGGACGGGATCCTCCAGCAGATGGAGGAGAAGTGCTGCTGAGTTTGGGAGAAAGTCCTCAGAGTCATTGGCCTGTTCAGGACCAGATGACGACCCTGCAGAGCCCAGGCGAGTGTCAATGGGGCTGCAGATTATGGAGCCCAGGGAGGGATGGAGAGTTGTGCTGATCAGAGGTTAGTTTACTGCCCTTTGGGTGCGGGGGAGGAGGGTGGTTCCCCCCCAGGGACAGTCTTTAATGTGACCCAGCTCAAAAGCTCCATCTTCAAGAGCACAATGACCACAGGGCTGACACAGCGGCCGTAACCCTCCCAGGATGCGGCTGCATTTTAGTTGCTCACTGAAGTGCTGGTGGTGCCCAAAGCCCCTTTGGATCCTGTGGATGTTTCTCAGACCTGGGTCTCCTCCTCCAGGCTGAAACCGGCGTTTCTAGCCCAAAGGAATCACCTTGTGGGGAGAATCCCAGGCACAGAATGAAGGGCCCTTCACAGAACTAGACAGTTCCCCGGCTCTAGGAGCAGCAGTGGGCAACGAAGAAGATGAGGATATTGACGAGGAAGAAGAAGCCTCCCACTGCCAGCTCCAAGACCCAGAATAAGCCACAAGCTTCACCAGAGGGTCACTGCGTGTGTTTATGGAAGATTAAAATGCAGACTGTCCCTCCTAAGGGCATAGAGGTGTTTAGAGATGTGCGCTGGATGCTGGGGGTGGAGAACCCAGGCCCAGCAGGTCACCACAGATGATCTCTAGTGTCTTGTGTTAAAACCTCCATTCTGTTTCATAAGCTCATAGAAGCATAGAACTAAAAGGGATCATGAAATCAAAGAGTCATTTCTTAATAGCTGACCTTCCATTTCAGTCATGTTCACACAGACCCCCCTGCCTTCTAGGGCACAGGAATCAGATCACAGTCCTTAAATGGTGATTGTAGTGACAACTTGTTTGCTGTGTGTTATAGGGCAACTGAAAAAAGGAAGTTTAAATCCAGATATTGCTTCCCTTGAAATCAGGATCCGGGGTCACATAGGCTAAGCACAGAGAAGATGACCCATACCACACAATTAGAAAGTAACATGGTTGTGTCTTACTCAACATTCCCATTTCTACTCACATCTGCGGTTCCAAGGTTCAGCCTTTCCTTAGACATTGACATTGCAGAAAACTCCTGGCTTAGTCCATTAGCCCAGCTCCTGCTCTGAATTCACATAAAAACTAAAGCAGGAGGAACACGGTTTCCTATTCAAATCTCTCACTGTCTTGCCATTCTCTCTCCTGGCTCCCTGGATATCCCCTGTCTCTTGGTTTAACCCTTTGCAGGCCATTTCATTTACCAAATGTCTAGAATAGGTAGTACTGCTCCCATGTATCATACTTGTGCATGTGCTGGGTGAACACAAATAGCTTGACCACAAAAAAGCTAAATGTGCAGCCTCCATCAGGTCTGACACTGTCAGACAATGCAGCAGACAACTGTGGAAAACCCAAATCCTACATGCATCTGAATTGAATTTATCACTCACAGAGACAGAGGAGACAAAATGTCGGGAGCAGAAAGCTTTGGTCATTTACAACAATGTTAAGTGTGATCACAGTGAAAGCAGGAAGTAAGATATTGACTAAATTTGAAGAAAATAGCAAGTCAAAAAGGAACGAGCCCGGGAGAGAGAGACCATTTTCTAAAGGCCTGCGAACATCTCATGGCATCATGGAGCATAAAGCACGGAGTGAAGAAAACTCTTGGTGAACAGATGGAGCCCCTGGCCAGAGACAGACCCACGTGTGGTATTAACAATGTGTGAAAAGAGAAAAGGCTCCGTGCAGGAGATTTCACTGCAGAACATGCTCCCCAGACACTCAGGGCAGGAGATACTGTGACAGCACCAGCCAGAGTTGGATTCACCAGAAGGGGTTTCCCGTGTGCTACGTGCCAGTGAATGGAGCTAGAACAGATCCCATCCAAGAGGGTCCAACTTCCTCTGAAAATTAAAGCTGCCTGTGAAACCAGGTGTGGAGAGTGGATCCCCCCTGGGCCCAAATGGTGCATCCCCCCGGGAAATTCTGTCATGAATAAGGGGAAACAAACACTTTGCTCAATGCTGCGGATCCCAAACACAGACAGTCAAGTGCTCCCAGTGGCAGACAGTCCAGCTGGGAGGTGTCTCGCAGACAAACTGGGGTCTAGCAGGTCTGAGGAGCGGGACTGGACACAGCCCAGGGCAGGGACTGGACCATTTCTCCTATTGACACTGGCCCCGGGAGCTCAGGTTCACATTCTGTCTGAGCCAGATGTGGAGAAAGTGAAAGTAAAACCTAAAGGGGCCCCAGGCAGACACAGGGACGTGGTTATTGTGGAGCAAACACAGCAGTGGTGGGGGTGGGGAATTGGTAACTAGCATCAGCCTGAAAAATCCCCGTGTGTCGGCTCCCATTCATGGCTGCGTGTGAGAAACTCACTCTAGAGAGCAGGTGCTCTCCCCAGGAGATCACTTGGAGCTCTCTGAGGTTCTCACTCGGGAACATCATCCCCTGTTTCAGATGCTGAGCTGCTTGCTGGGTGACCGTACAATTCAGATAAACCAGTGCCCACCCCTGCACTGAACGGTGGTGGAGCCCTAGGACCACTGGCTCAGTGTTCAGTTGTGGCTTTGCCTGACTCAGGACCTGTGCTCCTGAGCTGTGGGGCAGCCGGCCGGACCACTCGTTAATGGTTGGTTTACTGCCTGGCCCTGAACTGCTAATTAGCAGCCATCCAGCCATTCAGGCTGTGGACTTGGGGCTTGCTGTGAGTCAGCCTGGCCTCCTGCTGACTCAGTCGGCTCCACCACTGTGTGTGGGTTTAACCCTTACAGGCAATTCAAGTTACCAAATGACTGGGCTGCCCAGAACAGGGCAGTGTCCCTCCCATTCATCACAGTCCCTTTGCCTTACATGCAAATGTGCTACTGTGGGTGTTTCACACTGTCTGAAGCGGCTCATGGCCATGGGTCCTAACCTCAGAGCAACTCTCACAGCCAGGGCAGACACTGGCCCGAACTACTGCTGGGTTCTAGGAGATTCCTCGAAGCCAGGATCAAAATGTGAACTCCTGGGTCGTTGTAACAGCCTAATCATGGAGTAATAGATATTCCCTTTCGGCTCCCTAGTCCATCTTGCCCCAGATACACGGGAACTAGGGATATTAGTCACTGACACCAAAAATCACATCACATGTTAGTTGCTTCCAGGCCCTAAATACCCTTAGGGTATGTCTAGACTACATGGCTCCATCGACGGTGCCATGTAGATATGTTTAAATATCATTTAAATTTAAATGGCTGGTGCACTGTGCCGATCAGCTGTTTGTCGGCTCAGCGTGCTAGTCTGGACGCTTCCCCGTCGACATTAAAGGCATTTGTCGACCTCCCCGGTAAACCTCATCCCACGAGGCATAATGGGGAGGTTGACAAATGCCTTTGATGTCAACGGGGGAGCATCCAGACTAGTGCGCTGAGCCGAAAAACAGCTGATCGGCACAGCGCACCAGCCATTTAAATTTAACATTGCATACTGTCTAGGAAGGAGCATGGCGGAAAGAGATCTAGGGGTCATAGTGGACCACAAGTTGAATATGAGTCAACAGTGTGATGCTGCTGCAAAAAAAGCAAATATGATTCTAGGTTGTATCAACAGGTGTGTTGAAAGCAAAACTCGTGAAGTCATTCTGCCGCTCTACTCTGCACTAGTTAGGCCTCAGCTGGAGTACTGTGTCCAGTTCTGGGCGCCACATTTCAAGAAAGATGTGGAGAAATTGGAAAGGGTACAGAGAAGAGCGACAAGAATGATTAAAGGTCTAGAGAATATGACCTATGAAGCCAGGCTTCATGAACTGGGCTTGTTTAGTTTGGAAAAAAGAAGATTAAGGGGGGACATGATAGCGGTTTTCAAATATCTAAAAGGGTGTCACAAGGAGGAAGGAGAAAATTTGTTCCTCTTGGTTTCTGAGGACAGGACAAGGAGTAATGGGCTTAAAGTGCAGCAAGGGAGGTTTAGATTGGACATTAGGAAAAAATTCCTAACTGTCAGGGTGGTCAAATATTGGAATAAATTGCCAAGGGAGGTGGTGGAATCTCCCTCTCTGGAGATATTTAAGAACAGGTTAGATAGACATCTGTCAGGGATGGTGTAGACAGAGCTTGGTCCTGCCTTGAGGGCGGGGGGCTGGACTCGATGACCTCTCGAGGTCCCTTCCAGTCCTATGATTCTATGATTTAAATTTAAGGCATAGCCCTATGCCTACGACTGTAATCTACATGGCTCCGTTGACGGAGCCATGTAATCTAGACACACCCCCAGATCATTTGGTTCCCTAGATCCTACAAAGATCACACCAGTAGCCAGAGCTGTGAGAAACCCTCTAATGGTTTATTAAGTAAGAGAAAGGAATAAGCGAGTGATCTGTGGGTTAAAACAAGCAAACAAATCTACAGCGATGAGCCACCACCTGACTCTGAGGAGTGACGGAGACTTTTATTTAATCAAAACTCTCTCTGGGCAGAAGGAGGAGGCAGCCCTGGTGATCTCTGCCTTCAGTTCAAAGTCTCAAGCCTTTCAGAATTCAAACGGCTTAGAACTAGTTTCTTCTTGTCGGGGATTTTTATTCCTTTTCCGCAGAGATCAGGAGGATGGGACAAGCTACCTGCTCATCTCCAGCTCATGGGTGTGGAGAGCAAACAGCCAAGTGTTTTCTCCTCTGACGTTTCACAATTGTTTGCTTGCTGTCTAGGGGCTTTATTCACTGGGCAGGAAATGACCCCTCCGGTGGCAAACTTGTTTTTCACACCTGGCCGCACTTCCTGTGGCAAACTCGTATTTCTCACTTGGTCACGCTTCTCTCTGGACTGTGTGGGTGTTTACAGTTAAACAAACACTTAAATATCACCTGATAACAAAGGGTATGAACATGATTAATGAGTTTATTGCAGGCAGCCACATACACACATTTTGGAGACTCTAAACATTAAACACATTCTTATAAGCTGAATACGGATATAGAGCAAAACTAACACCCAGGGGACTTGGCCTAGTCTCCGGTTATGAGGCTTCAGTTCTTAGCTAGTCCCTGCAGCCGAGGCAAGCGCTGGTCTCAGAAGTGAAAGCAGCACACAAGCCATGTCGTGTTTCTTAGCTGCCAGTTCACTTGATCCACATAAACTCATAAATCCACATTCATGTGAATCAGGCTGGTTTGCCTCTCAAGAATCTTCAGAGCATATTTCCAGCTACATGCACAGCCCTGTGTACACAACCCAGGCACACATCACACAGTCATATTCATGACCAGGGGGTTCCCAGTTTTTCCATGATACCTGTCAAGATGCTGGTTGGCTAAATATTCCGCCAGCAGTGACTTGGGTGAGCCCTTTGCTACATGCCATACAAGGGCTGTGGGGTATAGAGCGTTCAGGATGTGAATGTCTGAGGAGGGGAGAAGATGCAGAGGAGCAGAGAGGGGGATTCCCCTCTTGTTTAGCTGCTTTCTGGCTGCGGGTTGTCACCACCTCGCTGTACAGCACGTGCTCATCTTCAGCAGGCTTGGCTTTGTGTTTCGACTGGGTCGTGGGGCCTGTGAGGCCGGGAGAGCTAAGAGCACAGAGGTGATTTCTGAGCCCTGCTGGGGGAGGAAGGAGCAATGGTGGGAGGGAGGGGGGCATGGACGCTGCTGCTGAGAGGAGGTTACTGGCATTCTTGGTGTATGAACGAGAAGAGACCAGGGAGATAATGGTCCTGCTCTACTCTGCACTGGTGAGGCCACAGCTGCAGGGGTGTGTCCAGTTGTGTAGACACATGGGGGCACATTGGGGCGGGTCCAGAGGAGAGTATGTTCAGTCTGGAGGTGACATGGCTGAGGGGGGACATGCTGGCCATCTCCTAAGCCAATAGTATGAAGAGGATGGTGATCCACTGTTCTCTGTGCCCACTGACGTTAAGGCAGAATGGGTGTCATCTGTGGTGAGGGTGAGCTAGGTTAGATTTCCAAGAAACATTCTACCTCTAAGGGCAAACACCCACTTTTGCCACAGCCTGTCTCTTACTCGCAGTATAACTCCTGCTAACTTTGGTTCAGGCACCAGGCCCATGCCTCAGGCTCTTTCTTTCTCCTACACCATAACTCCCCAGAGTCACAGATTCACTGACTTTGGGGAGCAGCTGACACCACCAAGTGAAACCCCTTTCTTCTTGAACCCAGGAAGGAAACACTTGGATTTCCCTTCCCAGGGGTCCCCCAAGATCCTCTGCCACAAGGGAGCTTGGGGAAAAAAGAAACAAAAAGGGAAGAAAACAAACTGTATCTCTGATAGCTGACCTCTCAGGCTAGCAGACACATACACAGAGACCTCTTGTTATCTCCCAGGACACAGGAATCAAATCACCGCCTTAAAAAGGTGATTTTATTAACAACACAAAAAGAAATACTTAATGAAGCATACTTGGTTCCTGAGTGTTACAGAACAATGGAGTAAAACAAACTAAAAACACAAAGATCATCTCTGGGTAAAGCTTTAGCTAGTGAATAGGCCAGGGAGGGCATGGCTTCACACAGAGAAGTTTTAACAAAACAGCTAAAACAAGGAAAATTGCCCAGATCACGACTAAATAGACCGTTTCCCTTTATTTACTCATGATCCCTTCCTGGTTCAGTGCACTTCCATGCCCCAAATTCCTGGCAGCCATGGTAATTCTGATGACTTCATGTTGGTCCCTGCAGCTCTTAACTTAGAAGACAAGACCAGGTAGCTACATACAATTTAAGTTTCAGGGCTGTATCCCATTGGCTCTTCTGGACTCTGCCAACACTCTTGTTAGCTACTTGATTTTAAACACTTTAATCACTAGTGCTGGCCAACACTCCTCCTATCCATCACACATGCCCAGTTGTAGAGATGGAGAATGGAAACAAGGAGAGGAAAGTGCCCTGGGGAACAGCAGGGAATTGAACCCCCAGCCCCAGGGTTCCCAGCCAGTCCAACAACAGCTTAACCTTCCTTCCTTCCTTCCTTCCTCTATTTGGGATGAGGAGCAGCTGGTACAGAGTGAACCTGCCCTAGACACCATGGTGAAGGGTGGTCACAAGGGTGGAATCCTGCTGGGTCCCAGAGCTTGTCCCAGGGCTGCCAGCTGTCCCCATGTCCCCTTCCCTCCCTTTTCTTTGTCTCTTGCCTGCACAGCCCCACTCAGCACCCAGGGTATCCTGCTGCCCACAGGCAGCCTCTTGCCTCCAGCTGGAGCCCTGGTTGCTCTGCTCTGCTATGGCCGTAGGAAGAGAAGAGGAGGGTGAAATGTGGCTGGGGGCTGGGACCTCCCATCAGCTCCTTCAATGTGGTCAAGCCAATAACTGTTCTTTAAAAACAACACGTCCTCCCGTCTCACCTAGAGACTCACTAATACACATAAAGCATCATGAGCTTTCATGGCCACAACCCACTTCCTCAGGGGAGCAGAGTTTGAGGAAGTGGGTTTTGCCCACAAGAGCTCATGATGCTATTTATGCAATTGTTAGTCTCTAAGGTGCTATAGGATTGGGCCTTGTTTTTAAAGTTGCAGACGAACACGGCAGCCCCCCTGAGACTATAGTAATCGGGGTAAATAGTTTTAAACCATTAACAACCACAAACTACCACACCACCATCAATCCGCCTTACTCTGTATATCTGTTTTACCCAGAGAAAACTCATGAAGTCGGCTTCATTCATCAGTGAAGGGGACGTACTCACAGCTGCTGTTTCCCCCAGGGAACAATTATTTACACCGGCTTTGATAATAAACAGAAGTGATTTTATTAAGTGTAAAAAGGGGGATTTAAGTAGTTATAGCTGATGCCAGACAGATCCAAGTAGGATACTGAGCTAAAATAAAACAAAAGCCCTCCAGTGAAGCCTGATGCACTCGGAGATGTTGTTACAAATCAGAGTTCTCATTTCAGCATACGCCAACCTTGTCAGTGCAGACAGAGGCAAAAGAAAGTGAGTAATTCAGCTTTTCCCACATCAGCTGTCACTGGGCTGCCTTCCCAGTTCAGTAGGGACCCCACATTTCCCCCGACTTCCTCCTTGTTGCTAACACACCTGTATAAAACCTTCTTGTCCCTCACATCCCTTGCTACTGCAACTTCAGTTGCACTTTGGCCTTCCTGATTAAACCCCTTCATGCCTAATTCCCTTGGGCTATGTCTACACAGAAGCATTATTTCAGAATAAGCTATTTCGGAAGAGAAATGCATTTCAGAATAGCACGTCCACACTGATTGGATGCTGAATCGCATTTAAGGCCCCCCAGAACCAGTTCAGGCAGGGCATCAGGTCAGTAGATACCTTGTGTGGCTACTGCTTGAGGCTATCTGAGGCTCGTGCTTAAAGGAACCCCCCTGGACAGTCATTTCTCAGGTTTTCCTGCTTGCTTGCCTAGCTCTCCGAGGGTATGTCTACAATAGCCCCCTAGTTCGAACTAGGGCTTTATTTGCACCTTCCCATCCGGTCGCCATTTTGAAATTCCACTAGTCTGAAGTAACTGCCCGCGGCTACACGCAGCAGTGGAATGGCAATTCGAACTAAGTCCTTAGTTCGAATTAACTGTTACACTAACTAAGTCCTTAGTTCGAATTAACTGTTACGCTAACTAAGTCCTTAGTTCGAATTAACTATTACGCTAACTAAGTCCTTAGTTCGAATTAACTGTTACGCTAACTAAGTCCTTAGTTCGAATTAACTGTTACACTAACTAAGGACTTAGTTCGAATTGCTGTTTCACTGCCACGTGTAGCCGCGGGCAGTTACTTCACACTAGTGGAATTTCAAAATGGCAACCGGATGGGAAGGTGCAAATAAAGCCTAGTTCGAACTAGGGGGCTAGTGTAGACATACCCTCGGAGAGCTAGGCAAGCAAGCAGGGAAACCTGAGAAATGACTGTCCAGGGCGCCTTCTCCCCCCCCCGCCCCTCTGGATGGCAGCCTGCGGCAAGTGCAGCCGGGCTGATGGCCGAGTGCTGTGATGTGCCGAGTGTGGGCACTCAGGGCACTCCAAACCAGGACTGCTTTGCTGTCCCTCATAGAGTTAGACAAGCAAGGGTATGTCTACACTACCCCGCTAGTTCGAACTAGCGGGGTAATGTAGGCATACCACAATTGCAAATGAAGCCCGGGATTTGAATTTCCCGGGCTTCATTTGCATAAGCCGGGCGCCGCCATTTTTAAATCCCGGCTGGTTCGAACCCCGTGCCGCGTGGCTACACACGGCACGAACTAGGTAGTTCAAACTAGGCTTCCTAGTTCGAACTACCATTACTCCTCATTCCACAAGGAGTAACGGTAGTTCGAACTAGGAAGCCTAGTTCGAACTACCTAGTTCGTGCCACATGTAGCCGCGCGGCACGGGGTTCGAACCAGCCGGGAATTAAAAATGGCGGCACCCAGCTTATGCAGATGAAGCCCGGGAAATTCAAATCCCGGGCTTCATTTGCAATTGTGGTATGCCTACATTACCCTCCTATTTCGAAATAGGAGGGTAGTGTAGACATACCCTAAGCGGGGAACCCTGAGAATTGTCTGTCCGGGGTGGGGGTCGGGTCCCTTTAAGCACAGCCCTCGGCTAGCCTGAGATAGCAGCTCCACACTCTAAGTCCTAATCTGATGCCCTGCCGGCACTGCTTCCGGCCATCCTTAACCCCGGTTCAGGGTCCACTCAATGTGGACATGCTAGTTCGAATTAGTTAGTTTGAATTAGTGCTGTAGTGTAGACATACCCTCACCTCTCTGCTTCACCCCTCAATGCCATCCCTCTACTTACCCCTCCCTTTCCCCTTTTCCCCCCTTTCATGCTTAAAAAATAAAGACACGGTTGTTTCGGGAAAACTAAGTCTGTATTTTACATAACTGGGGGGTCAGAGAGACTGGGGAAAGAACCTGGGAGAGGGGAGGAGAGAGGGTGGACGAGGGTGTGTGTGGAAATCCTTGGAGGAGGGAGCTGGAACAGGTCCCAACTAAAGAGAGATTAGAGACTGGGACTTTTCACGGTAGAGAAGAGGATGCTAAGGGGGGATATGATACAGGTCTATAAAATCATGACTGGTGTGGGAAAAGTGAATGAAGAAAAATTATTTACTTGTTCCCATAATAAAAGGAGAATCCAAGAATCCTAGGGCTGGAAGAGACCTCAGGAGTCATCAAGTCCGGCCCCCTGCCCAAGGCAGAACCAATCCCAACTAAAACTAGGGGTCACCAAATGAAATTAATAGGCAGCAGGTTTTAAACAAACAAAAGGAACCAGCTCATTGTAAAGTGTTGGGGCTCCTGTTGTGAATAAGCCTGCCTCAGTTTCCTCTCGGACATACAGTCTCACATGCCCCATCCCATTCCCCTGCCAAAGGCTCCTGCCTCCAGCCCTCTGACCCCAAGGCGATGGATAAAGGAGGGTTCAACTAGCCCCCAACACACACTCCCTTGGGCCACAGGATGGTCTTCCAGAAGGTGAGGTCACTTCACTCCCCCGTCGGTCTAACAAACTTGGGTGAGTCAACCTTGAAAGAGGCGAGAATCAAAACTAAATGGAGCCAAAGTCTCCTTGTCGCTGGTGCTGGAGGGGGCAGTTCTCAGGGAACTGGCCGGTCACTGCCCAGACCCAGGGGCTGCAGATTGTCCCTGCGGGTGCAGCCTGGACAGAAAGTGGGAGACCGATGGATCTTGGATCTTCTCGCCTTCATTTGCATCTCCCCCTCCTTCTCAGAGAAGCAGGAGCTTCTGGGAGCAGTGGGAGCTGCTTCAGTGGGACCCATAGCAAGCCAGACAGGCCTGTGTTTTGTGCAGCCCCAGCACAGAGCTGATGGGAATTTCTCCCTAAGGAAATTACACTTCATGGCCAGCGCCCACCGGAGAGTCATTGGGGGCTGGGACCAGAGAGCAGGAGAAGGAGAAGGACTCTGGTTAGGACACCTGCAAGGGAGACAGGAAAGAGCCAACGTCCAATCAATTCTCTTTCATTATTGATCCACAGTGAGAGAGTTTCAACAGCAGAGACTGAGACACCCCCCAGCCTGTCCCAGGACTCGGTGCTTGGCGCACTCTCCCGAGGGGCAGAGACCCTCTGTCAAACCCTTTCTCTTTACCCAGCAGAGGGATCCCAGCTCTGCTCCAGCCTCCATGATGAGCAGGCAGCCGGGAGCTCATTAGTGATCCGGAGCTGAGCTAGGAGCCGAGCCGGGCTGGGATGCTGGGAGCGGCGAACGCTGCTGCAGCAGGGTGGGGTGGGGGCTCAGGGGTGTCAGAGGGGCCGGGCAGAGTTCGCGGCGGGAGGTGCCGCTCAGGACAGGCTGTGGCCAGGCAGCAGCATGGCGGGAACGACGTTAACTTCTGGGGGCTACTGAGGCCAGAGGCAGGTTTGTGCAGCTGGGGAGGGAGCTAGATGCCCATGAAGGGGGCAGGGGGCTTAAGTGGCACTTGGACTCGCAGAGGAGGAGGTGTAGGCACCAAGTGCCCTCACAAGGGGGGACTGAAGACAGGCCCAGGAGGGAGGAACGTCTGGTTCAGAGCTTCCCTTGGGACGGGGGACTGGGCTGTTGTGTGTTGGCTGGGATCCAGCAGGCCCACGGGTAGAACCCGGAGACACAGTCTGGGACTTGCCCTTGAAGCTGAGAAATGGTGTAAGGAGGGGTCTCTCTGCCCCAGTTTTGGGCTCCAGAGGCACAGCCCCAGCACAGCACAGCTAGACGTGATCAGTTTCTGACAAGGCTGCAAAGGAAACACGATGAGTATAAACATCCCCCCTTCGCTCCCCCACATCCACTACAGCTTCCTCCTTTCTCATTCCCTTTGGGGATGTCTACGCTTGCACCTTCTTTTGAGAGAGGGATGCAAATGAAGATGTTTGAAATTGCAAATGAAGCTGGGATTTAAATAACCTGTGCTTCCTTTGCATAATCACGTTATGGCATTATTTCGAAATACGAAACGCGGTGTAGATGCGGTTATTTTGGGAGAACACCCTTCTTCTGAAATAACCCTTATTTCTCATAAAATGAGATTTAACAGTTATTTCAGAAGAAGGGTGTTCTCCCAAAATAACTGCATCTACATCGAGTTTTGTATTTCGAAATAGCGTAATGTAAAAGCTATTTTATGTTTAGCTAAAAGCCATCTTGTATAACAAAAACCATTTCAGCTTTTTGTCTTTGCACGTAGGCCAAAGTAAACTTTCTATCACCCCATGCACCAGGCCAAAACAAATGTGCTATTAAAATGTGTTAATTGGGCTGGTTCAAAAAAAAGAGGTATTCCCTCGTACCTGTCCGCCATCTTGTTAATAAGGCTTTGTTTTTCCTAGTTTAATTAATTATTTCTGTAATTAAATGCCCTAACGTCAAACTGTTTGGTTAAGGGTATAAAAATACTAAAATTAATTGTATTAAGTAGCCTTACTGGGCCCGGCTTTGCTAAAACCACGTTTGGCTCACTTTGCTTTTATTGGCCAATAAAACTGTCTGTTTAGCCGCGTAAACTGAGTAAGGCGTTTGCTTCAACAGTAATTTCAAAATAGCACCATAACACAATTATGCAAATGAAGCATGGGATATTTAAATCTCGGCTTCATTTGCAATTTCGAATGTCTTCATTTGCATCCCTCTCTTGAAAGAGGGTGCAAGTGTAGACATACCCTTTGATGCCTCCTAGCCAGGGCTGGCCCTACCATGAGGGGAACTGAGGCAGCCGTCTCAGGTGCCAGCCTGGGGCGGGGGGGCGCCACTAGGACCCAGAGTGTAGAAAGTCGTGTCTGCTGCTGGAGGATATGTATTCTCTCTGCTCTCGATGCACAGAGAAGGCGGAGCACTGTGCAGGAGGAAGGAGGGCACAAGAAACCTTTCAAAGTTTTGGCCCAAGCGAGGGGGCCTGGGGGCGTCATTTGAGCTCCCCGCCTCAGGTGCCAAAATATTGTGGGCCGACCCTGCTCCTAGCTACTGCTGGGCAGGTCTGATGGGCAGCTCGTGCCTTCTACCCGCTTGTGCCCCTGCCCCTGGACGGACACGGTGAGGTGAACGCCCTGGTGGGAATGGAGGCCTGGGGCAACCAGGACACGTTAAGAGCCTTCTTGTCCCCGTTCTGCTCCTGACACCCGAATCCCCATAAGAAGTGAAATTATCACCTGGGCTCCTGCCCATCCCTGCGCTGCACCTCCACAGTCTGTGTCCCACCCTCTCTGCCATCTCCACGCATGGGCTGGAGGGCGAGGGGGGCAGCAGATCCGTGGACAGTCACTGTGCTAGTCTGTTCATAGGCGCTTCTTGTGGAACCTGCTTGTGCAAGTTTCGGGATGCAGATTATTTTAACACAAAGGGCAGTAGGGCCCCAGCACAGTCCACAGCCCCAACGCAGGTGCCTGGCTGGAGCTCTCTGCTGAGAAGGGAAGTGCTGGGTTAGACACCTGTGTGTCCGGGAGACAGGAATCCAATGGTGAGATCTCCTCTAGGAACAGCAGCTCCATCACCAGTGCAGGGCATGGACACCTCATCACACGAGTGTGCAAGGGCTGCAAACTTTGGGAAATTCCATGCCTGGTGTTCATGGGTTGTGCCAGGGAAGACAAATCAACTCCCAAAAGCTCTTTGTCACTCAGTTAATGTAAATCTCTGCCTTGTGGGAGGGACTAAATCTGTCAGCCGACGGTCAGGGCAGTGTGTGTGTGTGTGTGTGTGCTGAGAAAAGGTTTAATGTCCGTGACTTTACTGCTAGGACCGGGGTCCCGTTGCGGAGGGCAGCCAACAGGCTGACAGACGCCCCTGTTTATAGGATGAGCTTATTACATCTCAGATTTTAGCTGCTAGGATACAGGATCCCTTCACAGCGGGCAGTCTAGAGAAGACTGAGAGATGCCCCAACGGATCTGTCACCTGGAAGTGACACGATCCAAACACCCAAGCCCTTCCTATACCTGTCCCTTATGACCGGCTGACGTTCTTTTAAATTGTGCTTGGTTCTGTTACAGCAACTAAAGGAGCCGGGTTAAAAACTTAAACAGTTAGAGGTTTATTAAAAAGACTTATAAAAGCATATGGTTACAATGGCTATTGCTCTATTTCTTAACTGCTAGCAAATATAGATCTTAAAAATGGTTACAAAGAAAATAAAGATAGAAAATAGAAATAATGGTACCAAGTGACAGCTTAATCTTTAAAGAGCTCTAAGTCTATGTGTACACTTAAGACAAAGGACCACATCCAGGTACAAGTTTTACCCTCTTCTGTGCCTCTCGACTCCAGCGGGTCAAGCCAGGGCCGGTCCCTCTATTCCTAGGAAAGACGAATACGAGGTGGGAGTCCCCGTGGAACCTCGGGAGGTCAAACACCAAACCCGACCAGCAGATAGATGGTAGATTGACACTCAGAGTAAATGTGCTGCTGGACCCATCTATATACCCCTGGGGGCCCGTATCCTCTTTCTTATCTAAGATGCTGAAATGTACTGGTCCGTTTTGTGGCGCCAGTTCTTACAAGCAAGTTTCAACTTAATTTACACTTGCAAGAGAGATAACTAAATTGTGAGTACAAGACATTTTTTTTACTGGGCGAGAGATTCCTCCCACTGTGGACGGCTGTGTGTTCATATCAATACAGGATTTAGTCAAGGGCACTCCTCGGCAGCCTCTTGGTCAGCAATAGGCATATCTCTGTTTACAGCCATTCACGGTCACTGAGCCTGCCTATCCAAACAAGCAAAAATGGATGTTACAAGAGGGGGGGGGGGGTTCTTGTCTGGCTACAAAATCTCACTGTGCTCAGACCAGAGAACAGGAAACCGAAGCCACAGCAGCAACAAGGCTGGTCACTAGAGGGTACATCTGTCTACACGGCACAGTTATTTCAGAATAACGACCATTATTTCAAAATAACAACGCAAGGGTCCTCACGGCCATTCCATTATTTCAAAATCATTTCAAAAATAAGCCAGGCGGCTTATTCCGAAATCTGTAAACCTCATTCTATGAGGAATCACGCATATTCCAAAAGAGCTATTTTGAAATAAGTCGTGTATAGATGCTCCACTGCTGCTATTTCAAAATAGCCCCTCACCAGGCCCATTCTAAGTGATTCCTCCCCAGTGCCTCCTGGGGCACTAAATCAAGAGAGCACGTCTACATTAGGGAAGCTGGCCTCACACCCATGTTGAGGCTTCCCTGCAGTGTAGACGTGCTATTTCAAAATAACTATTCCAGAATAGCTTGTTTCAGAATTGATGTGCAGTTTAGACATAGCATCTACACTGCGCCCTAAACTCGAAATAAGATCGTCAATTTGCGCTACACAAATTGCATTTCTTATTTTGATTTTATTTTAAAATAGCTTATTTAGAAATGCGGCGGGTCTACTTTCAGAATGAAGTGCTATTTCAAGCCATGCCTTATTCCTCGTGCAATGAGGTTTACCAGAGTGGTGAAACAGCGTGCCCATTAGTTCAAAACATACTCTGAAGTGACGGGCGGCTTGTGACAGTTTCACTGGGATCAGAAAATGTTGGATTCTTTCACTCCAGAGACGTCAAAAATCGCAGCCAGGTAAGAAGCTCACATGGTTCCCTCCAGCCGGGCCAGTTTAAAGACTCTCCCCTGGGGGGATGAACAAAGAGACGGGAGAGCTTCTCCCCACGGCCCCCATCTCAGCTGGGCTGCCTCCCTTTCTGCTCCCCCCCAGCCCTTCCCCCGCTGAGCCTGGCCCGGCCTCCAGCTCCTTTTCCCCAGGGTGGGGTCAGTCCCATCCTGTGGGGTCAGGGTTTGGGGACTGCAAACCCTCCCCCGCCCCAACAATTCCCTTCTGTGCTGAGGCTCCCGGTGCTGCAGCAGAGCCTCCCAGCGCTGGTGTAACAGATGCCTGCAGGCACCAGCAGGGCCGGGGGCAGGGGACAAGTCTTGGGTATGAATGACAGAGGCCCACAAAGGGCACCAATAGGCCCCAGCCCTGGGGCTAGATCCTGGCGGGTGTGAGCCAGTGTCACTCATCTGAGGCTCTTTGGCACTGGATGAATCAATTCTGCCCCCGCCCCTGAGGTGTCAGCTCCTGCTCTGTCCACCACTCTAAGGCCAGGAAATTGTCAGTTTCCCTCCCCACACCCTCCCCCCCACACCTCAGTGTCTCTCCAGCCCCTGAGCTGAGCAGTGGCCCTGCCTGAGGGTGCGACCTGCTCTACTGAGGTGAGAACCCAGCTCCCAGCCCAGAGCCACTGGCTCAGAATGGAGCTAATTTGCCTTCTGCCTCTGCTGGGTGAGTGCCCCCCTCGGCCCCAGCCCCTCTGTGTGTGTCTGTCTGGAGACTCCCCCAACCCTGCTCTGCATCCTCATCTCCTTCCAGAGTCTCCCCAGTCTCCGCAGGCTGGTGTTCCCCACGGGTCCCGATGTCTCCTGGCCTCCCTGAGATGCTGGCGGTGGCTGGCGGAGGGCAAAGGGGTCCTGGCAGTGGGGCTGCGAGGGCCACTCTTCTCACACACTGGTGCTTGGATCGTCCCCAGGTGCCTCCGTGGCATCCCCTGACATCCGTGTGAGCGGAAGAACAACCCCAGCCGGTACCTGCTGGGAGGGTCTGTTTGGTGGGTCCCAGCCCAGGCCGTAGGGGAGAAGCTGCCCCCATCCCCATGGGCAGTCCCAGCAGAGAGAGCGAGGGCTGGGCAGGCCACGGAGACTGAGCTCCCACCTCCCCATGGCACTCAGTGCCCTGAGCAAGGCCCATCCATGTGGGGCTGTGTGTGAGGGGGGGTCTCTTGCCCCAGTTCTGGGCTCCGACAGAGGGATCAGGGCCAGGGGCAGAGACCCAGCTCTGTGCAGCAGGGGATTAACAGCAGGTTCTGCAGAGACCGCAGAGGAAATAATTCCCCCCTCCCTTCCCCACATCCACCACAATTTCCTCATTGCTGTTCAGTGTCTTCTAGCTACTGCTGGGCAGGGCAGGCAGTCACACACGGGGTTCCCCACCCTCCCTTCTGCCTCGACCCCTGGAGGAAAACTGTGTGGTGAATGTTGTGATGGGAATGGGGAGGTTGGGGGTGGATCCATTTGCAACAACATCCCTCCTCTCACTTTTTGCACCCTACTTTCCCCAGAATAAGAACATAAGAACGGCCGTACTGGGTCAGACCAAAGGTCCATCCACCCAGTATCCTGTCTACCGATAGTGGCCAGTACCAGCTGCCCCAGAGGGGGTGGACCGAAGACAGTGATCAAGCGATTTGTCTCCTACCAAACAGAGGCCAGGGGCACCATTCCTTACCCCCTGGCTAATAGCCTTTTATGGACCTAACCTCCAGGAATTCATCTAGCTCTTTTTAAACTCTGTTATAGTCCTAACCTTCACAGCCTCCTCTGGCAAGGAGTTCCACAGGCTGACTGTGTGCTGTGTGAAGAAGAACTTTCTTTTATTAGTTTTAAACCTGCTCCCCATTAATTTCATTTGGTGTCCTCTAGTTCTTATACAGTAAAACTCCAATAGTCCGGTATCCAATAGTCCGGCACTCCTGATAGTCCGGCATCAAAATGGCAAGAGCCTAGTGAGTGAGCTTCGGCAAAAAATGAGTCACAAGGTAACAGCGGCAGCATCTGAACTGAGCAAAAAGGGTAAAAAAGGCTTAAAAAAACTAAAACATGACAGTATACTGTATACAGTATGTACAATAAAAAGGGTTAAGAATATTTTATATACAGTATATAATGTATACAGTATATACATATAACCAGTTTATAGTACCTCCTGATAGTCCGGCATATCTGATAATCTGGCACCACCTAGGTCCCATAGGTTCCGGATTATCGGAATTCTACTGTATTATGGTAACAAGTAAATAACTTGTATTTATTTACCCTCTCCACACCACTCATGATTTTACAGACCTCTATCATATCCCCCCTCAGTCTCCTCTTTTCCAAACTGAAAAGTCCCAGTCTCTTCAGCCTCTCCTCATATGGGACCCGTTCCAAGCCCCTAATCATTTTAGTTGCCCTTTTCTGAACATTTTCTAATGCCAAAATATCTTTTTTAAGGTGAGGAGACCACATCTGTACACAGTATTCAAGATGTGGTGCACTATAGTTTTATACAGGGGCAGTAAGGGTATGACTACACTACCCCGCTAGTTCGAACTAGCGGGGTAATGTAGGCATACCGCACTTGCAAATGAAGCCCGGGATTTGAATTTCCCGGGCTTCATTTGCATAAGCGGGGAGCCGCCATTTTTTAAACCCCGCTGGTTCGAACCCCGTGCAGCGCGGCTACACGGGGCATGAACTAGGTAGTTCGAACTAGGATTCCTATTCCGAACTACCGGTACACCTCGTTCCATAGGTTGACAAATCAGGAAAGAGATCTGGGAGTTATCATGGATAGTTCTCTGAAAACATCCATGCAATGTGCAGCGGCGGTCAAAAAAGAAAATAGGATGCTAGGAATTATTTAAAAAGGGATAGAAAATAAGATGAAGAATATCTTAGGGTATGTCATAGCCACATTAGCCCCCAGCATAACGGCTTGACAAACCCCGACGAGAGCCACTCACCAGCCCCACACTGCGCACGTGCCAGACCAGCACTGCACATGCGCAAAGCGCCGGTGATTGGGGTGCACGGAGAGACTGGCTGAAATCTACTCGCCTCGGGCGAGTAGACTCAGGGTTTGTCTAGCCCTGCCCATCATATTCTATGTATAGTTGGGGTTATTTTTTCCAATATGCATTACTTTACACTTAACCTCATTACATTTCATTTGCCATTTTGTTGCCCAATCACTCAGTTTGGTGAGATCTTTTTGAAGTTCTTCAAAATCTGCTTTGGTCTTGACTATCATGAACAGTTTAGTATCGTCCACAAACTTTGCCATCTCACTGCTCACCCCTTTCTCTTTATCGTTTATGAATAAGTTGAATAGGGTTGGTCCTTGGACTGACCCTTGGGGAACATCACTAGTTACCTCTCTCCATTCTGAAAATTTATCATTTATTCCTACCCTTTGTTTCCTGTCTTTTAACCAGTTCTCAGTCCATGAAAGGATCTTCCCTCTTATCCCATGACAACCTAATTTACAAAAGAGCCTTTGGTGAGGGATCTTGTCAAAGGCTTTCTGGAAATTTAAGTATACTATATCCACTGGATCCCCCTTGTCCATATGTTTGTTAACCTCTTCAAAGAAATCTAATAGATTAGTAAGACAGGATTTCCCTTTACAGAAACCATGTTAACTTTTGCCCAACAAATTATGTTCTTCTACGTGTCTGACAATTTTATTCTTTACTATTGTTTCAACTAATTTGCCCGGTACTGACATTAGACTTACTGGTCTGTAATTGCCAGGGTCGCCTCTAGAGCCCTTTTTAAATATTGGCATTATGTTATCTGTCTTCCAGTCCTTGGGTACAGAAGCTGATTTAAAGGATAGGTTACAAACCACAGTTAATACAGCCGGTGCCCAAATTATGAACGAGTTATGAACCAAACACTTGGCCGTAACTGGAAGTGTTCATAAGTCGAACACCATTATTTTAAATATGCCCGCAGTGTTCATAAGCGTGGGTCGCGTTCGTAACTCGGGGACCGGCTTACGAATGCTTAATGGGAGGTTTGGTTGTAAGTACAAACGGTTGTAAATTGACCGTTTGTAACTTGGGGACCGGCTGTAGTTCCGCAATTTCACATTTGAGTTCTTTCAGAACCCTTGGGCGAATGCCATTCGGTCCCGGTGATGTGTTACTGTTAAGTTTTTCAATTTGTTCCAAAACCTCCTCTACCGACACTTCAATCTGGGACAATTCCTCAGATTCATCACCCACAAAGGACAATGCAGATTTGGGAATCTCCCTAACATCCTCAGCCATGAAGACTGAAGCAAAGAAATCATTTAGTCTCTCTGAAATGGCTTTATTGCCCTTGACTGCTCCTTCTGTACCTTGATCGTCCAGGGGCCCCACAGGTTTTTTAGCAGGCTTCCTGCTTCTAATGTACTTTAAAAACATTTTGCTATTACTTTTTGAGTTTTTGACTAGCTGTTCCTCAAAATCTTTTTTTGCTTTTCTTATTACATTTTTACACTTAATTTGGCAGTGTTTATGTTCTTTTCTATTTACCTCACTAAGACTGGACTTCTACTTTTTAAAAGATGTCTTTTTGTCCCTCACTGCTTCTTTTACATGGTTGTTAAGCCACGGTGGCTCTTTTTTAGGTCTCTTGCTATGTTTTTTAATTTGGGGTATACATTTAAGTTGGGCCTCTGTTATGGTGTCTTTAACAAGTTTCCATGCAGCTTGCAGGGATTTTACTCTAGTCAGTGTACCTTTTAATTTCAGTTTAACTAACCTCCTCATTTTTGTGTAATTCCCCTTTTTAAAATTAAATGCCAGCATGTTGTGCTGCTGAGGTGTTCTTCCCACCACAGGAATGTTAAATGTTACTATATTATGGTCACTATTCCCAAGCGGTCCTTTAATAGTTACCTCCTAGATAAGATCCTGCGCTCCACTCAGGACTAAATCGAGAATTGACTCTCCCCTTGTGGGTTCCTGTACCAGCTGCTCCAAGAAGCAGTCATTTAAGGAATCGAGAAATTTTATCTTTGCATCTCGTCCTGAGGTGACGTACCCAGTCAATATGGGGATAACTGAAATCCCCCATTATTATTGAGTTTTTTATTTTGATAGCCTCTCTGATCACCCTTAGCATTTCAATGTCACTATCACTGCCTGGTCAGATGGTCAATAATATATCCCTACTGCTATATTCTTATTATTGGAGCATGGAATTACTATCTATAGTGATTCTATGGAACATGTTGATTCATTTCTGATTTTTACTTCATTTGATTCTACATTATCTTTCACATACAGTGCCACTCGGCCACCCACATGACCTATTCTGTCCTTTTGAGATATTTTCTATCCTGGTATGATTGTGTCCCACTGATTGTTCTCATTCCACCAGGTTTCTGTGATGGCTATTATGTCAATCTCCTCCTTTAATACGAGGTACTCTAGTTCACCCATCTTTTTATTTAGACTTCTAGCATTTGTGTAGAAGCACTTTAAAAAATTGCCACTGGTTATTTGTCTGCCCTTCTCTGATGTGTTAGATTCTTGTATATCTAGTAGGTTATTTTTATCTGTTCTGGCCCATACTTTATCATCTCTATTTACTTCACTAGGACTGGACTTCCACTTTTTAAAAGTCACCTTTTTATCTCTCACTGCTTCTTTTACTGAAACAAAAGACAGGACTATGCAGCACTTTAAAGACTAACAAGATGATTTAATAGGTGATGAGTTTTCATGGGCCAGACCCACTTCCTCTTTTGTTTCAGCAAGATCAGACTAACACGGCTGTGTCTCTATTGCTTCTTTTACATGGTTGTTAAGCCACGGTGGCTCTTTTTTAGGTCTCTTACTATGTTTTTTAATTTGGGGGTATACATTTATACCCCAGAGTGCAGCATGTGCAGCAGAGCCACAGGTGCGGACACGGGTTCTCTCTGTGAGTCCCGTTGAAAGTCTGTACCTGAAGGAAAAAAGAACCAGGTGTGGCCAGGCCTTGTTAAGGATGCAGATGGGCAATGAACAAAAACAATCAAGTGACCAAGGAGAGGCAGTGAGGACTCCGTTAGCAGCAACGGGGTGTGGGGGTGGATGGCAGCCCCAGGAGACCTTTCTGCTTCTTGAAGCAGGCTCAGTGCACACAGAGAGACCTGTGCCCCGGGCGGGACAAGGAGGGGCAGTAAATCCTTCCATTCCTTCCCCAAAGGGACACGGGAAACCAGCACCTCACACTTGGGTTCAAGGTTCTGACCCAGAACGAGGGGGACAGGCTGGAGAGCGAACCCACCTACAGCGTAGTCTAGGCCTTGCTATAGCGAATTTTAGCCTTTCAGCTGCAGGTCTTCACTGTGAGCTCCCTGTTACCGTCCCTGGCCTGGTTTCTTTCACTTGGCCTGACTTAACCCACAGCCTGTTGTTAATAAACTTGGCTTATTTCAACCTAAACCAACCCGGGGCTAGGGAGGAAGCCGGATGTTTCATGGCAGGCTGGTTGGGGGCATTCAGGCCGGGGCTGGGTGGTGATGGCCCCTCGTTAGTCATAAGCAAGGCTGGTGGTGACCAGAGTGTGGTGGGAGGTACCAAGCAGGCTCCTGCAGGGGGGTTGCCAAACCAGGGCTGTCAATCACACATGCTCAGTTCCTACTTGTCTGCTGGCTGGGAGAGACCGGACAGGGAGCTGCAGCAACCGAGCATTCCAGGGCATCCAAGATCACGGGCTCTAGCACATGGGAGCGGAGCTAGTCTACAGGAGCTAAGCCACCGCACCCTGGACAGGGTGAGATGGAAGGAAAGAGTGAGGGAGATATTGGACACCAATGGGCCTTGATGATGATGATGAAGATCACGGGGCAGGTAGTTTTGGATCAAACCCCGACATGTCTCCCTGCACTTCTATTCCGCCCCCTGCCGTGGGGCATGGTGGCTTTTGTGCCAAGTCAGTGAGCAGTGACCCCACCCTGGCCACAGCAGGACCAGCGGGGAGTTTCCACGTCTTCGGTATGAATGAGCGAGTTTCCTCTACCCCCGTCAGAACTGAGGAACCTGGTCCCCTCCCTGTGGTCAGCTGGTGGCTGAGCCAAAAACCCAGCTCCCAGCCCAGAGCTACCGGCTCAGCACGGCGCTGCTTCTGCTGGGTACATGTCTCTTTGTCCCCCAACCCTTTGTGAGTGGGTCTGTCAGTAAGTCTGGCGGGAGCCCCCTCTCTCCTCCACATCCCATCTCCTCCCCAGAGCTCTCACCCCCTCTCTGCTCCTCTCTTCCAGCCTCGCTCCAGAGTCTCCCCAGGCCGGTGTCCTCTGCAGGTAAGGGCAGCCTCTGTGCTTGCTGAGCAGCTGGCTGGGGGCTGGCGGGGAGAGGTGCTCTAGAAGGATCCTCCTCCTTTCGCTCTGTGCTATTTGTAACTGGGATTCTCAGTGTCCCGGTGTCATGCCCTGGGTGGGTCAGGCCTCCCCATTCACAGCTGTCTCCCTTGGAACCTGCCCCAGCAGCAACAGTTCAGAGCCATGTTCCTGGTGGCAGAACAGTGATCCCAGCTAGTGCTTGCTTGGTGGGTCCATCTGGTGAGTCCCAGCCCAGGCCATGGGGGAGAAACTGCCCCCAACCCCATGGAGGCTGCCCAGCCCCTTGCTGGTGGCCTCATCACAGAGAGTGAGGGCTGGATGGGCCACGGAGACCGAGCACCCATCTCCCCGTGACACTGAGTCCATGAGGGCAGGGACCATCAGTGTGGGGCTCTGTGGTACAGGGGGATCTCCATGCCCCGTCTCTGAGCTCCCACCGAGGGCTCAGGGACAAGGCCAGAGACCCAGCTCTGTGCAGCAGGGCAGTGGAAGCAGGTTCTGCAGGGACCCCAGAGGAAACGTGATGGGTGGAATAACTCCCCCTCCCTTCTCCACATCTGCCCGAGCTTCCTCATATCTTGTCAGAGCCTTCTAGCTACTGCCGGGCAGGTCTGATGGTTGCATGATGGGTTCTCCCCCCGCTTCTTCCCCTACCATCGATGGGGACCATGGGATGAATGCCATGAGGGAAATGGGGATCTAGCTGCTGAACCAGCAGCAACATCATCCCCCCTCATTTTTGCACCCCACTTCCTACAGAATGCTGGGATTTGGGGGCACCAGCTGGCTGAAGGACACTTCCCCTATGAAAACGAGCTCACCCACTTCCCCTTGATGGGGAGAGAGGGGATCCTGGGGGTTGAGGCACGTGACTGAATGTTCCTGTCCCAGCTCTGTTCCTGGTGTCCCTTGTGGGGAACTGTAGGGCTCCTGCCCTCATCCCTGAATTGCCCCTTGGCACAGTCTGGCTATGTCTACACTGGCGCGATCTTGCGCCAGAAATATGCAAATGAGGCTAAGCGTGGAATATCACCGAGCCTCATTTGCATATCTAATGAGCTGCCATTTTTGCGGAAGAGGCTCTTGCGCGATGCCGTTACGCTGATTATTTTCAGGAATAAGGGCATTGCGCAAAAGGGTTTTTCTTGCGCAAGAAAGGGCCGTGTAGACACTCCGGGTATGTCTACACTACAAAGTTAGTTCAAACTAACGGACGTTAGTTCGAACTAACTTTAATAGGTGCTACACTAGCGCTCCGCTAGTTCGAATTTGAATCGAACTAGCGGAGCGCTTAGTTCGAACTAGGTAAACCTCATTTTACGAGGACTAACGCCTAGTTCGAACTAGCTAGTTCGAACTAAGGGCTGTGTAGCCCTTTAGTTCGAACTAGTGGGAGGCTAAGGCTTCCCAGGTTTCCCTGGTGGCCACTCTGGCCAACACCAGGGAAACTCTATGCCCCCCTCCCGGCCCCGGACCCCTTAAAGGGGCACGGGCTGGCTACGGTGCCCGTGCCAGGTGCAAGCCTGCCAGCACCCAGCTAGCAGACCCTGCACCTGGCACGGCACAGAGCCACCCACCCGATGCCCCCCAGCCCACCCCCTCTTGCCGGGACCAGGCTGGCGGCTCCCGGGAGCTTGCCCTGGACCGCAAGAGGCGGGCATCTTCCTGGGCTAGTGCGGACATCGTGGACCTCATCCACGATCTCCGCACTAGGCACAGGAAAGTGGCCGTCTAGGGCAGGAGAGCTGCCAGCCTGGCCACCCAGGACCAGGTGTGCATGAAAATCAAGGGGGTCCACTGAGACCCCCGACACTGAGCCCTGAGCTTACAATGGCCGTACTGGGTCAGACCAAAGGTCCATCTAGCCCAGTAGCCTGTCTGCCGACAGCGGCCAACCCTAGGGACCCTGGAGGGGATGGACCGAAGACAATGACCAAGCCATTTGTCTCGTGCCATCCATCTCCAGCCTTCCACAAACTTTGGGCAGGGACACCACTCCTACCCTCTGGCTAATAGGACTCCATGGACCCAACCTCCATCACTTTATCTCACTTCCCTTTAAACTCTGTTCTAGTTCTAGCCTTCACAGCCTCCTGCAGCAAGGAGTTCCACAGGTTAACTATTTGCTTTGTCAACAACAACAACTTTCTCTTACTAGTTTCAAGCCTGCTACCCATTCCTTTCCTTTGGTGTCCTCTAGTCCTTCTTGATGGGAACTCAGGAAGAACTTTTCTGAATGCACCCTCTCCACCCAACCCCTGCTTTTAGAGACCTCTATCCTGTCCCCCCTCCGTCTCTTCTTTTCTAAGCTGAACAGTCCCAGTCTCTGTAGCCTTTCTTCATCTGGGACCTGTTCCCAACCCCTGATCATGTTAGTTGCCCTCCCCTCTCCCAGCCTTTCTCTTCCCCTCTCCCACCTCCTTTTCCCAGTCTCCCCCAGTTTTTTTCAATAAAGACAGAGTCAATGTTGGAAGAAACGTTATCTTTATTTTGTACATCAATAAGAAGGGGGGCTAGGGAAGGGTAAGTGGAAGGAGGTGAGGGAGGAATGGGGTACGAGCCCCCGATGGGGAGGACTGGGCTGGCTCTGCGGGCTTCTGGGGTGGAAGCTCTCCTGCAGCCCCCCAATTACTCCCTCTCCCCAGATGGCAGCCTGTGGCAAGTGCAGCCGGGCTCATGGCCGAGTGGTGTGATGTGCCCAGTGTGGGCACTCAGGGCACTCCAAGCCAGAACTTCTTTGCAAGCGGGGCACCCCTGAGAACTGTCTGTCCGGGGTGGGGGTCGGGACCCTTTAAGCGCAGCCCTCGGCTAGCCTGAGACAGTATCTCCATGCTCTAAGTCCTCCTTTTATGCCCTGCCGGCACTGCTTCCGGCCATCCTTAAGCCCTGTTCAGAGTCCACTCAATGTGGACTTACTAGTTCGAACTAGCAAAACGCTAGTTCGAACTAGTTTTTAGTTCTAGATGCGTTAGTTCGAACTAGCTTAGTTCTAATTAACTAATTCGAACTAAGTTAGTTTGAACTAGCGCTGTAGTGTAGACATACCCTCCTTGAGCAAGAGCCTCTTCTGCAAAAATGGCGGCTCATTAGATATGCAAATGAGGCTCAGTGATATTCCATACTTAGCCTCATTTGCATATTTCTGGTGCAAGATAGCACCAGTGTAGACAAAGCCTCTGGGTCCCACCCCTCCTGCCATCTCCTCCCTGCATGGGAGAGAGGAGAAACAGATTGAGGGTAATTGGGGGATTATCTGGGATGGGGGGTGTAGCAGCATGTCAGGTGCCCCCGATCCTCCACCCCGTCTGCAGCAAGATGAGACCCCACCAGCCAGTAGAAAAGGGAGGGTTTATTGCTTTCCAGGGTATTGCACAGCATAGGCGTGATGTGGACATAAGGAGTCAGGGCCTGGCAGCCCTATGCCCCTTGGGACAGGGGTCCACAGGCCCCGGAACCCTCAGTACTTCTCTTTGTGTTTTCCCAGCCAAGACTGTCTCTCCCCAAAACCACCAAACACACATCCCCCAGGTAGCCACACCCCTTCCTTTGTGCAGGTGAGACGCCTGGCCGGCCATTGTCTACCTGCTAAAGCTCAGGGGTGACCCCTGCTGGGCAGTGCTTGCAGACACAGGCCACTGGGGGTCATCCACGGCCCAAGCCTAGCGACCAGCGAGTGGACAGCCCCCCCCAATACATCACAGGGGGGATCAGGGTGTGGGATGGGGGGAATTTGGACAGACGGGTTGGGCTGGAATTTCCCCGAACACAGGGAGGGAGGCTCCGCTTTAGACAAAGAGAGTCCAGGAGCTCAAGCTGCTTAGTGTAAATAAGAGAAGATTCAGGGCAGACTTGACCCCTGTCTAGCAGCTCCTACGTGGGGCACAGAGACTGCACAACTGGCCACTCTCCAAGGCAGACACAGGCAGAGAGGGGAGAGGGAGGGGCCAAGATGCTGAGGTTTATTCCCCATGCTGTACGGGGCAGATCAGGAGGCTGGGTTGAGTTCTTGCTCCTACTCCTCATTCCATCCTGGCCTCTCCCTCCCCACTGACCCCTCTGTCTCTGCTCCAGATCCCCTGCCGGCCCCCAGCCTGTCTCTGGACTCCAGCTACAAAGTCTATCTCCCCGGGGAGCAGGTTACCCTCACCTGTTCAGCCCCTCCGAACGCATCGGTCTCCGGATACAGATTCTTCCTTCAAAATGAACAGCAGGGCCCTAGCACAGTCCTCAGCCTGAAGACAGGAGCCCGGTTGTCGCTCACAGCGGAGAAGGGAAGGGCCGGGTCCTACACCTGTGCGTACTGGAGACAGGAATCCAATGGAGAGATCTCCTCTGGGAACAGCAGCGCCGTCTCCATCACTGTGAGAGGTGAACCCCTTGTTTTCCTACTCTGGGGTGGGAGGTGTCTTAGGGAACATGAAGCCCACCCCAGTCCCTCTGCCTCACCCCCTCTCTGGCCCACATCGCAGCAGTGCTGGGAGTTGTGCACGGAAAAGTCCCAGAAAAGTCCTGCATCATCTCCCAGATGAATTTGGCCTAGTAGCATCTGCCCCACCATGGCCAGGTCCTTCCGGAGATCCCCGAGGGTACTCCCCTTCCTCAGTATCTTACGCTGACCCCCACT
Source organism: Pelodiscus sinensis (assembly GCF_049634645.1). Taxonomy (NCBI): domain Eukaryota; kingdom Metazoa; phylum Chordata; order Testudines; family Trionychidae; genus Pelodiscus; species Pelodiscus sinensis. Next base: position 6,122,341 of record NC_134740.1, on the reverse strand, counting down.
TTCCAGATGTCCTCACCAAGGCAGTCTTGCCCCTTTCCGTGAGCCCTGCACACCTGGGCACCGTCCCAGGGCACCTGTTACCTTTGGAAGGCAGAGAGATATCGGGGCAGGGTGTGACACTGCATTGCAGTGCAGGGTCACATTGGGGACTATGGGGTTTTGGGGGGCATTTATTTCTCCGACGACTCCCCATCTTGCTCCATTAGACAGTATCAGCCTCCTCCCCTGCATCTCCCCCTCTCAGTTCCTTGTGTCCCTCTGCTTTGAAACTGAACGGGCTGTATTTTCCAGACCCCAGCCAGAACCCCACATCTCCCTGAGTCCCCCGCACCAATAGCACCTCTCTGGGGAGCCCATTTGGGTCACGTGCTCGGCTCCCTGTGGCGATGAGACAGTTCCAAGACTTCAGTTCTCCAAATATGGGGGAGGGGTCTTCTCACCTGTTGTCCCACCCAGCAGCAGCTGCTCCAATAGCAGGAACGTAGACCTGGGGTCAGGGTGCTCCAGGTCACACACGTGAAGGTGCAGGACATGCTCATCCAGACGGCAGATCCAGTCTCTGGAGAGTCCTTCTGTCCCCAGCACCATGACAGCTGAGCGCGGGGCTGTCCCCAGTACTGTGGGAAATTGCTGTTTCTTTGTGGGGCCTCCAGGATCTGCAGCTGCTGAGATGACTGTTCAACGCACAGTGCAGGGGTCGTCGTCTCCCTGGTTCTCCATCTCACACGCCTGCAAACACAGGTACTCGGCTGAATGACCCTCAGTCCCACCTTGGTCTTTTCCAGCCCCCCTCCCGGCTCCCCGGCTCACCGCGACCCCGCAGCAGCCCATCTACATCGCTGGAGAGACGGTGACCCTGACGTGCTCGGCTACCGGGGCTGGGATCCGGTTCTTTAGGGCCGGCCAGGAAATCAAGTCCGAGAAACTCCCCTCCCCACGGGAGAACTCCTCCTACTCCATCAAATTGTCTGGGGTGTCCGGATCGCAGGCGGGAGCGTACAGCTGTGGTTACTGGAGGGCAGAGTCTGGGCGAGAGATCCCCTCGGAGAGGAGCCGGCCCATCTCCATCGCAGTGACTGGTGAGAGCCTCTGTCTGCCGCTGTCTGCTGGCCTGGGGCAGGGCATCTCTGCTCTGTGCGTGGGTGAGACACCCAAGGCCACGGAGCTCAGGACAGGGCCGCCCATGTCAGTTTCAACCTCTCTCTCTACAGCACCCGGGCAGTGTGGGGGTGCAGGGAAAGCGGAGTTGGCAGGGAGATGGGGATGGGGAGGGATCCCAGGCAAGGAATAGAAGCTGCTTGAATTTATAGCAGGATTTGAGCAGTTAGGGACGTTCATTGAAATCCAGCTTTGGGACCAGCTCTGTAACATTCATCAATGTCACAGAAACGTCAATTCTCAGGCCAGAAGGGCGGAGTGAACATCTGCCCGGACCCCACAGAGCACAGGGCTCAGCCCTGAGCGAACCTTGCTGGGCACAGGGCAGATCTTACAGAAAACACACCCAGTGCTGGCTGGAATATCCCCAGTGACGGTGCATCCCTCTGCCCCTCTCTGGGTGACGGGAGCCAAGACTGAGGCAGCCTGGCCTGACGGTGAGGGCGGGGCCAGAATTGGGAGCAAAGGGGGTGGGAGTGGGGCAGATGCCGATGGCAGGAGCCAGGCATGGAGCAGGGTGCCTCACAGCAGCAGCAGGATGCCAGAGCTGCTCAGGCAGGTCCCAGCTGGGTCATTTCCTGGCTCCAGCACTGTGTGCCCACCAGCCCTGTGACCCCAAGCCCTGGGTGTCCGGACAGGCCGTCCCAGGGGCCTGACCTGCCAGGATCACTGAGAGGCTGGTTGATGCTCTGCTTTGGGGTGAGAAGGGAACATCAGAGACCCTGGCTCCCTCCCAGGCTGCCTTCTAGCCCTGCCCCTCCCAAGCCCCTCAGCGCCTTACGCTGGGCCCCTGTTCATGTCTGCAGGTCTCAGTGCATCCGCCCTGGCTGCCTCCAACACACAGATGCCGACCATTGGAAGGGGCCCCAGAGCTGTGGGGAGGGGCCGGGGCTGCAAGGAACAAAGAGGGGGCTGGGGGAAGCTGTGGGGGGGACGGGCTCAGGGAGCAGGGGGTTACTGTTCACGGGAGTGGGGCACTGGCTCTAAAGAGTTTTCTCCTTCCTCACTCTCACCTTCCAGCCCGGCCACCTGTCCCCAAACTCACTCTGAGCTCACCACATGGCATCTTCATACGTGGTGAGTCCGTGACCCTGACGTGCTCAGCTAGAAGCAATTCCAGCCAATCCGAGATCCGGATCTTCCAGAATGGACGGAGAATCGACCCGGGAAAGCTCCACAGGTCTCAGTACCACGTCAACGCCTCCCTCCCGCTGTCCAATGTGTCCAAGTCACAAGCCGGAGCCTACAGCTGTGATTTCCGGCAGAGAAAGTCTGGGCGAGAGATCCCGTCACAGAGGAGCCGACCCGTCTCCATCGCAGTGACTGGTGAGAGCCTCTGTCTGCTGCTGTTTGCTGGCCCTATGACAGGGTCTCTGCTCCATGGACCAGGTGTGACACAAACTAGTTTCTCAGGCCCAGGCCAGGGCCCCAGGTCCGTTTCAATCCCTGTCATGGGTCAGTGTCACTCCCAGGGCGTCCGGCTCCTCTGGATCCTTTTCCTGGGTTCATCAGTGCTTCTGTGGGGTTCAGGGGCTCTCAGCCAGCAGCAACATTGGAATATTTGGAGACATTTTGGCATTTAGTTAAATCAAACCCAAATCCTCTCTCCTCTCCCCCTCCCCTTGACGTAGTGGGGGTACCTTGCTGGTTGCTAGGCTGGGGCTGTGGGTGACCCCCACTGGCTGCTGGCTGTACCACGGCACAGCCGAGTAGCTGATGGGACAGGGAGGTCACCTGTTCGACCGGTTACCCCCCAGAAAGAGGAACAAAGGGAGGAAGGTGGAGTGCAGCCTCTGGCTGGGGGGCAGAGCAGGAACTTGGGCAGTTTCTGTCTGGTATCATGGAGGAGGCAGCCTAAGCAACGGGCTGGGATTTAGGGGCCCAGGCTCCCTCATCACAAGTGGGGCTGAGGCATCTTAGGCCTGGCCCTGTAACCAGATTACATCTGTGCTGTGCTGTATCCTGGAGAAGCAATAAACTCCCTGTGTTCTACTGGCTGGTGGAGTCTGTTCTTGCCACTATGGGGATGCAGGAGGTGGGAGAACCCTTACGTGCCACCACATTCCCCCCCCCCCCAAGTCTTTTGCCTACAGTAGAGAGAGGATGGCACTGCTGTGAGGAAGCTCACAACACTGGGCACTGTAAAGAGCCGAGCGCACACCTGTCTGCACTGGAGAGTGGAGTATGGGTGACAGAGCCCATCCAAACTGAACCCTCTTGACCTGGGGTTGGTGTTGGGTGAGAAGCTATTTCCACCTGGGGGTGCTAAGGCCTTTGGGTTATCACTGGAATGTCCCTTCTCCATCTCTGCCCCACGGCAGCCCCAGCCCCTTCTGCGACGACGCGTCAGGGTTCCCCCAAATCCTGCAGCCCCATAGCAGCAAAAACAGGCTGCGCCAGCCAGTAGAACAGAGAGGGGTTATTGCTCCTCCAGGGTACAGCACTGCATAGACGGGATGTGCTTTCAGGAGTAAGGGCCAGGATGCCTCAGACCCCTTGAGATGGGGTGTCTGGGCCCTTAGCCTCCCAGCCCTCTCTTTAGTCTGTCTCCTTCATGCTTCCAGCCCAAGACTGACCCTTCCCTCAACACTCACTTCCTTTGCTCCCTTCCTTCCTTTAACCAGTAGGACCGGTTCGGTCACTGTCACGGGGGGGCCCTCAAGGTGGCCCCCGGGGGCCGTGCTTACAGACAGGCACCTGTAGGGGTTATCCACAGCCCACAGCCCCAGCATAGCAACCAGCAAGGTGCTGACACTACATCACACCCTCCCTGTGCCCCCTCCCTCTCCCCAGCCAAGGCCCCGGCCTCCTCCCTGTCCCAGACACTCACCCAACTGACGACATGACCACAGCACAGACAGCAAGAGGTCCTGTGGCCCCTCAGTGCCTGAACGCTTCTGCCCAGTTACACGTTAGTCCACGTGGTGCAAGAGGAGGGGTCCTCGCTGTCACTGACACAGACCAGCTTGGTTTCTCCATTAGACGGTACCAGACTCACCCCTGCATCTCCCCCTCTCGGCTCCCTGCTTTGAAACTAAATGGGTTGTATTTTCCAGACCCCCCCCCCCCCCGCCAAGGACCCCACGTCTCCCTAAGTCACCTGCACCAACAGCACCTCTCTCGGGAGCCCGTTTGGGTCACGTGCTCAGCTCCCAGGGGTTATGATGCAGCTCCATGACTTCATTCTCCAAGGATGGGGGAGGGTCTTCTCACCTGCTGTCCCACCCAGCAGCAGCTGCTCCAATGCCAGGAATTTAGTACTGGGGTCAGAGTGCTCCAGGTCGTACACCTGCCGGTGCAGGACATGCTCATCCACAAGTGAGATCCAGTCTGTGGAGAGTCCCCCTGTCCCCTGTGACAGCTGAGCGCGGGGCTGTCCCCAGTACTGTGGGAAATTGCTGTTTCTTTGTGAGGCCTCCAGGATCTGCAGCTGCTGAGACGAATGTTCCATGCACAGCGCAGGGGTCGTCGTCTCCCTGGTTCTCCATCTCACACGCCCGCAAACACAGGTACTCGGCTGAATGACCCTCAGTCCCACCTTGGTCTTTTTCAGCCCCCCTCCCGGCTCCCCAGCTCACCGCGACCCCGCAGCAGCCCATCTACATCGCTGGAGAGACGGTGACCCTGACGTGCTCGGCTACTGGGGCTGGGATCCGGTTCTTTAGGGACAGCCAGGAAATCAAGTCCGAGAAACTCCCCTCACCACGGGAGAACTCCTCCTACTCCATCAAATTGTCTGGGGTGTCCGGATCGCAGGCGGGAGCGTACAGCTGTGGTTACTGGAGGGCAGAGTCTGGGCGAGAGATCCCCTCGGAGAGGAGCCGGCCCATCTCCATCGCAGTGACTGGTGAGAGCCTCTGTCTGCCGCTGTCTGCTGGCCTGGGGCAGGGCATCTCTGCTCTGTGCGTGGGGTGAGACACCCAAGGCCACGGAGCTCAGGACAGGGCCGCCCATGTCAGTTTCAACCTCTCTCTCTACAGCACCCGGGCAGTGTGGGGGTGCAGGGAAAGCGGAGTTGGCAGGGAGATGGGGATGGGGAGGGATCCCAGGCAAAGAATAGGAGCTGCTTGAATTTATAGCAGGATTTGAGCAGTTGGGGACTGTGACGGGGCACCGATCCCCACTGCGGCGGACCCGATGGTGCCCCGCACTCCAGAGCCCGCGAGGGGCAAAAGGAGCGGCGGAGGGGTTGCCGCGGCGTCCGCAGACCCCGGAAACAAGGGAGGCAGCCGCGCACGAGCGGCATCCCGGGTCATGTGCCCCACATGTTCGGGGTTAGCCTGGAGAGCGGACGTTCCCCGGAGGGGGTTCCCGTCTGAGGGTGACATCGGCAGCAGGCGCCCGGGTGGTGGGGGCGGGGCCACGGTAGGCCGGCCCTCAAAACGGCGCTGGGGGAAGGAAGAGGGGACAGGCTCCGGCTGGGGGAATGGAACCCGGCACGGAGGGAGCCGTGGTGAATGGCCAGCGGAGGAGAGCTACGGATCTCAGCGGCGGCGAGTTCGGCGGGGAGGAGGAAGCGACCCAGGACAGGGGCGGTGGGCTGCGACCCCGCCTTGACTGACACCCGGCGGGTTGGTGAGTTACGGGGAGGAGTCCCCACCAACCAGGCAGCAGGCCCGCGCGGCTGCCTTTAGGCTCCTGGGTCGGGACTTGGAGCGAGGGTGGGCCCAAGTCCCCCTCCTCCCTCGCGGGCACCATCTAACCCCGGAACCGCTAAGACTCAAGCATCTCCGGCTGCCCTCGAACCTTCCTTGCGCGGCGAGTAACAGGGTGACAGAGGTGAGGGGAGCCAAAAATAGGGAGACACCGGCGGGTAGCCCCGATGATGACAAGGCTGTAAGCCTGAGGGGCAGCCTGTCCCGTGACAGGGACGTTCATTGAAATCCGGCTTTGGGGCCAGCTCTGTAACATTCATCAATGTCACAGAAACGTCAATTCTCAGGCCAGAAGGGCGGAGTGAACATCTGCCCGGACCCCACAGAGCACAGGGCTCAGCCCTGAGTGAACCCTGCTGGGCACAGGGCAGATCGTACAGAAAACACACCCAGTGCTGGCTGGAATATCCCCAGTGACGGTGCATCCCTCTGCCCCTCTCTGGGTGCCGGGAGCCAAGACTGAGGCAGCCTGGCCTGACGGTGAGGGCGGGGCCAGAATTGGGAGCAAAGGGGGTGGGAGTGGGGCAGATGCCGATGGCAGGAGCCAGGCACGGAGCAGGGTGCCTCACAGCAGCAGCAGGATGCCAGAGCTGCTCAGGCAGGTCCCAGCTGGGTCATTTCCTGGCTCCAGCACTGTGTGCCCACCAGCCCTGTGACCCCAAGCCCTGGGTGTCCGGACAGGCCGTCCCAGGGGCCTGACCTGCCAGGATCACTGAGAGGCTGGTTGATGCTCTGCTTTGGGGTGAGAAGGGAACATCAGAGACCCTGGCTCCCTCCCAGCGCTGCCTTCTAGCCCTGCCCCTCCCAAGCCCCTCAGCGCCTTACGCTGGGCCCCTGTTCATGTGTCCAGGTCTCAGTGCATCCGCCCTGGCTGCCTCCAACACACAGCTGCCGACCATTGGAAGGGGCCCCAGAGCTGTGGGGAGGGGCCGGGGCTGCAAGGAACAAAGAGGGGGCTGGGGGAAGCTGTGGGGGGGACGGGCTCAGGGAGCAGGGGGTTACTGTTCACGGGAGTGGGGCACTGGCTCTAAAGAGTTTTCTCCTTCCTCTCTTTCACCTTCCAGCCCGGCCACCTGCCCCCAAACTCACTCTGAGCTCACCACATGGCATCTTCATACGTGGTGAGTCCGTGACCCTGACGTGCTCAGCTAGCAGCAATTCCAGCCAGTCCGAGATCCGGTTCTTCCAGAATGGACGGAGAATCGACCCGGGAAAGCTCCACAGGTCTCAGTACCACGTCAACGCCTCCCTCCCATTGTCCAATGTGTCCAAGTCACAAGCCGGAGTCTACAGCTGTGATTTCTGGGAGAGAAAGTCTGAGCGAGAGATCCCGTCAGAGAGGAGCCGACCCGTCTCCATCACAGTGACTGGTGAGAGCCTCTGTCTGCTGCTGTTTGCTGGCCCTATGGCCAGGTGTGACACAAACTAGTTTCTCAGGCCCAGGCCAGGGCCCTGGGTCAGTTTCAGTCCCTGTCACGGGTCAGTGTCACTCCCAGGGAGTCTGGAGCCTTTTCCTGGGTAGCTACTGTGGGGTTCAGGGGTTCCCAGCCAGCAACAACATTTGAATATTGAGAGACATTTAGTTAAAACAAACCCAAATTCTACCCCCCGCCAAATCTCTGGCCTACAGTGGGAGAGGATGGCACTGCTGTGGGGAAGCTCACAGCGCTGGGCACTGCTGTGATCAGCGTGACTGACATGGCAGACAGCCCAGCACATACCTATCTCATCTATATTGGAGAGTAGAGTCTGGGTGACAGAGCCCATCCGTCCTGAGCATCTTGTTGTGGGGTCAGTGTCGGGTGAGACCCTATTTCCACCTGTGGGTGGTGAGGCCTGTGTCATCCATGGGGAGGTCCCTTCTCCATCTCTGCCCAGCTACATCCCCAGCCCCTTCCCAGAGCTCCTTGCTTCCCCCCCAGCTCGGCCCCCAACCTCCTCACTGTCCCAAACAGCCACCAACTGACAACAGGCCACGGCACAGACAGTGAGAAGCCCCTGAATGCCTGAAAGTTTCTTCACAGCTGAATTTGGTAGTCTGTGCGGTGTGACAGGAGTGCTCCTCACTGTCACTGACACAGACCAACACAGTGTCCCCTCTGAATCCTGCGTGTACATCAGCACAGCCGCAGACCAAGGCTGCCCCGCACGGCCAACAGCGAGCGTATCCTCCCAACATGGCCACCTTTCCCAGAGCAATGCTAAACATGGCCAAGAATGCAGCTGCCCAACAAACAGAGAGCAGGACAGTCGATAGGGCCACGCTCGGGGCCTCTCAGCTCCCGGACAGTGAGGGTGGAGGACGGGAAACCCAGGTGCCCAGGGCTTTCCCTGTCTGCAGAGGGATCCATAAGTATCAGGGGTTGGGGCACTAGCAATAGAGGGGTGACAGGAACCAGGTCAAGCCCTGGAGACTTTGGCCACCTTCTGCCCGGATATCCCAGCCCCACATTGTATCTCCAGGGAGTTTCTTCAGCTCCTGGCCCAGATCTCACTCATTTCTGGGGGGACCCATTTCTGAAGTGAAGCTCTAGAGAGAGCACAGGTCAGATGTGAAGACACTGAATTCTGGGCCCCATCTCCGTGTCCTTCCCCCACCAAGTCCTTCCTGAGTCTTCTCCTTATATGATCCCCACAGATCCCCTGCCCCAGCCGGAGCTGAGCCTGCATCCTCCATCTGGAGTGGCGGTAGAACAGCTGCCCCTGCTCCTCACCTGCACGGTCCCCAGGGACGCCTGGGAGCAGAGGTTTCACTTCTACAAGGACGGGGTCAAGCTGGTCACGGGGGATTTGGGGTCTGAGATCTGGGGTGTGGAGTCTGGTAATGGCTCTATGAAGGTCTCTGTGCTCATCATCCCATGGGCCAGTCCAAACCGCACTGGGGATTACACCTGCAACTACGATGGGCACGTGAATGAGACGTGGATCCCGTCCCTCAGGAGCCGGGTTGTGACTGTCAATGGGAACATCACAGATTCAGGTGAGTCAGCGCCTGCCATCTAATATCTTCCCCGAGAACGTTCCCCTCCTAAGCCCACACACTCTGACCCTGCTCTCCATCTGGACGAGCTAAGACAGGGCAGGGCACAGCAGTGTCACAGGACAGGCAGACAGGAGAGGGACAGACACATGGACAGAGGGAAGCAGGGGGTCCGTATCCAACAGGGAAGGGGTGGGGGTGCTTCTCGCATCTCAGCTTGATGATTCCAGGGGAGTTTCTCACAAAGCCTGGAGGCACCAACACTTTGATACACTGGGTGTCTCGCTCACCTGTAACATTCACCAGCTGGTTCCATTCATGATTCTCCTCTTTCTGTAGCTCAAAGCTTCCTCTGGGTCCAGGAGCTGGTGAAGGGAGGCTCCTTCTTCCTCATCAATGGCCTCATCTTCCTCATCGCCCACTGCTGCTCCTAGATCCAAGAGCTGGCTTGTTCTGCGAAGGGGCCCTTCCTTCTGGGCCTTGGGTTCTCCCCACTTCCGGAGGAGGAAGTTATATTGGAAAATCTAAAAGTGAGAACTTGGTTCTGGACGGGCTCTAGGCAGCATGAATATTTCAGCCCCCAGCTGAACTACAGCTGTATCCAGGGTGGGGGCATGGCACTTGTTCTGCATCTGAACAGACCTCATGCAGAGTTTGCTTCCTCAACATAAACCCCGGTCCCTCAGTATTCCCACTCCACACACCTGTGAAAATGTATCCACACTCCGCCCTATGAGATCTTATTTCTCAACTCTCCTGCACACTGGTGAACAATATCACAGTGGAGTACAGACGAGACACAAGCATGTGGCTGTTCTCTGTGAGTTCCTGTGAACATCTGGCTTTGAACACGGGGCAAAGGGATGTGCCTTCAATGGGATTGCTTCTCATAAAACCAAAGAGGAAAGAGACAGAATCAACCAACCAAGTCCTTGGAATTGACATAAGTGAGCAATTGTTGGAAGACTGTACCAAGATGAGCCAGATAAAGAGGATGAATCCAATGTTGGGCAAGTCTTCTAGTAATTCATAACTAACTTCTACAGACCAGACAAGTCATGAAGAGCTCTATGAAATCATCACTTTTCCTCAGGTGCTATGAACTTGTAGTATCAGAGGTGACTAGTCTCGAGGTCTCATCCACCAAAATTTTCAGTCTTGCTTGTTCATTTTTCTTTCCCCTCCTCCTATGCTGAGTAGCAGAAACTGCCACCTAGTTTTGACCTCCAATATAAAATCCTGCTTTCCAGTTACCCACATTAACAATGTGATGTTCTCTTTTCTTAATTCATGGTGGATAATGGACATGGTTACAGCTGATGTAATCATATTATGGGATACATACATAGCTTAAATCCAGGGTAACATGCTAAGAACGGGTCACCTCATTCCTGGAGACCAGACTGTAGTAAGTTGAGGGTCAGGAACATGGAGTCAGCAGGACTAAGGCCTGTAACATGAAAACAGCAACAGGCCTACAATCTAGTGAGTGAGACTTTGGTTCAGAAACTCAGATACTCATAACTGTGTAATTGTGTAAGTTGGGACACAGGGAGGCACGGAGAACAGACTGTAAGCAGAAAGGGAGTAACAGAACATCTTAAGGAATGTCCTGGTACAAAAACTCCCTAAAAAGGAATGCACATACCGACCTAGGTTCAGGACCAGGTCGGAATTGACAGCATGAAGGATAGTAAGTAAGCCCCCCTTCCGTAAGGTGAGGGCTGGTAACTAGGCAACAGAGGGTGATAACCCGTAAGTAAAGAAATGATGTAAGTTTTTACCTGTCTATAAAAGGACACCACAGAGGGTGCTCTCCAGCCGACCTTGGGGGGGCGCACTAGGCGCCTGAACGGCAGGTGTCATTGCCTAAACTTACAGAATGCACAGTAGCTTAAGTTTGACTAACTGCTGTTAATATCTGTTATATGGCAATAGGCCTGCCCGGTGTTGGTACCTTGTCAACACGGGCCATAGTGCCCAGTGGTGTAACATTGTACCGATCTCTGTTACCAACTGGTAGAGCTTCGCATTTGACAATAAACCTGCTCGACTGATTCCAAATCTTGCCCGCATTTGTCATTTCCGGAGCCTCTCAGAGATTTCCTGTGTTGACTCAAGTGCTCGGGGTCTAACACTCTAGATAAAGGGAATACCGATTCTTACGCACGTAGCCGAAAGTTTATCACCGACCGAGTAGAGGTCCCGTCAGGAGCGCGCCAGGATGACCCTGACCAGACGACGCTGACACTGACAGTCCAGACCACCGAAGGTACCGAGGTACGAAAACACCGAGGTACGAAAACACCGAGGTACGAAAACATGTCACATAGCTGTTGATTTTGCTCAGAAAAGGAACTAGTCTTCTAAGAATGTCCTTTCTGTTCAGATGCTTCTACAACATGCTGGTATGTTGCTACCTGAATTCATCTCCGTGATAATGTCCATAAACACATTACAAGGGGATATTGAAGGTTCTGAGCTGAAACTATAAACACACACAGTCTGGAGAGAAGGTGACCAGAAATACCAGCTTGACATAAGAGAGATTATTTCCCTTTGAATAGACAGGTCACTACAGCTCTGTCACTCTTTGAATTTAGATGGGAACTCTTTGGTTTGTATCTCTTTCCTGGCTCTAACATGCAGATAGCTCTTACTCTTTTTGACTAGTAATGAACCTTTAGGCTACATCTACACTGGCATGATTTTCCGGAAACGCTTTTAATGGAAAAGTTTTCCGTTAAAAGCATTTTCGGAAAAGCGTATCTAGATTGGCAGGATGCTTTTCCGCAAAAGCACTTTTTGCAGAAAAGCTTCCATGGCCAATCTAGACGCGGTTTTGCGCAAAAAATCCCCGATGGCCATTTTAGCCATTGGGGCTTTTTTTGCGGAAAACAGTACTGTGCTGTTTACACTGGCCCTCTTGCACAAATGATTTGCGCGAGAGGGCTTTTGCCCGAATGGGAGCAGCACAGTATTTCCGCAAGAACACTGATGATCTTACATGAGATCGTCGGTGTTCTTCCAGAAATTCAAGCGGCCAGTGTAGACAGCTGGCAAGTTTTTCTGCAAAATCATTTGATTTTGCAGAAAAACTTGCCAGTCTAGACACAGCCTTAGAGAGTTTTTTTGCAGGATTAGCTATAGGTGTGGTCTTTGTAATATCTGGGATGGATGAGAGGGGTGCTGCCCTTTTCTAAAGATCTCAACATTTAGTAATTAAATGGTTAAACCCAGGAAGTTCTGGCAGAGAGCCAGGAGATCTAATAGGAACAAAGTGTTGAGTTTTGAACTGAAAGGGAATCTTCCAGTTGGAGTTCAAACCAGGAGCTGAGGGGAGAAAGATTAACTGAAAAAGGCAGGAATATCCATGCCTAGAAAAGGAACATCCCAACCTAGGAATGGACTGTACCTTGAAGTTATGGATATGTAAATGACAGGGAATGTTTAATTAGACATCAGGCATACACATGAACTATACCTTGGAAGACTGTATATGTGAGTAGATAGGGAATGTTTTAGATAGACTCAATTAAGTTATTTTCCTTATTTTGTGGGAAAACGCCTCATGTCTGAGTCCACGTGCCTTCCCCCTTCATTTGTAACTAAAGCTTAGTCCCAGGGATTAAGCCCCCGGCTTACCCTTCAACAGCTGGGATATGCACCAGGATGCCAGGGTCCTGGGAAGGGGCTGGCGTGGGTGGCTGCACTTAATGCAGCTGCATCAGCACAGTGATATTCCCCGGCTGTTCAAGGCTGGTGCACTGTCTCCAGGAACAACCCCAAAAAGCTGCTAGACCTGCAACAGACTGGCCTGAAGCCCGAGGACACAGCCCACTGCGTATTACTGTGAGAGACACACAGTGACACTGACCATGCAGCTGCTCCTACCAAAACCAGAGCTGTAGAACTTCCCGCGTCTGCCACACCAGGGCAGCAGAGACACGCGTGAAAGAGCAATTAGCTCTGCTGTAGAACAGCAGGGAGGGGTTCAAAGAGAGGTTCCACCTCCAGCTTCCTGAGCAACTCAGACATGTAAGAAAACGGAGGTTGAAAAGGTTTTCTCCATATCGGTGGCTGAGTGGTCTAAGGTGTAAGACTAAAAGCATGTCTCTCCCACAGTTCGGTGTTCTGATCTACAAAGGGAGATGGTTCAAATCCCACCCCTGACATGGCTTTTGCCTCCTTGCTGGAGAAACGGCCTCATTTCAATGCCTCCCCTAATACTGGAAGAGCAAGTGCTTAGGGTTGCCTTAGGAGTTCCTGGGGGCAGAGTAGCAGCAGTTTGGGGGAGTGGAAGGGAAGCAACAGTTGCAGCTTCTTTCCGCATCCAGGTCAGTGTCCCCACATGGGTGCAGGAGTGGGGTGCAGAGGTTTGCAGTGAAGGGTGCAGGGGGTAGCACTGAAGGGGTGCAGGGATTAGGGATGCAGGAGGGGATGCAGGGTTAGCAGCGATGGTGGCATTGATTAGAGGTGCAGGAGGGGGAACAGGTGCTGCCACCTTCCTGATCCTGCCCTGCTTTCTGTAGGCCCAAGCAAGGTGTAATGGACAGGAAGAGTGATGAGCATCCCATTACTGAGGGGTTAAGATCAGGTAGCTAGAAAAATGTGTTGGCAGGGGGCCCGGGAGAACCAATTGAGATAGGGGGTAGCAGGTTGAAATGGGTAGCAGGTTTAAAACTAATAAAAGAAAGTTCTTCTTCACACAGCGTGTAGACAGCCTGTGGAACTCCTTGCCAGAGGAGGCTGTGAAGGCTAGGACTATAACAGAGTGTAAAGAGAAGCTAAATAATTTCCTGGAGGTTAGGTCCATAAAAGGCTATTAGCCAGGGGATAGAAATGGTGTCCTTGGCCTCTGTTTGTCAGAGACCAGAGAAGGATGGCAGGAGACAAATCGCTTGATCATTGTCTTCGGTCCACCCTCTCTGGGGCACTTGGTGCTGGCCGCAGACAGGATACTGGGCTAGATAGACCTTTGGTTCAGACCAAAGGCCTGTTCTTATGTAAGGAGCCGCCAGCCTTTCATTCACACACAGAACTGGTTTGGAATTGACCGCAGGGTACCGGGGCTGGGCTGGGCTGGGCTGCGGGGAAATCTGGCCCTGGTAGTGACAAGGGGAGCTGCTGGGCGCTGGGACGTGGCTGACTGCTTCGGCCTTCTCACAGGTCGGGACAGAGAAGCGCAGACTTGCGTATATCTCGCGGGCGGAGGAACCAGCAGCGGGACATTCTGTGTCCAGCCGGACTCTGGAACCCCCCTGCCAGGAGAAAGAACAGCGCGACGCTGCGTCACACCCGCCTGGGCCCCCCCGTTCTATTGGCCCCGCCCCCGGCCCAGTTCCTTGCAGCTCACCACAAACCACCGCACCGCTGTAGTGGGGGGAGGGTGACTGTGCTGCGCAATGGCTGGGAGGGCTTCAAAGGAAGCTTCCACCATCGCTTCCCTGAGCAACTCCAACATTTAAGAAAACTGCGGTTCAGAAACCCCCGTCTACGTCACTGCCAGGGTAGCCGAGTGCTGTAAAGGCGCTGAACTCAAAAGCTTGTTTTCCCCGTGTGACGTAGTGGGGGTACTTGCTGGGCTGTGGTGACCCCTGCTGTCTGGAGCAAGACCCAGCAGGGAAAACCTCACTATGCAAAGGTAGTGCCAAACTTGTTGAACCAGACACCCCCCATGGAGAGTGTGACGGCGCGTTGGGGGTTCCCCGTCTCCTGCACCCTGAAATGGCACAAACAGACTTCACCAGCTAGTGGAATTGAGGGTGGTTTATTGCTCCTCCAGCACAGCGCAGCACAGATGTAATCTGGTTACAGGAACTGGGCTAGGATGCCTCAGGCCCCCTTGAGATGGGGGAGACTGGGCCCCTAAACTCCAGCCCCTTCCCCTAGGCTCTCCTCCATGCTCTCCAGATAGGAACTCACTAACCCTCTCCAAGCCCTGCCCCCCAGCCAGGGCAGCATCCACCTTCCTTTGTTCCTCTCCATGGGGGGTGTCTGGCCACTGGTTCAACAAGCCTAGTGAGGCTTTCCCTGCTGGGTCTTGCTCCAGACAGCAGGGGTCACCACAGCCCAGCAAGTACCCCCACTACGTCACAGAGAGGAACAAAGGAAGGTGGATGCTGCCCTGGCTGGGGGGCAGGGCTGGAAGAGGGTTAGTGAGTTGCTGTCTGTGAGCATGGAGGAGACAGCCTAGGGAGAGGGGCTGGAGTTTAGGGGCCCAGTCTCCCCCCAACTTAAGGGGGCCTGAGGCATCCTAGCCCAGCTCTGTGACCAGATTCCATCTGTGCTGTGCTGTATCCTGGAGAGGCAATAAACGTCCTCTATTCCACCGGCTGGTGCAGTCTGTTTGTGCCATTTCGGGGTGCAGGAGACGGGGGACCCCCAACGCGCCGTTACACCCCGCAAGTGGGTTTTTCTGCGCTCCGAAAAGAGCCGCGGGTTCAACTCCCACTTCTGCCCCAGCTTTTGTTCTCCATGTGGAGAGGCGACCTCATTTCAATGTCCGCCCTCAGGACGTACTTCGAGCTTCCCTTAGAGCAGTGGCAAGAGAAGTCGGTGAGACTTCAAATATCTTCAGCAACTGCCCATTCGGAGCACCTGGATGGGAACGTTTTGCTTTCTCTTCCAGTGGGTCTGGAAGTCTTGAGGGAAGTGGGGAATGGCTGCCCTTTGGGAACAGAAGAGGGTCTCTTGGACCATTAAGTAGAACGGTTGAAAGTTTCCTTTTCAGCGGGGCTTAGCTGGCTAGAGCGCCTGCCTAGCAAAAGCGCGTGTTTAGAAGACAGGAGATCCTGGTTTCAACTCCCCAGTGGTACCTTCTTCTGGCCTTCGCTGTTCGTTGCTCAGCTTTTCCAGTGTCCTTCTGGGAAACAGAAGAGGCCTCCACTGGCCACCCAAGTAATGGCTTGTTGAGGAAAAGGCTTATTGGAGAGAATAATGAAACCACAGGCTTGGGGCTAATGAAGAGGCTCCTGGGACTGGCTTTGGGAAGGCAGCTGTCCTGACTCCAAGTGCTGAGTCATGATAAGACCCCACAAGCCCCTGCGATTCCCTAGGGGTGTCAGTGCCCAGGCACCCTCGAAGCGCAGCCTCTGCAGGTCGGGCAGCGATGGAGAGTTACTCTCCTCTCGCCTCCCTTTGGATGGTCAATGGGAACATATGGAAGAAAAGTCCCAGAGGGCGGGCGGCACCAGGGCTAAGCTGGCCAAGGCACCTGCCAGGTGAGGCGGAGAGGAGGGATGCAGCTCCCAGTGGTGCCAGGTCAAACGTGTCTGCTCTTCCCACCATTTCCCCCATCAGACAGGAATCTGTCATGAGGAATCAGACAGTTCTGCGTTTGCCCATCAATGCAAATGTTGGCAAAAGATCCCGGCCGTTTTCTTCTCACCAGACTCAGGAGGCGGCACCTGAGAAAAACGGAGAAAAGGAAAAGGCCCCGAAACTCCATTTGCCTGCATGGATCCTGCAGCCAGAGCGCGGAGCACTAAGTCCTGTAGGGCCAGAGCTGGGCACAGGCGGGTCTTTCCAAAGGCCTTTTGCTCTCTGGGTGTGAATTCTGAGCGTTCGATGCCTGAAGCCCTCAAAGCCTCCTGCTCGGCATCTCCGCCTTGTCCCAGGGAACATCTGCAGGGGCTGTTTCAAGGCTGTGAGGGGATTCCCCGGGATTCAGCCCGAGTCATGGCTCTCCTGAGTCCCCCCCAGCCTGGGCTCCTCTCACCCTGCGATGCTGTGACAGGCTTCCCCGCCGGTGACAGTGAGCGCGGGGCGTGTGGCCGGGTGCACCCTCTCCTGCTGCGCCCCTTTGTCCCCCGCCCTGCTACTTTCCCTTAACCCCCCGCCCCTCGGGCAGCACTTGAGAGAGGGTCCTGGGCTCTGTCTATCGGGCGCTGAGCAGCTGAAGAGCCGGGTCTGGCTGCACAGGGGACAGTGTGGACCAAGGGCAGTCAGGGGCGTGGCCCATCCGGAAGGGCGGAGCCGCGTGTGCACGTATGCAGATGTGTGCGCGAGCGGAGCACTGTGGGAGTGGAGCGGGCTGGCGAGCGGAGCCCTAATTTGCAAGCGGGGCTCTGGGTGGGGTCTGGGGACTGGCGGAGGAGAGGGGGGGCAGCTGGCAGCAGCGGGAAGCGGTGTGGGTGGGGTGGTTTGGAGGAGGACGTGGGAGCCACCGTGATGTGAGAGTTCGGGGCGCTTGAGGCTTGGCGGGGGCTCTGGGACAAGAGTTTATACTTACCTGGCAGGGGAAATACCACGCTCAGGAAGGTGGTTTTCCCAGGGTGCGGCCCGCCCATTGCACTGTGGGTGCGCTGACCCCTGCGATTTCCTCAAGTAGAGGAAACTCGACTGCATAATTTGTGGTAGTGGGGGACTGCGTGCGCGCTTTCCCCTGGTGGTGGTGTTAGAAGAAAGAACATCTTGTGCCGAGAATACAGGATTAAATTGGGGAAAACGGTTCTTATCTATTCTGCACACGTGCAGATAAATACTGGGAGATAGATTTCCCCAAGAGCTAACCCTGTGAGAATGTGTAAAGCGGGGCGGTGTCTGATGCTGGGGGTTGTGTTCCTTCCGCTTTGAAACTTGCACTCGAGATTCAGTTTATCATACCTGTAAAGGACCATCAGTTTATTTCCCTGCTGGGTTGGGCTCGTTGCTTGTTTCTGTTCCTTAGTATTCCTCCTGTCTGTAGGACAATGGTCTGACCGAAACTGCGTGGTTCTCCGACCCTCTGGGAAGTTCTGGTCCAAGCTGCAAGCTCCCCACCCCCACTCAGCTCTGGGCCTGGCTTGGAGGTTGGCCACCCCCGAGTAACGCAAACATTTACATGTCAGGAACGCTGTGGACAAATAGAAAACAGTCCAGAAAGAGCAACACGGATTTCTAAAGGTCTAGAAAACAGGACCCATGACACTGGCCTGTTCACACAAGCCCCACAACTTGCTTCTTCGCCCCATGCCCAGCTGCTCCCTTTTCACCAAGGCAGGGCCAGGCTCTGGTGCCTAACACCAGCCTTCCCCCGCCCCTACAGCCAGGGCTTCTTCCCCACCCTACGGTCCCAGGAGAGTTTCCGCGGGAGCGACCCCGAATCCGGATTCTGGATTTTAGTTTCTTTGCCCAGCAGATTCTGTAGCTGCCCCCGCTCCAGTGGCGGGCAGGTCCCGTGTTTCAATGGGATTGGATCCCACCCTGCGGTATGAAGGGACGTGTCTCTCTGCCACCTAACCGGTAGCCTTCCTGGCTAGGGGGATCCCTCCGGTCCCATTCCTACCCCAGCCCAGTGCCCTGTGCTCGGCGCCTGTCCCCTCCCCTCAGCCACCTCGTGTCATTACACCTGAGCTGAGCTAAGTGTCCGGCCTCTCTGCGGTATAAAGGGAACAACTGCCCCCAGGGGACATCGCCACGTGCTGAGCGCTCAGCCTTATACCCGGCTTGTGGAACCCGAATGAAAATCCCTGCCCGGGGCTGCCGGGTGAAATACCAGCCCCTGGTTCTAGGAGCCTCAGACTCCGCCCAGAAACAGCCCTGCCCGGCCCTGCCCGCTGGGGAGTTTCCCTCAGTGCCTGGGAACGAGAATGGAACCTCTGCTGCTTTTCCTCGCCCTGCTCGCCGCCCCCCGCTGTGAGTGTCCGCTGTAGAGCGGTGGAACTGGGGACAGGTGCAGCGACTCATGCTCTGGCTCATTTCTTCAGTTTTCTGGTTTCTCTTCCCCCAGGTGTCCTCTCTCAGGTGCAGCTGGTTGAGTCCGGTCCGGGGGCTGTGAAGCCCGGAGAGACCCTCACCCTGAGCTGCACCATCAGCGGTGACTCTGTCACTAGTGAATGGTGGGAGTGGGTCCGGCAGGCTCCCGGGGAAGGGCTGGAATGGGTGGGACAGATTTACTGGAGCAGTTCCAGCTGGCGCACCTACTACGGGCCGGCTTTCCAGAGCCGCGGAAAGCTCAGCGCGGACTCCGCCAAGAACCAGTTCTCGCTGCAGCTTCGCTCGCTGACAGCTGCGGACACCGCCACCTATTACTGTTCCGGGAGACACAGTGACACAGAGCTCCGCAGGGCCCGGCACAAACAGGGGAAGCGGCTTCCGAGCAGCGAGTTCCCATTCGGCCGTGCGCGCTGCACAGATCAATGCGAATCCAAAGCCGAAAACAAGGGCAGGAGAGAAGCTGGATTGACAGACACAAGCCAAGCGGAGTGCTGTCTGGACAGAGCGCTGCACGGTGTATCAGGCACCTGCGTCCTTTCCTGCCATGACCTGTGGGGAACTGTGGAAAGTCATTTCCGTTCTCTCTCCCCTCCGTCTGTCCAGACTGGGACCTGTGGCTCTGTCTGTACGGGCGGGACGTGTAGACACCACTGTACGGCCAGTCACAGCACCCGGAACACGTGTGGTAAAGTGCCAGGCTAGTGCCAGTGCAAAGTTTCTTTCCTTGCTGAAAACAGTCCCTGTCAAAGGGGAAGAGTCTGGACTCGCTCTCCCGTCGCATCTGTCCCCGGCTGCTGGATCTTGTATGATACAGAGGCGGGTCAGCCACTCAGCGAGTCAAGGGCCCGGCTCATGTCTGAAGGGGGAGGGACTGGGGTGAGGACGGAGAATAAGCAACCTCCCGATCCGCTCTGCCGGGGGGTTCTGCCAGGGAGGGGGAAGCCCCTGCGCCCTAATCGCGCTCTCTGACAGGTGGGGGGAAGCAGGCAGCAGGGATGGGGAGAGGCTGCACTTGCTCGAACCCCTTATTGGAACGCCGGGCTCCCAAAGGGACTTACAGCCCCGAATTCACCGCCCGGTCTCTCTCCCCTCCCCAGCCAGGGACGGGGCCGCACGAGGATCTTGTGTATCCCAGGCGGGTGCCCAGCCCGGGGCTGGGGGGGGGGGGGGGGAGGGGTTTCCGGGACAGTCACCTCCATAGACCAAGTCTTGAAGTTGATCCACTATTTTACAGGAAGCTGAAAGAGTCCGGGTGCCTGGGACACGGCCCCTCCCCACGGACCGTGCGGGGCCACTCTGCGTATGGGACTTCAGAGCCAAGTGATCCCCGCCCCAGATCTCCTGACAACACCCAGCCCCTCAGGCCCTGCGTAGGAAACACAGTGACTGCAGGGAGCTGCTTCTTCCTCCAAGCGGCCTAGAGGTGTGAGGAGAGTCCCGGCGCTGCACAGACACCCAGGCCCGGACAGTCCGACTCCTGCACCTGGAGCCCTGGGGCGAGTCAGTCAGATCCCTGGCAAGAGCAGCGTGTGTCTCTTATCAGGCGAGGTATGCAAATGAGGAAGCCAGTGTCCTGCTTAAATCGGTCTCTCCCTCTGCCCAGGCTGCACCCGGAAACGCAATCGGCAGCCCCCGGCTCTGTGCAGTCACCAGCCAGTCCCCTGAGAACTTTCTCCTCCGGCACCAGGAGAATGAGATTCTTACTCCTTGCCAGTTTCGCTCTAGCAGCTTTGGACGGTATTTTTTCTATGAAAATTCACAGAGTTAGAAGGATATTGTGTGATCGCTGCATCTATACGGTATTTATAACCTGACTTTATCCGCAGGTGCCCGGTCCCAGGTGCAGATGGTGTACTCCGGGGGCGATGTGAAGAAGCCCGGAGACTCGTTGTGCCTCTCCTGCAAAGCCTCCGGCTTCACCTTCAGCGATCACTGGATGCTCTGGTTCCGGCAGGCACCCGGGAAGGGGCTGGAGTGGGCGGCCGGTATCAGCAGCGGTGCTGGGAGCAGCACGTACTACGCTGATGCGGTCAGAGGCCGATTCACCATCTCCAGGGACAATCCCAGCAACCTGCTGCACCTGCAAATGACCGGCCTGAAGCCCGAGGACACCGCCCGCTATTACTGTGCCAGACACACAGTGACACGAACCCTGCGGCTGCTCGTGCACAAACCAGAGCTGCGGAACTTCCCGCGTCTGCCGCACGGGGGCAGCAGAGACACGCGCCAAACAGCCCTGCCGGGGGCGCAGGAG
This sequence comes from Pelodiscus sinensis, assembly GCF_049634645.1. Classification (NCBI taxonomy): domain Eukaryota; kingdom Metazoa; phylum Chordata; order Testudines; family Trionychidae; genus Pelodiscus; species Pelodiscus sinensis. Next base: position 6,101,595 of record NC_134740.1, on the reverse strand, counting down.
AGCACAAGCCGGTCGGGATGGAACACGGCTCCTCTCAGTAAAGCTGAAGATCCCAGGGATTGAGGCCCGGAGCGACTGGCCCCATCTCCCCCTGGCTCAGTCTGGGGCCCCACGCAGGACCCTGATCTTGGTGCCCCAGGGCGGGGCGATGCTTGAGGGAAGAGATTGGACAATCTCCAGCCACCCCCTCCCCTCCAGTGAAATGTCTGTAAATCAGGGGGCATCCTCTGGCCCTGCAGACTGGCCTGTTCTGTGCGGGTCTGGCAGGAACGAGTCGCGCGTATCAGTGAACCCAGCCCAGGACACTGTGTACCTGGGCCCGGCACGTGCCTTCCGTACTGGCCCTTCCCGCGGAGCTGTTCGGGCCAGTCGCTGCTGCTCCTTCGGGGATGCGCCTTGGGCCGGGCAAGGAGGCGCTGCCCCAAAGTGACAGTCTACTGACCCGCTTCAGCAGCTCCCCAGCCCCTGCCTTCCACTCGCCCGCGCTGCCGCTTGGGCCCTGCTCGCTGGGGTTTGTGTCCAGGCGCTTCCCGCTGGGGAACTTTGGTGAGCTAACGGCGGGGTTAGTGGCGGGGATGGGGCTAAGGGCGGGGTTAGTGGCGGGGATGGGGCTAAGGGCGGGGTTAGCGGTGGGGGTGGGGCTAAGGGCGGGGTTAGCGGCGGGGGTGGGGCTAAGGGCGGGGTTAGTGGCAGGCGCAAGGACACGTGTCGGGGGGGGGGGGGTTGGGCAGCAGATGGATTGAGGAAAAGTCGGCAAGATGGAGCCAAAACTGCCGGATGCAGCCCGGGCTTCCCCGGGGAGACCGCCCCAGGGAGCAGTCTGAGGCGGAATCATAAATCCAGGCGCCCATCGCCACGTGGAGTGAAGCGAGTCTCAGAACTGGGGTGTCAGCGCGGAGAGGGAGCAGAATAACGTGACGTGATTTCACTAGAGAACCCGCATCTGCAGCCCTGCCCCCTGCTCCCAATGTCCCATCTCTAAGTGAGACAGAGAGAGAGAGAGCCGCGCTCAAAGCCTAAACTGGTCCGTTCCCCTGTGGGGATCTGTCCCTGCGGTCACAACCCTTGTTCCGACGCAGCCCAGACAACACGGAACAGTCTCGATAATACTCAGCCCCGCCAGCAGCGCCGGGCACTGGATTAAATGGCGCCTCCAGGCCCCTCCAGTCCTACGATTTTCCGCTTCTGCACTTCACCCCCCATAAAGCCTCGGATAGTCAGCGGGGCGGAAACCAGCATCTCTCCCTGCAGCTGCGGTTCCTGCCTCATTTGCCCCTCCCGGGAGAGACTCCCCCTCTGGACCTCTCCCGGGCACATTCTAGAGGAGCCCGCGGGCCAAGGGTTTCCCGGGGATTTCACCCTCGCACATGGGAGATGTTTGAGTCTCCAGCCCTCCGCCAGCAGCGGGTCCTTCCCCAGGTAGTTCACCTCCGCTGGGTCACACCCCCAGGCAAATCTCGGGCACAGCGGGGTCTCCTGGGTCTTTGTGTAGGGCCCGGCCCTTTGCATCCTCCCATCGGCCCTCCCGCAACCCCCTCCTGGCACGTTGCGGGCGCTGACCTGAGCGCAGTGTCTCCCTGGTGTAATGGGGAGACCTGTCCCCGAAGGGACGTCGCCACGTGCTGAGCGCCCACCCCCTGGCGTCCCTTATACCTGGCCGGGGGAACCCGCATGCAAATCTCTGCTCGGCGGTTCTTGTTGAATACCAGCCCCTGGTTCTAGGAACCTCTGTCTCTGTTCAGACACAGCCCTGCCCGGCCCTGCCCGATCCGGAGTTTCCCTCAGTGCCTGGAAGCGAGAATGGAACCTCTGCTGCTTTTCCTCGCCCTGCTCGCCGCTCCCGGCTGTGAGTGTCTGTGTGACACGTCGGGGAATTAGGGAGCCGCACACACATTCAGCGACTAATTCCTTCCTGAATTTGTTTCCTTTTCCCAGGTGTCCTCGCTCAGGTGCAGCTGGTCCAGTCCGGCCCGGGAGCGGTGAAGCCCGGAGAGACCCTCACGCTGAGCTGCGCTGTCTCCGGATTCTCCATCACTACTCAGCACTACAGCTGGAACTGGATCCGGCAGCCCCCTGGGAATGGGCTGGAGTGGGTTGGGTCTGTGTACCCATATAACAGCGGAGAGACAGGCTACGCTCCGTCTTTCCAAAGCCGAGTCACCATCTCTGGGGACACCGCCAAGAACCAGGTCTCGCTGCAGCTCCGCGCACTGTCAGCTGCAGACACCGCCACCTATTACTGTGCCCGCTACACAGTGACACGGAGCAACGCAGGGCCTGACACAAAAAGAGGAAGAGGCTTCTAGCTCGCACCTGGAGGCTCCAGCGATAGGTGGGTCCCTCCAGAGAAAGAGACACAGACGCATTGAATTAACTACGAACAAAACACCCGCACGCACATCGGGGGCTTTAAGAAAATCCCAGGCAAAATTTATTGACACGCCCCCCCTTCAGCTGCCACAGAAGTGTCAAGCTCACTGAGAGAACAGAGGCATTTCCTGCCTTCGAATGGCTGTCGGGCGGGGAATTGAGAGCTACAAACAATCGCTCGGGGATTGTTCCTGTGTCTGTCGCAGGAGCGTTATGGGCACTGGGAAGGTCACTCTGCCTTCAGAAGAGAGCGAAGGGCACAGACACACACGGAGCAAGTCCCATTCTCCCCAGTAGGGGGCAGCGGCCCTTCACAGACACACACAGAGCAAGGCCCATTCTCTCCAATAGGGGGCAGCGGCCCTTCACAGACACACACAGAGCATCTCCCATACTCCCCAGTAGGGGACAGTGGCCCTTCACAGACACACTCAGAGCAAATCCCATTTTTTCTGGTAACTGGAGCACGTGCTCCTCCCCCAGCAGGCCCAGCCGGATTTGTTCTCCCAGGGCCACAAGTCGCCCCGCCCGCCCTGACCAGCTCTCTGCCCTGCACTGAGACTGCTTCTCACTCTCCGGGGCCGGGAACCCGCCTCTGGCTCCCCGCAGCTGTGGCTCCCTCCCCACCAGACCCTCCCGGGAGAGTCTCGAGTCTCCAGACAGCGCCCCCTGGTGTCTGTATTTCCCAGCCGGGCACAGAGCACTGGGCTGGATTAAAAAACCCAGCGAGGGCACGGAGCGATCCTCGGAACATCGATTCCCATTAAAGTGCTGCATCCCACGTAAAGTGACTCTGGGCCACAGGCTGAGACACGCAGAGGGTGTGTTACTCCGAAGCCGACCAGACATCGCTCCGTCCCTTCATATCTCCCGGAGAACCCGCATGCAAACCCCTGCCCCAGGGCTACCTGTTTAAATACAGACCCCTGGTTCTAGGAGACGCAGTCTCTGCCCAGGCTCAGACCTGCCCGGCCCTGCCCGCGGGGGAGTTTCCCTCAGTGCCTGGGAACGAAAATGGAACCTCTGCTGCTTTTCCTTGCCCTGCTCGCCGCCCCCCGCTGTGAGTGTCCGTGGGGCACGTGGGGGGAATTGGGGCAGAACCGCACATCAGTTCTGCCCCAGTCAGATGCAGCTGGTCCAGTCCAGCCCGGGGCGGTGAAGCCCGGAGAGATTCTCACCCTGACCCGCGCTGTCTCGGGTGTCTCGGTCTCCATCCCTCACAGAAGCTGCGGCTGGGACTGGTTCCTCCAGCCTGCCGGAAAGGGGCTGGAGTGGGTGGGAGGGGTTCGTGACGGGGCAGCCGCCTCTTACGCCGCAGAGTCTTTCCAAAGCCGGGTCACTTTGTCCGCAGCCACCGCCCGGAACCAGCTCTCGCTGCAGCTCCACGCGCTGACAGCGGCAGACAGCGCCCCCTAGTGCTGCGCCAGTAAAACAGACACAGCGCCAGGGCCTGTCTGGAAAACAGGAAGCGGTTTCCACACGCACAGTGAGGGCCCTTGGAAAGCTCCGGCTCGGGCTGGGAACAGAACGTATTTTACATTCCAAGGGGGAGGGAATAGAGAGAGATTTCCGGGGGACAGGTGGACTAAAGGCTTTTAGGCCAGACAGGCCTGATTGGCCCTGGGACAGCGCAGTCCATGGGTCCCTGTCCCCTTCCCCCTTACCGAGCCACAAACCTCCTCCCACCCAGAGACCCTCCAATGCCACCCCTCTATCAGAGGACCCTCTAGTAGGTCACAGCCCCAACCCCCAATTGCTTCCCCTTCCTCTGTCTGCCCCCCTCCCCAGAAGCCCTGTGTCCCAGCTATCCACAGTCCAGCTCTTCCCCTCATCGGCCCTGTGCCCACCTTGGTTTTTTCCACTTCCCCCCCCCCACACACACCCTCAGACAGCTCTGCCCCATAGCAGTGTGAGCCCCCCTCCTTTCCCTCAGTCATCCCTGCTAATCTCTGTCCCCCACTCCGCTCATAGCCCAGTTCCTTCCCCTCGGGCCCAGCTCCCCGCAGTCCCATGCCTGGCCCAGAACTCGGCCCCCTCCTCCTCTTCCCATCTGGCTTCCCTCATCTCCCTCACTCCCATGGTTACAATGGTGCAGCAAGCTCTGCTGAAGCCTTGGCCTCCTCCCCGCATCTCATTTCTGTGATCACAGCCTCATTGGACACATGGCCCAGCTGAGTGATCTGTTTATACTGGGTTGCCTCCCCATGGCGAAGGCTGTTTGATACACAGATGTCTAAAATCAGCCTTCCTAACACTGAAGTTAGGGCTCTTTCCCTACCTGGAAACCTGTGGAACTCCTCGCCAGCAGATGTTGTGAAATCCAACACTATATCGGAGTTAAAAAGAGAACATGTGGTTGTTGGCTAGGATGGGCAGAGGTGATGTCCCATGCTGGGAATGGGCGACAGAGGAGGGATCACTAGAGGAGTCCCTTGTGACGTAGTGGGGGTACTTGCTGGGCTGTGGTGACCTCTGCTGTCTGGAGCAAGACCCAGCAGGGAAAACCTCACTATGCAAAGGTAATGCCAAACTTGTTGAACCAGACACCCCCCATGGAGAGGAACAAAGGAAGGTGGATGCTGCCCTGGCTGGGGGCAGGGCTGGAGGAGAGTTAGTTAGTTCCTGGCTGGAAGGCAGGGAAGAAGGAGCTGGGGAGGGGGCTGGGACTCCCCTATCTCAAGGGGGGCACTGAGGCCTCTTAGCCCCAGTTCCTGTAACCAGATTACATCTGTGCTGCACTGTGCTGGAGGAACAATAAATAACCTCCATTCTACTGGCTGGTGAAGTCTGTTCATGCCATTTCGGGGTGCAGGAGACGGGGGACCCCCAACGCGCCGTCACAGTGGTGTCAGAAGTGGGATGCACTGCACCCCGTGGATGGAGCTTCCAGCGGTGAGCGACAAGGCGCTGTAGAAGCAAGAGCCCTGGAGCCAGGCATGCTGGAGACAGAGTGAAGCAGTTCCTGAGAATCGTGGGGCGCTGCAGCACTAGACTGGTGGGTCTGCACCGAGGGGCCCAGCGGGCAGATGGCCTACGCCCGACTGTTGAAGGCAGAGCTGGTGGGGCTGTGCAGAGAGAGGGGCTTGCCTGTGCGGAAAGCAACCAAGGCCCAGCTGATTGCCCAGCTGGAAGATAATGACCAGCCACAGGGCCAGGATCTTGTCCCCAGGGGAAGCAGCCAGACCCGCCCTGAGAGTGTGTCAGTCTCAGAGAGGGGGAGGAGCGCTGGAACCCACCGGAGAGATGAGACAGCGTCTCCCGGGAGGCCTGCAAGCCATAGCCTATCTAGGGCAGGGGCCAGCCCAGCGGAGCTGCGGCGGCTGGAGATCCAGCTGCGGATGAAGGAATTGGAAGTACTGGACTGAAAGAAGGAGCGCCAAGACCGAGAGAGGGACCACCAGGATTGAGAGAAGGAGCGCCAAGATCGAGAGAGGCAGCGACAGCATGAGCTGGCCATGGCAGAGCGGAGAACCGGCGGGGCACCGGCTGCGCCAAGTGCGGATGGGCCCCAGGGTCCCGGGGCTGCCAGGCGCTTGGAGAGGCCCGTGGTGGCCCAACTGAAGGACGTGGGTGACATAGACGGGTTCCTCAGCACCTTTGAGAGGGCCTGTGGACTGCAGCAGGTCCCCCAGCTGACTGGCTACAGGAACTCATCCCCACACTGAACCAGGAGGCGGCCGGAGTGCTCAGACAGCTGGAGGACCTACAGCCAGGGGATTACAACCGAGTCAAGGAGGCCCTGCTGCACAAGTTCGGGCTGACCCCCGAGATGTACAGGAAGAAGTTCCGGGGGGTACAGAAAGGGCCACGGGAGACCTATGTGGACCTGGCCTCCCGCCTGGCGCAATACGGCCGCAAGTGGGTGTCTGGAGTCGGAGCCCAGACTGCAGAGGAGCTGCTCAAGCTGGTCCTGATGGAGCAGTTCTATGAAGCGTGCCCACCCAAACTGAGGCTGTGGCTCAAGGACCGGAGACCAGAGAACCCCCAGGAGGCCGGGAGGCTGGCGGATGAGTTCACGGAGAGCCGGTCCGGGTGTGAACGGGAGTCCCGGAGAGAAAGGGAATCGCGCAGAGACCGGATCTCGGCTAAGCGACGAAGGGAGTCAACTACGGGGCGAGACCAAGGAACCGGTCGTCTGTGCCCCAGAGAACCAGCCAGGGCCTGGACAGAGACAGCCCAAAGCCTAACTTGCCATCGCTGTGGGCAAAAAGGCCACAAGAGGGCTCAGTGCACCAGGTCCCAGGACCGGGGACTTTCCAGGGTTAACTGGCTGGGGCGGGAGGAAGGGCAGGCTGCCCCAGAAGCTGGGGCTGGCAGGCAAACCTCAGCTCAGAGAGAGGGGAAGGATGCTCAGTGCACCTCCCCTGGGAGGTCTGATTCTCAGGAGGCGGATTTCTCCGTGTACCGGGTGGGGGCAGGACGGCCCCTGCGGAGCAAGTGCCTCGTACCCCTGGAGGTGGATGGTAGGAAGGTGATGGGCTTCTGGGACATGGGGGCGGAGGTGACTCTGGCCCGATCCGACATAGTGGCCCCAGAGCGGATACTACCCCACACCCAGCTGACCCTGAAGGGCATAGATGGGTCCCCATTTAAGGTGCCTGTAGGCAGGGTGCATCTGAAATGGGGGGCAAAGGAAGGTCTCAAGGAAGTGGGGGTGCACCCGCACTTGCCCTCGGAGGTGCTGATGGGGAATGACCTAGAGGAGTGGCCCCATGAATCCCAGCGGGCTCTAGTCACTACCCAGAGCCAGAGCCAGCGGGAGGCTGACAACATGGGTCAAGGATTCCTGGCAGCATCCTCAGGGTCCCATCCCAGTGGACACGGGGTCCAGCCAGGCTGGGACTCCGGACCTAGGTAAAGGTGGGGAACAGGTCCGGAGCAGCTGAATTCCAGGCTGAGGTGCAGGCAGACCCCTCCTTGCAGAGGCTGAGGGATCAGGCTGGCCTCTGTGCAGCTCAGCCCCGGGGGAGAGGTGGCCAGGAGAGATTCCTGCGGGAGCGTGGACTCCTGTTCCGGGAATGGCTTCCCCACAAGAAGGTGAGGGCATGGGGGTTCCAGCGGCAGCTGGTCATCCCCCGAAAGTATCGCCTCAAGCTGCTGTATTTGGCCCACAATGTCCCCATTGGGGGCCACCGGGGGTTCTAGAGCACCCGGCTGAGGCTGCTCCATCACTTCTATTGGCCGGGAATCTTTACAGCCGTGCAGTGGTACTGCTGGTCCTGTGACTCCTGCCAGAGGGGCGGGAAGGCCCAAGACAGTAGGAAAGCGGCTTGGGGGTCTCTACCCCAGATAAAGGACCTTCTGGGCTTGCTGAGAGAGTTATGGGAGGGGAAGACCTCCCTGGATGGAGCATCGGGGGTGGAAGCCGCCCTGGCTGTCCAGAGAAGGCTCGCTGGGCTCATGGCCCCGGCCCGAGAGACCCTGGCCAGAGATCAAGGCCAGCGGAAGGGTGGGTGTGACCCCCAAGGACAGGCCTGTGCCAGTCGCCCTGGAGCGGGGCGGCGAGTGGACAGAGTGAAGCCAGCTCATGTGGGGCCTCGCCACGGCCGGCCCGAGTCAAGGGGAGCACCCATGTCCCCAGGGCAGGTTCCCACGCAGAGGACCCGAACTTCCCTAGGTCACGAGCGGAGTGACCCTGCTTAGTTCTCTCTCAGAGTGGGGAGAACTGTGACATAGTGGGGGTACCTGGATGGTTTCTATGCTGCTGGCTCTGGGGTAACCCCCACTGGCTGCCGTGGGTACCATGACCCAGCAAAACAGGACAAGTCACTATGCAAACCAGTGGCCAGACACCCCCCATGGAGAGGAACAAAGGAAGGTGGAATGCTGCCCTGGCTGGGGGGCAGGGCTGGAAGAGAGTTAGTTAGCTGCTGGCTGGGGGCATGGAGGAGACAGCCTAGGGAGAGGGCTGGAGTTTAGGGGCCCAGTCTCCCCCCATCTCAAGGGGGCCTGAGGCATCCTAGCCCAGCTCTGGGACCAGATTACATCTGTGCTGTGCTGTATCCTCTATTCCACTGGCTGGTGCGGTCTGTTTGTGCCATTTCAGGGTGCAGGAGACGGGGGACCCCCAATGCGTCGTCACAGGCTGGAAGTAAGTCCTGGCTCCACTGGGTGTTACTGGCGCGTGGCCAGGCGCGGGTGGCAGATCATTTGCCTGGGCAGCGCTACAATTGGCTGGGGCAGCCAATGTCCCTTTGCAACATTCTGATGTCTACAGAGCTGCCCGGAGCAGTGTGTTTCTAGCAGGCGGTTCCTGGGGGACTCTGCACACAAGTCGGAGCTGACGGATGGAAATGCGAGTCAGGGGCAGCGGAGCGGAGGGGTGTGGGTGGCGTTGCGGGTGTTTGCTGAAATTCACTTTTACCAGTTTGTACTGATCCGCCCAGAGAAGGGGACAAGGCACGTCCTGAGGCATTAAATGCCCCGTGTGTGTGCCTGGAAACCGCTTCCCCTTTTTGCGCCCGGCCCTGCATTGCTCTGTGTCAGAGAGTCTCTGGTGCAATTCTAGGTGCTGGTGTCTGCAGCTGGCAGCGAGCGGAGCTGCAGCGGGAACTGGTTCCTGGCAGTGTCCCCAGGGAGGGTAACTCGGCCTTGGAGAGAAGTAGGGTAGAGTGTTTCCCCGTTATGTGGATACACCCACCCCATCCACTCCAGCCCTTTCCCGGGGGGGTGCCGGATCCAGAGCCAGAAATAATGCTGGGCAGTGATGGAGAACCCGGAGTCAGCGCAGGTCAGGGTGAGGGTCTCTCCCGGCTTCACCACTTCCGGTCCAGGAGATCTGCCTTGTGTTTGGTGCTGAGCTGAAGAGTGTGAGGAAGGAACCAGGCTCAGCATTTTTAAGGTTCTTAGGTACCCAGAGAGATTTTCCAAAAGCTCCTTAGTGCTGGCACCTAACGCCCATTGACTTCCAATGATGTTCGTTCGTGCTGTGTTTTTTCAAACACGAGGTACCTGCCTGCTTCTTTCGTTGCTGTGTTGGGTAGGAGAAGTGCTGTCCCGCACTCGGTGACCAAAGGGTTAAACTGAAGTAGCTCAGGGTATTGGTAGGAAGCCAGAAGAGCCAATGGGACACAGGACTAAAATTTAAATTACCTGCTGTTGCTCCTGGCTGGTATTTGCCCTGCCTCAGACTTAGCCTCCATAGGCCATTTTTCCAGTTATCTTCCTTCCATAAGAACATAAGAACATTATCCCTGTAAACAGGGGTGGATGAGAGTGCCGCGGGGCCCAGGGCAGCACCGTGGGGCCCCGGGCAGCGAAATTTTGCAGGGCCCTTCCTTTGACATGGCGCATGCGCGAGCCTCAGGAAGCGCAGGGACTGGGGCAGCCGCCCCGCTCGCCCTGCCCTAAATCCGCCGCTGCCTGTAAGAACATAAGAACGGCCATACTGGGCCAGACCAAAGGTCCATCAAGCCCAGTATACTGTCTGCTGACAGTGGCCAATACCAGATGCCCCAGAGGGAGGGAATGCAACAGGTAATCCTCACGTGATCCCTTCCCTGTCACCCACCTCCAGAGAAACAGGCTACGGACACTATTTCAATTATCCTGGCTAGTAGCCATTAATAGACCTAACCTCCATGAATCTATCTAGCTCTTTTTACAATCCTCTTAAAGTTCTAGCCTTCATCCTATCCTCTGGCAAGGAGTTCCACAAGTTAACTGCACTGAGCCAAACTGAGCACTGAGTCGCAGAGATCCTATAGAGTATACAACAGCCTGTCTCTCAATTCCTGTGTGAGGAAATACAGTGACTGAAGGGTTCATTCCGCCCGCCCCCCTAGTGCTGTGAAAGTGTAAGGAGAAGACGAGTCAGGCTGCCTCCTGCACCTGGAGCCCTAGGGCGAGTCAAGCACATCCCTGGCAGGTGCAGTACGGGGCTCTTATAAGCAGAGTATGCAAAGGAGTGAGTCAGCGTCCTGTTTAAATCTGCCCCTCCCTCTGCCAAGGTTGCACCCACGGGGACAATCCGCAGCCTCCTGGGTCTGGGCAGTGACCAGCCAGTCCCCTGAAAACTTTCCCCAGCATCATCAGGGAACATGAATTTTTCCCTCCTTCTGTGTTTCGCTGTAGCGGCTTGGCAAGGTATTTTCTTCCGCTGAGTAAGGGCAGAAGAATATTAAAGCCCCCTTACGTGGATACCAATATAGATAACTTGTCTCTGTTCCCAGGTGCCCGGTCCCAGGAGCTGGTGGAGTCCGGAGGGGATGTGAAGAAGCCCGGAGACTCTCTGCGCCTCTCCTGCAAAGCCTCCGGCTTCACCTTCAGCAGCTATCCTATGAGCTGGGTCCGGCAGGCTCCCGGGAAGGGGCTGGAGTGGGTCTCGCTCATTTACACTGATGGGAGCCAAACATTTTACTCAGACTCCGTGAAAGGCCGATTCACCATCTCCAGGGACAATCCCAACAACCTGCTGCACCTGCAAATGACCGGCCTGAAGCCCGAGGACACCGCCCGCTATTACTGTGCGAGAGACACAGCGACACAAAACCTGCTGATGCTGCGGCAGAAATCCAGGCTGCAGAACCCGCGGCCGCCACGCGGGGGCACCAGAGACACAAACAACCGGGCTCTCGGCACAGACCGGAGCAGAGGCCTCCAGGTGAATGAAACACAAACCTGCCGCGGGGCTTTAACCCTTTCACTGCCCAGACACGTCCCCTGTTTGCAGCCAAAGTCCCGCTGGGCCCGAGGGGCAGACACCTCCAGGGAAGGAAAGCAGGCAAGAGAAGACACAGAGCAGGTGGAGGTCACGCTGGATGTGGATGGGGAGTGAGGGGGATGGGCAGGTCTGGGACGCACTGGGCTGGAGACAGACAGGCTGGGCGGTGACATGTTTCACCAGGGGCGCCCTGTTTAAATAGCTGCTGGCGGGGACCCAGAGAACAGACCCACTAGCCGCTGAGCTACTCACTTCTATTCCGAGTCTGGGTGCGAATGAGGAATCCCTGCCCCTCTCCCTCGGCCTGCCTTTGCAGCCAGCCAGTGAATATTTGGGGGACCGGAGCTAACGGCTCCAGCCTGGGGCTCACACACTTGGATTCGCTTCCCAGATCCCTCGCCGCCTTCCTGTGTGCCCGCTGACAAGTCCCGCAGAGCCAGGTCTGTAGAGGTGTCCGGCCACCCAGACACGCAGAGAGGGGCAGGAGGGATTTCCAGAGGTGTCCAGGTGTCTAACGCCCAGTGATTTACCTGGGAGCTGCACGTCCCACTGGTGACCCTCACTCGGCATCTGTCTGTGTCTCCAGGGGCCTGACATCCCCGACAACCTGGCTCTGGCGGATTTCACACATGGAAGGAGCAGATGATTCATTTCCATTGACCTGCAGGGGGAGTTAGCCGCCTCCATCGCTCAAACTCTTTGTCACAGCCCGTACGGTACCGCTCTGTGTACTGAGTCACCTGTGTAAATCCGTCCCGTAGGGAACCCGGTGTGAAGTGAGGCTGAGAACCCCTTCCTCCCTCACGAGGACGCTATGAGGGCAAGCACACTCCAGAGGTTTCGGTAATGGGGCAATAGGATCACTCGGACAGCTGCTGTGGGAAGTAATTCACTAGTATATCTATAGCTTGCGGGTTTGGAATTAATTGATACACTTAACAGTAACATGTCACCGGGACAAGGTGGCATTCACCCAACAGTTCTGAAAGAACTCAAATGTCAAGTTGCGGAACTATTAACTATGGTTTGTAACCTGTCTGGTAAAACAGCTTCTTTACCCAGTGTGACGTAGTGGGGGTACTTGCTGGGCTGTGGTGACCTCTGCTGTCTGGAGCAAGACCCAGCAGGGAAAACCTCACTATGCAACGGTGACTCAAAAACCTGTCTGACCTGCGGCCCCCTATGGGGAGAAACAAAGGGAGGTGGAATGCTGCCCTGGCTGTGGGCAGGGCGGGAAGAGGGGAAGTTCCTGGCTGGAAGGCAGGGAAGAAGGAGCTGGGGAGGGGGGCTGGGACACCCCTATCTCAAGGGGGGGTACTGAGGCCTCTTAGCCCCAGTTCCTGTAACCAGATTACATCTGTGCTGCACTGTGCTGGAGGAACAATAAACAACCTCCATTCTACTGGCTGGTGAAGTCTGTTCATGCCATTTCGGGGGTGCAGGAGATGGGAAAATCCCGACGCGTCGTCACACCCAGTGACTGGAAGATATCTAATGTAACACCAATAAATAAAAAGGACTCTAAGGCCACCCCTGGAATTACAGTTGTGACGTAGTGGGGGTACCTGGCTGGTTTCTATGCTGCTGGCTCTGGGGTAACCCCCACTGGCTGCCGTGGGTACCAGGACCCAGCAAAACAGGACGAGTCGCTATGCAAACTAGTATGGCCAGACACCCCCCATGGAGAGGAACAAAGGAAGGGGGAATGCTGCCCTGGCTATGGGGTAGGGCGGGAAGAGAGTTAGTTGCTGGCTGGAAGCATGGAGGAGACAGCCTAGGGAAAGGGGCTGGAGTTTAGGGGCCCAGTCTCCCCCATCTCAAGGGGGCCTGAGGCATCCTAGCCCAGCTCTGTGACCAGATTCCATCTGTGCTGTGCTGTATCCTGGAGAAGCAATAAACTTCCTCTGTTCCACCGGCTGGTGCAGTCTGTTTGTGCCATTTCGGGGTGCAGGAGATGGGGACCCCCAACGCGCCGTCACAACAGTCCAGTAAGTCTAACATCAGTACTGGCCAAATTAGTTGAAACAATAATTTCAGACTAAAGACTAAAATTGTCAGAAACATAGAAGGACATAATTTGTTGTGCAAAAGTCATCATGATTTCTGTAAAGGGAAATCATGTCTTACTAACCTATTAGGCTATGTCTACACTGGCGGGTTCTTGCACCAGAAATATGCAAATGAGGCTAAGCATGGAATATTCCCGAGCCTCATTTGCATACCGAATGACCCACCATTTTGCGGAAGGGTTGGGGAAAGGCCGCAGGAAGGGTCAGACCTTCTGGGTGTGGCAGCCGGACTCACTAGCCAGTGCCTTCTGCTCCTGGCTGGGAAAACGGAACCGGACTCAGTAATCTGGAGCCCACTGGAAAGTCCAGAGTCCAGCTCTTGTGCTAGAGGTGGGAATTCCGTTCCCGGCTCCACAGCATCTGAGCCATTTCTTGGCCAGAGCATTTCTCCAGGTCAAACACTCAGGCAGGGACCCTCTGTCTACACGGGCAAGGGGCTGAGCGGGCCAGACTTCTTGGGCTTCCACACGAGCGCCCAGAGTCTCAGACGCTCGGAACGTTCCTGGCTCGGTTCCTCTCCATGCCAGATAATGGGTCACTCTCATCCGCGCGTAGTGACACCCCCCAGTCACCCTGCAGGGGTCGCTGTTCTCTCGGAGCAGCTGGCGGAAGCAGAGGCCCCAACAAGTGTCAGTTTCGTCAGTGGCGCTGCGCTCACAAGGGCTCTGCGAGACCGGGAGGCGCCCGGGCCCCTGGCCAGAGATGAGGAACTAGCGGAAGCGCCTCTGCGATTTCTACTCGCGGGTGAAGTCGGACCGAGTCCGAACAGCGCGATGGTGACTTCAAGGCGCTGAACTGTCCTTCGCGGCTGCGGCTTTGTTTGATGTCAACGTCCCCCACCCCAGCGTCTCTCTAGTTCTGCTTTGGCAGCCAAGCAGGCCCGGGTTCCCCTTCTTCTGGGCCCTGAGCAAACACACGTGGGACGTGATCCCATCTCGATAGGAAACGCTGGGGATGTCCTTGGATTTCACTGGGATTTGGGTCAGAGCGTTACACACGCTTCCCCACCTTTGCCCCTTCTCCCAGCATTGCGCTGTCCCTCTACACACAGCACAGGGTCAGTGTCACCCCTCGAGAGACTGAGATTCTGGAGGAATTTACCGACCAATGTCTCCTGCCCAGCCCCACCCCATCCGGGGTGTGACGCTCTGTGAAACCTGCCTGCAAAGCATTTTCCCCGGGTCCCTCTTTAAGGAGAAACTCCAGAGTGGCTGGACCCGAGTCAGTCCCAGGGAACTGAGCTGCTTACTCGCTGCGCCGAAGTGGGTTTTTTTTTCCAGTGAAGAAACACCATGAACCTGTCCTTGTTCTGCGTTTTCATCTCAGCCCTCCAGGCCTGTGAGTATCTGGGGGCTGACTGTGGGGAGAACTCTAAGGACACCTAACTCCAAGGGCTGGGAGTTGAGGAGTTAGGTGTCCGGTTCCCAGTCAATCTCAGTGGGATATTGGGAGTCTGTCTTAGACAAACCCACCCTTCATTTCTGGTTTATTGCCTCTTCCATTGACGCTTTACCCCTCTCTTGACAGCCCCCATCTTGGGTTTTAAGATGACCCAGTCCGGGTCAGGAGAGGTGACGGTCTCAGGGTCCCTCAGTCTGACCTGCGCTGTCTCGGATTCTGCCCTCTCCACTGGCTCAGACTGGTGGCATTGGCTCAGGCAGCCCCCAGGGAAAGGGCTGGTGTGGCTGGCATTGATAGACAGGTATGGAAACACCATCTATCTCCCTGACATTCACAAAAGAGCCACCATCTCTGTGGCCCCTTCCAAGAACGAGTTCTCCCTGCGAGTGGAGAATCTGAGTCCACAAGACACAGGAACCTACTACTGCGCTAGGAGCACCTACCGGCAGAATAAACCCCAGTGATGCGCCTTAGCACAAAAACAGGCCTCAGGAAAAGAGTGGACCAAGAAAACCAGCGGTTCAGCAGAGTTAGCCCCTGGTGGGCCGCTGCTGCTGTGCTACGAGCGATCGCTGCTCTCATTGGCTGAGAAGGACCGATCGTGGCCAATGGGAGCTCGGATTCCCCCCGACCTGCAAAGGTGCAGGTAAATACAGCAGTGGTTAGCCCTGTAGGACCAGATCCGACCCAGACGCTGGTATTTGCCCAACCACCCCTGCCTCAAACTTGGGCCCCATAGGCCATTTTCCCCAGAGTTTCATGCCCTCCAAACTGAGCACTGAGTCACAGGGGAGCTCGGAAGAAGGTTTCCTTAAATCTTGTAAAGTCAACGGGATTTAAAGCCCTAAATCCTAAAATCACTCTTGAAAAATGGGGCAAAGTTTCTTGGGTCACTGAGGGCTTCCAAAATGAAAGGTCACTTTTGAAAATGGGACTTAGGCTTGTAATTTATGAGGTGCTTTTGAGATTTTACTTTAGATTTGTGTATATCTGGGCAAAGGCCTAAGGGGTTTTCACGGAATAAATTATCGATTGCCTTCAAAATCCATTGCTTTCAGTGGTCTCGATTCCTCCTTCAAACCTAGGCTCTGCAGAGTGTGCTGCTAAGTGCAACAGCAGAAAAGAAAAGAAAATCGGGTGTATTTAAATACTACAAGATTTACCCAGCATTGTTCAGATTCTCCAAGGCAGGGGGTTGAGGATGCTGGAGGGGATGTTCTGAAATCAGAGCTTGAATTTCCCAGGGACCTGAGGGAGTTAGGCGCCAGGTTTCTGTGAGACTCCAGCCTAACTTAATAGGAATGTTCAGTTCCTTTGAAAAACCTTCCTTTAAGGGACCTTGCCCGGGTCACAGATACAGTCGGTGCCTCATTCGGAAGAGAAGCCCCATCAACTCCCTTGTGCTGTTCTAACCATTCGGTCCTACCCGCTGCCCTCTGAGAGCTGGTAAGAGATCTCGGAAGCCGGAACTTCCAGCCCGTTCTGCTTTCTAGACCAACTCTGTGACCAGATTCCATCTGTGCTGTGCTGTATCCTGGAGAGGCAATAAACTTCCTCTATTCCACTGGCTGGTGCGGTCTGTTTGTGCCATTTCGGGGTGCAGGAGACGGGGAACCCCAACGCGCCGTCACAGGTGTACACAGTGACACAGTCCAGCGGGGACTCGTACAAAAAAGGGAAGTGGATTATGAACAGCGCAGGGAGGCCAGATCAGTTCAGAGCAAAGAGATTTTCCCCAACCAACCTCTCTGTCAATGGGAAGGAAATGGAAAGAGGAGGAGCAACTGGGCAGTTCTCCCCGAATGCCTGGGGTGGAATTTGAGGGGGAGGAGGGAGAAAGAAATAAGAAGAAAAGACCTGTGCCTGTAAGCACTGCACAGCAGGGGGGTTGCCTGAGGAACCTGAGGTCACATACATAGTGTCCCAACCGGTTCTTATCTGTGGAGGGAAGGGGCTGAACAAAGGAAGGGAGTGTTGGGGAGAAGAGTCAGTTTTTGACTGGCAAAACATGAAGGCTGTGTCTACACTGGCCCCTTCTTCAGAATAGCCATGCTAATTTAGAACTTTGGAATAGGGAAATCCGCGGGGGATTTAAATATCCCCCGCTGGATTTAAATAAACATGGCTGCCGCTTTTTTTCCGGCTTGGGGAAAAGCCGGAAAAGAGCGTCCAGACTGGTGCGATCCTCCAGAATAAAGCCCTATTTATAAAGCCCCTATTCCGGAGGATCTCTTATTCCTACTTGCAAGAGAAGAGCAGCCAGCATGATTCCTGAGACCCGGAATCTCCAGGTACTGGCCCCTGCTGTCTTTGTTCCCTACTCTTTGCCACCCCTCCCCCATGAGTACCCTGCCCCAGCACCCTGCCCCACAAGCCTGTCCCCTAACCCCACCAGCAGAGTTGGGGCCACATTAGTGAGGCTTGGAGAGTTTGGAGGGGCTTTTTTTTTGCATCTCACTTGTGTGGTCCTGACTGACTTTTCTGTGGGTCAGTGACCCCTGACGCAAATAGGTTCCCCACCCTTCTCATAAATAAAGACAATGCTGGAACATTTTGTGTTTGACATAATATTTTATTTAAAAATGAATCCTGATCAACAAACCCCCAGTTGGGGCCAAGCCTCCATCTGGCTGCAGCATATAATGCTCCTGCACCCCCCCCCCCTCCAAACCTGAGCCTATCATACCCTGGAACGCTCTGTCCTGAGCTTCTCACATCCCCAAACTCCTGCACCCCCACATCCCCAGTCTTCTGCCACAACACTCCTGCACCATCCACACACTGCAAATCTGTGTCCTGAGAACATCATACTCCAAGCCTTCTTGCCCTGAGCCCCTCATGCACCCCAGCCCAAACTCCTGCACCCTCACAGCTACAAGCCTGCGGGTTGCACACAACCTCAACTCTTCCCCTGACCCCAACACTGTCCAGCCTGGGGTGCCCTCTGTGAGCCAGCATCCTCTTCTCTACTTCCTCCTGCATCCACATTCCCTCCTGGAGCTTGCAACTCTCATCCCTTCCCAGTGCATTTTTTGTGAGGTCTAATAGAAGTGGTGATAGCATGAAGAGCCAGGGCAAAGTCCTTGAGCTCGCCTCCTCCCCCCCCCCACCCCAAAAAAAAGGCCTGAGGAAAAGTTGTTAACAAAAAAAAAAAGAAAAAGCAAAACAGAGAGAGAGAGAGAGAGAGAGAGAGCGCTGTACCCTGGAACAGATTAACCTATTTTCTCCCAGCACGGTGGGGTTTTTTTGTTTGTTTTTTTTGTCAACAACTTTGTCCTGGCTCTTCATGCTGTCTCCTCTGCTATTGTGACTCTTCGTCTGGAATGGGTTGGCCAACCCAGTGTACTGTCTTCTTGGACCGGTCATATGCATCCTGCTGGGTTGGCTCTCGGTGCAGACCAGCCCCAAGGCACAAAGCACACGACCAATACCTGCACCTCTCTCTGATCTCAGTTTCCCCAGCTATTTTCATTTTGAGTAGCCACCAGTTCATGTCCCCTGCAGCCTGCTGGTATGCCCCTGGTGGCATCGGCCATTGGTCCTAAATATAACAGAGGAAGTGTTTGGAAAAGGTGCCTGCACCCCCATTGCTCCCAGAGATGTGACCCTTCAACAGCAAGGCAGAAGGTCAGAGAAGTGAGTGGAAATAGAAACTTATATTTGGTAGGCTTTGATTCTGGCCCTACTCCTGCCCATGCTGCAGCTATTCCATTTTCACCTAAGCAACCCAATGGGTCATAATCTTGGAAACCTTAATTCCCTACAAGTTTTGCACAGGGCCTCCTGGACCTCCCTGTTTCTCAGGGCGTAGATGAGTGGATTGACCAGGGGCGTCAGGACAGTGTAGGAGACCGAGAGAACTTTCTTGAAGTGGCTCAGGCGGTCAGTGGTCGGGAACATGTAGGCAATCAGGAGAGCTCCATAGAAAATACTCACCACGATGAGGTGGGAGGAGCAGGTGGAAAAGGCCTTTTGCCTCCCAGTGGTGGAGTTGATTCTGAGAATGGTGCTGATGATGCAGACGTAGGACGCCAAGGTGAGCAGGAAGGGGACCAGTGCGAAAATCAAGCAGGCTGTGAACGCCAACATGTCCATTAGCAGAGGATGATTGCAGGAGAGTTTTGCAAGCGGTATAAAGTCACAAAAGAAATGGTCGATACCATTTGGCCCACAGAAGGTTAACTGGGATATTGACACTATGCTTATACAACAAGCAAGGAAGCCGCCTATCCAAGACCCGCCGGCCATCTGGAGGCAAGACCTGCCACTCATCTGGGCAGCATAGTGCAGCGGGTTGCATATGGCTAGATACCGGTCGTAGGACATCACTGATAGGAGGAGGCATTCTGTGGCCACCAGAGCACTGAAGAAATAATATTGTGTGAGACACCCTGTGAAGGAAATTGTCCTGTCCCCAGCCAGGAGCCCGGCCAGCAGCCGGGGCAGGAGGGTGCAGCTGTAGCAGATCTCCAAGCAGGACAAGTTGCCCAGGAAGAAGTACATGGGGGTGTGAAGGTGCCGATCGGCCACAAACAACAACACGATGAGACTGTTCCCAGCCATGGTCACCAGGTAGATCACGAGAAACAGCAGGAAGAGCGGAACCTGCAGGCCAGGAAGATCCCCAAATCCCAGGAGGATAAATTCTGTGACAGACGTTTGGTTTCCTTGTTCCTGGCTTGCCATGGGGTGTGTCTGTGGGACAGAAACAAGGTCACTGTGAGTAATAACTAATGTTCATTGAAATATGGCAGGCTTGTCTTCATCGCCTCCCTCTGCTAGCCCTGGCACAGCAGCCAAGTGGGAAATGGAGGGCAGGGAAGGGAATAACAGTCTCTGGGTACCAGGGACAGCTTCAATATCTGAGAGAAGGCGAGTAAATCAGACAGTGTCTCTCCACCCCTGGGAGTTTCTACAGAGATAGCACCAGGCACTCAGACCCTGTGGCACCAGGCTCGAACAAGGGATACAGACCCCCTGACAGATGCGACAGACCCTGGTTCAGACAGTCACACCCACCACTGCCTGGTGGCTAAAAGTGGAATGAGGGTGGGGCCGTTCCACTGGGAGCTGGGCCCGGAAGGGATATTTAACAGGGAGCTCAAGTGGTCCTGGGACCTGAAAGAGTCAGTGTGAGGGGTTTCCCCTCAGCCCGGCCCGTGGTTCTGCTCCTTTAGGCAGAAAGCAGCAGGGCACAGTCTCAAATGCTGAGACTGAGGCTTGTATTGGGGTCAGCGTACAAGCAGGTGGGTTCCTAAGCCCTGTGCACCAGTCAGGCACATCTCCGTGGGCTGATAGAGTTTTCCTCTCCCCCAACTCCCATGCTACACCCAATAGACCCCTTCTTGTAACCCCCAGATGACCTACCCCTCCCCTATCCCCTGCCCCAGCTGAGTTCCCCGCAAGGGTAAACAATTAAACTGCTTACAAATGGAGAAAAGACATAAAATTAAAGATTAGTCCATGAGACATAAAGGGAAACAAGAAGACTAAATATATTAGAAGCAAAAAGAAGACCAAGGACAGGGTAGGCCCATTGCTCAGTGAGGAGGGAGAAACAGTAACAGGAAACTTAGAAATGGCGGAGGTGCTTGATGATTTCTTTATTTTGGTCTTCACCTAGAAATCGGATGATGAAAGAATGTCTAAGGGTATGTCTACACTACCCCGCTAGTTCGAACTAGCGGGGGTAATGTAGTCATCTGCAATTGCAAATGAAGCCCGGGATTTGAATTTCCCGAGCTTCATTTGCATAAAGTCGGCCGGCGCCATTTTTAAATGCCGGCTAGTTCGAACCCCGTGCCGCGCGGCTACACGCGGCTTGGAGTAGCTAGTTTGGATTAGGCTTCCTAATCCGAACTAGCTGTACTCCTCATTCCACGAGGCTGATTTACCTGGATTCGATGACCTCTTGAGGTCCCTTCCAGTTCTAGATTTCTATGATTAGATTATTCCCATCCTGGCTTTGCCCCCAGCTCTCTCTGGAACTCATTGGGCCCATTAGAAAGGCTCTGGCACTACCTCAGAATGGGCCCCGTGGCAGTGTGGGTGATACGAGTGTTAGCTGCCCAGACACCTCCAGAGATCAGTCCCTCTGTGTGCGGTACACCCTGCTGCCAAGCTGGGCTGGTGGCAATGCACTGGGGCAGAGGGGGAGAGACACGTTCCAGAGAGTGCGGTGCCCAGATACCAGGGTGATGGGAGCTGAAAGCTCTTGGCTGATCTGAAATCCTCT
Source organism: Pelodiscus sinensis (assembly GCF_049634645.1). NCBI lineage: Eukaryota > Metazoa > Chordata > Testudines > Trionychidae > Pelodiscus > Pelodiscus sinensis. The sequence goes on along the minus strand of NC_134740.1, from coordinate 6,080,858 downwards.
CCTTTTGGGTGGGAGGGTTGCTAGAAATCAGTCCCGTGCCCCATGGACACCCCCTTCCCCCCCACTAGTGTCCTACCAAACCCACGTTGCTTCACAACCCTGGAGCGGCAGGGAGCCGGGAGGAAACGGCTGATTTACCTCCAAGGCAGGTCAGGCAGCAACAGGATCCTGGCTCCCACCTCTGCACGCAGCGTCTCAGGGCCAGAGGCAGGTTCCTCCTTCCATCTCTGCCCGGCGCGTTCCCCTGCGCCCCGGGCTTGGTCAATGGAACGTCAGAGCCCAGAGCAGCGACCGAGGCTCCTTCGCCCTGTCTGGTGACGTGCCCTACGCCTCAGCCCTGTGCCAACTGTGGAAAATCTTCTCGCTGCGCTGTATAGCCTGCTGCGGGCAGGGGCCGCCTCCCCAGGTGCCAGTCCCACGGGGAACATCACTGGCGAGGAAAGTTTGGTCTGTTTCTAGATGACATCAGCAGATGCAAACGTCTAGTCTCAAAGGCAAAATCCCAGAGAGGGGAGAAACTTTGAGCCCTAAAGCAAATCCCTCTGTGGCGGGCGAAGGCTGCGCTGGCTCTCAAGAAATAACACACGGATCCCAGGAACACGCTGTGTGGCTGAGTTTGTCAGAGCTGCCTAAGTGGTTTAGGCACAAAATTCTCATCCAATTCCCTTAAGCGGGTTTGACAATCTCAGCATGGTTGGCTGAGCTTGCCCCGTCTGGAAACAAACCTCCCGCTGCCCTTGGAAAGAAACACCCAGGTCCCTGTCCTGTCAGCGTCTGTAACAGCTCAGTTCAGGTGTCATTTTAATGAACATCTAAGTGACTGGGGAGCCTGCATCCCATTTTCAAAGGGGCTTCATCGCTAGGGCTGAGCAGTCTCTGCCTTGCTGAAATTCAACCAACTCCTTTCGAGATTCACTGAAGTGTGTGTGAAAATGTCCCCACAGTCTCTGATACTGAGCCGGGAAGTGTCAGGAAACTTCTGGGCTACATCACCCACATTCAGCCACTAAAGGCAGATTAGAACGGGGTATAAATGGTCATTAGGGCCCGTCACCAGAGGTGGCGAATGGAGCCATGTCCGACACAGCAGCGCTTTGACAGGCCGGCTGGTTGCTCGCTAGTGACTGCGCTGCTCTGGGGTCCCTGCACCTCACTGGAGGTCAGTGATGTCCCCAGGCGGTTTTTGTCCCTGCTCTGTGCTCTTGGTTCCAAGACCCCCAAGGGGCTGTGACCAGGCAGGACTTGGCTGTGACAGTGTCAGTGTCCATGAGTCACTTTGAAGTCAAGTGGCAACTCAGCAGCTGAATGGTCAATTTTCCCGGGTTGATGAATGCAACTAGCTGCCCATGATCTGTAGGAAAGGGGAGTTTTCCCTGCCACACCTCAGCCCAGCGCCCGAGCAGGGCCTGGGGTCAGGAGCCTGCCAGAGAAGAGAGAAAAGAAACCTGTGGCCCTGGCCTTGTTCGCCCAGCTCTGACAAAGCCTCTTGTGGGGAAATTGGATCCACCAGACCAAGTCTGCAGCTCCTGCTCTGTCACCCTGGTATTGGCCACTGGGCTGTAACGCGGTGTGACAATGCGTTGGGGTTTTCCCGTCCCCTGCACCCCCATAGTGGCATGAACAGACTCCACCAGCCAGTAGAATAGAGGGAGTTTATTGCTTCTCCAGGATACAACACAGCACAAATGTAATCTGGTTACAGGGCAGGCCTAGGATGCCTCAGCCCCCCTTGATATGGGGGAGTCAGGGCTCCTAAATCCCAGACTGTTGCCTAGGCTGCTTCTTCCATGATCCCAGACAGAAATTAACCAAGTTTCTTCCAGCCCTGCCCCCAGCCAGGGGCGGCATTCCACCTTATTTTGTTTCTCTCCCTGGGGGGGTAGCTGGTCAGACAGGTTTGGAGCCCCCTTTGCATAATGACTCAGCCCCTCCCCTGCTGGGCCGTGCTACAGACAGCAGAGGTCACCCACAGCCCACTGCCCAGCATAGCAACCAACAAGATACCCCCACTACATCACACCGGGGAACTAACTCCCAAAGAATTTTTTGCACTTGAACTAGGGGTCATCAAATGACATTAATAGGCAGCAGGTTGAAAACAAGCAAAAAGAAGTTTTTCTTCATGCAAGGCACAGTCAACTTGTGGAACTCCTTGCCAGAGGATGTTGTAAAGCTCAGGACTTTAACAGGGTTTAAGAAGGAGGGTTGAAAAAAGAGCTACATAAATTCATGGAGGATTGGTCCATCATTGGCTATTATACAGAATAGGCAGGGATGGTGTCTCTAGCCTCTATTGTCAGGGGCTGGACATGGATGACCTCATTCCACGAACTGTAACAGTTAACTTGAACTAAGGACTTAGTTCAAGTTAATGTTTCACTGCCGTGTGTAACCGTGGGTAGTTAATTCAGACTAGGGGCATTGAAAAATGAAGACCAGACGGGAAGATGCAAACCAAGCCCGGGATATTTAAATCCCCGGCTTCATTTGCAACTTCGAATGCCTACATTAGCCTCCCTAGTTCAAACTAGGAGGCTAGTGTAGACATACCCTTGCAGAAGAAAGCTCTGGAAGGCCATTATAGCCATAGGGCTTTCTTGTGCAAGTAACCGCTGCTGTGCAGCCACACTGCCTTCTTGCACAAGAAAACTTACACTTGTAAGAAAAGAGCATAGCTCTTGTGCAAGAGGTCGTCTTTTCCTAAGCCGTAGTGTAAATCTTCTTTCACAACAGTGGGTGGGCAGCGTGGACACTGCAGAAGAACGGCTGTTCTTTTGCAAGAACCCACAGGTTTAGATATAGCTTAAAGTGTGGGAAGAGAGGGCTTCTTGCGCAAGAGCTACATTCTGTTCTAACAAGTGTAAGAGCTCTTGTGCAAGAGGGCTGTGTGGACACGTGGCAGGGGTTTCTCATGGCTAAAATGGCCATGACAGTTTTCTTGCACAAGTGAGCATCCACACTGCCATGGATGTTCTTCCTCAAAAGCACATGGCAGTGTGGACGTGTTCTTGTGCAAGAACCCACCAGTGTAGACATAGCCTGGGAATGGCTGGGGACAGCTGGCCCAGGGATGGAGCAGCAGAGCCAGGTCAGACTCACGCCTGCCCTGGTCCCACAGCCCTCCTCACAGCAGCTGGCAATTACAGCAGTGGCTCCATGGTTTGAGGTGCTGCCCCTGGGCTACAGACACTGATGCCACAGCTCCCTGATATTGATCAATGGGAGCTGCAGGAGCGGAGTCCGCAGGCAAGGACAGCGTGTGGCGACTCCCTGCTCTGCCTCTCAGGGGCTGCAGGGACTTGCCAGCCACGTCCAGGAGCAGCAGTTACTTTTGGTCACGTGTCCATCTTGCCCCCAGAGTGTTGCCTGCAGAGGCTAATGGGGCCAGGGGCGTGGTTAACAGGGGTCAGGGCCTGGCTAATGGGGGTCAAAGAGAACATGTAAAACATTCTCTGGGTGCACAGCCTAATGAGATGTGCTGCGCATGCCTATGACGGGACGCAGTGGGGCATGTAACAGCAGGGCTGGGTCCTAGAGAGAGCCGAATGCTCTGCCTGCAGCACAGTCTGAGGGAAGGGGGTGGAAGAGCAAGTCAGGCCTAGGGGCACCAGTTTAACAATCCCGCCTAGGGCACCATGGATCCTAAGGACGCCCTGAGAGCACACACACGCCATGGATGCTCTTGCACAAAAGCACGTGGCAGTGAGGGTGTGTTTGGAGCAAGTGTAGACACAGCCTGGGAGTGGCTGGGGATCCCCCACCAGCTGGCCCCTGCTCTAGGAGGCAGGATAAGGGACCCCCTGACGTTATGGAGGGGTGCTGGGCTGTGCAAGGGCTGGAGCATTCACACAGAGAGCACAGGGCCTGGAGCTTGATCTTCACCCACCCTGGCCCCACAGTGCTCCTGAGAGCAGCTGCTACGTACTGCAGTGGCCTCACGGTTTGATGTGCTGCCCCTCATCTACAGACAGTTCCCTGGTATTGGTCAATGGGAGGGGCAGGTGCGGTGTCTGCAGGCAAGGACGGCATGTGGACACCCCCTGCTCTGCCTCGCAGGGGCTGCAGGGACATGCCAGCCACACCCAGGAGCAGCAGTTACCACGGGGATAATGACTCCAGTCGTGGCAGGTTCGGCATTTTAGAGCTCACTGCTCAGAGTCACATATAAACAACCCAGAGAAATGAAATGAAAGTGATGTCTGCACAGCCCAGTCAAACCCCAAACTAACCCACTTTGCAAGCAGTGAAAGTGGTAACCTCCCCTCTCCCCTCCCCGCCCCCCCCCCCCCCCCCCCCCGCGTACATGATGGGACCAGAGACCAGAGGGAAGGGCAGGGTCTGTGTGTGTGTGTGAGAGAGAGAAATGACAGAGACACACAGACTGTGAGCGTGGCAGAGATTTGCATTGCCAAGCTCCCTCCATCCCCTTCTCCTGACCCCACACAGAGAGGGGGGAGGAGGGACACCCTGACATCAGCTCCTTTCCTCTTCCCCCTCCCACACCCTGCCCAGCAAGCAGGAGGCTCCCAAGGGAGCACTCCAAGGCAGAGGGCAGGAGCCGCACGACAGTGGGTGGAAGAGCAATGTTAGTGCCAGCACTTGGCAGGTTCCTGGGCAAACCAGTCGGGATCCCCTGCCAGAGGCTCCAGGATCTACTGGTAGATCCCGATGGACTGGTTGGTCAGCACTGATTTAAGGGAACTGTGTTTCTGGCTCCTGGGTCCCAGCAAAGTCCTGCAGAAGCTTTTCGCTCCCCCGTTTGAACAATCAAAATATCAGACTGACAGTCTGGGGGACTGTCTGCCCCCTTCTTTGCCATTTGCCCCAGCAGAGCAATCCCAGCCTGGCCCACTGGGACCCCACTCAGCGTGTCCTGAAGTCTGTATCCTCTGATGTCTTCACACTTTTCATGACTGCCCAGCACCAGCCTTTCCCCCGCTGACTGGTTTTGTCTCCAGAGAGGAAAGTGATCAGGAATAGTCAGCATGGATTCACAAAGGGCAAGTCGTGCTTGACCAATCTGATTAGCTTCTATGATGAGGTAACTGGCTCGGTGGACATGGGAAAGTCAGTGGATGTTATATACCTTGACTTTAGCAAGGCTTTTGATACGGTCTCCCACAATATTCTTGCCAGCAAGTTAAGGGAATGCGGATTGGATAAATGGACGGTAAGATGGATAGAAAGATGGCTAGAAGGCCGGGCCCAGCGGGTAGTTATCAATGGCTGGATGTCAGGATGGCGGTCGGTTTCTAGTGGAGTGCCCCAAGGTTCGGTTCTAGGACCAGTTTTGTTCAATATCTTTATTAATGACCTGGATGAGGGGATAGATTGCACCCTCAGCAAGTTTGCAGATGACACTAAGCTGGGGGGAGAGGTAGATACGCTTAAGGGCAGAGATAGGGTCCAGAGTGACTTAGACAAATTGGAGGATTGGGCCACTAGAAATCTCATGAGATTCAACAAAGACAAGTGTAGAGTCCTGCACTTGGGACGGAAGAATCCCAAGCATAGTTACAGGCTGGGGACCAACCAGTTAAGTAGTAGTTCTGCAGAAAAGGACCTGGGGGTTACAGTGGATGAGAAGCTAGATATGAGTCAACAGTGTGCCCTTGTAGCCAAGAAGGCTAATGGCATATTAGGATGCATTAAGAGGAGCATTGCCAGCAGATCCAGAGATGTCATTATTCCCCTTTATTCGGCTTTGGTGAGGCCACATCTGGAGTACTGTGTCCAGTTCTGGGCCCCCCACTACAAAAAGGATGCGGACGCATTGGAGAGGGTCCAGCGGAGGGCAACCAAAATGATTAGGGGTCTGGAGCATATGACCTACGAGGAGAGGCTGAGGGACTTGGGTCTGTTTAGTCTGCAGAAGCGAAGAGTGAGGGGGGACTTGATAGCAGCCTTCAACTTCCTGAAGGGAGGTTCCAAAGAGGATGGAGAGAGGCTGTTCTCAGTAGTGACAGATGGCAGAACAAGGAGCAATGGTCTCAAGTTGTGGTGGGAGAGGTCCAGATTGGATATTAGGAAAAACTATTTTACTAGGAGGGTAGTGAAGCATTGGAATGGGTTACCTAGGGAAGTAGTGGAGTCTCCATCCCTAGAGGTGTTTAAGTCTCGGCTTGACAAAGCCCTGGCCGGGTTGATTTAGATGGGATTGGTCCTGCCTAGAGCAGGGGGCTGGACTTGACGACCTTCTGAGGTCTCTTCCAGTTCTATGATTCTATGATACGGGGATGGTTGGATGAAATAACATGATCTTGGTAACTAATTGACCATTCATTATAGGGAACTTTCTGGGTGTCTGGCTGGTGAGTCTTACCCACATGCTCAGGGTTTAGCTGATCGCCATATTTGGGGTCAGGAAGGAATTTTCCTCCAGGGTAGATTGGCAGAGGCCCTGGAGGTTTTTCGCCTTCCTCTGTAGCATTGGGCACAGATCACAGCTGAAGGACTCTCTGCATGTTGGGGCCTTCAAAGTATTTGAAGGCTTCAATATCTGAGACATAGGTGAGAGGATTATTCTAAGAGGGGTGGGCGAGATTCTGTGGCCTGCACTGTGCAGGGGGTCAGACTAGATGATCATAATGGTCCCTTCTGACCTTAAAGTCTATGAGTCTGTGAGCTTTGGAGCTAACAATGCCCAGTGGGACTTGCATAGAGGCACTTGCCTTCCATGTGCCTTGGCTAATTGTCTCTTTCGCTTCCCCCCATGCGGAAAATAGTTCAGTTCCTAATTAAACACTAGTTTGCATGTTGGGAGAGTCTTGTCCCAGGCTGCTCCTCTGTCCTGCACCAACCCCTTATTCATAGAACTCTAGCACTGGAAGGGACCTCGAGAGGTCATTGAGTCCAATCCCCTGCCCTCACAGAAGGACCCAGTACATTCTAGACAGTCCCTGACACGTGTCTGTCTAACTTGCTCTTAAATATCTCCAGAGATGGGGATTCCACAGCCTCCCTAGGCAACTTATTCCAGGGTTTAACCAACCTGACAATTAAGACATTTTTACTAATGTCCAGCCTAAACCTTCCTTGCTGCAGTTTAAGCTTATTGCTTCTTGTCCTGTCAGCAGAGGCCAAGGAGAACAATTTGTCTCAGTGCAGTGCAGAGCGGATTCTTGTGTCTTGATCACAACACTCATGTTCATGTATCCCAGAATCATGTTTGCCATGTAACACTGCTGGCTCATATTTGGCTTGTGGTCCATTACTTGTGGGTCATTTCCTATTCAGTATGTGTGAAACTGATTGTTGTTTCTCAAAACAGCAAAACTTGAAGCAATGCATTTCAGGGGTGAATCAGATCTAAGAAGAGTTTTGGGAGGTTTTTTTTTAATTTTGCTTTCACAAAGGTAAATTAATTTTTTTTCAACCTCAAATATGTTTTTCACTTGCAAGGTCACTGAACACCTTCATTCACACAGGTACCCTGACACACACTCATTTGCTACAACTCCTACAGTTTGTGTGTTTAAGAATGCAATCCATAAAAGTTCCATAAAAGCAACCCGGGCCCAGTTCATATAGAGGCTGCTGAAGGTGAAGCCGGAGGCTTTGCAGGAGAGGCGCAGAGAGTCTCCAGGCTTCTTCACATCCCCTCCGGACTCCACCAGCACTTGGCACCGGACACCTGCAAATACAGACCGGTTCTTAATACCGGTATAAAATCAGCCCTAACTCACTATTCCTCCAGCTGGGCCAATGACTCAGAGCAAGACAATACCTTTCAGAGCTGCTGCAATGAAACACAGAAGGAGCCAAATTCTCATTGTCCCGGGTGTGGGAGGAGAAAATTCTCAGGGGCCTGCGTGATAAATGGGGATTGTCCCTGCTACGAGTGCAGCCTGGGCAGAGACAGGGACATATTTAAACAGGACGCCGACTCCCTCATTTGCATACCCCGCTGCTTATAAGAGATAAGCGCTTCGCCTGCCTGGGTTCTGACTGACTCGCCCCAGGACCGGGGTGCAGGCATCAGAGCCCCGGCCTGGGTGTCTGCCCCGGTTGGGCGGTAAATTCGAGGCTGTAAGTTCCATGGGGAGCCCGGCGTTCTGAGAAGGAGCCTCAGCCTCCTGTGTGACTCGAGCCCTAGCGCGCTTCAGGGCTCCATGACCGCCAAGGCTGCCCCCGGAACCCAACACCGTAACACTGGGCTGTCGCTCAGGCTGAGCTGTTTGTGGATCTGCTGCCCTCTTGGGGGGAACGAGGAAAGGAGGATTCCGCAGCCCGAGTTTTTCTTTGACCACCAGCAGGTTCGATATCACTGTATAGTGTCTCGCACAGTAATAGCAGGTGGTGCCCTGGGCTTCAGGCGGGTCAGTTGTAAGGACAACAGGTTGTTGGGAGAGCAGGCATTGTCCTTTTAAGGGTGACCATTTTGAGCTCTGTTCAGGCATTGCCCTTTTAAGGGCAGCCATTTTGAACTCTGCTCTTCACAGCACACTTTCAACTACCTTGACTACACCAGTGTGCTGCAGAACACAGTTTAAGACACACAGGTTAGGAAACGCTGCTTTTGTGCATTTCAGAGAGGAAGTGCATTAGGAAGCCTGGGGCCAGTGGGATTCCCTGCTGGCCCCAGGCTCCACACAGCCCTTTGAAATGTACAAGGGCCCCAGCAGGGGCTCTTTGATATGATTTGTACATATCCAAGGTGGATCATGGAAGTCCTTATCAACTAGCTGAATAATCATTGGAAATCCCATCGACTATTCCATAGTTAATCTAAATGTAACATCCCAAACCCTCTATCTCTCTGTAGTTCTGAGGCCCTGCACCTTCCAGGGGGCCCAAAACCAGCCTATGACCACATATCAAAATTCCTGAAGTGACCCCCCCACCCCATGAAAATTATTGTCCACCCTGGGGTTAGGTGACTGGGCTTTTCTGGCCTTACAATCTGCAAAGTACATGTGGAATTGAGCAGCCTCTGATGATTCCATGTGCAGCCTGCTTGATTCGTAGAACTAACATTGAGTGAGTAGGGATAATGCAGGGGGAGAGGCTCAAATATGCAGAGGGGCTGGCCAGGGGCAGGACAGGGTGTGGCAGTGACATCACAAGGCATTTTTTGGCATCTCTGCTTATTGGTTAAGGACGTTGACAGGTGGTGAACTCACAGAGAGACCATGACAACAGCCAGGTAGGACAGCATGCAGGGCTGGGGCAATGTCAGACTCCCATAGCTTTGCAGCCGGGAGTCATCTCGAGGCCTGCTCTTCTTACCGTGAGTGCTCTCAGGCCTTGAATATGAACATGAAGAGGAATCTTCTTGGAGTTTTCTACAAATCAAATTCTGAAAAAAAGAGACACATCTCTGAGGAGAAGGTAAGAGCCTGTGATAGATTTGGTGCTGATGTTGCCTGACCTATCGTGTGCTGGTGAAATGCAAGTTGTGGGAAACACTAAAATTGGAACTATTATTTTCCCAACGAGGCTTTTTGTTCCTTAGTACTGGGGACAGTGGAATTTGTGTCTTTTGTTTTCCTTTTCCCATAGCTTCCTGCCCTGCCAGTGTCTCACTGTTGAGTGGATAAGATACTGAAAGGGAGAAAAATGAGGACTCAGGGCTCCTGAGAGGTTAATGTACATGAAGTGCCTATATGGAATGTGCTCAATATACTTTACTTGCCTTCTATGAAAGTATTTTTAGGGACAAGCTGTGGTTGAAATATTTTTTCCAGCTTCAGCTATTAAGACGTAACAAGACTATGAGGATCCTGAAGCTAGAGTAGACAGCCTAGGTCCTAGTTTTTAGGTGGCTGAAAGTTCTTTGTTTCCCTCTCTCCAACAGCAGTAGCTCTGTCTCCTCCAGATTTAGCATAAACAAGCATGTCTTCATGTGCATGTTGACTCAGATCTCTGCGAGATGGGTTTGCATTTTCTGTTAAGAAAACAGCATGGTGGCTATATTTTAAACTGTCATGTGATCACCCTTTGCAAACAGGCTTGCTTACTATTTCTGTGGAGGATTGGCCTGTATTCAACCACTGGCTGTTGTGGATTGTCCTATTATAACAAGAATGCAGCGACTTTTGTGGCCTACTTGAATAACTTTATTTCTAACTACTTTTCTTTCTGCCCTGTGGGAGATCTTATCCATGCTCACTGTGAATGTTAACATGGGTCTCTGCTGCAGACTAGTGTAGTCCTTCATCCTATCCAGTTTTAAATCTGCCCTGACTGCTCTCTTCTCCTAGCTGTTCAGTCACTTTTCCTCACTACCCTTAGCACTGGCAACATCATGTATAACATAATTGTAGTCACAATCACTCATGGTTGGAAATTGTTTTATGTCTCTCCTTGGAGTTCTATTTTAACCCATCCTCTCTTTTCCAGCAGTGTTCAAACTCCGGTACAGGGGATGTTGCAGCCCTGCCAGGTGGTGGCGTCACAGCTCTCCCAAGGGACGTCACAGTTCTCCCAGGTGACAATGCCACAGGTCTCTCAGGTGGTGGCATCACAGCCCACCCAGGGGACATCGCAGTTCTCATGGGTGATGATGAAACAGCAGCCCTCTTGGGTGATGACACTGCAGTTCTCCTGGGTGACAGCGCCTCGGCCCTCCCAGGTGGTGGCATCGCACCCCTCCCAGGGGATGTCGCAGCTGTCCCGGCTTGTGGTGCCACAGCCCTCTCCAGTAGTAGCATCACAGCCCACCCAGCAGACATTGCAGCTCTCCTGGGCAGTGGCACTGCAGACCTCCTGGAGGATGTCGCAGCCCTCCTGGGTGAGTGCTTCCACAGCCCCAACACCCGCTTCTCCAGCTCCGCCCTGCTGCCGTCGCCTTTCTAACTTATTGAGCCGGTGCCCCCGCTGGTTGCAGCAGCGCTGTTCTCTCATATGGGAGCTCATCTCAAGCCTGGAGAAAGATCCGTTTGCCTGCCCCGGGCGAAGCTGGCTGCTGAGTCGGTGGGTGGAGCAGAGGGGTCACATGGCACTGCCATGCCCCTACCATCTATCCAGCCTTCTGCTGCTGCATCCGCTGGCCCCGCCACCATCTGTGCTCAGCCTAAGAAGCAGGTGGCTCCTAAGAATCCAGCACCACCACCCAGGGAGAGGAATCCACAGGGAACGCCCCCGGCGGGGACCGGCCCCTTACTCAACTCCCGCCTCTGTGACTCCGAGCAGCAGCAGCAGCAGCAGCAAGAACAACAGTTACAGCCGCAGCCACCACAGCAGCCATGGAGGTCGAGCCTGACCCGTACCCACAGCCGCTCCATCAGGAACCCAGGCATGGTGGCGAGGCCGGAGTGGGAGGCTATAGTCCCCGCGACGCAGTACACAATCAAACTCACTGCAGAGGCAACCTGGTTGCTGCTGCGCTGCCTCCTGAAGAACCAGTGGGGGTGCACGAATCCCTTCAGTGACACTGGGCTCTTGCCGGGCTCCCAGAGCAGGGCCAGCCTGGACCTGACCTCCTTAATGAAGATCTCATTTCTGAACAAGCAGAACCACTATGATGATGAGGAGTACGAGGAGGATCCAGCTCCAGTGGTCGTGGACCAGAAGCTGGAGTGCAGGTGCACAGAGCGGCTGCATGGGATGGAGGAAGTGAAGAGAGAGGGTAAGATGGAAACCCTGCCCCACCTGGATGACCCGTGAGCCTGAGGGGCGAAGAACCATCTCACCGACGTTCCTCACGGCAATAGCCGAGGCTGCTCGTGTGCTGTGCCAAGAAGCGGAGTTCATCCATCCTCTCCGACACCTGGTCTTGTGACCATCGCATCCCGCTCCACATGTTCGTGTCTGCAGACTCAGCCACGAGAGATCGGAGTTTCAGTGCTGGGTTTAACCTGTGAGGAAATGGACTTACTCTGCCCAGACAGAGGTGAGGGACAGCTGTCCGTGCAAATTGCGTTGGGACCCACAGGGGTCTGTTCTACATAAACGGGGGTGAAAAGGGGAGGAGAAGAGAAATACATATTCATCATTGCTATGGCCTGTGTATTTTCATTCACATGTTATGGCATTTGGGGAGAGGAAAAATTGGGGCAGGCTAATCAGTGTTGCACACAGGGTTGTCCTGATCCAGCTGAGATGCTGGATATTTTTCATCTGAAAGCAGGAGCCAGGAGTTTAATAGATGATGGACAGGATCGGGACGTTAACCCCTGTGCTTTGGGGATGTTCAAATGTGACCAAACACGAGCAGAGAAATGTTCTCAGCTAGTTCACTTACTGTAACACAACAGGAGCTTCATATTCTGCCATATTCATGCCAGTGTCTTTGTAGCAAAAAATAACTCCTGACACTTGCAGGAATTGTTTGCCATTTCTGAGTCTGGTTAGGGAGAAGATGCAGAAACTTGTTAAAACTATGGAGCCTTTCTCAGAAACTATCACACAAGGGTCTTTGAGTTAAGTAACAAAGGGCAGTCAAAGAAAAAGAAAACAAAATCCTCTGTCAATACAGAGTCTCCAGACGGTGGTTAGTTACTGACAGAGAAGGGGGAAGCCACCCACCACGTGGCCCGTCCACAGTGTAACTGCACAGACACTGCCCCAGCTACTCCCGGGGGTGGGGCCATGTGGCACCTGCCTCAGCTGGAGCCTGGGCTGCAGTACTAAAAATAGCACCGCGGGCTCAGCTCCAGTTCCAGCACAAAGGGCCTGTGTGACGTAGTGGGGGTACTTGCTGGGCTGTGGTGACCCCTGCTGTCTGGAGCAAGACCCAGCAGGGAAAACCTCACTAGGCAGAGGTAGTGCCAAACTTGTTGAACCAGTGGCCAGACACCCCCCATGGAGAGGAACAAAGGAAGGTGGATGCTGCCCTGGCTGGGGGGCAGGGCTGGAAGTTAGTGAGTTGGTTGCTGGCTGTCGGAGGGCATGGAGGAGAGCCTAGGGGAAGGGGCTGGAGTTTAGGGGCCCAGTCTCCCCCATCTCAAGGGGGCCTGAGGCATCCTAGCCCAGTTCCTGTAACCAGATTATATCTGTGCTGTGCTGTGCTGGAGGAGCAATAAACCACCCTCAATTCCACTGGCTGGTGCAGTCTGTTTGTGCCATTTCGGGGTGCAGGAGACGGGGAACCCCCAACGCGCCGTCACAGGGTGCATGATCCCTCGTCACGTCTGGGAACCTCAATCCAGGGCGAATCCCATTCTGAGTCACCCTCTGTGACGTGGTGGGGGTAACTTGTTGGGGCTATGGGCGACCTCTGCTGTCTGTAGCACGACCCAGCAGGGCAGGGGGTGAGTCATTATGCAAAGGGGGCTTCAAACCTGTCTGACCAGCTAGGGGGAGAGAAAGAAAGGAAGGTGGATGCCGCCCCTGGCTGGGGGGCAGGGCTGGAGGAGAGTTGGTTAGTTTTCTGTCTGGGATCATGGAGGAAGCAGCCTAGGCAACAAACTGGGATTTAGGAGCCCAGACTCCCCCATCTCAAGGGGGGCTGATGCATCCTAGACCTTCCCTGTAACCAGATTACATCTGTGCTGAGCTGTATCCTGGAGAAGCAATAAACCACCTCTGTTCTACTGGCTGGTGCAGTCTGTTCGTGCCATTACGGGGGTGCAGGAGACGGGGAAACCCCAACGCGCAGTCACACCCTCCCCACCAGGGTCTGGTACGTTGGCTTCCCCCTTCGCCCCTCCTCCCAGGTGGGTCTAGTTTCCCTCCAGCTCAGCTGGTGTCAGGGGGCGGAGCAGAAATCTCCCGGGCCGCCCGCAGTAAGGTCCCACAATTTCACGCTGTCACCCTGGAGGTAAAAGGACCCGCACTTCAGCCATTGATGACGTCACTCAGCCCAGCGCGGGCACCCAGCTCAATGGGGGCAGTCACGTGGCTAAGGGCTGTACAATAGAGCGGGGCTAATCGCTCAGAGGCTGATGCGCAGGGGGACGCAGGGTCGGACTGCGGAGGGGTCGGGAGCACGAAGGACACAGAAGGGCTCCCCCTGAGACAGGGCCCGAAGCTTCCCTGGGCCGCCTGTGAAATCTCCGCCCTAAATTAGGCGTCACCTGAATTGAAAATGGCGGGTTTTTATCGTTTTGTCCGGCCAGGGGACGGTGTGTGTGGGGGGGGGGGGGGAGAGGGTGGACAATCTCTTCGCTTCTCCCTTGGAGAGAGGTATCTTCCGGATCCACGCCCTTCCCGAGGGCCCATCCGAGCCCCGCTCTGTAAGGCCAGGAAACATCCCCCACATCACACAGACACGCTCCTTCTCTCGTATAAGGCTGCGGAGCAAGACCCAGCAGGGAAAGCCTCACTATGCAAAGGTAATGCCAAACTTGTTGAACCCCATGGAGAGGAACAAAGGAAGGTGGAAGTCTGACTCCTGCGCCCAGAGCCCTGAGGCGAGTCAAGCTCATCACTTGCAGGAGCAGCGCGGGTTTAACTTTGGAGGCTACTGGGTCCGGCAGGCTCCCGGGAAGGGGCTGGAGTGATTCGCCCAGATTCACGGCTGGAGCACACACTACAGCGACTCGGTAAAAGGGCGATTCACCGTCTCCGGAGATGACCCCAGCAAGCTGCTGCACCTGCAAATGACCGGCCTGAAGCCCGAGGACTCCGCCCACTATGACTGTGCCAGAGATACAGCGAGGGGAATCCGGACGGGTTGATACAATAAACTAATGAGGCAGAATCGATCTCCCCTGCGCCGAGCGGGGGTAGCGCTTCCACCGGGAATCCTGCGCCAGGCCCAGCAACTGTGTCTGCAAGCGGAGTAAAAACAAAGTCAGTTGCCAGGTTCCAGCTCCTGTGTCTGTGTCATCAGGGAATTACAGGGAGCGCAGATCTCTGCTGTTCCCAAAGGGCCACAGGAAAACATGAGCAGAGAAGAGCAAAGGCCGACAAGAGGAGTGTGGGAACGTTTTTGTACTCGGGGGCTGCACACAAGTCAGAAGCAGAAAAAGTAACAAATATTCAGTGACGAAACTGCAACCTGGGGGGGGGGGGGGGGGGAGTCTAGTAGATTTTTTTATACCCGCCGTGGGTCAGGGCCCTAGAGCCAGCTTGGGGGCCCTTAGGTTCCCCACTCCTGGCCCACGACAAGGGATCACAAAGACTCCAATTCAGGCTCTCTGGTTTACTAGGCAGGCGCTTTAGCAAACTAAGCTGAGGTGCCCCCTGCAAAAGAGCTTTAAATCTATCTGTGGCTGTAGGTGGGGGAGTCGAGGCAGGGGACTGGGGAGCGTAGGGGTGAGTGGGGGCTGGACACAATGAGGGAGGGGGGGTTGCCCTGGTGCGTCTTCCCCTGTTCGCTGTGACTAGGGAGCGAGGGCAAAGTGCTGTGGAGCCTGCTGCGTCCTTGGCTGCCCAAGGGAGGGGCAGAGGAACGCAGCAGGCTCTGCACTTTCCCGTCCATCCCTAGCCACAAAGAACCAAGCACCCAGAGCCCGGAACTGGCAGCTGCAGCCACAAACACACACATACACCCCAACGGTGGCGGGGAGTCCAGGGCTGGGCAATCGTAGCGGGGGGCCAGCCAGCCCCTTTGACCTACCGGCTGCTATCCTGGCTGCCAGCAGGGAGCTTCCCTCGGGTTGCGCATCCCCAGAAATGGGCCCGTGGCATCGGCCACTCACCGCATCGAACTCACCGAGGGCAGCGGGAAGGGATCGGGGGAAAGTTACAGACACGGTGCGAACTGGGGCTCGTGTGTCCCAAGGGGTGTAAAAGATCAAAAATCGCATTGACCGTTTGTGGGATCAGGGCACCGAAACTCGTTAAACCTCCGTGAACCCCCGGGCCTGGAGGTACAATTCGCACCGAATCTGAGCAGAGAGGAGAATGTTCGCACCTCCGGGCTCACAACAAACAGGGATTCCTCCTGCAAAACCCCACTAACTCCAGTGAAACTATTTCCCTTCCCCACAGCCAAGACCCTGGCAACCCCTAAACACGAATGGCGAGCTAAGTGACGTCATTTCTCCTCTCCCCGGAGCTGTGAGAGCCCATCGGGACCCCCGCGTTGTTTCAGGCGCTGCACAAACACACAGGGAGGGGGAAGGAGACTCCTTCTGCCACGACAGTGATTCGGCCCTAAGGGAAGGCGGTTGTGTCTCTGATAAGGAGGGGAATATGCAAATAGCGGTGACCGGTGCCTGTTTAAATCCGTGTCTCGCTCTCTCTAAGCTGCACCCGGAGAGACACCCCGCAGCCCCCAGTGTCTGTGCAGTCACCAGCCACCTCTGCCCCCACACGAGGACCGGGGAAAATGAAATTTTGGGTCTATTTAGTTTTCGTGGTGGCAGCTTTCCCAGGTATTTTCTAGTTAAAGTGTCTGGAGAGGCGGACGGAGATTTTGTGTTCGGTGTTTTGATACTAATGTTCATACCGCGTCTTTTTTCCCCAGGTGCCCGGTCCCAGATCAACTTGGTGGAGACCGGAGGGGATGTGAAGAAGCCCGGAGACTCTCTGCGCCTCTCCTGCAAAGCCTCCGGCTTCACCTTCAGCAGCTACGCGATGAGCTGGGTCCGGCAGCCTCCGGGGAAGGGGCTGGAGTGGGTCGCTGTTATCAGTGGCGATGGGAGCTATACAAACTACCTTGATGCCGTGAAAGGCCGATTCACCATCTCCAGGGAGAATTCCAACAACCTGCTGCACCTGCAACTGACCGGCCTGAAGCCCGAGGGCACCGCCCGCTATTACTGTGCCAGACACACAGCGACACGAAACCTATTGATGCTCCTGCAAAAACCCGGCCTGCTGAACCCCCGGCGGCCACGCGGGGGCAGCAGAGACACGAACAACCGGGCGCTGGGCACAGAGCGGTAACAGAAAGAAGAACAAGTTGGCACAGGAAGGGAGATTTTAAACCTTTGAAGTACCAAGCGACGTTCCCCCCTTTGCTTTCCCTGGGCCTTGGGGCAGACATCGCTGGCTGCCTCTGTCAGTCCCGTTGAGGCGGGAGCCCTGTTCCCACGGCCCGGCTCGGCTTGCAGATCGGGCACTTTCACTGATGTAAAACCTGGTCCATGGGACTCGTTCCCACGTGGCTCCTGCGCTCTCCTTCCCCCGCAAGGACCCGCTCCCAGATTCCTTGGCCCGGGAGGTGAGGTGCCCCGTGGCCTGCGCTCTGCAGGACATCACGCTGAGTGGTGACAGCGGTTCTTCCTGCCTCTCGGCTCCGTGCCAGTGCCCGTCGGGAGGAGGGTGCCGGGGAAAGGAACCGGCAGATACAGTCAGTCCAGGGGCAGTTATCAGAGGGGATACAATCAGACTGGATGTGCGGGGCGCTCTGTATCTACAGGCCTTGGACGTCTAGGGACATAACACTTCACAGCCACATTTCTAACACAATAGCGACAGCGAGCGGCAGTTTTCACCCATCCACCGGCCTGGTACCCAGAGAGAGTTTGTCGCCCGCAACTCGCCGATTCTAGCAGCAAATCGGTGTCTGTGGGCTTGATCCGAAAGACTGGGACGTTAGTGGGTGTCTTTGCCTTGACTCGGGTATTTACTGGTACAGGTACCATTGACTCCTGTCCCGGACCTTCGCCCATTCCAGGCAGCTGTCTCTCGTACCTCAGCGCGAAACACGCACTCGGTATCCCACCGCGCTGTGCTGCAGAGTCCCACGGGAAGGGCGGGGCGAGCACAACTCTCGAGCCTGGCGGAAGGATTTCAGAATGTGCGAAGGAAGGAGTAGCTCTTACAAGGAGCGGAACATGCAAATAGAGGTGTCAGCTTCCTGTTTAAATCTGTCCCAGGCTGTACCCGCACAGACAATCCGCAGCCCCCTGGTTCTTGGAAGTGACCAGCCAGTCCCCTGAGACATTTACAGAAAGGAAAATTGGACTTTGGCTGCATTTAGTTTCAATGGCAGCCCCCTTGGCAGGTGTTTTATCCCAGCCAGGGCACTAGGGACCCCCGAGGATCGTTATTTTCGTGTTCATACTAGTAACACGCACTGCGTGTCTGTGACTGAGTTCACAGCTAGTGTCTTATGCCAAGGGTGGGAAATGTTTTGGGTCGGGGGCCGCTGACTCACAAAGAAGAAGAGAAACACTCCCCACATTGCTCTTACACACTGCAGGATAGTAAATTGTGTTTGCTCCGGCCCCACGATGGGGCGACAGTTGTTCTGGATTGAGCCCCCGGCCTTAGTTTTCCCACCCGTTTTGTAGAGCAGAGAGTTAATGTGTCTGGGTCTTTTATTATTCGCTTTCTCCCAGAGGACTATTGCCTGACCCAGCATAGAAATTAAGGGTTATTCCAGAATGAGTGGGGATTAGAAGACAAATTCACTTTGTAGAAAGGGACAGGGCCGGCACTAGCAGAGCAAGCAGATGCTTGGGGCGGCACATTTCCAGGTAAGCAGCCGCCCCCGGCAATGCGCCGCTCTGCCGATTTTTCTGGGACTGAATTTCCAATTTTTCCCCATCAACACGTGTGACGACGCGTCGGGATTTTCCCATCTCCTGCACCCCCGAAATGGCATGAACAGACTTCACCAGCCAGTAGAATGGAGGTTGTTTATTGTTCCTCCAGCACAGCGCAGCACAGATGTAATCTGGTTACAGGAACTGGGGCTAAGAGGCCTCAGTGCCCCCCTTGAGATAGGGGGGTCCCAGCTCCCTCCCCAGCTCCTTCTTCCCTGCCTTCCAGCCAGGAACTAACTCCCCCTCTTCCAGCCCTGCCCACAGCCAGGGCAGCATTCCACCTCCCTTTGTTTCTCCCCATGGGGGGCCGCAGGTCAGACAGGTTTTTGAGTCACCTTTGCATAGTGAGGTTTTCCCTGCTGGGTCTTGCTCCAGACAGCAGAGGTCACCACAGCCCAGCAAGTACCCCCACTACGTCACAACACGTCCATGTAAAACTCCATATTTTGGTGCTTCAGAGGCATCCCAATGGGCTGACAGAGAAACGTTTGTTGGTTTTGTTGCCTCGGGCATAGTCAAGGATCCGGAGCCGCTTTTGCCCGTCCAGCTGGATGACTTCGGGGCTGGGGGCGGAGGAGCCCACGTGCGCCGACTTGAAGGAGTCCAGCTTCTGCCCGGGCCACACGGCTCTCAGGGACTCCAGAGAGAACATTCAGTTGGAGTCGGACACGCAGACCGGGGGGTCATCAGGGGGTGGCTCCTGGCCGGGGCTGTCTGCCTCCTCCGCCCTGCCCATCAGCAGCACCTTCCTCCGGGTGCACAAAGAATCCAGGAGCCAGAGCGTCAGCGCGGGGAGCAGGAAGCGGGGCAGCGGGAGGAAGCAGGCAGCGGCCTGGGTGAGCAGCTGCAAGGTGTGAACGCCGAGGGAGTGGAGCATCGTGAGGGCTGCTGGGCTCCGGCTCTCGGCCCCCTTCCACACACGCCCGCCTGCCGGGCTCCTTGCAGCTCAGCGGAGCTCCCGCTTCTCTTTAGGCCCATTTTATAGTCAGGGATTTCAATGAAAAGTGACTCCAGCTCCGGCCGGACCCCGCCCCTTGGCACTGGAGCCTGGGGGTTACCTGCCCCTCCCCGCCAGTGAGCTAACAATGCACAGCGAGGCTGGAGGCTGGAGCCCCGCCCCGAGCTGCAAGGGACGTGCCACGGCGCAGGGAGCCAGGACTCGGCCGGGCTCCAGAGGCAAAGAGCAGGCGCCACACCCGGCCCGGGACAGGGCAGCACTGGGGGGAGGTGCAGCGTACGTGTGGGGGCAGCGGGAGTGGTTGCCAGAGGCGCTGCCAGAAGACACGCACTCGCTGCCCGGAGGCAGGGCCAGTAGCTCCCAGCCATTGAGCGCAAGTATTGAAGCGTTTTCTCTACCGTGCCGCCCTTCCCCAATTCGGGTCCCAGAAACTGCAGCCGGGCCGCCCAGCGGAGGGGAGGGGCAATGGCCTCCCCTTTGACGGGTCAGGGGGTTGTAAACGGGGGCTTCTGCCTTGTCCGAGCTAGAGGCCTGGCCCTGGAAGGGGCCGTCGCCGGTAGGCGCGTTTGGTTCCAGGGAGTTTAGCTCTTGCTCCGTCTCGATGAGCCGCGAACCAGCGCCCTGGCTGGGGAGCGATTGCAAACGGCCTTGCTGGGCTGCAGCCGCCGGGGGGTCTGTCCCGGGGGAAGGGCCGGGGGCGCTGCCAGGTTAGTGACCTAGTTCCCAGACCTGCTGACAGCCTGAAATCAGCGAGAGGGGAGCGAGACAGGGAACCGATTCCTCGCCACTAGGGGTCGCTGTTGTCCGAAAGCGGAAAGGTCCCCGCTCTGCTGCGGGCGGCGAAGGGAGCGACCTTCCCTCCCTCTTCTCGGAGCCGAGGCCGCCTCTCCGATCGGAATCTCACAGAACCCCCGTGGGCTCCTCAGTCCGCCGCAGGGAGCAGGAGCCTCGAGTTCACCTGGACCAAGTGTCCGCTCACACTGACAAGCAGGTGCCAGACTGGAGGTGAACTTGTGACTTGTTTGCTCTTCATTCTACCCACTCTGATTCCTGGGGGAATGTCCAGTCTTCGAGCATTGCCCGCATTTCAGCCTGCAGCTAAGATCAGGACCCTGCTGTACCAACCATTGGGCAAGTGTACAGGAAGAGAGAAATCTTTGCCCCCTACCCCATCCAAATCCTTGAAGGTAATATAAGACCATAATAATGGCTATACTGGGTCAAATCAAATGCCTATTTAGCCCAGTATCCTGTCTTCTGACAGGGGCCAATCCCAGGTGCTCCCGAGAGAATGAATAGACCAGGTAGTCATGAAGTGAACCATCCCCTGTCACCCATTCCCAGCTTCTGACAAACAGAGGCAGGGGCACCATTCCCACCCATCCTGGCTAATACTCATTGATGGACCTTTCCTTTATGATCTTATCTAACTCAATTTTGAACCCTGTTAAAGTCCTAATCTTCACAGCATCCTCTGGCTAGTAGTTCCACCAGCTGACTGTGCATTGAGGGAAGGAATACCTTGTTGATTTTAAACCGGCTACTTATTCATTTTATTTGGTGACCCGCAGCTCTTCTGTTGTGGGAGCAAGTAAATAACTTTTGTTTATTTACTTTCTCCACACCAGTCTTGATTTTATAGACCTCGATCATTTCGCCCTCTTAGTTGTCTTTTTTCCATGATGAAAAGTCCCAGTCTTATTAATCTTTCCTCATATTGCAGCCATTCCATATTCCTGATCATTTCTGTTAATTCCTAACTACCAGTGAAATGGGTCTGAGGCCCCCTTCATGAAGAAAGATTTGATCAGTTGAACGGTCTTTGTGAAACTTTTGAATTTTAAACAATATTGGAAATATTAAAAATCAGTTTTCTAAAGAAGATCTCATCATGAAGCACTGCCAGGACCTGCATTTATCGCTCAGTACTGATAACGCTGCTGACACTGATGGAGTAGAATTGTACGATGAATTAATAGCTTTGTCTGAGCTAATAAGTCCTAAATCTTCTCCTCTAAAAGTATTAGAATTGAGAGCAAGACATGATTGTTTCACTCCAAACACTGCTATAGCGCTACTCATTCTTTTAACATTACCAGTATCAGTGACTCCTGGTGAGTGCAGTTTCTCAAAACTGAAATTACTAAAAAATTATTGGAGATCTGCCATCTCTCAAAATCGTTTGCCAGGACTCACATTTATTTCAATTGAAAGTATCATTACAAAAAAAATAGATTTTATTGAATTATTAAAAGGCTATGCAAGTATAAAAAACCAGAAAAATTCAGTTCATATAAATTCTTTTAATTTAGGAGAAACGGGGCGCACGGGAAGACACTAATGTTTTTCATTAGAGTGTATAGTTGAACCCAAATAGTTTGTAATTGTGATTTCGTTAAAATTAAATGAGTACACTAGTAGGAAATTGTTTTATTTCTCTAACTACAAACTTTTTGTTTTAATTGTTTTAATTTTAATAGTCTAAAACAAACAAACAAAAATTGCAAAGTGCAAATATGTGTAAAAGCCAATAAAAAAGGGGGGGCGGCCAAAAATGTTTTGCTTGGGGTGGCAAAAAACCTAGAGCCGGTCCTGGCAGGCTGCTCCCCCTGCCTGTTAACTCTGGGATCCCCCGAGCGGAGTCAAAGCTCTTTGTGGCATGAACCCCCAAAGCTGCACCGTCCCTTCTGGTCTCCATTTCCTCCTGCCTCCCGGCACCTGTTTATCTGTATCCCCGGCCCAATGCCCGGGCTCTCTCCACCACTTTCCTTATTGGCTCTGTCCAAGGGGCAAGAGATTCATTAGTTAGTGTTACAGAAAGGAATCACCTTCCCCTTTACTCGTCCCCGCGGCAGCTCATTTCCACCCGCTGTGTCTGCGCTCTGGTTTAATCTGTGCCATCTCTATTCTCAGGAGCCGCAGCTGGAGGGCGCCAGATCCCGCTAAACCCCGCCCGAAGGTACATGGCACTCAGGGGAAAGGCTTTTCCTACCGCCTGTGACCGCCCCATCCCAGTCCGGACGCGATGACGAGTTGCAGGAGGCTCCGCCAGACAACGCTCTAAGGAGACGTTGCTTTGTCACCTTGTATCCGCTGGGTGCGACCCGCATGCAAATCCCGGCCCAGGCCTTGCTGCTTAAATACAAACCCGGGTTCTTGGAGGCTCAGTCTCTGCCCAGACACGAGAATGGAGCCTCTGCTGCTTTTACTCGCCCTGCTCGCCGCCCCCGGCTGTGAGTGTGGATGAGACGAGGGCAGAGGGGGAAATCAGGGACAGAACCGTGGGTTGGTTCGGTGGCTAATTCTTTCCTCCCTTTGTTTCCCTTTCCCCAGGTGTCCGCTCCCAGGTGCAGCTGGTCCAGTCGGGCCCAGGGACGGTGAAGCCCGGAGAGACCCTCACCCTAAGCTGCGCTGTCTCGGGTGTGTCCATCACTGACAGTAGCTACGCTTGGCACTGGGTCCGGCAGCCCCCCGGGAAAGGGCTGGAGTGGTTGGGGCGGGTGTATCCAGGTGGCGGGGGGAGCACAAACTACGCCCCGTCTGTGCAAGGCCGAATCACCATCTCTGCGGACACCGCCAAGAACCAGTTCTCGCTGCAGCTCCGCACGCTGACAGCTGCAGACACCTCCGCCTATTACTGCGCCAGAGAGTCACAGTGACACAGAGCGCAGCGGGGCCCGTACAAAAAGGGGAAGCGGTTTCTAAGCAGCCTGGCGAGGCCAGACAAGCAGAGCGAGCGGGGCCGCTCAGAGATAATCAGGACACAGGTGGATGCGAACAGCCCACAAGCTCCTGTCGGGCTGGGACCGGGGCGGGGCGATTGTCTGTCAGACTGGAACGCAGAGCTCAGGGACAGTCTGAGTCCCGGTTCTTTCTTCCCGGGAAATACAAGGGGTCTGGGAAACACCATCCCCGCCCCGCCCCCGCTACACAAGAGAATCCAAACGATACAAATGGAACTAACTCGCTCTGCCTCTTCTGGGGAGAGAGGGGGCATCCTTGGGATCCCACTGTGCGCACTAGGGGGGAGGCGGCTGCGCTGGGAGTCAGACCCGGGGATCTGTCCCTGGCTCTGTCACTCCCCTGCTGCTGGGACAGTCCCTGTAATCGCTCTGCCTCTATTTGTCCTGAGCTCGCCCGGAACCTTCCCACTCCGAGCCCCTCTGCACAAATCCAGACTCCACTGACCGAGTCCTGCTGCCCCCCTTGTCGCCTTCTCCTGCGCTTTGTGTGAGCCCGGGTCACCCCCCAGACTGATTCCAAACCCTCATTCCCCGCCCGCGCCTGGGGAGAGGCTGCCGGACACGCGAGCTCTCCAGCCCACGACTTGTGTTTCCCAGACCCCTTGTATTTCCGGGGAAGAAAGAACCGGGACTCAGACTATCCCTGCGCTCTGTGTTCTCCTCTGACAGACAATCGCCCCGCCCCGGTCCCAGCCCGACAGGAGCGTGTGGGCTGTTCGCATCCATCCCCGAGTGTGTCCTGATCTCTGAGGGGCCCCGCTCGCCCTGCTCCTCTGTCTGTTCCAGCCTCGTTCAACCTTGTGACTACACTGACCCTATGTCAGCACGGGCGGGGTCCCCGAAACCTCTCTCTCCAGGACCAGAGGAGCTGATGAAAATTAAGCCCCTCACTGATGACCGAGAACCTGCGTTCAGACCAGGCAGCTGATTCTTTCCCCTCGATACTCCACCGCCCGGGGGTCCTGCGGGCCATGGCTGTGATGCCTGGCCTGGTGGTGCTCGGGGGCAGGGGGCACAGCTGTCGGACTGGTGGTCTTCCTCTCCCCATCCAGATCTGGGAACAAGGGCTGGGGGAGGGGCTTGGGGCAGAGGGACCACTTACCTGGGCTACTGGCAGGCAAAATGGTGAGCCCTGCCCCCAGCTGGCCTCCCCCTGACACTGCAGGATTTGTCTCCTGCACTCACTGCCCCCAGTGGTGACTGTGAATGTCACATCCCTCCTGTCTCTGCCCCCTCCCTTTCCAGGTTTTGGAAAACAATCGAAATCCAGGCACATCCCGTTTTTCTGGCACAACCAAACCTTGACATTAGGAGAAGAGGGAATTGCCTACAAAAGTTGAATCCAGATTGGAATTCTGCTTTCGGATCACAATGGAATCAGCGCACAAATGAGACACGTTGCTTCTTTAATTGATTCATCTAATTTGACAGACGCGCAAAATCCCAGGCTGTGGAATCGCTCTTCCCACGGCAGCCGCGAGGGGGCAGTAGAGAAACAGGCTCCGGGCTTGGGCAGAGGACTCGGCCCTTGGGTGCATGTAACACAAACCTCCCGCCCGTGTTAACTCCTCCGTTGCCGGACAATGTTTCACCTTGGGTGCAACGATCCCTCGCCACGTCCGGGAACTTCAATCCGGGGCGAATCCCCTTCTGAGTCACCCTCCCCACCAGGGTCTGGTACGTTGGCTCCGCCTCCCCAGCCCACCTGGGTCTCGTTTCCCTCCAGCTCAGCTGGTGTCACGGGGCGGAGCTGAGACCTCCCAGGCCGCCCGCAATAAGGTCCCACAATTTCACGCCGTCACCCCCTGGAGGTAAAAGGACCCGCACTTCAGCTATTGATGACGTCACAAAGCAGAGCAGGCACCCAGGTCAATGGCGGCAGTCACGTGGGTAAGGGTGTAAAACAGGGCGGGGCTAATCACTCAGAGCCTGATGCGCAGGGGGACGCAGGACCGGGCTGCGTAGGGGTCGGGAGCACGAAGGACTCCAAAGAGCTCCCCCCTGAGCCTCCTGTGAAATCCCCTCCCTAAATTAGGCGTCATCTGTATTGCAATGGGCCGGTTTGTATCATTGTGTCCGGCCAGGGGATGGGGGGCGAACCCGTCGCTTCTCACTTGGAAAAAAGTATCTTCCGGATCCGCCTCCCAGGCACTGCACGGCCATCCTGAGGGCCTGTCCGAGCCCCGCTCTGTAAAGCCAGGAAACATCACCCGGGGAAGGAACGTGTCTCTTATAAGGCTGGGGGTATGCAAATGAGAGAGTCAGTGTCCTCTTTAAATCTGTCCCTCCCTCTGCCCAGGCTGCACCCGCACAGACGATCCGCAGCCCCCTGTGTCTGGGCAGGACCAGCCAGTCCCCTCAAAATCCCTTGAACAGCAGGAAAATGAAAAAGTTTCTCCTTTTGCTTTTCGCCGTAGCCACTTTCCCAGGTATTTTCTACGGGAAGAGTCGGGATAATATTGTGTTATCGCTGCTTTAATCCACGTATTAACACCCGGTCTTTATTCCCAGGTGCCCGGTCCCAGGTGCAATTGGTGGAGTCCGGAGGGGATGCGAAGAAGCCCGGAGACTCTCTGCGTCTCTCCTGCAAAGCCTCCGGCTTCACCTTCGATGATTACGGGATGCACTGGGTCCGGCAGGCTCCCGGGAAGGGGCTTCAGTGGGTCGCTTATATCAACTGGAATGGGGGTACTTACTACCTTGATGCCGTGAAAGGCCGATTCACCATCTCCAGGGACAATTCCAACAACCTGCTGCACCTGCAAATGACCGGCCTGAAGCCCGAGGACACCGCCCGCTATTACTGTGTGAAAGACACAGCGAGGAGAAGCCGGTCTGAGCCCAGACACAAACCTCCCCCTGCAGTGAGCAGAGAAGCCGTTTGGCGCTGGGGGCGCCCAAGCTCCATGTATGGAAACGAAACCGAGTTCAGAGAGAGGCTGGGAACAGCAAACCCCTTTCACTGGCGTTCTCAGCCCTCTGCCTTGAGGGGCGTTAGCCTCCCGCGACAGGGCTGCACTGGCTGGGGCTGGGATATTAGGGCGGTTCCCCCTGGCACACAGAGAACAGCTCCTCCTTCCTGAGCCGGGTCACCGTCTCCTCTGGTCCCTCCAAGAACCTGCAGCTCCGCTCGCTGGCAGCTGCGGGCATCGCCCCCTATCGCTGTGCCCGGAAAGACACCGCGACACAGAGCGCAGCGGGGACCCGGCCAAAAAGGGGAGGAGGATTCTTAACAGATTTTTCGGCCTTTCTCAGCCTGTAATTTGCCTGGCCAGGTGTGAGGTAGTGTTGCTAGGCTTGGGGCTGTGGGCGACCCCCACTAGCTCCGGTCTGTACCACTGCCCAGCCGAGTAGCTGATGCTGCCTTGCGATGGCCTGATCTCAGTTGCAGCCCGAAATGCGGGCGATGTTCAAAGACTGGACATTCCCCCAGGGATCAGAGTGGGTAGAATGAAGAGCAAACAGGTCCCAAGTTCACCTCCAGTCTGGCACCTGCTTGTCAGTGTGAATTGTCACACAGCCCTTCACAAACCTCCAGTAAGAGAACCCAGGGCTCCTGCTAA
The DNA here is from genome assembly GCF_049634645.1 of Pelodiscus sinensis. Lineage (NCBI taxonomy): Eukaryota > Metazoa > Chordata > Testudines > Trionychidae > Pelodiscus > Pelodiscus sinensis. The sequence goes on along the minus strand of NC_134740.1, from coordinate 6,054,268 downwards.
TCCCGCACTCACCCTGGACAGTGGTTGCCCGTGTGAACCCGGGTAATTGACCGCAGTGACTTAGAATCAGAGACAGCAAAAGGGGTTTAGAGCCCTAAGTGCCTAAATCACTTTCCAGAGTACGACTCAGTTCCTGGGACACAGTCAGCTCCAGCTGGAGGGGACCGGAGCCATCGCAGCCGCTGGAGAAGCTGGATGTGGTTGGAGCAAGGGGCAGGAAATGTGGGTCTGTCCCAGGACCGGACTCGCCCCAGAGCCCTGCCCCCGGCGCTCACCCACAGCCCCAGCGCGGGAGGGACCCTGTCTCCTGACGCCTTTTAGCCAACCCCGCCACGAGCGAGGAGCCCTGCCAGTCACAAGCTCCTGGAACGCGCCTGCGGGCGGAGAGCGAGCCCGAGACAAAGGGCGCTACTCGGGGAGGGCTTTGCAGGGAGGGCAGAGCGGGGAGGAGCGGTGCTGAACGGAACAGCCGGGCATTGGTCGCTGTGGGTTCCAGCCGGAGACAGCCCCGAATAAGGTCTCGCTGACTCTGGGTTTCCAGGATCCCTTCTTACCGCCAGCAGGGCCACCAGGGAGATTTGGTTCCAATTCTGGTTGCTCAAGTCGAGACACCTTCTAAGGGGCGGCTCCAGGTGGGGGCCCTGCCCGCTTCGGTTTAGTCTCTTCCTGAGGCACAGAATTAAAACTCGAGCAGTCAGGCTGGGAGGCGGCTAAAGCCAAGAGCCCCGTTCCGTTGTGTCAGCCTCCGGCCAGGGGGTCTCAGATCTAGTCTCTCAATTTCTGTCCTAAAAATACTACCGGCTTCAGTGACATATTCTTGCAATAATCTCATCCACCTGCCAGTTACCAGCAGGAGACACCAGCTGACCAGCAGGGGGCGACCACGAGCTGCAAATACTGGACAATTCACCCGTCAAGACATCTTCAGGGGAGCCAGGGGACTTAAGTACAGGAATTTCCCGTTAAAAACGGGACGGGTGGTCACCCTTTTCATAGGAAATGTATTATCGTGAAGGGAGGGTTACATTCAGGTCAGGTGAATGCGGCATGTGGTGCCAGCAGGGGGCGCTCTCAGGCAGGGCGCAGAGGCAGAACGACAGGCGGCCAGTAAGAGACGAGGCAGCCTGTGTGTGATAGAGGGGTCAGGGTGCGGGGGTGAGTCAGAGGTTTGTGTCACCCCTTCCCATGGGCACCCCAAAGAAGGTTCCTCAAGAGGGGGGATTTCAGGCTGAGGTGCTGAAGCCCCAAATCCCGGCACCTGCTACGAGGCTGAAATGTTGATCCTGCCAGCCCCTTCCATGCTGAATTCCCAGCGCCCCCAGGCTGAAGCCCCGAACCCGGTGCAACCCCCAGAGTTTCCAGCACCTCTCCAGGCTGTAGCCGTGATCCGCAGTGCCCCTTGTAGTCACAGTACCACCCCCACCCCCACTGAAGTCCTTATCTGTGGAAGTCCGCTAAATCGCCAACATGCAAGCATCCTGTCGAAGGCCCAGTCCCTGCCCCCTCCCAAGACATGAACGCTGCGGCCCAAGCGGGGAGTGGCAGGGCTGAGTCCTGCATTCCAGTGCTCCCTGTAGGGGAGAAGCCTCCAGAGCCCATGGGCAGAGTTGCGGGGCTCTCTAGCAAGTTGTGGCAGCGCGTCGGGGTTCCCCCTCCTCCTGCACCCCCATAGTGGCACGAACAGACTCCACCAGCCAGCAGAATAGGGGGAGATTATTGCTTCTCCAGGGTACAGCCCAGCAAAGATGCAATCCGGTTACAGGGCTGAGATGGGGGAGACTGGGCCCCTTAAATTCCAGCTCGTTGCTTAGGCTGCTTCTTCCATGATACCAGACAGAAATTAAAAAGCCCTGCCCCCTCCTTCCTTTGTTCCTCTCTCTGGGAGGCAACTGGTTGGAGCCCCTGTGCTGCTGGGCCATGCTACAAATATCCGCCAGCAGAGGTCACCCACAGCCCACCGCCCAGCACAGCAACCACCAAGGTACCAACATTACATCACACAAGTGCAGCTCAGTCCCGGGAGAGCCCCACAGCTCTTTGGCTCCCTGGGCCCGGCCAGGTCAGAGGCAGGAGCAAAAGCCACGGGAATCGCTCCCCCTTATCTAGTAAAATCTTCTGTAGTGAAAGTGCCGCGTGTTTATCAGCAGGTGGCGCTGTTGCTCCAAAGGGACCGACTAGCTCAGAGAGGAGCCCTCTGCCCATATATAGATCGATGCTCTCCCAAAAGGGCTTTGGGAAACAGGCTATTGGCGCCCATGACACCTGGAAACAGCCAGTCTATCGGCCCCTGTGTGAGGAAACACAGTCACCGCCGGCTTCATTCCTTCCAGGTGTCCAAAAGTGTCAAGACGATCCCAGCGCCCTGTGCCCGGCGCTGCACAGACACCCAGGCCGGGGAAGTCTGACCGTAGCCCTAGGGCGTGTCAAGCACATCACTGGCATGAGCACGGCGAGTCTCTTATAGTCAACGCGCCATGTCTGTTATGAGGCGGGGTATGCAAATGAGGGAGTCAGCGTGTTTTTAAATCTGTTCCTCCCTCTGCCCAGGCTGCACCCGCAGGGACAATCCGCAGCCCCCGGAGAACTTTCCCCAGCAGCCCCAGGGAAAATGGAATTTTTGCTCCTTCTCTGTGTCGCTGTAGCGGCTTGGGAAGGTATTTTCTAGCGCTGAACAACGGCAGAAGAATATTAAATTCCTCTGGCGTGGATACCAATACTGATAACTTGTCTGTGTTCCCAGGTGCCCGCTCCCAGATCAGCTTGGTGGAGTCCGGCGGGGATGTGAAGAAGCCCGGAGACTCGCTGCGCCTCTCCTGCAAAGCCTCCGGCTTCACCCTCAGCAGCTACTGGATGCACTGGGTCCGGCAGGCTCCCGGGAAAGGGCTGGAATGGCTCGCCCAGATTCACGGCTCCACCACATACTACAGCGACTCGATTAAAGGGCGATTCACCATCTCCAGAGATGACCCCAACAACCTGCTGCAAATGACCGGCCTGAAGCCCGAGGACACCGCCCGCTATTACTGTGCGGCAGAAACACAGCGAGGGGAATCCCGACAGGCTGATACAAAAACACAAGCGGCAGAATCGTTTTCCTCTGCGCCGCGCGGGGGCAGCACTTCCACAGGGAATCCCGCGCCAAGCGCTGCAACAAAGTCATCAGGCTGCAGCTCCCTGTGTCTGTGAGTGATCAGCTCTGAACTAGCAACTGCTTGGAGCGCAGATCTCTGCTGTTTCCCAGAGGGCCACAGAGAAACAGGAGCAGAGAAGAGCAAAGCCCTTTTACAAGTGAAGTGCGGAAGCTTTTCGGAGGTTGGGGACCAGTTCCCAGGTCCAGCTGACCCAGTCTGGGGCCGAAATGAAGAAACCCGGAGAGTCCGTGAAGCTGACATGTAAAACCTCCGGCTACACCGTTACCAGCTGTAACATGCTCTGGATCCGGCAGGCTCCCGAGAAAGGCCTGGGGTGGGCGGGATACATCTCTCCTGGTAATGGTGTCACTGGCTACGCCCCGCGTTCCAGGGGCGATTCACCATCACCAGGGTCAATTCCATGAGCTGGGCAGCCTGCGAGCCGGTGACACCGCCACGTATTACTGTGCTCGGGACACAGTGACACAAACCGCAGCTACAGCCCTTCACAAACCCCAGTGAGAGAACCCAGGGCTCCTGCTAATTCCTCACTCACCCGGGCCAGTGGTTGTCCGAGTGAATCTGGGAAATTACCCTCCCCCCAGTGACTTAGAATCAGAGACAGCTGAAGGGGTTTAGAGCCCCAAGTGCCTAAATCACTTTTCAGATTACGACACAGTCAGCTGCAGCTGGAGGGGACCGAAGCCATCGCAGCCGGAGAAACTGGATGTGGCAGGAGGAAGCGGCAGGAAATGTGGGTCTGTCCCCGGGCCGGTCCCGCTACCAGGGCAGACAATCGCTGTCTGAAGGCAGCAGAAACAAACCCACCAACTCATGCCCCCAGAGTGCGGTTACAGCAGCCTTAAACCTGCAGCCTGTAGGCCCGGAAATCCCCGGTGCCTGGCTGCCATACGTGCTGGGCCAGAGGGAGCAAGAGAGCGACTCACCCCATAGCCCGGTGCTAAGGACACTCGCTGGGGCTGGGGAGCTTAGGAGGCTGGTCTGTAGGGGCCGATATGTGGGGGCCACCCACAAGGCACCCGCAGCAGCCCCCCCGCCACCAACACTGACTGGCTGCAGCGGGAGCAGCAGAGCAACACGCCCCCGGCTCCATCTGCTCGCCTGATGACTCGATCGGGGGAGCGGACAGTGACAGTGAGCGCCCGGGCGTGTGGCCAAATGCAACCTCTCCTGCTGCGCCCCTTTGTCCCCCGCCCTGCTACTTTCCCTTAACCCCCCCCCCCCCCGCAGCACTTGAGAGAGGGGCCTGGGCTCTGTCTATCGGGCGCTGAGCAGCTGAAGAGCCGGGTCTGGCTGGACTGGAGAGTGTGGACCAAGGGCAGTCAGGGGCGTGGCCCATCCGGAGGGGCGGAGCCGCGGGTGCACGTATGCAGATGTGTGCGCGACCGGAGCACTGTGGGAGTGGGAGCGGGCTGACGAACGGGGCCCTAATTTGCAAGCGGGGCTCTGGGTGGGGTCGGGGAAATGGGGGGGTCGGGGGAGGCAGCTGGCAGCAGCAGGAAGCAGTGCCGGCGGAGTTGTTTGGAGGCGGAGGTGGGAGCCACCGTGATGTGAGAGTTCGGGGCGCTTGAGGGCTGGTGGGGGCTCTGAGACAAGACTTTATACTTACCTGGTAGGGGAAATACCACGCTCAGGAAGGTGGTTTTCCCAGAGTAAGGCCCATCCATTGCACTGCGGGTGCGCTGACCCCTGCGATTTTCTCAAATAGAGAAAACTCGACTGCACAATTTGTGGTAGTGGGGGACTGCGTGCGCGCTTTCCCCTGGTTTTGTTGTTGAAAGAAAGATCATCTTGTTCCGAGATCACAGAATTAAACCGAGAGGAACGATTCTTATTTATTTTGCAGATAAATACTGTGAAATAGGTTTTTTTAACGGCCAACCCTGTCGGAATGTGTAAAGCGGGGCGGTGTTTGATGCTGAGGGTTGTGTTTTCTTCCCTTTGAAACTTGTACTCGAGGTTCAGTTTCTCATCCCTCTTAAGCATCATCAGTTTATTTCCCTGCTGGGTTGGGCTCGTTGCTTGTTTCTGTTCCTTTGTATCTCTCTTGTCGGTAGGACAATGGTCTGACCGAAACCGCGTGTTTCTCTTACCCTCTGGGAAGTTCTGGTCCAAGCTGCAAGCTCCCCGCCCCCACTCACCTCTGCGCCTGGCTTGGATGTTGGCCACCCCCGAGTAACGCAAACATTTAGGAAAACGAAGGTCGAAAGAAACTGCCCGGGCCGCTGTCAGGGCGGGGGAGCGATCAAACAAAGCGGCCCAGTCCAGGATCTCTCTGTCCTCTCATGGGTGTTCTGGTCTCCGAACTCAGCCGTGGGTTCAAATCCCGCTCCGGGCACCGCCTTTGCTTTCTGTGCGGGGAAGTAACCGCATGTCCATGTCCCCCTGTCATTGCAAGGACACGCGCTTAGGAATCTGCCGGTTCGGGGCACCTGTGGCTCCTTCCCCAGAGAGTCCCTGGTTTCTCCATCACATCTCTGGGCACTAAAGAGCGAACGAACCGGCCCCTGCTTTGCATGCCGCGCGCGCTATGCAAATGAGGGGTTTGTTTCCTCTCCAGCACAGACTATTTCTGTCCACTAGTCCCTCAGCCCTTCCCAACGCCCAGCCCGTATCGCTCCCTCCGGGTCTTGGTGCCTGTGTCTGTCCGGCTGCCCGGCGGGGAGATGAAATTCCTGCTCCCGTCTCTCCTGCTCTGTGCCCTGGCGGCAGGTAGGTGCCTCGGCGCGAGCTGTCTCTGCCCCGCGGAGCCCGCCGCGCCCCGCGCTCTGGCTGAGGTTTCTCCTGGCTCTTTGCAGGTGGCCGCTCCCAGGTGACACTGCGGCAGCCCGGAGCCGCCCAGGTGAAGCCTTCGCAGACCCTGAGCCTCACCTGCTCCGTGTCCGGATTCTCTCTCACCACTAGCGGCATTGGAGTGGGCTGGATCCGACAGCCCCCAGGGAAAGGACTGGAGTGGCTAACCATTGTGTTCTGGGGTGATGACAAGTTAACTACCACGGGTCCCTGAAAAGCCGCTTGAGTGTTTCCAGGGGCACGTCGAAGGGCGAGGTGTATTTGGAAATGAGAAGTCTGGAAGCCGGAGATAGTGGCACCTATTACTGTGACGTAGTGGGGGTATCGGGCTGCTGTCTATGGTGGCTCTGTGGTAACCCCCACTGGCTGCTGTCGGTACCACGGCCCAGCGACACAGAGGATGAGTCATTATACAAAGGGGTCTCTCAACCTGTCTGACCAGCTATCCTCCAGGGAGGGAAACAAAGGAAGGTGGAATGCCGCCCCTGGCTGGGGGCAGGGCTGGAAGAGAGTTAGTTAGGTTCTGTCTGGGATCAAGGAGGAAGCCGTCTAAGCAACAAGCTGGGGTTTAGAAGCCCAGACCCCCCATATCAAGGGGGGCTGAGGCATCCTAGGCCTGCCCTGTAACCTGATGACATCTGTGCTGTGCTGTATCCTGGAGAAGCAATAAACCCCCTCTATTCTACTGGCTGGTGGAGTCTGTTCGTGCCATTCCGGGGGTGTAGGAGGCGGGGGACCCCCAACGCGCCGTCACAACCTATTACTGCATCAGGCTGCACAATGACACAGAGCCCAGCAGGGACTCACACAAAAAGGGGAAGCGGATTCCTGACATTTCAGCGAGGCCAGATCAGCTCAGAGCAGAGATTTCCCCAACCAACCTCCCTGTCAACGGGAAGAAAAAGGAAAGCGGAGGAAACGCAACTGGGCAGCTCTCCCTGAATAGCTGGAGTGGACATTTTTTTCCGAGAAAGAAAGAAAGAAAAGTTCAAGTGCAGATACATTCACAGAGGAGGGGTGTGGAGGAGGGAAGAAAGAAAGGGGGGAGGCAGAGATGAATTGTGGGGAGAGGGGTGTACGGAGGCAGGCAGATGTGTGCGGGCAGGGGGGGCAGATGCTGCTGCACATTCTTCCCAGCACACACACGGCAAGTAAGAAAACTGCGCCCCTGGTTGCTAATGTTGCAGAAGTGACCTTGTCTCTCTCCTAGCCTGTCACGCAAACGTCTCTGACTCTGTTCACCTGCCACTAACCCGAACTCTCCGACTTCTAAAGCCCCTCTGGGGAGCAGGTGGAGTGAACAGTTCAATGGTGCACAGGTGTGAACAGGGCATCCCCGCATAAATGACCCCACCCGGTCACACACCCCTTTGTGGCTGTTCTCTCTCTAGTCATTTCCAATGCAGAGACACTTGCGGGAAATGGACTGTGGGTCTCTGCCAAGGAGTCTGTATTTTATAATTCACTAGCACTGCCCGACCGGTTGGGAGCGGGACACTCAGCGTGGCCTGGTTTGGAGCTGCAGTTGTGTTCGGGTTCTGCGCTGGGCGGTGCAGGCGAAGCAGGGTCACATTCCAGGGAATGCCGAGAACGATGGAGGTTTGGTATCAATTTATTTATTTCCTCCCAGATACTCGCAGAGACAAACGGGCTGGTGCATTCTGCGCACACCCCCGAACTCACCACTGCTGCATCGCCTCCCTATAAACACCATTCCCGAGAACGCTCCCTCAGTCACTCGCTGGCCAGGTGCGCTGGGATGGGAAAGGGGCGTTGGTCACATGCGGGTCCGATGGGAACTGACGGCGCAGCGCTGCTAACTGGCTGTCGGAGTCCGATGGGGTCGGTGCTGCCCTTGGCGTGAGACCCGCTCCCCGTGCGCGGCCATCCCCGCGCGTTTCCGCCGGAAGGGGGGGCCAGTGACGTTTCCGACAGTGGATCGGGACCCATCGCAGTGTCCCCGCCTTGGAGTCACGTCCTCGAGGAGCATCCAGGGGCCGCTGCTGTCAGTGTCAATCCCGCGGGAAAGGGACGCGCCGAGATGCGGGCGGGCGGGGACTCAGGCGGACGAAGCGCTGCCTGGTCAGTGTCCGGGGCTGTGTCGCTGCTTCTCGGGGTGACGCGCTGTCTTGGGGGCTTCCCCGCAATCGCACGGTGAAAATCGGCCCCTGCTGCGTTTGTCACCTCCCGTGAGCCTCCCCTGGGGAGTGTCCAGCCCCTGCGCGATGGCTTCTCACAGGCAGGCGGAGCAATGTCCTGCGCTGCGCTGGGGCAGCGACCCCCGGGGACAGCTGCTGTGTGTGTTAATGGCGCCCCCTCTATGGAGGAGGATGCTGGACTTGGGGGTTCTCTGCCACTGTGGGGCCTATTTCTGATCCGCCCCAATTTCACATATCCCCGCAGAGTTCCTCCGGGCAGCATCTTCTGGCTCATGCCATCGCTTTGAGGAGCAGCGGGAGCTCTCCAGGGTCCTCTGCTCCGGTCCTCATCCAGCTCCCTTGTTTTGAACCTCTGACCAGCGCCCCCGACCCTGTTTTTCATTATTTGTCCCCCGGAATCAGTTTATCCCTACGACCAGTGGACCCTCCCGCGAGGCTGGGGCAGGGGCTCTTAGAACACTCCCGAGCTCAAGTGAGGTTTCAAATAGGCAAAGCCAGAAAGCGGTTGATGGCTGCGCCGGACCCGCCATTTTCTGGCCCCGCCCCCTTTCTCTGGTGCTTCCCGCCCGCACTCTGGAGCCCACAGGCTGGATCCCTCCCGGTGACGTCAGTCTCACATTTCCATCGCGCTCCCAGAGGCCTCTGCGGCCAGCGGAGGGTTCTGAGCGGCACAGAAGCGCTGAACCCCGCAAGCCCGCTGGGTCTGGCTGGGCTGCCGGGCTCCGGAGGCAGCGGTGCTGGGGCACTTCGTACTCGGCTTCCCGCCACGGTACCGGGCCTCGCCCTAAGCTGGGAGCCCGTGGCCAGCCCGGGGTGAGGGCGCCGGGGAATTTCTTCATTATCTTTGCGCAGTGGCAATATCGTAGCCGATGAGGTTAATCCGAGGCGCGATTATTGCTAATTGAAAACTTTTCCCAATACCCCGCTGTGACGACTTGAAATACAGTCGGTATCGGCAATTTTTGGTGGTCTCTGCGGAGGCTGGACAGCTTTGTTCAATAGAAGAAAATATTTGATTTTTCTGTTTTTGCACGAGTGTCACGTGTTTGTTGCGTCACCTGATTTTTTTGGGCTTTTAAGTTTCTTCTATGATTTCTCATGGTTTGATATAACACTTTGTACTGAAAGCTCCAAGGCAGCTTGTAATTTCTGCTGTTTTCTAGAAACTCAAGTTTTCCAGTGTGTTATAAACCGTTTCTTGTGATAAATGGCTTGTTGGACGTCTTTCATTTTATACTGGTTTATGCTCTTATTGTTATATCCAGGTCATTGCTAAAGATAATAAAAACCACCAGACTCAGAATAAATCCTTGGGGAGCTCCACTAGAGACCTCCTTCCAATCTGACATTGTCCCATTAATAGCTACCTTCCCCTAACACTAAACAATTCAGCAGTTGCCATGAGTTAGCGCACAGCGTTATCTGAGGCAGCACCCGTCACCTCCTGCCCTACAGAGATTTTTCCCAAACGTTGTCAAAATCGGTTTTTTAAAAGCTGCAGTTTGTTTTTGATGTGATTGGAAATTATCTCTAAAAACATGCCCAATTTGACAGCTCTCTCCATAAAGGTCCCTCATCGCGGGAACCGAACCCTGGGACAGAGACTAAGGCCAGGTCTTCTCCAACAACAGAGGCAAATGGCATGAGGCTGTCAACAGAAAACTCCTCTTGCCCCCTAACTCCAGACACATGCAAGTGGTTTGTTCGGTAAATTGGTCTCTCACCAAAGCGAATGAAACAAAGCCCCTTCCTCTAGAGCAGGGGTCTCCAAACTTTTCAGCCCGAGGGCCGCATTAACTATCAAACAGCAGTTCGGGGGCCGACTACACACTTGAGGTCCAAATAAAAAATAATCAAAACATGGATGTTGTTTTTAATTATTTATTTAATATTATTTTATTCAGTTATTATTTAATAACACATTGATACACTACACATGAACACCTGTATTAGTGTGAATGGTGAAATTGTTTCCTGGATGCCAAAATAGCAGACATTTCTGGCTTTAGATTTGTTGTCCCTAACATCAACAGTGACCTGAGATTATCATCGGACAAGTTTGTTCTCCACGTATTTCATTCTTGAAAATGTTTGTTCACACAGGTATGTTGTTCCAAAGATTGAAAGGTACCTTGATGCAAAAGTTTTGACATTAGGAAAGTCTTCCCTGGGCAAAAACTGGTAAAAACCCACCAGTCCTATTTTAATTCGGTAAAAACATAACGTCCACGTAAGCGGCAGCTGATCTTGGCAGGATACACGTAAATTTCCGTAATTTTTTTTCCGTAGACAAAAAGGTCTCCACGGGCCGGATGAGAGGGCCTCGCGGGCCGCATCCGGCCCGCGGGCCGTAGTTTGGAGACCCCTGCTCTAGAGCAATGAATGAACTCAGGGCGGTTCGGTGATTGGCTCTTTCCCCGCAGGCTCTGTGTTGTGTCCAGAACCTCCACTCTCATTAGAACATAAAACCCCTCTGGCCGCAAGGATCGCAAAGACCCTTCACAAGAACCCGCAGGTTGAACCGCCCTGGTCCGGCAAACTCGGGACCTGCGTGCAGGTGCAGCGGGCTGCTGGGTCAGCTCTGGCCCCCGAGGGAGGGTGCGGGTGGAAGGAGCGGAGCTGGGGGTTCGCCTCCCCCAAGGGGGCTCCATCTGCCCCCACACGCCAGTGCCTGCGGCTCGCCAGGGCAGTTTCAAAGGGTCCCGGTGGATACGTCACAGCAGCTACTGCGGCAGCGGCAGGGCCCCCGGTACATTAACTCGTCTGGGGCGCCTGGAGCCCGCCCCTCCCAAGGGTATTTGTGCGCATGCTCAGTGCCTAGTGTCCCTCTTGTGTTTCCAGCCCCAGCCACGTTCTACCCAATGGCGGATCTGGGGCAGCGAGTCACGGGGCCTGGCGCCTGCGCACAATGGGACTCTTGCTCGCTCTGCGTAATACGACCAGGGCCGGACTTGAGTTCTGCCCTTAGGCCTCAGGCCGGCCCCTTATCTCAGGGCTTCTCCCGGGGTGCTCTCATCCTATCACATTCTCTTTCACAGAAGGGGAAACTGAGGCACGGGGAGGCGAAGGGACCTGCCCCCTGTCACCCAGGGGCAAAGGCGGGAACAAGATCCAGGTTCCCTGATTCCCACCCTAGTGCTCCGACACACTGGCCAGCCTGCTTTGTGTCAGCATCATCATCACCATCATGGGCCGGGCAAGGCTGGGGGTCAGCGATCCCAGGAGCTATTTCCGGCAGGAATAACAACGGTAATAAATTGTGGACCCCAGACTGACTCACCCACCGCACGGGCATCTCACACACAGAGAAGGGTCCAAATTCCAGCAGAGACTCCATGAACCGTGTGCAGCTCTCTGGAGCGTGGGACTGCAGAAGTGCATTAGGGACCGAAATCTAACTTCATGTCGCTTAGAGCAGGGCTCCTAACTCCCCTCGACTCCTTCCCAATACCAGCGAAAATCACAAGTGAGGAGGGATGTACCGTATAGACCTTCCTGCCTCACAAGGGTCTTTCCTGCTCTCCGCTTGGGGGCTGAGAATTTTAGTGTGAAAAGACCAAATCCCATTTACACACCTTACTGAGTTCGGATTCCCAAATATTGAGGCAGTTTCAAAGCTTTCACACACAGACACACCCCTGCTGGGCTGAGCTCCCTGTCTCAGGCGGACACGCGTGCCAGGCACAGATCGCCACGTGTGGACGCAGCTCACACCCCGTCATGTCTTATAGCCGCGTTGTGAAACCCGCATGCAAATTCCTGCCCCGGCGCCCTTGTATAAATCCAAGCCCCTGCTGGGAGGAGCCTCAGTCTCCCCGTAGGCAGATAAATGCCGGGTCCTAAATTTGGGGGACCATTTGCACCTTCACTGAAAATGAACCTGCTGATGATTTTCCTCTTTTTGCTTGGGGCCCCTTCAGGTACGTGGCTACTGGGGACCGAGGGGATCCCCGCAGCACTGACTGCAGAAGAGGAGCTGTTCCAACAGCCCAGGGGAATAAGGTGCCCGGATTCCAAGGAAAATCCATGGTTGTTGGGTGCCTCAGTCCCTTAGGTGCAGTGTCAGGATGTTTAATTTTCACATGCTCCCAGGGGACAGGGCCTGGCTCTCTCCGTCATTCGCGTGTTTCCCTCCCAGGTGTCCTCTCCCAAGTGCAGCTGAAGGAAACGGGCCCGGGAGCGGCGAAGCCCGGGGAGTCCCTGACAGTCACTTGCACCATCTCCGGAATTTCGGTTTCCAGCACCAGCGCCACCTGGGACTGGGTCCGGCAGCCCGTGGGCAAACGGCCGGAGTGGCTGGGCTGCACGTGGTACCGGTCTGGCACGTGGTACACTGAGTATCCCAGCGCGCTGCAGGGCCGAGTGACCATCTCACCGGACACCGCCAGGAACCAGGTCTTGCTGCAGCTCCGCTCGCTGACAGCTGCGGACACCGCAACCTATTACTGCTCCGGGAGACACAGTGACACAGCGCAACGCCGGGACCGATAGAAAAGGGGAAGCGGTTTTGCCACAGTTCGGAGACATTCTGAGAGCAGCGAAAGTTGTGAACCTGGGGGCAACTCTAGTCCTGTTTCCCCCCTGCTGGGACCCGTGTGTGTCCTGCCCAAGGGGCAATGGAAGGGGGGCATGTTAGTGGCTCTAGCAGTCAGTCAATGACTCTGCCCCTGGCGTTCTTCGCCGTGTGGGGGCATCTTCATTGGGAGAAATCCTCCAGTTAAAATAGTACCAGGAACTTCACTTTGTTCGAAATACACAAGCACAGAAACTAGCTGTATTCCTTCCAGGTGGTCACATCTCCTCCCAAAGATAGAGACTGGCCCAGTCTGATAGAGGAGCGATGTTACAGGGATTGTGGAATCTTGGCCCTAATTGTTTCATATGACAAAGGGCCCCTCCGGTTGAATGGGCGGTAACGTGTCCTCTTGGACATCCGGCTGCTGCGGTCCTACCCTGCCATCACGGAACCCCTGCAGCCTCAGTCAGTCCCACATGTGATGTGCACGCAGAGCCCAAAACCAGCCCTGCACCGCCCGGGTCGCTCCCATTTCTGTTGGAAAACCCCGAGGGTCGGAGTCAGAAGCGCTGAACTGGGCATCTCCTCGATCAAATCCACACCCTGACACCCGCATGCAAATCCCTGCTGGGTGAGCCCGTGTGACATAATGGGGGGTACCTTGCTGGTTGCTATTCTGGGCAGTGGGTTGTGAGTGACCTCCACTGGCTGCTGGCTGTAGCACGGCCCAGCAGGGCAGGGGATGAGTCATTATGCAAGGGAGCTTAGAACCTGTCTGAGGAGTTATCTCCCAGGGAGCGGAACAATGGGAAGAAGGGGAGTGGAGCCCTGGGTGGGGGCAGGGCTGGAAGTAAGTTAGTTAGGTTTCTGTCTGGGAAGCAGGGCAGAAGGAGCTAGGGAGGGGGGCTGGGATTGTAGGGCCCAGCCACACCCTATCTCAAGGGGGGGCAATGAGTCCTCCTAGCCCCAGTTCCTGTAACCAGATTACACCTATGCTGTGGTGTGCTGTATCCTGGAGAAGCAATAAACTCCCTCTATTCTACTGGCTGGTGGAGTCTGTTTGTGCCATTACAGGGGTGCAGGAGACGGGAAAACCCCAACGGGTCACACTGGTGTACAGCCACAAAGTCTTTTCATCATTAAAAAATGAACAAGTCCAGTTTTTACTGAATGACTCGGGAAAGACTAAAATCTCCTGTAGTGAAAGTGCCGTGCATTGATCAGCAGGTGGCACTGCTGCTAGAAGGGACGGACTAGCCCCGAGAAGAACCCCCGGCCCGTAAATAGATCGAGGCTCTCCCAAAATGGCTTTGGGAGTCAGGCCTTAGGCTCCCATAACATCTGGCAACAGCCAGTCTCTCAATCCCTGTGTGAGGAAACAGTCACCGCCGGCTTCATTCCTTACAGGTGTCCCAAAGTGTCAGGAGGATCCGAGCGACAGACACTGGGACTTGGGAAGTCTGACTCCTGTACCCGGAACCCTAGGGCGAGTGAGTCAGATCCCCGACAGGGTGATTGTCTCTTATAAGGCGCGGGACATGCAAATGAGGGAGTCAGTGTCCCCCCTTAAAACTGTTCCTCCCTCTGCCCAGGTGTGACGGCGCGTTGGGGGTTCCCCGTCTCCTGCACCCCGAAATGGCACAAACAGACTGCACCAGCCAGTGGAATTGAGGGTGGTTTATTGCTCCTCCAGCACAGCGCAGCACAGATGTAATCTGGTTACAGGAACTGGGCTAGGATGCCTCAGGCCCCCTTGAGATGGGGGAGACTGGGCCCCTAAACTCCAGCCCCTTCCCCGAGGCTCTCCTCCATGCCCTCCGACAGCCAGCAACCAACTAACTAAATTCCCTTCCAGCCCTGCCCCCCAGCCAGGGCAGCATCCACCTTCCTTTGTTCCTCTCCATGGGGGGTGTCTGGCCACTGGTTCAACAAGTTTGGCACTACCTTTGCATAGTGAGGTTTTCCCTGATGGGTCTTGCTCCAGACAGCAGGGGTCACCACAGCCCAGCAAGTACCCCCACTACGTCACAGTTCTCCCTCCTCCGAGAGCGAACTGAGCAGGGTCACTCCGCTCGTGACCTAGGGAAGTTCGGATCCTCTGCGCGGGAACCCGCCCTGGGGACATGGGTGCTCCCCTTGACTCGGGCCGGCCGCGGCGAGGCCCCACATGAGCTGGATTCCCTCTGTCCACTCGCCACCCCACTCCAGGGCGACTGGCACAGGCCTGTCCTCGGGGGTCACACCCACCCTTCCACTGGCCTTGATCCCTGGCCAGGGTCTCTCGGGCCGGGGCCATGAGCCCAGTGAGCCTTCTTTGGACAGCCAGGGCGGCTTCCATCCCCGATGCTCCATCCAGGGAGGTCTTCCCCTCCCATAACTCTCTCAGCAAGCCCAGAGGGTCCTCTATCTGAGGTAGAGACCCCCAAGCTGCTTTCCTACTGTCTTGGGCCTTCCCGCCCCTCTGGCAGGAGTCGCAGGACCGGCAGTACCGCTGCACAGCTGTAAAGATTCCCGGCCAATAGAAGTGCTGGAGCAGCTTCAGCTGGGTGCTCCGGATCCCCCGGTGACTCCCAACGGGGACATCGTGGGCCAAATACAGCAGCTTGAGGCGATACTTTTGGGGGATGACCAGCTGCCGCTGGACCCTCCATGCCCTCACCTTCCTGGGGGGAAGCCATTCACGGAGCAGGAGTCCACGTTCCCGCAGGAATCTCTCCTGGCCACCTCTCCCCCGGGGCTGAGCTGCACGGAGGCCAGCCTGGTCCCTCAGCCTCTGCAAGGAGGGGTCTGCCTGCACCTCAGCCTGGAATTCAGCTGCTGAGGCAGGGATCGGGACCTGTTCCCCACCTTTGCCTAGGTCCGGAGTCCCAGCCTGGCTGGACCCCGTGTCCACTGGGATGGGACCCTGAGGACGCTGCCAGGAGTCCTTCCCTGGACACACGTTGTCAGCCCCCCGCTGGCTCTGGCTCCGGGTAGTGACTAGAGCCCGCTGGGATTCATGGGGCCACTCCTCTAGGTCATTCCCCATCAGCACCTCGGTGGGCAAGTGCGGGTGCACCCCCACTTCCTTGAGGCCTTCCTTCGCCCCCCATTTCAGATGCACCCGGGCTACAGGCACCTTAAACGGGGACCCGTCTATGCCCTTCAGGGTCAGCTGGGTGTGGGGTAGTATCCGCTCTGGGGCCACTATGTCGGATCGGGCCAGAGTCACCTCCGCCCCCGTGTCCCAGAAGCCCGTCACCTTCCTACCATCCACCTCCAGGGGTATGAGGCACTCGCTCCGCAGGGGCCGTCCTGCCCCCACCCGGTACACAGAGAAATCCGCCTCCTGAGAATCAGAACTCCCAGGGGAGGTGCATTGAGCATCCTTCCCCTCTCTCTGAGCTGAGGTTTGCCTGCCAGCCCCTGCCCCTGGGGCAGCCTGCCCTTCCTCCCGCCCCAGCCAGTTAACCCTGGAAAGTCCCCGGTCCTGGGACCTGGTGCACTGAGCCCTCTTGTGGCCTTTTTGCCCACAGCGATGGCAAGTTAGGCTTTGGGCTGTCTCTGTCCAGGGCCTGGCTGGTTCTCTGGTGCGCAGACGACCTGTTCCTTGGTCTCGCCCCGTAGTTGACTCCCTCCGTCGCTCAGCCGAGATCCGGTCTCTGCGCGATTCCCTTTCTCTCCGGGACTCCCGTTCACACCCGGACCGGCTCTCCGTGAACTCATCTGCCAGTCTCCCGGCCTCTTGGGGGTTCTCTGGTCTGCAGTCCTTGAGCCACAGCCTCAGTTTGGGTGGGCACGCTTCATAGAACTGCTCCATCATGACCAGCCTGAGCAGCTCCTCTGCGGTCTGGGCTCCGACTCCAGACACCCACTTGCGGCAGTATTGCGACAGGCGGGAGGCCAGATCCACATAGGTCTCCCGTGGCCCTTTCTGTACCCCCCGGAGTCTCTTCCTGTACATCTCGGGGGTCAGCCCGAACTTGTGCAGCAGGGCCTCCTTGACTCGGTTGTAATCCCCTGGCTGTAGGTCCTCCAGCTGACTGAGCACTCCGGCCGCCTCCTGGCTCAGTGCGGGGATGAGCTCCTGCAGCCAGTCAGCTGGGGGGACCCGTTGCAGTCCACAGGCCCTCTCAAAGGAGCTGAGGAACCCGTCTATGTCGCTCATGTCCTTCAATTGGGCCACCACGAGCCTCTCCAAGCATCTGGCAGTCCTGGGACCCTGGGGCCCATCCACTCTTGGCACAGCCGGTGCCCCGCCGGTTCTCCACTCTGCCATGGCCAGCTCATGCTGCCGCTGCCTCTCTCGATCTTGGCGCTCCTTCTCTCGGTCCTGGCGGTCCCTCTCTCGGTCCTCTACTTCCAATTCCTTGATCTGCAGCTGTATCTCCAGCCGCCGCAGCTCTGCTTGGCTGGCCACTGCCCTAGATGGGCTGCAGCTTGCAGGCCTCCCGGGAGACGCTGTCTCATCTCTCCGGTGAGTTCCAGCGCTCCTCCCCCTCTCTGAGCCTGACACACTCTCAGGGGGGGTCTGGCTGCTTCCCCTGGGGACAAGATCCTGGCCCTGTGGCTGGTCATTCTCTTCTAGCTGGGCAATCAGCTGGGCCTTGGTTGCTTTCTGCACAGGCAAGCCCCTCTCTCTGCACAGCCCCACAAGCTCTGCCTTCAAGAGTCGGGCATAGGCCATCTGCCCGCTGGTCCCCTCAGTGCAGACTCACCAGTCTAGTGCTGCAGCGCCCCACGATTCCCAGGAACCGCTTCGCTCTGTCTCCAGCACGCCTGGCTCCAGGGCTCTTGCTTCTACTGCGCCTTGTCGCTCGCCGCTGGAAGCTCCATCCACGGGGTGTAGTGCATCCCACTCCTGACACCAGTGTGACGGCGCGTTGGGGGTTCCCCGTCTCCTGCACCCCGAAATGGCACAAACAGACTGCACCAGCCAGTGGAATTGAGGGTGGTTTATTGCTCCTCCAGCACAGCGCAGCACAGATGTAATCTGGTTACAGGGACTGGGCTAGGACGCCTCAGGCCCCCTTGAGATGGGGGAGACTGGGCCCCTAAACTCCAGCCCCTTCCCCGAGGCTCTCCTCCATGCCCTCCGACAGCCAGCAACCAACTAACTAAATTCCCTTCCAGCCCTGCCCCCCAGCCAGGGCAGCATCCACCTTCCTTTGTTCCTCTCCATGGGGGGTGTCTGGCCACTGGTTCAACAAGTTTGGCACTACCTTTGCATAGTGAGGTTTTCCCTGCTGGGTCTTGCTCCAGACAGCAGGGGTCACCACAGCCCAGCAAGTACCCCCACTACGTCACACCAGGCTGCACCCGCAGGGACAACCCTCAGCCCCTGTGTCTGGGCAGCGACAAGTCAGTTCAGCACCAGGGACAAGGACTTTTTTGCTCTTAGTAATTTTGGCTGTAGCGGCTTTGGAAGGTATTTTCTTTCTCTGAATAAAGGCAGAGGTGGGAGCTTATTTAATTCTCCTTGTGTTGAAACCAATATTTATAACCGGTCTGTGTTCCCAGGTGTCCGGTCCCAGGTGCAGCTGGTGGAGTCCGGAGGGGATGTGAAGAAGCCCGGAGACTCTCTGCGCCTCTCCTGCAAAGCCTCCGGCTTCACCTTCAGCAGCTACGAGATGAGCTGGGTCCGGCAGGCTCCCGGAAAAGGACTGGACTGGGTCGCTTTCATTAGTAGCCCCAGTGGATCAACCATGTATTATTCCCAGGCAGTCAAAGGGCGATTCACCATCTCCAGGGACAACGCCAACAGCCTGCTGAGCCTGCAGATGACCGGCCTGACGGCAGAAGACACGGGCCTGTATTACTGCGCAAGAGGCACAGTGTGTGACAGCCCCGCCGAGCTAGGACACAAACCCGCCTTGCCTGGCAGAGCCATCGCTGAGTCACGGGCTGTTTCCTCTGGCGCAGCTGCAGGGGAAGCTCCGTTCCGCTCTGCCCTGCGCGGGGAGACCTGTTCACACTCATTTCAGCTGCGATCTGGGAGCTGCTCCGGTGCCCGCTGAGTCAACCCCCCCCCCCCGCTTGGTTCCACGGGCGCTGGATCAGGTCCTGTGAGTTCAGTCAGCACAGACTCCTGCCAGCTTCAAATAAACACTGTTTGCCCTCGCGAATGCCCTTCCTAATCACTTCCAGGCTCTCATTGAATTGCCCTGCCTTGAGGAGAGGGAGAACGGTCCAATGGTTAGTGCATGAAACAGCCACTCGGATTCGCTTCCTTACTCTGCCTCGGAATTCCCCTGTGACCGACAGGAAGTCGTTCTGTCTTGCCTGGCCTCAGTGTTCGCCTGCAGAATGGGGGTAACAGCGCGCCTGCCGCAGGGGTGTAATAAGACTGACGCGTTACAGAGTGTGAGGGGTGCGGATCCTGTAGCAATGGAGATCAGATAAGCATCCAAAGGCAAAACTTCCGTGAGGTGATTATGAATTGCCTGGAGTTTTTGGGATGCACAAATGGAGACATTTGAACTCCACTGGTGAACAAAATTAAACAAACAAACAAACAAACAAAAACAGACCGAGAGTTAAAATCCCAGATCCTGCTGAATTTCGATGCCATTTGCGTTCTTATTTCCCACACGCTCTTTTGAAATCCCCAAGCCACAGGAGACAGGGTATAAATTCTCTTCTCCACAATGATAGAGATGCAGCCGTGTTAGTCCGGTCTAACTGAGACAGAAGACAGAACTATGTAGCACTTTAAAGACTAACAAGATGGTTTATTAGATGATGAGCTTTCGTGGTCCAGACCCACTTCCTCAGATCAATTTGTGGAAGAAAATTGGTACAACCATATATACCAAAGTGATACAATCAAAAAATGAATGCATGTGTAATTGACAAATCAAATTTTAGAACAGAATGGGGAGGAGGGTGGAAGGTTAGTGTCTGTGAGGTGATAGTGTCATAGGGGTGATAATTTGGGAAGCTATCTTTGTAATGGGTGAGATAATTAGAGTCTTTGTATAGACCCATACATGTAAGTGTCAAATTTAAGCATGAATGACAATTCTGAAGCTTCTCGTTGAGCTCTGGAGTTAAAGTCCCTTCTCCACAATGTCCTTCATTCCTTTAAGAGGATTAAATGTTTGTAAACTGAGTTTGAGCGTCCCTTTACCTCAGGAGCTTTCACACATTTCGCTGAGCAGAACTCACTCTGAGGGAGGTCGTGTCCAGGGAAGAGATCCCAGGTGTGGACTCAGCTCACACTCTGTCCTTTTTATATTAATTCTGGGGAACCTTCCAAGGGAGGTTCCGCTTTAAATACCAACCCTTGGTCTTAAGGAGCCTCGATCTCCTCCAGACACAGACCTGCCCGGGTGTGGCTGCTGGGCACAGTTTGCTTCTTCACTGAAGATGAACCTGCTGCTGATTTTCTTTTTTAGGGTGGAGGCCCCTTCAGAATCGTGGCTACGGGGGTTCCTGCTGAACTGTCCAAGCAGCTTATGGGAATGAGATGCCCGTATCCCAATGCACTTTAGTGGCACTGGGGTGCCTCACTCCCTTGGGCGAGGTCTTGGGTTGTTTAATTTTCACATGTTCCCCTCTCCCAGGGGACAGGGCCTGGCTCACTCCGTCATTTCCTGTTTCCCTCCCAGGTGCCCTCTCTCAAGTGCAGGTGAAGGAAACAGGCCGGGGAGCGACGAAGCCCGGGGAGTCCCTGACACTCGCTTGCACCATCTCCGGAGGCTCGGTTTCCAGCACCAGCGCCGCCTGGGACCGGGTCCGGCAGCCCGCGGGGAAGGGTCTGAAATGGGTGGGAATCACGTGGTACACACTGAGCACTTGCCTACACCCCCTCCCGCCGGGGCCGAGTCACCATCTCTGGGGACACCGCCAGGAACCAGGTGTCGCTGCAGCTCCGCTCGCTGACAGCTGCAGACAGCGCCCCCTAGTGCTGCGCCAGGGGGACACACAGTGACAGGGCAGAGCCGGGCCTGCGATAACAGGGGGAAGCGGGTTTTCTACAGTGCGGAGACACTGGGGACTGGGCCATTGGTCACACTGGGGGGCGGGGCTCTGTCCGTGACTCTCCGGAGCCTTTACCCTGGGTTATTGCTCACAAAGCTCACGTGTCTCTGCCTGGCTCCGGGCCCAGCCGGCCTGACATGCCCATGAGAATGGCCCGGCTCAGGGACCCCTGAACGTTCTCGGTCCCCTCCCAGCCAGACAAGGCACCGCCCCTGCGCCCTGCATGTGACACAAGCAAGTCACGTGTCGCCCTGCGAAGGGGGGTTAGCTCCCGCCCTTTGCCTTGTGCAGGTTGGTTCGCTCGAAGCATCCCCATCCCCCCGCCCCTCCCTGCCACCCTGCCCTGAGCGGTACGAGGGGCCGCGGCATCCTTGTGTCTTCTCCAGCGGGTGCGGTTACGCCAGGACCTTATATCGGGCTGTTATGGCACCAGCGCACCTATGGGAGTTGATCACCGGGGGGGGGGGGGTGTTCAGAAAATCCCTCCTGACACCTCGATGCCTAGAATAATCCGGCTCCAGGTGCCTTGTCCCGGGGGACAGAGGGAGTCTGGGACAGAGCAGGGAACCGGGCCTGGCCAGGCAGGGTCCTAGGGGAGATCACTGCTCCCTGAGGGATCCTCCCTCGCTTCCTCCTGCCCCCTCTGAATCCCCGAGCAAGTGAACTGGGCTGGTTCAGTGAGGTTTTATGTGTCGCAGGGAGGGGATATGCAAATAGGGGCTGAGCGTCCTGTTTAAATCTCTCTCTCCTTCTGCCCAGGGTGAACTCGCAGGGACCAGACAGTTCCCTGAGAACTTCCCCCTCCAGCACCCGGGACAATGGGACTTTGGCTGCTTCTAGTTCTCCTCGCTGCGGCTTGGGAAGGTATTTTCTCCCCGATACCCCCACGGCAGGGACACGGGATTGTTCTGGGGGGGATGCTGCCAGCGATGGGATTTATAACAGCGCTGAGCGCAGGGGTCTCCCCCCCCTTTATTGGACAATGCGGTTCATGCGGCTCCTTTTACTCCTGTTGATTTTAATTCGCGGCTCCAATCCGTTGCTAATGTTTTAATTTCCAATTTCCCTGTTTCCCTTCTCCCCAGGGGCCCGCTCGCAGGTGGTTCTGACCCAGTCGGGCCCGGCGCTGAAGAAGCCCGGAGAGACCCATAAGCTGCAATGCGCCACCAGCGGGTTTGCTCTCAGCAGCACCTGGATGGCTTGGGTCAGACAAGAGTCCGGGAAGGGGCTGGAGTGGCTGGTTTATTATTACGACGAGGCGAACACCAAGTACTACGCCGCCTCCGTGCAAGGCCGGTTCGCAGCCTCCAAGGACAGCGCCAACTTCTACCTGCAAATGACCAGCCTGAGAGCGGAGGACAGCGCCGTGTATTACTGCGCCAGACACACAGCGAGGGGAGGCGAATCTGAGCTCGCACAAAAACTTCTCCCTGCAGGGACCGGGGCGGGATTTCCTGGGGGAGGCGCTCAGGCCCCGCACAATAACACGGACAGTGCCCCCCTCCCCCATCTCTGACGGGCCCCGCGCCCAGCTGGGAAGGAGACAGGCGCTGCTGAGCCCAGCCCCCGGGGGAGCGCAGGGAGCAGATGCCCAGCGGCTGTTTCCAGACAGGGAGAACGAACAGCTGCATCCGGCCCCGCGGTTCGGTTGCCCCAGGGACTCTCTGCTCAGTGTGAGGCTCCCTCCTCCCAGGGAAGGCAGCGGGATATTCCGGGCCCTTAGGGCAGCCAGGCAGCGGACTGAGCCCTAGTGGGGGCGGGTGACAGGCAAGGTGGGGTCACTGATCCCTCAGGCAGCTCCACCCCAGCCCACTGACAATTGTCTGGATCAAACCCCTCCCGTGTGCAGAGGGGCAGCCCCAGCCCTTGCGCAACTGCTGCCTGCGCTATGGGAGACTGGGCAGGGATGGTGTCCCTGCCTGTTTGTCAGGGGCTGGGAATGGGTGACGGGCGGGATCACTGGACGATTCCCTGTTCTGTCCACTCCCTCTGGGGCACCTGGCATTGGCGGCTGTCAGAAGACAGGACACTGGACCAGATGGACCTTTGGTCTGACCCCGTCTGGTCGTTCTTAGGTTCTAATGACCCTTTTATCTGTATAATTGCCTATAGCGAGAGAGTATTGAAAACAATAAGGAGAAGAGGGAGAGGTCCAGGTTGGATATTAGGAAAAACTGTTTCCCTAGGAGGGTGGGGAAGCACTGGGATGGGTTCCCTAGGGAGGTGATGGAATCTCCATCCCTAGAGTTTTTTTAAGTCTGGGCTTAACAAAGCCCTAGCTGGGTTGATTTAGTTGGGATTGGTTCTGCCTAGAGCAGGGGGCTGGACTTGATGACTCCTGAGGTCTCTTGCAGCTCTATGATTCTATGATTCTAGGGCTATAATAGTTTCATGAAATGCCGTTTTTTTATACAGTTCGCCCCACTCAGCTCTTGAAGGTGTTTCATTTACAGTCACACAGGCCTACAGACACCGCCCAGGTAACAATTCCTGTCTGGAGATTCTTTCAGGGCACCTATTGCCCATGTTTACTCTGTGACTTAGCAGAATTCAGCCCATTCCGATGCCTGGGCTCAGACATTGAAAGCAGGTGAGCGGGTACAGCACCCAGATCCCCCGAATTTCCAGGGCTTAATCTAATAATGATTCTGTCCTCTACAGTCTAGCCGTGCCAGGGAGAGTTTCAAACACAGGTGCTGGATCAAGGGGCCTGGCTCCAAGCTGATTCTATTCTATTCTATTCAGCCCATGCAGTTTGGTTCAATGTCTTGCAACAGCTGCCAGGGCACCAAAAGGGCTTGGGACAGCTCTGCTCACACATGACTTGTTCCATCCCCTGCCTTCCTCATATTTACCCCTCCTTTCAACCCCTCTTCTCCCAGCACCCACTCCTCTCCTCTTCCTTTCTCTTCCCCCAATGCCCCTCCCTTCCCCTCTCTCAGCATTACTAATCCTCTCCTGCCCCCACCGATACCTTCCCCCTCACCCTCTGCCCTTTCCCCTCATTGTCTTCTCTTGGCCACCTGGCATGTCTCTCCTCCACCCTGCCCCTTGGTGCCTTCCCCTTTCTTCTCCTCCCCTGTCCCCCTCCTCTCCCTCAGCACAAGTCCCTCCCTCTCCTCACCCTCCCCTTTGTTCTCCCCCTGTCCCTTCCCTCACCTTCCTGACTCTGCAAACCTCAATCCTCTTGTGCAGGTGTGGGGTTGCATGGCAGGTGGCTGCCCCATGTGCCTGGGCTGGAGCCAGGGCCATGGTGCTATTCTTAGTATCCTAGCCCTGGCCCAAGAGCAGCTATAGCATGGCCCTGCTCCAGTCCCAGCACCGGGGGCAGATGAGGGGGTGGACGGGCCTTGGTGCACAAACTTCTGGCTGGGGGAACGAAAGGCTGTGCTGGAAGGCCAGGGCTTGCCTGGAGCCTCCACTCCACCACTGGGCTGGTGGATTCACAAGGCCTGGAGATCCATTCCCCTCTTGGAACTGGCTCAGGGTGTTGAGCTGTAGCTCCCTGGTGTGGGCTGAGGCTGCCACTACCAAGCTGACAACTCTGGCCAGGGTTTGCAGGGCGGTGGCTGGAGGGTGAAGGCAGGAGGCAGGGTGGAGACCAGGAGGGTGGGAAGGATGGACCAAGAGAAGAGAGGAGAAGGCCGGGCGATGGGGAGGAGCAAAGAGTCAGGCAGGGCCTTGGGGAGGAGGGTGGCCCCAGCCAGCATGGAGAGGTGTCCCAGAGACGCAGGGTGGGACTGGCCCTTGCGCCTCCCGGGGAAGAAAGAAAAGTGGCTCGGTCAGTAGCTGAAGGCCAAACCCAGCTACCCACAGAAGGCTGCCTCCTCCCCACTTCCTGTAAGGCTGAAGCGGTGGCTGCCCGTCTCTGCTCCTTGGGGCTTTCCGGGAAGCAGGCCCTGTGTGATGGAACTCGAGCTGAGACCACTGTGCTATTTTTAGTACTGCTGCCCAGGCTCCAGCTGTGGCAGGTGCCACATGGCCCTACCCCCAGGAGTAGCTGGGGTAGTGACTGTGCAGCCACACTGTGGGCGGGCCACGTGGCAGGTGGCTTCCCCCTCTGTATTGCACAGAGGATTTTGTTTTCTGTTTGACTGCCCTTTGTTATTTAACACAAAGACCCTTGTGTGATAGTTTCTGAGAAAGGCTCTATAGTTTTAACAAGTTTCTTCATCTTTTCCTCCCTAACCAGACTCAGAAATGGTGAACAATTCCTGCAAGTGTCACGAGTCAGTTTTTGCTACAAAGAACACTGGCATGAATATGGCAGAATATGAAGCTCCTGTTGTGTTACAGTAAGTGAACTAGCTGAGAACATTTCTCTGCTCATGTTTGGTCACATTTAAACACCCCCAAAGCACAGGGGTTAACGTCCCGATCCTGTCCATCATCTATTAAACTCCTGGCTCCTGCTTTCAGATGAAAAAATCCAGCATCTCAGCTGGATCGGGAGAAGCCTGTGTGCAACACTGATTAGCCTGCCCCAATTTTTCCTCTCCCCAAATGCCATAACATGTGAATGAAAATATACAAGCCATAGCAACGATGAATATGTATTGCTTTTCTCCCCCCGTTTTCCCCCCCGTCTACGTAGAACAGACCTCGGTGGGTCCCAGCACATTTCGCACGGACAGCTGTCCCTCGCCTCTGTCTGGGCAGAGTAAGTCCGTTTCCTCACAGGTTAAACCCAGCACTGACACTCCGATCTTTCGTGTCTGAGTCTGTAGACACGAACGTGTGGAGTGGGATGCGATGGTCACAAGACCAGGTGTCGGAGAGGACGGATGAACTCCACTGCCAGGCACACGGGCAGACTCAGCTATTGCCACGAGGAGCGGCAGCAAGATGGTTCTCCACCCCTCAGGCTCAGGGGTCATCCAGGTGGGGCAGGGTTTCCAGCTGCCCTCTCTCTTCACTTCCTCCACCCTGTGCAGCCACCTTATGCACCTGTGCACGAGCTCCTGGTCCATGACCTCCGGTGCTGGATCCTCCTCATACTCCTTGTCATCGTAGCAGTTCTGCTTGTTCAGCAGCGAGATCTTCATTAAAGAGGTCAGGTCCAGGCCGGCCCTGCTCTGGGAGCCTGGCAGGAGCCCGGTGCTGCCGAAGGGATTCATCCACTCCCACTGGTTCTCCAGGTGGCGGCGCAGCAGCAGGCAGGTCTCCTCAGCCATGAGGTTGATCGTTTACTGTGTCATGGGGACTGCAGCCTCCCACTCTGACCTCGCCGCCATGCCTGGACTCCTGACAGAACGGCCGCGGGTACGGGTACGGGTCGGGCTCGACCTCCGTGGCTGCAGTGGTGGCTGCGGCTGTAGCTGCTGCTGGGAGGCACAGAGGCGGGAGTTGGGTAAGGGGCCAGTCCCTGCCTAGGGTGCCCCCCATGGATTCCTCTCCCCGGGTGGTGGTGCTGGATTCTTAGGAGCCACCTGCTTCTTAGGCTGCACGCGAGGGGTGGCAGGGCCAGTGGCCACAACAGCAGGAGGCTGGATGGGCTGTAGGGGCATGGCGGTGCCGCATGACCCCTCTGCTCTGCCCACCGACTCAGCAGCCAGCTTCACCCGGGGCAGGCGGAACGGATCTTTCTCCGGTATTGAGATGCGCTCCCATATGAGAGAACAGCGCTGCTGCAACTGCCAGGGGCCCAGGCTCAATAAGTTAGACAGGCGACGGCAGCAGGGCTGAGCCGGAGGAGTGGGTGTGTGGGGGGGAAAAACAGATGGTGGGGCTGTGGAAGCACTCACCCAGGAGGGCTGCGACATCCCCCGGGAGGGCTGCAGTGCCACCTCCTGGGAGAGCTGTGATGTCTCCTGAGAGGGGTGTGGCACCACCATACGGGAGAATTGCGATGTCCGCTGGGCAGGCTTTGATGCCACCACTGGAGAGGGCTGTGGCACTGTCATCCGGGAGGGCTGTGGCACCACAAGCCGGCAGAGCTGCGACGTCCCCTGGGAGAGCTGCGATGCCACCACCTGGGAAGTCTGTGGCACTGTCACCTGGGAGAACTGTGACATCCCTTGGGAGGGCTGCGATGCCACCGCTGAAAGGGCTGCGACGTCCCCTGTGCTGGAGTTTGAACATCGCTGAAAAAGAGAGGATGGATTAAAATACTCCAAGAAGAGACAAGTCTGACAGAGCAAGAGATGTCAAAAGATAATCCCAGAAACATTCACAAGAACAAACTCTACAGGCAGTTTGAGCAAGGCTGGAGCATTTCCAGCTTTGAAATACTTTCAAGTAGGAATAAGGGATGTTCCGGAATAGGGCTTATTTTCCGGAAAATTGCATCTAGACTGGCGCTTTTCTCCAGCAAAAACCCCGAGCCGGAAAAAAGCGGCAGCCATGTAAATGCAAATGCCACGGGGGATATTTAAATCCCTCACAGATTTGCAATTCCGAAGTGTCTCATTAGCATCCCTTTTCTGGAAAGGGGTGCCAAAGTAGACACAGCCTTTTTGATTGTGATTAGTCCATGTGGATATGTCTACACTACCAGGTTATTTAGAAATAAGTTATTTATTTTGAAATATCTCCTGTTTGTGAAGAAAAATAACTCGTAACTATTTTGAAATAATGGGGGTATTTTGAAATAAGCTTATTTCACAACAGGCTTGATAGTGTGGATGCTTGCCTTGTTATTTTGAAATAACGCCCCAGTACAGACATGCCCTAATACATGCAAAGAACAATGATTTTATTGTTCAGTTTTTTAAAAGATAAATGGTTCCCTCAACTATTCAGTCACCTTTCTCTTTTGCTGTCTCCTGGAAGCACTCCTCACTCTTGCAGTAGCTGTTTATAAAACTTAGCCATTATCCTCAGTTCACCCTCTTTGATAAAACCTTATGAACTAGTTTAAGACGTTTGGTACCTATTACATTTAAAGGTACATTTAAGAGAGACCTAAGAAGAGAGACAGACATTTCTTCTAAGGTCAATGCAACTGGAAATTGTGTTACTTTTTCATCACCTTATTCACACCTCCTTTCACCCATATCCAACAGCCTCTTTTAAAGACTCTCTCAGGATCTGCTTTCTTTTGTTCCTAAATCTTAGCCTCTACCAGTTAAACATGTTAGAGGGAGCTGCCATGTGCTGTGTAGCTATAATATCAAAAAGGCTCAATGCAACAATCAAAATGAGATTTTGGAGAAATAGATTCTTTACTCAAAGAAGGAATAACTCACATATCTACTTTCACAGCAAAATATTATTCATTAAGCTAGTTTTCCCACAATAATTCCAATATTCAAATCCAGCCAACCAAATGGATGGCTGAGAGGAGAAAACAGTAAGTCCTTTTTCTTACGCTGCTTCACCATGGTTCAAGTATAGAAATCTACATAAAACAATTTCCAACCATGAGTGACTGTGACCACAGTTATGTTATACATGATGTTTCCAGTGCTAAGGGTAGTGAGAAAAAATGGCTGAACAGCTAGGGGAAGACAGCAGTCAGGGCGAGATTTAAAACTAGTTAGGATGAAGGACTACATTAGTCTGCAGCAGAGACCCATGTTAACATTCACAGTGAGCATGGATAAGATCTCCCACAGGACAGAAAGAAAAGTAGTTAGAAATAAAGTTATTCAAGTAGGCCACAAAAGTAGCTGCATTCTTGTTATAATATGACAATCCACAACAGCCAGTGTCTGAATACAGGCCAATCCTCCACAGAAATAGTAAGTAAGCCTGTTTGCAAAGGGTAATCACATGACAGTTTAAAATATAGCCACCATGCTGTTTTCTTAACTGAAAATGTGAACCTATCTCACAGAGATCTGAGTCAACATGCACATGAAGACATGCTTGTTTATGCTAAATCTGGAGGAGACAGAGCTACTGCTGTTGGAGAGAGGGAAACAAAGAACTTTCCGCCACCTAAAAACTAGGACCTAGGCTGTCTACTGTAGCTTCAGGATCCTCATAGTCTTGTTATGTCTTAATAGCTGAAGCTGGAAAAAATATTTCAACCACAGTTTGTCCCTAAAAATACTTTCACAGAAGGTAAGTAAAGTATATTGAACATATTCCATATAGGCACTTCATGTACATTAACCTCTCAGGAGCCCTGAGTCCTGAGTTTTCTCCCTATCAGTATCTCATCCACTCAACAGTGAGACTCTGGCAGGGCAGGAAGCTATGGGAAAAGGGAAACAAAAGACACAAATTCCACTGTCCCCAGTGGTAAGGAACAAAAAGCCTCGGTGGGAAAATAATAGTTCCAATTTTAGTGTTTCCCACAACTTGCATTTGGCCAGCACACGAGAGGTCAGGCAACATCAGCACCAAATCCAACACAGGCTCTTACCTTCTCCTAAGAGATGTGTCTCTTTTTTCAGAATTGGATTTGTAGAAAACTCCAAGAAGATTCCTCTTCATGTTCATGTTCAAGGCCTGAGAGCACTCAAGGTAAGAAGAGCAGGCCTCGAGATGACTCCTGGCTGCAAAACTATGGGAATCTGAAATTGCCCCAGCCCTGCATCCTGTCCTACCTGGCGGTTGTCATGGACTCTCTGTGAGTTCACCACCTGTCAACGTCCTTTAACCAATAAGCAGCGATGCCGAAAAAGGCCTTGTGATGTCACTGCCACATCCTGTCCTGCCCCTGGCCAGCCCCTCTGCATATTTGAGCCTCTCCCCCTGCATTACCCCTACTCACTCAATGTTAGTTCTAGGAATCAAGCAGGCTGCACATGGAATCATCAGAGGCTGCTCAGTGCCACATGTACTTTGCAGATTGTAAGGCCAGAAAAGACAAATCACCTAACCCCAGGGTGGACAATAATTTTCATGGGGGGGGGGGGGGTAACTTCAGGCTGGTTTTGGGCCCCCTGGAAGGTGCAGGGCCTCAGAGATACAGGGAGATAGAGAGTTTGGGATGTTACATTTAGATTAACTATGGAATAGTCAACGGGATTTCCATTGATTATTCAGTTACTTGATAAGGACTTCCATGATCCACCTTGGATATGTACAAATCACATCAAAGAGCCCCTGCTGGGGCCCTTGTACATTTCAAAGGGCTGTGTGGAGCCTGGGGCCAGCAGGGAATCCCACTGGCCCCAGGCTTCCTGATGCACTTCCTCTCTGAAATGCATAAGAGCAGCATTTCCTAACCTGTGTTCCCCAGCACAGCAGTGTGCCGCAAGGTAGTTGAAAGTGTGGGGTGGAGAACAGAGCTCAAAATGGCCACCCTTAAAAGGACAATGCCTGCTCTCCCAACAACCTGCTGTCCTTACAACTGACCCGCCTGAAGCCCGAGGGCAACGTCCGCTATTACTGTGCGAGACACTGCACAGTGACACCGAACTTTCTGGTCGTCAGAGAAAAACTCGGGCTGCGGAATCCTCCTTTCCCCGTTCGCCACAAGGGGGCAGCAGATCCACAAACAGCTCAGCCTGAGCGACAGCCCGGTCTTACGGTGCTGGGCCCCGCGGGCAGCCTTGGCGGTGTCGGTGCCGGCTGGGGGCTCGAGTCACACAAGGGGCTGAGGCTCCTTATCAGAACGCCGGGTTCCCCATGGAACCTACAGCCTCGAACTCACCGCCCAGCCGGGGCAGACACCCAGGCCTGGACAGTCTGATGCCTGCGCCCGGGTCCTGGGGCGAGTCAGTCAGAACCCGGGCAGGGGAAGCGCGTGTCTGTTATACGCAGCGGGGTATGCAAATGAGGGAGTCGGTGTCCTGTTTAAATCTCCCCCTCGTTCTGCCCAAGCTGCACTCGCAGCAGGGACAATCCGCATTTATCTCGCAGTCCCCTGAGAATTTCCCCCTCCCACACCCGGGACAATGAGAATTTGGCTCCTTCTGTGTTTCGTTGCAGCAGCTTCGGAAGGTATTTTCTTGCTCCGAGTCACTGGCCCAGTTGCAGGAATAGTGAGTTAGGGCTGATTTTATACCGATAAGAACCGGTCTGTATTTGTAGGTGTCCGGTGCCAAGTGCTGGTGGAGTCCGGTGGGGATGTGAAGAAGCCCGGAGACTCTCTGCGCGTCTCCTGCAAAGCCTCCGGCGTCACCTTCAGCAGCCTCTATATGAACTGGGTCCGGCAGGCTCCTGGGAAGGGGCTTGAATGGGTCGCTCACATAAACCCCAGTTTATGGACCGCATACGCGGATTCCGTGAAAGGCCGATTCACCATCTCCAGGGACAATTCCCAGAGCACGTTGTACCTGCCAATGACCGGCCTGAGGCCCGAGGACACCGCCCGCTATTACTGTGCGGGAGACACAGTGACACGAAACAGGTTTCTGATCATGCAAAGACTCAGGCTGAGGAACCGCCCTTCCCCCGGCAGCCGCGAGGGGGCAGCAGAGACACACGGGCCGCTCCGGGCTGGGGCTGGGGACGAGGCAAGCGGGTGAGTGTAAAGCAAACCTCCAGCCCGTGTTAACCCCTCCGCTCCCGCCACGGACCCGCCTGCAGCCCGAGGACCCGCCCGCTGTGGCTCCGCCGGACACAGGCAGGGGAAGCCGCTGGGAGCTGAGACACAAACCTGCCCCGGCGGTCAGTAGGGAGAGTCCCGGCCGGTCAGAGCCCGGCGCTGCGGGCAGGGGAAACTCACAGAGAAAGCCGCGTGCGCACAGCGAGGGGCCCTGCTCCCGCCGGCTCGAGCTTCGCACCGCGCTCAGATCCAGGGGCCGGGCAGCCTGGCTGAGAAGGGCTGTTCCCGGACCCTTCCCTGTCCGTGTCCGTGTCTAATCACGTCCAGGTGCGGCCCCGCCCCCATTCTGCACCTTCTAAACACCGGGGAAATGGGGGGAGGGGCAATTCCTGCCAGCCAGAGCCAGGCTCAGGGCGGCTCCCAGTGCTGCGACCGGGCAGTGCGTGTTTCCTGCCTGAATCGCTCCCGCTCCCTGGCCAGGAGCTACCCTCAGAGAGAACCCGCAGCCCCCTGGCTCTGTGCAGCCACCAGACCGCCCCCGAGAACCTTCCCCTCCCAAGCCCCAGGGACAATGGGACGTCGGGCCGGTGACTGTTCCTCGCTCGGCTCGGGGCGGGGTTTTCTCTCCACAGACCCACCGCAAAAACAGAAGCCTCTCGCTGGGTCGCTGCGGTGACGTCACCCGTTCTGGGACGCTCCCTGACTTCTGTTCTCCCCTCATCCTTCCCCCCGCCCCTTTGCGGGCTCAGGGGCCGGGCACGGGCAGGTCTGACCCAGTCGGGCCCAGACATGAAGACGCCCGGAGGCTCCTCGTAGCTGAAGTGCCCTGAGCTGGTTCGCGGTACCGCATTGCCCGGCGCGGGTCAGAGAGCAGGCGGGGAAGGGGCTGGCGGGGCTGGTCAGCACCACACTCGGGGACAGTTACAACCGCTGCTGTGAGAGCCCCCAGGGCCGGTCCACCATCTCCCAGGGCCGCTCCCATCGCTGCCTGCAACAGCCCGAGCCCCGAGGGCACCGCCGGGTGTTACTGTCCCGGACACACATCTAAGCTGAGAGCAAAGCCTCCCCTCCCCCCCTCAAGGCTGCGAAGGGGTTTCCTGGGGGCGGTGCCCCGAATCCGCAGAAACGAGACCAGTCGCAGAGTGTCCCCCTGCTGGCTCCATTGACCCGGGGAGAGCAGGGAGCAGGCGCCCGGGGGCATTTCCCGGATCGGGGAGGAGCCGGTGCATCTGTCCTCGCCATGGGTCCGCCCCCAGGGACCTCCCGAAGCTTCTCCTCACTCCCCCTCCGCGGCCAGCCTCCCCCCTGCTCCCACCACAAGCAGAGCTGCAACGGAGCTGGTAGCATAGAAGCGGGGAGGTCCAGACCTTCCTGCGACTTCCGGGGACAATTTCAAAGGGCCTTGAGGGTTCCTGACAACACCTGCTGCGGCTGCTCCCCCACACCCTGGGCTGCCTCTCCAGGATTTACAGAGGATGGGAGCACCACGCGCTACGCAGACTCCGTTAAAAGGCGATTCACGGTCTCCAGGGACAACCCGAGCAACCTGCTCTACCTGCGACCGACCGGCCTGCAGCCCGAGGACACCGCCCGCTGTTACTGCGCCGGGCACAGCGAGCAGAAAGCTGCTCAACCCAGAACACAAACCGAGCTGCAGCGAGAGCCGCTCTGCCAGCGCCCGGCAGGGGGCAGCAGCGACTCGCAGTTCCAGGCTGTTCTGACCGGTCAGCGCAGGGATCGGTGTGAAAGGGCAGGTCGGTGCCAGAGCAGCGGGTGAATATTTCGGGAACTCTCTGTGTTCTAGGGACACGAGACAAATATTCCCGCCGGTCTCCCGCAGCCAGTGACACCGCTGGGAGCAGAGTGCAACGTGCAGCCAGAGACTGAGAACTGGGCTGAAATGTAAAACTGTCCCGCCCAGAGCCGGGTTTCGGCAAACTCTTCGATGCTTCTCTAAATCAAGGCCTGAGCCATTGTACTGGGGCCCCGGAAATCCTTTGCGTCCCTGGAAATAGCCCCCTAATCTGCGATCTCCCCTGAACGATGTGGAATATCCCAGCCCCTTTCACATCTTCTCTGCGACAGCTCGCCCGCCCTGAGCTGTTGCTGAGCGCTGAGTCTGAGCGCGCTGCGTCGCCCCTGAGAAACAGCCTGTTCCCAGCCCGTCCGAGCGCCTGGCTGGGATGTTCAAAGGGACCCAGAGATCAGAGAATTCCAGCTCTCCGGGGCGTGTGTCCATCGCTTGAAAAACTCCTTTGCCAACTCCACCCTGTGTCAGAATGGGGAACCCTGGAGGCAGGATCCAGCTTCTAAGCTCTGTGTGTTCTGGTTTTCTTCTAGTGCCCAGCGTGTCCATTAAATATTTGACATTTGTATCTGTAGAGCTGCCTGTACACACTGTGGGTTGAAAATAATAAGAAGGAGGAGAAGAGGGATTTAAGGGTTCCATGAAACGGATTCCTCTCCCCGCCATACAATTAGCCCCACTCCGCACCGGAAGTGCTTTCGTTTACAATCACACAGGCCTGCACACACCTACTGGGTTCCAATTCCTGCCTGGAGATTCTGTCCGGGCACCGACTGCCCATGTTCACTCTGTGACTCAGCAGGACCCAGCTCACTCGGACGCCTGGGATCAAAAGCTCAGAGTAGACGAGCCAGTACCTGCACCAGCTCCCCTGCATTTTGGAGGGTTCATTTAATAACAGCTCTGTCCTATGGAGTCCAGGAAGAGTTTCACACGCAGGTGTTAGGACTGGGGGGTCTGGCTGGAAGCTGAGACTTTGTTCTGTCGGTTCCCTCATTCTAGTAATAATTCATGTTACATTTTGCTTAATTTGTGTGATGAAAGCCCGTCTGGGATTGAAAGCAGCGGGGGCCACCCCACCCCTCCGCCTGGGTTCTCACCGCTTCTTACACTGAGAAACGAAAGAAAAAAAATAACAGAAACAAAAGGGCCGGAGCCCGCAGCGGTCGCTGGTCGCTTGTTCATTTCCCCGCCCTGTGACCCAGCCACGAGGCCGCAGCGGAGCAGAAGCGCTAAGACTCCTGCGCTCCCCGCCCGTTTCCTAGGGCGGTACCGGGGTGTCGGACTTTATGCAAATCTCCCGCCAGGGCCCGGGTTAAATCGCAGCCCCTGGGTTCCCCGGGACTCGCCTGCCCAGGGGCTGCAGCGAGTTTCAGTTTTTCCTCCTTCTCGTTGCTCCGTTTCCCAGGATGGACCCCGCGGTGTCGCTGCTGCTGTTACTCGCCCTCTCGCCCTGTGAGTCGGGAGGGGAAACCCGGGGGATGATCAAAGCCCCAGGGAGCGAGCTGAGGATCTAACTGTAACGGTTCGTGTCTGTGCAGGTGTCCGGTCCCAAGTCCAGCTGGTCCCGTCCGGGCCGGGCGCGGTGAAGCCCGGAGAGACCCTCACCCTGAGCTGCGCCGTGTCTGGTTACACCATTTCTTCCGGCTACTACTGGAACTGGATCCGGCAGGCTCCTGGGAAAGGTTTAGAATTCATGGGGCGTATCTCTGGACCCAGCGGTGGCACCGACTACGCCCCGGCTTTGCAGAGCCGGATCACCATCGCCAGAGACACCGCCAAGAACCAGTTCTCGCTGCAGCTCCGCTCGCTGACAGCTGCGGACACCGCCACCTATTACTGCGCCTGCCAGACACACACTGACACGGAGCGCAGCAGGGTCCGTACAAAAAGGGGAAGCTGTTTCTGTGCAGCCATTTGGGGCACTTAACGCCTCATTTTCCTCTCGCACAGAGAAAGGCAGGAACAGAGAAAGGAGAATCTCCAAGAGTCCAGATTTCATAAGGTTCACACAAGCAACGACGCACGGATATCGCAGAGCAGGAGTGAAACCGGTGTCACTCTGTGTTGCCGGGCTAAAGTTTACACAAGGCAACCACCGGCAAACTCCAAATCTTCCCCTGTTCTCCCATCCCCCTCTGCTGCCCTCCCGCCCCACCTGCAGCTCGTACCTTAGGCCCACTGTAAATTACAAGAGCAGCAAAGAGCTCAGCTGAGCGGGTGGTCTGTCCGGGGCACACAGGGGACCCCCGTGGCCTTCAGAGAACATAACCCTTATGCTGAGTTGTGACGTAGTGGGGGTACTTGCTGGGCTGTGGTGACCTCTGCTGTCTGAAGCAAGACCCAGCAGGGAAAACCTTATTATGCAAAGGTGTTGCCAAACCTGTTGAACCAGACACCCCCCATGGAGAGGAACAAAGGAAGGTGGAATGCTGCCCTGGCTGGGGGGCAGGGCTGGAAGAGAGTGGGTGAGTTGCTGTCTGGGAGCATGGAGGAGACAGCCTAGGGAAAGGGGCTGGAGTTTAGGGGCCCAGTCTCCCCCCATCTCAAGGGGGCCTGAGGCATCCTAGCCCAGCTCTGTGACCAGATTCCATCTGTGCTGTGCTGTATCCTGGAGAGGCAATAAACTTCCTCTATTTCACTGTTTGTGCCATTTTGGGGTGCAGGAGACGGGGACCCCCAACGCGCCGTCACATGAGTGCTCACCCCTTGCAGCCTCTTACACCCAGTCGGGGAAACCGCCTGCAAATCTGCTTGGGGCTTCCTGGTTAAACACCAGCCCCCGGTTCCAGTAGCCTCAGTCTCTGTCAGACACAGACCTGCCCGGCCCTGTCCGCTGGAGTGTTTCCCTCAGTGCATTAGAACTAACATGAAATCCCTGCTGCTTTTCTTGCCCCTGTTCTCCGTCAGTGTCTCTGCGCTAGCGGGGAAATAGGGACCGAGCTGGAGACGTTCCCGTGGGTCACGTTCGCTTCCTTTTCTGTCCCAGGTGTTCTCTCCCGGGTGCAGCTGGTCCCGTCCGGACCGGGGGCGGCGAAGCCGGAGCGACCCTCAGTCTCCGGTGTCTCTGTCAGGGATTACCACTGGGCCTGGTTCCCGCAGCTCCCCGGGCAGGGCCGGAGTTGAGCGGGTACATCCGCATCGCTGCACAGGGAGGGACCACACAGCACAGCCCGGCTCTCCGGCCTCGTGTCACCTTCACCAGGGACACCTCGACTGACGAAGTTTATCTCCTGCTGGGCTTGCTGGCATCTGGAGACGCCGCCCCCCGTTGCTGCGCCAGACACACCCAGTGACGAGGGGCAAAGGCGGGACCCGCACGGACGGGGGAAGCGAATGTCTGAGGAGCCAGACATGGGCACTGCGGCCTGCAAGGGACGGGGCAGGCAGGGCACAGCCGACAGTGGGAGCCCAGGGGCCAATCCCGTTCATCCGGCCCTAGCCCCCTTCGCCTGGGAATGGGAAACTCGGCGCTTCCCGGCGCCCCGCTGCAATGCGCACCCAGGGGGTGACGGTTACACCGGCAAGGAGACGCCTGGGCCCTGATCACCACAAGATGCTCCGCGCCCGCCTCTCTGACTGACCCAGCTCCCGGTGTGGGGGGTGATTCACTTCGGGGGACCAGGCTGCCTGTGACTCCCATTGGGCACCGACAAATTCAGACTCTCAGACTCGGGAACCGCTTCAGGAAATGTTACTTCAAGGCGACCGAATCTGAGCGGTGCTGGGCAGGAACGTTTCCACCTGATGTCAATTAAATCTGCAGGGGCCCAACACCGCCAAACATCAGCCCTCTGGCTGCAATGCATTCTGGGAGGAAAGGTACATTGAGGGGAAGGGCACTGGCTGGATCGGTGGGAAATGATGGGTTCACTTCTGGTCTCTGACAGACACTGCCTGAGAGAAAGCGGGTCACTCAGTTCCTCTCCTCCCTGCCTCAGGCAGCACCTACAGCAATTCCCTCTTCTCACTCCGGTTTTTCCCTCCCTCATCCCAGCAGCAGGAGTAATGCACGGGGCCTTTCCTTAGCAGCAGCTGCATCCCCTTTGGCTTTGCATTTATACTAATATAAATTAGTATATTCGATATAAATATTTAGCTGTGACCCTACATGTTCCCTGTCATTCGGAACACTGTGGCTCGCTGGGGTAGCGTTGATCGCTAATTTGCCTTGTGAACTCCTGAGCGCTGTCCCTGGTGCGAGCCCTGCAGGAAAAGCTTTAACACCCCTGCCAAAAGCTTTCCCCTCCCCCAGTGTGTGTCCCAGCCCCGCTCCCGACCTGCCACAATCACAGGCCTCCTTCGGCTACAGCCCAGAACTTTCCTGCCTCCCACCTACCCTCCCTTCCGCTGTTTGCAGCTGTCTGGAGCAAATCCAACCTGTCTCCCTCTGCCGGTCAGACCCGGAGGGGCCTCTCGGCTGGACAGACCCTCCCGCTCCGAGCCCCCTTTGCATATATCCCCGCTCCAGTGACCGGCTCCTCCTGCTTCCCCTTTGCCACCTTCGCCTGCAGTTTGTGTGAGCCCGGGTCACCCCCTGGATTGATTCCAAATCCGCATTCCCCGCCCGCACCTGGGGAGAGGCTGCCGGAAACACCACGCTCGCCAGCCGGTGACTTGTAACCCTCCGGTGAGAGTCCCAGCCCCGTGCGGCCCTGTGACCCAACCCCTCCCCACTCACTGACCCCCTGCCCCGATGTCCGCACGGACAGGGCCCCGGAGACCCTTTCCCACGACGGGATAACTAGATGACAATCGGGATCTAGATTCAATACAGGGGAAAGGGCTCACACCCGGCAGCTGCTTCTCTCCCCTTTAACGCGCCGCCCCGGAGCTTATCACTGCACAGACACAGCGAGGGACGGTCTGACCCCGCCTTAAGCCGGGCCAGAAATTCAGTGTTAAGGGAAGGAAGTTGGGCCCATTATAAGCAGCGGGTCATGCAAATAGGGGAGAGAGGTTCCTGTTTAAATCTGTCTCTCTTTCTGCCCAGGCTCCACCCGCAGAGACAAGCCGCAGCTACCTGGGTCTGCGCAGTGACCAGCCAGTCCCCGGAGAACTTTTCCCGCCAGCAGCAGGGACAATGCGACTTTGGGTGGCAGCTGTTTTCATTGTAGCAACTTTGGAAGGTATTTTATGCCCCTGATTCAACGTCAGAGCCAGAAGCCCAGACAATTATCGCTGGTTTTATACCGGTTCTTCTAACATCCCTTTATTCGCAGGTGCCCGGTCCCAGGAGCTGGTGGAGTCCGGAGGGGATGTGAAGAAGCCCGGAGACTCTCTGCGCCTCTCCTGCAAAGCCTCCGGCTTCACCTTCAGCAGCTACTGGATGAACTGGGTCCGGCAGGCTCCCGGGAAGGGGCTGGAGTGGGTGGCTCGTATCAGCAGCGGTGCTGGGAGCAGCACGTATTACGCGGATGCAGTCAAAGGCCGCTTCACCATCTCTAGGGACAATCCCAACAACCTGCTGCACCTGCAAATGACCGGCCTGAAGCCCGAGGACACCGCCCGCTATTACTGTGCGAGAGACACAGTGACACGGACCCTGCGGCTGCTCGTACACAAACCAGAGCTGCGGAACTTCCCGCGTCTGCCGCACGGGGGCAGCAGAGACACGCGCAAAACAGCTCTGTCCGGGGCCCGCCAGGATGCAACGCTCTGACGTCACGGATTAACTCTTTCGTGTCCGTAATACGCTGCCCGCTCACCCCCATTCTGACCGGGAAGAAAGATGCAGTTCGTGCGGTGCAGGGACAATCCTGGAAACTGTCTTCAAACCTCCTGTCCCCGATGCCGCACTGCGGGCAAAACAATGGCCAAGTTGCATGGACCTTAAGGACAAAGCGATAGAAATGGTCCCCATGCTCACCAATGGGACAGAGCCACACGGGGCAGGAAAGTGTCACATTTGACCACGAAGCTGGAATCCGGGGAAAAAATCCACATTTATTCAGGTCACCCTCAAACCTGGGCTGTCAGGCCAGGGACTGGAGCCGAGATCCTGGAGCCAGTTCGCGGTTATACCCCTGCTCCGCCCACTCAACGTGACCCACCTCCAGAGAATGCAATGAAAGCGCTCGGAGCCCAGTTAACGTGCCACAAACCTTCCTGCCAGGGTGTGGTTATCGGGAAAAGAGCCTCGGCCAAAACTCTTCCAGAAACGGAACTCCTTGTCCTTGGGAATATCAGGCTGAGATCCCCTAGAGATCTTTGTAGGGGCGCCAACACCCCCCTTAATAAGGCAATAGGGACACCTAACCGCCTACCTAGCTACCTACCTGTACCTCCAATCCAAAATCAATAACCCATAAGCAGACGTCAATAATCAATAACGGTTGAGTTTGGGACGCATCAGTCATGTGGGTTGGAACAGGGATGGGTGCGGAACAAATACCATAAATTGAGATTTTGAAACCGCCATAAAGATTTTAATACCCACATTCATCGTTTGTAATGGGAATTGGGTGTCTAAAAACTCAGACAGCACACTGAAAAACCTTCCTGCCTCAGTTTCCCCTCTTCAAAATGGGGATAACTGCCCCTCCCTACAGCACAGGAGGATGGTGCGGGTAGATTCCTTTTCACACAAGCTGATCAGCTTCTGCTGTGAGGAGCGGAACCGAGGGACTTGGGTAAACCTGGGAAGGTGGGGACCAGCCATTAAGAGACGAGGCAGGCTGTGTGTGATAGGGGGGTCAGGGTGTGTGGGTGAGTCAGAGGGTTATGTCATCCCTCCCCATGGGCACCCCAAAGAAGGGTTCCTCAGAGGGGGGATTTGAGGCTCCGGTGCTGAAGCCCCAAATCCGGTACCTGCAGTGGGGCTGAAATGTTGATCCCTGCCAACCCCCTCCATGCTGAATTCCCAGCGCCCCCCTGGCTGAAGCCCCGAACCCGGTGCAACCCTCTGAGTTTCCAGCACCTCTCCAGGCTGTATCTGTAACCCGCAGTGCCTCTTGAAGTCACAGTACTCGCCCCCTTCCCCCCATTGAAGCCCTTATCTGTGGCGGCCCCCTGAATCGCCAACACACAAACATTCTGTCGAAGGCCCAGTCCTGCTCCCTCCCACCTCCCAAACCATGAATGCTGCGGCCCAAGCCGGGAGTGGCAGGGCTGAGTCCTGCAGGCCCAGTGCTCCCTGTAGGGGGGAAGTCTCCAGAGCCCACGGGCAGAGCTGCGGGGCTCTCTAGCAAGTGCAGCGCAGTCCCGGGAGAGCCCCACAGCTCTTTGACTTCCTGGGACCGGCCAGGTCAGAGGCAGGAGCAAAAGCCACGGGAATCGCTCCCCCATTTCTAGTAAAATCTCCTGTAGGGAAAGTGCCGCGTGTTGATCAGCAGGTGGCGCTGTTGCTCCAAAGGGACCGAGTAGCCCAGAGAAGAGCCCCCTGCCCGCACATAGATCGATGCTCTCCCGAAGGCCTTGGGAATGTGAAGAAGCCCGGAGACTCTCTGCGCCTCTCCTGCAAAACCTCCGGCTTCACCTTAAGCAGATATTGGATGGGCTGGGTCCGGCAGGCTCCCGGGAAGGGTTTAGCCAGATTCACGGCTTGACCACATACGATAGTGACTCGGTAAAAGGCCGATTCACCGTCTCCAGAGATGACCACAGCAGCCTCCTGCACCTGCAAATGACCGGCCTGAAGGCCGAGGACACCGCCCGCTATTACTGTGCGAGACACAGGCTGGTTGAAATATTCGGGCGGCAGAATCGTTCTTCCCTGCGCCGCGCGGGGGCAGCACTTCCGCTGGGAATCCTGCGCCAGGCGCAGCAACAAAGTCATCAGGCTCCAGCTCCTTATAGTCTGTGTGATCAGGTCTCAACTTGCCACTGCTGGGAGCGCAGAGCTCTGCTGTATCCTCGCGGGCAGCAGGAAAACATGAGCAGAGAAGAGCGAAGGGCGTTTACAAGTGAAGTGCGGAAGCTTTTGGGGGGTTGGAGCCAGTTCCCAGGTCCAGCTGACCCAACCTGGAAGCAAGCATTTCTGGAAAAGGGCTTTTGCCTGAACGGGAACATCAAAGCACTGATTTTGGACAGTAGAATGTCAGTGCTTTTGCGCAAAATCAAGCGGCCAGTGTAGACAGCTGGCAAGTTTTTCTGCAAAAGCAACCACTTTTGCGGAAAAACTTGCCAGTCTAGATGCAGCCCTGGCCAATATAGTTGCTCTCTTGTGCAAATACTTTATCACAAGAACTCTTGAGTTAAAGAGTATTTGCGCAAGATCATGCCAATGTAGACGTAGCATTTGTGCACCCTCACAGCTACAAGCCTGCATCTTGCTCACAACCTCAACCCTCCCCCTAATCCCAAAACTGTCCTACCTGGGCACCCCTCGGCCAGCATCCTCTTCTATACTTCCTTCTGCATCCAGATTCCCTCCCCGAGCTTGCACCTCTCACCCCTTCCTCGTGCGTTTTTTGTGAGGTACAACAGCAGTGGCGAGAGCATGAAGAGCCAGGGCAAAGTCATTAAGCTCCCTTTCCCTCCCCTTTCCACCCTCCCGCGCAAAAAAGGGCCCGGGGAAAAGTTGTTAACCAAAGCAAAACAACAACAACAACAAAAACCCCACAATCCGTGCCCTGGTACAGATATACTATCATCTATTTTCCACCTGAACGGCGATGGTTTCTCTTTTTCCCAACAACTTTGTGTCAGCAATTCACACTGTCTCCACTGCTATTGTGGCTCCTTGTCTGGAATGGTTTGGCCACCCCGGTGTACTGTCTTCTTGGACGGGACACATGCATCCTGCTGGGTTGTCTCTCAGCGCAGAGCCAGCCCAATGCACAGGTCGCACAACAAACACCTGCACCTCTTTCTGAGCTCAATCTTTCCAGATCTTTTCATTTTGTGTAGCCACCACTTCATGCCCCTGCAGCCTGTTGGTACATCCCTGGGGCCATCGGCCACTGGTCCTAAATATCACGGAGCGAGGGTTTTGAAAAGGTCCCTGCACCCCCATTGCTCCCAGGGCTGTGACTCTGCAAGCACAGGGCAGGAAGGTCAGAGACACAAGTGGAAATAGAACCTTCTATTTTATAGGCTTTGACTCTAGCCCTACCCTGGCCCATGCTGCAGCTATTCCATTTTCACCTTAGTAAGCCAAAGAGTATCTTTGAACTCTTAATTTCCTGCACATTTTGCACAGGGCGTCCTGAACCTCCCTGTTTCTCAGGGCGTAGATGAGTGGATTGACCAGGGGTGTCAGGACGGTGTAGGAGACAGAGAGAACTTTCTTGAAGTCGCTCAGGAGTTCGGTGGTCGGGAACATGTAGGCAGCCAAGAGAGTTCCATAGTAAATGCTCACCACAATGAGGTGGGAGGAGCAGGTGGAAAAGGCCTTTTGCCTCCCGGTGCTGGAGGGGATTCTGAGGATGGTGCTGATGATGCAGATGTAGGACGCCAAGATGAGCAGGAAGGGGACCAGTATTAAAATCAAGCAGGCTGCAAATGCCAACGTGTCCATCAGCAGAGGGTCATTGCAGGAGAGTTTTACAAGGGGAATAAAGTCACAAAAGAAATGGTCGATACCGTTGGGGCCACAGAAGGTTAACTGGGATATTGACACTGTGGTTATACCAGAAGCAATGAAGCCACTTAGCCAAGATGCCCCAGCAAGCTGGAGGCAAGACCTGCCACTCATCTGGGCTGCATAGTGCAGTGGGTTGCATATGGCAAGATATCGGTCATAGCACATCACTGATAGAAGAAGGCATTCTGTGGCTGCCAGAGCAGCCAAGAAATAATATTGTGAAAGACACCTGGTGAAGGAAATTGTCCAATCTCTAGCCAGGAGCCCGGCCAGCAGCCGGGGTAGGAGGGTGGAGCTGTAGCAGATCTCCAAGCAGGACAAGTTGCCCAGGAAGAAGTACATGGGGGTGTGAAGGTGCCGATCTGCCACAACCAGCACCAAGATAAGGCTATTCCCAGCCATGGTCACCAGGTAGATCATGAGGAATAGGAGGAAGAGAGGAAGCTGCAGGCCAGGAAGATCCCCAAATCCCAGAAGGACAAATTCTGTAACAGATGTTTGGTTTCCTTGTTCCTGGTTTTCCATGGGGTGTGTCTGTGAGACAGAAACAGGGTCACTGCGAGCAACATTCATTACAATATGGCAGCCTTGTCTTCATCGCCTGCCTCTGCCAGCCCCGGTATGGTAGCGGAGTGAGGAATGTAGGGCAGGGAAGGGAATCACCGTCTGTGGGCCCCAGGGACAGGTTGAGTATCTGAGAGAGGGCGGGTGAAACAGACAGTGTCTCTCCACACCGGGAATGTCTCAAGAGATAGCGTCGAGCACTCAAACCCTGCGGAGCTGGACTTGAATAGGGGGTACAGACACTGGTTCAGCCAAGTGAGGGAGGGGCCGCTCCACTGGGGATCTAGGCCAGGAGGGGATATTTGACAGTGGGCTCCAGCAGAGAAACCAACCAAGCAAATGGGCCTGGGACCTGTAAGGGCCGGTGTGAGGGGTTTCTCCTTGGCCTGGCCCCTGGTTCTGCTCCTTTAAGCAGAAAGCAGCAGGGCACAGTCTGAAGAGCAGACAGTGAGACTTGTATTGGGCCTTCGTCCAAGCAGGTGGGTTCCCAAGCCCTGTGCACCAGTCAGGCACATTTCTGTGGGCCGATAGAGTTTTCCTCTCCCCCGGCTACTGCGATTCACCCAATAGACCCCTTCCTGTAACCCCCAGCCACAGACACTGATGGGCTCCCCCGTCCCTCTGCTATGTTTCAAACTCCCATGCTGCAGAGCCCTGCCTGGGTCCCTCTTCCTCATTTCCCTATTCCTGGTGCCCCATCCCCCCATTCCCAACCCCTTTCCCACTCCTTCTTCTCCTTATTCACAGGCCCAGAAACACCCACCGTGCACCCCCCAGTCACACCTGCTAGACGCCATGTTCCATTCGGAGGGGCCATGAGTTAGGATCTGCATCCCACCGTGGGAAGGAGAAGGAGGGAGGCTGAGTGGGTCAGCATTTCTCTGGTCACTGAGTCTTTGAGCTCCCCGCCAACCTTGCCCCTCCCATGTGGCTGCAGGGCCTGAATCTGAGACACAGACGTGGGGCAGTCGGGCAGTGCCATCCCACTGGTCCCTGTCACACTGTGAGCTCTGTCCCAGGTCTGCCTCGTGGGCCCACAGGTTCTGCCTGGTGGTGGGAAACGTGGCACCACATCACTTTTCCCTTTGTCCCGCACACTCATAGACTCAGAGACTTTAGGGTCAGAAGGGACCATTATGATCATCTAGTCTGACCCCCTGCACAGTGCAGGCCACAGAATCTCACCCACCCCTCTTAGAATAATCCTCTCACCTATGTCTCAGATATTGAAGCCTTCAAATATTTTGAAGGCCCCAAGATGCAAAGAATCCTTCAGCTGTGATCTGTGCCCCATGCTACAGAGGAAGGCGAAAAACCTCCAGGGCCTCTGCCAATCTACCCTGGAGGAAAATTCCTTAATATGGCGATCAGCTAAACCCTGAGCATGTGGGCAAGACTCACCAGCCAGACACCCAGAAAGTTCTCTATAGTAAGTCCTATCATCCCTCCATTGACCTATTTCCCACTGATAATGAATGGTCAATTAGTTACCAAGATCATGTTCTCAAACCATCCCCTTATCATAGAATCATAGAACTGGAAGAGACATCAGAAGGTCATCAAGTCCAGCCCCCTGTTCTAGACAGGACCAATCCCATCTAAATCAACCCGGCCAGGGCTTTGTCAAGCTGGGACTTAAACAC
Organism: Pelodiscus sinensis; assembly: GCF_049634645.1. Lineage (NCBI taxonomy): Eukaryota > Metazoa > Chordata > Testudines > Trionychidae > Pelodiscus > Pelodiscus sinensis. The sequence goes on along the minus strand of NC_134740.1, from coordinate 6,009,762 downwards.
CTCTAGGGATGGTGTCTCGGGGGGTGGGGAGATGCAAGTGTCTCAAAAGTTAAACCCCCAAGATACAGCATTCCCTTGCAGCTCACAGACTGGCTCAGATGCTAATGGGGGAGGGGGAGAAACCCCTCCTTGAACTAGGCGGCAAACAGCAGCTCCCAGTCCTCCTGCCCTTTGACATTTACAGTCTGTTCTAGGGTGCCGGGTATTGAAGACAGTCTAGCAGAGGACAACCAAAATGATCAAGGGGCTGGAGCTGCCTCCTCCTCCTCCTAGCCCTCGCTCTGGATGGACCCTGCCCTGGGTTAGAGCAGCCACCATCCCTGCACCTAGCCCACACTGTTGTGCCCCCCCCCCCCCTCGGTGTTGCAAGGGAATGCTGTATCTCCGCTTTCACAGGTGGGGTCTCCTCACAGCCCCGTGTTGGCACTGACCTACCCATACCCTACCCCCTGCCCCAGCTGGGTTCCCCACAAAGGTAAACAATTAAACTGGTTACAAATGGGGAAAAGACATAAAATCAAAGATTAGTCCATAAGATTGCAGGAAATGCTTTCCGCCAGGCCGGCCCCAGCCAACGTCTCCTCCCTGGCCTGAGACAGCAGTGATTCTCAGCTCTGCATTCCCTGCCTCATCCTGCCCCCTCTTCATGGCCCTGCGAGGGCCACCAGGCAGGGAAGGACTCTCACTGTAACGCAGGGAGGGGAGTGGAAAATGGGCCCAGTGTTTGCAAGGATGCCTTAGACGCAGGATATCAGCTGGGAAACTAACACAGAGAGGCACAGATTAGCCAATAAATTCTTGGCTGAAGACAACTTTTTATTTCAGAAGGTTGAAAAAGCTACTGGGGAATCTGCTCTAGATTTGATTTTAACAAATAGGGGGGAACTGGTTGAGAATTTGAAAGTAGAAGGTAGCATTGGTAAAAGTGGTCATGAAATCATAGAGCTCATGAATCTCAGGAATGGTAGAAGGGAAAACAGCAAAATAGGGACAGTGAATTTCAGGAAAGCAGATTTTGGTAAGTTCAGCATAGATAAGGTCCCATGAGAAGCAAGACTGAGGTGAAAAACAACTGAAGAGAGTTGGCAGTTTTTCAAATAGACATTATTAAGGGCCCAAAAGAAAGCTATTCCACTGAATAGGAAAGATAGAAATTACGGAAAAAAGACCACCTTGGCTTAACCAAGAGATCTTCCATGATCTAAAAATTAAAAAGGAGTCACATAAAAAGTGGAAAATAGGACAAATCAAAGGATGAATATGAATAAGCAATAGAGCTATGCAGGGGCAAGATTAGAAAGACAAAGGCACAAAATGAGCTCAAATTAGCTGCAGATACTGGCATGATTTTCCGAAAATGCTTTCAATGGAAAATTTTCCATTAAAAGCATTTTCAGAAATGTGCATCTAGATTGGCAGGATGCTTTTCTGCAAAAGCACTTTTTGCAGAAAAGCGTCCGTGGCCAATCTAGATGCGGTTTTCCGCAAAAAAGCCCCGATCGCCATTTTCACGATCTGGGCTTTTTTGCAGAAAACAGTACTCTGCTGTCTACACTGGCCCTTTTGTGGAAAAGTCTTTCGGAAAAAGACTTTTGCCTGAACGGAAGCAGCATAGTATTTCCAGAAAAGCACTGACGATCTTACATGAGATCGTTAGTGCTTTTCCGGAAATTCAAGCGGCCAGTGTAGATAGCTGGCAAGTTTTTCTGCAAAATCATTTGATTTTGCGGAAAAACTTGCCAGTCTCGACACAGCCAAAGGGAAATAAGAAGACTTTCTATAAATGTATAAGAACCAAGAAGAAGACCAAGGACAGGGACGGCCCATTGTTCAGTGAGGAGGGAGAAACAGTAACAAGAAACTTAGAAATGGCAGAGGTGCTTAATGACTTCTTTGTTTTAGTCTTCACCGAGAAGTCTGATAATGAAGGAATGCCTGACATAGTGAATACTAGTGGGAATGGGGTAGGTTTAGAATAGTGTTTCACATCCAGTGGTATAAGTACCTTCAGGAGTACTTGAGAGATGTCTGGGGTGTACATCAACACAACTGAAATCTGGAGAAAACCAAATACAAATTAGATGGGGCTACTCTAAGGTGGGTGCATAACTGTCTGGAAAACTGTTCTCAGAGAGTAGTTATTAATGGTTTACAATCCTGCTGGAAGGGCATAACAAGGAGGGGGGTCTGTTTTGGGACTGGTTCTGTTCAATATCTTCATCAACAATTTAGATACTGACATAGAGAGTATGATTATTAAGTTTGCAGATGATACGAAGCTGGGAGGCGTGGCAAGTGCTTTCGAGGATAGGGTCATAATGCTAAATTATCTGCACAACCTGGAGAAATGGTCTGAGGTAAATAGGACAAATGCAAAGTCCTCCTGTGAAGAAGGAACAATCCATTGCACACACACAGAATGGGAAGCGACTGTACAGGAAGGACTCCTGCAGAAATAGATCTAGGGGTCATAGTGGACCACAAGCCAGTGTTGTCTTCAAATTGTTATTCTCAAGTCCACGTCGAGTCTCAAGTCACAAACAATGAACCCGAGTCGAGTTTCAAGTTGAGTCACCGAGGCAACTTAAGTCAGACTTGAGTCAACAACTCTGCCACCAGCTAAATATGAATCAACACTATGACAGTGCTGCAAAAAAAGCAAACATGATTCTGGGCTCATTAACAGGAGTATTGTGAGCAAGATAGGAGAAGTAATTCTTCCTCTCTACTCTGTGGTGATTATGCAGTTCTGGGCACCACCGTTCAAGAAAGATGTGGAGAAACTGGAGAAGATCCAGAAAAGAGCAGCAAGAATGATTAAAGGCCTAGAGAACATGACCTATGAGGGAAGACTGAAATAACTGGGCTTGTTTAGTTTGGAAAGGAGAAGACTGAGAGGAGACATGATAGTGGTTTTGAGGTATCTAAATGGGTGTCACAAGGAAGAGGGAAAAAATTGTTCTCCTTTGCCTTTGAGGATAGGACAAGAAGCAATGGGCTTAAATGGCAGGGTGGTTAAACACTGGAATAAATTGCCTAGGGAGGTTGTGGAATCTCCGTATCTGGAGATATTTAAGAGCAGGTTACATAGGCATCTATCAGGGATGGTCTAGACAGTCTTGTCGTGAGGGCAGGGGACTGGATTCGATGACCTCTTGAAGTCCCTTCCAGTTCTAGTGATCTATGATTCAATTATTCCCATCCTGGCTTTGCCCCTTCTCTCTCTGGGACTCATTGGGCCATTAGAAAGGGTCTGCCACTGCCGGAGAATGGGCTTGTTGGCAGTGTGGGATACTACAGCGTTAGCTGCCTAAACACCTCCAGAGATCAGTCCCTCTGTGTGCGGTACACCCTGCTGCCAAGCTGGGCTGGTGGCAATGCACTGGGGCGGAGGAGGAGAGACACGTTCCAGAGAGTGCGGTGCCCAGATACCAGGGTGACAGAAGCAAGGGAAGTTGTGAGCTGAAAGCTCTTGGCTGATCTGAAATCCTCTCCTTTTGGGTGGGAGGGTTGCTAGAAACCAGCGCCCCGCGCCCCATGAACACCCCCCGCCCACTAGTGTCCTACCAAACCCACGTTGCTTCCCAACCCTGAAGCGCCAGGGAGCAGGGAGGAAACGGCTGATTTACCTCCAAGGCAGGTCAGGCAGCAACGGGATCCCGGCTCCCACCTCCGCACGCAGCGTCTCAGGGCCAGAGGCAGGTTCCTCCGCCCATCTGCTCTGCCCGGCGCGTTCCTCTGCGCCCCGGGCCCGGTTACTGGAACGTCAGAGCCCAGAGCAGCGACCGAGGCTCCTTCGCCCTCTCTGGATGACGCGCCCCACGCCTCAGCCCTGCGCCAATTGTGGAAAATGTTCTCGGTGCGCTGTATAGCCTGCTGCGGGCAGGGGCCGCCTCCCCGGGTGCCAGTCCCACGGGGAACGTCACCGGCGAGGAAAGTTGGTGTTTGGTCTGTTTCTAGATGACATCAGCAGATGCAAACTTCTAGTCTCAAAGGCAAAATCCCAGAGAGGGGAGAAACTTTGAGCTCTAAAGCAAATCCCACTGTGGCGGGCGAGGGCTGCGCTGGCTTTCAAGAAATAACACACGGATTCCAGGAACACGTTGTGTGGCTGAGTTTGTCAGAGCTGCCTGAGTGGTTTAGGCACAAAGTTCTCATCCAATTCCCTTAAGCGGGTTTGACAATCTCAGCATTGTTGGCTGAGCTTGCTCCTTCTGGAAAGAAACCTCCTGCTGCCCTTGGAAAGGAACAGCCAGGTCCCTGTCCTGTCAGCGTCTGTAACAGCTCAGTTCAGGTGTCATTATAATGAGCATCTAAGTGACTGGGGAGCCTGGATCTCATTTTCAAAGGGGCTTCATCTCTAGGGCTGAGCAGTCTCTGCCTCACTGAAATTCAACCAACTCCTTTCGAGAGTCACTGAAGTGTGTGTGAGAATGTTCCCCACAGTCTCTGATACTGAGCTGGGAAGGGACAGGAAACGTCTGGGCTACATCACCCACATTCAGCCACTAAAGGCAGATTAGATCGGGGTATAAATGGTCATTAGAGCCCGTCACCAGAGGTGGCGAATGGAGCCATGTCCGACACAGCAGGGCTTGACAGGCCGGCTGGTTGCTCGCTAGTGACTGTGCTGCTCTGGGGTCCCTGCATCTCACTGGAGGTCAGTGATGTCCCCAGGTGGTTTCTGTCCCTGCTCTATGCTCTTGGTTCCAAGACCCCAAGGGGCTGTGACCGGGCAGGACTTGGCTGTGACAGTGTCAGTGTCCATGAGTCACTTTGAAGTCAAGTGGCGACTCGGCAGCTGAATGGTCAATTGTCCTGGGCTGAGGAATGCAACTAGCTGCCCATGATCTGTAGGAAAGGGGAGTTTTTCCTGCCACACCTCAGCACAGCGCCCGAGCGGGGCCTGAGCTCAGGAGCCTGCCTGAGAAGTGAGAAAAGAAACCTGTGGACCTGGCCCTGTTCGCCCAGCTCTGTCAAAGTTTCTTGCGGGGTAGTTGGATCTGCCAGACCGAGTCTGCAGCTCCTGTTCTGTCACCCTGGTATTGGCCACTGGGCTGTACACCGGGGAACTAACTCCCAAAGAACTTTTTGCACTTGAACTAGGGGCCGTCAAATGACATTAATAGGCAGCAGGTTTAAAACAAGCAAAGAGAAGTTTTTCTGCATGCAAGGCACAGTCAACTTGTGGAACTCCTTGCCAGAGGATGGTGTGAAGTTCAGGACTTTAACAGGGTTGAAAAAAAGAGCTACATAAATTCATGGAGGATTGGTCCATGATTGGCTCTTATACAGAATAGGCAGGGATGGTGTCTCTAGCCTCTATTGTCAGGGGTTAGACATGGATGACCTCATTCCACGAAGTGTAACAGTTAACTTGAACTAAGGACTTAGTTCAAGTTAATGTTTCACTGCCGTGTGTAATCGTGGGTAGTTAATTCGGACTAGGGGGATTGAAAAATGATGGCCAGACGGGAAGATGCAAACCAAGCCTGGGATATTTAAATTCCGGGCTTCATTTGCAACTTTGAATGCCTACATTAGACTCCCTGTGACTAGTGGGGGTACTTGCTGGGCTGTGGTGACCTCTGCTGTCTGGAGCAAGACCCAGCAGGGAAAACCTCACTATGCAAAGGTGATGCCAAACTGGTTGAACCAGACACCCCCCATGGAGAGGAACAAAGGAAGGGGGAATGCTGCCCTGGCTGGGGGGGCAGGGCAGGAAGAGAGTTAGTTAGTGGCTGTCTGGAAGCATGGAGGAGACAGCCTAGGGAAAGGGGCTGGAGTTTAGGGGCCCAGTCTCCCCCCATCTCAAGGGGGCCTGAGGCATCCTAGCCCAGCTCTGTGACCAGATTACATCTGTGCTGTGCTGTATCCTGGAGAGGGAATAAACTTCCTCTATTTCACCGGCTGGTGTAGTCTGTTTGTGCCATTTCGGGGTGCAGGAGACGGGGGACCCCCAACGCGCCGTCACACTCCCTAATTCGAACTAGGAGGCTAGTGTAGACATACCCTTGCAGAAGAAAGCTCTGAAAGGCCATTATAGCCATAGGGCTTTCTTTTGCAAGAAAACCCCTGCTGTGCAACCACACTGCCTTCTTGCACAAGAAAACTTACACTTGTAAGAAAAGAGCATAGCTCTTGTGCAAGAGGTCATCTTTTCCTAAGCCGTAGTGTAAATCTTCTTGCACAACAGTGGGTGGGCAGTGTGGACACTCTGCAGAAGAACGGCTCTTCTTTTGAAAGAACCCACCAGTTTAGACATAGCTTAAAGTGTGGGGAGAGAGGGCTTCTTGCGCAAGAGCTACATTCTGTTCTAACAAGTGTAGGAGCTCTTGTACAAGAGGGCTGTGTGGATGCGTGGCAGGGGTTTCTTGCGTGAGAAATCCCTATGGCTAAAATGGCCACGAGAGTTTTCTTGCACAAGTGAGCATCCACACTGCCATGGATGTTCTTCCTCAAAAGCACATGGCAGTGTGGACGTGTTCTTGTGCAAGAACCCACCAGTGTAGACATAGCCTGGGAATGGCTGGGGACAGCTGGCCCAGGGATGGAGCAGCAGAGCCATGGTAGACTCACGCCTGCCCTGGTCCCAGAGCCCTCCTCACAGCAGCCGGCAATTACAGCAGTGGCTCCATGGTTTGAGGTGCTGCCCCTGGGCTACAGACACTGATGCCACAGCTCCCTGATATTGATCAATGGGAGCTGCAGGAGCGGAGTCCGCAGGCAAGGACAGCGTGTGGCGACTCCCTGCTCTGCCTCTCAGGGGCTGCAGGGACTTGCCAGCCACGTCCAGGAGCAGCAGTTACTTTTGGTCACGTGCCCATCTTGCCCCCAGAGTGTTGCCTGCAGAGGCTAATGGGGGCCAGGGGCGTGGTTAACAGGGGTCAGGGGCCTGGCTAATGGGGGTCAAAGAGAACATGTAAAACATTCTCTGGGTGCACAGCCTAATGAGATGTGCTGCGCGTGCCTGTGACGGGACGCAGTGGGGCATGTAACAGCAGGGCTGGGTCCTAGAGAGAGCCGAATGCTCTGCCTGCAGCACAGTCTGAGGGAAGGGGGTGGAAGAGCAAGTCAGGCCTAGGGGCACCAGTTTAACAATCCCACCTAGGGCACCATGGATCCTAAGGACGCCCTGAGAGCACACACACGCCATGGATGCTCTTGCAGAAAAGCACGTGGCAGTGAGGGTGTGTTTGGAGCAAGTGTAGACACAGCCTGGGAGTGGCTGGGGAGCCCTCACCAGCTGGCCCCTGCTCTAGGAGGCAGGATAAGCGACCCCCTGACGTTATGGAGGGGTGCTGGGCTGTGCAAGGGCTGGAGCATTCACACAGAGAGCACAGGGCCTGGAGCTTGATCTTCACCCACCCTGGCCCCACAGTGCTCCTGAGAGCAGCTGCTACGTACTGCAGTGGCCTCACGGTTTGATGTGCTGCCCCTCATCTACAGACAGTTCCCTGGTATTGGTCAATGGGAGGGGCAGGTGCGGTGTCTGCAGGCAAGGACTGCATGTGGACACCCCCTGCTCTGCCTCGCAGGGGCTGCAGGGACTTGCCAGCCACACCCAGGAGCAGCAGTTACCACGGGGATAATGACTCCAGACGTGGCAGGTTCGGCATTTTAGAGCTCACTGCTCAAAGAATCACATTTAAACAACCCAGAGAAATGAAAGTGATGTCTGCACAGCCCAGTCAAACCCAAACTAACCCACTTTGCAAGCAGTGAAAGTGGTAACCTCCCCTCCTCCCCCCCCCCCCCCCCCATACATGATGGGAACAGAGACGAGAGGGAAGGGCAGTGTCTGTCTGTGTGAGAGAGAGAAATGACAGAGACACAGACTGTGAGCGTGGCAGAGATTTGCATTGCCAAGCTCCCTCCATCACCTTCTCCTGACCCCACACAGAGAGGGGGGAGGAGGGACACCCTGACATCAGCTCCTTTCCTCTTCCCCCTCCCACACCCTGCCCAGCAAGCAGGAGGCTCCCAAGGGAGCGCTCCAAGGCAGAGGGCAGGAGCAGCACGACAGTGGGTGGAAGAGCAATGTTAGTGCCAGCACTTGACAGCTTCCTGGCCAAACCAGTCGGGATCCCCTGCCAGAGGCTCCAGGATCTACTGGTAGATCCCGATGGACTGGTTGGTCAGCACTGATTTAAGGGAACTGTGTTTCTGGCTTCTGGGCACCAGCAAAGTCCTGCAGAAGCTTTTTGCTCCCCAGTTTGAACAATCCAAATATCAGCCTGACAGTTTGGGGGACTGTCTGCCCCCTTCTTTGCCATTTGCCCCAGCAGAGCAATCCCAGCCTGGCCCACTGGGACCCCACTCAGCGTGTCCTGAAGTTTGTATCCTCTGATGTCTTCACACTTTTCATGACTGCCCAGCGCCAGCCTTTCCCCCGCTGACTGGTTTTGTCTCCTGAGCTTTGGAGCTAACAATGCCCAGTGGGACTTGCATAGAGGCACTTGCATTCCACGTGCCTTGTCTAATTGTCTCTTTCGCTTCCCCCCATGAGGAAAATAGTTCAGTTCCTAATTAAACACCAGTTTACATATTGGGAGAGTCTTGTCCCAGGCTGCTCCACTGTCCTGCACCAACCCCTTATTCATAGAACTCTAGCACTGGAAGGAACCTCGAGAGGTCAATGAGTCCAGTCCCCTGCCCTCCCAGCAGGACCCAGTACATTCTAGACAGTCCCTGACACGTGTCTATCTAACTTGCTCTTAAATATCTCCAGAGATGGGGATTCCACAGCCTCGCTAGGAAACTTATTCCAGTGTTTAACCAACCTGACAATTAAGACATTTTTACTAATGTCCAACCTAAACCTTCCTTGGTGCAGTTTAAGCTTATTGCTTCTTGTCCTATCATCAGAGGCCAAGGAGAACAATTTGTCTGAGTGCAGTGTAGAGCGGAAGAATGACTTCTTGTGTCTTGCTCACAACACTCATGTTCATGCATCACAGAATCATGTTTGCCATGTAACACTGCTGGCTCATATTTGGCTTGTGGTCCATTACTTTTGGGTCATTTCCTATTCAGTATGTGTGAAACTGATTGTTGTTTCTCAAAACAGTAAAATTTGAAGCAATGCATTTCAGGGGTGAAACTGATCTAAGAAGAGTTTTGGGAGGGTTTTTTTTAACTTTTGCTTTCACAAAGGTAAATTAATTTTTTTTCAACCTCAAATATGTTTTTCACTTGCAAGGTGACTGAACACCTTCATTCACACAGGTACCCTGACACACACTCATTTGCTACAACTCCTCCAGTTTGTGTGTTTAAGAATGCAATCCATAGAAGTGCTTGCAAAATGGATAAAGAATTGGTGACTGGTGACTGTTGAAGGGAAATATTTTCAGGACATCCTTCCTAACTTTGATGGGGGAGGGGGGGAAATAATGAAAAAAAAATCAAAAAGTGAGAAATTAAAAAAATGAATTAATCACCAACATCTGTTTTAAAATTACAGAGTGGGATTTCCAAAGATTCCTATGGGATTTGAGCATCTGAATTCCATGGGAGGTTTGTACATAATTTTTTAAATTTTTTTTGAAAATGTGATCCTTAAAGAAGATGACCATTTTTCTGTTCAATTTGTTTACATAGCTCAACAAGTCCTAGGAAACCTTTTCCATTTGTAATTTCCCACTGGTATTGGCAGAGCCCAGATGAAACCATCCCACTTTAAAAAACGTATTTATAGAATGGATGCAGGCAAAGTTTATTTCCCAGATGGGCAGAGACAACATGCGAGGTAGAGCAACGGAGACTGACAGAGAGTAATTTGGAAAATGAGAGAGAGAGGCGTTTATTTCATTTGTGATTACAGCATCTGAACCACAGCCAGTCTCAAAAGGTGAGATCTGTATAACTATGCAGACCTATTCCTACGCTTTGATGTTCCTTGGCTCACAATGTCATGGACAAGAAGGGACTGTTTTGGTCTCCTAGGCTGAAATCCTGTGTAACACTTCACATAAAAAACTCCTACAGCAGAACTTTTAGAAAAAAATCCACTCTTAATTTAAAAGCAGTCCATTATGAGGAATCTATCACAATCCTCGGTAAAGTGTTAATTATCTTCAATGTTAAAACGTGCATCTTATGTCTAGTGTGAATTTCTCTTGTTTTAACCACCATTCAGCGGGGCATTGTTGAATGTCTCTGTTAGAAGAGCCAATTTCCTCCTCATGTAGGTGCTACGGATGAGCAACCAAGACATTTCTGAAATGTCTCTGTGGGACACGGAATGGATTGAGCTCATTGAGTCTGTCACTAGAAGGCACACGTAAGTGGCACTTTGGCTGCTGTGTTGATGTTGTTGCTCAATGAAAGAGATATAGAAAAAGAATTTAGCGAGGAATACAGAAAGGTGGAGGAAAAAAATGTAGCAGTGAATTTCAATCCAAACAGAACTATGTAAGACTTCGCGGAAACTCAAGTTAGACACACTGAAACAAGAGGTAAGGTGCATGTTCTAAAGAGTGAGAGCTGTTACCAATTGGGTTAGGGTTAGGGTTGGGATGAGAGAGGTGGTAAATATGCCGTCACATGAACTCTTTACATTGAGTCTGGATGTCTTTCCTGAAGACATCCTCGATTTAAAATCCAAGTTGTGGGTTGAGTTGTGAAATTACCATACAGTGGTATGGTTTATGTGATGCTGAGAGCAGATTCGATCTTTATTTGGCAACTAATTTGGGGGCAGAAAAAATGAAAGGCAATCCGAGAGGGGTAGCTGTAGGGCACTGATATTTTTACACATTGTATTTTCCTAATACAATGAAAGTACATCTCTTAGAATAAATTTGGGATCATTAAAAGCTTCAGAGTTTCTGAAGTCACACATAGTGGTTGTATTAAACAGGTTTCTTGTTGTCACTGATAAAATATTTTATTCTTTACATCTACCATGATGGGATTCTGAACATATTTTCAAGGAAAGGTTTGCCAGCCTTGAAATGCTGGAAGATATTGTTCCGTGTAAAGCACATGAGCGGCAATGGGGCATTTGAAAATGTTTTGTGTGAGATGTTCTAGGAGGAGTCTTAAGGAAACGTGAGTTTGAAAAAAAATCTCCAGGGTCCTGGTGAAAAACCAGCAGAACATGAGCCTCCGACAGGCAGAACTGAACCTGGGCACGAGGCTCTACTGCAGGGGTTCTGAACCTGGGGTCCATGGACCCGCAAGGGGTGCATGAAGCCCTGTCAGGGGGTACGTGATGTTCGCGTATGTTCAAGTATAGGTAATGTATTGAATTTAGTTATAAAAAATATTATCACCCAGTGGAGTACGTGATGTGTTTAGCTGAGACCAAGGGGTGTGTGGACCGAAAAAGGTTCAGAACCGCTACTGCTTGAGGAAAAGAACAGCTGGGTCCTCACTGAGGCTGTAGAGCGAGCTCATTCTCGCTCACTCACAGTAGGTGGTGTCGGTGCCACTAGCTGGGACAATGAACCACACCCAGCAGGTGCGGGGGTCACCCTGTGACCTGACAGGCTGACTGCTTTCTTGGCTGTTAAATCAGGGGAATAGTTACTAGGAGAAGAGGTGTCCTTTCTCCCCTGGATTTGGCACATGCGGAAATCCCACGTCCCGTTTTGCGGTGCCCATCCGAAAAAAGCTACTGAGAAATTAAGGCGTGTTCAGAAACGAGGTACAAGAACGGCGGAAGCTCTGGGAAGTTTCCTTGCAGTAACAGTCTCCATACGCTCCTCTTAGCAAGGAGAAGCTGGCTGGGTAATTTGATCCTGGTCTGTAGGTACCTACCAGGGAACACAGAGCTGGGTCCAGCAAACTGAAATGTCACGTGATGAAATGGCTGGAAGTGGAAGCTAGAACAACAGAGACTGCAGCAAAGGTTCCCAGTTTGGATAGTGAGGGGAGTGAGCCATCCGAATAACCCGCCCAGTCCTGTGGGGGATTCTCCTGCTCTGCTAAGATTTAAATCAAGGCTGGACGTGTTTCTGGGACAGAGGTGGGCAAATACTGGCCTGTGGCTGGGTTCGGTCTCTGGGGGTTAACCCCTGTAGGCCCCGGCCCCACCATATTTACCTGCACCGCCTCAGGTACGGGGAGCACAGCATCCATTGGCCACGGATCGCCGTTCCTGGCCACTGGGAGCTGCGATCTCCAGGACCAGGGGCGGTGCAGGTAAACATGGCGGCGGCAGCCCAGCAGGGGCTGACCCTGGTGAAATGGCCCAGTTTTAGTCCCCACCCCTGCAGTAGATGTTCATTCATGATTTCACAGACCATCCAGAACTGCACAATTTCGATATTTTTCTTCTCCCCTCATTTGAAACTGTTTCCTAGCCACTCATGTTTTAGTACCCTCCCGGCACCTTTTCCATACTTAATAGAGATTTTTTTGGGATAGGACAACCACACCTGCTTGCTGTATTCAAGGTGGAGCCTTACTGAGGTTTTATACCATGGTATCATGGCATTCACCGCCTGGTTACTGATCCTTTTGTCCTGTGGTTCCATTTATTGTAGATCCAAGGGAAACCAGGGCAGTCCAGGGAGACTTAACCACTTCCTGATTTATTGCAAGCTTTAAGCAGTTAATGTAGTTGTTTATGTTTGACTATAGAATTTAAACCATAAACACTATACATTCTAAAGCCATTAATACAGTGCAAAGCAATGCAAAGGCAAGTAAGAGAAGATTATTATAATACAATAATTAGGCCTAGTTCACTTACACTTTATCCATATGCTCCCTACAGTACCAGGCAGGAGGTCGTGGTTCCTTTGAACGCCAGGCACTGGGGTCACCGGTGTGAAGGGCTCCATTATTTCTAGTTACATCGAAAGCAAAACCTGTGGGTCATTCCTGCTTATTCCCTCCCATCGATTCTTCTTAATAAACTCAATTTATAGCAAAGCGAGACTTGGTGGTTCTAGTCATATCTACCAATCAACTGCATGTTGTGTAGGATACCTATTATGCCAATGTTTAGGATACATTTTCCTGTGCCAAAATATTGCAAAAGTGATTAATTAATAGTTTTTCAGCTGTCTCTGGAATTGTTCTCATCAAAAATGGGATGCACTAGGACCAGGTTGTTTCTGGTTCAGTTGCCTGTACAAGCTAGGCATGATTGGGCAGCACTCCTGACCCTCCCCCACCCTCTTTGGCCTTGTTTGCATGTGTCCCTGCATCCACCAGAGTTGAATCAGACCCAGGCTTTGCTGTGTTAGAGATCCAAGGACCGGATGAGGCCTGGCACTGGAGACGTTGTTTTTCTGGGCAAGGAAGGGCCGTCCAGGCTCCCCTACATGTGTCCTGCTGCTTTCTATGTAAAGGCCACAGGGAAGCTCCTCATCTCGGCCCATACAAGTCTCAGGCCTGTTTGCTTGGTTGGTTTCTCTGCTGGAGCTCCCTGTCAAATATTCCCTCCTGGCCCATCTCCCCAGTGGAATGGCCCCTTCCTCATTCTGCTTTTAGCTACCAGGCAGTGATGGGAGTGAGTGAACCAGCAACTGTCACATCTGTCTGGGAGCCCAGCGCCACAGGTTGCCATATTTGTTATTGCTCCCAGTGACCCTGTTTCTGTCTCACAGACACACCCCATGGCAAGCCGGGGACAAGGAAACCAAACGTCTGTCACACAATTCATCCTCCTGGGATTTGGGGATCTTCCTGGTCTGCAGGTTCCTCTCTTCCTGCTCTTTCTCGTGATCTACCTGGTGACCATGGCTGGAAACGTTGTTGTCATAGTGTTGGTTGTGACTGATCGACACCTTCACACCCCCATGTACTTCTTCCTGGGCAACTTGTCCTGCTTGGAGATATGCTACAGCTCCACCCTCCTGCCCCAGCTGCTGGCCGGGCTCCTGGCAGGGGACTGGACAATTTCCTTCACTGGGTGTCTCACACAACTTTACTTCTTTGGTGCTCTGGCAGGCTCAGAATGCCTCCTCCTATCAGTGATGTCCTATGACCGGTATCTAGCAATATGCAACCCCCTGCACTACGCAGCTCGGATGAGTGGCAGGTTTTGCCTCCAGTTTGCCGTGGGATCTTGGATAGGTGGCTTGCTTTCTAGTTGTATAACCACAGTGTCAATAACCCAGTTAACCTTCTGTGGCCCCAACGGTATCGACCATTTCTTTTGTGACTTTATTCTCCTTGTAAAATGCTCCTGCAATGACCCTCTGCTGATGGACACGTTGGCATTCACAGTCTCCTTGATTTTCTTACTAGTCCCCTTCGTACTCACCTTGGGGTCCTACATCTGCATCCTCAGAACCATCCTCAGAATCCGCGCTACGATTAGGAGGCAAAAGGCCTTTTCCACCTGCTCCTCCCACCTCATCGTGGTCAGCATTTACTATGGAGCTCTCATGATTGTCTCCATGTTCCCAACCACCGACGTCCTGAGCGACTTCAAGAAAGTTCTCTCTGTCTCCTACACTGTCCTGACGCCCCTGGTCAATCCACTCATCTATGCCCTGAGAAACAGAGAGGTCCAAGAGGCCCTGTGCAAAGCTTGCAGAGAATTAAGAACGTAAGAACACCCACTTTGGATCAGACCAAATGTCCATATCCTGTCTGCCAACAGTAGCCAGTACCAGGTGCCCCAGAGGGAGAGTACACAAGAGGTAATCCTCACTGATCCCTCCCCTCTCACCCATTTCCAGACAAACAGCGACTAGGGACACCATTCCTACCCATTCTGGCTAATAGACATTCATAGACCTAACCTCCATGAATCTCGCTAGCTCTTTTTTGAACCCTATTCAAGTCCTAGACTTCACCACATCCTCTAGCAAGGAGTTCCAGAGCTTGACTGTGTGCTGAAGGAAGAAAAACTTTTCTTTGTTTTAATCTGCTGCCTATTGATTTCATTTGGTGACCCCTAGTTCTTATATTTAGGGAATAAGTAAATAACTTTTCTTTATTTGCTTTTTCCACAGGAGTCATGATTTTATAGATCTCTATCATATCTCCCCTTAGTCTCCTCTTTTCTAAGATGAAAAGTCCTAGTCTTTTTAATCTCTCCTCACATGGGACCAATTCCAAGCCCCTCCTCAGTTGTGTTGCCCTTTTCTTTACCTTTCCTAATGCCGAGAGATCATTTTTGAGATGAGGCAACTACATCTGTGCCCAGTACTCAGTTAAGGGTTCTAAGATTCTGGCCCATCGGGTTGCGTAGGTGAAAATGGAACAGCTGCAGAACGGGCTGGGTTAGGGAAAGCGGAGGACACCTCCCGCTATTACTGTTCCGCACACACAGCGACACAGAACCTAGTAGAGATTCTACAAGAACCCAGCCTACACCTCCGCCTTGCGCCGCCTGGGGGCAGCAGTGACCGTGCTGCAGTGTCCTTGCTGTGAGCGGTCTGCAGCCCGCAGACACCGCCCTGTATCGCTGCGCCAGATACACACAGCGAGAGGGAACCTAGGAAAACCTGGACTGAAACTAACCGCGTGGAGAACCGGTCTGGCGTTACTAGCCCCAGGGAGGAGCAGCCGCCAGTCCAGCGTCCCTCTGCCGCGGGAGGTGTTCGCCTCGCCAGGTTGGAGCGGGACCCATAGACTCGAACACTGGAACTGGAAGGGCCCTGCAAAGATCCTCAAGCCCAGTCCTCTGCCCTCACGGCAGGACCAAGCACCGTCTAGATCCGCGGTGTCCAGCGAATTATGAACTTGCGACCTAGCCACACTCAAGCAGCCAAAGAGAGATTAGTGATGAGCGTGTTGCACACTACGGATCTAGGTGCACTTAAAAGTAGACGCTGTCCCCGAGGCTTTAAACTCACAACTCTCGGCCTATAAGGCCGATACACTGGCCCCTGAGCTGTTGATGTATCTAGGAGTTCCTTTATCATTTCTCTGACAAGCGACTGGAACGCCATTCCCTGCCCAGAGCTGCAACCATAGGAGTGACCACGTTGGGTCAGACCCGAGGTCCTTCTAGCCCACAGTCCTGTTTGCCGGCAGCGGCCAATGGCAGGTGCGTCAGGAGGAATGAACCCAACCGGGAATTAGCAAGTGGCCCGCCCCGCTTGCCAGATACTTTGCAATCGACGGGCAGGGGCACGTCTCTGTGTCCGGGTCGGTGCCCGGGGAACGTTTCCTGCCAAATGTCGGTTCCAGGTGCGCTCGGGCGCCTGCAGAATTCCGGGGGAGCCGAGCCGGGCAGGGAACGGGGGAGGCTCCGTCCCATATCGGGCCCGGCTCCGGGACTGATTCCGCCCCTTGGTATCTAGGGGGCTCAGGGAGGCGGAGAACGCTGGATTTCCCCGAGTGACTTAGGTCTGGAATCTCAAAGGTGCCCGAGGGAGCCAGGCGCTGCCCCGCTGCCCCGTCCCACCACGTCCCCCGCGGAGATTCCAGTCCCAAGGGAGGAGGAACTAGTGATCTGAGGAGCAGAAATGCCACGTGGGTTGGAAAACGCTTCTGGCAGCAAAGCGGCGTCAGACACCGCCCTTCCCCGGGCTGATACCGCCCGGCGTGTGAGCCGGGGCCATTGCTCCCAGGGCCTGGCTGAGCAGACACTGACTGGGGGTCGAAGGGGGGGGGGGAGCAGGGACAGTCCCAGACTCGCTGACCCCTCACTCCTGAAGACTGATCGCTGATTCCTACCTGCGCCTGGACAAAACCCGCCTGAGGCTGCGGGGGAGAAATTCTCTGGCAGGGGGCGCTGGTGAGTCGCGGTCCGCACGGGGCAGGCGTTGGGAGCGTCGCAGAGAAGGGGCCGGGGTAGAAATGTGGGTTCCCCAGTGAGGGGGAGTGTGACGGGGACAACGCAGGTGCCTCACTGCGGCTGCGCATCCCAGTCCGGGTGAGCGGCCAGAAATGGGCCAGCGGCTTGGGCCACTCACCGAGCGCAGCAGGAAGCGATCGGGGGGGGAGTTACAGACACGGTGCGAACTGGGGCTCGCGTGTCCCAAGCGGCGTAAAGAGGGAAGAATCGCACTGAACCACCCGGAGCCCCCAGGCCTGGAGCTGCAAATCCCGCCGAACCTGACCCGAGAGGAGAAATATTCGCACCTCCGGGGTCCCAACAAACACGGATCCCCCCCCCCCCCCCCAGTGAGCCGAAACCACTAACGCCTGGGAAAATATTTCCCTTCACCACAGCCGATCCCCAGGAACCCCTAGACATTCATGACGAGCTAAGTGACGTCATTTCTCGGTGTCTCCCCAGAGCTGTGAGAGCCCATCGGGACCCCCCGCGCTGTGCCAGGCGCTGCACAAACACACCGGGAGGGGGACGGAGACTCCTGCCGGAGAGTCCATGGCAGTGACTCGGCTCGTTCAGGGAAGGCGTTTGTGTCTCTGACAAGGCGGGGAATATGCAAATAGCGGTGACCGCTGCCTGCTTAAATCGGTGTCTCTCTCTCCCTAGGCTGCACCCGGAGAGACACCCCGCAGCCCCCGGTGTCTGTGCAGTTACCTGCCAGCTCTGCCCCTCAGCAACTGGGAACATGAAATTTTGGGTCTATTTAGTGTTCGTGGTGGCAGCTTTGCCAGGTATTTTCTAGCTAAATACGCTGGAGAGAGGGACGGAGATTTTGTTTTGCATGTTTGATATTAATGCTTCTGTCGCGCCTTTGTTCCCAGGTGCCCG
Source organism: Pelodiscus sinensis (assembly GCF_049634645.1). Taxonomy (NCBI): domain Eukaryota; kingdom Metazoa; phylum Chordata; order Testudines; family Trionychidae; genus Pelodiscus; species Pelodiscus sinensis. The sequence continues at coordinate 5,992,181 of NC_134740.1, read as the reverse complement.
GTCCCAGGTGCAGCTGGTGGAGTCCGGAGGGGATGTGAAGAAGCCCGGAGACTCTCTGCGCCTCTCCTGCAAAGCCTCCGGCTTCACCTTCAGCAGCTACGGGATGAGCTGGGTCCGGCAGGCTCCCGGGAAGGGGCTGGAGTGGGTCGCTTATATCAGTGGCAGCGGGGGTACTATAAACTACCTTGATGCCGTGAAAGGCCGATTCACCATCTCCAGGGCCAACCCCAACAACCTGCTGCACCTGCAAATGACCGGCCTGAAGCCCGAGGACACCGCCCGCTATTACTGTGCAGACACAGTGACACGAAACCTATTAATGCTCCTACAAAAACCCAGCCTGCAGAACCCGCGGCGCCTAGCGGGAGCAGCAGAGACACAAACAACCCGGCGCTGGGCACAAAGCGGAGAACAAGCTGCGGTGGGTGAAATACAACCCCGGGGGAGATTTTAACCCTTTCGTTGCCTAGCAACGTCCCCCTTCCCCGTGCGGTTCGCAAGGTCCCACTGAGCCTGCGGGGCGGACATCGCTGGCTGCCTCATCCAGGCCCCTTGAGGCGGGAGCCCTGTTCCCACGGCCCGGCTCGCCTGGTTCATGGGACTCGTTCGTTCCCACGTGGCTTCTTCGCGCCCCTTCCCGCGCAGGGACCCGGCGCTGCGAGGCCAGCTCACTAGAGCGCGGCGGAAGGATTTCAGCAGGGAGAAGGGCGGAACAGCTTTGTGAGGGGCTGGGATGTGCGGCCAGAGGCGGCAGTTTCCTGTTTAAAGCCGCCTGCCTCTGCCGGTCCTACTGCAGCACAGACAACCTGCAGCCTCCAGGTGAGGTGACCAGCCGGCCTCCCGAGCCGCGGGAAGGAGACGGGCAGTTAGGCTGCGCTTGGTTCCTGGTAGCCGCGTGGGAAGGTGTGTTACCCCCTTCGGAGCACTGGGGGCGCCAGGGGAACGATCGTTTCGGTTTTAAGTTATTAAAATCACAGCTTCTGATTGAGTGTCGCACCTAGACTATGTCGACACTGCCTTCTTTTTTGCACAAGCAATATACAAATGAGACTAAGCGACGATTATCCTGGTGCCTCATTTGCATATCTAATAAGCCGCCATTTTGGGGGCACAGGCTTTTGCGCAAGAAGGATCTGGCTACACTGGCCCATTTTGTGCACAAAAAGCCTCTTGAGCAAGGATCTAAACAGGATGGGAGTTCTGTGGGGCCCAGGGTAGCACAATTTCAGGGGGCCCTCCTTGGGAGAAAAAATAGAAAAAAGCGTCAAATTAAATGTTATTGGGTAAATTTGATAGAAACTGAATTTAGCTGGATAATTTTTATTTGAATTATATTGTAATTCATTTTTAAACACAATTCTGCATTAATAATTAAACATTTCCATTCCTATTTAAGTCTGTTACAGCTGCCTAGCTCTTTTGGCAACTGGGTCTCTAACAGCCGGTGAGAAAAGGCTTCTCTCCAGCATGAGCCCCTTCTGCAGCCCCAGGCACTGGAGCAGCGAGGCGCCCGGAAGCAGGGAAATCCTGACCCGGTTTAGAAGGGGCTGGTTGCTGTGTCCGAGCCAGCAGCCTCTCAGGAGCCTGCAGAGCAGCTGGAGGGAAAGGTGACGGCACCTCAGGCCCCAGGCAGGGTCAGAGGAGGGGCCATAGAGGCTGCCCCGACTGGCCTCTGCCGAGAAAGGGAGCTTGGACACAGCAAACTCGCCTGCCACTACCCCCCCCCCTCCCCGCCGCCCCAGGAGTGTCCCGAGCAGAGCTCTCTGCCAGCCTGATGCTGCCCAGCTTGTGGGCTGGGTCCCTCCTGGCTGGGGCTGGGGGAAACCGCCTGGCTCAGTCTCCCTGTGTCCGCACCAAGGCAGCTGTGTGGGCCCCTGGTGCCCGGCTGCTCTACGACTAGGTGCCGGGGCCAGGAAGGGAACAGCCCCCGATGCCCAGCCCCCGCCCAGACACAGACCAGCTAGTGTGGGGCTGACGGGGCTCCCCCACAGCGAGACCGCCCCTTCCCATGCTGGGGCAGAGGACTCTGGCTGCGGAATCTGGCAGCAACTGGGGGGCAGCAGATATGGGGCGGGGCGGGGCTAGGCACAGCGCCGCGTTGCCAGCTCCTGGCCCTCTCGGTAGAGTCGCTCCCCCCGCCCCCCATGCCAGGCTGCAGAAGCTGCCGCTTTAGTCTGTTTTGCTCTTTCAAGTAGCTGGAATCGTGTCTGGGTCTGCGGAGCTGGGGAAAGGCGCCTCCCGGTCCCCACCCGCCAGCAGAGACCCCCGAGCGCCTGCGGGCCGGCCGGGCTGCTCTAGACAGAACTGCAGACGCTGGGGGACGCTCTGTGGGACAGGGCCCTGAGAGCGCCCCCCACACGCTCCGGCATCTCCCTGCCCGGCTCCCACCCGCTCCCAGGACCACCTGGCTTCCCTGCGAGGCGCGGGGCAGCGGCGCCCTCTGGTGGCGAGAGCTAGAAAGTGACCCCGCTAGCGCGGGGCTTATTGAAACGCGGGGCAAGAGGAGCAGCCGCCCCGCTCGCTCTGCCCTATATTCGCCGCTGATCGCTCCCCTGCTCTGGGCGGGAGCAGCACTTCCACGGGGAATCCCGCGCCAGGCCGAGCAAGAAAGTCACAAGGCTCCCGTGTCTGTGTGTGATCGGATCTGAACCAGCAATGGCGTGGAGCGCGCATCTCTGCTGTTTCATGTCCCACGTTTTTTTCGGAGGCCAAGCCCCACACAGAGGTACAGTGGGGAAGGGCCCGTGCTGGAGGGAAATCCGGGTTGTTAACATCAGCCGGGGCGTGGATGGGACAGCGTGGGAGGATGTCGAATGGAACACGCGTGGCCGTGGGAATGGGAATGTGGCTGCAGCGAGACGGTTCTAGTGCCTGGGAACGGAATTGTTTTATTATTTGTTAGTTTGTTTTGTTATTATTTAGTAGCACCAGTGCTATTGGAATCCCTCAATGTTACACCGCGGGGGCGTGTTCTGAAAACCGCCGCTTTCCTACCGCAGAAGAGTTTTGAACATGACAAGGGAAAAGCTTCTGTCTGCACTTTGCGTCTTACAGATCATGAACTAAGGAAATGATCTTGATGTTGACCCTCACACGATCCCGCCCCCCGCCTCGAAGCTTTTTCTACCGGGGAGCCCCGCAGCTGCTCCAAGACACGAACCCGGCTCAGCTAAGGGCACGTTCAGGCCCAAATCCTCTCCGCGAGGCGGAAATCTCCCCTCCCCGAGGGATTGCGGCCCGGTGTCCCCGTGGGCACGGCCCCTCCCCAGACCCGGGGCCTGGATCGCTCCTTTTCACTGGGGGGCAAACTGCAGTCCTCGGGCCCGAATTGCACCAGGTCTCGCGGGATTTGAAGAGGAGATTCAGTCCTCCACATCGATTGGGCCTCGCACCGCCGAATGCAACGATGAAGGGTCAGCTGGGACCTCTCTGTCCAAGTACCTCGAAACCTCTGCTCTGTAGCTGCCTGGGGAATCAGACAGGCACCGGCTGGGGTTCTCAGAATCAGCCGGGTGCCTAAGTCCCATAGATCTCAATACAGGCTAAGTGTTCCGGTATTCTTAAAAATCCCGCTAAGCATACACTTGGGGACGGAGAAGAGCTCGAAGTCTTGTAAGTGCCAAGTGCTCCTCACAGGGCAGGGTCAGTGCGGAGGAAACTTCTCGTGCTCCTCTGCCCCTGGTTGGCCTGGGGACGGGGGAGCTTCTGGGCCTCCGGGAGGCCGCATCCGCCCGCGAGGGCCGTTTTGCTCACTCCTGAGCTAAAAGGACGAGGCGGGGGAATCGTTTCTGTGGTCACTGAAGGGACAGATCCGCACGGGGGCAGCAAAGTGTCACGGTCACTTCGGAAACGTTTCTTCCCAGAGACTGGCTCGGGGAATAATCACCAGGAATTATTGGCTTCAGCTCTGCAGGCTGGGATGGATCTTTAGCGCGAGGCTCTGCCCAGCCTAATCCCTTCCCATTCAGCACGAGTTCGGTGCCCAGCGCCCCAGGGAAGTTCGGAGATCGCCGCTCACAGGCAGATTTCCCCGCTGGAGAGTGCCCGTGTTTACACATCCCTGGACTCTGTGTTATGTCGGTTTCACATCCATTGGGTGTGACATTGTGATAGACCGACACTGGGCACCGTAACATTCAGCTTCACCAATTGTCCCTTAGGACACACGGGCGCCCCGCTGAGATGAAAGTAGTTTCAGTGTTGTCCTAGTTCTTGGACCAAATTCCATAGATCTGCTCTGGCCTCCTCCGTGGCTGTGTCCCGCCAGATTCCGAGGCCATTTATTTGTCCAGGCGGGCACAGCCGAGGTTTCGTCAAACGATGTAGCCCCGCCCACATGCAAATGAAGCAGGAAAACTGACACAAAAACAGCCAGGATCCCTCGCTAACAGGCAGAGGGTTTCTTGCTTTGCAGCACACAAGGTGGGAGAGGAGAATATAACAATGATCGGTCTGGGGTTCTGTTTTGTTCTGGCGGCTCTCTCAGGTAAAGGGATGGATGCGAGTTTCTGCTGGGTACAGCTGGGCTAGGGGAGCAAAGATGGTTTGAAGGTGAAGCCCTAGGAGGTGGATCAGGAAGTCTGAATTCTAAATCCTAGCTCTGAATACATCGCAAAGTGTGGAATTTGAAAGACTAGTAGTCTATTTTAATGCCAAATTTTGATTATTTTGTGTCAGGAATCCGGTACGCAGCTGTGAAAAACCTCCAGCCCAGTTCATGTCTCAGTTTCCCTCTGAAAATCGTGTAACTGTACTTCCCTACTGCACAGGAATATGGCGGGAACAGATTCTTCCTATAAAAAGCCAGACAAGAGACTGTCCTGAACAAGGCAAGCGCTTGGATAAGGGAAGAGGAGGAATAGAATGGAATTAATGGAATTTCTCTTGGTTTTTTTATTCACAGGTGTTAGTTCCCAGGTCCAGCTGACCCAGTCTGGGGCAGAAATCAAGAAGCCCGGAGAGTCCGTGAAGCTGACATGTAAAACCTCCGGCTACACTTTTACGAGCTATCACATTAACTGGGCACGGCAGGCTCCCGGGAAGGGCCTGGAGTGGGTCGGACGGATCAATCCAAATAGCGGTGGCACTGACTATGCCTCGGCCTTCCAGGGGCGAGTCACCATCACCAGGGACAACTCCATAAGCACGGCCTGGCTGCAGCTGGGCAGCCTGCGAGCGGATGACACCGCCACGTATTACTGCGCTAGGGACACAGTGACACAAACCGCAGCTACCGCCCTTCAAAAACCTCCAGTGAGAGAACCCAGGCCCTGCCAACCCAGGTGTCCTTCCAACATTGGAGCCTTTCAAAGCAACAAATCGTTCTGTGGCACCACTCCCGAGAGCATTTGCCCAGGTCAACAATCCGGGGTAATTTCTCCCCGAACCTCATCGGCTCCCAACTCACTTTGGCCTCCTGGGAATTAGATTTTTCTTGCTGCAGCGCTAAGTCACTTTTCCAAACATGAATTAGGCTTCTGGGAGAGTCACCTGTGACAGCAGCAATAGAACCGTGAGGAAATATCCTGAGTATGAGACGATGGGGGATTTGGGGGGGGGGGTCTTTCAATATCTCCCGCTGAAGCTGTTCCTCAGGGAGTAAATGAATACTCATTAAGGCTGAAAGAGGAGAGGGTGTCTACACTCCCCCTGCTCTCATACCAGTTTGCGGAGAGATGATCCTGGCTGTATCGTTTCTCAGGCAAGTGTTCTAACCACTAGTTTAAAGGAAGCACCAACTCCTTCCTTGGCGCAGGGAGCTTGGCGGTGTTATTAAGTATCCACCGAGGCACCGACCTCCAGGAAGGGGCTGTGAATCCCAACTGGAGTATGGTACCTAACTCACTTTCACCGGTGGGACTCCAACCTTCCTTGGAATTTGTTAAAACTAGAAGCTGCGCAAGGCAGACCCCCACCCACCGGGCTGGCATTTGTAGATCCCCTACCAATCCCCTCACTCTCCGCGTAACCAACATGAGCTGTGATCCCCGGTACTTGAGCAGAAAAATACGGCACTTCGGGGGGCCCCAAAGTGCTGACTCTGGGACACCGAATCCGGCTCGCGGGCCAGTATTTGACCACCGCTTGTCTGCAGCAGGTTACAAGCAGGTCACACACACACACGTGTCTGTTGTTGGCAGCCCTGGTACCTGATTGTCATCGAACTCGGAAGCTCTTTCTAAGGAGCGGTCAGTGCTATTATGCCTCGTTTCACAGATGGGAAAACAGGTACAGGGAGCGGAAGGGACTTTCCTACAATCATCCGGCAGCCAAGGGAAAACCACGATCCGCATCCAAGTCTCCTGGTCCTCACAGACTAGGTCGATAGATAGATAGATAGATGTGTTTGCAGATGGATGGATGGATAGTAAGAGACAGACAGGTCGGACATATAGGGATGGTCAGACAGCTAGGGACCGCATGTCACTAAAATGGCAGGGGGAACACGCCCTACTCACCCCTGACTGTCTCAGGCGCCGGGCACCCTCCATTCATGGCCCACTTTTTTTTCGGAGGCCAAGTACCCTACAGAGCCTGTATGAACAGAGCAGCTGCAGCTCGAGATGGGATCGATTGGCCACTAGGTGGCAGGCGACGACCGTCAATGGGCGGGGAGGAGGCTCTTCCAGGCTTCACCTGGTGCCGATCCCCCTTATTCCACCCCGAGGAGTCTTACGGAGCGTGTAGCTGAAAGACAGCCCAGCCCCACTGCCTCAGGGCCGGCTCTCCGCTGACTCTTAGCAGTAAGTCTCCTGCCGGTCCCGGCAGGGCGCTGGGCACTAGGGTTCATTGTGCGCTCATTAGAAGTAAGTTCTCTGACTCAGTTTCCTCTGTAAAGCTCGCCCCTCCCCCCGCCCTGCAACTCCGGGAGCAGAATCCGCCGTCCGGATGGGGTTGTGCAGCGCCAGGCAAACCCCGCAGGCAGTGGCGGGGGAAGAAGAGGAAGGAGCCAGCACCCCCGGGCAAACACGAGTGTCTGGCGCCTTTGCTCTGCGGCCAGCAGGGGCGGTCTCGGAACTGGGGACTCGAAGCTGGAGCAGCGGTCCCTGGAGCCGCGCAGGGGAAGCGGGGCCCCGCTGGGGCTGGGTCGGGGCTCCGGGCCAGAGGGCACCGGGCTGGGGGAGGTTCCTGGCCTCTGTTTGTCTCCACTCGCGCTGTCGTGATGGGGGGTGTTGCACTCGCAGTGACACTCGGGCGTTGGCAGATCCCTGGGAGGAGCAGAGACTCAGGAGAGTGGGGAGCTCCCGAGGGTTTCCCTGGGGCACAGGCAAGAGCAGCGCGTGGGAACGTCGGACTCGGCAGGGCGCGCCGTGGGGCCGGGAACCCGCCCGGGAAATGAGAAAGGCCCGAGTCTCCCAGCCCCGCTACTGCAGCACCCGCCAGAGGACCCGGGCCCCTTTACACTGTCCAGGACCTTCGGAGCTAGGATCGAATTGACCGTCTGTGGGATCCAGGCACCGAATCGTATTGAAGATTCGCACCCCAGGGCCGAAGCAGCGATTCCCACCAAATCTGCACAGAGGGAAATGTTCTCACCTCCGGGCTCACAATAAACACGGACCCCCCCCCCCACATCACCACGTGGGCCGAAGCCACTAACGCCAATTAAACTATTTCCCTTCCCCACAGTCGATTCCCAGGCAACCCCTAGACACGAAAGGCGAGCTACGTGACGTGCTTCCCCAGCGCTGTGAGAGCCCATCGGGACCCCCGTGCTGTGCCAGGCGCTGCACAAACACACAGAGAGGGGGAAGGAGACTCCTTCTGCCGGAGACTCCATGGCAGTGACTCGGCTCGTTAAGGGAAGGCGGTTGTGTCTCTGATAAGGAGGGGAATATGCAAATGGCGGTGACCGGTGCCTGCTTAAATCGGTGTCTCTCTCCCTAGGCTGCACCCGGAGAGACACCACGCAGCCCCGGTGTCTGTGCAGTTACCAGCCACCTCTGCCCCCCAGCAACGGGGAACATGAAATTTTGGGTTTATTTAGTTTTCTCTGCGGCAGTTTTTCCAGGTATTTTCTAGCTAAATACACTGGAGAGGGGACGGATAATTTGTGTTTGCGATTTTGATACTTATGTTTGTATCGTGTTTGTTCCCAGGTGCCCGGTCCCAAGTGCAGCTGGTGGAGTCCGGAGGGGATGTGAAGAAGCCCGGAGACTGTCTGCGCCTCTCCTGCAAAGCCTCCGGCTTCACCTTCAGCAGCTACGGGATGAGCTGGGTCCGGCAGGCTCCGGGGAAGGGACTGGAGTGGGTCGCTGTTATCAGTGGTGATGAGAGCTATATACGCTACCTGGATGCGGTGAAAGGCCGATTCACCATCTCCAGGGACAACGGCAACAACCTGCTGCACCTGCAAATGACCGGCCTGAAGCCCGAGGACACCGCCCGCTATTACTGTGCGGGAGACACAGCGACTCGAAACCTATTGATGCTCCTGCAAAAACCCAGGCTGCAGAACCCGCGGCCGCCACGCGGGGGCAGCAGAGACTCGAACAACCGGGCGCTCGGCACAGAACTGAGAAGGCGCCTCCAGGCAAATAAAACAGAAACCTGCCGCGGGGCTTTAACCCTTTCACTGCCCAGCCGCGTCCCCTGTTTGCAGCCAAAGTCCCGCTGGGCCGGTGGGGCAGACACCGCTCGCCAGCGCTGGGAGCTGATTTACCCCCCTCGGGGGAGGGGTCTCCCAAGGTTTGTGCTTGGACATGAACTGCAGATTCGTACCGTGTCGTTATTCCCGATGTCCGGTCCCAGGTGCTATTGGGGCGGGGGAGGGAAGGAGTTTGTCTCCTCCTCCCTGGTGAAGCCTCCGGATTCCTGTTCAGCTGCACAGGAAGTGAAGAGCCCCTGATAGTCCCGAGCTCCATGTTGCCCCAAAGGACTTTGGGAGCCGGACCCTGAGCAAGGAGCAGGAGGCCTCGGCTGGTGCTCGTGTCTCTCCTGCTTCTTCCTACATTTCTTCAGCCTTCACTTTCCATCCTCCCCGCGTCTGTCTGCACCAAGTTCCAAGCCACAGCAGGTCACGTAGGGTATTTATCTCCCCAGTGTGTCCATGGACCAGCCCCGCACACGTGTCTGTTCCTAGCAGCCCTGGTACCAGCTTCTCATCGGACGTGGAAGCTCTTTCTAAGGATCGGTCAGTGCTATTATCCCCGTTTGGCAGAGGATACCCAGGGAACGGGACCCACAGCTCCTGAGTCTGAGACTCAAGGCCGGCTCTAGGTTTTTTTGCTGCCCCAAGCATAAAAAAAAATTGTCCACCCCTTAGCCTGTCTCTGCAGGACAGGCACCGAGGTGGAAAGCGCCCCTTTCACTTTGCGGCTCTTTGACTCCCACCACGCCCTCCGGCAGCCTACGTCCTGTCTCCCCTCCACACACATCCCGACCCCCCACCCACCCACCCACCCACTCACCGAACTCAGTTTCCACCTTCTTTCCCCTCCCAGGCAAACCCAACCCCTCAGTAACTGGATCCAGTCTGCCCCCTTCTCTCCTCCACCTAGGCCTGGCCCTGTAACCGGATTACATCTGTGCTGTATCCAGGAGAAGCAATAAACTCCCTCTATTCTACTGGCTGGTGGAGTCTGTTCATGCCACTACAGGGGTGCAGGAGGCAGGGGAACCCCGACACCCCACCACACAGGAGTCTCACAACCTGTCTGACAGGTTGCCTCCCAGGGAGAGAGACAAAGGAAGGAAGGCAGAGACCAATCCCTGTCTGGGGGACAGGGCTGGAAGAGAATCAGTTTCTGTCTGGGAAGCCGGGGAGAAGGGGCTAGGGAGGGGGCTGGGATGTTAGGGCCCAGCCACCCCGCATCTCGGGGGGGGGGGGCTGAGGCCTCCTAGCCCCAGTTCTTGTAACCAGATGACATCTGTGCTGTGCTGTATCCTGGAGAAGCAATAAATTCCCTCTATTCTACTGGCGGGTAGAGTCTGTTCATGCCACTAGGGGGGTGCAGGAGATGGGGAAACCCCAACGTGTCATCACAACTGCATACCCAGATTCTGTGAAAGGCTGATTCACAATCTCCAGGGACAACCCCAACAACCTGCTGTCCCTGTAACTGACTGGCCTGAAGCCCGAGGACACCACCCGCTATTACTCTGCGGGAGAGACACAGTGACATCAAACCAGTTTGTGATCATGCAACAACCCAGGCTGCAGAATCGCCCTTCCCCCCACAGCCAGGAGGGGGAGCAGAAGCACACAGACCACAAATCCCAGGCCAAGCCGGTTCCCCCAGGGTGCCAGCCTAGAGGCCTGTTCTCTGGCTTCTCCTCCCTCCACTTACAGATGCCACCTGTCATGTGAGCTGATGTGAAATCTCCCTGTGAATGGAGACCTGTCCCCAAGGGGACATCGCCATGTGTGATGTAGTGGGGGCTGCGTTCACTCTTGTACCCACCTGGCTCACTCTGGTTTTGCATTGTTGTGCCCTTTGTGATTCCCACTGTCTGGTGCTGCTCTGCAGTGACTCTGTGTGTGTGTGTGTGTGTGTGTGTGTGTGTGTGTGTGTGTGTGTGTGTGTGTGTGTGTGTGTGTGTTTGTTTCCTGCTCACTGTCCTCTCCTGGGAGTGTCCAGGGACCAGGTCCACAGAGAGACTGTCAATGACTAAATCATCCCTCACTTTCTTTCCCTGTCCCCATGTGTCCTCTCTCAGGTGCAGCTGGTCCAGTCCAGCCCAGACATGGTGAAGCTTGGAGAGACTCTTGTCCTAACTTGCATTCTCTCTGGAGTCTCTGTAACTAGTGGGTATTATTTCTGGTATTGGAGCTGGCAGCCCACCAGGCAAGGGCTGGAGTGTGTGGGACATAACCCCCATCACCACCTAGTCCTGTGCTTTGGATGATTTTGTTAGTTTTTTTTAAAGCCTCATCTACTTCTGTCTGCAGTAGACCCCCAGCATGACATCTCCTTTGCTTCGTACCCCTTTTAACCTAACCCAGAGACTCTCAGGAAGTCTGTCTCTTCTGTCCATCTCAACCTCAGTCCAAGTATAAGCATCTTCAAAATAGAAAGCAACATCTCCTCCCATTTCCCTGCCTACCCTTCCTGAGCAAGTTTGGCTCTTCTATACCAATAGACCAATCGTGTGTGTAGGAGAAAGAAAGAGCCTGAAGCATGGGCCTGGTGCTTGAACCAAAGGGAGCAAGAGTTATACTATGAGTTAGATAGGCTGTGGCAAAAGCCGATGTTTTCCTGCAAGTGATGTGTAAAAGGGAAATCAAATCCCCCGGAGCTATTGATTCCCCTATGAGGGGCACGTACAATATGCATACATTGCTAATGCTTAGATATATTTGCTATTTGTATAGGAGTAAGACATGACAAAGGTCAAGGCCTGTCACAGGTAATAACTTATAATAAGGAGACGAGGGGAAGTGAAACCAGTCTTCTGTTAAGTGGAGATATGGATAGATTCCACATCCTTTAAACTTGTGACCGGCTCAAGCAGGAAAGGGAAAAGGGAAGTATGGCTCGCCCATTGTTCAGCAAAAGTGAATGAATGTAACACAGCTGTAACCGCAAAGTCAGCAAGTAGGCACTGTATTTAACCTCATTTAGAAAATTAACCTGACCTATAGGAATGCTAAATGTCAAAAATGAAGTAACCTATCATGTTAAGGCACCTAAACCAGGAAGGATGTTAACCCTATAAAAACCCCTGCCTATGAGATGTTGGGGGTCGGCTCTGCTTTGAACATTGAGTTCCTTAGCCGTACCTTGGTTGCAACCAATAAACTTGAGTTGGACCCAGCCTGAAAGTGTGACTCTCTTCTTGGGGTAAATCAGACTAGCCTCCAAGGGGACGAAACCTTGCAATTTATGCAACACAAGTCAGTTTCTCTCACACTAGAACTGTTGGCTCTGCTAAAAAGCATATGAAATATGTAAATACATCCCCCCAGAATGGTACAAGGACACCCCAACTTAGTACTTCATAAAACAGTTTAAAAACACCAGGGCTGTGTCTGGACTGGCCAGTTTTTCCGGAAAATCAGCCGCTTTTCCGGAAAAACTTGTCAGCTGTCTACACTGGCCGCTGGAATTTCTGCAAAAGCACTGACTTCCTACTGTAAGAAATCATTGCTTTTTGTGGAAATACTATGCTGCTCCCATTCGGGCAAAAGTCCCCTTTGCACAAAACTTTTGCACAAAAGGGCCAGTGTAGACAGCTGAGATTTATTTTCCGCAAAAAAGCCCCGATTGCAAAAATGGCGATCAGGGCTTTTTTGCGGAAAAGTGCATCTAGATTGGCCCTGGACGCTTTTCCGCAAAAAGTGCTTTTGCGGAAAAGCGTCCGTGCCAATCTAGATGCTCTTTTCCGAAAATGCTTTTAACGGAAAACTTTTCTGTTAAAAGCATTTGCGGAAAATCATGCCAGTCTAGACGTAGCTCAGGGCTATGTCTACACTCGCGGCTTCTTGCACAAGTATGGCTGTTCTTGCGCAAGAATCCGCAGAGCATCCACACTGCCTGCCCGCTCTTGCAGAAGGAAATTTACAGTACGGCAGTAAGAGAGGGCTTCTTGCGCAAGAGCTATGCTCTTTTTTAACAGGTGTAAGCCCTCTTGCGCAGGAGCTCTTGTGAAAGAGGGCAGTGTGGACACTCGGCAGGGATTTCTTGCACAAGAAAGCCCTCTGGTTAAAATGGCCGTCGGAGCTTTCTTGCACAAGAGATCATCCACACTGCCATGGGAGCTCTTGCGCGAAAGCACGGCACGCAGTGTGGACATTTTCTTGCACAAGACTTCTTGCACAAGAACCCTTATGCAAGATGTTCTTGTGCAAGAAGCTGCGAGTGTGGACACAGCCCAGGAGTGAAAGCAGAATGATGGGTGCTGAATGCTTGGGGAGGAAAGTATAAGGGGAGGTACAAAATGTGTCGTTAACGAGTACAATGATTCTAGGGTGTGTATCAGATTGTTTCTCTCTTCTATAAATGTTGGGGTACCTCAATTTAACTCCTTGGGCCAGCCTAGGGGACAATAGTGAAATCCATACTATCGACTGAGCCGGGTCCATTGTCACAGGTACAAACACACAGGGGCTCAGAGGCCATCTGGCTACCGACAACTATTAATGTGCTTCATTCAACAGGAAACCTGACTTGGGTGCCATCCTATCTCATCCGAGTCAGTGAGCCCTGGGGACTCTCATGAGGTCTATTATGCTAGCTGGCTGTGCAGAGCTGGCATGATATACTGAGGGAGCATACAAAAACACATACAACCAAACTTTTATCATCACTGACAGAGCAGGACAGCTGTCAGGATGTCACACCAGGGAATCCTGAACTTACTGCATCACTGTCCTGACCGATTACATTGTGCATGATCCCACTAAGTCTGTGTGATACCAGCTATGTCATAGTTGTGTTTATTTACTAGCACGTCAAGTTCTTCCTGCTTATTCATACTTTTTAGCATTTGCATACAGGCATCTAAGGTACTTACCTGCGAGTTTTGGTCACCTTCCCCCATCAAACCTAGTTTAGAGTTCTCCTCACTAGGTGAATCTTTAGGACTGCATCTCCCACTCCTCCCTCTGGTCTAGGGGCAGTGGAAATTCCTACCACTGACTGAGCAGGTCCATTGTCGGACGCTTACATGTCTTAGTGCTCCTGTACGTTCTATGGCACAACAGGCCTGTGCTGTGTTGTTGTACAGCTGGATGAGCACTCTTGCTACTGACCCACAGTCTAGCGCAGGGGTGGCCAACCCGCGACTCGTGAAGAGAAAAATTGCAGGTCCTGATGGAACTGGAACAGAAACCAAAACCGATCAGCTCAGCCGCTCTCACGACCCGCACCATTCCGCTTGTGGGCCCAACACCAGTGTCATATCCTGCACGTGCTAGCAGTCGGTTGCTGAGTGCAGGCAGTGGCAGCGGTTCTGGATGTGGTGGTGGTGCCAGGGCCAGTGGCGGCTTCGGGACCTGGGCCTAAGATTAGTGGGGGAGGAGAGGTGACTGGCTGTGGGGAAGGGGAGGGGAGGGGAGGGAAGGGAGGTTGGGGGGGGAGGGTGTGCATGGCATGCTGGCTACTCAGCTCATGCACCTCAGTGCCTGATGGAAGAGGCACGACTGTAGCCGTGGTGGTGGCTCCAGGACCTGAGAATTAGGTTGGAGAGGGGGATTGGTATAGAGGAGGGCTGATGTCTGGATCTGGGGTGTTGGGATTGAGTATGGAATGTGTGTGCCTGACTCTGGGAAGGGGAGGGGGAATTGGGTTAGAGCAGGAGACTGCCTGGGGGAAGGAAGGGGAAGGGAAGAGCAACCAGTGCACTTCCTGAGACCCTAGATCCACAGGTACTGGCCCCAGCTATCTCCCCCCACCCATGAGTACCCTGCCCCAGCACCCTGTCCCCTGACCCCACCAGCACAGTTGAGGCCACGTTAGTGAGGTTTGGAAGGGTTGGTTTTTTGGATCTCACTTGTGTGGCCCCGACTGACTTTTCTGTGGGTCAGTGACCCCTGACACAAACAGGTTCCCTGCCCTTCTCATAAATAAAGACAACGCTGAAACATTTTCTGTTTGACATAATATTTTATTTAAAAATGAATCCTGGCCAACAAGCCCCCAATTGGGGCCAAACCTCCATCTCACTGCAGTATCATAATGCTCTTGCATGGCTCTCCACCCCAAACCTGAGCCTGTCATACCCTGGAACCCCCTGTACTGAACTTCTCACATCCCCAAACTCCTGCACCCCGACATCCCCAGTCTTCTGCCATGACACTCCTGCACCATCTACACACCACAAATCTGTGTCCTGAGCATGTCGTACTCCCAGCCTCCCTGTCCTGAGCCCCTCATGCACCCCAGCCCAAACTCCTGCACCCTCACAGCTACAAGCCTGCAGTTTTCACACAACCCCAACCCACCCCCTGACCTCAAAACTTTGCAGCCTGGGGCCCCTTGAGCCAGCATCCTCTTCTCTCCTTCCTCCTGCATCCAGATTCCTTCCTGGAGTTTACACCTCTCACCCCTTCCCAGTGCATTTTTTGTGATGTTCAGTAGCAGTGGTGAGGGTATTGTACCAATAAAAGCAAGCAGGATCTTATGAGGGAGATAAGGCAAAAAGCCACATTTATTGTAAAGATAATAATAAAGAATAAAGAAAAGATAAAAGCAAACAACGTTGTTTAACTACTTATTCCTATCACTACTTAACCCTTATACACACACACACACACACACACACACACACATATAAACACATTCATTCAATCATTCATCCATTCATTCAAGGTCTGTGTATTTGTTATAGTTACCAGCCTGGAAGTTGCTTGTGACAGAATACTGGCCGGGTACTCTGTACACAAGTGATGGGAGTGGGGAGCGAAGTCCTGATCAGATGCGCATCTGAAGCTCCTGGTGGGCTGGCAGCAGAACCTTGGACTCTGACTCCATAGTCTTTTAGTCCAGTTCTTATAGGAATTTCTTCCTATGCCAGTGTATGGGAATTGCTGCATCATGCTGATGTCCTGGGTGGCTGCCAGGTGCTGGTCAGTGATCTCATCGGGTGGATCTCCAGTACTTGGTTTTCTCCACTTGACACCTTTTGGTTGCACTGGCACCTGACGCCTTCTTCAGCCCTTTGTTGCTGCATTCTCAGGCTGGCACCTCTCAAACCATTCATTCATCGCCAAGCACTCTCTCTCTCTTACATACATTCCCTAATTAATGTTTCACATACAGTATTTTATATAATAATAACTTTACATATACAAGAGTTGTAGTTACAAAAAGTCACAAGTTTCTGGGTGGCATTTCTTAAAACATTCTCTGAGTGCTGAGTTAATTACTATTAGAGTTATAGCAATGCCCTTAGTCAATGACAGGGCTTGGCTCCCAGAGCAGAGTTAGAGGCTTGGAATGCATTGTCACAATGTATCGCTTCAATGTCAATTTCAAGCAGCCCCTTGCAAAAGCTTGAGCCTGGGACACAGAGAGGGGAGCTGTATCTGGCTACATAGTAATAAATCTAAACATTTAACAATCTTAAAAAATAATAATAATAAATCTAAACACTTCTCAAGCTTGATAACACTAAATCTAAACACTTTAACAGGAATAAATCTAAACACTTATATCCTTCTTCTACTTAACAAACTTATACTACTTAGACTTTTGGTTGTGGGGAACAAATTATAGGGAGTCACTTCCACTTGGGGGAATCAAATATGTTATCCCTACATACTCATGAAGAGCTTGGGCAAAGCTGTTGCCCGCCCCCCCCAAAAAAAGGCCCCAAGGAAAAGTTGTTAAACAAACAAACAAACAAACAAACAAACAAACAGAGCAGCCATGCTCTGGGATGGATGTACCATCGTCTATTTTCCCCCAGCATGGTGGTGGTTGTTTTTTTCTCAACAACTTTCTCTCAGCTCTTCACTCTGTCTCCACTGCTATTGTGGCTCTTCGTCTAGAATGGAATGGACAGGTCACATGCACCCTGCTGGGTTGGCTCTTGGCACAGAGCTGGCCCAAGGCACAGAGCGTGTGACCCAGTCCTGCACCTCTCTCTCAGCTCAGTCTCTCCAGCTCTTTTCATTTCGCATAGCCACCAGTTCATGTCCCCCGCAGCCCGTTGGTACGTCCCTGGTGGCATCGTCCATTGGTCCTAAATATCACAGAGCAAGGCTTTGGAAAAGATCCCTCTTCAGAATTGAACGCTCTGACGTCATAGATTAACTCTTTAGTGTCTTGAATACCCCCCTCCCCCCATTGTGACCGGGAAGAAAGATGCGGTTTGTGCGGTGCAGGAACAATCCTGGAAACTGTCTTCAAAACACAAATAAACAAACCTCCTGCCCCCGGTGCCTCACAGGGGGCAAAAAGAACCAGTCACATGAACCTT
The DNA here is from genome assembly GCF_049634645.1 of Pelodiscus sinensis. Classification (NCBI taxonomy): domain Eukaryota; kingdom Metazoa; phylum Chordata; order Testudines; family Trionychidae; genus Pelodiscus; species Pelodiscus sinensis. Next base: position 5,975,318 of record NC_134740.1, on the reverse strand, counting down.
AAAGGGAAAGGGAGCGAAATGGTTCCCACCCTCACCAAATGAGCAGAACCAAAAGGGGGGAGCAAAGTATCACGTGGGAGCATTGAAGATTCGCACCCCAGGGCCGAAGCAGCGATTCCCACCAAATCTGCACAGAGGGAAATGTTCTCACCTCCGGGCTCACAATAAACACGGACCCCCCCCCCCCACATCACCACGTGGGCCGAAGCCACTAACGCCAATTAAACTATTTCCCTTCTGTGACGGCGCGTTGGGGTCCCCCGTCTCCTGCACCCCGAAATGGCACAAACAGACCGCACCAGCAGGTGGACTAGAGGAAGTTTATTGCCTCTCCAGGATACAGCACAGCACAGATGGAATCTGGTCACAGAGCTGGGCTAGGCTGCCTCAGGCCCCCTTGAGATGGGGGAGACTGGGCCCCTAAACTCCAGCCTCTTTCCCTAGGCTCTCCTCCATGCTCCCAGACAGTAACTAACTAAATTCCCTTCCAGCCCTGCCCCCCAGTCAGGGCAGCATTCCACCTTCCTTTGTTCCTCTCCATGGGGGTGTCTGGCCACTGGTTCAACAAGTTTGGCACTACCTTTGCATAGTGAGGTTTTCCCTGCTGGGTCTTGCTCCAGACAGCAGGGGTCACCACAGCCCAGCAAGTACCCCCACTACGTCACACCTTCCCCACAGCCGATTCCCAGGCAACCCCTAGACACGAATGGCGAGCTACGTGACGTGTTTCCCCAGCGCTGTGAGAGCCCATCGGGATCCGCTCCCCGCGCTGTGCCAGGCGCTGCACAAACACACAGGGAGGGGGAAGGAGACTCCTTCTGCCGGACACTCCATGGCAGTGACTCGGCTCGTTCAGGGAAGGCGGTTGTGTCTCTGATAAGGAGGGGAATATGCAAATGGCGGTGACCGGTGCCTGCTTAAATCGGTGTCTCTCTCTGCCTAGGCTGCACCCGGAGAGACACCCCGCAGCCCCCGGTGTCTGTGCAGTTACCAGCCACCTCTGCCCCCCAGCAACGGGGAACATGAAATTTTGGGTCTATTTAGTTTTCTTTGCGGCAGTTTTGCCAGGTATTTTCTAGCTAAATACACTTGAGAGGGAACGGATAATTTGTGTTTGCGATTTTGATACTTATGTTTGTATCGTGTTTGTTCCCAGGTGCCCGGTCCCAAGTGCAGCTGGTGGAGTCCGGGGGCGATGTGAAGAAGCCCGGAGACTCTCTGCGCCTCTCCTGCAAAGCCTCCGGCTTCACCTTCAGCAGCTCCTTGGATAAACTGGGTCCGGCAGGCTCCGGGAAAGGGTTTGGAGTGGCTCGCTTATATCAACACGGATGGGAGTACTATATACTACCTTGATGCCGTAAAAGGCCGATTCACCATCTCCAGGGACAATCCCAACAACCTGCTGCACCTGCAACTGACCGGCCTGAAGCCCGAGGACACCGCCCGCTATTACTGTGCGAGAGACACAGCGACACGAAACCTATTGATGCTCCTGCAAAAACCCAGGCTGCAGAACCCGCGGCCGCCACGCGGGGGCAGCAGAGACTCGAACAACCGGGCGCTCGGCACAGAACTGCGCAGGCTCCTCCAGGCAAATAAAACAGAAACCTGCCGCGGGGCTTTTAACCCTTTCACTGCCCAGCCGCGTCCCCTGTTTGCAGCCAAAGTCCCTCTGGGCCGGTGGGGCAGACACCGCTCGCCAGCGCTGGGAGCTGATTTACCCCCGTCGGGGGAGGGGTTTCCCAAGGTTTGTGCTTGGACAGAAACTGCAGATTCGTACCGTGTCGTTATTCCCGATGTCCGGTCCCAGGTGTATTGAGCCGGGGGAGGGAAGGAGTTTGTCTTCTCCTCCCCGGTGAAGCCTCTGGATTCCTGTTCAGTAGCACAGGAAGTGAAGAGCCCCTGATAGTCCCGAGCTCCATGTTGCCCCAAAGGACTTTGTGAGCCGGTGTATGACAGAAACTGTGACGGTCACAAAAACGGAGAGGTTTCACTTTTTGCCTATATACCTGCAGCGTATACACCTGCACCGGCCTGAGCTGCACAGATGTGTCCCCTAAAGCACAGGAGGGGGAGGAGGGTGCGGCCACAAAGAGCCGCTGGCCTGTTTTTGTACCCGCCACAGAAGCGCGGACGCTTCATGCAAATCAGCCACCTGGGGTCTTGTTTATACAGAAACCCCCAGAGGTTTCTCTCCATCCGCGTCTGGAATAATGAGGAAAGCTCCCGTAACTGCCCTTCCCCTCCCCCTGCTGTGGCCCTGTGAGTGTGTGTGTGGGGGGGGGGGGGTGGAAAGCGGAGGGGAGACACGGGGGGATCTACCTTCTTTCTGTTTGTTGCTTATGATCTGGATTCTCCCTGAGGCCTCACTTCTCGGTGTCTCTCCCCTCTCCAAGGTGTCCTCTCCGGGATCCAGCTGGTCCCGTCCGCCCCGGCACTGGTGGCCCCTGGCGGGGACCTGACAGTCACTTGTGCGGTATCCGGGGACTCCATCTCCACCCAAGCCTGGTGGAACTGGGTGCGGGAGCTGCCCGGCCACGGGCTGCAATGGGTCGGGCGCGTCCATTTCTCCGGGGGCACAAACTACGCGGCGGCCCTGAAATCCCGAGCGACCATCTCCAAGGATGACGCCAAGAACGAGTTTTACCTGCAGCTCCGCTCGCTGAGCGCTGGGGACACCGGCACGTATCACTGCACCCGCTGGGACCCACCGTGATACGCGCCGCCACAAGATTCTGTCTCTTAAGAACACGACAAGGGCCAGACTGGGTCAGGCCAAAGGTCCCTCTAGCCCAGTGTCCTGTCTGCCCAGAGTGACCAGTTCGAGGTGCCCCAGAGGGAATGAACAAAAACAAACCTGCCGGGACAGGCCTCTGGGGAGTTTCCCTCAGTGCACGAAAGCCACAATGCCATTTCTGTGGCTTTTCCTTTCCCCGTTCTCGGCCCGGCTGTGAGTGTGTGTTCGGGAGCAGGAGAACTGGGGTCAGGGCCAGAGATTCGTGGGCTGGCTCATTTCTTCCATGGTCTTGTTTCCCTGTCCCCACGTGTCCGCTCGCAGGTGCAGTTGCTGTCTCCCTTCCCACAGTAGTCCCAAGTCGGGGTTAGCAGCACCGTTTCACAATGGGGAAACTGAGGTACATGTTGTAGAAAAGGTCCTCAGGGCATTGTGCATAACTTCTGGGCCGGGGGCTGTATATTTTCATCTTCCCAGTGTCGAATGGACACTGTCAGTGACTCCTCCAGTACTGAGGTCTCCCTCTAACAGCTCCTAATCTCACCCGAGGAACCCGCATGAGCGCTCAGCTCCTGGAATCGCTTATAGCGCCCCTGCATAGAAAGTCCTGCCCGGGGTCCTAGTTAAATACTAGCGCCTGGCTCCAGGAGCCTCAGTCCTGCCCAGACACAAATCTGCCCACTGGGGAGTTTCCCTCAGTTCCTGAGCCCGAGAATGGAACCTCTGCTGCTTTTCCTGGCCCTGCTCGCCGCCCCCAGTTCCCGTGGGGCAGAGGGGAACTAGGAACAGAGCCCTGGATTCGGAGTTAATATTGTCTTTGCTTTTTTTCTCCTTGCCTAGGTGTCCTCGCTCAGGTGCGGCTGGTCAAGTGAAGCCCGCGGAGATTTACCCTGAGCTGTCTTTGGAGATAGTGAGGATAGCGGCGCAGACTGGAACTGCATCCCACAGATACTGGGTGAAACTAGCGTCCCTCGGACTGTGGGGCTGGCCCGGCAGGTGGCGCTGGAACCTCTCTCCTGCCGGCTTTTGCAGCACGCGCTTTTAACACTCGCGGCGATGGGATTATGTATCAAGCCAGGTAACCTGCCCAGATGCTCTCGCTCGCTGATTGGACAAGTCAGTTTCCAATGCGAGTGCACCACGTGATACACAGACTGACGGTGAGAATGTGACAGGCGCAGACAGTGGCGGACGAACTCTTCTAGGGGCCCAGGGCAATTAGGTTTTCTAGGAGCCCCTAGGCTGGAGGGGGGGGGGCAAAAATGAGGGATTCAGAAAGAGGGGACTGTGGCTTGAGAGAGGATACGCGAGAAGATGAAGGCTCGAAGTGGGAGTGCACCTTGGGGTGATGATTGTAGGGTGCAGGGCACGGCTCCAGGCTGAGCCAAGGGGTTTGCAGTGCGGAGGGGGATTGAGGCCGGGATAGGGTGCTTTCTGGGACAACTCCATGAGTCCCAGCCAATGGGAGCTGTGGGGGCGGAGCCTGGAGGTGAGGGCAGCTTTCCCTTGCGCTCCAGTAATGCGGCTCCAGACCCATAACCGGATGGAGGGTTAGTAGATGCAGCCCAGGGCCCCAGGATAAAGGGGTCCCAGAGATCTTTCTGCCCCGTCCCCATACCAGGGCTCTGGGCTGCAGCCACTGTGGCGCCTGTCTCAATCTGAGCCTGGCTATAGCTATACAGGGGGGGCGATTCTATATATATCTCTGTGTGCGCCTCTGTATGTGCACACCTCAGAGATTCCTTTGGGCCGCATTGATCGCTACTTGACTTCCTGAACCCTCGAGGTCTGTCACTGTTACAGCACAAGGTGTAACGCCCCTGACAAAAGCTCCCCCCTCCGCCCCCACTGTGGGTCCCAGCCCCGCTCCTGACCTGCCACAATCACAGACCTTCTCTGGCTACAGCCCAGAACTTTCCAGCCTCTCAACTTCCGTCCCTCCCGCTGTTCGCTGCTGTGACGGGGGCAAATCCAGCCTGGCTCGCTCTGCCGGTCACACGGGGCGGCGTCTCGCCTGGACTGTCCCTCACCCTCCCGCCCCGAGCCCCCTTTGCACAAATCCCCGCCCCACTGGCTGACTCCTGCTGCTTCCCCTTCGCCGCCTTCGCCTGCGGTTTGTGTGAGCCCGGGTCACCCCCTGGACTGATTCCAAATCCTCATTCCCCGCCCGCACCTCGGGACAGGCTGCAGGACACCGCGCTCGCCAGCCCGAGACTTCTAACCCTCCGGTGAGAGACCCAGCCCCATGCAAACCTGTGACCCGACCCCTCCCCAGGCACTGACCCCCTGCCCCGATGTCCGCACGGACAGGGCCTCGGAATCCCTCCCCACGACAAGATCACTACGTGAAAATCGGACCCTAATTCAATACCAGGGAACTGGACTCACACCCGGCAGCTGCTTCTCTCCCCTTTAACCTACCGCCCGGGGGCTGGGCGCTGCACAGTCATAGAGAGGGAAGGTCTGACTCCGCCCTGAGCCTGAGCCCCGAGCAAGAAATTCAGTGTTAAGGGAAGGAGGGTCCGTTATAAGCAGCGGGCCATGCAAATAGGGGAGAGAGGTTCCTGTTTAAATCGGTGCCTCTCTCTGCCCAGGCTGCACCCGCAGGGACAATCCGCAGCTCCCTGGGTCTGGGCAGTGACCAGCCAGTCCCCGGAGAACTTTCCCCCCCAGCATCAGGGACAATGAGACTTTGGGTCGCAGCTGTTTTCATTGTAGCGGCTTTGGAAGGTATTTTGTGCCCCTGACCCAATGACAGAGACGGAAGCCCAGAGAATTCTCGCTGGTTTTCTACCGGTTCTTCTAACATCCCTTTATTCCCAGGTGCTCGGTCCCAGGTGCAGCTGGTGGAGTCCGGAGGGGATGTGAAGAAGCCCGGAGACTCTCTGCGCCTCTCCTGCAAAGCCTCCGGCTTCACCTTCAGCAGCTACTGGATGGGCTGGGTCCGTCAGGCTCCTGGGAAGGGGCTGGAGTGGGTCTCTAGTATCAGCGAGGATGGGAGCACCACGCGCTATGCAGACACCCTGAAAGGCCGAGTCACCATCTCCAGGGACAATCCCAACAACCTGCTGCACCTGCAACTGACCGGCCTGAAGCCCGAGGACACCGCCCGCTATTACTGTGCGAGAGACACAGTGACACGAACCCTGCGGGTGGTCAGACAAAAACCCGGGCTGCGGAATCCGCCTTTCCCCGTTCACCACAAGGGGGCAGCGGATCCACAAACAGCTCGGCCTGAGAGCTGCGGACCCCGCCCTGCGTTACGGTGACACACACAGATGGGGACTCGGGGGATCCCTGCCGCTGTCGGTGCCCTGGAGCGCGCTGGGGGCTCGAGTCACACAAGGGGCTGAGGCTCCTTATTGGAGCGCCGGGCTCCCCATAGAACTTACGGCCTCGAATCCACCGCCCGGCCTCAGCCCTCCCCTCCGACTAGAGAATGGACTGGCAGGGAGAGCCGGGCGAGTGCCCAGCCCCTCGGCTGTCAGGGTTTCCGGGGTGTCACCACAAATAAAGGGATTTTCTTTCTTTCTTTCTCACCTGAGAAGTCCCTGCATGAGGAAGCACAGTCGCTGTAGGGTTCCTAAAGCCAGGGGTCTCCAACCCTTTTAAACACAAGATCACTTCTTGAATTTAAATGCAATCCAGGGACTCCCTCAAACCCAAATACCCTGCCCCGCCTCCTTTGTACCCCTTCTCAAAGGCCCAACCCTTGCTCACTCCATCCTCCCTCCCTCCCCCATCCTCCCTCCTTTTCACCAGAGGGGTGGGGCACAAGATCTCTTTTTGGGCTAAGGGATTTAGAGTGTGAGATGGACCCTGAGCTAAGCCTGTGGTGGGGACTTGGGGTGCAGAAGGGGATTCATGACTAGGGCAGGGGTTCAGAGCTGGCTCCAGCTGGACACTGCTTAGGACAGGTGGCTCCAGGGTGGTGGTGCAGTGAGGCTAAAGCAGGCTCACCCCTGCCCTGGCCCTGCACCACTCTGAAAAGCAGCCAGCAAACTCCATCCTAAACCCTGTTGTGCCCCCTTTCATTCTGTGGAGATAGAATACAGGGTGGGAGGTGGGAACCCTGGTACCAGCACCTCCTGCTCTCCCTCTCCTGTCCTACACAGCAAGCAGGAGACTCTGTAGGGGGAGGCAGTTCCAAGGCAGAGGGGAGGGGATGTGCATCATGGGGTGAAGGGGCAGCTGAAGTGCTGCTCTTGATAGATTTTGGCCAGACCAGTCAGGTTCTCCTGTCAGAGGCTCTACCAGTAGATCCCAATCTACTACCCTGGCCCTAAAGCACAGAGTTGTCAGGAGGATTCCCGCGCCCTGTGCTGCACACACACCGAGGCTGGATAGGTCCGACTTCTGCACCAGGAACCCTAGAGTGAGTCAATCACATTCCTGTCAGGAGCAACGTGCCTGTCTCTTATAAGGAGGAGTATGAAAATGAGGACGTCAGTGTCCTTCTGAAATCTGTTCCTTCCTCGGATTAGACTGCACCCACAGGGACAATCCGCAGCCCCCTGGGTCTGTGCAGTGACCAGCCAATACAGCACCAGGGACAATGAATTTTTTGCTCTTAGGAATTTTGGCTTTTGTGGCTTTGGAATGTATTTTCTACCTGGAAATAAAGGCAGAGGTGGAAGAATATTAAATTCCCCTTATGTTGACACCAATATTTATGACCAGTCTGATCAGTTGGATCCCAGCTATGCTGATGCAGTGAAAGGGCGGTTCACCATCTCCAGAGCGGGAGATTCACTATGGGACATGCTAGACTGACAGTTATAATGTAGGAAGATGATCTTTCTCTAGGGAGTGAAATCTCTGGGTTCTCTCTTAGGCCCTGGCTACCCCATTGCTGGGACTTTCCAGGTGGCTCTAGAGACCTGGACTCCAGCTCCTGCAGTCTCCCAAAGTAAACAACCCGGTGAAGGGAAACAGAGAGGACTCAGGGGATTTTAGACCAGGCAGCCTAACTTCTGTACTTGGGACAAATTACTCAACAACCATTTGTGAGCACCTCACGCAAGGGAGCGCAATGCAATGGGGTCAATTCAGCAGGGTTAGCCCCTGTGGGCCACTGCCGCTCTATTTACCTGCACCCCCACAGGCGCGGGTGAGCCCTGCTCCCATTGGTCAGGAATGGTGATCCGCAGCCAAAGGGAGCTGTGCTCCCCCGTACCGGCACAGGCAGAAGCTCAGGTAAATACAGCAGGGTGGGAGCCCTCAGGGGCTGGCCCTGGCAGACCAGATTCAGTCCTAGGGCTGGTGTTTTCCCACCCCGACCTAGCGGGCAGCAGGGTTACAAAGAGCAGCCAGTGTGGAGTCACCAGAAATAAATCGGGCGAAGCCAAACTGGCTGCCTGCTCTGGGAGGGTCACTGGCCCAGTGGATGTGGGGGGGTAGAGGGGATGTATCTGGATTGTTGTAACGCCTCGCACACATCCCCACCTGGCAGCCTCATACACAAACTAGGCAAATGTAGTTTATATGGAACCAGAAAACTTACCCAGTGTTACCCTGGTCCAACCTGGGGGGAGGGGCACGCAGGTCTCCTGCTGCTCTAGGGAAGTTAAAATGCAGTTAATCAACTATCCATAGGCACTTCCGCATTCCTTCTTTGAAATGTACAAGAGCCCCTGCTCCTAGCGGCATGCCCTGTAGCATGGAGCCCAGGATCAGCGGGGGACTGTGAGGCCCTGCTGGGGGCTCTTGTGCATTTCAAAGGGGGGGGGGGGAAGCGGGAAGTCCCATTGACTCCATAGCTGCATGCAGGTGCCTGCTTTTAAATGCACAGGAGTCCCCAGTGGGACTCACAGTCCCCTGCTGATCCCAGTCTCCATGCTACACGTCATGCCACTAGAAGCCTGGAGCCACCTGGAGAGTACCAAGGGAAATGCCATGGGGACCCTCCCCATTTCTGAGAAATGCCTGGGCTCCAAGGCTGCCCCTTTGAAAGGCACACAGGCAGCATTTCAAAGGGGCAGCTGCCCACAGCTGATCCACGCGGGTTTCAAAGTGGCCATGCTGCTGTACCCTTTCCCCCTTTGCTGACTCTATCTTATAGCAACTAATCAAAATACTATCCAGGAAGCAAAGGTTTATCTATAGTAGACTTGTCCACTCGTCTTTTACATCCTTATTGTGCTCCCTGGAGCTAGAGTAGCCCAATGATTGAGGGGCCATCCCAGGGCCAGGAGTTGGAGCAGAGGCCCAGAATTGGAGGGATTGGGGGTGGAGCCAGCCAAGGGTAGAGAAGTCTGAGGGGGTCACACAGCCCTTTCTCACTGGAGCTCCCCAGGCCTGGCCTGGGGGAGTTGGCAAAGGAGAGAGCCATGCAGGCCTCCCCTGCTTGTGCTCCCCGGTCCTGATCCAGGAGTGGGGGGAAAGAGGGCTCAAGCACATCTCCCCCATCAGCACTCCCAGGATCAGCCGGGGGGGGGGGGTGAGCACACAGGATGACTAGCTGTGGCTAGATGCTGCAACCCAGAGCTGCTGGTGAAGGGGCTGCCCATGGGTGCTGCGGGCCATGGCGGCGATGCCTGGCCAGGTGGTGCTGGGGGCAGGGAGGCACAGCTGTAGGACCGGTGGTCTTTCTCTCACCCTCCAGCACTGGGACCAAGGGCTGGGGGAGGGGCTTGGGGCAGAGGGGCCACTTATCTGGGCTAGTGGCAGGCAAAATGGTGAGCTCTGCCCCCAGCTGGCCTCTCCCTGACACTGCAGGATTTGTCCCCTGCACTCACTGCCCCCAGTGGTGACTGTGAGTGTCGCATCCCCCCTCTCTCTACTCCCTCCCTTTCCATCTTTTGGAAAACAATCAAATTCCAGGCACATCCAGTTTTCCTGGCACAACCAAACCCTGACAATAGACGAAGAGGAAGCTGCCTACCGAAACGGAACCCAGATTCCAATTTTGTTTCGGATCATAATGGTATCAGCCCAGAAATGAGAGACGTTGTCCCTTTAATTTACTCATCTCATTTGACAGAGAGGCAAAATCCCAGGCTCTGGAATCGCTCTTCCCACGGCAGCCGCGAGGGGGCAGTAGAGAAACAGGCTCCGGGCTCGGGCACCTGGGTGAATGTAACACAAACCTCCCACCTGTGCTAACCTATCCCTTGCCGGGCAATGTCTCGCCTTGGGTGCAGCGATCCATCGCCTCCTCCAGGAACATCAATCCGGGGCGAATCCCGTTCTGAGTCACCCTCCCCACCAAGGTCTGGCACTTTGGCTCCCCCAAGCTGGGAGTTGACAAAGGGACTCGGGATTGTTTTCCCCCAGCTCAGCTGGTGTCAGGGGGCGTAGCTGAGACCTCCCGGGCCGCCCGCAATAAGGTTCCACAATTTCACGCTGTCACCCTGGAGATAAAAGACCCCGCACCTCGGCCATTGATGACGTCACTCAGCCTAGCGCGGGCACCCAGGACAATGGGGACAGTCACGTGTCTAAGGGCTGTAAAATAGGGCGGGGCCAATCGCTCAGAGACAGGCTAATGCGCAGGGGGACGCAGTGCAGGGGAGGGCTCGGGGGTACGAAAGGAAACCGAAGGGTTCCCACTGAGACAGGGCCCGATGCGACTCTGGGGCTCCTGTGAAATCCCCCCCTAAATTAGGCATCGCCTGAATTGCACATGGCGGGTTTGTATCATTGTGTCAGGTCAGGGGAAGGGGGGATGGGCGATCCCTTCGCTTCTCCCTTGGGGAAAATCATCTTGCGGATCCGCCGATCAGGCGCTGCGCTCCCATCCCGAGGGCAGGTCCGAGTCCCGCTCTGTAAGGCCAGGAAACATCCCTCGCAGTAACCGAGAAGGAGCGTGTCTCTTATAGTCGTGTGGGTATGCAAATGAGGGAGTCAGCGTCCTGTTTAAATCTGTCCCTGCCTCTGCCCAGGCTGCACCCGCAGAGACGATCCGAAGTCCCCTGGGTCTGGGCAGGGAGCAGCCAGTCCCCTTGAAGGTCCTTGAACAGCAGAAACATGAAAAAGTTTCTCCTTTTGCTTTTCGCCGTAGCCGCTTTGCGAGGTATTTTCTTCCTCTGAATAACGGGAAGAGTTGGGATAATAGCGTGTTATCGCAGCTTTAATTCCTCTATTAACACGTGGTCTATGTTCCCAGGTGCTCGGTCCCAGGAGCTGGTGGAGTCCGGAGGGGATGTGAAGAAGCCTGGAGACTCTCTGCGCCTCTCCTGCAAAGCCTCCGGCTTCACTTTCAGCAGCTACGCAATGCACTGGGTCCGGCAGGCTCCCGGGAAGGGGCTGGAGTGGGTCGCTGCTATCGACAGCGGTGGGAGTACATACTACCTTGATGCCGTGAAAGGCCGATTCACCATCTCCAGGGACAACTCCAACAACCTGCTGCACCTGCAAATGACCGGCCTGAAGCCCGAGGACACCGCCCGCTATTACTGTGCGAGAGACACAGTGAGGAGAAGCCGGTCTGAGCCCAGACACAAACCTCCCCCTGCAGTGAGCAGCGAAGCCGTTTGGCGCTGGGGGCGCCCAAGCTCCATGCATGGAAACGAAACCGAGTTCAGAGAGAGGCTGGGACCAGCAAACCCCTTTCACTGGCGTTCTCAGCTCTGTGCCTTGAGGGGGAGCAGCTCCCGGGACAGGCTGCAGAGCTGGGATATCAGGGCGGTTCCACTTGGCACACAGACTGCAGCTCCTGCTTCCAGAGCCGGGTCACCGTCTCCCTTGGTCCCTCCAAGAACCAGGTGTCCCTGCAGCTCCGCTCGCTGACAGCTGTGGGCACCGCCCCCTATTGCTGCTCCGGGAGAGACACAGAGCGCAGCGGAGACCCTGCCAAAAAGGGGAGGAGGATTCTCACTGGATTCTCCGGCCTCTCTCAGCCTCTAATTTTCATGTCCAGGGAGAGCGAAGCAGACGTCGCATTTTTACTGGGTGGGAGTGAAGGGACAGCGCGCGGTTTCCATTTCCAGCGCCCTCCCCCCCCCCACCTCAAACAGCCTCCTGGGGTAGGTGCTAGACTCTCTTGGAACCTTGACACGGGACCTTCTGTGAGTGGAACCTCTGCCCTGGGCCTGGAGCTCCGCGACCCCCGGGCAGTGTCACCTCCCGCTGCGGGCTGGGCCCCGCGCAGACACGGCCCTGGTCCCGCCCACACCGCAGTCAGCTGCAACTGGAGAGATGGGCGGGGGCTGGGATTTCCGAGCAGACCCATCAGTCAAGGCGCCTTCCAGCTGCTGTGAGGGGGGAGGCTGAGCTCGCGGCCCACAACACACAAGGCGAAATTCTTTGCACAAAGATAAACAGCCCAGCGGTGGCCCCGCCTCACTGACTCGGGCTGGCCTCGAGGCCGGTTGTGGGACCTAGAGGCAGAGACCAGTGGAGCGGGCTGGAAAAAGTCAGAGAGAGACCCCTGGGCACCGTATTCTATAAATACGGTTTTGAAAGTGGTATGATTTCATCTGGGTTCAACTCCCGCTGGTGCATTTCTGTGGCCTCCGCTCACCTTTTCCACTGTCCTTCTGGGAAACAGAAGAGCCTGAACTGTGCTGGGACAGGAGAGCCAGAGCCTCGTGATTCCCAGGGGGTATCAGCGCCCTGAGAGCGCAACCTCTGCAGATTGGGAAGCAATGAGAAGTTACGCTCCTGTCGCCTCCGTTTGGCAGGTGTGACAGCGCGTTGGGGTTTTCCGTTTCCTGCACCCCCGTAATGACAGGGACAGACTCCACCAGCCAGTAGAATAGAGGGAGTTTATTGCTTCTCCAGGATACAGCACAGCACAGATGTCATCTGGTTACAGGACAGGCCTAGGATGCCTCAGCCCCCCCTTGAGATGAGGGAGTCTGGGCCCCTAAATTCCAGCTCCTTTCCCTAGACTGTCTCCTCCATGCTGCCAGACGGAAACTAACTCTCTTCCAGCCCTGCCCCCGGCCAGGGCTCCACTCCCCTTCTTCCCATAGTTCCGCTCCGGGAGCGCAGGTGCCTGGGTGCATTTACCGGAGCAAGAAGGGGCCGGTGCATCCACCCTCGCGCTGTGACCCCAGGGCCTCCCCTTTCTGCTTTAAATCTCCCTCTGTCTCCCTCCGCAGGCAGTGGACGGCGGAGCCAGTAGCAAGGAAGCCGGAAGGCCGAGTCCTGCGCGAGGGCTGGGACTAGAAGTGACGTTCTCCGGCACCGACTAGCCATTCGGAAGGGGTGCAGTGTATCCTTTTGTAAACGGGCCGCCCCCGGGGCCTCTCCAGCCATTGAGCGTCCCGCCCCGCAGCGCTTCTCCCCAGCCTGAGGAACCGGAGTCCAAACCCGCCCCACAGCACAGCCCCGACCCGCCATTTCCCGAGCTGTCCTGGGACAGGTTCTTCCCATTCTCGTTGTCCAGATTGTCATGGCCTAGGAATGTCTCACTGATGTAACTGGCGACTCGTTTGTACCATTGACACTGACCTCGGCAGTGGGGGTGGGGAGAGCGAGAGAGAGAGAGGGAGAGATGAGGTATATGAGGATAGATAGATAGATAGATAGATAGATAGATAGATAGATAGATAGATAGATAGATAGATAGAGGGGGTGTGTGGGAGAAAGAAAGAAAGAAAGAAAGAAAGAAAGAAAGAAAGAAAGAAAGAAAGAAAGAGTGAGGGATGGGAAACCCAGCCTGAGGCTCTCCCGACTGAACATCGAGTGGCCACTCTCACCGGCTGTGTGAGCAAAGGGGACTGAGAGCTGAGGGGAAGCTTCAAGCCCCTGCACCGGCGCCAGCAGCAGAGGACGGAGTTTTGTGGCTGGGGCTCTTGCCTGTGACCCCGCCGGGGGCAGGGATAGGAAGGGCTGTGGAGCTCTCCTGGGGACTGCCTTGTGCTGGCTAGAGAGCCCCAGAACTCTGGCCATGGGCTCTGCAGACTTCTGCCCAAAGGGAGCAGTGGGGATGCAGGATTCGCAGCATGAGCCCCACCACTCACAGCTTCGAGGATGGGAGGGGCGAGATCGTTTCTTCAGCGTAGTGTGTGCTGGGAATTCAGGGGGTGGCAGCACCAGGGGTTGTCAGGGATCGGGCTTCAGTCCTGCAGACAGAAAGGGCTGCCCCCCCCCCCCTTGAGAAACCCTGCGATACGGTGCCCTCGGGGAGGGGTGACAAACCACTGACTCACCCCCACAGCCGGACCCCTCTATCGCACACAGGCTACCCCGTCCTCTTCTTCTATCGGCCTCACCACTCTGCCTGAGAGCGCCACCTGCTGGCCACCGCCTGCTGCAGTCACCTGCCAGACACACACAGGCGGCTGCTGCGGCTGCACTGACTGCGACTGACCAGCAGGGGCAGGATAAACACGAGACACTTTGCCTATTAAAAAATGTCGGGAAACCTGCAGGAGGGGTCGTTGTTCCCGGCCAATGGGAGCTGCGACAGCACAGTCCGTCTCCAGCAGACAATACCGGGTGAATCTCATGAGAGGTCCCGGAATATCTCCGCTGTATTGAGCAGGTGCAGCTGGAAGGTGGGATTCAAACTCCCATCAGCGTAGCCACATGGGACTCAGAAAAACTGTCCCCTTGAAGGGCTCCAATGAGCCCGAATTCCGTCTGGGTCACATGCTGGGAAACGCAGAGGAGTGTGACTCTGTTTCCCAGCACACTGCGCTCCCTGCCTAGGGCTCTGCTCTGTTTATACTCTGCGAGTGAAACCCGCATGCAAATCCCTGCCCCGGAACTGCCTGGTTAAATACCAACCCCTGGTTCTAGGAGCCTCAGTGTCTGCCAGACACAGACCTGCCCGGCCCTGCCCGCTGCGGAGTTCCGCTCATTGCATGAAAAAGAGAATGACGTTTCTGTGGCTTTTCCTTTCATTGTTCTCGGCTCCCAGCTGTGAGTGTTTTAGAGAATTGGGGACAGGGCCAGAGATTCAATGACTGGCTAATTTGTTCCCTGCTTTCTTTCCCTTTCCCCAGGTGTCCTCGCTCAGGTGCAGCTGGTCCAGTCTGGCCCGGGGGCGGTGAAGCCCGGAGAGACCCTCACCCTGAGCTGCACTGTCTCCGGGTTCTCCATCTCTACTCAATATTACCCCTGGAACTGGATTCGGCAGCCCCCCGGGAAAGGGCTGGAGTGGATGGGGCATGTGCATCCATATGATAGGAGCGCACGCTACGCCCGGTCTCTCCAAGGCCGAGTCACTATCTCTGGAGACACCGCCAAGAACCAGCTCTCGCTGGAGATCCGCTCGCTGACAGCTGCAGACACCGCCACCTATTACTGCACCGGAAACACAGTGACACAGCGCGCTGCTGGCCCGGCACAAAAAGGGGAAGCGGTTTCTAAGCAGGACGATCTCACGGGCCTTACACTGAGCTGGTCCCTCCCGAAGCAATTGTCACACTGTGCGAGAGACACAGTGACACGAACCCTGCGGCTGCTCGGACACAAACCAGAGCTGCGGAACTTCCCGCATCTGCCGCACGGGGGCAGCAGAGACGCGCATAGAACAGCCCTGCACTGGGCGCACTGAGCGAAGGCCAGGCAGGATACAACACTCTGATGTTGAGGATTAACTCTTTCATGTCCTGACTCCATTGCCTGGCCGAGCGCTGCAGCCTCTGCAAACGGCTCCTCTCAGTGAAGCTAAAGGGATCCCAGAGAGCGAAGCCAG
Organism: Pelodiscus sinensis; assembly: GCF_049634645.1. Taxonomy (NCBI): domain Eukaryota; kingdom Metazoa; phylum Chordata; order Testudines; family Trionychidae; genus Pelodiscus; species Pelodiscus sinensis. The sequence goes on along the minus strand of NC_134740.1, from coordinate 5,959,992 downwards.
GAGCGAGCGGCCCCGTCTCCCTCTGGTTGCACCTGCCGGACAGTGTTTCTTTCTGTCCCTGCACAGGACAGTGGGGCGGGTCCGTGCTGGACCGGGGATTCATTCCCAGCCTCCTGCCAGAGCCAGGGGTATCCCCGTCCTCAGGGACCCTGTGAGCCCCACCCCCAGTACAGCCCCCTCCCTGCTCATGAGCCGGAGCTGCAGAGCTGAGACCCCCCCCAACTTGTGAATATTTATATTTCCAAAGGGGCAACTGCATCGATTGGTTCCGTCTTTCAAACACCAATCACTGGCCCCGGCGGGAGCAGCAGAGCAACACGCCCCCGGCTCCATCTGCTCCTCTAGTGGTTCGTTCCGGGGAGGGGACAGGACCACACCGGCGGGAAACCTGCAGCCACGTGGCTTCCCCGCCGGTGACAGTGAGCGCCCGGGCGTGTGGCCAGGTGCATCCTCTCCTGCTGCGCCCCTTTGTCCCCCGCCCTGCTACTTTCCCTTAACCCCCCGCCCCTCGGGCAGCACTTGAGAGAGGGTCCTGGGCTCTGTCTATCGGGCGCTGAACAGCTGAAGAGCCGGGTCTGGCTGGACTGGAGAGTGTGGACCAAGGGCAGTCAGGGGCGTGGCCCATCCGGAGGGGCGGAGCCGCGTGTGCACGTATGCAGATGTGTGTGCGAGCGGAGCACGGTGGGAGTGGGAGCGGGATGAGGAGCGGGGCTCTAATTTGCAAGCGGGGCTCTGGGTAGGGTCTGGGGACAGGGGTGGGGCAGCTGGCAGCAGCGGGAAGCGGTGCCGGCGGGGTTGTTTGGAGGTGGAAGTGGGAGCCACCGTGATGTGAGAGTTCGGGGCGCTTGAGGCTTGGCGGGGGCTCTGAGACAAGAGTTTATACTTACCTGGCAGGGGAAATACCACGCTCAGGAAGGTGGTTTTCCCAGGGTGAGGCCCATCTATTGCACTGCGGGTGCGCTGACCTCTGCGATTTCCTCAAGTAGCGGAAATTCGACTGCACAATTTGTGGTAGTGGGGGACTGCGTGCGCGCTTTCCCCTGGTATTGTTGTTGAAAGAAAGATCATTTTGTTTCGAGACTATAGGATTAAATCGAGAGAAATGATTCTTATCTATTCTGCCCACATGCAGATAAATACTGTGAGAGAGATTTCCCCAAAAACTAACCCTGTCAGAATCTGTAAAGCGGGGCGGTGTCTGATGCTGGGGGTTGTGTTTTCTCCGCTTTGAAACTTGTCCTCGAGATTCAGTTTCTCATCCCTGTAAAGCATCATCAGTTTATTTCCCTGCTGGGTTGGGCTCGTTGCTTGTTTCTGTTCCTTAGTATCTCTCTTGTGGGTAGGACAATGGTCTGACCGAAACCGCGTGGTTCTCCGACCCTCTGGGAAGTTGTGGTCCAACCTGCAAGCTCCCCACCCCCACTCAGCTCTGGGCCTAGCTTGGATGTTGGCCACCCCCGAGTAACGCAAACATTTAGGAAAACGAAGGTAGAAAGAAACTGCCCGGGCCGCTGTCAGGGCGCGGAGTGATCTAACAAAGCGGCCCACTCCTGGGCCTCTCTGTCTCCTCATGGGTGTTCTGGTCTCCGAACTCAGCCGTGGGTTCAAATCCCGCTCCGGGCACCGCCTTTGCTTCCTTTGCGGAGAAGTAACCGCATGTCCATGTCCCCCTGTCATTGCAAGGACACGCGCTTAGGAATCTGCCGGTTTGGGGCACCTGTGGCTCGTTTCCCAGAGAGTCTCTGGTTTCTCCATCACATCTCTGGGCACTAAAGAGCGAACGAACCGGCCCCTGCTTTGCATGCCGCGCGCGCTATGCAAATACGGGTTTTGTTTCCTCTCCAGCACAGACTATTTACGTCCTCTCGCCCCGTGGCCCCTCCCAACGCCCAGCCCGTGTCGCTCCCTCCGGCTCTGTGTGCGGGCGGGGAGGGGGACAGATGCTGCTGCACATTCTTCCCAGCACACACACGGCAAGTAGGAAATCGGCGACCCTGGTTGCTAATGTTGCAGAAGTGACCTTATCTCTTTCCTAGCCTGTCACGCGAATGTCCCTGACTCTTCATCTACCACTAACCCGAACTCTCCGACTTCTAAAGTCCCTCTGGGGAGCCGGTGGAGTGAACAGTTCAATGGTGCACAGGTGTGAACAGGGCATCCCCGCATAAATGACCCCACCCGGTCACACACCCCTTTGTGGCTGTTCTCTCTCTAGGCATTTCCAATGCAGAGACACTTGCGGGAAATGGACTGTGGGTCTCTGCCAAGGAGTCTGTATTTTATAATTCACTAGCACTGCCCGACCGGTTGGGAGTGGGACGGGAGACTTGCATTCAGCGTGGCCTGGTTTGGATCTGCAGGTGGGTTGCAGGAGTTGTGTTCGGATTCTGTGCTGGGCGGTGCTGGCGGAGCAGGGTCACATTCCAGGGAATGCCGAGAACGAGGGAGGTTTGGTGTCTATTCATTTATTTCCTCCCAGATACTCGCAGAGACAAACGGGCTGGTGCATTCTGCTCACCCCCCACAACTCACAAATGCTGCATCGCCTCCCTGTAAACACCATTCCCGAGAACGCTCCCTCGGTCACCCGCTGCCCAGGTGCGCTGGGATGGGAAAGGGGCGTTGGTCACATGCGGGTCCGATGGGAACTGACGGCGCAGCGCTGCGAACGGGCGGTCGGAGTCCGATGGGGTCGGTGCTGCCCTTGGCGTGAGACCCGCTCCCCGTGCGCGGCCATCCCCGCGCGTTTCCGCCGGAAGGGGCGGCCAGGGACGTTTCCGACAGTGGATCGGGACCCATCGCAGTGTCCCCGCATTAGAGTCACGTCCTCGAGGACCATCCAGGGGCCGCTGCTGTCAGTGTCAATCCCGCGGGAAAGGGACGCGCCGAGATGCGGGCGGGCGGGGACTCAGGCGGACGAAGCGCTGCCCGGTCAGTGTCCGGGGCTGTGTCGCTGCTTCTCGGGGTGACGCGCTGTCTTGGGGGCTTCCCCGCAATCGCACGGTGAAAATCGGCCCCTGCTGCGTTTGTCACCTCCCGTGAGCCTCCCCTGGGGAGTGTCCAGCCCCTGCGCGATGGCTTCTCACAGGCAGGCGGAGCAATGTCCTGCGCTGCGCTGGGGCAGCGATCCCTGGGGACAGCTGCTGTGTGTGTAAATGGCGCCCCCTCTATGGAGGAGGATGCTGGACTTGGGGGTTCTCTGCCACTGTGGGGCCTATTTCTGATCCGCCCCAATTTCACATATCCCAGCAGAGTTCCTCCGGGCAGCATCTTCTGGCTCCATGCCATAGCTTTGAGGAGCTGCGGGAGCTCTCCAGGGTCCTCTGCTCCGGTCCTCATCCAGCTCCCTTGTTTTGAACCTCTGACCAGCGCCCCCTGACCCTGTTTTTCATTATTTGTCCCCCGGAATCAGTTTATTCCTGCGGCCAGTGGACCCTCCCGCGAGGCTGGGGCAGGGGCTCTTAGAACACTCCTGAGCTCAAGTGAGGTTTCAAATAGGCAAAGCCAGAAAGCGGTTGATTGCTGCGCCGGCCCCGCCATTTTCTGGAGCCGCTCCTTTCTCCGCTGCCTCCCGCCAGCCCTCTGGAGCCCACAGACTGGATCCCTCCCGCTGAAGAAAGTCTCACATTTCCATCGCGCTCCCAGAGGCCTCTGCGGCCAGCTGAGGGTTCTGAGCGGCACAGAAGCGCTGAACCCCGCAAGCCCGCTGGGTCTGGCTGGGCTGCCGGGGCTCCGGAGGCAGCGGTGCTGGGGCACTTCGTACCCGGCTTCCCGCCACGGTACCGGGCCTCGCCCTAAGCTGGGAGCCCGTGGCCGACCCGGGGTGAGGGCGCCGGGGAATTTCTTCATTATCTTTGCGCAGTGGCAATATCGTAGCCAATGAGGTTAATCCGAGGTGCGATTATTGCTAATTGAAAACTTTTCCCAATACCCCGCTGTGACGACTTGAAATACAGTCGGTATCGGCAATTTTTGGTGGTCTCTGCGGAGGCTGGTTGACTTTGTTCAATAAAAGAAAATATTTGATTTTTCTGTTTTTGCACGAGTGTCACCTGTTTGTTGCGTCACCTGATTTTTTTGGGCTTAAAGTTTCTTCTATGATTTCTCGTGGTTTGATATAACGCTTTGTACTGAAAGCTCCAAGGCAACTTTTAATTTCTGCTGTTTTCTAGAAACTCAAGTTTTCCAGTGTGTTATAAACCGTTTCTTGTGACAAATGGCTTGTTGGACGCCTTTCATTTTATACTGGTTTATGCTCTTATTGTTATATCCAGGTCATTGCTAAAGATAATAAAAACCACCAGACTCAGAATAAATCTCTGGGGAGCCCCACTAGAGACCTCCTTCCAATCTGACATTGTCACATTAATAGCTACCTTCCCCTAACACTAAACAATTCAGCAGTTGCCATCAGCACACAGCGTTATCTGAGGCAGCACCGTCACCTCCTGCCCTACAGAGATTTTTCCCAAACGTTGTCAAAATCAGTTTTTTAAAAGCTGCAGTTTGTTTTCGATGTGATTGGAAATTATCTCTAAAAACATGCCCAATTTGACAGCTCTCTCCCTAAAGGTCCCTCATCGCGGGAACCGAACCCTGGGACAGAGACTGAGGCCAGGTCTTCTCCACCAACAGAGGCAAATGGCATGAGGCTGTCAACAGAAAACTCCTCTTGCCCCCTGTGACGGCGCGTTGGGGGTTCCCCGTCTCCTGCACCCCGAAATGGCACAAACAGACTGCACCAGCCAGTGGAATTGAGGGTGGTTTATTGCTCCTCCAGCACAGCGCAGCACAGATGTAATCTGGTTACAGGAACTGGGCTAGGATGCCTCAGGCCCCCTTGAGATGGGGGAGACTGGGCCCCTAAAACTCCAGCTCCTCTCCCTAGGCTGTCTCGTCCATCCTCCCAGACAGCCACCAACCAACTAACTAAATTCCCTTGCAGCCCTGCCCCCCCAGTCAGGGCAGCATTCCACCTTCCTTTGTTCCTCTCCATGGGGGGTGTCTGGCCCCTGGCTCAACAGGTTTGGCCTTACCTCTGCCTAGCGAGGTTTTCCCTGCTGGGTCTTGCTCCAGACAGCAGGGGTCACCACAGCCCAGCAAGTACCCCCACTACGTCACACCCCCTAACTCCAGCCACATGCAAGTGGTTTGTTCGGTAAATTGGTCTCTCACCAAAGCGAATGAAACAAAGCACCTTCCTCTAGAGCAATGAATGAATTCAGGGCGGTCCGGTGATTGGCTCTTTCCCCGGAGGCTCTGTGTTGTGTCCAGAACCTCCACTCTCATTAGAACATAAAACCCCTTGTGACGGCGCGATGGGGTTCCCCCGTCTCCTGCACCCCGAAATGGCACAAACAGACTGCACCAGCTGGTGTAATGGAGGTTGTTTATTGCCTCTCCAGGATACAGCGCAGCACAGATGTAATCTGGTCACAGAGCTGGGCTAGGATGCCTCAGGCCCCCTTGAGATGGGGGAGACTGGGTCCCTAAACTCCAGCCCCTTTCCCTAGGCTGTCTCCTCCATGCTTCCAGCCAACAACTCACTAACTCTCTTCCAGCCCTGCCCCCCCAGCCAGGGCAGCCTTCCACCTTCCTTTGTTCCTCTCCATGGGGGGTGTCTGGTTCAACAAGTTTGGCATTACCTTTGCATAGTGAGGTTTTCCCTGCTGGGTCTTGCTCCAGACAGCAGGGGTCACCACAGCCCAGCAAGTACCCCCACTACGTCACACCCCTCTGGCCGGAAGGATCCCAAAGACCCTTCACAAGAAACCTCAGGGTGAACCGCCCTGGTCCGGCAAACTCGGGACCTGCGTGCAGGTGCAGCGGGCTACAGGGCTAAGCTCTGGCCCCCACGGGAGGGTGCGGGTGGAAGGAGCGGAGCTGGGGGGGTTGGCCTCCCCCAAGGGGGCTCCATCTGCCCCCACACGCCAATGCCTGCGGCTCGCCAGGGAAGTTTCAAAGGGTCCCAGAGGATTCATCACAGCAGCTACTGCGGCAGCGGCAGGGCCCCCAGTACATTACATAGTCTGGGGCGCCTGGAGCCCGCCCCTCCCAAGGGTGTTTGTGCGCATGCTCAGTGCCTAGTGTCCCTCTTGTGTTTCCAGCCCCAGCCACGTTCTACCCAATGGCGGATCTGGGGCAGCGAGTCACGGGGCCTGACGCCTGCGCACAATGGGACTCTTGCTCGCTCTGCGTAATACGACCAGGGCCCGACTTGAGTTCTGCCCTTAGGCCTCAGGCCGGCCCCTTATCTCAGGGCTTCTCCCGGGGTGCTCTCATCCTATCACGTTCTCTTTCACAGAAGGGGAAACTGAGGCACGGGGAGGAGAAGGGACCTGCCCCCTGTCACCCACCGCGCCAGGGGCAAAGGCGGGAACAAGATCCAGGTTCCCTGATTCCCACCCTAGTGCTCCGACACACTGGCCAGCCTGCTTTGTGTCAGCATCATCATCACCATCATGGGCCGGGTCAGCGATCCCAGGAGCTATTTCCGGCAGGAATAACAATGGTAATAAATTGTGGACCCCAGACTGACTCACCCACCGCCCGGGCATCTCACACACAGACAAGGGTCCAAATTCCAGCAGAGACTCCATGAACCGTGTGCAGCTCTCTGGAGCGTGGGACTGCAGAAGTGCATTAGGGACCGAAATCTAACTTCATGTCGCTTAGAGCAGGGCTCCTAACTCCCCTCGGCTCCTTCCCAATACCAGCGAAAATCACAAGTGAGGAGGGATGTACCGTATAGACCTTCCTGCCTCACAAGGGTCTTTCCTGCTCTCCGCTTGGGGGCTGAGAATTTTAGTGTGAAAAGACCAAATCCCATTTACACACCTTACTGAGTTCGGATTTCCAAATACCGGAGGCAGTTTCACACACAGACACACCCCTGCTGGGCTGAGCTCCCTGTCTCAGGCGGACACGCGTCCCAGGCACAGATCGCCACCTGTGGACACAGCTCACACCCCGACATCTCTTATAGCCGCGTTGTGAAACCCGCATGCAAATTCCTGCCCCGGCGCCCTTGTATAAATCCAAGCCCCTGCTGGCAGGAGCCTCAGTCTCCCCATAGGCAGATAAATGCCGGGTCCTAAATTTGGGGGACCGTTTGCACCTTCACTGAAAATGAACCTGCTGATGATTTTCCTCTTTTTGCTTAGGGCCCCTTCAGGTACGTGGCTACTGGGGACCGGGGGGATCCCCGCAGCACTGACTGCAGAAGAGGAGCTGTTCCAGCAGCCCAGGGGAATAAGGTGCCCGGATTCCAAGGCAAATCCGTGGTTGTTGGGTGCCTCAGTCCCTTAGGTGCAGTGTCAGGATGTTTAATTTTCACATGTTCCCGGCTCCCAGGGGACAGGGCCTGGCTCTCTCCGTCATTCGCGTGTTTCCCTCCCAGGTGTCCTCTCCCAAGTGCAGCTGAACGAAACGGGCCCGGGAGCGGCGAAGCCCGGGGAGTCCCTGACAGTCACTTGCACCATCTCTGGAATTTCAGTTTCCAGCACCAGCGCCACCTGGGACTGGGTCCGGCAGCCCCCGGGCAAACGGCCGGAGTGGCTGGGCTGCACATGGTACCGGTCTGGCACATGGTACACTGAGTATCCCAGCACGCTGCAGGGCCGAGTGACCATCTCACCGGACACCGCCAGGAACCAGGTCTTGCTGCAGCTCCGCTCGCTGACAACTGCGGACACCACCACCTATTACTGCTCCGGGAGACACAGTGACACAGCGCAACGCCGGGACCGATAGAAAAGGGGAAGCGGTTTTGCCACAGTTCGGAGACATTCTGAGATCAGCGAAAGTTGTGAACCTGGGGGTGACTCTAGTCCTGTTTCCCCCCTGCCGGTACCCGTGTGTGTCCTGCCCAAGGGGCAATGGAAGGGGGGAATGTTAGTGGCTCTAGCAGTAAGTCAGTGACTCTGCCCCTGGTGTTCTTCGCCGTGTAGGGGCATCTTCATTGGGAGAAATCCTCCAGTTAAAATAGTACCAGGAACTTCACTTTGTTCGAAATACACAAGCACAGAAACTAGCTGTATTCCTTCCAGGTGGTCACATCTCCTCCCAAAGATGGAGACTGGCCCAGTCTGATAGAGGAGCGATGTTACAGGGATTGTGGAATCTTGGCCCTAATTGTTTAATATGACAAAGGGCCCCTCCGGTTGAATGGGCGGTAACGTGTCCTCTTGGACATCCGGCTGCTGCGGTCCTACCCTGCCATCACAGAACCCGAGGCATCGGGTCTCCGCAGCAGGTCCCTTGCTGCACCACCCCCAGGCCGGGGCAGGCCCACGTGTACTTGGGAGGGATGGACAGAACCTCACACTGACCTGTGATGCCTCAGATCTGTCCATGCCTCGGAATTGTCCCTCCCGCAAGGGGATCTGGCAGCCTGCTAGGGAAGGACCGGACCGAACAGAAGACATGCAGCAGGGGGGAGGGATTCCCTTTAATCCCACTCTGGGACAGGCTGAACTATCATCCCTGTTGGCACATTCAGGAGCCACTTCTCCCTGCAGCCTCAGTCAGTCCCACATCTGATGTGCACGCGGAGCCCAAAACCAGCCCTGCACCGCCCGGGTCGCTCCCATTTCTGTTGGAAAACCCCGAGGGTCGGAGTCAGAAGTGCTGAACTGGGCGTCTCCTCGATCAAATCCACGCCCTGACACCCGCATGCAAATCCCTGCCGCGTGAGCCCGTGTGACGTAATGGGGGGGGGGGTACCTTGCTGGTTGCTATTCTGGGCAGTGGGTTGTGAGTGACCTCCACTGGCTGCTGTCTGTAGCATGGCCCAGCAGGGCAGGGGATGAGTCATTATGCAAGGGAGCTTAGAACCTGTCTGACAAGTTATCTCCCAGGGAGCGGAACAATGGGAAGAAGGGGAGTGGAGCCCTGGGTGGGGGCAGGGCTGGAAGTGAGTTAGTTAGGTTTCTGTCTGGGAAGCAGGGCAGAAGGAGCTAGGGAGGGGGGCTGGGATTGTAGGGCCCAGCCACACCCTATCTCAAGGGGGGGCAATGAGTCCTCCTAGCCCCAGTTCCTGTAACCAGATTACACCTATGCTGTGGTGTGCTGTATCCTGGAGAAGCAATAAACTCCCTCTATTTTACTGGCTGGTGGAGTCTGTTTGTGCTATTACGGGGGTGCAGGAGACGGGAAAACCCCAACGGGTCACACTGGTGTACAGCCACAAAGTCTTTTCATCATTAAAAAATGAACAAGTCCAGTTTTTACTGAATGACTCGGGAAAGACTAAAATCTCCTGTAGTGAAAGTGCCGTGCGTTGATCAGCAGGTGGCGCTGTTGCTAGAAGGGATGGACTAGCCCCGAGAAGAACCCCCGGCCCGTAAATAGATCGAGGCTCTCCCAAAAGGGGTTTGGGAGGAGCCAGGCCTTAGGCTCCCATAACATCTGGCAACAGCCAGTCTCTCAATCCCTGTGTGAGGAAACAGTCACCGCCGACTTCATTCCTTACAGGTGTCCCAAAGTGTCAGGAGGATCCGAGCGACAGACACTGGGACTTGGGAAGTCTGACTCCTGTACCCGGAACCCTAGGGCGAGTGAGTCACATCCCCGACAGGGTGATTGTCTCTTATAAGGCGCGGGACATGCAAATAAGGGAGTCAGTGTCCCCCTTAAAACTGTTCCTCCCTCTGCCCAGGCTGCACCCGCAGGGACAACCCTCAGCCCCTGTGTCTGGGCAGCGACAAGTCAGTTCAGCACCAGGGACAAGGACTTTTTTGCTCTTAGTAATTTTGGCTGTAGCGGCTTTGGAAGGTATTTTCTTTCTCTGAATAAAGGCAGAGGTGGGAGCTTATTTAATTCTCCTTGTGTTGAAACCAATATTTATAACCGGTCTGTGTTCCCAGGTGTCCGGTCCCAGGTGTAGCTAGTGGAGTCCGGAGGGGATATGAAGAAGCCCGGAGACTCTCTGCGCCTCTCCTGCAAAGCCTCCGGCTTCACCTTCAGCAGCTACGAGATGAGCTGGGTCCGGCAGGCTCCCGGGAAAGGACTGGACTGGGTCGCTTTCATTAGTTGCCCCAGTGGATCAACCATGTATTATTCCCAGGCAGTCAAAGGGCGAGTCACCATCTCCAGAGACAACGCCAACAGCCTGCTGAGCCTGCAGATGACCGGCCTGACGGCAGAAGACACGGGCCTGTATTACTGCGCGAGAGACACAGTGAGTGACAGCCCCGCCGGGCTGGGACAGAAATCCGCCTTGCCTGGCAGAACCATCGCTGAGTCACGGGCTGTTTCCTCTGGCGCAGCTGCAGGGGAAGCTCCGCTCCCCTCTGCCCTGCGCGGGGAGACCTGTTCACACTCATTTCAGCTGCGATCTGGGAGCTGCTCCGGTGCCCGCTGAGTCAAGCCCCCCCCCCCGTTCGGTTCCACGGGCGCTGGATCAGGTCCTGTGAGTTCAGTCAGCGCAGACTCCTGCCAGCTTCAAATAAACACTGTTTGCCCTCGCGAATGCCCTTCCTAATCACTTCCAGGCTCTCACTGAATTGCCCTGCCTTGAGGAGAGGGAGAACGGTCCAATGGTTAGTGCATGAAACAGCCACTCGGATTCGCTTCCTTACTCTGCCTCGGAATTCCCCTGTGACCGACAGGAAGTCGTTCTGTCTTGCCTGGCCTCAGTGTTCGCCTGCAGAATGGGGGTAACAGCGCGCCTGCCGCAGGGGTGTAATAAGACTGACGCGTTACAGAGTGTGAGGGGTGCGGATCCTGTAGCAATGGAGATCAGATAAGCATCCAAAGGCAAAACTTCCGTGAGGTGATTATGAATTGCCTGGAGTTTTTTGGATGCACAAATGGAGACATTTGAACTCCAATGGTGAACAAAATTAAACAAACAAACAAACAAACAAAAACAGACTGAGAGTTAAAATCCCAGATGCTGCTGAATTTCGATGCCATTTGCGGTCTCAATTCCCGCAGGCTCTTTTGAAATCCCCAAGCCACAGGAGACAGGGTATAAATTCTCTTTTCCACAATGATAGAGATGCAGCCGTGTTAGTCTGGTCTAACTGAGACAGAAGACAGAACTATGTAGCACTTTAAAGACTAACAAGATGGTTTATCAGGTGATGAGCTTTCCTGGGCCAGACCCACTTCCTCAGATCAATTTGTGGAAGAAAATTGGTACAACCATATATACCAAAGTGATACAATCAAAAAAATGAATGCATGTGAAATTGCCAAATCAAATTTTAGAACAGAATGGCGGGGGGGGGGGGGGGGGGGGTGGAAGGTTAGTGTCTGTGAGGTAATGACATAGGGGTGATAATAGGGGAAGTTTCTGTGAGGTAATGACATTAGGGGTGATAATTGGGGAAGCTATTTTTGTAATGGGTGAGATAATTAGAGTCTTTGTATAGACCCATTGTGCTGTAGTGGGGGTACCTGGCTGGTTTCTATGCTGCTGGCTCTGGGGTAACCCCCACTGGCTGCCGTGGGTACCACGACCCAGCAAAACAGGATGAGTCACTATGCAAACCAGTGGCCAGACACCCCCCATGGAGAGGAACAAAGGAAGGTGGAATGCTGCCCTGGCTGGGGGGCAGGGCTGGAAGAGAGTTAGTTAGTTGCTGTCTGTGAGCATGGTCCAGTCTCCCCCCAACTCAAGGGGACCTGAGGCATCCTAGCCCAGCTCTGTGACCAGATTCCATCTGTGCTGTGCTGTATCCTGGAGAGGCAATAAACTTCCTCTATTCCACTGGCTGGTGGAGTCTGTTTGTGCCATTTCGGGGTGCAGGAGACAGGGGACCCCCAACGTGCCGTCACACTGGTGTCAGGAGTGGGATGCACTGCACCCCGTGGATGGAGTTTCCAGCGGCGAGCAACAAGGCACGGTAGAAGCAAGAGCCCTGGAGCCAGGAATGCTGGAGACAGAGTAAAGCAGTTCTTGGGAATCGTGGGGCGCTGCAGCACTAGACTGGTGAGTCTGCACTGAGGGGACCAGCGGGCCGATGGCCTACGCCCGACTCTTGAAGGGCAGAGCTGGTGGGGCTGTGCAGAGAGAGGGGCTTGCCTGTGCAGAAAGCAACCAAGGCCCAGCTGATTGCCCAGCTAGAAGAGAATGACCAGCCACAGGGCCAGGATCTTGTCCCCAGGGGGAGCAGCCAGACCCCTCCTGAGAGTGTGTAAGGCTCAGAGAGGGGGAGGAGCGCTGGAACCCACTGGAGAGATGAGACAGCATCTCCCGGGAGGCCTGCAAGTCATAGCCCATCTAGGGCAGGGGCCAGCCCAGCAGAGCTGCGGCGGCTGGAGATCCAGCTGCGGATCAAGGAATTGGAAGTAGAGGACCGAGAGAGGGACCGCCAGGACCGAGAGAAGGAGCGCCAAGATTGAGAATGGGACCGCCAGGACCGAGAGAGGCAGCGGCAGCATGAGCTGGCCATGGCAGAGCGGAGAACCGGCGGGGCACCGGCTGCGCCAAGTGCAGATGGGCCCCAGGGTCCCAGGACTCCCAGACGCTTGGAGAGGCTTGTGGTGGCCCAATTGAAGGACGTGGGTGACATAGACGGGTTCCTCAGCTCCTTTGAGAGGGCCTGTGGACTGGAACGGGTTCCCCCAGCTGAATGGCTGCAGGAGCTCATCCCTGCACTGAACCAGGAGGCGGCCGGAGTGCTCAGTCGGCTGGAGGACCTACAGCCAGGGGATTACAACCGAGTCAAGGAGGCCCTGCTGCACAAGTTCGGGCTGACCCCCGAGATGTACAGGAAGAAGTTCCGGGGGGTACAGAAAGGGCCACGGGAGACCTATGTGGATCTGGCCTCCCGCCTGGCGCAATACGGCCGCAAGTGGGTGTCTGGAGTCGGAGCCCAGACCACAGAGGAGCTGCTCAAGCTGGTCATGATGGAGCAGTTCTATGAAGCGTGCCCACCCAAACTGAGGCTGTGGCTCAAGGACCGGAGACCAGAGAACCCCCAGGAGGCCGGGAGGCTGGCGGACGAGTTCACGGAGAGCCGGTCCGGGTGTGAACGGGAGTCCCGGAGAGAAAGGGAATTGTGCAGAGACCGGATCTCGGCTGAGCGACGGAGAGAGTCAACTACGGGGCGAGATCAAGGAACAGGTCGTTTGCGCCCCAGAGAACCAGCCAGGGCCTGGACAGAGACAGCCGAAAGCCTAACTTGCCATCGCTGTGGGCAAAAAGGACACAAGAGGGCTCAATGCACCAGGTCCCAGGACCGGGGACTTTCCAGGGTTAACTGGCTGGGGCGGGAGGAAGGGCAGGCTGCCCCAGAGGCAGGGGCTGGCAGGCAAACCTCAGCTCAGAGAGAGGGGAAGGATGCTCAGTGCACCTCCCCTGGGAGGTCTGATTCTCAGGAGGCGGATTTCTCCGTGTACCGGGTGGGGACAGGACGGCCCCTGCGGAGCGAGTGCCTCATACCCCTGGAGGTGGATGGTAGGAAGGTGACGGGCTTCTGGGACACGGGGGCGGAGGTGACTCTGGCCCGATCCGACATAGTGGCCCCAGAGTGGATACTACCCCACACGCAGCTGACCCTGAAGGGCATAGATGGGTCCCCGTTTAAGGTGCGTGTAGCCCTGGTGCATCTGAAATGGGGGGCGAAGGAAGGCCTCAAGGAAGTGGGGGTGCACCCGCACTTGCCCACCGAGGTGCTGATGGGGAATGACCTAGAGGAGTGGCCCCATGAATCCCAGCGGGCTCTAGTCACTACCCAGAGCCAGAGCCAGCGGGGGGCTGACAACGTGGGTCCAGGGAAGGACTCCTGGCAGCGTCCTCAGGGTCCCATCCCAGTGGACACGGGGTCCAGCCAGGCTGGGACTCCGGACCTAGGCAGAGGTGGGGGACCGGTCCCGATCCCTGCCTCAGCAGCTGAATTCCAGGCTGAGGTGCAGGCAGACCCCTCCTTGCAGAGGCTGAGGGACCAGGCTGGTCTCCGTGCTGCTCAGCCCCTTGGGAGAGGTGGCCAGGAGAGATTCCTGCGGGAGCGTGGACTCCTGTTCCGTGAATGGCTTCCCCCCAGGAAGGTGAGGGCATGGAGGGTCCAGCGACAGCTGGTCGTCCCCCGAAAGTATCGCCTCAAGCTGCTGTATTTGGACCACGATGTCCCCGTTGGGGGTCACCGGGGGTCACCGGGGGATCCGGACCACCCGGCTGAGGCTGCTCCAGCACTTCTATTGGCCGGGAGTCTTTACAGCCGTGCAGCGGTACTGCCAGTCCTGTGACTCCTGCCAGAGGGGCGGGAAGGCCCAAGACAGTAGGAAAGCGGCTTGGGGGTCTCTACCCCAGATAGAGGACCCTCTGGGCTTGCTGAGAGAGTTATGGGAGGGGAAGACCTCCCTGGATGGAGCGTCGGGTGTGGGAGCCGCCCTGGCTGTCCAGAGAAGGTTCGCTGGGCTCATGGCCCCGGCCCGAGAGACCCTGGCCAGAGATCAAGGCCAGCGGAAGGGTGGGTGTGACCCCCGAGAACAGGCCTGTGCCAGTCGCCCTGGAGCAGGGCAGCGAGTGGACAGAGGGAAGCCAACTCATGTGGGGCCTCGCCACGGCCGGCCCGAGTCAAGGGGAGCACCCATGTCCCCAGGGCGGGTTCCCACGCAGGGGACCCGAACTTCCCTAGGTCACGAGCGGAGTGACCCTGCTCATTTCGCTCTCGGAGGGGGGAGAACTGTGACGTAGTGGGGGTACCTGGCTGGTTTCTATGCTGCTGGCTCTGGGGGAACCCCCACTGGCTGCCGTGGGTACCACGACCCAGCAAAACAGGATGAGTCACTATGCAAAGAGTAGGGCCAGACACCCCCCATGGAGAGGAACAAAGGAAGGTGGAATGCTGCCCTGGCTGGGGGGCAGGGCTGGAAGGGAGTTAGTTAGTTACTGTCTGGGACCATGGAGGAGAGCCTAGGGAAAGAGGCTGGAGTTTAGGGGCCCAGTCTCCCCCATCTCAAGGGGGCCTGAGGCATCCTAGCCCAGCTCTGTGACCAGACTACATCTGTGCTGTGCTGTGCTGTAGCCTGGAGAGGCAATAAACTTCCTATATTACACCAGCTGGTGCAGTCTGTTTGTGCCATTTCGGGGTGCAGGAGACGGGGGACCCCAACGCGCCGTCACACTTCCAAGGTAGGTTCCGCTTTAAATACCAACCCTTGCTCTTAAGGAGCCTCGATCTCCTCCAGAAACAGACCTGCCTGGGTGTGGCTGCTGGGCACAGTTTGCTTCTTCACTGAAGATGAACCTGCTGATGATTTTCTTTTTTATGGTGGAGGCCCCTTCAGATTCGTGGCTACGGGAGTTCCTGCTGACCTGTCCAAGCAGCCTATGGGAATGAGATGCCCGGATCCCAATACACTTTAGTGGCACTGGGGTGCCTCACTCCCTTGGGCGTGGTCTCGGGTGTTTAATTTTCACATGCTCCCCTCTCGCAGGGGACAGGGCCTGGCTCGCTGAGTCATTTCCTGTTTCCCTCCCAGGTGCCCTCTCTCAAGTGCAGGTGAAGGAAACAGGCCGGGGAGCGGCGAAGCCCGGGGAGTCCCTGACACTCACTTGCAGCATCTCCGGAGACTCGGTTTCCAGCACCAGCGCCGCCTGGGACCGGGTCCGGCAGCCCGCGGGGAAGGGTCTGAAATGGGTGGGAATCACGTGGTACACACTGAGCACTTGCCTACGCCCCCTCCCGCCGGGGCCGAGTCACCATCTCCGCAGACACCGCCAGGAACCAGGTCTCGCTGCAGCTCCGCTCGCTGACAGCTGCAGACAGCGCCCCCTAGTGCTGCCCCGGACACACAGTGACAGGGCAGAGCCGGGCCTGCGCTAACGGGGGGAAGCGGGTTTTCTACAGTGCGGAGACACTGCGGACTGGGTCATTGGTCACACGGGGGGCGGGGCTCTGTCCGTGACTCTCCGGTGCCTTTACCCTGGGTTATTGCTCACAAAGCTCCCGTGTCTCTGCCTGGCTCCGGGCCCAACCGGCCTGACATGCCCTGGCTCCGGGCCCAGCCGGCCTGACATGCCTGACAGGCCCGTGTCAGGAACCCCTAAAAGTTCCCGGTCCCCTCCCAGCGAGACAAGGCATCGCCCCTGCGCCCCGCTTGTGACACAAGCAAGCCACGTTCGCTCCCGCCCTTTGCCTTATGCAGGTTGGTTCGCTCGAAGCATCCCCATCCCCCCGCCCCTCCCTGCCACCCTGCCCTGAGCGGTACGAGGGGCCGCGCCATCCTTGTGTCTTCTACAGCGGGTGCGGTTACGCCAGGGCCTTATATCGGGGTGTTATGGCACCAGCGCACCTATGGGAGTTGGTCACCCGGGGGGGTTCAGAAAATCCCTCCTGACACCTCGATACCTAGAATAATCCGGCTCCAGGTGCCTTGTCCCGGGGGACAGAGGGAGTCTGGGACAAAGCAAGGAACCGGGCCTGGCCAGGCAGGGTCCTAGGGGAGATCACTGCTCCCTGAGGGATCCTCCCTCGCTCCCTCCTGCCCCCTCTGAATCCCCGGGCAAGTGAACTGGGCTGGTTCAGTGAGAAGGTTTTATGTGTCGCAGGGAGGGGATATGCAAATAGGGGCTGAGCGTCCTGTTTAGATCTCTCCCTCCCTCTGCCCAGGGTGAACTCGCAGCGACAATCCGCAGCCCCCTGCTCTCTGCAGTGACCAGCCAGTCCCCTGAGAACTTCCCCCTCCAGCACCAGGGACAATGGGACTTTGGCTGCTTCTAGTTCTCCTCGCTGCGGCTTGGGAAGGTATTTTCTCCCCGGCAGGGACAAGGGATTGTTCTGGAGGGGGGAGGGGGGGGGAGGGGAGGGTGCTGCCAGCGATGGGATTTGTAACAGCGCTGAGCGCTGGGGTCTCCCCCCCTTTATTGGACAATGCGGTTCATGCGGCTCCTTTTGTTCCTGTTGATTTTAATTCGCGGCTCCAATCCATTGCTAATGTTTTAATTTCCAATTTCCCTGTTTCCCTTCTCCCCAGGGGCCCGCTCGCAGGTGGTTCTGACCCAGTCGGGCCCGGCGCTGAAGAAGCCCGGAGAGGCCCATAAGCTGCAATGCGCCACCAGCGGGTTTGCTCTCAGCAGCACCTGGATGAGCTGGGTTAGGCAGGAGCCGGGGAAGGGGCTGGAGTGGCTGGTTTATTATTACAATGAGGCGAACACCAAGTTCTACGCCGCCTCCGTGCAGGGCCGGTTCACGGCCTCCAAGGACAGCGCCAACTTCTACCTGCAAATGACCAGCCTGAGAGCGGAGGACAGCGCCGGGTATTACTGCGCTAGGCACACACACAGGGAGGAAGCGAATCTGAGCTCGCACAAAAACCTCCCCCTGCAGGGACCGAGGAGGGATTTCCTGGGGGTGGCGCTCAGGCCCTGCACAATAACACGGACAGTGCCCTCCCCCTCCCCCATCTCTGACGGGCCCCGCGGCCAGCTGGAAGGGGAGACAGGCGCTGTTGAGCCCAGCCCCCTGGGGAGCGCAGGGAGCGGATGCCCAGCAGCTGTTTTCAGAGCAGGGAGAACGAACAGCTGCATCCGGCGTCGCGGTTCGGTTGCCCCAGGGACTCTCTGCTCAGACCCTGCTCAGTGTGAGGCTCCCTCCTCCCAGGGAAGGCAGCGGGATATTCCGGGCCCTTAGGGCAGCCAGGCAGCTCCACCCCAGCCCACTGACAATTGTCTGGATCAAACCCCTCCCGTGTGCAGAGGGGCAGCGCCAGCCCCTACTCAACTGCTGCCTGTGGCATTTCAGGGTGCAGAGTTATGGGAGACTGGGCAGGGATGGTGTCCCTGCCTCCGTTTGTCAGGGGCTGGGAATGGGTGACGGGCGGGATCACTGGACGATTCCCTGTTCTGTCCACTCCCTCTGGGGCACCTGGCATTGGCCACTGGCAGCAGACAGGACACTGGACCAGATGGACCTTTGGTCTGACCCCGTCTGGTCGTTCTTAGGTTCTAATGACCCTTTTATCTGTATAATTGTCTATAGCGAGAGAGTATTGAAAACAATAAGGAGAAGAGGGAGAGGTCCAGGTTGGATACTAGGAAAACCTGTTTCACTTGGAGGGTGGTGAAGCACTGGGATGGGTTCCCTAGGGAAGTGGTGGACTCTCCATCCCTAGAGGTTTTTAAGTCGGGGCTTAACAAAGCCCAGTTGGAATTATTTAGTTGGGATTGGTTCTGCCTAGAGCAGGGGGCTGGACTTGATGACCTCCTGAGGTCTCTTCCAGCTCTATGGTTCTATGATTCTAGGGTTATAATAGTTCCATTAAATGTCCTTTTTTCATACAGTTCGCCCCACTCAGCTCTTGAAGGTGTTTCATTTACAGTCACACAGCCCTACACACACTTGCCAGGTAACAATTCCTGCCTGGAGATTCTTTCAGGGCACTTATTGCCCATGTTTACTTTGTGACTTAGCAGAATTCAGCCCATTCCGATGCCTGGGCTCAGACATTCAAAGCAGGTAAGCGGGTACAGCATCCAGCTCCCCTGAAATTCCAGGGCTTAATCTAATAATAATTCTGTCCTGTAAACATGTATCTCCTCCACTCTGCCTCTTGGTGCCTTCCCCTTTCTTCTCCTCTCCTGCCCCCTCCTCTCCCTAAGCACAAGTCCCTTCCTCTCCTCACCCTCACCTTCCCCTTAGTTCTGCCCTTGTCCCTTCCCTCACCTTCCTAACACCTGCATCCCTCAATCGTCTTGTGCCGGTGTGGGGTTGCATGGCAGGTGGCTGCCCCATGTGCCTGAGCTGGAGCCAGGGCCATGATGCTATTTTTAGTATCTTAGCACTGGCCCAAGAGCAGCTATAGCATGGCCCTGCTCCAGTCCCAGCACTCGGGGCAGCTGAGGGGGTGGATGGGCCCTGGAGCACAAACTTCTGGCTTGAGGATGTGATGGCGCATTGAGGGTCCCCTGTCTTCTGCAGCCCCGAAATGGCAAAAACAGACTGCACCAGCCGGTGGAATAGAGGAACTTTATTCCCTCTCCAGGATACAGCACAGCACAGATGTAATCTGGTCACAGAGCTGGGCTAGGATGCCTCAGGCCCCCTTGAGATGGTGGGAGACTGGGCCCCTAAACTCCAGCCCCTTTCCCTAGGCTGTCTCCTCCATGCTCCCAGCCAGCCACTCTAACTAACTCCCTTCCAGCCCTGCCCCCCAGCCAGGGCAGCATTCCCCCTTCCTTTGTTCCTCTCCATGGGGTTTATCTGGTTCAACAGGTTTGGCATCACCTTTGCATAGTGAGGTTTTCCCTGCTGGGTCTTGCTCCAGACAGCAGGGGTCACCACCGCCCAGCAAGTACCCCCACTACGTCACAGCTTGTTTGGGTGTGCCACTGTGGCACCCAAGTTATTAATAGATATTTTATAAACCTCTCCCTTTTCCCTCTGCTGCCATGTCTCCTCCTTTTGCTTCATCAGCTCCCCTGGTGCCTGATGCCCTCCAACTCCTCATCCTCCTCTGCTGTCCTGACTCCTGCCCTTCTCACTGCCCTCAGCCCTCCTGCCACTTGCACCCCTCCACCAGCCCTTCTCTCCCCCCTGTGCCCACTCTTCCAGTAGCCCCACTCTGATCACCTGAGCTACCCCTCCTCATACCCTTTTCTAACACCTCCCTCTACACACCTGCCTCTCTCCCCTGGTGCTGGTCCCTCCCCTGCAGGTGTTTGCCCTTCTGCTTCACCCCCAGAATCTCCTGGCATCTGCACCTTCCCTTACCCCTGCACTCTCCTGGTGCCTCCCCCTTCCCTCACTGCCCCTACCCCCTTTGCCCTGTTTTTCCCTGATGCCCACCCCCTCACCACTCTTTCCTCTCCCACCCTTTCCTCCTAGTTTTCCCCCTTCCATGCTCTGCCGTATCTTCTGTCTTCCACTTTGCAGGGCCAGAGTCTGCTCGCTGACCCTAGAACTCCCCAGCCTCCAAAACTGGAGCTAGGAGCAATTTTAAAATCCCAGCCGTGATGTCATGTCATCTGGAAATGCCGCGCATGGCAGCAGCAGCTCCAAACATTGCTGGAGCAGAGCCAGGCTCTGAATATTGCTGGAGCATCTGCACCAGGAGGCCATATAACTTGCCGCCCATGAGTCGGGTGAGCCTGCACAGCATGGGGTGGGCTCTCACCCCAACCCCCTAGCGTGGTGCCTGAGGGCAATTGAGCCTCTCTCCCCCCCTTCCCTACGACTCTGGGTCTGGATTCCGGCAGTGACGCAGACCCTGCATTGCGCTCCATGGCCGAGGTGATCCGAGCAGATATAGTGGCTGAGACAGGAATTCTCGAAGGAGCCCAGTGAAGTGGGAGATGCGGTGTGACGTAGTGGGGGTACTTGCTGGGCTGTGGTGACCTCTGCTGTCTGGAGCAAGACCCAGCAGGAAAAACCTTATTATGCAAAGGTGACTCCATACCGGTTGAACCAGCCAACCCCCCATGGGGAGAAACAAAGGGAGGTGGAATGCTGCCCTGGCTGGGGGCAGGGCTGGGAGAGGGGGAGTTAGTTCCTGGCTGGAAAGCAGGGAAGAAGGAACTGGGGAGGGGGCTGGGATCCCCCCATCTCAAGGGGGGCACTGAGGCCCCTTAGCCCCAGTTCCTGTAACCAGATTACGTCTGTGCTGTATCCTGGAGGAGCAATAAACCACCCTCAATTCTACTGGCTGGTGGAGTCTGTTTGTGCCATTTCGGGGTGCAGGAGACAGGGGACCCCCAACGCGCCGTCACAAGTGGGGGTCCGAATCCGCTCCGCAGCCTCGCTACTCCCGGGCACCTCGACTCCGTCCCGCCCCTGCCTGTGGGGCGAATGCGGCCCGAGAGCGGGAGACCGGTGCCCGCAAACCCCTGACCCCGCAGGCCCCGAGAGCCGCATCCTCATCGGCCTCAGTCTCCAGCCAAAGGGTCTGGTCTCGGGGGATCCCGAAGCCGGTTGGAACCAGTCGGGCCCTGGCCTGTCAGCGCATGCGCTCTGCCCGGCGCTTTGGAACCCAGGGTGGGGGCGGAGCCTACGGGCTGGTTCTTCGTTTCTTTATTACAGACAAGTGGTATCAGGGCGCCGCGGCTCCGCGCGAGGCGCGGGACAAACGCCCCGCCCCCCTCTGACTGCCCGGTCCAGGCTTCCCATTGGCCTGGGCCAGAGGAGTTTCCGACGCTTATAAGGAAGGGAAATGCAAATAGGAGAGACGGGTTCTTGTTTAAAGCCCCTCCCCCTTTCTCTGCCCAGACTGCAGTGGGACCGACCATCCCCAACCGCCCCGCCCCGGCTGTGCAGCTCCCAGCCACCGCCCCCTGAGAAACTGCCCCTCCCGCACCAGGAGAAATGCGACTTTGGCTCCATTTTGTTCCCCTTATAGCTGCTCTGGAGGGCAGTTGCTAAGCTAAATGCACTGGACAGGCAGACAAATAATGTCCATTTGCGGTCGCCCGGGGCCCAGTCCCAAGAGTTAGCGGAGTCCAGCGGGGGGACGTGAAGGAGCCAGGAGACTCTCTGCGCCTCTTCTGCAAAGCCTCCGGATTCACCGTCAGCAGCTACGAGATGAGCTGGTTCCGGCAGGTTCCTGGGACGGGGCTGGAGTGCGTCTCACATATTTATTCTGATGGGAGCCACCAAGTTTACGCAGACTCAGTCAAAGGGCGATTCACCTTCTCCAGGGACAACCCCAGCAACCTGCTGCACCTGCAACTGACCGGCCTGCAGCCCGAGGACACCGCCCGCTATTACTGCGCCGGGCACAGCGAGCTGAAACTGCCCAGCCCAGAACACAAACCGAGCTGCAGCAGGAGCCGCTCTGCCAGCGCCCGGCAGGGGGCAGCAGCGACTCGCAGTTCCAGGCTGTTCTGTCCGGTCAGTGCAGAGATCGGTGTGAAAGGGCAGGTCGGTGCCCAGAGCAGCGGGTGAATATTTCGGGAACTCTCTGTGTTCTAGGGACAGGAGACAAATATTCCTGCAGGTCTCCGGCAGCCAGTGACACCGCTGAGAGCAGAGTGTAACGCGGAGCCGGAGAGAACATAAGAAAGGCCAGACTGGGTCCACCCAACGATCTACCCAGCCCAGTGTCCTGTCTGCCCACAGTGACTAATACCAGCTGCCCCAGAGGCAGGGAACACTAGAGGTAATCCTCCCTCTCTTGTCATCCATTTCCAGACAAACAGAGGCTAGGGACACTGATCCTACCCAGCCTGGCTCATAGTCATTGATGGACCTAACCTCCATGAATCTACCTAGCTCTTATTTGAAAGCTGTTTAAGTCCTAGCCTTCACCACTTCCTGTGGCTAGGAATTCCACAGGTTGACTGCACTGAGTGAAGATAAACTTCCTTTTCTTTGTTTTAAACCTGCTGCCTATTAATTTCATTTGTTGACCCCCCTAGTTCTTATATTGTAGGAATAAGTAAATAAGTAAATAACTTTTCCTTATTCACTTATTCACTCCGGGCATGAAACCAGACTGGCTTGGCTGCGGCCCGTGTCTCTCCTGCTTCTTCCTACATTTCTTCATCTTTCACTTTCCATCCTGCCCCGCGGCTGTCGGCAGCAAGTTGCAAGCGACACCAGGTCATGTGGAGTATTTACCTCCCCCGTGTGTCCAGGAACCAGCCCCACACAAGTGTCTGTTCCTAGCAGCCCTGGAGCCTTCTTCTCATCGGACTTGGAAGCTCTTTCTAAGGAGCAGTCATTGGTATTATCCCCTGTTTCACAGTAGGGCCAGGGGCAAAGCCAAGGAGCCGTGTCCAGGTCTCTTGAGTCCCACCCGCTCCGTACCGAGCAGAGCCGGCGTGACCTGTGCGGGACAGTCGCTCGGACTAGACGCTTCTAATAGATGTTTCTGGCGGTAGTAAATAAACGATAAAAGAATAATAAATCGTGTCCCTCCCAGTGAGATGGCTGGGAAGTGAGTTCCCGGCGTCTGGGGCAGGCGTTGGGACTCACCGCTACGCCTCAGAATTCACCAGAGCGGAGCCCCTATATTGGCAGTTGCATCGCTTCTGTGCACCCCGCTCCCCTGGGGTATCGCATCTCGGTAACCCCGCATCATTCATCTCCGCATTGCAGGTTCCGGTTCAACTCTAAACTCCCCCCGAAGTCTCCCTGAAATCAGCATGTTTCGTGCTTCCTTGATTCACTCATCACCCGGCCTCTGTGTCTGTCAGGGAAGTTTCCAGCCTCGATACTGGCTCTCAGGTTCGGCACTATTTGAGGGAGGTGCGATTTGCATATGCAAATGCAGAGGAAATATATTTCCTTTTAAAAACCCGCGGCCTGGTCTTCAGTGGATTCGCGTTGCAGCAGGAGAGGAGGTGATCAACTGCTCTAGGGTCGCTTAGTGCAGTAGCCATGAAATGTGGGCTCAGCTTTCTTCTCTTGCTGGCAGTTCTCCCAGGTGCGTGAATATCACCGGGGAAGGCCGGGGGCAAACAGAACCAGCCGGGAGGAGTCTCGCCATGTGTCTTCTTTCTCCACAGGACTCAGGGCTCAGATCCAGCTGGTCCAGTCGGGGGCAGAGACGAAGAAGCCGGGGGAGTCGGTGACGGTGTCCTGCAAAGGCTCTGGCTACACGTTCACTAGCTATGCAATCAGCTGGGTTCGACAGGCGCCCGGGCAAGGGCTGGTTTACATCGGATGGATTAACACAAACACGGGGGCGCCCACTTATGCGGATAGTTTTAAGGGGAAAGTCACCATGACTCTGGACAAATCCGCGAGCACCGCCTTCCTGCAAGTGGGCAGCCTTCAGGCGGAGGACACCGCCGTGTATTACTGTGCCAGAGACACAGCGAGAGAAGCCCCATTCACCGCCGTTCAAAAAGGAGAAGCGGGTTTCCTCCTGCGTGTGGCAACAGCCGCTTATCGCACTAACCAGCAGCGTCCTTATCTCGCTGCTCCGGTCCGCACACTCGTGTTCCTGGCACCCGCCCTCCCTGGCACATTCCAAGTTTCTCAGGGAATTCGGACACCCCCTTCCCGTTGATTCCATTACACAGGCAAAGCTGGCTACATTGGAATTCCTCTCTGACATTCCAAGTGCAGGCAGTGTTGGTACATTACACAGGGAAGGGTGAATCCCGTGGTCGTTTAGACGGGCCAAGGTATTTAGTGTGCAAACAGCTACTGCAAGGGGCACACACTGCCGATGCTGTTCAGTGACATATTGGTCCAATGCCCATTGGGATAAGCTCCTGTCTCCTCTCGGCTCGCTACATCTTGCCTTGGCACAGCCTGTCATTTCCACAAGTCTCAGCTGGTCACAGTCTTGACCACCGCGGTGCAGAACCACGAGCCATTTTTTCCTGCAGTGTCAGAGTCACTCTTAAAGTGAACATGATCTCACCCCTCTCCCCCCCGCCTTGGGGGTCTACTTCCTTCTGCTCCCCAAAGCTTGCCTCGCGTGTGCCAACGGGGTGAGAGACAGAAATGGCAGGGGAAGTCAGGGTACTAACTAGGAAGACTTGGCAGTGAACACGTTCGCAAATATTGTCTCAGGAAAGAAATCGATAGGACTTGGGAATGACGTCACCTCTGATCCAAAATGAAATCTTGCCTGGGGGTACAATGTGAATGGGGGGAAATACTGAATGAGCTGTTGTCTAGGTGTGCAATGGGGAGTGCATCCCGCACACGCTCCCAAAGGGGAGTCTGGGAGTCCAACTACAGAGAGGACAGCCAGATGTAACTGAGGAGGAAGCCCAGTTGGGAGAGGGTCTGGGAGGGGGCTACACACAGCGGAAGTTGGCTACTGAACATTTCGCAGTGATTTCTTCTTATGTGACGTCATAGCAAATAAGCATTGACAGTCATGCACCTTGATAATTATCCCTTATCTTAGTGTTCTTTCCCCCACTTCCTGTCCTCCATAACATTGAGGTCCCACTTCCTGTCCTACTTTTCTTGGATTCTCGGCATTTCTTGTGTATGAAAATGGGGTCAGAGCAGTTTTGGGGGAGGGGTTGCTGGGTTGCACCCCTCCACACACCTCTGTCCATGCTCCTTCCCACTCCTCAGCGCTGGAGCTGCAGTAGGGGGGATGTGAACGAGGTAAGGTGGAGAAGGTTGGGGCTACAGCTGGGGGGTGGGTGCTGAGCCCCAGGTGTGGGTTCAGTAGACAGGTGGGACACTGGGCACAGAGCCGCCACCAGTCGAAACCCCGTCCCGTGCAAAGGGCCAGCAGATGCGTGGGAAGCTAGAAAGCTCCTCCCATTGTTCCCTCATCTCCCCTCTCTCTGACCGATTTGTTTGCTGCCTGGTTTTAAAGGCTTTTCGGGCGTCCTTACGCAAATTCAGCGGGGCGGCTTCTTTTTAAAGAGCCAGGCAATTCCTCCTTCTCTGGCCCACTCCAAGTGCCCTGTCCCGCGCTGTGTCTCTTCATCTGCTCCACTCGAATCCTGAGTCAGACACACACGATGCGTTTCATTGTCCTGTCCTTGCTGGCGGGTCTCTCAGGTACGAACCTCGGAGGCAGCTGAGAGAAAAGCAGGAGGCAAACGCAGCCCAGAGGAACATCCTGTTCAGTCCTTGGTCCTTCAGAGCACAGTAGAACGTGCTAAAGGCTCCGCTGAATCCTGGCCTAGCGCTGTAATATTTGTCTCTTTGCAGGTGTCTGGTCGCAGATCCAGTTGATCCAGTCCGGAGCGGAGGTTAAAAGAGCAGGAGACTCCGCAAAACTCTCCTGTAAAGCGACCGGCTACACGTACACTGACCAGGGCATGCACTGGGCCCGGAGGGCTCCGGGGAAAGGCCTGGAATGGGTGTCTTCAATTACAAACGGGGCTGGGGACACCACGTACTACACAGACTCTGTCAAAGGGCGATTCACCATCTCCAGAGACAACTCCCAGAACCTGCTGTTCTTGCGCATGGCCGGGCTGAGGCCTGAGGACACCGCTGTGTATTACTGTGCGCGATGGGGCGAACACAGGGAGAGAAAACACCTCCCGGCTCATGCAAAAACTCCTCCGTGGGAAATTCCAGTTCATCTCAGGGCCAGCAGATGGCAGCAGGGCCCCACATCAGCTACTAGCAATTGCAATTGGTTTCCAAGCTCATGATATTTTTTGTTAGTCTCTAGTCTAAGGTGCTGCAGGACCATTCCGTGTGTGTGTGTGTGTGTGTGTGTGCGTGCGTGTGTGTGTTTAAAGTTTTTCCAGAGGAAGGGTTAAAGAGTTATCCAACAGGAAGAAATTCCGAAGTGCATCTTCCTGGGTTCTCAAAGGGGTTTTTGCATGTGGGTTGCAGCAGAGCATCATCCAAGGCCGGGGAATTTAATACCAGCTTTCAACTCCTTAAGGGGATTCCAGAGAGGATGGAGAGAGGCTGGTCTCAGTGGTGGCAGACGGCAGAATGAGAAGCAATGGTCTCAGGTTACAGTGAGGGAGGTCTAGGCTGGATATTAGGAAAAAGCTATTTCCCTAGGAAGGTGGGGAAGCACTGCCATGGGTAACCTAGGGAAAGGGTGGAATCTCCATCCCTAGAGGTTTTTAAATCCCAGCTTGACAAAGCCCTGACTGGGATGATTGAGTTGGGATTGCTCCTTTTGGGCAGGGGGTTGGACTCGATGACTCCTTAGGTCTCTTCCAGCCCTAGGATCCTGTGATTCTATGAAATTCCAATCTTGGGGAGTTTTACAAGCCTTTAGTGACAGGGTATTTAAAGTGTCTTGCAGCTTCCCCTGCCCACCCCTAGGTTCTGCACTGGAAGTGCCATTGGCAGGGAAACAGTCAAAGCTCACAGCGCCCCAGCATAGAGGCAAAGGTGGCCCCCCCAACCCAGTTCACCAAGGGGAAGCTCTGGACCATCTGTGATGTAGTGGGGGTACCTAGCTGGTTTCTATGCTGCTGGCTCTGGGGTAACCCCCACTGGCTGCCCTGGGTACCACGACCCAGCAAAACAGGATGAGTCACTATGCAAACCAGTAGGGCCAGACATCCCCCATGGAGAGGAACAAAGGAAGGTGGAATACTGCCCTGGCTGGGGGGCAGGGTTGGAAGAGGGTTAGTTAGTTGCTGGCTGGGAGCATGGAGGAGACAGCCTAGGGAAAGGGGCTGGAGTTTAGGGGCCCAGTCTCTCCCATCTCAAGGGGGCCTGAGGCATCCTAGCCCAGCTCTGTGACCAGACTACATCTGTGCTGTGCTGTAACCTGGAGAGGCAATAAACTTCCTCTATTCCACCGGCTGGTGCAGTCTGTTTGTGCAATTTCGGGGTGCAGGAGACGGGGGACCCCCAACGTGCCGTCACACCATCTCTGTCCGGCCTTTGGCCACAAGTTTTTGTCCTGCCCTAATTCTGTGTCCTTTTGCGCCAGAAGGATCCTGCTTCATTAAGACAGATGGCATATTACTCTTGCCTCTTCTTCCTCCCCAGACCTCCCTTCCTTACTGTATCATCCCCGGGGGCGTCTCTCCTTTGCCCAAGTCCCTGATCCTGCAAGTGGAAGTCAACAGAGCTCCAGAATTTGGAGCATCTGGAAGGATCGGGATAAAGGCCCTGATTCAAAAAGGCACTGAAGGGTCCTTGTCCAGGAGGATAAAAGCCCCATAGAATGACTGTGGCTGGGCCTTTCCTAATAATAGTTTTTCCTGATATCCAACCTAGACCTCCCCCACGGCATCTTGAGACCATTGCTCCTTGTTCTGCCGTCCGCCCCCACTGAGAACAGCCTCTCTCCATCCTCTTTGCAATCCCCCTTCAAGGAGCTGAAGGCTGCTGTGGCATCAGCTGGCTGGGGCTAAAAGTTGCTGAGTAGACATTGACTCTGGGTCCCTCCGCCCCCTCAGGGTTCCAGAGCTCACCCCACAGCCCCAGCCCCAATGTCTGCCCAGTAGTTTTGCAGCCCAAAGCCTGCGCTGGATGAGCCAGGCCAGCAGTGGGCGTATCCCTGTGTGGACCCGCCCCAAAAGTGTGAGACACCCAGCTCCTATTGGAGACACGAGCAGCCGTTCTGGTTCAGACAATGGTCCCCCTCGCCCAGTATCCTGTCTGGGACAGCGTCCTGCGCCAGAGATCCAAGGGGACCGAACGGAACAGGGCAATTCTGCAGCGCTCCAGCTCTGTCTTCCACTCCAGGCGTCTGACAGCCAGGGCTTTAGGGAAGCCCCAAGCACTGGATAAAATCCATTGAGAGACTTGTCCATTAATTCATGATCCAGGGCCAATGGGAGCTGTGGTCTCCCACACCTGCGGAGGTGCAGGTAAATATGGCGGTGTGGGGACCCAGCAGGGGTGAACGCTGACAGACAAGATCTGGCTTGGGCGGGTATTTGCCTGCTCCCGCTGTTGCAGACGCTGCTGGTGCACACTCACTAAGGGCTCTGTGGTGCACTTTAGCACACTGCAGGGCAGAGAGGAAGGATGGTCCAAGGGGTAGAGCACACCTGGACTCCGGGAGACTTTACTCTGGTACCGCGTTCCTACAGCTACAGAATGTGCTGTGCAAAGAAGCTGAAAACCAGAATCGTGATCCGAGGCTACTTCCATTGAGACTCTCTGGGGATCCTGGAGTGGGGAAGTAGCCCTGGCTGCAGGGGAGGAAAGGCTGGTGTTGGGCACCAGAGCCTGGCCTTGCCTTGGTGAAAGGGGAGGGGCTGGACATGGGGAGAAAAGGCAACTTCTGGGGCTTGTGTGAACCAGGCCAGTGTCATAGGTCCTGTTTTCTAGACTTTTAATCATCCGTGTCTTTTTCCAATTTGTCAACAGCGTTCCTGAAATGTGGTCCCCAGAACTGGACACAACACTCCAGGGGAGGCCTGATCAGCGCAGAGTAGAGCGAAATAATTAATGAGTTCAAGTGTCTTGCTCACAACACTCCTATTCATGCAGCCCAGAGTCATATCTGCTTTGTTGGTAACAGTGACAGGCTGTTGACCCATATTTGCTTCATGGGTCACTAGGAGCCCCTTGGGCAGTGCTCCTGCTTTGGGGACATTTCCCCTTCTGTGTGCGCTGGATGGTTCCCTCCTAAGGGCCGCACTTTGCCTTTGTCCTTTTTGATTTTCATCCTCTTTACTTCTGACCATTGTTCGTTCTAAAGTGCAGCCCTCTGCTCCAAAGCACTCGCGACCCCTCCCCTCTGATCTCCCCTGCGCACTTTATCAGCGCCCTCTCTCTGCCATTCTCTATCATTAATGAAGCGAATCATCCAATTTAGCCCGGCTCTGACATTCACGGCAATGACACACACTCAGCTGATGCCAGCCGAGAGTCACGTCTGAGCCTGGCACCCAGCGCGGTGAGTTCCAGCCGGGGACTCGTTAGCGATGGCAACGTTTTAATTAATCCCAAAGCGCCTTCCACCCCTTGGGGTGCTGGGTCGGGACTGGGGATAACACATCGACAGAGATTAATCACCACGTCTGCCCCCGCAACCGGCTCCCAAGCGAGGTGCCCACCAGGGAAGGTCGGGGAATGAGACGGATTAGCGGAATCCCTGGGGGCCTTATTAGACCTACAGCGCTGGGACACCAGCAAACGGCTGGATGAGCTCACTGCTGGAACCCCGAATGTAGGGGCCTGTCCCGCTCCCCTCCCTCTGTGCGGTGTCTGTGGCTTTGTGTCCATTGCAGGGCATCCCCCCCATGGAGCCAACCCCAGGGTGCAGGCGCATAGTGCCCACCCCACTGCCCTGGCTAGGGAGGGAGCTGCTTTGGTTGAGTCCAATCAGCCATAACGCGCTAAGGGCCCTTCCTCCTGGATCCTGGCGGTGCAAAGGGGAGGGGAACAGAACCCGCCCATGGCCCGGGAAGATGCGGAGCGACGAGCATCCCAGTGAAGAGGGGAGGGGTGGATAACCCTTCCCCCGACGGGTCACTGAGACACAAGCTCTGCAGGGCGGGTCTGGCTCGCTCTGTGTCGGCTCAGAACAAGCGTGTCAGGGTCTGGTGGGAGGTTGGGGGAGGGGCGGCTGTCCTGCCCAAAGTGGCTCAACTCTCTACTCAGCGTCTCTGCTGTCCTGACACAAGGGCTGCGCCGTGGCGCACGGGACGGATGGTGCCTCTGTCTGCACAGCGGGGAGCGTCCCCCTCACCCGTCCCCACCCCGCTGCACGAACACCTCCCTGTGCGCTCAGAGAGGGGGCCGGGGAGCAGCGGGACACACCCAGGAGAAAGCTCGGCTGGACTCAGAGGCCTCCAGCCCCACCTCCGGCCCAGCCTCTGCTATTTCACCCCGCGGGGGGATTCTCTGGCATGTGTCATAGGGCAGCAGAGCCCAGACGAGCATCAACCTCTCCAACAGCGCCGGGTGTCGAACAAGCACCGCGCGGCTTCATTTCCCGATGGCGTTTCTCCTGCCTCACACCCGTGTGCAGGGCAGGGGCGGCGGGGGAGGGGAGAACAGCCACAGTGAACCCAGCGGAGTCCCCAGGTGCCAGGCCAGGGGGGAGAGAGCAGAATGCAGGCCCGGTGCAGCTGGGGATCGGGCCCTGCCGGCTCCAGGGCCCTGCCGGTAATTACCGGTCTGAGGACCTGTCCCAGGGAGTCTCTGGGCGTCTCCAAAACGAGGCCGAATCTCCGTTAATTGGTGACTGCCGAGGGCTCACCCTGGAGCCCGGTGGGGATTCAGGGCTGGTCCCCCGGGGCCCGGAGGGGATTTAAGGCCCAGGCGAGCCGGGAGGCTGCGGGAAGCGGTAGGAAGCTGCGGGCTCGGCAGCAGCGCGGGCTGCTCTAGTCACGCTGTCAGCAGATTACGACTCCCGGGTGGGTCTCGGGGGCCCTGGCTGAGCCGCTGGGCCGGACTGGGGAGGACGCTGGATGGGGCCACGGGAGTCCCGGCCGGGGCAGAAGGGAAGAATCCCAGTCAGCCTCTGCCCATGCAGCCAGTGTAAGGCGCCTGCTTTGGTACCGAACCTCTCGCGCTGCCCTCGGTCTCTGCCTGTCTCTGGCCTGGCCCCGCCGCCCCCAGGTCTCGTCAGCTAGGGGTGTCCTGCAGAGAACGATCCGCCCAGCCCCCGGCCCGGTCTGTGCAGCGCCTGCCTCTGGGCTGGTCTCTGTGTCACTGATCTCTCGCCGTCTGTCATAACCCGCCCTGCAGCCCTGGCTCCCGCGTGGGGAATGTCCCTGCGAAATGCCCCCAGAGACTTCACCATCGCCCCTCCGATTACAGTGTAAAAATCCCCTCTGTGGTCACGGCTGCGCAGCCCAGCCTGCTGATCACGGCGAAGCTGGAGGGGGGGGGGGGCGCTGTTGGAGGTGGGGGCGGCTGAGACATGCTGAACCAAATTGGGAACGCTGTGTATGATGGGAGCCACATCAAGTTAGCGTCTCTCTCAGCAGCTCTGGATCCAGCCGCTGGGCCTGCCCCCTTTTCCTGCTCCCTCTAACCTCAAAATAGCCCCCCCCCCAAAGACTCCCATCTTCCTCCGCCCTGGGGCAAGTCTTCCCCACATTCATCGCCTTGCATGTTCCCTCCCCCTCCCCTTGCTCATTAGCACCTACTCCTCGCAGCCCCTCTGCTTCTACCCACTAGACCTTGCCCTGTACAGTCCCTCCGCTTCTCACTAGGGCCAGCCCTGTGCAGAGAGGGTCCAGAGAGCAAGTAGCTCTGTTGGTCTGTGTCTGCAAAAAGGAGAAGTCCTGTGGCCCCGGAAAGACTGGCGGATTTATTTGGGAATAAGCATTTGTGGGTAAAAACCGCTTCAGTGAATGTAGGGAGCCCCTGCGGGTGTTTATCTCTGTCAAAGGGATTGGACTGGAGAAGATGCGGTTGTACTTTAGGGCTTGGCTGTAGACAATGGATCATGCCCTGTGCCATGGATGGAAGCTAGAGGCATGTAGATAAGAAGAGCGGTCAGTATAGGCTGGTCTTTATGTGACCATCATTTATTTGTACCGTACTCCACGTGTTTGACAAAGTGATTTTTACCCCTGAACCACAGGTATTCCTAAATAGCCACTCCAGTCTTAACAAGCCTCCTATTAGTTTGAAATTTTGGTGCGTTAGTTTGGCTTCCCTGTAACTTTAAGGGTTAAGGGATGTCTCAAAATAGGGCATTAGTTCGAAATTTGGCACTGCCTAGATGCCTTGATGCACCACATTACAAAATAAGTAATTTGCGCATCTTATTTTGAGTTTAGGGTGCTGTGAAGATGCACTTCAAAGTGCCTCGGGCACTAGTTGGGAGTGGTCCTGCTCATGGCAGGGGGCCGGACTCCATGACCTCCTGAGGTCTCTTCCAGCTCTATGATTCTATGATAAGAAAGGGGAAGGAGAGAAAACCGCTCCCCAAATGTTAGCCACACACTGCAAGATACTGTGGGGAACAGGCTTAGAGAGAACATGACTGGAGAAATTGTAACTGCCCAATGAGAAAGGTGAAGAATCTTGCACAGAGCAGCCAAAAGAGATTCTTATACAATCGGATGGTCCGTTTTGTCTGGTCTCACTTGACTCTCCGATATCCATGGCAGGCACATTCTCTCACCCTGCTCAGTGCCTGCACAGGGAGGCCCTGCTCCCAACTGGCATGACAAGGTCAAGGAAAACGAGTCCCGCAGGCGATGGATGGATGGAAGGGGAATATTGTAGCTAGAGGGTGATGGGCCTTTTTGGTCGGTAACTCACTGGCTGTATTTCTCTCCCTTTGCCCCAGGAAAGAGGCCTAAATGGGGCTGGAGAACCGCACCCAGGTGACTCATTTCATCCTCTTAGGGATCCCCAACACTGAGGGCTTCGAGACCATCCTCTTCTTCACCTTCTTAGCCTTCTACCTCTGCACTCTGCTGGGCAACCTGCTCATCTTCTCAGCCGTCCTCGTTGACCCCCGCCTGCACACCCCCATGTACTTCTTCCTCTGCAACCTCGCCGTGCTGGACATGGGCATCTCTTCCCTCAGCGTCCCCAAATTGCTGGCCAGCCTCTGGTTCCAGGATAAGGTCATCTCGCTGGGCGGGTGCATGTCCCAGGTCTTCACTGCTCACTTCCTGGGTAGCACGGAGTGCCTGCTGTACACCGTCATGGCCTTTGACCGGTACGTGGCCATCTGCCACCCGCTGCGCTACCTGCTCATCATGAACCGCCGGGTGTGCGCCCTCCTAGCCGCCGGCAGCTGGATCGCCAGCTCCTTCCACGCCACCATCGTCACCACCCTGACCTTCACGCTGCCCTACTGCGGGTCCAACGTGATAGACTATTTCTTTTGTGACATCTTCACTGTGGCCAAGCTGGCCTGCGGGGACACGTACATCTTGGAGACCGTGGTCTTCACCAACACTGGGGTGGTGCCCATGACCTGCTTCGTCCTCATCCTCGCCTCCTACGTCAGGATCGTCTTCTGCATCCTGAAGATGAACGCGGGGGAAGGGCGGCGCAAAGCGACCTCCACTTGCGCCTCCCATCTGGTGGTGGTGACCATGTTCTTCGGGCCCTGCGCTTTGATCTACACTCAGCCACAGCTGAGCAAAGTGCTGGTGACCCCTGTGAACATTTTTGGCAACTTGATCACGCCCATGGTGAACCCGGCCATCTACACGCTGCGCAACAAGGAGGTGAAAGCGGCTCTGAGAAAACTGCGAGGGGGGTCAGACACCTGCACGTTGATGTGCAGCAGATGCAGGAGTAGCATGTGAGTCTGTTTGAAAACCCACCTATAAATACATCGGCATGGCACCTCAATGACTCTCCCTTCACCCATCCTCACACAGCCTAATGTATCTCTCTGGAGCTCTATCTGCCATAGAAATGCTTCTACAATCCCGAGCTGTCTGCCTCGCTGTCAGGCTGACATTTTCAATGCCGCCCGAGGGACATGCGCACTCAGTTTGCACCAGAATGAATCGGAACTGGAGACACAAACGTTGCTGAGGTTTCTGAAAGTCTCAGCCTCATAGCACAGATCTGTCCATCCATCATTATAAGGCAGGACTTACACTGCCAGGATTTTCATGGCTGCTGTGTGCGTCTGTGACGTAGTGGGGGTACTTGCTGGGATGTGGTGACCTCTGCTGTCTGGAGCAAGACCCAGCAGGGAAAACCTCACTAGGCCAAGGTAATGCCAAACTTGTTGAACCAGTGGCCAGACACCCCCCATGGAGAGGAACAAAGGAAGGTGAATGCTGCCCTGGCTGGGGGGCAGGGCTGGAAGGGAGTGAGTTGGTGGCTGGCTGGCTGTGAGGATGGAGGAGACAGCCTAGGGAGAGGAGCTGGAGTTTAGGGGCCCAGTCTCCCCCCAACTCAAGGGGGCCTGAGGCATCCTAGCCCAGTTCTGTGACCAGACTACATCTGTGCTATGCTGTATCCTGGAGAGGCAATAAACTTCCTCTATTCCACCGGCTGGTGCAGTCTGTTTGTGCCATTTCGGGGTGCAGGAGACGGGGAACCCCCAACGCGCCGTCACAGCGTCCTCCCCAAGCAATCAGCCCCTGGCTTGAGTTGTGCACGCCAGACTCGGGCAGAGTATTCAACCGGTGCTGGCACCAGAGGTCAAACCACCTCTCTCCTACTCAGAAATCTTCCTTTGTGCGTCCCAGGATCACTGGAGCTGTGTGGCCCTAGCTTTGTCCTGGGAACTCTTGTTCAGCTAAGTCTACACTCGTGCACTGAGGGGGGCAGCCAGAGTCTTCCTGATGGTGTCTTTGCACTGACCCGAGAGGCAGCTTCCAAAGAGCCACAGGCCCAGACTTTGGCGCGTGGGAAAAGCAACCCGGGAATGGGAGGTCACAACGATTTTAAAATCAAGGCAGCTTCTGATGCGCAATGGGAAACCACCATTGATCTCCAAGTTCTGGGCACTGGGTGGGCCTAGAAGCAAAAGCAGGGGCAGCTGGTGCTTTCTGTGTTTATTACCAGAAAGCTGTCAGTTCGACACAACTACATTTGAATAGCCCGTGGGAATTATTTGTAAAACGTTATGTTGTGACTAAGACAAAGGCTTGGAACACAGAAAATCTGGGTTCCAGTACAGGCTGTGTAGAGGAATCTCCTATTGCCCTTGTGTGTGTCACTACATTGTTTTATGCCTCAGTTTCCCCATTTGTTATACATCCTTTGTCATTCTCAGCTATCCGGTGTATCACATAGAAGCAGCGACTATCTCTGTGCGCCTGTGCGGGGTGTTGCATAAATGCAGCCAGATCAGAGTTCCACACAATAGGCCCTGCCATAATACTCATGATAATAATAGTGAAAAACAAATAAAAACAGCGTCTAGGACGCTAGAACTGGAAGGGACCTCGAGAGGTCATTAAGTCCAGTCCCCTGCCCTCACAAATAGGACCGAGCACCCTGCGTTGGGTGACCTCATTTCCCGCCCCCACATTCCCCGAGCTAGGGGGGTTGGACCATTCTGACCCAAATCCCAGTGAAGTCAGAGGGGATATTTAAGTGGCTTCCATTGGTATTGGCTCAGGTTCTGCATAGTTGGAGGGAGCGCTGCGCAATGGAGCCTGGGGCCAGGGGGCTCCGGACACGTGCTTCCAAATCAGGAACAGAGAGAGGAGGGAGGAAGGGATCGGAGCAGAGAGGAGAAGGAAGGAAGGAAGGGCGTTAACACCCTGCCAAAGGCAGCTCCGCATCTGTGGAATCCCTGTGAATCTTCCTCCTCGTCTTCATCATCCCCCTGCTCCTCTTCCCGTTGGGGCATCCCCAAGGTTTAGCTGCCGAGCAGCCATCTGAAAAGGGGACCCCGCATTGCCCGGCCCCAGAGAGATGAGGTGACAGAGATTGTGTTAACGCGAATCGGGCCACACACGAGCCTGGGATGAGCCTTGGACTCCCAGAGGAACATCGCTCTGTTCCAGCAGTGTCTGGATTAGAACAATGTCTGCAGGGCAGGAACAGTCAAATGCCGCCCTGCATGTGGCCCTCCAAGTTGCCCCCACACCCCATACTTCGCTCCAACTCCCCCGGAATGGGCAGGGTCGCTCCCACCGGTTGGTAAACGTAAGGGCAGCGGGGGCTAACCCTGGTGAACAAGCGACTGCTCATTGCTCAGTCTCGGTGCAGGCTGGTCTCTTTCGCAGAGCGGGTGTCCCGGGGAAGCGCGCTCGCCCCCCCCCCCCGTCCCCGTCCCCCCCCCCCCGTCCCCGCCCCCGCCACAGACTGGGCGCTGGAGCGTCCCCTCGATGTGCACACGTGGGCAGCCTGGCCCGGCAGAGCGAGAGATTTAAACCGGCACCTCTCTCCCCGCGTGCAGGGCCCGCCCGTGGTGAGACACGCTCGCGCGCTCTGCTTTACACTCGGCCTTAGGGGGCAGCATCGGCCGGGCCCGTTCCCATTCCTGCGCGGTGGGATCCTGAGGATGCGGGGATCGATGGGAGCAATGAGTTGACCTCATGTCCCTGAGGAGCATCCCGGGGTCCGAGGGAGCGTGACCCCCCCTTCTCCCTGGCCTTGGGGAGCCTTTGGCAGGGGAACAGGGCGGGTGAGACTCTCTGTCCCCCAGGGGAAGCTAAAGCGGGATTGCTCGCAATGGGGGCCCGGATACTTTGCACTGAGCTGGTGCCTGATGCGGGGGATGGGCGGTGAGTGTCATTGAAGGCGGGGGAGGGGGAGTTTGGGGCTGTATCTTATCGCGTGGGAGCCGCTTTCTGTCTCCTTCCTGCCTCTCCTCCGCCACCCCGCTCCGCCTCGCCCTGCGCACCAGCCCCTCCCGGAGAGATTCCAATGGCCCCGCCCTCCCCTAGAAACTTGGCCTAGGGACCGCTGCAATAGCCTGCGGGCGGGCCGAGCTAAGTGACGTCATAAATGTCTGAGGGGCGGGGCCTGATATCTCCAGGGTGACTCTGGAATTGCGGGAAGGGAGAATTCGCACCTTGTAACCTCTGCAGAGGTGGCCAATGGGAGCGGAAGAGGCTGGGCAGAGAGTCCGGCCGCCGAGTGAACTCCGGCAAGTCACGTCTCTGAGCCTCAGTTTCCCTTTCTGCATGTTGAGCTTCGCCCACTCGGGGAAGCGCTGTCAGTTATTGGTGGGAGCGGTACGTTTATGAATAAATAACAGCGACGCTGGCGACTCGCGTTGTTCCTCTGCTGACCCACCTGTAGGGAAGATGCGCCCGGGATGTGTTTCCTCTGTTAGCACGGATGGGAACACCAGGGACTATGCAGACTCCCTGAAAGGCCGAGTCACCATCTCCAAGGACAATTCCAGCAACCTCCTGTACCTACAACTCACCTGCCTGAAGCCCGAGGACACTGCCCGCTATTACTGTGAGACACACAGATGTCTACACTTGCCGCTTCATGCACAAGAATGGCTGTTCTTGCACAATAATCCTCAGGGCATCCACACTGCCCACTTGCTCCTCCACAAGAAGATGTAGAGTGCGCAGTGTGGACATGTTCTTGAGCAAGACTTCTTGCACGAGAACCCTTGTGCAAGATGTTCTTGGGCAAGAACTCTGCAGTGCAGTCATAGCCCTACAGGGCATCCACACTGCCCTCTTGCGCAAGAGAGCTCACACCTGTTAGAAAAGAGTGTAGCTCTTGGGCAAGAAGCCCTCTCTTACCCCGCCATATTGTAAATCATCTTGCCCAACAGAGGGAGGGCAGTGGAGGGCAGTGTAGGCACTCTGCTGATTCTTGCACAAAAATGGCCTTGCTGAGCAAGAACCTGCCAGTGTAGACATAGCCTACCTGTGACGTACACTGGTTTCTACACTGCTGGCTCTGGGGTAACCCCCACTGGCTGCAGTTGGTACCCAGGCCCAGAAGGACAGGCCATGAGTCATTATGCAAAGGGTGTCTCAACCTGTCTGACCAGCCACCCCCCATGGAGAGGAACAAAGGAAGGTGGAATGCTGCCCTGGCTGGGGGGCAGGGCTGGAAGAGGAGAGTTGGTTCCTGGCTGGAAAGCAGGGGAGAAGGAACTGGGGAGGGGGCTGGGATCCCCCCATCTCAAAGGGGGCACTGAGGCCTCTTAGCCCCAGTTCCTGTAACCGGATTACATCTGTGCTATGCTGTATCCTGGAGGAGCAATAAACCACCCTCAATTCCACTAGCTGGTGGAGTCTGTTTGTGCCATTTCGGGGTGCAGGAGAGGGGGACCCCCAACGCGCCGTCACACCTACCTGTGCGAGAGATGCACAGTGACACAAAACCTGCTGGTGGTCAGACAAAAACTGGGGTTGAGGAATCCTCCTTTCCCCATTCCCCACAAGAGGGCAGCAGATCCACAAACAGCTCAGACTGAGAGCAGCGGACCCAGCCCCATGTTGCGGATGGCAGCCCTGGCGGTGTCGGTGCCCTGGAGCGTGCTGGGGGTTCGAGTCACACAAGGGGCTGAGGCGCCTTCTTAGAACGCCGGGCTCCCCATGGAACCTACAGCCTCGTATTTAGCGCCCGGCCTCTCTCCCCACCACATTCAGAGAAGGTCTTTCTTTCTTTCTTTCTTTCTTTCTCACCTGGGAAGTCCCTGTAGGAAGAAGCATATTCGCTGTAGGGTTCATGCCCCTAAATCTAGGGGTCTCCAACCTTTTTAAGCCCAAGATCACTTTTTGAACTTAAATGCAGGATCTACCTCAAATCCAAATACCTCTGCTCTGCCTCCTGTGTGCCCCTTCTCTTTGCTCACTCCATCCTCCCTCTCTCCTCCCATCCTCCCTTCTTTTCACCAGGCAGGAGCACAGGGCTGTGGCACAAGATCTAGTCTTGGGCTAAGGGGTTTAGAATTGAGAGGGGTGCTGAGATAAGCCTCAGGCAGGGAGTTTGGGTGCAGGACGGGGTTCAGGGTACAAAGTCTGTAAGGGGGTTTGGGTCCAGGGGTCTCAAGGCTGGGCCAGGGGTTTGGGGTGCAGGAGGAGATTCATGACTGGGGCAGGTGTTTGGAGTTGGCTCCAGCTGGACACTGATTACCTCAGTTGGCTCCAGGGTGGTGGTGCAGTGGGACTAAAGCAGGCTCCCCTGGACCTGGCTCAGCATCACTCTCAAAAGCAGCCAACACACTCCATCCCAAACCCTGTTGTGCCCCCCTTCCATTCTGTGGAGTGTGGGAGGGGGCACCCTGACATCAGCAACCCCTCCTCTCCTTCCCCTGTCATCTGCATGGCAACCAGGAGACTCCCCAGGGGGAGGCAGCTCCAAGGAAAAGGGCAGGAAATGTGCAGCAGTGTGGGGAGGGGCAGCTGAAGTGCTGGCACTTGATAGCCTCTTGGTCAAACCTGTCAGGATCCCCTGTCAGAAGCTCCAAGATCTACCATAGAATCATAGAACCATAGAGCTGGAAGAGACCTCAGAAGCTCATCAAGTCCAGCCCCCTGCTCTAGGCAGGACCAATTCCAACTAAATCAACCCAGCCAGGTTGCTCCTGGTTGCTGACCATGGCCCTAAAAATACAGAAGTGTCAGGAGTATCCCTGCACCCTATGTCGGGCGGGCGCTGTACACACACCCAGGCTGAAGAGGTCTGACTCCTGCTCCTGGAACCGTACAGCGAGTCAGTCATATCGCTGGCAGGAGGAAAGTGCGTGTCTCTTGTAAGGCGGATTATGCAAATGAGGGACTGAGTGTCCTGCTTAAATCTGTTCCTCCCTCTGCCCAGGCTGCACCCGCAGAGACAATTATCAGCTGCCTGAATCTGTGCAGTGACCAAACAATACAGCACCAGGGACAATGAAGTTTTGGCTAATTGGAATTTTGGCTTTAGCGGCTTTCGAAGGTATTTTCTTCTTTGGAATAACGGTAGGAGTGCGAGAATATTAAACTCCCTTGTGTTGATACCAATATTTATAACCGGTCTTTATTCGCAGGTGCCCAGTCCCAGGAGCTGGTGGAGTCCGGAGGGGATGTGAAGAAGCCCGGAGACTCTCTGCGCCTCTCCTGCAAAGCCTCCGGCTTCACCTTCAGCAGCTATCATATGAACTGGGTTCGCCAGGCTCCCGGGAAGGGGCTGGAGTGGGTCGCGTTTATTTACACTGACGGGTCGGGTCCCAGCTACGCTGATGCAGTCAAAGGCCAATTCACCATCTCCAGGGACAATCCCAATAACCTGCTGCACCTGCAAATGACCGGCCTGAAGCCCGAGGACACCGCCCGCTATTACTGTGCCAGACACACAGTGACACGAACCCGGCAGCTGCTCGTACGCGAACCAGAGCTGCGGAACTTCCCGCGTCTGCCGCACGGGGGCAGCAGAGACACGCGCCAAACAGTCGTGAATGGAGCACAAGGGAGCGAAGGCCCATCAGGATGGAAGGTTCTGACGTCACGGATTAACTCTTTCGTGTGCTAGTTCCATCAGTTTTTCAAGGAGCTAAATCTCTCTTCTAGGCGCCTAGCGACATGCAAACAACTGCACTCTGAGCGCCCTTCACCAGCCGGGTGTGGGAGCCATGCCTGGAGCGCAAACACTTTCCCATCACTCCCTTAGCGCCCGGGAACGGAGATGAAAAGCCAGCCTAGTCCCGGAGACCAGGGCTGCTCCCTACTCTGCACGTTTCATGCACTAACCAGCAGTGTCCTTATTTCGCAGCTACGTTCCGCACACTCGTGTGTCTGGCACCCGCCTGCAGTGGCACCTTCCAAGTATCGCAGAGAATTCGGACACCCCCTTCCCGTTGGTGTCTGATGGGTTCTGAGCATGCGCATCCCAAGGACAGCGGCCTTCATTGCCTTAGGGGTGTCTGTGGCTGCTGAGATCACGGAGGCCTGATCTCTGGCTGTGGCTTCAAAATGCTACAGGAGTAACCTGCGGGTAGCACACATGGCCATGCTCTGAGGGGCCAGAGCTAGTTACAGCGCCACGCACAATGGCCG
Organism: Pelodiscus sinensis; assembly: GCF_049634645.1. Lineage (NCBI taxonomy): Eukaryota > Metazoa > Chordata > Testudines > Trionychidae > Pelodiscus > Pelodiscus sinensis. The sequence goes on along the minus strand of NC_134740.1, from coordinate 5,919,389 downwards.
AGATTCCCACCCTGTAGAAATACGCACAATTCCACGCGCTCGGACTAAACTGCCCTGGTTTGTGCCTGTGATGGCGCGTTGGGGGTCCCCCGTCTCCTGCACCCCAAAATGGCACGAACAGACTTCACCAGCCAGTAGAATAAAAGTGGTTTATTGCTTCTCCACGATACAGCACAGCACAGATGTAATCTAGTTACAGGAACTGGGGGCTAAGAGGCCTCAGTGCCCCCCTTGAGATAGGGGAGTCCCAGCCCCCTTCCCAGTTCCTTCTCCCCTGCTTTCCAGCCAGGAATTAACTCCACCTCTTCAAGCCCTGCCCCCAGCCAGGGCAGCATTCCACCTCCCTTTGTTTCTCCCCATGGGGGTTGGTTCAACCAGTATGGAGTCACCTTTGCATAATAAGGTTTTCCCTGCTGGATCTTGCTCCAGACAGAAGAGGTCACCACAGCCCAGCAAGTACCCCCACTACGTCACAGAGGGTCTGGCTGCTGCCCACGGGGACAAGATCCTGGCCCCGTGACTGGTCATTCTCCTCTAGCCGGGCAATCAGCTGGGTCTTGGTTGCGTTCTGCACAGGCAAGCCACTCTCTCTGCAGAGCTTCACCAGCTCTGCCTTCAAGAGTCGGGCGTAGGCCATCTGCCCGCTGGTCCCCCTGGTGCAGACTCACCAGTCTAGTTCTGCAGCATCCCACAATTCTCAGGAACCACTTCGCTCTGACTCCAGCATGCCTGGCTCCATGGCTCTTGCTTCTACTGTGCCTTGTAACTCTCCGCTGGAAGCTCCATCCACCAGGTGCAGTGCATCCCACTCCTGACACCAGTATGGCAGCACATCGGGGACCCCCCACCTCCTGCACCCCTGTAGTGGCATGAACAGACTCCACCAATGGGTAGAACTGAGGGAGTTTATTGCTTCTCCAGGATACAGCACAGTACAGATGTAATCTGGTTACAGGAACTGGGGCTAGGAGGCCTCAGCCCCCGCTGTGACGTAGTGGGGGTACCTGGCTGGTTTCTATGCTGCTGGGTCTGGGGTAACCCCCACTGGCTGCCGTGGGTACCATGACCCAGCAAAACAGGATGAGTCACTATGCAAACCAGTGGCCAGACACCCCCCATGGAGAGGAACAAAGGAAGGTGGAATGCTGCCCTGGCTGGGGGGCAGGGCTGGAAGAGAGTTGGTTAGTTTCTGTCTGGAAAGCAGGGGAAAAGAAGCTGGGGAGGGGGGCTGGGACTCCCCTATCTCGAGGGGGGCACTGAGGCCCCTTAGCCCCAGTTCCTGTAACCAGATTACATCTGTGCTATGCTGTATCCTGGAGGAGCAATGAACCACCCTCAATTCCACTGGCTGGTGGAGTCTGTTTGTGCCATTTCGGGGTGCAGGAGACGGGGGACCCCCAACGCGCCGTCACACCCCCCTTTGAAATGGGGGGTGCCTGGGCCCTACAATGCCAGGCCCCTCCTTAGTTCCTTCTCCCCTGCTTCCCAGACACACACTACAACCATCCCTTCCAGCCCTGCCCCCCAGCCAGGGCTGCATTCCACCTTCCTTTGTTCCTCTCCCTGGGAGGTAACTGGTCAAACAGGTTACCTCCCTGTCCCATCAGCTACTCGGCTGGGCCCTGGTACAGAGAGTAACCAGTGGGGGTGTGACGTAGTGAGGGTACTTGCTGGGCTGTGGTGACCTCTGCTGTCTGGTGCAAGATCCAGCAGGGAAAACCTCACTATGCAAAGGTGATGCAAAACTTGTTGAACCAGATACCCCCCATGGAGAGGAACAAAGGAAGGTGGAGGCTGCCCTGGCTGGGGGGCAGGGCTGGAAGAGAGTGAGTTTAGTTGTGGGCTGGGAGCATGGAGGAGACAGCCTAGGGAAAGGGGCTGGAGTTTAGGGGCCCAGTCTCCCCCATCTCAAGGGGGCCTGAGGCATCCTAGCCCAGCTCTGTGACCAGATTACATCTGTGCTGTGCTGTACCCTGGAGAGGCAATAAACTTCCTCTATTCCACCGGCTGGTGCAGTCTGTTCGTGCCATTTCGGGGTGCAGGTGACGGGGGACCCCCAACGCGCCGTCACAGGGGGTCACCCACAGCCCAAGCCCAGCAACCAGTAAGGTACCCACACTATGTCATAATCACCCTCCCTTCTGCTCCGCCGGAATCCCCATCGCTCTCTCCTGCCCCTGTCTCAATCCCCGGGCAGGTGACCTGGGCTCCTTCGGAAGGAATTGATATGGAAACAGGGGCTGAGTTTGTCGTTTAAATCTCTCTCTCCCTCCGCCAAGGGTGCACCCAGTTCCCCTCGGTCTGTGCAGTGACCAGCCAGTCCCCGGAGAACTTCCCCCTTCAGAGCCAGGGACAATGAGACTTTGGCTGCTTCTAGTTTTCCTCGCTGAGGTTTGGGAAGGTATTCCCCACCCCCCCATACACCCACGGCAGGGACAAGGGATTGTTCTGGGGGGGGGGGGGGAGAAAGGGGGATGCTCCCAGCGATGGGATTGATAACAGCGCTTAATTCTGGGGTCTCACCCCCTTTATTGGACAATGTGGTTCATGCAGCTCCTTTTACTCCTGTTGATTTTAATTTGCGGCTCCAATCCGTTCCTATTATTTCAATTTCTAATTTCCCTGTTTCCCTTCTCCCCAGGGGCCCGCTCGCAGGTGGTTCTGACCCAGTTGGGCCCAGCGCTGAAGAAGCCCGGAGAGGCCCATAAGCTGCAATGCGCCACCAGCGGGTTTGCTCTCAGCAGCTACTGGATGAGCTGGGTCAGGCAGCAGCCCGGGAAGGGTCTAGAGCTGCTGGCTCATGTGACGGCGCGTTGGGGGTCCCCCGTCTCCTGCACCCCGAAATGGCACAAACAGACTGCACCAGCCAGTGGAATAGAGGAAGTTTATTGCCTCTCCAGGATACAGCACAGCACAGATGTAAGCTGGTCACAGAGCTGGGCTAGGATGCCTCAGGCCCCCTTGAGATGGGGGAGACTGGGCCCCTAAACTCCAGCCCCTTTCCCTAGGCTGTCTCCTCCATGCTCCCAGACAGCAACTAACCCACACTCTTCCAGCCCTGCCCCCCAGCCAGGGCAGCATTCCACCTTCCTTTGTTCCTCTCCATGGGGGTGTCTGGTTCAACAGGTTTGGCGTCATCTTTGCATAATGAGGTTTTCCCTGCTGGGTCTTGCTCCAGACAGCAGAGGTCACCACAGCCCAGCAAGTACCCCCACTACGTCACAGCTCACTATTAGGATTAGGCGAACACCAGGTTCTAAGCCGCCTCCGTGCAGGGCCGGTTCGCAGCCTCCAAGGACAGCGCCAACTTCTACCTGCAAATGACCAGCCTGAGCACGGAGGACAGCGCCGGGTATTACTGCGCCGCGACCACAGAGCGAGGGGAAGCGAATCTGAGCTCGCACAAAAACCTCCCCCTGCAGGGACTGGGACGCCATTTCCTGGAGGCGGCGCTCACGCTCCGCACAATAACACGGACACTGTCTCCCCGCCGACTGGCCCGCGCCCAGCTGGGAGGGGAGACAGGCGCTGCTGAGCCCAGCTGCCTGGGGAGCGCAGGGAGCGGATGCCCAGCGGGTGTTTCCCGGCTCAGGGAGAACGAACAGCTGCATCCGGCCTCGCGCTGCGGCTACTCCAGTGACTCTCTGCTCAGACCCTGCCCAGTGTGCGGCTCCCGCCTCCTCCCAGGGAAGGCAGCGGGAGAAGCGGGGCCCTTAGAGAACCAGGGGACGGGCTGAGCCCTCAGGGCGGGTGACAGGCAGGGTGGGGTCACTGATCCCTGATCCCCCCCTCCAGCCCCCTGATAATTGTTTGGATCAAACCCCGCCCTTGCGCAAAGGGGCATCTCCAGCACCTGCAGCCTTCAGGGAGAACGGACAGGAATGGTGTCCCTGCCTCTGTTTGTCAGGGGCTGGGGAGGGTAACAGGGGAGCGATCACGTGATGATTCCCTGTTGGTCCACTCCCTCCAGGGCACCTGGCACTGGCCGCTGTCGGCAGACAGGACACGGGGCTGGATGGACCTTTGGTCTGACCCGGTCTGGTGCTTCTATGTTCTAAAGACCCGTTTCTCTGTATAGTTGCCTGCGCAGCGAGGGCGTTGAAAACAAGAAGAAGGAGAAGGAGAAGGGGGATATAACAGTTCAATTACATGGATTTTTTTTATACAATTAGCCCCACTCAGCACCTGAAGGTGTTTCATTTTCAGTCACACAGGCCTAGACACACTTGCCGGGTTACAATTCCTGCCTGGAGATACCTTCACGGCACCCCCTGCCCATGTTCACTATGTGACGTAGCAGACTTCAGCTCATTCGGACGCCTGGGCTTAGGCATTCAGAGCAGGCTGGCGGGTACGCACCCAGCTCCCCTGGATTTCCAGGGATTAATCTAATAATAATTTTATCCAGCCGTGCCAGGAAGAATTTCAAACCCACGTGCCAAAACTGGGGGTCTGGCTTGAAGCTTATTCTATTCTATTCTATTCTATTCTATTCTATTCTATTCTATTCTATTCTATTCTATTCTATTCTATTCAGCCTGTGCAGTTTGGTTCAATGTCTCGCAGCAACCGGCAGGATACAAAAGGCTCCACCTCCCCCCGGTGTCAAATGTTTGCCCCCTTCTTCTGACAGAAGAAACAGCCAAGTTCAGACATTAGTGACCCAGGCAGCAACACCCGGTTAGCGCAGACCAGAATAGAGCTCTAGGCCGGGGTGGGGAACCTCAGGCCCAGGGGTCGGATGCAGCCCGCTGCATGCCTAGATCTGGCCCCCAAGACTCAGGGTCCTCCCCAGCATCGGGGATCCCTCAGTAGCGCTTCGGCCCCCTCCACTGTCCCACCATGGGTCTCTAGCAAACAAAATCCGCGAGGCTGGGTCCCCCACGCTCTGGGGGGCGAGGGGATTGCGAGCAGCGTCTCTCTCCTTTGCAGTCTGGGCCACGGCAGTGAGGGGTTGTGTGTGTAGCCTCGGACCAGGCTAGCGCTCCGGGCACTGGGGCGCGCGGTGGGAGGGTCTCACGACCCAAGGGCGGCAGAGCGGCAGGCAGAACCCAGAGACAGGCGAACGATCAATGGGACAGTCTGTCTGCGAGGGGCAGCGCGGCGTCTGGGAGAGATCCCCGCGGAAATGCTCCTACGATGGGAGAGACTCGCTCATCTTCTCCGGCCAAGCCCCCTCTGAACTCCTCCCGGCCCGTGAGGCCCGGGTTAAGCGTGGGGGCGGTTTAGGGCTATTTAAGGAGCAGGAGATGCAAATCCCGTGCCTCGGGGCCCCGCATAAATCCTGCGCTCCCCAGGGCTGCGCGGTGCGAGAAGCAGCAGGCCCAGGTCCCGGGGTCGGTGCAGTTGGAAGTAGAAACCGCTCCCGCCTCAGAGCACGATGCTGTGGCCGAACCTTCTCTTCCTTCTAGCCGCGCTGCCGGGTAATTCTCCCCTCCCCGCTCCCACATTGCTGGGAGACGCCAGGGGAAATGGGCCGGTCCTGGCCTAGCCCAGAGCGCAGTGACTCCAATGGGTTCGGCCTTCGGGGGGCGCTGCCGGAGCTCTCGTGTGAACGGGATTCTGATCCTCTTTTTTCCTTTTTCTTTTGCCCTCAGGTGTCCGGCCCCAGGTGCAGCTAGTGGAGTCCGGCGGCGGAATTCAACAGCCCGGGGGATCGCTCCGGCTCTCCTGCAAAGCCTCCGGCTTCACCTTCAGCAGCTACCATATGAGCTGGGTCCGGCAGGCGCCCGGGAAGGGGCTGGAGTGGGTCTCACTGATCTATAACGCTGATAACAGCCACAGCACGTTCTACAGCGATGCGGTGAAAGGGCGATTCACCATCTCCAGAGACGACTCCAGCAGCCTGCTGTATCTGCAGATGAACAGCCTGAGAGCGGAGGACACCGCTCGCTATTACTGTGCGAGACACAGTGAGCAGAAACCAACTGCCGGGAATACAAAAACCTCCTCCGCGAACCTGAACAGCTGCAGCGAGACCGGCCCAGCGAAGCCCTGGAAACACCGGGAAATAGAAAGTGAAACAGCCCGCGAGTGACACCGGCTTCGCTCGTCTGCCACAGACCCCGGCAATGGAAGGGAATCCTTTCGTTATGGGCACACAATGAGGAAATAGAATCCCTGTCGGTTGCTGTTAATACTTCGCTTTTTCTCTTCAGCCTGCTCTGAAAGCAATGAGGGAAGAGGGAGAAACGCAAGAGAAGCTATTTATAGAGTCTGTTTGCCAGCCTCGTCAGGGGCTGTGGGGGCGTGTCGGAGTTCTCCCCCTCGTGCACCTCCGTAATGGCATGGACGGACTCCACCAGCCAGTAGAATAGACGAAGTTTATTGCTTCTCCAGGATACAGCACAGCACAGATGTCATCTGGTCACAGGCCAGGCCTAGGATGCCTCAGCCCCCCTTGAGATGGGGGAGACTGGGCCCCTAAATCCCAGCCCCTGGCTTAGGCTGCTTTCTCCATAATACCAGCCAGAAACTAAAACTCTCTCCCAGCCCTGTCCCCTCCTTCCTTTGTCTCCCTCCCTGGGAGGCTGAGCCTGGGCCCGTCTTCGGTGGCTGTACCAGCCCTTCCACTGCCCTTGATCTCTGTCCAGGGTCTCTCTGGCTGGGCCCATGAGCCCAGCGAGCCTTTCCCAGAAAGCCAGGATCTCTTCCACCCCCGACGCTTCATCCAGGGAGGTCTTCCCCTCCCATAACTCTCTCAGCAACCCAGGGGGTCCTACCCCCTTCTGCACCCTGACTCGGTCTGGGAGAGCCTGGCAGAACCTTGGGGTACCTCCCCCTATTCAGACAGCAGATGGGGCAGCTACTTGTCCCAGTCCTGCGGGTGCGGGAGCATAAAGGCCTCCAGCATATGCTTCAGGGTCCCCAGTTCAACCAGTTACCTCCCAGGGAGAGGAACAAAGTAAGGTGGAATGCCGCCCTGGCTGGGGGAAGTGCTAGTGTGATGGCACGTTGGGGTTTCCTGTCTCCTGCACCCCCGTAGTGGCATGAACACACTCCATCAGCCAGTAGAATAGGGGGAGTGTATTGCTTCTCCCGGATACAGCGCAGCACAGATGTAATCTGGTTACAGGGCAGGCCTAGGATGCCTCAGCCCCCCTTGGGATGGGGGAGACTGGGCCCCTAAATTCCAGCCCCTTCCCTAGGCTGTCTCCTCCATGATCCCAGACAGCAACTAAAAGACCGTCCCTTCCAGCTCTTCCCCCCAGCCAGGGGTGGCTTTCCACCGTCCTTTGTTCCTTGCCTTAGGAGGTAACTGGTCAAACAGGTAACCTCCCTGTCCCATCAGCTACTCTGCTGGGCAGTGGTACAGACAGCAGCCAGTGGGGGTCACCCACAGCCCAAGCCCAGCAACCAGCAAGGTACCAACTCTGAGTCACACCCAAATCCCATTGAAATCAGAGGTGATATTTAAGTGGCTTTCACTGACACTGGCTCAGGTTCTGCATGTTTGGAGGGAGCGCTGTGCAATGGCGCCTGGGAACAAGTGCCCTGCTGGCTCTAGTTTTTTTGCCTCCCCAAGCAAAAAAACATTTTGGAGGTCCCCCCCTTTTTTTTGGCTTTTACACTTTTCAACGTGTTCTTTTGATTGTTTAAAATTTTTAAAAATGAAAAACATCAGTTAGTGAAATAAAACAATTTCCAACTAGTGTACCCATTTAATTTTAATAAAATCACAATGACCAAAACCAAATTGATAGCCTGGAGAGGGAGGTCCGAAAGCCTTGTGTGACGTAGTGGGGGTACCTGGCTGGTTTCTATGGTGCTGGCTCTGGGGTAACCCCCACTGGCTGCCGTGGGTACCACGACCCAGCAAAACAGGATGAGTCACTATGCAAACCAGTGGCCAGACACCCCCCATGGAGAGGAACAAAGGAAGGTGGAATGCTGCCCTGGCTGGGGGGCAGGGCTGGAAGAGGGTTAGTTAGTTGCTGTCTGGGAGCATGGAGGAGACAGCCTAGGGAAAGGGGCTGGAGTTTAGGGGCCCAGTCTCCCCCATTTCAAGGGGGCCTGAGGCATCCTAGCCCAGCTCTGTGACCAGATTACATCTGTGCTGTGCTGTATCCTGGAGAGGCAATAAACTTCCTCTATTCCACCGGCTGGTGCAGTCTGTTTGTGCCATTTCGGGGTGCAGGAGACGGGGGACCCCCAACGCGCCGTCACACCCCCATCCTCTCCTCAAAGGTCATGTGCTCCAGTCCCCTCCACCGTCACACCCGGAGAGTCTGTGAAGCTGACATGTAAAGCCTCCGGCTACACCTTCTCCAGCTATAATATTGATTGGATCCGGCAAGCTCCCGGACACAGACCAGAGTGGGTGCGATACATCAGTCCAAGTAGTGGTGGCACTGGCTACGCCCAGGCTTTTCAGGGGCGATTCACCATCACCAGGGACAACTTACATTGGAACACAGTCTGCAGCTGGGCAGCCTGCGAGCCGATGACACCGCCACGTATTACTGCACGAGATACAGAGAGACGCAAGCCTCAGCTACAGCCCTTCAAACACCTCCAGTGAGAGAATCCAGAGCTCCTGCTAATTCCTCACTCACCCTGGCCAATGGTTACCCGTGTGAACCCGGGTCATTACAGCCCAGTGACTTAAGATCAGAGACAGCTAAAGGGGGTTAGATCCCCAAGTCCCTGATTCACTTTCCAGGCTAAGACTGTTCCTGGGACAGAATCGGCTCCAGCTGGAGGGGACCGGAGCCATCGCAGCCGCTGAATAAGCTGGAGCAAGCGGCAGGAAATGAGGGTCTGTCTCAGGAGCGGACCTGTCCCCAGGGCCCTGCTCCCTGCGCTCCCCGACCCGAGAGCTAGGAACTTCGGCGTGAGTAAGAGCGACACGCAGGGAGGCGCCCGGTGCTACTGGGGGACCCGCGGGGTGAGACCGCGCCTGGCATAGACTAGAGTAGACTAGAATCGAATCGAACGGGAAAGGGACGCAACAGAATGCTCCTTGCACCCCCGATTGCCTGGCCAGGGCAGAGGAAATGACGCCGATTTTCACGTGGCCCTGCTGAGGTACCAGCCCTTTCCCCCCTCCCCCAGCAGTCAGTGTCTGAGCGCCCCGGCGTACATGGCTGGGAACCAGGAGATGCAGTGACCGGGGATGTGACGCTGGACCCGCCCTGCCCAGCCGAGCAGAGGACGCTGCCCTGGGCACCTGCTCTCTGCCCCGGCCCTGAAGAGCTGCCAAGCTGCGCAGACGGGGGAAGGGGGGGATCAGGAAGGCGGAAGCGGCTTCCCAAGGTCAGGGACAGACCCACCCACGGCAGCTCCACTCTCAGTCTCCTCTCCGTGCCCGGCCCTTCCCCTTCCACCTGAGGCATTTTTTGGTCTGTAGTGCTGAACACAACCCTCTGTCTGGGTGGGTCTAGATCACCCCGTCCTCTCCAGGTCCCTTCCAGTCCCGCCATTACACACAAGGAATTGGGGTCCAGACTCGCTAAAGCGGAGATTACCCAACCCGGCTAGGGATTTGGGCACCTACCGCCCGGACTCACATGAGTTCAAATTGTGCGCAGAGTGTCTCTAGTAGGATTTACCCAAGAGCTACAGGGACGCGGTGGATGATTTAGAAACGTGGAACTTCTGCTCTCTCCTCGGCAAATCGCCGGAGCAACGAACAGCTCAGCAGAGCGCGTGGTCTGTCCGGGGTGCCCAGAGGACACCTGTACCCTCAGGGGATATGACGCTTATGCTGAATGCTCACCCCCTGCCGCCTCCTCTACTCACTCGGGGAAACTTTGGAGTGCCAATCCCTGCCCGGGGCTTCCTGGTTAAACACCAGCCCTTGGTTCTAGGAGCTTCGGGCTCTCCCCAGACACAGACCCACCCGCTGGAGCATTTCCCCCCTCCCGTGAGTGTCTATGTGCCAGCCGGGAAACAGGGATGGAGCTGGAGACTTTCCCGTGGGTCACGTTCGTTTCGTTTCCTCTCCCATCCTGTCCCCGGGCGGCGAAGCCGGGCGCGAACCTCAGGCTCACCTGTGAAGTCGCTGGTGTCTCTGTCAGGAATCACTACTGGGCCTAGCTCTGGCTCCTCCCCGGGCAGGGCCGGAGTTGATCGGATACATCTCTGATGGGCCGAGCTCCCGGTGTGGGGAGTGAGTCACTTCTGGGGATCAGGCTGCCTGCGACCCCATTGGGCACCCACAAATTCAGACTCTCAGACTCGGAAACCGCTTCAGGAAACGTTGCTCCAAGGGGACCAAATCTCAGCGGTGCTGGGCAGGAACGTTTCCACCTGTAGTCAATGAAATCTGCAGAGACCCAACACCGCCAGACATCAGCCCTCTGGCTGCAATGTGGTCTGAGAGGAAGGACAGATTGAGGGGAAAGTCACTGGCTGGATCGGTGGGAAAGGTACATTCACTTCTGGTTTCTGCCAGACACTGCCAGAGAGAAAGTTCCTGTCTCTCCCCGCCTCAGGCCCTGCCTACAGCAATTCCTCCTTCTCACTCCAGTTTTCCCTCCCTCATCCCAGCAGAGCTGCACGAGGCCTTCCCCTAGTAGCAGCAGCTGCAGCCCTGGATGCGGCCAGACGGGGGCGCTGCTTCGAAGCAAACTTGAATTCGACCAACATCGAGATGAGGCAGTGACCTGAGTCAATTGTACCGCAGCGTGTGCAGGGAAAGCTAAAAGTCCTGGTGTCCTGCCCTGTCACTCCCTGCTCCCAGGGCTTTCGGGGGCTTGACCCGACTTTTCAACGCAGGGAAAGGACAACGAATCGGATTTTCCTTCTTTGCAACAGTGCAGGACGTGCTATTCTACTGATTGTATCCCAATGCAACTTATATCGCAATAGCAAACAGAGTTGTCCAGAGTTGTCCAGGAATGCCGTGTTAGGCACCAGGAAATGCATCTGGTCTTGCACATAGGACTGGCCGAACGGGGCCAGAGCAATGGTCCATCTAGGCCAGTAGCCTGTCTTCTGCTCCCACGCAGAATCTGGACTTGTTAAGGGTAAGTCCCACGGGTCAGTTCGGTGCAGTCGATTGCTGCCGGGGAAGGAAAGGGGCTTCCTGCCGAAATCTGCCCCCGGCGCGGGGGGGGGGGGGGAATCTGCCTTCCCTAGCGGGGTCCCGGCCCAATGGATCCCTGGGACACAGTCCCTCCCCGGACACTGAGCCAGTTTTCGGCTGTCTGGCCCCTCTGAACATGGGAGGGGGCTCCAGAGATCACTCCTTCCCCCCCCCCCATCACCTGAGAGTCACCAGCCCCTCGGTCCCTATGTGAGGGCTACCTCTAGACTACAAATTAGACCTATTGGAATTGCAATTGCTAATAAAGCGGGCATTTAAATCTGCCCGCATCATTAGCATAAAAATGGCTGCCGCTTTTTTTCGGCACAGAGCTTTGCGGGGAAAAAAGCGCCAGTCTAGACGCTGATCTTCCAAAAAATAAAGCCTTTTCTGAAAGATCCCTTATTCCTTATTTTAAGGTGGGATTCCAGCCCAGGAACCAATGGGAAGGGCAAGGGGAACGGGAATGTAACATTAGAGAAAGACTCCCGTTCACACCGAGGAATCCTCACCCTCCATTGAGTGTACTAGCCCCGGGTAACCTCATGATTCGGCACTGACCCCCTACCCGATCTCCGCACGGACAGGAATCCAGAGACCCTTCCCCACGACCGGATCAGCTGATGATAATCGGGCCCTAAATTCATAATCCGGGATCTAGGCTCAAACCCGCAGCTGCTTCTCTCCCCTTTAACCCTCCGCACCGGGTCTGGTCGCTGAACAGACACAGCAAGGGAAGGTCTGACTCCGCCCTGAGCCAGAAATTCGTAACCTGAGGGAAGGGGCTTGGGTCCCTTATAACTAGCGGGCTATGCAAATAGGAGGAAGACGTTTCTGTTTAAAACTGCGCCTTTCTGCCCAGGCTGCACCCTCAGAGACAATCCGCAGTCCCGTGGGTCTTTGTAGTGACCAGCCAGTCCCAGGAGGACTTTCCCCGTCAACAACAGGGACAATGAGACTCTGGGTCGCAGCTGTTTTCATTGTAGCGGTTTTGGAAGGTATTTTGTGGTCCTGATCACCTGGCAGAGCCAGAGGCCCAGGCAATTCTGGCTGGATTTATACCGGTTCTTCTAACATCCCTTTATTCCCAGGTGCCCGGTGCAGCTGGTGGAGTCCGGAGGGGATGTGAAGAAGCCCGGAGACTCTCTGCGCCTCTCCTGCAAAGCCTCCGGCTTCACCTTCAGCAGCTACGGGATGAGTTGGGTGCGGCAGGCTCCCGGAAAAGGGCTGGAGTGGGTGACTACGATTAAATACGATGGATCGGCCCAGTGGTATTCCCCGGCTGTTCAAGGCCGATTCACCATCTCCAGGGACAATCCCAACAACCTGCTGTCCCTGCAAATGACCGGCCTGAAGCCCGAGGACACCGCCCGCTATTACTGTGCCAGAGACACAGTGACACGAAACCTGTTGATGCTCTTGCAAAAACCCAGGCTGCAGAACCCGCGGGCGCCAGGAGGTGGCAGCAGAGACACGAACAACCCGGGGCTAGGCAGAGAACAGAGAAGGCGCCTCCCTGGGAATAAAACACAAACCTGCCGCGGGGCTTTAACCCTTTCACTGCCCAGCCACGTCCCCCGTTTGTAGCCGAAGTGCCACTGGGCCCGTGGAGCAGAGACCGCTGAGAAGGAAAAGAAACAAGAGAAGACACAGAGGAGCAGGCGGAGACACCGGAGGTGTCTGGGAACAGAGGGGGATGGGCAGGTCAGGGACTCTCCAGCCTGGAGACAGACTGGGCGGTGCCATGTTTCACTCAGGACGCCCTGTTTAAATAGCAGCTCGTGGGGACCCAGCGAACAGACCCACTAGCCGCTGAGCTATTCACTCCTGTTCCCTGTCTCGCTGCGAATGAAGAATCCTTCCCCCTCCCCCTTGGCCCGCCTTTGCCACCAGCCAGTGAGTATTTGGGGAAGGGAACTAAGGGCTCCAGCCTGGGCTTTGTACACTTGAATTCCCTTCCCTGATCCTCCGCGGCCTCTCTGTGTGACCGCTGACAAGTCCCACAGAGCCAGAGACGCAAAGAGGGAATCTAACGCCCATGGCCGGATCTAGGCACCAGCAAAGGAAGCAGGTGCTTGGGGATGCACATTCCGGGAGCTGGGAGCCTGCACTTGGCCCAGGAGTGCTGGGAGCTCTGCAGCAGCCTAGTCAAAGGCGGGGACGTTGGAGTGGGATGCAAGGGAACGAAAAAGAAGTCAGCAGGAACAACCCCTTCCTCCCATCCCTTCCTTCTGCATCGGACACAGAGCTGCTTTGGGTGAAAACGAATCCCCAGCCTCGTAGTGAGCGAAGGAGAGAGAGAGAGAGAGAGCGAGAGAGAGAGAGAGAGAGAGAGAGGAGCTTTCTGCCCTGGTGTGCACATATTTCTGGTTCCCAGGACACACCCAGTGTCTAGTGCAGCGGGTACCTTGCTGGTTGCTATGCTGGGGTGTGGGGTGTGGGTGACCTCCTCTGGCTGCTGTCTGTAGCAAGGCCCAGCAGGGCAGGGGATGAGTCATTATGCAAGGGGGCCCAAACCTGTCCCACTAGGTTATCTCCCAGGGAGCGAACAATGGGAAGAAGGGGAGTGGAGCCCTGGCTGGGAGGCAGGGCTGGAAGTTAGTTAGTTTCTGTCTGGTATCATGGAGGAAGCAGCCTAAGCAAAGGGTCTGGGATTCAGGGGCCCAGTCTCCTCCATCTCAAGGGGAGGTTGAGGCATCCTAGGCCTGCCCTGTAACCAGATTACATCTGTGCTGTGCTGTATCCTGGAAAAGCAATAAACTCCCTCTATTCTACTGGCTGGTGGAGTCTGTTTGTGCCACTACAGGGGTGCAGGAGACAGAAAACCCCAAGGCGCTGCCACACCCATTTTCTCTCACTACTCGGAGTTTGGAAACAAAAGCCCCAATATTCTCCAGACTGACACAACCAGGAAGAGATTGCTAGGCAAGCCAATTCCCTCCGCTAAAAAACATCACTCCTCCTGCTAATGATTAAGAGCTGGATAGAGGGAAACTCACCTACGCAGTCTAGGGAACCTTCCAGCTAAAACCGATACACGGCCTTTTAAACATGAACATAAACTCGCTAGTCTCCAGGGCTTTATAACCACTGGATGCATCCTGAGCTGCGCCTACAAACATCTCTCCGTGGGCGGTAGATTTACTGATCGCCCTCTAATGGGCAATTATGGATTGCTGTTACTGTTGGGTTTGATAAACTATGCCAATTGTGTTCTCTATTGGGCATTGTATGTACCAGGTATAGAAAATCCATATAGTTTCCCCCAAGAGTTTACCGATGCATTTGACACAATAGGTTTCACAATCCTTATTAGCTTAGAATCAGAAGGGTCGCCCTGTTAATCTGAAGCTGCATAAACAACCAGCAATCCTGTGGAATAGTGATAGAGATGTAGCCGTGTTAGTCTGGTGTAGCTGAAACAAAATACAGGACTATGTAGCACTTTAAAGACTAACAAGATGGTTTATTAGATGATGGTCTAATAAACCATCTTGTTAGTTTTTAAAGTGCTACATAGTCCTGTCTTTTGTGTCAGCAATCCTGTGGCACCCTATAGACTAACAGATTTATTGGAGCACAGGCTTTCGTGAGCAAAGACCCACTTTTGCCCATGAAAGCTAGTGCGCCAATAAATCTAATAGTCTATAGTATTATAGACTCCGAGTATCCGAACTCCGAGTATTGAGAGAAAAAGGAACTCAGGGGTCCTACGACCGGGTGTGTCCTGGGAGCCATCAATCTGTGTGCACCAGAGCAGAAAGCTCCTCTCTCTCTCTCTCTCTCTCTCTCTCTCTCTCTCCACTCCCTACGAGGCCGGGGATTCCCTTTCACCCAAAGCAGCTCTGTGTCCGATACAGAAGGAAGGGCTGGGAGGGAGGGGATGTTACTACTGAGGCTGAGCGCCCTGTATTCACACGGGACTCTGACTTCTCTTTCGTTCCCTTCCATCCCACTGCAACTTCCCCGCCTCTGGCTAGGCTGATGGAGAGCCACCGGTGGAAGTAAGGGGTCGGGATTGCCTGCGTGCCTGGCCACTATTCGATGTCACCCTGTTCCCGAGCCGCTTCGCAGTGGCAAGAACTGCTGTCGTTACTGCTCCTCTCGCTGGGGCTTCCCTCCGAATTATCGCATTCACACTGCGCCTGTGCGGCGGCGAGAGGCGAACGGGTCCTTTTTCTAGCACGTTCCTTCGCCTCCCCCTCCCCTGGCTCCCCCGCCCTCGCGGTGTCACCACTGAGAAATGACGAGCCTGCCTCCAGAAGGGAGATCCCCGCAACTCTGAGCAGCTTGGAACCGCATGTGGGGTGTGTGTGAAAAAGGGACTCGCCCGCGGGAGAGAGCGAGCCAGAGCCAGCCACCCCTGGGCCTTTGGTAGTGCCTGAGATTAGCTGGCTGCCTCGCCCTCCCTCCAGCCAGAGCGGAGAGTTTGTGGAGGGCGCCACGCATTGCAACCAGGGATCCCCAGCGGGGAGCAGAGGACCCGTTAGAAACTAGCAATTCCCCCTCCCCCAAAAATTGCACCGGCCATCTCTTTTCCCCTCCCTTCTGTGACGACGCATCGGGGTTCCCCGACTCCTGACCCCCTTCGTGGCACGAACAGACTCCACCAGCCAGTAGAATAGAGAGAGTTTATTGCTTCTCCAGGATACAGCACAGCACAGATGTGATCCAGTTACAGGGCAGGCCTAGGATGCCTCAGCCCCACTTGAGATGGGGGAGACTGGGCCCCTAAATCCCAGGCCCCTTTGCTTAGGCTGCTTCCTCCATAATTTCAGACAGGAAACTGCCCAACTTCCAGCTCTGCCCCCCAGTTAGGGCTTCACTCCTTCCTCCCTTTGCTCCTCTCCCTGGGAGGCGGAGACCCTGGCCTAGTTACTCATCTGCTGTCCTGCTGGGCCATGCTACAAATAGCCGCCAGTGGAGGTCACCCACCGCCCACTCCCTAAGCCCAGCAACCAGCAAGGCCCCCACACCACACCCTCTCCCCCCATTTTTCTCTGCTGCTGCTTTCCCGGCTGGAGGGACCCGCGGCGGAGGGTGGCTCAGCGGAGCTGCTGAGATCGCAGCTCTTCCTCCGGAGCAGGCGGTGTCTGTCTCCAGATGCTGATTGCTCGAGCACTTGGCGGGCACCGGGCAGAGGTGGCTGTAGTGGTGGCGGCAGCAATGGGAGCCGGCTGCTGAGGGGCGGCCGGGGGAATGTGCCAGCCGCCTGCCCCGAGCCGGATCCCGGGCAGGTGGCATCCACGGCGGGGGGGGGGGGGGGGGGGGATGCGGTGACAGAGCTGCCGCGCTTTGTGGCTCCCCGCACAGAACTCCCAGCGCCCCGGAGCCAGCTCGGGGCGGCCTCCGCGGGGCTCCCCGCCTGCTCCTCCTCCGCCCTGAATGCCGCCCCTGGCAATGTGCCGCCCCAGGTACCTGCTTGTTTTACTGGTGCCTAGAGCCGGCCCTGATTTGAATCCCACAAAATTAATGATCCACGAGGCAGAAACAATCAAGGAACCAGACAGAGGCCGCACAGATAAATAGCAGAGAAGAGGGGACCACAGAGAAAAAGAAACCAATAGAGAAACGAGGGTTTCACACGCACACGTGTTGACATGTGAGCTCTTGGCAGAGAGAAAGGGAGCAGCCTCCGTTTACTTTAAATCTTCTCAGCTCTCCCCTTCTTCTGGAGGCAAGAGCTGGGATCCCCTTTTCCCCAGCATCGAATTACCTCATTTCTCTGGACTGTGTTTGGACTTGAGGAAATGACCTGGCTCCTGGCTGCCCCTGTTGCTCAGCCAAAGGCCCTGGCTCAAGAGCAAGGCCTCAGGGTGTCAATGACCCATCAGCCTTCAATGACTCTCCCTCCAAATCGGGCCCGGCTCATTGCAAAGTGTAAGGGCTCCCATTGTCCACAGTCCTGCTTTAGCTTCTTCTGGGGATGCGGGCGAGCACAGAGTCTCACACGTTCCCCTCCCCCTTCCCTGCCAAAGGCGTCTGCGTCCAGCCCTCTGACCCCAAGGCCACGGAGAACCGTGGGAGACAGTTTCTCGGAATGAGCCCCCAACACCCGCTCCCTTGGGCCAAGGGCGCCTCAGGGACATACGGTCACTTCATCCCTTTATAACAGGCGGACCATGCAAATGGGGAGAAGGGATCTGATTTAAATTTCTCCCTCTGCTTGCCCAGGCTGCAGCTGCAGGGAGAATACGCAGCCCTCTGTGTCTGCGCAGTGACCAGCCAGTCCCCGGAGAACATTGCCCGCCCGCACCAGGGACAATGGGACTTTGGCTCTGTTTGGTGTTTCTTCTGGGCGCTTTGAAAGGTATCTGCATCTTTTAAACGCACTGTCTGTTTGGGTGTGGTGGTGGGGGAGGGGGGGTTATTGTGTCATTGCTCTCAATGGCATTTTTAAATGCGTTTTAATTCCCAGGTGCCTGGTCCCAGGAGCTGGTGGAATTCGGAGGGGCTGAGAAAAAGGCCGGAGACTCTCTGCGCCTCTTCTGCAAAGCCTCCGGGTTCAACTTCAGGTCCTCTGGAATGAGCTGGATGCGGCAGGCTCCCGGGAAGGGGCTGGAGTGGGTCGCGCACCTCTACTGGGATAGATGGGACAGAGCTATTTACGCGGACAGAGTGAAAGGCCGATTCACCATCTCCAGGGAGCCTTCCGAGAGCCTGCTGTACCTGCAAATGACCGGCCTGGAGCCGGAAGACACTGGCCGGTATCACTGCGCGCGAGACAGACAGTCACCACAGTGCGGGGAAGTCGGACAAAAACCTGCCGGCACTGACTCAGAAACGCTCCCCTACGGGGAGACGGGGAGCGTGAAATCTCCGGGTCTTGGCTCCCTGCTGTGGCTCCCACACACGCCGCTGTGCACAGAGACTGGCCGTAGGGTGAGAAGGGGGCATCCCGCCTCCCCGCCCCCGCCACACTCTGTGCCCCTCACTCTCCTCCCGGCTTCCCAATAGTCCAGGCTGATACAACGCTCGGGAAGTGCCGGCTGGTAACTTGCACCGCGCCTGAGTGAGCAGGGGAGGGAGTCGCTCCTCAGACCTGCGGCTGGACACTCTCTGGGGTTCCGGAGACTGAAGTCCCTGCTCTAATGAGACTCAAATTACTCGGTGCACGTTTAACAGCCTTGCAGCAGCCTTGTGCCCCTGGTCTGTGTCTGTGATAAAACGGGAACACGCAGCGGGTGGCGACAGTTTCCTGTTTACATCTGTCCCTGTGTCTGCCCAGGCTGCACCGGCAGGGACAATCCGCAGCCCTCGGGTCTGGGCAGAGACCAGCCAGTCCCCGGAGAACTTTCCCCTCCCGCACCAGGGACAATGAGGCTCCCGGTCCAGCTCCGGGAGGGGGCGGGAATATTCACTCCCCTTCGGTGCACTAGGGAGACCAGACAATATTGGGGCACCGCTCCAGGGCCGGGTTCACAACGCGCCTCATGTTAGTGGCCATGAGTGTCCCGACGCCACCGGGAACATTCCATGGACAATGAATTGCAACTTCCCCTCCCCACCCTCCGCCTAAGGCCAGGAGGGACCGGCACCTCCGAAGTGCTTGACCAAGGCAGCACCATGTCAGGGAGCCGTGGGAGCAAGCCAGTGGGAAATTCACAGGCGAGACGGGCCCTACACCCGCTCATCGAGATCGGCGATCTGTGCAGGAACTGGAGATTCTGTTTACACTGTGGATGCAGATCCCATTGCGGTGCCTAGTTCGGGATTCTCTGTGGAAGTGCTGCAGAACCGCCTCCCTTAAAACTTCCAGCCAAGTTTTAAGCCCCTAACGCGGGAGGTGGGAGAACTGGGATCCCGCCCCCTCTGCTGGATAAAGAGAAAGGATTTGAGCACTGGAAAGAGCGCGCGCTGAGCACTGAGTTACTGGACAGCCGGGTGCAGGGGGAGGGGAGGGGTGTTGCCTCTCAGTCTCTGTTGAAATTATATCACTGCGGATCCATAATGAAAGAGAATCGATTGGACATTCGCTCTTCCCTTTCTCCTCTCTTGGTGCCCTAATCTGGCCAGAGTTGTTCTCATTCTCCGGCTCTCTGGTTCCCGCCCGCAGTGACTCTCTGTGGGACGCTGGGGAGAAATTCCCATCCGCTCTGTGCTGGGCGCTGCACAAAGCAAAGGCCTGTCTGGCCCCACTGAAATCAGCTCACGCCACTAACACAAGCTCCTGTTTCCTTATAAGCAGGGGGAATGCAAATGAGGGCGAGAGGTTCCTATTTAAACCTGCCTCCCGCTCTCTGCCCAGGCTGCACCCGCAGAGACAGTCCGCAGCTCCTGGGTCTGGGCAGTGACCGGCCAATATCCCTAAGGATTTACCCTCCGGCACCAGGGACAATGAGACTTTGGCTCCATTTAGGTTTAATTTTCGCTTCATTCAAAGGTAACCGACACAAGTGGGTTTGCGGGAGAGTAACCTCGTTGCCTTACAAATTACGTGAACTGACGAATTATTTCATTCTCAGGTGCCCGGTGCCAGGTGCAGCTGGTGGAGTCCGGAGGGGATGTGAAGAAGCCCGGAGACTCTCTGCGCCTCTCCTGCAAAGCCTCCGGCTTCACCTTCACCGACTACTCTATGCTCTGGGTCCGGCAGGCTCCCGGGAAGCGCCTGGAGTGGGTGGCTCAAATTAGGCCCGATGCATCTGCCCAGTGGTATTCCCCTGCTGTTCAAGGGCGATTCACCATCTCCAGGGACAATCCCAACAACCTGCTGCACCTGCAAATGACCGGCCTGAAGCCCGAGGACACCGCCCGCTATTCCTGTGCGAGATACACAGTGACACAAACCCTGCGGCTGCTCCTACACAAACCAGAGCTGCGGAACTTCCCGCGTCTGCCGCACGGGGGCAGCAGAGACACGCGCAAAACAGCCCTGCCTGTGGCGCAGGGGAACAAAGGCCTGTCTGGATGGAGCACCCAGATTAACACTTTCAAGTCCCGAATGCGCCCCCCGGGTAGGACAGCGCTGCGCACCTCACACAAACTGCGCTTGTCAGCAAAGGCCCTTCACGTTCCATGGCCCCGCCGCCTCACTGCCCGGGGGGTTCGCACCTGCCCAGAAATAGACCATCTCACTGGCATCAAAGGGAGAGAGCGTTGTTCTCTCGCCTCGCGCTGTACCATGGTGTGACATAGTGTGGGTACCTTGCTGGTTGCTAGGCTTGGGCTGTGGGTGACCCCCACGGGCTGCTGTCTGTACCGGCCCAGCCAAGTAGCTGATGGGACAAGGAGGTAACCTGTTCTACCGGTTACCTCCCAGGGAGCAGAAAAAAGGAAGGAAGGTGGAGTGGAGCCCCTGGCTGGGGGGCAGGCCTGGAAGTTGGGCAGTTTCTAGCTGGTATGATGGAGGAAGTAGCCTAAGCAAGGGGCTGGGATTTAGGGGCCAAGTCTCTCCCATCTCAAGGGGGCTGAGGCATCCTAGGCCTGCCCCCTGCGCTCACCCACAGCTTCAGCAGGGGAGGGGCCCTGACTGCTGACGCCTTTTAGCCAACCCAGCTGGGAACGAGGGGACCAGCCAGTCACAGGTGCCTGCGGGCTAAGGGCGCTACTCGGGGAGGGCTGCGGAGGGACGGCAGAGCGGGGGGAGGAGCGGTGCTGAACGGAACAGCCGGGCATTGGTCACTGTCTGTTCCAGCCAGACGCAGCACCAAGAAAAGTCTTGCTAACTCTGGACTCCCATGCGCCCTTCTTACAGACAACGGGGCTCACCAGTACATTTTGGGTCACCTCTATTTTTGGTTGCTCAAACCGAGACACCTTAAATGTGGCATTATCGGAAAGTCCAGTCCCAGAGGAGCTTGGTGGTTCTTAGTGTGAGGAGTGTGTGAAGAGAAACTGAGGCTGTGATGATGAAATCCACCTGTACCTCTCAGTGCCCCAGGACCTGACCTCACAGGCAGAATGTGGGAATTCACTGCACAGATTCTGGTGGATTCATCCTTACCCGAACTCCGCATGTCTCGCACTCGCCCATTCACAGTGACCCCAGCCTTGGCTAGGGATCGTCTCGTTTTCAGAACTGCCCTTTGAAACATAATTGTGGTTTTCTGAGTCCCCAAAACCGCTGTTCTGTGGTTCATTCCGGTTTCACACTTTGCTCAAAACAACATGTTTACACTGAAATAGAATTCAAGGTTAAATGGACAGCACACAACGTGTCTCAGAAACTGCCTCAGCAGGTGACATCATTTCATTCTTCTGCCCTCAGTCCGCTTCTGCAGGAGTCCGGCAACTAATCCCATGGGCCAAAGAGCATGGCGATCAGTTATGCCCTTTGTCTGGCCGATTATAGAGGCAAGGGTTAAATATTGGCTCCCTATGGAGGAGCGGATCCGAAATGAACGGCAGCACAGCCACATCCTGGGTATGACTACACTACAAAGTTAGTTCGAATTAACGGTGTAGTGTAGACGTACCCCCTGTGTGGTGCCAGTGTGACGCAGTGGGGGCGTGCTGTCTGCTCTATAACCCAGTGTGGTATGGTGCTGCCTTGCTGGTTGCTGGGTTTGGGCAGTGGGTGACATCTACTGGTGGCTATTTGTAGAAGGGCCCAACAGGACAGTGGATGAGTCACTAGGCAAGGGTCTCACAATCTGTCCGACAGGGAGAGAGACAAAGGGAGGAGGGTGGAGACCAACCCCTGTTTGGGTTCAGGGCTGGAAGAGGGGCAGTTTCTCGCTGTTATAATGGAGGAAGCAGCCTAAGCAACGGGCTAGGATTTAGAGGCCCAGTCTCTCCCATCTCAAGGGGGGCTGAGGAATCCTAGGCCTACCCTGTAACCAGATTACATCTGTGCTGTGCTGTATCCTGGAGAAGCAATAAACTCCCTCTATTCTACTGGCTGGAGGAGTCTGTTCGTGCCATTACGGGGGTGCAGGAGTCGGGGAAACCCCGACTGCGTCGTCACATCCAGAGAGCAAGAGCATCTAACCATCAAGAACTTCTTCGTCCTTCTCTCGAAGTCGGAGGGCCAGGGCAGGAGTCCGTGTCTCTTATAAGGAGGGACCGGGCTATGCAAATATAACGGCGACATTTTCCTGCTTAAATCTGCCGTCTCTCTGCCCACGGTGCACGTGCAGGGACAATCCGCAGCCCCCTGAATCTCTGCAGTAACCAGCCAGACCCCGGAGAACTTTCCCTTCCAGCGCCAGGGACAATGAGCCTTTGGCTCCATTTAGTTATCACTGTAGCAGTTCTGGGAGGTATTTTCTCCCCTCAAACGCGTTGGCGGCGCCCGGGAACAGTCTGTGATTGCTGCTCATCTCAGTGTGATTTATAACGTTTCTGTTCCCAGGTGCCCGGTGCCAGGTGCAGCTGGAGGAGTCCGGAGGGGATGTGAAGAAGCCCGGAGACTCTCTGCGCCTCTCCTGCAAAGCCTCCGGCTTCACCTTCAGCAGCTACCAGATTAACTGGATCCGGCAGGCTCCCGGGAAGGGGCTGGAGTGGCTCTCATATATGTACACTGACGGGAGTGAACAATATTACGCAGACTCAGTGAAAGGCCGATTCACCATCTCCAGAGACAACCCCAACAACCTGCTGCACCTGCAAATGACCGGCCTGAAGCCCGAGGACACCGCCCGCTATTACTGTGCGAGACGCACAGTGGGCAGCAAGCTGCTCAGCCCAGAACACAAACCGAGCTGCAGCGGGAGCTGCTCTGCCAGCGCCCGGCAGGGGGCAGCAGCGACTCGCAGTTCCAGGCTGTTCTGACCGGTCAGCGCCTGGATCGGTGTGAAAGGGCAGGTCGGTGCCAGAGCAGCGGGTGAATATTTCGGGAACTCTCTGTGTTCTAGGGACACGAGACAAATATTCCCGCAGGTCTCCCGCAGCCAGTGACACCGCTGAGAGCAGAGTGCAACGTGCAGCCCGAGACTGAGAACTGGACTGAAATGTAAAACTGTCCCGCCCAGAGCCGGGTTTCGGAAAATTCTTCGATGGGTCCCTGAATCGAGGCCTGAGCCATTGTACTAGGGGGCCCTGAAATTCTTTGGGCCCTTTAAAATTGCCCCCTTACCTGCTATCTCCCCTGAGATCGCTCTGCCTCTGAACGCAATGCACCGCCCGAGTCTGTCCCCAGCCGGTCCGAGAAGGTGGCCGGGATATTCAAAGGAGCCCACAGTGGAGAGGTTTCCAACTCCGTGGGGTGTGAGTGTGTCCATCGCTGAACCTGCTTCACCGACTCCAGCCGGTGTCAGAAGGTGCAAACCCAGAGGCAGGGGCCTGCTTCTAAGGCCGGTGTGTTCTGGTTTTCTTATCTCACCCAGCGTTTCCATGGAGACTTCCATTAAGGTTTGGACCTTTTTCATCTCTATAAATGCCTAGATATGGTGTATGGGAAACAATAATGTCAATAAGGAGAAGGAGGGAAATTACCGTTCAATTAAATGGAATTATTTTTTCATACAACTAGCTCCCCTGGGCATCAGGAAGATTTTCATTTTCAGTCACACAGGCCTGCACACACCTGCTGGGTTCAAATTCCTGCCTGTTGATTCTTTCAGGGATCTGATTGCCCATGTTCAGTGTGAGACCTTGCAGAATTCAGCTCATTCAGATGCCTGGGCTCAGACATTCAGAGCAGGCTAGTGGGTACCCACCCCCAGCTCCCTTGGATTTCCAGGGTTTAATTTAATGATAACTAGCCAATTAGTCCATCATAAAATGGGATTTTCAGGTTTCTCTTCCCTGTAGGTCTTCTCTCCTGAGCCTCTGGTCTGGTCTTCTCTCCTTAGCCTCTGGTCTCTGGGCTCTCTTCTCTCTCTCTTTCTCTCTCTCTCTCTCCTCCTACTTCCTCCCTCCCCCAGCTCTCCTCCACATTCTGCCTCTCTCTCTGTGTCTTTCTCTTTCTCTTCTCCCCCTCCTGCCTCTCACTTTCTCTCGGCTCTCCTCTGTCTCCCTCAGGGATGCACACTGGTCCAGGCCCCACCCCGTGAGTGTGTACGTCACTGCCCCGCCCCCTTCACCTCCCACCATGGCACTTGGCTGACTTCTGCCACTCAGCTGGGCCACCACATGGGAGCAAGCAGCAGTTTGGGCTACCCCCAGTGCAGCCCTGCTGAGCTGCACAGAAGTCAGCCAAGAGCCACAGCCTGAGGTGAAGGATGTGATTCAGGCAACAGCCCCGGAGGGAACAGCCAGCGTTTCAGTGTTACAGACTCACAGATACTGGGCTACTATATATATGATTCTGTCCTGAAGAATCCAGCAGGAAGAGTTTCAAACACAGGTGCTGGAAGTGGAACTGGTGAAAGTAAAAGGGTGGGATCATTCAGCATTCACTGGTAGCTTGTTCATTTCCCTTAAGTGTGACCCAGCCATGAGCAGGGAACTGGGCTCACCGTGACACCTGCTTCTATCCCCTTTAACCGCACAGACACAGCAAGGACCTGGGGGGAAGGGGGAGTCTGACTTCTCTCTTAGCCCTGAGCCAGAAATTCGCAGGCTGAGGGGAAGGCGCTGGGGTCCGTTATAAGCAGCGAGCTATGCAAATAGGGGGGAGAGGTTCCTGTTTAAAACTGCCCCTCTCCCTGCCCAGGCTACACCCGCAGAGAATCCGCTGCCATCCGCTGAGAACTTTCCCCGCCAGCACCACAGACAATGAGACTTTGGGTCACAGCGGTTTTCTTTGTAGCGGCTTTGGAAGGTATTTTCTGCCTCTGATGAAATGGCAGAGCCAGAAGCCCAGACAATTCTCGCTGGTTTTATGCCGGTTCTTCTAACATCCCTTTATTCGCAGGTGCCCGGTGCCAGGTGCAGCTGGTGGAGTCCGGAGGGGATGTGAAGAAGCCCGGAGACTCTCTGCGCCTCTCCTGCAAAGGTTCCGGATACACCTTCAGCAGCCATCAGATGAGCTGGGTCCGGCAGGCTACGGGAAAGGGTCTGGAATGGGTCGCCTACATTGATGTCACCACTATCTATTACGCTGACTCAGTGAAAGGCCGATTCACTATCTCCAGGGACAATCCCAACAACCTGCTGCTCCTGCAAATGACCGGCCTGAAGCCCGAGGACACCGCCCGCTATTACTGTGCCAGACGCACAGCGAGAGGAAGCCTAGCGGAGCTCAGACAAAAACCTGAAGTTGCGGTTTGTAGCGATAGTCCCAGCTGGCCGGATGCGGACAGTCCGCGCGCCGGGTTCTCGCCAGAGCTTCAGTGTGTTCAGTCTGCAACGTCTCCCACTTCCTCTACGTCTTAGGGTATGTCTACACTACCCCCCTAGTTCGAACTAGGGGGGTAGTGTAGACATACCCTTAGAGCAGCTGCAGTGCCGCAGAAATCCGTTCCCCTTGCCTGACCAGGCAGCCTGAAACCATCCCTTCTCCCCTTCCTCGCTGGGAGACACATGCACTCCGCTCCCCATCACTGCGTGGAAATCACGAGGACTGGACTGTTCCCGGCCACAAAACTTTCTCAGCAACTGCCTGAAGAGTTACTTCTTGGCAGCTCTCAAGGCCCGCACCTCAGTGTGAGCCCAGTGGTTACACAGGAGAGTAAAGAACCACACCAGCATCAATGTCACATTTCCGTCCAGGGCTAATTTCACAGCGGGCCATAGGAAAAAACAGACTTTTAATCACAGACCTGAATGCATCTATTGAAAGTCCTGCTGTCTCCACTCCCCCCTCCCCAAACACTCGCAGGATGTTCCGGCTCAGTGCAGTATCCTATCTAACAGACCACGCTGCTCTCTGGATGTGACTTTTCTGGGGGCACATTCACATCATAGGAAAGAAGAGACCTCGACTCCAACCCCCGTTCTCAGGCAGGGCCTTAATCTTTTTACTCTCTTGCCTGCACATCGGCTAGTACGCACCTCCGCAGCAAGACAACACAGGTGGATGGAGCACTTACTACGTTCCAAAATCAATTTCCCATACAGAGAGATTATCCTGCTCTTAATCTAGGTGAAGCTTGAACCTACAGTCACTGGTTTTGAAGTTTGAACCTACAGTCACTGGTCCACAAGGCCGCTAGTGCCTTTTGCTGCTTAGAATTAATTCCCAGGTGACCCAGGATTTACTTCTGACCTTTACACATTCCTCGTGCCAGCCTTTCCTCCACTCTGAGTGGGTGGAGCCTGTTACCCCAAAAATATTCTCAGCGCACGTCACACTCCTTCTGGGGGGGACGGACGGACAGGTAAACCCTTCTTCTCCTGCCGCGGGACAGAGGGAGTTGGGCCCTTGACCTGCCGCACTGAGGACTGGGGAGGTGGCAGACACTTTGCCCAGAGGGACAGAGACAGTATTTATTTAGGAAAGAGAGCGAGAGACAGATTCGCTGTTTGAATCCTGTTGCTTTCACTGTCGCTAGAGCCAGTCAATTAACATGAAAAGTTGCCTAAGGGCTCTGGAAGCAAAATTCTTGTTGGCTTTACTGAGAGCCAGGTGTCAAAATCCTTTGGGCATGCTGAGCAAATCCAAGCCTGAAACTTTGTGTGACTCAGTTTCTATCAGTAAAATCAGCACTTCCCCACCTCTGTGGGGTGGTGTGCGGGTCCATTCCTGAATCCACAAGACGTTCAGACAATTCTGTAATGGGGCAGCAACGGAAGGACTTGGATAAGCCTGAGAAGAGGAGGGAAGGAGAGAAATTAACCATGTTTCCTTCTTTATTGTTATTCATTGACAGGGGTCAGCTCTCACGTCCCGCTGATCCAATCTGGGGCAGAAATCAAGAAGCCTGTCAAAGCTGAAATGTCAAACCTCCGGCTACCCTTTTGCCAGTATTGGCATCATCTGGGTCCGGCAGGCTCCCGGGAAAGGCCCGGAGCGAGTAAGATTCATCAGTACCAATAGTGGTGGCACCAGCTATGCCCAGACTTTACAGGAGCGAGTCACGATCACCAGGGACAGCTCCATAAGCACGGCCTGTCTGCAGCTGGGCAGCCTGCGAGCCGATGACTCCTCCAAGTATTTCTGTGCTCGGGGCACAGCGACACAAACCGCAGCTGAAATGTTGGAGCCTAAATCCCACAAGAAGGGGTTAGGATTCAGGTTCCCAAAATATGTAGCTACCAGGAGCCCAACTATCGTGCGGCAGGGATACATTCAGGGGAATGCGACAGGCAGAGCCAGCAGGGGGCGCTCTCAGGAAGGGTGCAGAGGCAGAACCACAGGCAGCCAGTAGGAGACAAGGCAGCCTCTGCGTGGTAGAGGGGTCAGGGTGTGTGGGCGGGTCAGAGGTTTGTGTCCCCCATGCCAATGTGCACGCTAAATCAGGGTTCCTCAGGGGTGGCAGTTGTCAGACCTTTCAGCCTGCGGTGCTGAAGCCCCAAATCCTGGCACCTTAAGCGGGGCTGAAATGTTGATCCCTGGCAGCACTTTCTATGCTGAATTCCCAGCATCCTCCCGTTCCCCCAGGCTGAAGCCCGGAACCGGGTGCAAGCCCTGAATTTCCAGCACTTCTCTAGGGTGTCGCCGTAATCCATGGTGGATCCTGAAATCCCAGCATCCCCTTCCCGACTGAAGCCCTTATCTGTGGCGGCCCCCTGAATCTCCAGCACACACACATCCTGCTGAAGGCCCAGTCCCTGCCCCCTCCCACCTCCCAAGCCATGAATGCTGAGGCCCAAGCTGGGAGTGGCAGGGCTGAGTCCTGCATGCCCTGTGCATCCTCTAGAGAAGAAGCCTCCAGAGCCCGTGGGCAGAGTTGCTGCGCTCGGGAGAGCCCCACAGCTCTTTGGCTTCCTGCCCCCGGGCAGGTCAGAGACAGGAGCACAAGCCACGGGAATCGCTCCCCCATCTAGTAAAATCTCCTGCAGTGAAAGTGCCGCGTGTTTATCAGCAGGTGGCGCTGTTCCTACAAAGGGACGGACTAGCGCAGAAAAGAACCCCCTTGCCCGTACATAGATCGATGTGCTCCCCAGAGGGCTTTGAGAACCAGGCCATTGGCTCCCATATCACGTGACAACAGCCCGTCTCTCAATTCAGTGACTGCAGGATTCATTCCCCCCTGGACTCCGAAAGTGTCAGGAACGTCGGAGCGCCCAGTGCCGGGCGCTGCAGACACCCGGGCCGGGTCTGTCTGACTCCTGCACCCGGAGCCCCAGGGCGAGTCAAGCCCATCACTGGCAGGGGCAGGGCGGGGCTATTCAAACGGAGCGGTATGCAAATGAGGGAGGCAGCATCTTGTTTAAATTTGTCCCGCCCTCTGCCCAGGCTGCAGAGACAATTCGCAACCCCCTTCAGGTTGTGAAGTGACCAGTCAGTCTCCTGAGAAATTTCCCCGCCAGCACCAGGAAACATGAAACTTTTGCTCCTTCTGTGTTTCACTGTAGCAGGTTGGGAAGGTATTTTCTTCCTCTGAATAAGGGCAGAAAGATATTAATTTTCCCTTGCGAGGATACGTTGTTGTTGATACCAATACTGATAACTTGTCTGTGTTCTCAGGTGCCCGGTCCCAGGTGCAGCTGGTGGAGTCCGGGGGGGATGTGAAGAAGCCCGGAGACTCTCTGCGCCTCTCCTGCAAAGCCTCCGGCTTCACCTTCAGTAGTTACGTTATGAGCTGGGTCCGGCAGGCTCCCGGGAAGGGGCTGGAGTGGGTCGCCAGCATTTACAGCTCGAGCACAGACTACAGTGACTCGGTAAAGGGACGATTCACCGTCTCCAGAGATGACCCCGGCAGCCTCCTACACCTGCAATTGACCGGCCTGAAGCCCGAGGACACCGCCCGCTATTACTGTGCGAGAGACACAGCGAGTGGAATCCCGACAGGCTGATACAAAAACTCCAGCGGCAGAATCGCTCCCTTGCACCGCGCGGGGGCAGCAACGGGATCTACACGCACACAGTGTAAACACAATCTTCCTTCTCAGGGTTCAGCTCTCTAAATACACCTATTATCCTGTGCCCATAAAATCCGGGGCTTTCTGACTATTCACGTGTCAGCGCTGCGGGTATAAGGCACCACAGTAACAACGCGAACGCGCAGCTCAGAAGAGCCAGATACAAGGATCGGTGGTTGGAGATGCAGTAACTCGAACGTGGATTTCCCAAGGTGCCTGGCTGCGAAGGCCCAACATCCCCACGTCCGCCTCAGCCGCAGCGTGAGGGGAGAAAACAGGAAAAGGAAAAGCAGCGCCCGGGTCTCTGCGGGTTAAACATTTCTGCAGTTTGCTGGGCACCGGGCACTGATGCTCCGGACCGGCCTTCAAAACTCCCCCAGGGCCTCTGAGGGTCCAATCCGCGCGGAAAAGGCCCATCAGGTTCCCAGCTCCTCGGGCCTCCCTACCAACACAGATGTTTGCCTGATGCCCTCACAGGAATTCCGGGTCCCCGGACATCACATCAATGGGCCCTGGGTGGGAGGAGCCACAAGCCTGTCCTGGCCCCACCGAAAGAAACCCTGAGGGCCACCCCTCTGTGAGAGGACCTCTGGTCGGTCACAGCCCAACCCCCCACTTGCCTGGAGGTTACCCCCCAATCTCCTTCCCCTCCCCCCAGCAGCTCTGTGCTCAGTCTGGCTCTTTTTTCT
Source organism: Pelodiscus sinensis (assembly GCF_049634645.1). Classification (NCBI taxonomy): domain Eukaryota; kingdom Metazoa; phylum Chordata; order Testudines; family Trionychidae; genus Pelodiscus; species Pelodiscus sinensis. The sequence goes on along the minus strand of NC_134740.1, from coordinate 5,889,881 downwards.
GTCTGGTCCCAGCTACGCCCCATCTAACTCTGCCCCGAGGGGTTCTGTGCCCAGCTCGGCTCCTTTCTTCCAGCGGCCCTGCCTACCCCAGTTCCCAGCCCTCCGCTCTTTGCCCTTCCCTGCCTGATTCCTCCTCCCCCTCGGCCAGAGCTCCCTGCAGCCCTGTGCCCGGCTCTACCGCCAGAGCTCGGCTCCCTCCTTCGATTCCCAGCCTGGCTCCCCTCACTCCGCTCCCAGCCCGCCCCCTTCCCAGCCCGGATCCCCTCTTCCTCCTCGCTCCCATGGTTACAAGGTTGCAGCGGTTGCTGCCGTGAACTCCTCCCGGCTCTGCCTTCCCAGCATGTCTGGGGACTCACCTTCCCCGTCGCCCTTTGAGCCGCTCAGGGTCGCTCCTTCCCCGGCACTGACCAGCGGGTGCACCCGAGCCGGACAGAGCCGCTCTGCAGCCTGCGGCGGACGCCGGGACTCTGCAGGGGGCGCCTAGGGGCCGGCAGTGCAGCCGGGCAATGTGAAGACCCGCGTGTCCCCGCCCCACTAGTGCGGCAGCGGCCAGGGGACCCGGGACCCTCATTGTCCAGGAACATTAGGAGCTAGGATCGAACTGACCGTCTGTGGGACCCGGGATCGAATCGCATCAAACCCCTTTGAACCCCCAGGCCTGGAGCTACAATACCCACCGAATCTGCACAGAGAGGAGAAATGTTCGCACCTCCCGGTCTCAGTAAACATGGACCCCCCCCTTCCACGCACACTCGTGAGCTGAAGCCCATTAACGCCAATGAAACTTTCCCTTCACCACAGTCGACTCCCAGCCAACCCCTAGATGTTAATGGCGAACTAAGTGCCGTCTGTGATGGGGTGCCCTCAGGGGAGGGAGGCTTCCCGGGGTGCTGACACGGACACTCACATTCCTGCTCTCCCGGCTTCGCAACACTTGGTCCTGCCAGGCCAACTCTGCTGCTCTCCCCCAGACAAGGCCCTGAGGTGAGATCCCTGCTCCCCCCCCCCCCCTCCAGCAGTACAGACACTGAGTCTCTTCAGGTCCTGGAGTGGGGCGGCGAGTGGACAGAGGGAAGCCAGCTCATGTGGGGCCTCGCCATGGCCGGCCCAAGTCAAGGGGAGCACCCATGTCCCCAGGGCGGGTTCCCACGCAGAGGACCCGAACTTCCCTAGGTCACGAGCGGAGTGACCCTGCTCAGTTCGCTCTCGGAGGGGGGAGAACTGTGACGTAGTGGGGGTACCTGGCTGGTTTCTATGCTGCTGGCTCTGGGGTAACCCCCACTGGCTGCCGTGGGTACCACGACCCAGCAAAGCAGGATGAGTCACTATGCAAAGGGACCTCTCAACCGGTATGGCCAGACACCCCCCATGGAGAGGAACAAAGGAAGGTGGAATGCTGCCCTGGCTGGGGGGCAGGGCTGGAAGAGGGTTAGTTAGTTGCTGTCTGGGGGCATGGAGAAGACAGCCTAGGGAAAAGGGCTGGAGTTTAGGGGCCCAGTCTCCCGCATCTCAAGGGGGCCTGAGGCAACCTAGCCCAGCTCTGTGACCAGATTACATCTGTGCTGTACTGTATCCTGGAGAGGCAATAAACTTCCTCTATTTCACCAGCTGGTGCAGTCTGTGCCATTTCGGGGTGCAGGAGACGGGGGACCCCCCAACGCACCGTCACACTCCCCAAGTGAGATCAAACCCCCAATAGAATGTTGTGGGTAATCCCCCTTTAGCAATGCAAGGGGGGGACGGGGACGTACACAGAGGTTGATCCCCCAGGTAATAATTATTGACACTGAGTTTGATAGAAAAGAAAAGTGATTTGATTCAGGACAAGCAGTGGGTTTTCTGTGGTGACAAGTGAGAACAGGCAGACCCAGGAGATTACAAGCACAAGAACCATAAATGCGGCAGTAATTCTATCCGGAAACCTCAGTACAAACTTATTCAAACTCATCCTAAAACCTCTTTTCGAGCTGCTCCTCCAAACTGGAGCTGTCTCCCCACCCTGAGATCTTCAGACCCTTCCTTCCAGTGCAGCCCAGCCAAAAGACCAAGGTCCCTGCTTGCCTGTTCTTCTTTAAGGATTTAAGGTCATTTCCTGCCTACCACTGCTCAGATTTAAGGACAAAAGAGATTGTTTAACATTTTCCCATCAAGCCATTGAGGGTAACACCCTGGATGCCTCTCATTCACACATTCAACACCCACAAAGGACTCCCCTCTCCACAGGTCTAATTTTACACACAAGAGTGATACACACACGAAAATAAGATAAACAGAACCAGCGTGAAGATTGATTGATGGGTTATATGAAATAATTTGCTCAAAGTTATGTTTATTCATACCCATAAGTCCATTTTGTAAAGGGTCCATGTGATGTAGTGGGGGTACCTTGCTGGTTGCTATGCTGAGCAGTGGGCTGTGGATGACCCCCACTGGCTGCTGTCTGTAGCATGGCCCAGCAGGGCAGGAGATGAGTCATTATCCAAGGGGACCCCTAACCTGTCCAACCAGTTATCGCCCAGGGAGCGGAACAATAGGAAGAAAGGGGAGTGGAGTCCCTGGCTTGGGGGCAGGGCTGGAAGTTACTGAGTTAGTTTCTGTCTGGTATCATGGAGGAAACAGTCTAGGCAATGGGCTGGGATTTAGGGGCCCAGTCTCCCCCATCTCTAGGGGGGCTGAGGCATCCCAGGCCTGCCCTGTAACCAGATTACATCTTTGCTGTGCTGTATCCTGGAGAAGCAATAAACTCCCTCTATTCTACTGACTGGTGGAGTCTGTCCATGCCATTACAGGGGTGCAGGACTCTGGAAAACTCCAACGCGCCTTCACAGTCCTCCATAAGGTCTTTTATCCCTAGCGCTGTGAAAGCCGCATCCGGACGCCCCACTCTGTGCCAGACGCTGCACAAACACACAGGGAGAGGGAGGAGATTCCTTCTGCCGGAGACTGCACGGCAGTGACTCGGTTCGTTCAGGGAAGGCGTTTGTGTCTCTGATAAGGAGGGGAATATGCAAATGGCGGTGGTTGGGGCCTGCTTAAATCGGTGTCTCTCTCTCTCTAGGCTGCACCCGAAGAGACACCCCGAAGCCCTGGTGTCTGTGCAGGTACCAGCCAGCTCTGCCCCCTGCAACGGCGAAAATGAAATTTTGCGTCTATTTAGTGTTCGTGGTGGCAGCTTTGCCAGGTAATTTCTAGCTAAACACGCTGGAGAGGTGGAGGAATAGTTTGTTACTTTGATACTAATGTTCGTATCGCGTCTTTATTCCCAGGTGCCCGGTCCCAGGTGCAGCTGGTGGAGTCCGGAGGGGATGTGAAGAAGCCCGGAGACTCCCTGCGCCTCTCCTGCAAAGCCTCCGGCTTCACCTTCAGTAGCTACGACATGAGCTGGGTCCGACAGGCTCCCGGGAAGGGGCTGGAGTGGGTCGCTTATATCACCACCGGTGGGAGTACTTACTACCTTGATGCCGTGAAAGGCCGCTTCACCATCTCCAGGGAGAACTCCAACAACCTGCTGCACCTGCAAATGACCGGCCTGAAGCCCGAGGACACCGCCCGCTATTACTGTGCGGGAGACACAGTGAGCAGAAGCCGGTCTGAGCCCAGACACAAACCTCCCCCTGCAGTGAGCAGCGAAGCTGTTTGGCGCTGGGGGCGCCCAAGCTCCATGTATGGAAACGAAACCGAGTTCAGAGAGAGGCTGGGAACAGCAAACCCCTTTCACTGGCGTTCTCAGCCCTCTGCCTTGAGGGGCGGCAGCTCCCGGGACAGGCTGCTGGGACTGGGACCGGGATATCAGGGCGGTTCCACCCGGCTCACAGAGAACAGCTCCTCCTTCCAGAGCCGGGTCACCGTCTCCCTTTCCCCTCCCAAGATCCAGGTCTCCCTGCAGCTCCGCTCGCTGACAGCTGCGGGCAGCGCCCCCTATTGCTGCTTCGGGAGAGACACAGCGACACAGAGCGCAGCGGGGACCCTGCCAAAAAGGGGAAAATTCTCACTGGATTCTCCGGCCTGTCTCAGCCTCTAATTTACATGTCCAGGGAGAGCGAAGCAGACGCCGCATTTTTACTAGCTGGGAGTGAAGGGGAAGCGCGCGGTTTCGGGTTCCAGCTGCTTCTCTCTGTCCCCAACAGGCTCCTGGGGTCGGTGCTAGACGCTCTTGGAACCTTGACACGGGACCTTCTGTGACTGGAACCTCTGCCCTGGGCCTGGAGCCCCGCGACCCCCGGGCAGCGTCACCTCCCGCTGCGGGCTGGGCCCCGCGCAGACACGGCCCCGCTCCCGCCCACAGCGCAGTCAGCGACAGCTGGAGAGTTGGGTCAGGGCTGGGATTTCCGAGCAGACCCATCAATCAAGGCGCCTTCCAGCGGCTGTGAGGGGGGAGGCTCAGCTCGCGGCCCACAACACACAACGCGAAATTCTTTGCACAAGGATAAACAGCCCCGCTGTGGCCCCGCCTCACTGACTCGGGTTGGCCCCGAGGCCGGTTGCGGGACCTAGAGGCAGAGACCAGTGGAGCGGGCTGGAAAAAGTCAGAGAGAGACCCCTGGGCACTTGGGATCCGATCCTATTGGTGAGGGTCCACTGGGGCGGATCGGGCGGGGATGGGGTTTTGCATGAGGGCTCCTGCCCGGGGCTGCTCCTTCTACTTTCGTGTCCCTCGGGCTGGCCGGTCCGGGCCTCTGTCTCTAGCGAGGGCGGCCCGGCCCTTCTCACACTGGTTCCCACCCCAAAGCCAACTCCCCTGCTTGCCCGCCATGGGGGGGTCTGGCTTCCGGCAGTGACGCGGACCCTGCATCGCGCTCCATGGCCGAGGCGATCCGGGCAGATTTAGTGGCTCAGACAGGAATTCTCGAAGGAGCCCAGTGAAGTGGGGGCCCGAATCCGCCCCGCAGCCTCGCTACTCCCGGGCACCTCGACTCCGTCCCGCCCCCGCCTGTGGGGCGAATGCGGCCCGAGAGCGGGAGACCGGTGTCCGCAAACCCCTGACCCCGCAGGCCCCGAGAGCCGCATCCTCATCGGCCTCAGTCTCCAGCCAAAGGGTCTGGTCTCGGGCGGGTCCCGAAGCCCCTTGGAACCAGTCGGGCCCCGGCCTGTCAGCGCATGCGCTGTGCCCGGCGCTTTGGAACCCAGGGAGGGGGCGGAGCCTACGGGATGGTTCTTCGTTTCTTTATTACAGACAAGTGGTATCAGGGCTCCGCGCGGGGCGCTGGACAAACGCCCCGCCCCCCTCTGACTGCCCGGTCCAGGCTTCCCATTGGCGCCGGGCAGAGAAGGAGTTTCCGACGCTTATAAGGAAGGGAAATGCAAATAGGAGAGACGGGCTCTTGTTTAAAGCTCCCCCTTTCTCTGCCCAGACTGCAATGGGACCGACCATCCCCAACCGTCCCGCCCGGGCTGTGCAGCTCCCAGCCACCGCCCCTGAGAAACTGCCCCTCCGGCACCAGGAGAAATGGGACTTTGGCTCCATGTAGTTCTCTTGGCGGCAGCCCTGGCAGGTGGGTCCTACGCTAAATGCACTGGGCAGGCAGAACACAATGTACATGTTCTGTTTCCGCGCTAATATTTCTACCGCCTCTTTACCCCCAGGTGCCCGGTCCCAGGTGCGGCTGGTGGAGTCCGGAGGGGATGTGAATGTAAGGGGACTGTTACCCCTTACTAAAACTCTGTGGGAGTTTTTGGTTTGCCAGCTCACAGTATCTGAAAGGGAAGAGTTCATGAGACTGACTGACCCCAGAGACAATGGAAAGCAGCCACCACTCCAGCTCAGCCTGATTGGCAGGTTGGAGAGGCCAGTGAGGAAGGGGAGAGGCCAGGCCCCGTCCTCCCTGTGAGCTGGGATTGTTCTGGCTCTCTCTCTGAGAAAACAAGCTGTGTGCAGAAGAGGTCCTGCAAAGACAGAGAGCTGAAAAGAGCAGTGCAAGCTGTATGAAGAAGTCCTGCAAAAGAAACAGAGAGCTGAGACACTGCTAAGAGGAGCAAGCTGTGCTGAGGGGCAGTTTTTGCAGCAGCAGAGCCAGGCACACACAACTCAAGGAGAGCAGACCCTGTGTTGAGCAGCAGACTGGCAGAGCTCAGAGAGCAAAAAGGAACAGAGAAGCAACACAAGGTCCTGGAACTGGCCAAGCAGCACAGCCTGCAGCTGGATGTGGTGAGCACCTGGGACCAGCAAAGTGTGGGGAGAGGCTCTGGACTGGGAGAGGGGTCTGGCCACTTCGAGCTTGAGACTGTGTGGTCACTACCAGAGCTAGCGTGTCCAGCCTGTAGCCCCCCCTGCAGCATATCCAGGGCCTCTAAGAAAGAGACTGTGGACTGTCCTTACACTCTGCAGGCTGCTGTTTTGATGTCCCTGTGCTACAGAGCAGGGCTGTGTGTTCTCATTTAACCATTCTCATTTTGTCTTATTCTTTTCTCTTTAATCAGTTGATGTTTAATAAATTGTATTTGCTTTGAACCTTATGAAGTGATCACTGGGCCAAGAAGGCCTGCAGTGTAAAGAGAGCACCTCGGAGTGGGGACACCCTAACTCCTGCCCCTAGTGACTACAAGGTCAGGGATTAAGCCCCAGGAAACCTGGGCCCAGCCTTGTTGGGGTTTCAAGGGCTCTGCTACTCAGGAGTGTGGAAGGGGAGCCCTCAGGATCAGGGAGCCGTGGGGTAAAGGAAGTGGGAGCGGGGACTCAGATCCTTTCGCTGGTTCATTTCACTGGTGTATAGAAGCCAGGAAAGTTCCCCACAATAGCTGGATCATTCCCCCGCTTACACTAGGATTCTCAGAGCGAGTAGGGGAGTTATGCGCTCAAGTTTCATTGACATTGGTGGGGAGGCAAAACCCTGACACCTTTGAGGCCCTTTTTTAAAAAGCAGCAGCCTACCTAACTATCGCCAGCAAACCCTCAGCATCCACACCCCTCTGACCAAGGCACTGTCCTCTGCTTTGCCCCGTGCTCTCATCAGGCAAGTGTTCTCCTGCGGGGTTTGATCCAACGTCTGCTGGGCGAACGAGACTCTGTCCTGCTTGGAGCGGCGTTCGAGCCAAGCTAGAACCATGTCTCGGACACTGAGGCCCTAGAAGGCACCTTGCAATCTCTCCTTTCGGACATGTCAGTCCGGGCCCCGGTGCGCTGTGCTAGGCGCTGCACAAACACCCAGATCGAATCCGTTCAGAGCCTTAGTCACATCATTCCGGTGCCAATGACAGATGTTTGTGCCGCTTATAAAGAGGGAAATATGTAAATTACGGTAACAGCTTCCTGTTTAAATCTGTCTCTGCCCAGGCTGCCCCTGGGATCACAGCCCCAAGCGCCCTGTGTCCGGGCAAGAACCAACTATTCGCTCGGAGAACCTTCCCCTCCGACACCAGCGACAATGGGATTTTGGCTCCTTTTAGTGCTCACGGCAGCGGCTCTGGAAGGTTTTGTGTCCTTTCCATCCCCAGTAGCGCTACCCCAATATTCCATTACGTTCGGGTTTATACCCATATTTCTAATGTGTTTCTGTCCCCAGGTGCCCGGTCCCAGGTGCAGCTGGTGGAGTCCGGAGGGGATGTGAAGAAGCCCGGAGACTCTCTGCGCCTCTCCTGCAAAGCCTCCGGCTTCACCTTCAGCAGCTCCGCGATGCACTGGGTCCGGCAGACTCCCGGGAAAAGGCTGGAGTGGGTGGCTGAGATTAACTACGATGCGTCCAAGCAGTGGTATTCCCCGGCGGCGACAGGCCGATTCACCATCTCCAGGGACAACCCCAACAACCTGCTGCACCTGCAAATGACCGGCCTGAAGCCCGAGGACACGGCTCGCTATCACTGTGCGAGAGACGCACAGGGAGAGGAAACCTAGTCGCGCTGGTACAAAAACCGGAGCTGAAGTCGCGCCATTTCCTCCCTGCTCCACGTGGGGGCAGCAGAGGGGCCAATAGCTCAGCCTTAGCCACCAACGTGAAACATCATAATCCCGCCCCCCCCCCAGCAATCCCAGCTAGACATTGAAGCGGCACAAACTGCCCCCCTCACCCACCGCCTCTCGCGGGTCCCAGTGTTGTTCACCAGAGCTCTCTGCGTCACTGCAAAGCGGGGTTAACTGGGCGCCCAAAGGCCAGTCACGTGCCATGGCCCCGCCCGCCTCACTGCCCGGGGGGTTCGCACCTGCCGCAGAAGTCACTCATCTGACTGGCGTCAGAGCGAAAGCGTTTCCCTTCGCTCTCTCGCCTCCCGCAGTACCGGCTGTGTCCCATGGCCATGGCGCCCCGCTAGGGGTGAGCGCTGGCAGGAGCCGGCCGACCGCCCTTTGAAAGTCAGTCCCCTTCCCAGTTGTGTCAGGAGGGGCAAAGCAAAGCCCAGCGACACGAAGTAACTCGCCCCCTGCAAACAGCGAGTCGCGTCTGCACGGCCGGGAAACCGGCGCTGGAAGGACCCGAGCCCGAGGATTGTGCATTAAGGGCGAGATATGAATTGACCAGGGCTTTGATCAAGGGCTGGGCGCCCTGTGGTAAAGATCCAGGCGCAGCCCTTGCCAGACGCGCCCCCAGGTCACGCTGCCCCGTGAGTTCCAGCCTGGGAGCAGGATCTGGTCCTAGTTGAATCCCCTTCCCCCCGGCCCCCAGTCCCTCGGGAAAAGGGCGGGAGCCCGCTGCGGACACTCACCCCGCCCTCTTCAAACCGCCGGTCCCCAGCCCCTGCCGCTCTGACCTGAGACTCGCAGCGCCCTGAGCTCCAGCCGCCGCCAAGCGACGCTTCACCCTGCCCGGGCGCAGAGACCAGGGCGCGCCAGAGGGCCAGACAGGCGGCGGCGCGAGCTACCAGAACACATACACGGGGAAGGGCTTTTGTGGGGCGCGGCCGAGTGGCTCCGCGCTGTGCGCTCTGCCCGCAGATCTCGTACCGGCCACAGAGACCGGTACTGGGCTGGACAGAGCATTGGTCTGAATGAATGTGGCAGCGTCTCCCTATCTGTCTATCTATCCCCACACACCGGCTTATCTATCTATCTATCTATCCCCACACACCACCTCCCTGCACAGCTCTGATGCCCATAGCTTAGCTGTGCGACTGTGACGTACTGGGGGTACTTGCTGGGCTGTGGTGACCCCTGCTGTCTGGAGCAAGACCCAGCAGGGAAAACCTCGCTAGGCAGAGGTAATGCCAAACTTGTTGAACCAGTGGCCAGACACCCCCCATGGAGAGGAACAAAGGAAGGTGGAATGCTGCCCTGACTGGGGGGCAGGGCTGCAAGGGAATTTAGTTAGTGACTGTGGGAGAGCATGGAGGAGAGCCTAGGAGAAGGGGCTGGAGTTTAGGGGCCCAGTCTCCCCCATCTCAAGGGAGCCTGAGGCATCCTAGCCCAGCTCTGTGACCAGACTACATCTGTGCTGTGCTGTATCCTGGAGAGGCAATAAACTTCCTCTATTCCACCGGCTGGTGAAGTCTGTTTGTGCCATTTCGGGGTGCAGGAGACGGGGAACCCCCAACGCGCCGTCACAGCGACAGGCAGGAAGACGGGCTGTAGCGAGGGCCTAGAGGGGCCTGGAGCACGGCTGGGGGGCTGGCTACAGAGGGCTGCAAAATGCTCTGCTCTGTTCATTGGTTCACGGCCTTCTCCCTGAATAGTGGCCTGACCAGATTTTAAAGGCGCGTCCCACTCCCAGAGCTCTGCGGAGAACAAGTCTCTGGGCAGAGCACCCAGCACTCAGCTCACCAACAGCCTGGCCGGCAGGATTCTTCCTTCCCCTCCACCTCTGGCTGGGCCGGTGCCCTGGGAAAGCCCAAGACGCTCTGACCAGGGACGTGGTCAGGAAGAGCCCAGCCCTGCACGTGCCAAAGCCATGCACAGAACTGGCTTTGTGCCCTGAAGCTGGGGGGAGGGGAGCCAGTTCCAGACAGTTCATGGCTTAAAACTGCAGGCTCCACAGCAGCCCATGGGAAGAGGCTTAGCACCCTCCTCACTTGCTCTCCTTGGACCCTGCCCACTGCACTCTGGGAGCGAGCGGCTTTCGCATCCCCGAGGCACTCTTCTGTGCTAATCACCTCTCTGGCCAGGTGGCCTACAGTCCCTGTGTGACGGCGCGTTGGGGGTTCCCCGTCTCCTGCACCCCGAAATGGCACAAACAGACTGCACCCGCCGGTGGAATAGAGGAAGTTTATTGCCTCTCCAGGATACAGCACAGCACAGATGTAGTCTGGTCACAGAGCTGGGCTAGGATGCCTCAGGCCCCCTTGAGATGGGGGAGACTGGGCCCCTAAACTCCAGCCTCTTTCCCTAGGCTCTCCTCCATGCTCCCAGACACCAACTAACTCCCCCTCTTCCAGCCCTGCCCCCCAGCCAGGGCAGCATTCCACCTCCCTTTGTTCCTCTCCATGGGGGGTGGCTGGCCATACTCGTTTGCATAGTGACTCATCCTGTTTTGCTGGGTCGTGGTACCCACGGCAGCCAGTGGGGGTTACCCCAGAGCCAGCAGCATAGAAACCAGCCAGGTACCCCCACTACGTCACACCCTGCGGTCCAATTTCCAGGGCCCTGGTGCGCATTGCATCCGCAGGGTTCACCTCTTGTTGCCAGAACTGTTGCGGGCAGCAGGCGGCAGCTGGGTTATTCTGGTGGCCAGCAGCACCCTTGGAGGTGTGAGCAGGAAGCGACCAACTGCTTCCAGTCACAGGGGGAGGGCAAGGATGTGTGGAGGGGGGAGAAATGAGCTCTGGAAAGAAGTGGGCCAGGACACCCCTTCTCTGCTTCCACCCTGTGCAGCTGGAACCAGCTTCAATCCCCTCCCACTCACACAGCCTGGCTTCGAAGCCTGTTGTCGGCCACACTGGGAGAGGAAGTTTGGGAGGGCACCCACCTGGCGAGACTTGGGAAGAAGTGGTACCAGGTACTAGGAAAGGTGGGTGTGTGCAGATGGGCCAGCCAAGCCTGCAGGGCAGAGAGCTCCCGGCAGGGAGGGTGGCATCAATTTGTCACCCATCAGCCCCTGTGTGAGAGAGGTGTATGGGAGCATCTGTGTGTCACCTCTGCCCTGTGAGCCCTGAAGTCTTCATGATGAGAAAGTAAATAAAAAGGATCCAGCTGCCGCAGTGTTTCTTTTTAACAGGGGCTCAGTCAACTCGCTGCTCCTTTGAATGTTTGTAGGACACAGTTCTGATGGCTTATTGTTGAACTTGATTGAATGAGTATTTCAATACCAGGTATCCTGTATTCCGCACAGGGAAATATGGCCACTCTACTTTCACAAGGAGGGGAATATGCAAATGACGGCGACCGGGGCCTACTTAAATCGGTGCCTCTCTCTCTAATCTGCACCCAGGGAGACACCGCGGAGCCCCCCGTGTCTGTGCAGTTAACAGCCAGTTCTGCCCCACAGCAACGGGGAAAATGAAATTTGGGGTCTATTTAGCTTTCCCGGTGGGAACTTTGCCAGGTATTTTCGAGCTAAACTCGCTGGAGAGTCAGACGGGGATTTTGTATTTGACAGTTCAATACTAATGTTTGTATCGCGTCCTTGTTCCCAGGGGCCCGGTCCCAGACCAACTTGGTGGAGTCCGGAGGGGATGTGAAGAAGCCCGGAGACTCTTTGCGCCTCTCCTGCAAAGCCTCCGGCTTCACCTTCGGCAGTTCCAGCATGAACTGGATCCGACAGACTCCTTCCTGGGAAGGGGCTGGAGTGGATCGCTTATATGCATAGCGATGGGAGGACTATCCAGTGTACTACGTGGATGCCGTGAAAGGCCGATTCACTATCTCCAGGGACAATCCTAACAACCTGCGACTCGCAGTTCCAGGCTGTTCTGACCGGTCAGCGCAGGGATCGGTGTGAAAGGGCAGGTCGGTGCCAGAGCAGCGGGTGAATATTTCGGGAACTCTCTGTGTTCTAGGGACATGAGACAAATATTCCCGCAGGTCTCCCGCAGCCAGTGACACCGCTGAGAGCAGAGTGCAACGTGCAGCCTGAGACTGAGAACTGGGCTGAAATGTAAAACTGTCCCGCCCAGAGCCGGGTTTGGGCCAACTCTTCCATGCTTCCCTGAATCGAAGCCTGTCCCTGGCCCCGATCCTGGTAGAGGCCTCGCGGCCCGGTCTCCATTTAGTCATAGGAGGGGATGGAGACGGCATCAGTCCCTCTGTAGCGGTGATAACAGGGGAGGTAGAATCGGCTACCTTCCGGCCCAGCGATCCAGCTCCAACGTCTCATCCAATCGGAAAGAGAATGTTACCGATTCCCCGGTCCTCTCACTGTGACGGCACGTTGGGGGTCCCCCGTCTCCTGCACCCCGAAATGGCACGAACAGACTCCACCAGCCGGTAGAATGGAGGTAGTTTATTGCTCCTCCAGGATATAGCACAGTACAGATGTAATCTAGTTACAGGAACTGGGGCTAAGAGGCCTCAGTGCCCCCCTTGAGAAGGGGGAGTCCCAGTCTCCTCCCCAGTTCCTTCTCCCCTGCTTTTCAGACAGGCACACACTCACTCTCCTCCAGCCCTGCCCCCAGCCAGGGCAGCATCCACCTTCCTTTGTTCCTCTCCATGGGGGTCAGCTGGCCAAACCAGTTGGGATACCCTCTTTGCATAGTGACTCATCCCTTGTCTGCTCGGTGAGTTAGCAGGTTACCCCTCACTATGTCACACTCACACACTATTTCCAACCCTCCTCAGCCCTGTGCCCCGCCTCCCGCACCCCTCCCCCCCACGTCCCCAGCCTCCTGCCCTCAGCCCTGATTCCTGCACCCCCACGCCCCAGGCCATTCCTTGACTCCTGCACCCCCTCCACATCTTGCAGCTATTATTGTATCGCGGACCCCTCCCCCCAGAAGTGGAACCGTCCCCAAAGAAGGGGCAGATTGTGACAGGACAGTAGCTGGAAGAAATCTCATTTTTACCCGCGCCTCTATTGTGTGTGTTTTCCAGCCGGGCCCAGGGCGCGAGGCAGCAGGAGCGGCTGGAAGGTGGATTCAGATGCCCCAATGCAAGAACCCGACCCCCAGCCCAAAGGTTACCTCCGAAGGGCTCCAATGAACCCGAACTGACTTTGGGTCACACGCTGGGGACACAGCGCTCCCTGCCTAGAGATCTGCTCTGTTTATACGCGCTGGGGACCCCGCATGCAAATCGCTGCCCGGGACTTCCTGGTTAAATACCAGCCCCTGGCTCTAGGAACCTCAGTCTCTGCCCAGACACAGACCTGCCCGGCCCTGCCCGCTGGGGAGTTTCCCTCAGTGCCTGGGAACCAGAATGGAATTTCTGTGGCTTTTCCTTTGCCTGCTCGCCGCCCCCAGCTGTGAGTGTGTTAGCGAGGGGGAAATTGGGGACAGGTGCAGAGATTCAAGGGCTGGCTCATTTCTTCCATTTTCCTGTTTCTCTTTCCCCAGGTGTCTTCTCTCAGGTGCAGCTGGTTCAGTCCGGACCCGGCGCGGTGAAGCCTGGAGAGACCCTCACCCTGAGCTGCACCATCAGCGGTGACTCTGTCACTAGTAACTACTGGGACTGGGTCCTGCAGGCTCCCGGGAAAGGGCTGGAATGGGTGGGACAGATCTACTGGAGCGGCTACAGCTGGACCACATACTACGGCCCGGCTTTCCAGAGCCGCGCAACGCTCAGCGCTGATAAGTCCAAGAACCAGTTCTCGCTGCAGCTCCGCTCGCTGACAGCTGCAGACACCGCCACCTATTATTGCGCCAGGCACACAGGGACACAGCGCAACGCAGGGACCGTACAAAAAGGGGAAGCGGATTCCGAGCAGCGAGTTCCCATTTCGGCAGTGCGCGCTGCACAGATCAATGCGAATGGAAAGTAAGGGACAAGTGCAGGAGAGGAGCTCCACTGACAGACCCAAGCGAAGCGGCAGTGTTGTCTTGTGCAGTGTTTCTCAATTTTTTTTTATAAAATACCCCTTTAAAAAACAATTATAAGTACCCCCAGTGCCTACAGGTTTCAGAGACGAATTTTTTTCTACCATTGCAACACAGTTGTTTAAACACCATAATCGTAGCTGGGCAGATGATCACATTTTTGGGTGTAAAAATTACAAAAATAATAAAGCGGTGTAAAACTTCAAACAAAAAATTCGGGTTTCTCCTAATTTTAGTTGTGTTGACGTACCCCCCAGACTTCTCTCAAGGACCCCTAAGGGTCCTGGTACCACTGATTGAGAAACACTGGTCTAGTGGATAGGGCGCTGCTCGCGGTATCAGGACACCTGGGTCCTTTCCTGCCATTGATCAGTGGGGAATTTTGGGAAAGTCATTTGCGTTCTCTTTCCCTCTATCCAGGCTGGGAGCTTTGCCTCTGTCTGTACGGGCGGGACGTGTAGACGCCGCTGTAATGCCAGTGACACGTGTGGTAAAGTACCAAGCTCGTGACAGGCCAAAGTTTCTTTCCTGGCTGAAAACAAATATCGAACGAAAAGAGCCTGGACTCGTTCTCCCCTCGCACTTTCTGACCATCTGTCTCCGGCTGCTGGATCTTGTCTGATACTTACAGAGGCGGGTCAGCCACTGAGTCAAGGGCCCGGCTCATGGCGGAGGGAGGAGGACTAGCGGGAGGTGGGCGGGGAAAGAGCAACCTCCCGATCCGCTCTGCCCGGTGTTTCTGCCAGGGAGGGGGAAGCCCCTGCGCCCTAATCGCGCTCTCTGACAGGTGGGGGCAGCTGGCAGCAGGATGGGGGGAGGCCGCCCTTGCACCACCCCTCACTAGGGTGACTGTATTCCCCCTCTGTGACTAGGGGACACCTGGTAAACCTGCTCTAATTCCAGCCCGTCCAAAGGCGATCGACTACAGGGGTGAGCCACCCTCCCACTGTATAAAAAACTCCCCGGTCCAACTGAAGAAAATGGGCCCTGCTGGTGTGGGCTCGGGGGGATACCCTCAGGTAGAGGCGTAGCGCTGGCATTGGCCTTCCACCACGTGACCCGGAGTCTGGGGAAGGGCTGGGACAACCCCGCCCCCTCCCAGGGGTCTGCTGTAATGGCCAGGGACAAGTCCCAGAGCCTGGACATGAGCAGCCTGAGGCCAGAGGACCCCGCCCGGTGTCACTGCGCAGCTGCCACAGCGAGTGCAAACCAGCCGGAGCTCAGACAAAACCCTTCCTCGGCAGCGGCGCTGCGCTGCTCCGCCAGGTGGCGCCCCAGGCCCGCGAGTGAGAACGAGCCGTAAGAATCCAGCTGTTCCATCTCAGACACTGACCGGCTCCTCCCGTCCCCCTTCCCGTCCCCAACCTACTGTGCCCCCCCGCCCACCGTGCTCCCCCGTGTGACCTCTGCCC
The DNA here is from genome assembly GCF_049634645.1 of Pelodiscus sinensis. Classification (NCBI taxonomy): domain Eukaryota; kingdom Metazoa; phylum Chordata; order Testudines; family Trionychidae; genus Pelodiscus; species Pelodiscus sinensis. Next base: position 5,874,645 of record NC_134740.1, on the reverse strand, counting down.
TGACCGACACCCCGCTAGGGACACTCGCACCGAGCCCGGATGCTGCCAGCGCCGGGAATGAGCCCCGGGCCTTAGGCTCTGGCCGGCATTGGTGCGCCGGGAATGGGGCGGGAGTGTCCGTGTGAACGGGAGCGGGATGGGTTCCGAAAGCCGCAGGTTTCCTACCTCAGACGCGCTTTAAACCCGACACGAGGAAAGTATCTGTCTCCGCTTTGCGGCTGGTTAATACTGAACTCAGTACGTGAGCTGGACTATGACGCCCAACGAGGGCGGAGCAGTTGGGGGTTGCGGTCCCAATTGTAACCCCTTTGGTCACAATCTAGGATCCCATCGTCCTAGGCCCGGTACCGGCACAGCCCGTGAGACCTCTTTCTGCCCGCAACCCCAGTGTAAATGGGAAGCTTTGACCGGCGCTGCGTGGCCCTCCTGAGCATGGGAGGGGCTCCAGAGGTCGCTTTCCTCCCCGCATCACCTGAGAGCCACCAGACCCTCAGTCCCTGCGCGAGGAATCACAGTCACTGCAAGGAGCTGCTCCTCCTCCAGGTCCGAAAGTGTCAGGAGCGTCCCAGAGCCCCGTACCCGGCGCTTCACAGACACGCAGGCCGCTCCAGTCTGACTTCTGCACCCGCAGCCCTGGGGCGAGCCGCTGAGATCTCTGGCAGGAGCAGGGCGGGTATAGGGAGTCAAGTATGCAAATGAGGAAACCAGTTTCCAGTTTAAATTTGTCCCTCCCTCCGCCCAGCCTGCACCCGCAGCTCCCTGGGTCTGGGCAGTGACCAGCCAGTCCCCTGAGAACTTTCTCCGCCAGCGCCAGGGACAATGGGATTTTTGCTGCTCTTATGTGTCGCTGTAGCGGCGTTGGAAGGTATTTTCTACTTCTGAATACCTGGCGGAGTTATTAGAAATATGGCTCCTTTGACAGAGGTATTGATAAGCTGTTTGTATTCCCAGGTGTCTGGTCCCAGGAGCTGGTGGAGTCCGGAGGGGATGTGAAGAAAACTGGAGACTCTGTGAGCCTCTCCTGCAAAGCCTCTGGCTCCAACTTCAGCAGCCTCTATCTGAACTGGGTCCGACAGGCTCCTGGAAAGGGGCTGGAGTGGGTCGCTCGTATAAACCCCATTTTGGAGATCTCATACCCGGATTCCGTGAAAGGCCGATTCACCATCTCCAGGGACAATCCCAACAACCTGCTGCACCTGCAAATGACCGGCCTGAAGCCCGAGGACACCGCCCGCTATTACTGTGCGAGAGAGACACAGCGACACGAAACTAGTTTGTGATCGTTCAAAAACCCAGGCCGAGGAATTGCCCTTCCCCGGCAGCCGCGAGTATCGACCATTTCTTTTGTGACTTTATTCCCCTTGTAAAACTCTCCTGCAATGACCCTCTGCTGATGGAAAGTTGGCGTTCACAGTCGCCTTGATTTTCTTACTGGTCCCTTTCTTGCTCACTTTGGTGTCCTACATTTGCATCCTCGGGACCATCCTCAGAATCCCCTCCACCACCGGGAGGCAAAAGGCCTTTTCCACCTGCTCCTCCCACCTCATCGTGGTGAGCATTTACTATGGAGCTCTTCTGATTGCCTACATGTTCCCAACCACCGACCTCCTGAGCGACTTCAGGAAAGTTCTCTCGGTCTCCTACACTGTCCTGACGCCCCTGGTCAATCCACTCATCTACGCCCTAAGAAACAGGGAGGTCCAGGAGGCCCTGTGCAAAGCTTGCAAGGAATTAAGAACATAAGAACATCCACACTAGGTCAGACCAAATATCCATCTAGCCCAGTATCCTGCCTGCCAACAGTGGTCAGTACCAGATGCCCCAGAGGGAGGGTACACAAGAGGCAATCCTCACTGATCCCGCTCCTCTCACCCATTTCCAGACAAACAGAGGCTAGGGGCACCATTCCTACCCATCCTGGCTAATAGACATTCATGGACCTAACCTCCAAGAACATACCTACCTGTTTTTTGAACCCTGTTGAAGTCCTAGCCTTGACCACATCCTCTAGCAAGGAGTTCCAGAGATTGACTGTGTGCTGAATAAAGAAAATCTTCCTTTTCTTCCTTTTAATCCTGCTGACTATTAATTTCATTTGGCCCCTAGTTCTTATACTTTGGGAATAAGTAAATAACTTTTCCTTATTCGCTTTTTCAACGCCACTCATGATTTTATAGACCTCTAGTGTATGCCCCTTAATCTCCTCTTTTCTAAAATGAAAAATCCAAGTCTTTTTAATCTCTCCTCACATGGGACCGGTTCCAAACCCTTCCTCATTTTTGTTGCCCTTTTCTTTACCTTTTCCAATGCCAATAGATCTTTTTTGCGATGAGGCAACCACATCTGTGTGCAGTATTCAGTTTAGGGTTCCAAGATACTGGCCGATCAGTTTGCTTAGTTGAAAATGGAATAGCTGCAGCATGGACGGGGTTAGGGCCAGAATCAAAGCCAACCAAATAGAAGGTTCTATTTCCACTCGCATCTGGGAGCTTCTTGTCATGCGCTTCCAGAGTCACAGCTCTGGGAGCAATGGGGACTCAGGGACCTTTTCCAAACCCTTGCTCCATTATATATCGAATCAATGGCTGATACCCCAGGGACGTACCAACGGGCTGCAGGGGACATGAACTGGTGGCTACTCTAAATGAAAAGAGCTGGGGAGACTGAGCTCAGAGAGAGGTGCAGGGGTCGATCGAGTGCTCTGTGCCTTGGGCCAGCTCTGTGCCGAGAGCCAACCCAGCAAGCTGCCCGTGACCGGCCCAAGAAGACACCGGGCTGCGGGTCAGGAGCAGCAGCACCCGGCCAGCTGCACGAGAACAGCACAGGCCTGGTGCCCGGCCTGGAATCCGATGGATGTTGGAGTCTCTGGAGGCACGTGACGCACCATGGAACGGCCCCCTGCTTGGTCTTTCCCCCCTTGGTAATAAACCTTCAGGTTCACACGCCGCAGGGCTGGTGGGGGCAGCATTGGGCGGGAGAGCCCGGCCTGGTCACGTGCTTCCTCATTGCGGTCTTAAGGGCAGTTTGTACCTGTGAGCAGGGGGTTTAAATCCCTTCTCCCTGCTCCAGCCCCGGCGCTGATTGGGAGCCAGAGAACCCACCGAGCTAGCAGCCTCTCCAGACTGGGAGAAAGGGCATTTCCAGGGAGGGCTGCCCCCGCACTCCAGCTCACATGAGCACCGGGACTCTGGGGATCTCTAGGCAGAGCATTTAGTTCCAGGGCACCAGCCCTTGTGCCTCTCCCCTCACGCCAGCTGGGCCAGAGACCCCGCTCTGAGGGGCGCGAGTCGCCCCCTCTCATTCTGGCACAGGGAGGGGGTGGGGAGCAGCACAACCAGAGCTTTTGGGATTTGCCTGAGGCCAACGCAGCACCAGGAGGTGCCCGTGGAGATCTGAGCTGGGATGGTGGGATGTGGAGGCCTGAACGCTGCCAGCTGCCCTAGTGAGGAACCTTAAAGGAGTGTCCCCTTTACATCCCTACAGCAAGAAAAGAAACTCAAATATATCCTAGAAATGCTCATGGGACGGTTACAGTCAGGTCAGTGACAACTCCCTCCTGTGACACACACAACTGCCTTAAACCACTTAGTTAGCGAAGGTGAAATCTCCTCCTTGAGCCCACATGTGTGACCATAAAGTCTCTTGTTTGTGGGATCCCAAATGCCCAATGGACCCACTGACATGGCAGGTCACTGTCTGACAAGCTTCCTTTAACCAATCACGTGAGGCGCTGCAAAAGTCCCTTGTGATGTCACTGCCACACCACCGCTGCCTTGCAGGGCTCCTATTCTGCCCCTGGCCAGCCCCTTGGCATGTTTGAGCTGCTCCCCCGTGCGGCCCTCCCACTCAGAGAGTTTCCAATCGGACCTGTCAGTGCAGAGAAGAGAATAGCGATTGTGGGGCCAGTTTGTGCCAGAGCCAGCTCTAGGTTTCTTGCCACCCCAAGCAAAACTTTTTTTGGCTGCCCACTTTTTTTGTTGGCTTTTACACATTTGCACTTTCTAATTTTTTTTTACTGTTTAAAATTATTTAAAAATGAAAACTGAAAATGTGTAGTTAGTGAAATAAAACAGTTTCCTACTAGTGTACTCATTTTATTTTAATAAAATCACAATGACCAAAACCAAATTGATAGACCAGAGAGGGAGGTCCAAAAGCCACGCTCACAGAAAATGGGCTAATAAGGAGAAGTCCTGTGGCACCTTATAGACTAACTGATTTATTGGAGAACAAGCTTTCGTGGGCAAAAGATGAAAAGTGGGCAAAAGTGGGTCTTGGCCATGGACGATTTTCTGCAAATAGTTCTTTTCCAGAAAAGCATCCTGCCAATGTAGACACGCTTTTTCCGAAAATGCTTATAATGGAAAACTTTTCCGTTAAAAGCATTTCCGGAAAATGGGTGTAGACGTAGCCAGGGAGTGATGCTGCCTCCATCCTCTCCTATGGCCAGATGGGGGCCGGACCACGAGGCTTCTACCAGGATCGGGGTCAGGGACAGGCCTCCATTCAGGAAAGCATTGAGGAATTTGCTGAACCCCAGCTCTGTGCGGGACACAGTTCTCCATTTCAGCCCAGTTCTTGGTCTCCGGCTGCACATTACACTCTACTCTCAGCAGTGTCACTGGCTGCAGGAGACCTGCGGGAATATTTGTCTTGTGTCCCTAGAACACAGAGAGTTCCTAAAATATTCACCTGCTGCTCTGGGCACCGAACTGCCCTTTAACACTGAAGCACTATGTCTACACAGGCAGCTTCTTGCACAAGAATATCTTGTGCAATTGTTCTTGGGCAAGCAGTCTTGTGCAAGAAAATGTCCACACTGCCATGGATGAGCTGTGCTTTCGTGCAAGAGCATCCATGGCAGTGTGGACACTCTCTTGCACAAGAAAGCTCTGATGGCCATTTTAGCCATAGGACTTTCTTGCACAAGAAATCCCTGCCGAGAGTCCACACTGCCCACTTGCACAAGAGCTCCTGTGCAAGAGAGCTTACACCTGTTAAAAACGAGCATAGTTCTTGTGCAAGAAGCCCTCTCTTACCGCCATACTGTAAATCTTCTTGTGCAAGAGTGGGCAGGCAGTGTGGACTCTGTGCAGATTCTTGCTCAAGAATGGCCATACTTGCACAAGAAGCCCTGAGTGTAGACATAGCCTAGTGTCTTATAGCAGGGGTGAGGAACCTATTTTAGCTGGGGGTCGCTGACCCACAAAGAAGGAAGACACTCCTCACATTCCTCTTGCACACCGCAGCATGTGGGGCTGAGGGAGAGGGGTCAGCATAGTAGATTTTCTTTGCTCCAGCCTCATGATGGGGCAACAGTAGGGCTGGATTGAGCCCCCATCATTAGGTTCCCCACCCCTTTTATAGAGCAGGGAGTTCATGTGTCTCATTCTTTTATTCTTTCCTTTCTCCCATTGCCCCAGAGGACTATTGCCTGACCCAGCATAGAAACTAAGGGTTATTCCAGTACTGAGTGGGGATTAGGAGACAAATTAACCTTGTGGGAAGGGAAGGGAAAACTAAAGTGTTTCTGCCTGGTTTTGAACCAGGGACCTTTTGCGTGTTAGGCAAACGTGATAACCACTACACCACAGAAACCAGCTACTCTTACAGCGGCAGCACCTTCCGCCTAGACACGCTCAGGTGAGCTTCAAGGCAGGTTTTTGGCCATCTCTGCTTCATTCTTTGTACTCCCCAGCCTGTCCAGGGCATGGGGCAGAAGGCGCAGATGGAAGGTGCGATTCCAAACCCCTCATCTTAGGGACCGATATTCCGAGTGAGAAAAGAACAGAAAAGACCAGAGGCGGATGGGGTAACAGGGCACCTTTACCGCTGATTCTGGATCCGCCTCAGATCCCGCCTAGCTGGGATGTGAGAGAGTGAGAGACGAAGGGAGCCCAAACATGCTTCCTTATCTTAGTTAGCCCGCAGTGCAAATGCCCCTGTAGGCCACATGCGCCCTGTAGAGCCGAACGTGGCAGTGCGAGCACCCGCACACCGCACAGACAGAGCCATGGGCTGAGGAGCGTTAGCCCGCCCCTGTCTGCTTATTTACTAGAGTTTGCTGAAGTCGGTTCATTATGGAGGGGTCCTGACTAAGTGCAGAGCCCTGTGCTCATTGGAGCTCAAAGGACCAATAACTGAGAAACCCGAGAGACAGAGCAGTGTAGCTAGAGAGCCCCCTTTAGAACCTTCCAGATTGAACCACGTCTCTCTCTCTCTCTGATCTAGGGGCGGCAGACAATAAACCCAGGAAGGGGCTGGAGCGATGTATCCGTTCGGCTGGGAGACAAGCTACTGCCCGTCTCCCCAGGGCGGAGTCACCATCTCTGCAGACACCGCCAGGTTCCAGCTCTCGCTGCAGCTCCGCTCGCTGACAGCTGGAGACAGCGCCCCCTACTGCTACGCCAGAGGGACCAACAGTGGCACAGAGCGCAGCGGAGACCTGGCTCAGAAGGGAGGTTGTTTCTACGTAGACATGGGGCGGTGTTGATGCCCCCAGGACTTGCACTGATTGGAGCTAAATACCAGTTTATTAGGTTGCAGATCGCTCTAGCCCTGAGAGGGCATCGCCGATGGAGGCCTCTTCTGTCCGGAGCGGGATTTAAATTCTGGCAGCAAAGACTACAAAGCACCACTGGGAGTTGAACCCAGGATCTCCTGTTTACTAGGCAGGCACTTTAACCAGCTAAGCCATGGCACCCTCCCTGAAAGTTTTTTTCCTTACTGTTCTACTTTATTGCCCAAGACAAAGCCTTCACAGTCCAAAGTAGAGACACTCCCCATTTCCCTCAGCACTTCCACACCTACTCGAAGATAAATCCGAATTCACCCATCCAGGTGCTCTCAATGGGCTGCTTCTGAAGGTATTGGAAGTCTCTCCAGCTTCTCTTCTCACTCCTCTCAGAGAAGCCCTAAGCACCTGCTCTTGCAATGTTAGGAGACACATGGAAATGACTTGAGGGTCACTCCTCCACACAGATAACAAAGGCTGTGCCCGGAGTGGGATCTCGCGAGTCTATACTACATCGGCTAGAACACCTGGGCTGTGTCTACACTGGCCACTTATTCCAGAAAATCAGCCTTTTCCAGAATAACTTGCCAGCTGTCTACACTGGCCCCGTGAATTTCCAGAAAAGCACTGACGATCTACTGTAAGAAATCAGCCGCTTTTCCAGAAATATTATGCTGCTCTCATTCCGGCAAAAGGCCTTTTTCCAGAAAACTGTTCCGGAAAAGGGCCAGTGTAGATAGCACAGGAGTGTTTTCCGCAAAAAAGCCCCAATCGCGAAAATGACAATCTGGGCTTTTTTGCGGAAAAGAGTGTCTAGATTCACCATGGATGCTTTTCTGGAAAAAGTGCTTTTCTGGAAAAGCATCCTGCCAATGTAGACGCGCTTTTTCTGGAAATACTTGTAACGGAAAACTGTTCCGTTAAAGCATTTCCAGAAAAGGGTGCCAGAGTAGAGGTAGCCCTGAAGATCAGCAGGATCAGGGATCAGTATTCACTGTAGCATAGACCTGCCCACAGAGAGACCCTGACAGCGGCCAGATGGGACAGGGTCAGTCTCAGAAACGTTTGTAGCTTTGCCACGTGGAATCTCCTTCTTGAGGTTTCTGCTTGAGGTTGGAAAGAGAATTTGGGGTCACATTCGTGAGCGCAAGGAGGAGACTCGGTTTAGCTTTCACAGCAACGCAATTTGGAGAGATTTGTGTGTAGGAAGGAGCAATAAAGAGGGGGCTTTCCCTAACTGACGGCAGATCTAGGGGAAACAGGACTACAAACCTGCGATAAGAGTAGGAGTCGAACCCACGTGTGCAGAGCACAATGACTGGGCCACCTCCTCGGAACCAGTTTTATTTCTTCCGAAGTACCCAAAGTCAGCGCCGCTGGGAACCCGCTGGCGGGCCAGGGACACCGGATGGGAGGGTTTGGCTTTTACTAATGTTCCCTACGCGATTCTACAACACTAAGCGCTGTCCAGAAAACCCTTAAACACCCCCTGCGCGCAGAGAGGCGGGTCGGCTATTCCCAGCCGGGCTGGGAGTGTAATGGACAGACGAGCGTGCAGCGGTCACAGGGCAGCAGCGCACAGCTCCGGCCGCGCGGGGCGGGAAGTCCCAGCCTCTGGAGGGGCGTTTCGGGGACTGGCCGCTAGTGACACTGTCTGTCTCTGCTCTGATTGCCCCTGACGGCGAGACACCGGCCCCTACAGCAGCGGGGACAGTCCCAGGCGCTCGGCCCTTATCGCTTCTCTACAGCTGCTGTGTCCCCGGGACTCCCTCTCTCCTCCCTTGGCTCCCTCAGCTCCCGGCCCTGCAGCGCTTCCCGCCTGCCCCGGTCCTGTGGATTTGAGCCTCCAGGCTGCTTCCTAAGGGCCCCCAGGAGAAAGGGAATTTCCTTAGGGGCAAGCAGGCAGCGGAAAGAAACACAGACCCGGCCTGGGCACTCTCGCTCGGGTAGCTGGGAAGAGGAGTCCGCGGGGCTCGAACCCCCCGCTCATTATCGTGTCTCTCCTGCTTCCCGTCGAGCTGCCCTCAGGGACCGGCCCGGCCCCTCCGCAGCGCTGTTCCCTCGCGCATCCCTGCACCGCGTCCTTGGGAACCGAGAAGGCTCGACAGAGGCTCGTCCGCCGCTGGGACCATCAATTCTCGTGCCCGTGGCCAAGTCACCACGGGCTCTGAGCTGGCTCCTGTCCCGCGTGGCTGTTGTGACGCTCTCACTGTGACGTCACTGCCTCCCGAACTGCCTCAGCTGAGGAGTTGCAAAAGGCCCTTCTGATGTCACTACCCCCCCCTCCTTGAAGGGCTTATCACACCCATCCCCCCATAAAGCCTCTGTCAGTCTCTGGGGCAGACACCAGACTCTCTTCCTGCCCCATCTGCCCCCCCCCCCCGAGAAACTCCCCCTCTGGGCATCTCCCGGCCTTGTGTGTCCTAGGCAGGCTCCGGCAGATTTTAGAGGAGCCCGCGGGCCAAGGGTCGCCCGGAGCTTTTACCCTCGCACCGGGGAGATGTTTGAGTCTCCAGCCCTGCGCCGGCAGCGGTTCTTCCCCCGGATGTTCATCTCTGCTGGGTCACAGCCAAATGCAAATCACTGACCCAGCGGAGTCTCCTTGGTCTCCTGTAGGGCCCAGTCCCCTGCACCCTCCGACCTGCCTTCCCCGAACACTGTGACGTAGTGGGGGTACTTGCTGGGCTGTGGTGACCTCTGCTGTCTGGAGCAAGACCCAGCAGGGAAAACCTCATTATGCAAAGGTGACTCCATACTGGTTGAACCAGGCAACCCTCCATGGGGAGAAACAAAGGAAGGTGGATGCTTCCCTGGCTGGGGGCAGGGCTTGGAGAGGGAGTTAGTTCCTGGCTGGAAAGCAGGGGAGAAGGAACTGGGGAGGGGGTTGGGATCCCCCATCTCAAGGGGGGCACTGAGGCCTCAGCCCCCAGTTCCTGTAACTAGATTACATCTGTGCTGTGCTGTATCGTGGAGAAGCAATAAACCACCTGTATTCTACTGGCTGGTGAAATCTGTTCCTGCCATTCCGGGGCTGCAGGAGATGGGGGAACCCCAATGCGCCATCACACTGGTGTCAGGGGTGGGATACACTGCACCCCGTGGATGGAGCTTCCAGCGGCGAGCGACAAGGCGCCGTAAAAGCAAGAGCCCTGGAGCCGTGTCTCTCTGGTGTCATGGGGAGACCTGTCCCCGAGGGGACATCGCCATGTGCCGAGCGCCCACCCCCTGGCGCCCCTTATATCCGGCCCGGGGAACCCGCATGCAAATCCCTGCCCGGGGGTTCCTGTTAAATACCAGCGCCTGGTTCTTGGAGCCTCAGTCTCCGCCCAGACACAGACCTGCCTGGCCCTGCCCGCTGGGGAGTTTCCCTCAGTGCCCGGGTACGAGCATGGAATCTCTGCTGCTTTTCCTCGCCCTGCTCGCCGCCCCCGGCTGTGAGTGTCCGTGGGGCACGTGGTGAAATTAGTGTCCCACAGAGAGACGTTGAATGGCTAAATCCTCCCTCGCTTGCTTTCCCTTTCCCCAGGAGAGTGTGGACCAAGGGCAGTCAGGGGTGTGGCCATCTGGAGGGGCGGAGCCGCGTGGGCAGGTATGCAAATGTGTGTGCGAGTGAAGCATTGTGGGAGTAGGAGCAGGCTGCCCAGCGAAGCCCTAATCTGCAAGCGGGGATCTGGGGTCTCGGGACTGGGGGGGCGGGTGGCAGCTGGCAGCAGCGGGAAGCGGTGCCGGCGGGGTTGTTTGGAGGCGGAGGTGGGAGCCACCGTGATGTGAGAGTTCGGGGCGCGTGAGGGCTGGCGGGGGCTCTGAGACAAGGCTTTATACTTACCTGGCAGGGGAAATGCCACGCTCAGGAAGGTGGTTTTCCCAGGGTGAGGCCCGCCCATTGCACTGCGGGTGCGCTGACCCCTGCGATTTCCTCAAATAGAGGAAACTCTACTGCACAATTTGTGGTAGTGGGGGACTGCGTGCGCGCTTTCCCCTGATATAGTTGCTGAAAGAAAGATTGTCTTATTTCCGCAGTAAAGAGTTAAGTTGATTCGAGTAACTCTTAGCTGTTTTACACTCCTGCGGTTAAACAGGTTCCCCGAGAACCGCTCCCGGCGGTGTACAAAGCAGCGCTAATGTTTGACGCTAGAAATTGTATTCGCTCCGCTTTGGAGGTTTATCATCCTGTTAAGTATCATCAGTTTATTTCCCTGCGGGGCTGGGCTCGTTGCTCGTTTTTGTTTATTTGCTTCTTCCTTGTCGGGCAGGAGAATGGTCTGACCAAAACCGCCTGTTTCTCCCGCCTTCTTGGGAAGTTCTGATCCAAGCTGCAAGCTCCCCGCCCCCACTCACCTCTGGACCCAGCTTGGATGTTGACACCCCCGAGTAACGCAAACATTTAAGAAAACGAAGGTCGGAAGAAACTGCCCGGGCCGCTCTCAGGGCGGGGAGTGATCTAACAAAGCGGCCCGCTCCGGGGCCTGTCTGTCCCCTCATTTGGGTGTTCTGGTCTCCGAACTCAGCCGTGGGTTCAAATCCCGCTCCGGGCACCACCTTTGCTTCCTGTGCGGAGAAGTAACCGCATGTCCATGTCCCCCGTCATTGCAACAACACGCGCTTAGAAATCTGCCGGTTCGGGGCACCTGGACAGGTACGTTCTGGCTCATTCCCCAGGAGATATTTGGTCTTGTCTGGGCTTTGGTAGGCTGAGGGAGAGGCGGAGGGGAGAAGCGCAGCAAACACGGATCAGAATCTGTCCCCTCTCCCTGAGGAAAACAGGAACCCAAAGGGCGCCCAGAACTATTTCAACTCAGACCAGTATCACAAACGCTGGAAGAGCTTCTGCAACGTGCCCACCTCACAAGGGGATTGGCTGTAACTGACCCGGGGCCCCGCCCATCTCTCCGCGGGGAAGGAAACTCCTCTGCTCCATCTTCTGTGCGCTGAGCCCGGTTCCTCCTTTCTCGGGTCCAACAGCGCGCGCAGGCCGAGGGGGGGAGCTTCTTCGCAACAAGTTCTGCCGGGAGCGACACAACCGGCAGGGGGCGGGCTTCGAGCTTTGTTCAGCCCCAGAACCCCCGGCAGTTCGAGCTCAGCCTGGCGTGGACACTTTGTGACGTAGTGGGGGTACTTGCTGGGCTGTGGTGACCCCTGCTGTCTGGAGCAAGACCCAGCAGGGAAAGCCTCACTAGGCCAAGGTAATGCCAAACTTGTTGAACCAGTGGCCAGACACCCCCCATGGAGAGGAACAAAGGAAGGTGGATGCTGCCCTGGCTGGGGGGAAGGGCTGGAAGGGAATTGAGTTAGTGAGTTGCTGGCTGGAAGCATGGAGGAGGTCAGCCTAGGGAAAGAGGCTGGAGTTTAGGGGCCCAGTCTCCCCCATCTCAAGGGGGCTTGAGGCATCCTAGCCCAGCTCTGTGACCAGATTACATCTGTGCTGTACTGTATCCTGCAGAGGCAATAAACTTCCTCTAGTCCACCGGCTGGTGCAGTCTGTTTGTGCCATTTCGGGGTGCAGGAGACGGGGACCCCCAACGCGCCGTCACACTGGTGTCAGGGGTGGGATGCACTGCACCCCGTGGATGGAGCTTACAGCGGCAAGTGACAAGGCGCAGTAGAAGCAAGAGCCCTGGAGCCAGGCGTGCTGGAGACAGAGCGAAGCGGTTCCTGGGAATCGTGGGGCGCTGCAGCACTAGACTGGTGAGTCTGCACCGAGGGGCCCAGCGGGCAGATGGCCTACGCCCGACTCTTGAAGGCAGAGCTGGTGGGGCTGTGCAGAGAGAGGGGCTTGCCTGTGCGGAAAGCAACCAAGGCCCAGCTGATTGCCCAGCTGGAAGATAATGACCAGCCACAGGGCCCGGATCTTGTCCCCAGGGGAAGCAGCCAGACCCCCCCTGAGAGTGTGTCAGGCTCAGAGAGGGGGAGGAGCGCTGGAACCCAACGGAGAGATGAGACAGCGTCTCCCGGGAGGCCTGCAAGCCGTAGCCCATCTAGGACAGGGGCCAGCCCAGCGGAGCTGCAGAGGCTGGAGATCCAGCTGCGGATCAAGGAATTGGAAGTAGAGGACCGAGAGAGGGAGCGCCAAGATGGAGAGACGCAGCGGCAGCATGAGCTGGCCATGGCAGAGCGGAGAACCTGCGGGGCACCGGCTGTGCCAAGTGCGGATGGGCCCCAGGGTCCCAGGACTGCCAGGCGCTTGGAGAGGCTTGTGGTGGCCCAATTGAAGGACATGGGTGACATAGACGGGTTCCTCAGTGCCTTTGAGAGGGCCTGTGGACTGCAACGGGTTCCCCCAGCTGACTGGCTGCAGGAGCTCATCCCCGCACTGAGCCAGGAGGCGGCCGGAGTGCTCAGTCAGCTGGAGGACCTACAGCCAGGGGATTACAACCGAGTAAAGGGGGCCCTGCTGCACAAGTTCGGGCTGACCCCCGAGATGTACAGGAAGAAGTTCCGGGGGGTACAGAAAGGGCCACGGGAGACCTATGTGGATCTGGCCTCCCGCCTGTCGCAATACTGCCGCAAGTGGGTGTCTGGAGTCGGAGCCCAGACCGCAGAGGAGCTGCTGAAGCTGGTCCTGATGGAGCAGTTCTATGAAGCTTGCCCACCCAAACTGAGGCTGTGGCTCAAGGACCGGAGACCAGAGAACCCCCAGGAGGCCGGGAGGCTGGCGGATGAGTTCACGGAGAGCCGGTCCGGGGGTGAACGGGAGTCCCGGAGAGAAGGAGAATCGCGCAGAGACCGGTTCCCGGCGGAGCAACGGAGAGAGACACCTCCGAGGCGAGCCCCAGGGACCAGGACCAGTCATCGATACCCCAGAGAACCAGCCAGGGCCTGGACAGAGACAGCCCAAAGCCTAACTTGCCAGCGCTGTGGGCAAAAAGGCCACAAGAGGGCTCAGTGCACCAGGTCCCAGGACCGGGGACTTTCCAGGGTTAACTGGCTGGGGCGGGAGGAAGGGCAGGCTGCCCCAGAGGCAGGGGCTGGCAAGCAAACCTCAGCTCAGAGAGAGGGGAAGGATGCTCAGTGCACCTCCCCTGGGAGGTCTGATTCTCAGGAGGCGGGTTTCTCTGTCTACCGTGTGGGGGCAGGACGGCCCCTGCGGAGCAAGTGCCTCATACCCCTGGAGGTGGATGGTAGGAAGGTGACGGGCTTCTGGGACATGGGGGCGGAGGTGACTCTGGCCTGATCCGACATAGTGGCCCCAGAGCGGATACTACCCCACACCCAGCTGACCCTGAAGGGCATAGACGGGTCCCCGTTTAAGGTGCCTGTCGCCAGGGTGCATCTGAAATGGCGGGCCAAGGAAGGCCTCAAGGAAGTGGGCGTGCACCCGCACTTGCCCACCGAGGTGCTGATGGGGAATGACCTAGAGGAGTGGCCCCATGAATCCCAGCGGGCTCTAGTCACCACCCAGAGCCAGCGGGGGGCTGACAACGTGGGTCCAGGGAAGGACTCCTGGCAGCAGCCTCAGGGTCCCATCCCAGTGGACACGGGGTCCAGCCAGGCTGGGACTCCGGACCTAGGCAGAGGTGGGGGACAGGTCCCGATCCCTGCCTCAGCAGCTGAATTCCAGGCTGAGGTGCAGGCAGACCCCTCCTTGCAGAGGCTGAGGGACCAGGCTGGCCTCCGTGCAGCTCAGCCCCGGGGGAGAGGTGGCCAGGAGAGATTCCTGCGGGAGCGTGGGCTCCTGTTCCGTGAATGGCTTTCCCCCAGGAAGGTGAGGGCATGGAGGGTCCAGAGGCAGCTGGTCGTCCCCCGAAGGTATCGCCTCAAGCTGCTGTATTTGGCCCACGATGTCCCCGTTGGGGGCCACTGGGGGATCCGGAGCACCCGGCTGAAGCTGCTCCAGCACTTCTATTGGCCGGGAATCTTTACAGCCGTACAGCGGTACTGCCGGTCCTGTGACTCCTGCCAGAGGGGCGGGAAGGCCCAAGACAGGAGTAAAGCGGCTGGGGGTCTTTACCCCAGATAGACCCTCTGGGCTTGCTGAGAGAGTTACGGGAGGGGAAGACCTCCCTGGATGGAGCTTCGGGGGTTGAAGCCGCCCTGGCTGTCCAGAGAAGGCTCAATGGGCTCATGGCCCCGGCCCGAGAGACCCTGGCCAGAGATCAAGGCCAGCGGAAGGGTGGGTGTGACCCCCGAGGACAGGCCTGCGCCAGTTGCCCTGGAGCGGGGCGGCGAGTGGACAGAGGGAAGCCAGCTCATGTGGGGCCTTGCCACGGCCGGCCTGAGTCAAGGGGAGCACCCATGTCCCCGGGGCGGGTTCCCCCGCAGAGGACCCGAACTTCCCTAGGTCACGAGCGGAGTGACCCTGCTCAGTTCGCTCTCGGAGGGGGGAGAACTGTGACGTAGTGGGGGTACTTGCTGGGCTGTGGTGACCCCTGCTGTCTGGAGCAAGACCCAGCAGGGAAAACCTCACTAGGCAGAGGTAATGCCAAACTTGTTGAACCAGTGGCCAGACACCCCCCATGGAGAGGAACAAAGGAAGGTGGATGCTGCCCTGGCTGGGGGGCAGGGCTGGAAGTTAGAGAGTTGGTGGCTGGCTGGCTGTGAGGATGGAGGAGACAGCCTAGGGAGAGGAGCTGGAGTTTAGGGGCCCAGTCTCCCCCCAACTCAAGGGGGCCTGAGGCATCCTAGCCCAGCTCTGTGACCAGATTACCTCTGTGCTCTGCTGTATCCTGGAGAGGCAATAAACTTCCTCTATTCCACCGGCTGGTGCGTTCTGTTTGTGCCATTTCGGGGTGCAGGAGACAGGGGACCCCCAACGCGCCGTCACAGAGGGTAATGTAGGCATACCGCATTGCAAATGAAGCCCGGGATTTGAATTTCCTGGGCTTCATTTGCATAAACTGGGCGCCGCCATTTTTAAATCCCTGCTCGTTCGAACCCAGTGCCGCGCGGCTACACGCGGCACGAACTAGGTAGTCCACTAGGGTTAGCCCCATCATGGCCCCCACACCGCCATATTTACCGGCACTTCTGCAGGTACGGGGGTTCCCGGCCAATGGGAGCCGCGGTCACGCGCACCTGCAGACTTTCAGCTGGTGTCAAAGGGTGGAGCCAGGGATCCAGCCCATAATATGCTGCCCAATGACATAGAGAAACCCTGGAGCTAATGTCACCCACCCTCAGCCAACTCCAGAGACAATGAGACTTTGGTGCAATTGACTCTACTTCTTGGCGGCTTTGGGGCGCTCTGGGATATTCGCTGCCGGTCAGTGCACGGAAGGGACAAGGCTACTCCGGATTACCGCTCCGGGTCCGGGTTCACACAGGAACTCGGGTCCCAGTGTGACGGCGCGTTGGGGGTTCCCCGTCTCCTGCACCCCAAAATGGCACAAACAGACTGCACCAGCCAGTGGAATTGAGGGTGGTTTATTGCTCCTCCAGCACAGCGCAGCACAGATGTAATCTGGTCACAGGAACTGGGCTAGGATGCCTCAGGCCCCCTTGAGATGGGGGAGACTGGGCCCCTAAACTCCAGCCCCTTCTCCTAGGCTCTCCTCCATGCCCTCCGACAGCCAGCAACCAACTCACTAACTTCCAGCCCTGCCCCCCAGCCAAGGCAGCATTCACCTTCCTTTGTTCCTCTCCATGGGGGGTGTCTGGCCACTGGTTTGCATAGTGACTCATCCTGTTTTGCTGGGTCGTGGTACCCACGGCAGCCAGTGGGGGTTCCCCCAGAGCCAGCAGCATAGAAACCAGCCAGGTACCCCCACTACGTCACACCCAGGCACCTACAAGAGCCCAGGGACAATACAGAGCAAATCCGCCAAAGCAAAGACCAGCGGCAGGAACGAGATTCCCAGGGGCCAGCGCAGTAGCAGGGACCCGGGGAAGCGAGCCCGTGGGCGATACAGAGGGGACGTGTCCTAACCTCTCTCCCGCTCCAGAGACAGTCCGGGCCTCGCGGGGCAGGTGTCTCTGCTCCGCATGAACGGGAATCCCGCTCCGGGATCGGGCCCCTTCCCTGCCTCAGGCGGCTCTTGTGAGACTCGCTCCGGGCGCTACACGAAAGGGCCAGAAACGCCGGAGATGGGGGCGCCTCCCTCACAACTCACAGCCCAGGAGTTAAGCCCCTAACGGGGGAGGTGGGGAACAGGGATCCAGCCCCCTCTGCGGGATAAAGGGGAAGGGCTTCTTGAGCAAAGCGTCTCCTGTCCCTCGGGAGAGCGCGCACTGCGCACTGAGTCTTGGGAGGAGCGGGTGGGGGCGCGTCTCTTAGTCTTTCGGGTTGAAACTGTTTCAATAATGAGGGGACCGGACTTAAAGCTTCTCCCGTTGGTGTCCTAACCACCAGGATAGCGAATCAACCTCAGTCCCTGGCACCCCGCCCCCACGATTCTCCTTTGGACGCTCCCAATTAAATCTAATTTTTCCTAGGGAAAAAGTATCATCAGCACAGTTTTTGGACAGTTCGAGGCTCTCCCTCCGTCTCTGTCTCTCAGTCCCAACATGCGAGTCACAGCACTGAGCAGGCTTGTCTTATAAGGGAGGGGCTATGCAAATAGAGGTGAGAGATTCTAATTTATACCCGCCTCTCTCTGACTCTCTGCACAGGCTGCACCGAGACAGAATCCTCAGCCCCTGCGTCCGTGCAGTGCCCAGACACGCCCCTGAGAGAACGTCCCCCTCCAGCACCAGGGACAATGGGATTTTGGATCCCTTTGGTTTTCCTGCTAGCAGCTTTGGAAGGTATCGCCCATCCCGATTTCATTGCACTGGAGGGGGGGATTTAGTGTTGTTGCTCTTCAAATAATTTATAATCGTGTCCTTGTTTCCAGGAACGCGATCCCAGGTGCAGCTGGTGGAGACCGGAGGGGATGTGAAGAAGCCCGGAGACTCTCTGCGCCTCTCCTGCAAAGCCTCCGGCTTCACCTTCAGCGATTACTACATGGAGTGGGTCCGGCAGGCTCCCGGGAGGGGGCTCGAGTGGGTGGCTCAGATTAGGCCCGATGCATCCAAGCAGTGGTATTCCTCGGCTGTTGAAGGTCGATTCAACATCTCCAGGGACAATCCCAACAACCTGCTGCACCTGCAAATGACCGGCCTGAAGCCCGAGGACACCGCCCGCTATTACTGTGCGAGAGACACAGTGACACGAACCCTATGGCTGCCCGTACACAAACCAGAGCTGCGGAACTTCCCGCGTCCGCCGCACGGGGGCAGCAGAGACACGCGCCAAACAGCCCTGCCGGGGGCTCAGGAGAGCGAATATACCTATTCCGTCAGGATGGAACGTTCTGACGTCACGGATTAACTCGTTCATGTCCTGAATTCTCCTCCTACACTAGAACCTTCAGTTTTTCAGGGAGCTAAATATCTGTCCTAGGTGCCGAACGCCAGGCAAACAATTCCCCTTTGAGCGCCCATTGCTAGTCTGCGGGGAGGCGGGGGAGCAAGATAAAGAGAAACATGAACTGTGACAGCAACTCCCCTAACCCGCCTCCCCTAGTGTCTGGGAATGGCA
This sequence comes from Pelodiscus sinensis, assembly GCF_049634645.1. NCBI lineage: Eukaryota > Metazoa > Chordata > Testudines > Trionychidae > Pelodiscus > Pelodiscus sinensis. Next base: position 5,856,676 of record NC_134740.1, on the reverse strand, counting down.
TGTCCCCTGTGAGCCAGAGCCGCCTCTGCCAGCCCCTTCCTACCATTGCTGGGTGCAACCCGCATCCAAATCCCTGTCCAAAGCTTCCTCTTTTACAGCGACCACCCATGGTTCTAGGATCCTCGGTCTCTCTCCAGACACAGACCTGCCCGGCCCTGCCCGCTGGGGAGTTTTCCTTATGAACCAGAACAAGAATGAAATCTCTGCTGTTTTTCACTTCCCTGCTCGCTACCTCCGGCTGCGAGCGTCTGTGAGGGCAGCGAGGGAATTACACACACACGCACAAGCTAATACCTTCCTCGATTTGTTTCCTGTGATAGCGTGTTGGGGTTTTCCCGTCTCCTGCATCTCCGTAATGGCACGAACAGACTCCACCAGCCAGTAGAATAGAGGGTGTTTATTGCTTCTCCAGGATACAGCACAACACAGATGTAATCTGGTTACAGGGCAGGTCTAGGATGCCTCAGCCCCCCTTGAGAAGGGGGAGACTGCGCCCCTAAATCCAAGCCCCTTTCCCTAGGCTGTCTCCTCCAAGCTCCCAGACAGAAACTAACTCCCTCACTTCCATCCCTGCCCCCAGCCAGGGCTCCACTCCCCTTCTTCCCATTGTTCCGCTCCCTGGGAGATACCTGTCTGACGGTTTTGAAGCCCCCTTGCATAATGACTCATCCCCTGCCCTGCTGGGCCGTGCTGTAGCCAGCAGCCAGTGGAGGTCACTCACAACCCACTGCCCAGCATAGCAACCAGCAAGGTACACTCACTGAGTTACACCTGGCACACCCAAACCCTGACATTAGGAGAAGAGGACGTGGCCTAGAAACGTTGAACCCAGATACGAATCCTGCTTTCGGATCACAATGGAATCAGCCCAGAAATGAGACACGTTGCCTCTTTAATTGGTTCATCTCATTTGACAGACACCAAAATCTAAGCTGAGGAACCGCTCTTCCCACAGCAGCCGCGAGGGGGCAGCAGAGAAACATTCTCCGGGCTCGGACAGGGGACCCGGCACCTGGGTGAACGTAACAGAAACCTCCCGCCGTGTTAACCCCTTCGTGGCCGGGCAAGGTCTGGCCTTGGGTGCAGCGATCCCTAGCGTCCTGCGGGAACCTCAACCTGGGGTTCATCCCGTTCTGAGTCACCCGCCCCACCGAGGTCTGGCACGATGGCTCCCCCGCCCTTCCCCAGCTGGGACTTGGCAGAGGGACTCGGGATTGTTTTCCCCCAGCTCAGCTGGTGTCAGAGGACGGAGCTGAGACCTCCCGCCCCTCCCCCCCCGCCCCGCACTAAGGTTCCAAAATTTCACGCAGTCACCCTGGAGATAAAAGAACCCGCACCTCGGCCACTGATGACGTCACTCTGCCCACCGCGGGCACCCAGATCAATGAGAGCAGTGACGTGGCTAAGGGCTGTAAAATAGGGCGGGGCCAATCACTCAGAGAGGCTGATGCGCGGAGGGTCTCAGGGCTGCGGAGGAATCGGGGGCACGAAGGACACCGAAGTGCTGGCCCGAGACAGGGCCCGATGCTTCCCTGGACTTCCTGTGAAATCTCCGTCCTAAGTTAGGCATCACCTGAATTGCACATGGCGGGGTTGGATCGTTGTGTCAGGCGAGGGGACGGTGTTGGGGGGATGGGCCAAGCTTTCGCTTTTCCCTTGGGGAAAAGTATCTTCCGGATCCCCCGCCCAGGCGCTGTGCACCCATAGTGAGAGCCCGTCCGAGTCCTCCTCCCCAAGACCAGAGAACATCCCCCACCTCACCCGGGGAAGGAGCGTGTCTCTTATAAGGCGGGATATGCAAATGAGGGAGTCAGTGTCCTGTTTAAATCTGTCGCCGTCTCTGCCCAGGCTGCACCCGCAGAGACAATCCGCAGCCCTCGGGTCTCGGCAGGGAGCAGCCAGTCCCCTCGAAGGTCCTCGAACAGCAGGAAAATGAAAAAGTTTCTCCTTTTGCTTTTCGCTGTAGCCGCTTTGCGAGGTATTTTCTTCCTCCGAATAACGGGAAGAGTCGGGATAATATTGTGTTATCGCTGCTTTTCTCCCCCTATTAACACCCGGTCTTTATTCCCAAGGTGCCCGATCCCAGGTGCAGTTGGTGGAGTCCGGAGGGGATGTGAAGAAGCCCGGAGACTCTCTGCGCCTCTCCTGCAAAGCCTCCGGCTTCACCTTCAGCAGCTACTGGATGAGCTGGGTCCGGCAGGCTCTCGGCAAGGGGCTGGAGTGGGTCGCTGATATCAAGTACGATGGGAGTACTATCTACTACCTTGATGCCGTGAAAGGCCGATTCACCATCTCCAGGGACAATCCCAGCAACCTGCTGCACCTGCAAATGACCGGCCTGAAGCCCGAGGACACCGCCCGCTATTACTGTGCGAGACACAGTGAGCAGAAGCCGGTCTGAGCCCAGACACAAACCTCCCCCTGCAGTGAGCAGCGAAGCCGTTTGGCGCTGGGGGCGCCCAAGCTCCGTGCAGGAAATGAAACCGAGTTCAGAGAAAGAACCAGGCTTGCAGCTCCGCTCGCTGACATCTGCGGGCATCGCCCCCTATCGCTGCGCCCGAAGAGACAGAGCGCAGCGGGGACCCGGCCAAAAAGGGGAGGCGGATTCCCACCGGACTCTTAGGCCTCTCGGCCTGTCGTTTACCTGGCCAGGGAGAGCGAAGCACGCGCTGCATTTTTACTCGATGGGAGTGAAGGGGCAGGGCGCGGTTTCCATTTCCATCCCCCCCCGCCAACAGGCTCCTGGGGTCGGTGCTAGACGCTCTTGGAACCTTGACACGGGACCTTCTGTGACTGGAACCTCTGCCCTGGGCCTGGAGCCCCGCAACCTCCGGGCAGCGTCACCTCCCGCTGCGGGCTGGGCCCCGCGCAGACACGGCCCCGGTCCCGAGCAAACCCCCGTCAGCGACAACTGGAGAGATGGGTCAGCGCTGGGATTTCCGAGCAGACCCATCAATCCAGGTGTCCCCTCCCCCCCCCGTGGAGATCCACACCCAGCCCCTCAGTTGGGGTGAGGGGGGAGGCTCACAACCGACAAGGCGAAATTCTTTGCACAAAGATAAACAGCCCAGCTGCGGCCCCGCCTCCCCTGACTGTCTCCAGGGCTGACACCGAGCCCGGTTGTGGGACCTAGAGGCAGAGACCAGTGTGGAGCCGCTCAGGGAGAGACCCCTGGGCAGGTGGGATCCGATCCCGTTGGTGAGGGGTCAGGGATCCCTGGGGCAGGTGGGGTCTTGCCTGCTGGCTGGTCTCATTCTACTTTAGCGTTCATGGGGGTGACCGGCCCGGACCTCTATCTCTAGCGAGGGCGGCCCCGCTTTTCTTACACTGTCTTCCAACCCGAAGCCAACTCCCTCTCTTGCCGCCATGGAGGGTCTGGCCAGAGGCGTAGTGAGGAGGTTTTTCCCCCGGGCAAAAGAAAAATTTGCGTCCCTCGCCTTCGCAGCTACGAGATGAGCTGGGTCCCACAAATTTATTCTAATAGGAGCCACCAAGTTTACGCAGACTCAGTCAAAGGGCGAGCCACCATCTCCAGGGACAACCCCAGCAACCTGCTGCACCTGCAACTGACCGGCCTGAAGCCCGAGGCCACCGCCCGCTGTTACTGGGCCGAGTACACAGGGAGCAGAAAGCTGGCCAGCCCAGTACACAAACCGAGCTGCAGCGACAGCTTCTCAGCCAGCGCCCGGCAGGGGGCAGCAGCGACTCGCAGTTCCAGGCTGTTCTGACCGGTCAGTGCAGGGATCGGTGTGAAGGGCAGGTCGGTGCCCAGAGCAGCGGATGAATATTTCGGGAACTCTCTGTGTTCTAGGGACACGAGACAAATATTCCTGCAGGTCTCCCGCAGCCAGTGACACTGCTGAGAGCAGAGTGCAAGGTGCAGCCAGAGAGAACATAAGAACGGCCAGACTGGGTCAGTCCATGGGTTCATCCAGCCAAATATCCTATCTGCCCACAGTGGCCAATACCAGCTGCCTCAGAGGCAGGAAACACAGGTAATCCTCACCTGATCCCTCTCTTGTCATCCATTTCCAGACAAACAGAGGCTAGGGACACCTTTCCTACCCAGCCTGGCTAATAGCCATTGATGGACCTAACCTCCATGAATCTACCTAGCTCTTTTTTAAACCCTGCTAAAGTCCTGGCCTTCACTACTTCCTGTGGCTAGGAGTTCCACAGGTTGACTGTGCACTGCGTGAAGATAAACTTCCTTTTCTTTGTTTTAAACCTGCTGCCTATTAATTTAATTTCATTTGTTGACCCCTAATTCTTATATTGTGGTAATAAGTAAATAACTTTTCCTTATTCACTCTCTACACACCAGTCATGATTTTATATACCTTTGTCATATCCCCTCTTAGTCTCCTCTTTTCTAAACTGGAAAAAAGTGAATCTATGTTATCCCCAAAGGGTTTTGGGAACCGGATCCTGGGCAGGAACCAGACTGGCTTGGCTGGGGTCCGTGTCTCTCCTGCTTCTTCCTACATTTCTTCGTCGTCCACTTTCCATCCTCCCCCGCCTCTGTCTGCAGCAAGTTACAAGCGACACCAGGTCACGTGGATTATTTACCTCCCCCGTGTGTCCATGGACCAGCCCTACACACGTGTCTGTTCCTAGCAGCCATGGCACCTTCTTCTCATCGGACTTGGAAGCTCTTTCTAAGGAGCAGTCATTGGTACTATCCTGTTTCACAGTAGGCCAGGGGCAAAGCCAAGGAGCCGTGTCCAGGTCTCTTGAGTCCCACCCGCTCCGTACCGAGCAGAGCCGGCGTGACCTGTGCGGGACAGTCGCTCGGACTAAACGCTTCTAATAGAGATTTCTGGCGGTAATAAATAAATGAAGTCTCCCTGAAATCAGCATGTTTCGTGCTTCCTTGATTCACACTCATCACTCGGCCTCTGTGTCCGTCAGGGAAGTTTCCAGCCTCGATATTGGCTCTCAGGTTCGGCACTTTTTGAGGGAGGTGCGAGTTGCATATGCAAATGCAGAGGAAATATATTTCCTTTTAAAAACCCGCGGCATGGTGCTCAGTGGATTCGCGTTGCAGCAGGAGAGGAGGTGATCAACTGCTGTAGGGCCGGTGAGCGCAGTAGCCATGAAATGTGGACTCAGTTTTCTTCTCTTGCTGGCAGTTCTCCCAGGTGGGTGAATATCACCGGGGCAAGGCCGGGGGCAAACAGAACCAGCCGGGAGGAGTCTCGCCATGTGTCTTCTTTCTCCACAGGGCTCAGGGCTCAGATCCAGCTGGTCCAGTCGGGGGCAGAGACGAAGAAGCCGGGGGAGGCGGTGAAGGTGTCCTGCAAAGGCTCTGGCTACACGTTCACTAGCTATGCAATCAGCTGGGTTCGACAGGCGCCCGGGCAAGGGCTGGTTTACATCGGATGGATTAACACAGACACGGGGGCGCCCACTTATGCGGATAGTTTTAAGGGGAAAGTCACCATGACTCTGGACAAATCCAGCAGCACCGCCTTCCTGCAAGTGGGCAGCCTTCAGGCGCAGGACACCGCCGTGTATTACTGTGTTAGAGACACAGCGAGAGAAACCCCATTCACCGCCGTTCAAAAAGGAGAAGCGGGTTTCCTCCTGCGTGTGGCGACACCCGCTTATCGCACTAACCAGCAGCGTCCTTATCTCGCTGCTCCGGTCCGCACACTCGTGTTCCTGGCACCCGCCCTCCCTGGCACATTCCAAGTCTCGCAGGGAATTCGGACACCCCCTTCCCGTTGATTCCATTACACAGGCAAAGCTGGCTACATTGGAATTCCTCTCTGACATTCCAAGTGCAGGCAGTTTTGGTACATTACACAGGGAAGGGTGAATCCCGTGGTCGTTTAGACGGGCCAAGGTATTTAGTGTGCAAACAGCTACTGCAAGGGGCACACACTGTCGATGCTGTTCAGTGACATATTGGTCCAATGCCCATTGGGATAAGCTCCTGTCTCCTCTCGGCTCGCTACATCTTGCCTTGGCACAGCCTATCATTTCCACAAGTCTCAGCTGGTCACAGGCTTGACCACCGCGGTGCAGAACCATGAGCCATTTTTTCCTGCAGTGTCAGAGTCACTCTTAAAGTGAACATGCTCTCACCCCTCCCCCACAGCTTTGGGAGTCTACTTCCTTCTGCTCCCCAGAGCTTGCCTCGCGTGTGCCAACGGGGTGAGAGAGAGAAATGGCAGACGAAGTCAGGGTACTAACTAGGAAGACTTGGCAGTGAACACGTTCGCAAATATTGTCTCAGGAAAGAAATCGATAGGCCTTGGGAATGACGTCACCTCTGATCCAAAATGAAATCTGGCCCGGGGGTACAATGTGAATGGGGGGAAATAGGTGTGCAATGGGGAGTGCATCCCGCACACGCTCCCAAAGGGGAGTCTGGAAGTCCAACTAGAGAGGACAGCCAGATGTAACTGAGGAGGAAGCCCAGCTGGGGGAGGGTCTGGGAGAGGGCTACACACAGCGGAAGTTGGCTACTGAACATTTCGCAGTGGTGTCTTCTTATGTGACGTCATAGCAAATAAGCATCGACAGTCATGCACCTTGATAATTATCCCTTATCTTAGTGTCCTTTCCCCCACTTCCTGTCCTACTTTTCTAGGATTCTCGGCATTTCTTGTGTATGAAAATGGGGTCAGAGCAGTTTTGGGGGAGGGGTTGCTGGGTTGCACCCCTCCACACACCTCTGTCCATGCTCCTTCCCACTCCTCAGCGCTGGAGCTGCAGTAGGGGGGATGTGAACGAGGTAAGGTGGAGAAGGTTGGGGCTACAGCTGGGGGGTGGGTGCTGAGCCCCAGGTGTGGGGTCAGCAGACAGGTGGGACTCTAGGCACAGAGCCAGTGGCCACCAGTCGAATCCCCGTTCAAAGGGCCAGCAGATGCGTGGGAAGCTAGAAAGCTCCTCCCATTGTTCCCTCATCTCCCCTCTCTCTGACCGATTTGTTTGCTGCCTGGTTTAAAAGGCTTTTCGAGCGTCCTTACGCAAATTCAGCGGGGCGGCTTCTTTTTAAAGAGCCAGGCAATTCCTCCTTCTCCGGCCCACTCCAAGTGCCCTTCCCCGCGCTGTGTCTCATCTGCTCCACCCGAATCCTGAGTCAAACATACACGATGCGTTTCATTGTCCTGTCCCTGGTGGCGGGTCTCTCAGGTACGAACCTCGGAGGCAGCTGAGAGAAAAGCAGGAGGCAAACGCAGCCCAGAGGAACATCCTGTTCAGTCCTTGGTCCTTCAGAGCACAGTAGAACGTGCTAAAGGCTCCGCTGAATCCTGGCCTAGCGCTGTAATATTTGTCTCTTTGCAGGTGTCTGGTCGCAGATCCAGTTGATCCAGTCCGGAGCGGAGGTTAAAAGAGCAGGAGACTCTGCAAAACTCTCCTGTAAAGCGACCGGCCACACGTACACTGACCAGGGCATGCACTGGGCCCGGAGGGCTCCGGGGAAAGGCCTGGAATGGGTGTCTTCAATTACACACGGGGCCGGGGACACCACGTACTACACAGACTCGGTCAAAGGGCGATTCACCATCTCCAGAGACAACTCCCAGAACCTGCTGTTCTTGCGCATGGCCGGGCTGAGGCCTGAGGACACCGCTGTGTATTACTGTGCGCGATGGGGTGAACACAGGGAGAGAAAACATCCCCCGGCTCATGCAAAAACTCCTTAGTGGGGAATTCCAGTTCGTCTCAGGGCCAGCAGATGGCAGCAGGGGCCCACATCAGCTACTAGCAATTGCAATTGGTTTCCAAGCTCATGATATTTGTTGTTAGTCTCTAGTCTAAGGTGCTGCAGGACCATTTCTCGTGTGTGTGTGTGTGTGTGTGTGTGTGTGTTTAAAGTTTTTCCAGAGGAAGGGTTAAAGAGTTATCCAACAGGAAGAAATTCCCAAGTGCATCTTCCTGGGTTCTCAAAGGGGGTTTTGCATGTGGGTTGCAGCAGAGCATCATCCAAGGCCGGGGAATTTAATAGCAGCTTTCAACTCCTGAAGGAGGTTCCAAAGAGGATGGAGAGAGGCTGGTCTCAGTGGTGGCAGAAGGCAGAATGAGGTGCAATGGTCTCAAGTTGCATTGTGGGAGGTCTAGGCTGGATATTAGGAAAAAGCTATTTCCCTAGGAAGGTGGGGAAGCACTGCCATGGGTAACCTAGGGAAAGGGTGGAATTTCCATCCCTAGAGGTTTTTAAGTCTCAGCTTGACAAAGCCCTGACTGGGATGATTGAGTTGAGACTGGTCCTTTTGGGCAGGGAGTTGGACTCCTTAGGTCTCCTCCAGCTCTAGGATCCTGTGATTCTATGGAATTCCGATCTTGGGGAGTTTTAGAAGCCTTTAGGGACAGGGTATTTTAAAGTGTCTTGCAGCTCCCCCTGCCCTCCCCCTACCTTCTGCACTGGACGTGCCAGAGCGGGAAACGAAGTTGGCAGGGGCACAGTCAAAGCTCACAGTGCCGCAGCGTAGAGGCAAAGGGTGGCCCCCTGACCCAGCTCACCAACGGGGAGCATGGGACCCATCCCAGTCCAGCCTTTGGCCACAAGTTTTTGTCCAGCCCTAATTCTGTGTCCTTTTGCGCCAGAAGGATCCTGCTTCAGTAAGACAGATGGACATTGTTCATATTACTCTTGCCTCTTCTTCTTCCTCCCCAGACCTTCCCTCTTCTTTGCTGTATCATTCTCTGGCCTCTCTCCTTTCCCAAGTCCCTGATCGTGCAAGTGGAAGTCAACAGAGCTCCAGAATTTGGAGCATCTGTAACGATTGGGATAAAGGCCCTGATTCAAAAAGCGCCCTGCTTAGCATTTCCAAAGGCACTGAGGGATCTGTGTCCAGGGGGATAAAAGCCCTATGATATGACTGTGGCTGGGTCTTTCCTAAGAAGAGTTGTTCCTGATACCCAACCTAGACCTCCCCCACGGCATCTTGAGCCCATTGCTCCTCGTTCTGCCATGTGTCACCACTGAGAACAGCCTCTCTCCAGCCTCTTTGGAACCTCCCTTCAGGGAGCTGGCAGCTGCTGTAGCATAAGCTGTCTGGGGCTAAAAGTTGCTGCATAGACATTGACTCTGGGGCCCAAGCTCTGGGTCCCTCCCCCCCCCCCCCCAGGGTTCCAGAGCTCACCCCCCAGCCCCAGCCTCAATGTCTGCCCAGTAGTTTTGCAGCCCAAAGCCTGCGCTGGATGAGCCAGGCCAGCAGTGGGCGTATCCCTGTGTGGACCCGCCCCAAAAGTGTGAGACACCCAGCTCCTTTGGAGACACGAGCAGCCATTCTGGTTCAGACAATGGTCCCCCTCGCCCAGTATCCTGTCTGGGACAGCGTCCTGCGCCAGAGATCCAAGGGGACCGAACGGAACAGGGCAATTCTACAGCGCTCCAGCTCTGTCTTCCACTCCAGGCTTCTGACAGCCAGGGGCTTAGGGAAGCCCCAAGCACTGGCTAAAATCCATTGAGAGACGTATCCATTAATTCATGATCCACGGCCAATGGGAGCTGTGGTCCCCCACACCTGTGGAGGGGCAGGTAAATACGGTGGTGGGGACCCAGCAAGGGCGAACACTGACAGACAAGATCTGGCTTGGGCTGATATTTGCCTCCTCCCCCTGTTGCAGACGCTGCTGGTGCACACTCACCAAGGGCTCTGTGGTGCACTTTAGCACACTGCAGGGCAGAGAGGAAGGATGGTCCAGGGGGTAGAACACACCTGGGCTCCACGAGGCTTTGGTTTGGCACCTGGTTCCTACAGCTACAGAATGTGCTGGGCAAAGAAACTGAAAACCAGAATCCTGATTCAGGGTCGCTCCCATTGAAACTCTCCAGGAATCGTGGGGTGGGGAAGTAGCCCTGGCTGCAGGGGAGGAAAGGCTGGTGTTGGGCTGCGCCTGGGAAGAAGAGGCAACTTCTGGGGCTTGTGAGAACCAGACCAGTGTCATAGGTCCTGTTTGCTAGACCTGTAATCATCTGTGTTGCTCTTCTCTGGACTTTTTCCATTTTATCCACAGCGTTCCTGACATGTGGTACCCAGAACTGGACACAACACTCCAGGAGAGGCCTAATCCGCACAGAGTAGATGTGACGTAGTGGGGGTAATTGCTGGGCTGTGGTGACCCCTGCTGTCTGGAGCAAGACCCAGCAGGGAAAACCTCGCTAGGCAGAGGTAATGCCAAACTGGTTGAACCAGTGGCCAGACACCCCCCATGGAGAGGAACAAAGGAAGGTGGAATGCGGCCCTGACTGGGGGGGCAGGGCTGCAAGGGAATTTAGTTAGTTACTGTGGGAGAGCATGGAGGAGAGCCTAGGGAGAGGAGCTGGAGTTTAGGGGCCCAGTCTCCCCCATCTCAAGGGGGCCTGAGGCCTCCTAGCCCAGTTCCTGTAACCAGATTACATCGGTGCTGCGCTGTGCTGGAGGAGCAATAAACCACCCTCAATTCCACTGGCTGGTACAGTCTGTTTGTGCCATTTCGGGGTGCAGGAGACGGGGAACCCCCAACGTGCCGTCACAGTAGAGCAAAATAATTACTGACTGCTCCTGTCTCGCTCACAACACTCCTGTTCATGCAGCCCAGAGACATGTTTGCTCTGTTGGTAACAGTGACTGGCTAGTGATCCATATTTGCTTTATGGGTCACTAGGAGCCATAGTGCTCCTGCTTTGGGGACATTTCCCCTTCTGTATGTGCGCTGGATTGTTCCCTTCTAAGGGCCGCACTTTGCCTTTGTCCTTTTTGATTTTCATCCTCTTTGCTTCTGACCATTGTTCACTCTGAAGCACAGTCCTGTCCTCCAAAGCACTCAGGACACCTCCCTGTCTGATCTCACCCACACACCTTATCAGCGCCCTCTCTCTGCCATTCTCTAAGTCATTAATGAAGCAAATCACCCAATTCAGTCCGGCCCTGACATTCATGGCAAGGACACAGAACTCAGCTGGTGTCAACCGAGAGTCACGTCTGAGCCTGGCACCCAGCGCAATAGGTTCCAGCCCGGGGACTTGTTAGCAATGGCAACGTTTTAATTAACCCCAAGGAGCCGTCCACCCCATGGGGCGATGTACCTGGGAATAACACATCGACAGAGATTAATCACCACGTCTGCCCCGCATCCCGGCTCCCAGGCGAGGTGCCCAGCAGGGAAGGGCGGGGAATGAGACTGATTAGCGGAATCCCTGGGGGCCTTATTAGACCTGCAGAGCTGGGACACCAGCAAACGGCTGGATGAGCTCACTGCTGGAACCCCGAATGTAGGAGCCAGTCCCGCTCCCACCCCTCTGTGCGGTGTCTGTGGCTTTGTGTCCATTACAGGGCATCACACCATTGAGCCAACCCCAGCGGGCAGGTGCGCAGCCCAGGTATCTGGCGAGGCCTGTGCCCACCCCACTGCCCTGGCTGGGGAGGGAGCAGCTTTGGTTGAGTCCAATCATCCATAACGCGCTAAGGGCCCTTGCTCCTGGATCCTGGCGGTGCAAAGGGGAGGGGAACAGAACCCGCCCATGGCCCGGGAGATGCATCGCAGTGAAGGGGGGAGGGGTGGAGAACCCTTCCCCCGACGGGTCACTCAGACACAAGCTCTGCAAGGCCGGTCTGGCTCGCTCTGTGTCCGCTCAGAACAAGCGTGTCAGGGTCTGGTGGGAGGTTGGGGGAGGGGCGGCTGTCCTGCCCAAAGTGGCTCAACTCTCTACTCAGCGTCTCTGCTGTCCTGGCACAAGGGCTGCGCCGTGGCGCACGGGACGGATGGTGCCTCTGTCTGCAGAGCGGGGAGCGTCCCCCTCACCCGTCCCCACCCCGCTGCACGAACACTTCCCTGTGCGCTCAGAGAGGGGGGCCGGGGAGCAGCGGGACACACCCAGGAGAAAGCGCGGCTGGACTCAGAGGCCTCCAGCCCAACCTCCGGCCCAGCCTCTGCTATTTAACCACACGGGGGGATTCTCTGGCTTGTGTCACAGGGCAGCAGAGCCCAGACGAGCATCAACCTCCCCACAACAGCGCAGGGCGTGGGACAAGCACCGCGCGGCTTCGTTTCCCGTTGGCGTTTCTCCTGCCTCACACCCGTGTGCAGGGCAGGGGCGGCGGAGGCGGGGGGAACAGCCACAGTGAATCCAGCGGAGTCCCCAGGTGTCAGGCCAGGGGGGCGAGAGCAGAATGCGGGCCCAGTGCAGCTGGGGATCGGGCCCTGCCGGCTCCAGGGCCCTGCCGGTAATTACCGGTCTGAGGACCTGGCCCAGGTGGTCTCTGGGCGTCTCCAAAACGAGGCCGAATCTCCATTAATTGGTGACTGCCGAGGGCTCACCCTGGAGCCCGCTGGGGATTCAGGGCTGGTCTCCCGGGGCCCGAAGGGGATTTAAGGCCCAGGCGAGCCGGGAGGCTGCGGGAAGCGGTAGGAAGCTGCGGGCTCGGCAGCAGCGCGGGCTGCTCTAGTCACGTTGTCAGCAGATTACGACTCCCGGGTGGGTCTCGGGCGCCCTGGCTGAGCCGCTGGGCCGGGCTGGGGAGGACGCTGGATGGGCCACGGGAGTCCCGGCCGGGGCAGAAGGGAAGAATCCCAGTCAGCTGGAGCCGCCTCTGCCCATGCAGCCAGTGATAGGCGCCTGCTTTGGTACCGATCCGCTCGCGCTGCCCCTCGGTCTCTGCCTGTCTCTGGCCTGGCCCCGCCGCCCCCCGGTCTCGTCAGCCAGGGGTGTCCTGCAGAGACCGATCCGCCCAGCCCCCTGGCCCATCAGTGCAGCGCCTGCCTCTGGGCTGCGTCTCTGTGTCACTGATCTCTCGCCGTCTGTCATAACCCGCCTTGCAGCCCTGGCTCCCGCTTCACCATCGCCCCTCCGATTACAGTGTAAAAATCCCCTCTGTGGTCACGGCTGCGCAGCCCAGCCTGCTGATCACGGCGAAGCTGGAGGAGGGGGGGGGGGCGCTGTTGGAGGTGGGGGCGGCTGAGACATGCTGAACCAAATTGGGAACGCTGTGTATGATGGGAACCACATCAAGTTAGCGTCTCTCTCAGCAGCTCTGGATCCAGCCGCTGGGGCTGCCCCCTATTCCTGCTCCCTCTAACCTCAAAATAGCCCCCCCCCAAAGACTCCCATCTTCCTCCGCCCTGGGGCAAGTCTTCCCCACATTCATCGCCTTGCATGTTCCTCCCCCCTCCCCTTGCTCATTAGCACCTACTCCTCGCAGCCGCTCTGCTTCTACCCACTAGACCTTGCCCTGTACAGTCCCTCCGCTTCTCACTAGGGCCAACCCTGAGCAGAGAGGGTCCAGAGAGCAAGCAGCTCTGTTGGTCTGTGTCTGCAAAAAGGAGAAGTCCTGTGGCCCCGGAAAGACGGGCCGATTTATTTGGGAATAAGCATTTGTGGGTAAAAACCGCTTCAGTGAATGTAGGGAGCCCCTGTGGGTGTTTATCTCTGTCAAAGGGATTGGACTGGAGAAGATGCGGTTGTACTTTAGGGCTTGGCTGTAGACAATGGATCATGCCCTGTGCCATGGATGGAAGCTAGAGGCATGTAGATAAGAAGAGCGGTCAGTATAGGCTGGTGTTTATGTGACCATCATTTATTTGTACCGTACTCCACGTGTTTGACAAAGTGATTTTTACCCCTGAACCACAGGTATCCCTTAATAGCTACTCCGTGTCTTAACAAGCCTCCTATTAGTTTCAAATTTTGGTGCGTTATTTTGGCTTCCCTGTAACTTTAAGGGTTAAGGGATGTCTCACAATAGGGCATTATTTCGAAATTTGGCACTGCCTAGATGCCTTGATGCACCACATTACAAAATAAGTGATTTGCGCATCTTATTTTGAGTTTAGGGTGCTGTGAAAATGCACTTCAAAGTGCCTCGGGCACTAGTTGGGAGTGGTCCTGCTCATGGCAGGGGGCCGGACTCCATGACCTCCTGAGGTCTCTTCCAGCCCTGTGATTCTATGATAAGAAAGGGGAAGGAGAGAAAACCGCTCCCCAAATGTTAGCCACACACTGCAAGATACTGTAGGGAACAGGCTTAGAGAGAACATGACTGGAGAAATTGTAACTGCCCAAGGAGAAAGACGAAGAATCTTGCACAGAGCAGCCAGAAGAGATTCTAATACAATCGGATGGTCCGTTTTGTCTGGTCTCACTTGACTCTCCGATATCCATGGCAGGCACGTTCTCTCACCCCGCTCAGTGCCTGCACAGGGAGGCCCTGCCCCCAACTGGCATTACAAGGTCAAGGAAATCGAGTCCTGCAGGCCGTGGATGGAAGGGGAATATTGTAGCTAGAGGGTGACGGGCCTTTTTGGTCGGTAACTCACTGGCTGTATTTCTCTCCCTTTGCCCCAGGAAAGAGGCCTAAATGGGACTGGACAACCGCACCCAGGTGACTCATTTCATCCTCTTAGGGATCCCCAACACTGAGGGCTTCGAGACCGTCCTCTTCTTCACCTTCTTAGCCTTCTACCTCTGCACTCTGCTGGGCAACCTGCTCATCTTCTCAGCCGTCCTCGTTGACCCCCGCCTGCACACCCCCATGTACTTCTTCCTCTGCAACCTCGCCGTGCTGGACATTGGCATCTCTTCCCTCAGCGTCCCCAAATTGCTGGCCAGCCTCTGGTTCCAGGATAAGGTCATCTCGCTGGGCGGGTGCATGTCCCAGGTCTTCACTGCTCACTTCCTGGGTAGCACGGAGTGTCTGCTGTACACCGTCATGGCCTTTGACCGGTACGTGGCCATCTGCCACCCGCTGCGCTACCTGCTCATCATGAACCGCAAGGTGTGTGCCCTCCTAGCCGCCGGCAGCTGGATCGCCAGCTCCTTCCACGCCACCATCGTCACCACCCTGACCTTCACGCTGCCCTACTGTGGGTCCAACGTGATAGACTATTTCTTTTGTGACATCTTCACCGTGGCCAAGCTGGCCTGTGGGGACACGTACATCTTGGAGACCGTGGTCTTCACCAACACTGGGGTGGTGCCCATGACCTGCTTCGTCCTCATCCTCGCCTCCTACGTCAGGATCGTCTTCTGCATCCTGAAGATGAACGCGGGTGAAGGGCGGCGCAAAGCGACCTCCACTTGCGCCTCCCATCTGGTGGTGGTGACCATGTTCTTCGGGCCCTGCGCTTTGATCTACACTCAGCCACAGCTGAGCAAAGTGCTGGTGACCCCTGTGAACATTTTTGGCAACTTGATCACGCCCATGGTGAACCCGGCCATCTACACGCTGCGCAACAAGGAGGTGAAAGCGGCTCTGAGAAAACTGCGAGGGGGGTCAGACACCTGCACGTTGATGTGCAGCAGATGCAGGAGTAGCATGTGAGTCTGTTTGAAAACCCACCTATAAATACATCGGCATGGCCCCTCAATGACTCTCCCTTCACCCATCCTCACACAGCCCAATGTATCTCTGTGGAGCTCTATCTGCCATAGAAATGCTTCTACAATCCCGAGCTGTCTGCCTCGCTGTCAGGCTGACATTTTCAATGCCGCCCGAGGGACAGGCGCACTCAGTTTGCATCAGAATGAATCGGAACTGGAGACACAAACTTTGCAGAGGTTTCTGAAAGTCTCAGCCTCATAGCACAGATCTGTCGAGGTCAAACTCTTTCTATCCATCATTATAAGGCAGGACATAAACTGCCAGGATTCTCCTGGCTGCTGTGTGTGTCCTCCCCAAGCAATCAGCCCCTGGCTTGAGTTGTGCATGCGAGACTCGGGCAGAGTATTCAACCGGTGCTGGCACCAGAGGTCAAACCGCCTCTCTCCTACTCAGAAATCTTCCTTTGTGCGTCCCAGGATCACTGGAGCTGTGTGGCCCCAGCTTTGTCCTGGGAACTCTTGTTCAGCTAAGTCTACACTCGTGCACTGAGGGGGGCAGCCAGAGTCTTCCTGATGGTGTCTTTGCACTGACCCGAGAGGCAGCTTCCAAAGAGCCACAGGCCCAGACTTTGGTGCCTGGGAAAAGCAACCCGGGAATGGGAGGTCACAACGATTTTAAAATCAAGGCAGCTTCTGATGCGCAATGGGAAACCACCATTGATCTCCAAGTTCTGGGCACTGGGTGGGCCTAGAAGCAGAAGCAGGGGCAGCTGGTGCTTTCTGTGTTTATTACCAGAAAGCTGTCAGTTCGACACAACTACATTTGAATAGCCCAAGGAAATTATTTGTAAAACGTTATGTTGTGACTAAGACAAAGGCTTGGAACACAGAAAATCTGGGTTCCAGTACAGGCTGTGTAGAGGAATCTCCGCTTGCCCTTGTGTGTGTCACTACATTGTTTTATGCCTCAGTTTCCCCATTTGTTATACATGGATCATTACATCCTTTGTCATTCTCAGCTATCCGGTGTATCACATAGAAGCAGCGACTATCTCTGTGCGCCTGTGCGGGGTGTTGCATAAACGCAGCCAGATCAGAGTTCCACACAATAGGCCCTGCCATAATACTCATGATAATAATAGTGAAAAATAAATAAAAACAGCGTCATAGAATCCTAGGACGCTAGAACTGGAAGGGACCTCGAGAGGTCCTTAAGTCCAGTCCCCTGCCCTCACAAATAGGACCGAGCACCCTGCGTTGGGTGACCTCATTTCCCGCCCCCACATTCCCCGAGCTTGGGGGGTTGGACCATTCTGACCCAAATCCCAGTGAAGTCAGAGGGGATATTTAAGTGGCTTCCATTGGCATTGGCTCAGGTTCTGCATATTTGGAGGGAGCGCTGCGCAATGGAGCCGGGGGCCAGGGGGCTCCGGACACGTGCTTCCAAATCAGGAACAGAGAGAGGAGGGAGGAAGGGATCGGAGCAGAGAGGAGAAGGAAGGAAGGAAGGGCGTTAACACCCTGCAAAAAGGCAGCTCCGCGTCTGTGGAATCCCTGTGAATTTTCCTGCTCGTCTTCATCATCCCCCTGCTCCTCTTCCCGTTGGGGCATCCCCAAGGTTTAGCTGCCGAGCAGCCTTCTGAAAAGGGGACCCCGCATTGCCCGGCCCCAGAGAGATGAGGTGACAGAGATTGTGTTAACGCGAATCGGGCCACACACGAGCCTGGGATGAGCCTTGGACTCCCAGAGGAACATCGCTCTGTTCCAGCAGTGTCTGGATTAGAACAATGTCTGCAGGGCAGGAACAGTCAAATGCCGCCCTGCATGTGGCCCTCCAAGTTGCCCCCACACCCCATACTTCGCTCCAACTCCCCCGGAATGGGCAGGGTCGCTCCCACCGGTTGGTAAACGTAAGGGCAGCGGGGGCTAACCCTGGTGAACAAGCGACTGCTCATTGCTCAGTCTCGGTGCAGGCTGGTCTCTTTCGCAGAGCGGGTGTCACCGGGAAGCGCGCACGCAGCCCCCGCCCCCGCCACAGACTGGGCGCTGGAGCGTCCCCTTGATGCGCACAGGTGCTGCCCGGCCAGGCAGAGCGAGAGATTTGAACAGGCGCCTCTCTCCCCGCATGCAGGGCCCGCCCGTGGTGAGACACGCTCGCGCGCTCTGCTTTACACTCGGCCTTAGGGGGCAGCATCGGCCGGGCCCGTTCCCATTCCTGCGCGGTGGGATCCTGAGGATGCGGGGATCGATGGGAGCAATGAGTTGACCTCATGTCCCTGAGGAGCATCCCGGGGTCCGAGGGAGCGTGACCCCCCCTTCTCCCTGGCCTTGGGGAGCCTTTGGCAGGGGAACAGGGCGCGTGAGACTCTCTGTCCCCCAGGGGAAGCTAAAGCGGGATTGCTCGCAATGGGGGTTAGGATACTTTGCACTGAGCTGGTGCCTGATGCGGGGGAGGCGGGAGGGGGGAGTGTCATTGAAGGCGGGGGAGGGGGGAGTTTGGGGCTGTATCTTATCGCGTGGGAGCCGCTTTCTGTCTCCTTCCTGCCTCTCCTCCTCCCCCACCCGGCTCTGCCTCGCCCTGCGCACCAGCCCCCCCCGGAGAGATTCCAATGGCCCCGCCCTCCCCTAGAAACTTGGCCTGGGGACCGCTGCAATGGCCTGCGGGCGGGCCGAGATGAGTGACGTCATAAAGGGCTGCGGGGCGGGGCCTGATATCTCCAGGGTGACTCTGGAATTGCGGGAAGGGAGAATTCGCTCCTTGTAACCTCTGCAGAGGTGGCCAATGGGAGCGGAAGGGGCTGGGCAGAGAGTCCGGCCGCCGAGTGAACTCCGGCAAGTCACTGAGCCTCAGTTTCCCTTTCTGTAGGACGCGGCATGTTGACGCTTCGCCCACTCGGGGAAGCGCTGTGAGTTACTGGTGTGAGCGGTACGTTTATGAATAAATAACAGCGACGCTGGCAACTCGCGTTGTTCCTCTGCTGACCCACCTGTAGGGAAGATGCGCCCGGGATGTGTTTCCTCTGTTAGCACGGATGGGAGGACCAGGGACTATGCAGACTCCCTGAAAGGCCGAGTCACCATCTCCAAGGACAATTCCAGCAACCTGCTATACCTACAACTCACCGGCCTGAAGCCGGAGGACACCCCTGCTATTACTGTGAGACACACAGATGTGTACATTTGCGGCTTCATGCACAAGAACGGCTGTTCTTGCACAATAATCGGCCGGGCATCCACACTGCCCACTTGCTCCTCCACAAGAAGATGTAGAGTGCGCAGTGTGCACATGTCTTTGAGCAAGACTTCTTGCACGAGAACCCTTGTGCAAGATGTTCTTGGGCAAGAACTCTGCAGTGTAGTCATAGCCCTACAGGGCAGCCACACTGTTCTCTTGTGCAAGAGAGCTCACACCTGTTAGAAAAGAGTGTAGCTCTTGGGCAAGAAGCCCTCTCTTACCGCGCCATATTGTAAATCTTCTTGCCCAACAGAGGGAGGGCAGTGTAGGCGCTCTGCTGATTCTTGCACCAAAATGGCCTTGCTGAGCAACAACCTGCCAGTGTAGACATAGCCTACCTGTGCGAGAGATGCACAGTGACACAAAACCTGCCGGTGGTCAGACAAAAACTCGGGCTGCGGAATCCTCCTTTCCCCATTCCCCACAAGAGGGCAGCAGATCCACAAACAGCTCAGACTGAGAGCAGCGGACCCAGCCCCATGTTGCGGTGGGCAGCCCTGGCGGTGTCGGTGCCCTGGAGCGCACTGGGGGGTTCGAGTCACACAAAGGGCTGAGGCTCCTTCTTAGAACGCCGGGCTCCCCATGGAACTTACAGCCTCGTATTTAGTGCCCAGCCTCTCTCCGCACCACATTCAGAGAAGGGACTGCCAAGGAGATGTTGTGCCTCACAGCCAAGTGCCCACCACCTCGGCTGTGAGGGGTTTCCGGGATGTCATCTCCAGACTGTGCCCCACAACTAAAAAGTCTTTCTTTCTTTCTTTCTTTCTTTCTTTCTTTCTTTCTTTCTTTCTTTCTTTCTTTCTTTCTTTCTCACCTAAGAAGTCCCTGTATGAGGAAGCATATTGGCTGTAGGAGTCATGCCCCTAAATCTAGGGGTCTCCAACGTTTTTAAGCCCAAGATCACTTTTTGAACTTAAATGCAGGATCTACCTCAAACCCAAATACCTCTGCTCCGCCTCCTGTGTGCCCCTTCTCTTTGCTCACTCCATCCTCCCTCTCTCCTTCCATCCTCCCTTCTTTTCACCAGGCAGGAGCACAGGGTTGTGGCACAAGATCTAGTCTTGGGATAAGGGATTTAGAATTTGAGAGGGGCTCTGAGCTAAGCCTCGGGCAGGGAGTTTGGGTGCAGGAGGGGGTTCAGGGTACAAAGTCTGTAAGGGGGTTTGGGTCCAGGGGTCTCAAGGCTGGGCTAGGGGCTTGGGGTGCAGGAGGAGATTCATGACTGGGGCAGGTGTTTGGAGCTGGCTCCAGCTGGACACTGTTTACCTCAGTTGGCTCCAGAGTAGTGGTGCAGTGGGGCTAAAGCAGGCTCACCCGTGACCTGGCTCTTCATCACTCTCAAAAGCACCCAACAAACTCCATCCCAAACCCTGTTGTGCCCCCCTTCCATTCTGTGGAGATAGAATAGAGTGTGGGAGGGGGCACCCAGACATCAGCAACCCCTCCTCTCCCTCCCCTGTCATCTGCATGGCAACCAGGAGACTCCCCAGGGGGAGGCAGCTCCAAGGAAAAGGGCAGGAAATGTGCAGCAGTGTGGGGAGGGGTAGCTGAAGTGCTGGCACTTGATAGTATCTTGGTCAAACCAGTCAGGATCCCCTGTCAGAAGCTCCAAGATCTACCATAGAATCATAGAACCATAGAGCTGGAAGAGACCTCAGAAGCTCATCAAGTCCAGCCCCCTGCTCTAGGCAGGACCAATCCCAACTAAATCAACCCAGCCAGGCTGCTCCTGGTTGCTGACCATGGCCCTAAAAATACAGACGTGTCAGGAGTATCCCTGCACCCTATGTCCGGCGCTGTACACACACCCAGGCTGAAGAGGTCTGACTCCTGCTCCTGGAACCGTACAGCGAGTCAATCATATCGCTGGCAGGAGGAAAGTGCGTGTCTCTTATAAGGCGGAGTATGCAAATGAGGGACTGAGTGTCCTGCTTAAATCTGCTTCTCCCTCTGCCCAGGCTGCACCCGCACAGACAATTATCAGCTGCCTGGGTCTGTGCAGTGACCAAACAATACAGCACCAGGGACAATGAAGTTTTGGCTAATTGGAATTTTGGCTTTAGCGGCTTTCGAAGGTATTTTCTTCTTTGGAATAACGGTAGGAGTGCGAGAATATTAAACTCCCTTGTGTTGATACCAATATTTATAACCGCTCTTTATTCGCAGGTGCCCGGTCCCAGGAGCTGGTGGAGTCCGGAGGGGATGTGAAGAAGCCCGGAGACTCTCTGCGCCTCTCCTGCAAAGCCTCCGGCTTCACCTTCAGCAGCTATCATATGAACTGGGTCCGCCAGGCTCCCGGGAAGGGGTTGGAGTGGGTCGCGTTTATTTACACTGATGGGTCGGGTCCCAGCTATGCTGATGCAGTCAAAGGCCGATTCACCATCTCCAGGGACAATCCCAACAACCTGCTGCACCTGCAAATGACCGGCCTGAAGCCCGAGGACACCGCCCGCTATTACTGTGTGTGACGTAGTGGGGGTACCTGGCTGGTTTCTATGCTGCTGGCTCTGGGGGATCCCCCACTGGCTGCCGTGGGTACCACGACCCAGCAAAACAGGATGAGTCACTATGCAAACCAGTGGCCAGACACCCCCCATGGAGAGGAACAAAGGAAGGTGGAAGGCTGCCTTGGCTGGGGGGCAGGGCTGGAAGTGAGTGAGTTGGTTGCTGGCTGTCGGAGGGCATGGAGGAGAGCCTAGGAGAAGGAGCTGGAGTTTAGGGGCCCAGTCTCCCGCATCTCAAGGGGGCCTGAGGCATCCTAGCCCAGTTCCTGTGACCAGATTACATCTGTGCTGCGCTGTGCTGGAGGAGCAATAAACCACCCTCAATTCCACTGGCTGGTACAGTCTGTTTGTGCCATTTCGGGGTGCAGGAGACGGGGAACCCCCAACGCGCCGTCACACTGGTGTCAGGGGTGGGATGCACTGCACCCCGTGGATGAAGCTTCCAGCGGCGAGCGAGGCGCAGTAGAAGCAAGAGCCCTGGAGCCAGGCGTGCTGGAGACAGAGCGAAGCGGTTCCTGGGAATCGTGGGGCGCTGCAGCACTAGACTGGTGAGTCTGCACCGAGGGACCCAGCGGGCAGATGGCCTACGCCCGACTCTTGAAGGCAGAGCTGGTGGAGCTGTGCAGAGAGAGGGGCTTGCCTGTGCGGAAAGCAACCAAGGCCCAGCTGATTGCTCAGTTAGAAGAGAATGACCAGCCACAGGGCCAGGATCTTGTCCCCAGGGGAAGCAGCCAGACCCCCCCTGAGAGTGTGTCAGGCTCAGAGAGGGGGAGGAGCGCTGGAACCCAACGGAGAGATGAGACAGCGTCTCCCGGGAGGCCTGCAAGCCGTAGCCCATCTAGGGCAGGGGCCAGCCCAGCGGAGCTGCGGCGGCTGGAGATCCAGCTGCGGATCAGGGAATTGGAAGTAGAGGACCGAGAGAAGGAGCGCCAGGACCGAGAGAGGCAGCGGCAGCATGAGCTGGCCATGGCAGAGCGGAGAACCGGCGGGGCACCGGCTGCGCCAAGTGCGGATGGGCCCCAGGGTCCCAGGACTGCCAGGCGCTTGGAGAGGCTCGTGGTGGCCCAATTGAAGGACATGGGTGTGACGTAGTGGGGGTACCTGGCTGGTTTCTATGCTGCTGGCTCTGGGGT
Organism: Pelodiscus sinensis; assembly: GCF_049634645.1. Classification (NCBI taxonomy): domain Eukaryota; kingdom Metazoa; phylum Chordata; order Testudines; family Trionychidae; genus Pelodiscus; species Pelodiscus sinensis. Next base: position 5,834,548 of record NC_134740.1, on the reverse strand, counting down.
AACCCCCACTGGCTGTCGTGGGGACCACGACCCAGCAAAACAGGATGAGTCACTATGCAAACCAGTGGCCAGACACCCCCCATGGAGAGGAACAAAGGAAGGTGGAATGCTGCCTTGGCTGGGGGGCAGGGCTGGAAGTTAGGGAGTTGGTTGCTGGCTGTCGGAGGGCATGGAGGAGAGCCTAGGGGAAGGGGCTGGAGTTTAGGGGCCCAGTCTCCCCCATCTCAAGGGGGCCTGAGGCATCCTAGCCCAGTTCCTGTAACCAGATTACATCTGTGCTGCGCTGTGCTGGAGGAGCAATAAACCACCCTCAATTCCACTGGCTGGTGCAGTCTGTTTGTGCCATTTCGGGGTGCAGGAGACGGGGAACCCCCAACGCGCCGTCACACTGGTGTCAGGAGTGGGATGCACTGCACCCCGTGGATGGAGCTTCCAGCGGTGAGCAACAAGGCGCTGTAGAAGCAAGAGCCCTGGAGCCAGGCGTGCTGGAGACAGAGCGAAGCGGTTCCTGGGAATCGTGGGGCGCTGCAGCACTAGACTGGTGAGTCTGCACCGAGGGGCCCAGCGGGCAGATGGCCTACGCCCGACTCTTGAAGGCAGAGCTGGTGGGGCTGTGCAGAGAGAGGGGCTTGCCTGTGCAGAAAGCAACCAAGGCCCAGCTGATTGCCCAGCTGGAAGATAATGACCAGCCACAGGGCCAGGATCTTGTCCCCAGGGGAAGCAGCCAGACCCCCCCTGAGAGTGTGTCAGGCTCAGAGAGGGGGAGGAGCGCTGGAACCCAACGGAGAGATGAGACAGCGTCTCCCGGGAGGCCTGCAAGCCGTAGCCCATCTAGGGCAGGGGCCAGCCCAGCGGAGCTGCGGCGGCTGGAGATCCAGCTGCGGATCAGGGAATTGGAAGTAGAGGACCGAGAGAAGGAGCGCCAGGACCGAGAGAGGCAGCGGCAGCATGAGCTGGCCATGGCAGAGCGGAGAACCGGCGGGGCACCGGCTGCGCCAAGTGCGGATGGGCCCCAGGGTCCCAGGACTGCCAGACGCTTGGAGAGGCTCATGGTGGCCCAATTGAAGGACATGGGTGACATAGACGGGTTCCTCAGTGCCTTTGAGAGGGCCTGTGGACTGCAACGGGTTCCCCCAGCTGACTGGCTGCAGGAGCTCATCCCCGCACTGAGCCAGGAGGCGGCCGGAGTGCTCAGTCAGCTGGAGGACCTACAGCCAGGGGATTACAACCGAGTCAAGGAGGCCCTGCTGCACAAGTTCGGGCTGACCCCCGAGATGTACAGGAAGAAGTTCCGGGGGGTACAGAAAGGGCCACGGGAGACCTATGTGGACCTGGCCTCCCGCCTGGCGCAATACGGCCGCAAGTGGGTGTCTGGAGTCGGAGCCCAGACCGCAGAGGAGCTGCTCAAGCTGGTCATGATGGAGCAGTTCTATGAAGCGTGCCCACCCAAACTGAGGCTGTGGCTCAAGGACCGGAGACCAGAGAACCCCCAGGAGGCCGGGAGACTGGCGGATGAGTTCACGGAGAGCCGGTCCGGGTGTGAACGGGAGTCCCGGAGAGAGAGGGAACCGCGCAGAGACCGGATCTCGGCTGAGCGACGGAGGGAGTCAACTACGGGGCGAGACCAAGGAACAGGTCGTCTGCGCCCCAGAGAACCAGCCAGGGCCTGGACAGAGACAGCCCAAAGCCTAACTTGCCAGCGCTGTGGGCAAAAAGGCCACAAGAGGGCTCAGTGCACCAGGTCCCAGGACCGGGGACTTTCCAGGGTTAACTGGCTGGGGCGGGAGGAAGGGCAGGCTGCCCCAGAGGCAGGGGCTGGCAGGCAAACCTCAGCTCAGAGAGAGGGGAAGGATGCTCTGTGCACCTCCCCTGGGAGGTCTGATTCTCAGGAGGCGGATTTCTCCGTGTACCGGGTGGGGGCAGGACGGCCCCTGCGGAGCGAGGGCCTCATACCCCTGGAGGTGGATGGTAGGAAGGTGACGGGCTTCTGGGACACGGGGGCGGAGGTGACTCTGGCCCGATCCGACATAGTGGCCCCGGAGCGGATACTACCCCACGCGCAGCTGACCCTGAAGGGCATAGATGGGTCCCCGTTTAAGGTGCCTGTAGCCAGGGTGCATCTGAAATGGGGGGCGAAGGAAGGCCTCAAGGAAGTGGGGGTGCACCCGCACTTGCCCACCGAGGTGCTGATGGGGAATGACCTAGAGGAGTGGCCCCATGAATCCCAGCGGGCTCTAGTCACTACCTGGAGCCAGAGCCAGCGGGGGGCTGACAACGTGGGTCCAGGGAAGGATTCCTGGCAGCGTCCTCAGGGTCCCATCCCAGTGGACACGGGGTCCAGCCAGGCTGGGACTCCGGACCTAGGCAAAGGTGGGGGACAGGTCCCGATCCCTGCCTCAGCAGCTGAATTCCAGGCTGAGGTGCAGGCAGACCCCTCCTTGCAGAGGCTGAGGGACCAGGCTGGCCTCCATGCAGCTCAGCCCCGGGGGAGAGGTGGCCAGGAGAGATTCCTGCGGGAGCGTGGGCTCCTGTTCCGTGAGTGGCTCCCCCCCAGGAAGGCGAGGGCATGGAGGGTAGAGCGGCAGCTGGTCGTCCCCCGAAAGTATCGCCTCAAGCTGCTGTATTTGGCCCACGATTCCCCCGTTGGGGGCCACCGGGGGATCCGGAGCACCCGGCTGAGGCTGCTCCAGCACTTCTATTGGCCGGGAATCTTTACAGCCGTGCAGCGGTACTGCCGGTCCTGTGACTCCTGCCAGAGGGGCGGGAAGGCCCAAGACAGGAGGAAAGCGGCTTGGGGGTCTCTACCCCAGATAGACCCTCTGGGCTTGCTGAGAGAGTTATGGGAGGGGAAGTCCTCCCTGGATGGAGCATCGGGGGTGGAAGCCGCCCTGGCTGTCCAGAGAAGGCTCGCTGGGCTCATGGCCCCAGCCCGAGAGACCCTGGCCAGAGATCAAGGCCAGCGGAAGGGTGGGTGTGACCCCCGAGGACAGGCCTGGGCCAGTCGCCCTGGAGCGGGGCGGCGAGTGGACAGAGGGAAGCCAATTCATGTGGGGCCTCGCCACGGCCGGCCCGAGTCAAGGGGAGCACCCATGTCCCCAGGGCGGGTTCCCACGCAGAGGACCCGAACTTCCCTAGGTCACGAGCGGAGTGACCCTGCTCAGTTCGCTCTCGGAGGGGGGAGAACTGTGACGTAGTGGGGGTACCTGGCTGGTTTCTATGCTGCTGGCTCTGGGGTAACCCCCACTGGCTGTCGTGGGGACCACGACCCAGCAAAACAGGATGAGTCACTATGCAAACCAGTGGCCAGACACCCCCCATGGAGAGGAACAAAGGAAGGTGGAATGCTGCCTTGGCTGGGGGGCAGGGCTGGAAGTTAGTGAGTTGGTTGCTGGCTGTCGGAGGGCATGGAGGAGAGCCTAGGGGAAGGGGCTGGAGTTTAGGGGCCCAGTCTCCCCCATCTCAAGGGGGCCTGAGGCATCCTAGCCCAGTTCCTGTAACCAGATTACATCTGTGCTGCGCTGTGCTGGAGGAGCAATAAACCACCCTCAATTCCACTGGCTGGTGCAGTCTGTTTGTGCCATTTCGGGGTGCAGGAGACGGGGAACCCCCAACGCGCCGTCACAATGGGCGACATAGACGGGTTCCTCAGTGCCTTTGAGAGGGCCTGTGGACTGCAACGGGTTCCCCCAGCTGACTGGCTGCAGGAGCTCATCCCCGCACTGAGCCAGGAGGCGGCCGGAGTGCTCAGTCAGCTGGAGGACCTACAGCCAGGGGATTACAACCGAGTCAAGGAGGCCCTGCTGCACAAGTTCGGGCTGACCCCCGAGATGTACAGGAAGAAGTTCCGGGGGGTACAGAAAGGGCCACGGGAGACCTATGTGGACCTGGCCTCCCGCCTGGCGCAATACTGCCGCAAGTGGGTGTCTGGAGTCGGAGCCCAGACCGCAGAGGAGCTGCTCAAGCTGGTCATGATGGAGCAGTTCTATGAAGCGTGCCCACCCAAACTGAGGCTGTGGCTCAAGGACCGGAGACCAGAGAACCCCCAGGAGGCTGGGAGACTGGCGGATGAGTTCACGGAGAGCCGGTCCGGGTGTGAACGGGAGTCCCGGAGAGAAAGGGAACCGCGCAGAGACCGGATCTCGGCTGAGCGACGGAGGGAGTCAACTACGGGGCGAGACCAAGGAACAGGTCGTCTGCGCCCCAGAGAACCAGCCAGGGCCTGGACAGAGACAGCCCAAAGCCTAACTTGCCAGCGCTGTGGGCAAAAAGGCCACAAGAGGGCTCAGTGCACCAGGTCCCAGGACCGGGGACTTTCCAGGGTTAACTGGCTGGGGCGGGAGGAAGGGCAGGCTGCCCCAGAGGCAGGGGCTGGCAGGCAAACCTCAGCTCAGAGAGAGGGGAAGGATGCTCAGTGCACCTCCCCTGGGAGGTTTGATTCTCAGGAGGCGGATTTTTCCGTGTACCGGGTGGGGGCAGGACGGCCCCTGCGGAGCGAGTGCCTCATACCCCTGGAGGTGGATGGTAGGAAGGTGACGGGCTTCTGGGACACGGGGGCGGAGGTGACTCTGGCCCGATCCGACATAGTGGCCCAGGAGCGGATACTACCCCACGCGCAGCTGACCCTGAAGGGCATAGATGGGTCCCCGTTTAAGGTGCCTGTAGCCCGGGTGCATCTGAAATGGGGGGCGAAGGAGGGCCTCAAGGAAGTGGGGGTGCACCCGCACTTGCCCACCGAGGTGCTGATGGGGAATGACCTAGAGGAGTGGCCCCATGAATCCCAGCGGGCTCTAGTCACTACCTGGAGCCAGAGCCAGCGGGGGGCTGACAACGTGGGTCCAGGGAAGGACTCCTGGCAGCGTCCTCAGGGTCCCATCCCAGTGGACACGGGGTCCAGCCAGGCTGGGACTCCGGACCTAGGCAGAGGTGGGGGACAGGTCCCGATCCCTGCCTCAGCAGCTGAATTCCAGGCGGAGGTGCAGGCAGACCCCTCCTTGCAGAGGCTGAGGGACCAGGCTGGCCTCCGTGCAGCTCGGCCCCGGGGGAGAGGTGGCCAGGAGAGATTCCTGCAGGAGCGTGGGCTCCTGTTCCGTGAGTGGCTCCCCCCCAGGAAGGCGAGGGCATGGGGTGTCCAGCGGCAGCTGGTCGTCCCCCGAAAGTATCGCCTCAAGCTGCTGTATTTGGCCCACGATGTCCCCGTTGCGGGCCACCGGGGGATCCGGAGCACCCGGCTGAAGCTGCTCCAGCACTTCTATTGGCCGGGAATCTTTACAGCCGTGCAGCGGTACTGCCGGTCCTGTGACTCCTGCCAGAGGGGCGGGAAGGCCCAAGACAGGAGGAAAGCGGCTTGGGGGTCTCTACCCCAGATAGAGGACCCTCTGGGCTTGCTGAGAGAGTTATGGGAGGGGAAGTCCTCCCTGGATGGAGCATCGGGGGTGGAAGCCGCCCTGGCTGTCCAGAGAAGGCTCGCTGGGCTCATGGCCCCGGCCCGAGAGACCCCGGCCAGAGATCAAGGCCAGCGGAAGGGTGGGTGTGACCCCCGAGGACAGGCCTGTGCCAGTCGCCCTGGAGCAGGGCGGCGAGTGGACAGAGGGAAGCCAATTCATGTGGGGCCTCGCCACGGCCGGCCCGAGTCAAGGGGAGCACCCATGTCCCCAGGGCGGGTTCCCACGCAGAGGACCCGAACTTCCCTAGGTCACGAGCGGAGTGACCCTGCTCAGTTCGCTCTCGGAGGGGGGAGAACTGTGACGTAGTGGGGGTACCTGGCTGGTTTCTATGCTGCTGGCTCTGGGGGATCCCCCACTGGCTGCCGTGGGTACCACGACCCAGCAAAACAGGATGAGTCACTATGCAAACCAGTGGCCAGACACCCCCCATGGAGAGGAACAAAGGAAGGTGGAAGGCTGCCTTGGCTGGGGGGCAGGGCTGGAAGTGAGTGAGTTGGTTGCTGGCTGTCGGAGGGCATGGAGGAGAGCCTAGGAGAAGGAGCTGGAGTTTAGGGGCCCAGTCTCCCCCATCTCAAGGGGGCCTGAGGCATCCTAGCCCAGTTCCTGTGACCAGATTACATCTGTGCTGCGCTGTGCTGGAGGAGCAATAAACCACCCTCAATTCCACTGGCTGGTACAGTCTGTTTGTGCCATTTCGGGGTGCAGGAGACGGGGAACCCCCAACGCGCCGTCACACTGTGCCAGACACACAGTGACACGAACCCGGCAGCAGCTAGTGCACAAACCAGAGCTGCGGAACTTCCCGCGTCTGCCGCACGGGGGCAGCAGAGACACGCGCCAAACAGTCGTGAATGGAGCACAAGGGAGCGAAGGCCCATCAGGCTGGAAGGTTCTGACGTCACGGATTAACTCTTTCCTGTGCTAGTTCCATCAGTTTTTCAAGGAGCTAAATCTCTGTTCTAAGCGCCGAGCGACATGCAAACAACTCCGCTCTGAGCTTCCTTCAGCAGCCGGGTGTGGGAGCCATGCCTGGAGCGCAAACACTATCCCATCACTCCCTTAGCGCCCGGGGAACGGAGATGAAAAGCTAGCCTAGCACCAGAGCTGCTGCCTACTCAGCACGTTTCACGCACTAACCAGCAGTGTCCTTGTTTCGCAGCTACGTTCCGCACACTCGTGTGTCTGGCATTTGCCTGCCGTGGCACATTGCAAGTCTCGCAGAGAATTCGGACACCCCCTTCCCGTTGGTGTCTGATGGGTTCTGAGCATGCGCATCCCAAGGACAGCGGCCTTCATTGCCTTAGGGGTGTCAGTGGCCGCTGGGATCACGGAGGCCTGATCTCATCCTGTGGCTTCAAAATGCTACAGGAGTAACCTGCGGGTAACACACATGGCCCCGCTCTGAGGGGCCAGAGCTAGTTACCGCGCTACGCACAATGGCCGAGATTCCCAGCCTGCAGAAATACGCACAATTCCACGGGCTCGGACTAAACTGCCCTGGTTTGTACCGGCTGGAAATCTGGCCAAGTATTTCTTCCCTCAGCACACAGCTATTAATTCATCATATTATTCTATTCCATCAGTGTCAGCAGCTTGTCAGTGTGAACCGACACTTGGTCCAGGTGAACTCGAGGCTCCTGCTCCCTGCGGCGGACTGAGGAGCCGACGGGGGTTCTGTGAGATTCCAATCGGAGAGGCGGCCTCGGCTCCGAGAAGGGGGAGGGAAGGTCGCTCCCTTCGCCGCTCGCAGCAGAGCGGGGACCTTTCCGCTTTCGGACAACAGCGACCCCTAGTGGCGAGGATTCGGTTCCCTGTCTCGCTCCCCTCTCGCTGATTTCACGCTGTCAGCAGGTCTGGGAGCGAGAGGCAGCAGCGGTCACTAACCTGGCAGCGCCCCCGGCCCTTCCCCGGGACAGACCCCCCCCCCCCCCCCGGCGGCTGCAGCCCAGCAAGGCCGTTTGCAATCGCCCCTCAGCCAAGGCGCTGGTTCGCGGCTCATCGAGACGCAGCAAGAGCTAAACGCCCTGGAACCAAACGCGCCTGCCGGCGACGGCCCCTTCCAGGGCCAGGCCTCTAGCTCGGACAAGGCAGAGCCCCCGTGTGCCGTCTGGGTGCCGAAATGGGGAGGGAGCAGGACAGAGACAACGCTTCAAAACTAGCGCTCAATGGCAGGGAGCTACTGGCCCTGCTTCCAGGCAGCCAGGTCTTGTCTCCTGGCAGCGCCTCTGGCAACCACTCCCGCTGCCCCCACACGTGCGCTGCGGGCCCCCCTCAGTGCTGCCCTGTCCCGGGCCGGGTGTGGGGCCTGCTCTCTGCCTCTGGAGCCCGGCCGGGTCCTGGCTCCCTGCGCCGTGGCACGTCCCTTGCAGCTGAGCATTGTTAGCTCACTGGCGGGGAGGGGCAGGTAACCCCCAGGCTCCAGTGCCAAGGGGGCGGGTCCGGCCGGAGCTGGAGTCACTTTTCATTGAAATCCCTGACTATAAAATGGGCCTAAAGAGAAGCGGGAGCTCAGCTGAGCTGCAAGGAGCCCGGCAGGCGGGCGTGTGTGGAAGGGGCGAGAGCCGGAGCCCAGCAGCCCTCACGATGCTCCACTCCCTCGGCGTTCACACCTTGCAGCTGCTCGCCCAGGCCGCTGCCTGCTTCCTCCCGCTGCCCCGCTTCCTGCTCCCCGCGCTGACGCTCTGGCTCCTGGATTTTCTGTGCACCCGGAGGAAGGTGCTGCGGATGGGCAGGGCGGAGGAGGCAGGCAGCCCTGGCCAGGAGCCACCGCCTGACGATCCCCGGTCTGCGTGTGCGACTCCAACCGCATGTTCCCTCTGGAGTCCCTGAGAGCCGCGTGGCCCGGGCAGAGGCTGGACTCCGTCAAGTGGGCGCACGTGGGCTCCTCCGCCCCCAACCCCGAAGTCATCCATCTGGACGGGCAAAAACGGCTCCGGATCCTTGACTATGCCCGAGGCAACAAAACCAACAAACTTTTCTCTGTCAGACCATTGGGATGCCTCCGAAGCACCAAAATATGGAGTTTTACATGGACGTGTTGATGGGGAAAAGTTGGAAATTCAGTCCCAGGGGCACTGCCGGGGGCGGCTGCTTACCTGGAAATGCTGCCCCTGGAAATGTGCCGCTCCAAGCATCTGTTTGATTTGCTGGTGCCTAGAGCCGGCCCGATACTGCCTGGCATGTGAGCCGGGGCCATTGCTCCCGGGGGCTGGTAGAGCAGACACCGGCTGGGGATGGAAGGGGCGGGGAGCAGGGACAGTCACGGACACTCGCTGTCTGCAATGGCCCCCAGTGGGATGGAACGAAGCCTTTAGCCCCCAGGCACGTGCCTGGCTGCACAGGACAGCTGGGCTCTGGCTCACAAGAAGGTCACTCTCTGCCGGACACGGAGCAGCATTGAAGAGATGGGATCAGAGAGTTAAAGGTCCCGAGCCCACTGATATCTGCTGCCGCTTGGGCTCTGAATTCCAGGGATTTTGTGTGAAATCCCCACCAAAGCCGCAGGAGAAGGGGGCAGTTTCTCTTCCCCACGTTTTCCTTCATTCCAGAGAAGGCCCCGCTCTGCGCTGACATGTGGCCGAGAATTGAAAAGAATATTTGTTTCCCTCTGAGAATATTAAATGGCACAAAGTGATTTATTGACATTCAGTTTGGGCTGCCAAACACCTTGGGCAGTTTCACAGTTGAATTCACTGTCTGCGGGTGGGATGAGGGAGGGGGAAGGAAGCGTCCTAGGGAGAGGCCCCCACCTGTAGACAGAGCTCGCCCCCTTTCTTCATTTATAGTCACGCTGGGAACCCGGCATGCAAATCCCTGCCTCGCCCGGTCCTGGTTAAATTCACCCTCTGACCGGAGGAGCCTCAGTCTCCCCCCAGACACAGACCTGCCCGGCCCTGACTGCTGGGTACAGTTTGCACCTTCACTGAAGATGAACCTGCTGCTGATTTTCCTATTCATGCTGGAGGCGCCTTCAGGTACGTGGCTATTGGGGGACAGGAAGGATCCCTCAGGTAGAACAGGAGCTGTTCGACGCAGCCCAAGGGGATGAGGTGCCCGGATCCCAATGTAGTTCTGAGGGAGTTGGGCGCCTCATTCCCTTGTGTGGGATTCCAGGTATTTAATTTTCATGGTCCCAGGTGACAGGGCCTGGCTCACTGCGTCATTTCCGTGTTTCCCTCCCAGGGGTCCTCTCCCAAGTGACGCTGAAGGAAACGGGCCCGGGAGCGGCGAAGCCCGGGGAGTCCCTGACCGTCACTTGCACCATCTCCGGAGACTCAGTTTCCAACACCGGAGTTGCCTGGGACTGGGCTCGGCAGCCCGCGGGGAAAGGGCTGGAATGGGCGGGGCGCATTTACTACAGATCTACTGGATGGCACACTCAGTACCCCAGCGCGCTGCAGGGCCGAGTGACCATCTCACCGGACACCTCCAGGAACCAGGTCTCGCTGCAGCTGCGCTCGCTGACAGCTGCGGACACCGCCACCTATTACTGTACCAGAGACACAGTGACACGGCGAACACAGAGACTGGTACAAAAAGGGGAAGCGGCTTTTCAACAGTGCGGAGCATAACGCAGGGACAGAAACTTTCTGCTTGTTGTGCTGAAAGAGCACCCGCTGCTCTCCCTGCCCTGCCCTGCCCAGCAAGTAGGAGACTCTGGAGGGGGAGGCATCTCCAAGGCAAAGGGCAGGGGATGTGCAGCAGGGGGGGAAGGGGCAGCTGAAGTGCTGCTCTTGATAGGCTTTTGGCCATGCCAGTCAGGATCCCCTGTCCCAGGCTCCAAGAGCTACCAGTACATAAGAACATAAGAACGGACATACTGGGTCAGACCAAAGGTCCATCCACCCAGTATCCTGCCTGCCGACAGTGGCCAGCACCAGGTGCCCCAGAGAAGGTGGACTGAAGATAATGATCACGTGATTTGTCTCCTGCCATCCCTCTCCAGCCTCTGACAAACAGAGGCCAAAGACACCATTTTACCCCCTGGCTAATAGCCTTTTATGGACCTAACCTCCATGAAATTATCTAGCTTCTCTTTAAACTCTATTATAGTCCTAGCCTTCACCGCCTCCTCTGGCAAGGAGTTCCACAGGTTGACTATGGGCTGTGTGAAGAAGAACTTTCTTTTATTAATTTTACATGTGGAACTGGATAAGGCATGCCCCCGGGAAGGGGCTGGAGTGGGCAAGGCGGGTATATCCTTACGGAGGGGAGATAAGCTACCGCCCATCTCTCTTCAGGGCCGAGTCACGATCTCTGCGGACAGCGCCAGGAACCAGGTCTCCCTGCAGCTCCATTCGCTGACAGCTGCAGACAGCGCCCCCTAGTGCTGCGCCAGAGAGACTCACAGTGGCACAGAGCACAGCTGGGGCCTGGCACAAAAAGGAAAGCGGTTTCCATATACAAATGGGGGGGTTGCTGCCCCTGGACTTACACTGACCGGGGCTAGGGGGTAAATCCAAGTTTATTCAATCTCAGCCATCAGGTACCCGAATGCTCCAGCAGGGCGCGATTTTGTCTGCTTAAACAATTAGCAGCGGAGGGCTCTTTTGTTTCCCAGAGGGGCATTTAGACAATGGGAGCAAAAGCCACCAGGAACCACTGGGCGTTGAACCCAGGATCTCCTATTTACAAAACAGGCGCTTTAGCCAGCTAAGCCATGGCACCCACCTTGAAAGAAGCTTTTCAAATTGTCCCAGACAAAACCTTCACACCCCATAGTAAAGCCATCCCCCACTTCCCTCAGCACTTCCACGCCTACTGGAAGAGAAATCCGAATTTACCCACCCGGTGCTCTCAATGGGCCGCTTCTGAAGGTATTTGAAGTCCCTCCAACTTCTTTTGTCACTAGTCTAAGAGAAGCCCTGAGCACCTGCTCTTGCAATGTTAGAGGAGACATGGAAATGAGGTCTCTTCACACAGCAAACAATGAGGCATGTAAATTTCATCAGTCGTGGTAGGAAAAGAGCGTCTACACTGGCCCCGATCCTCCGGAAAAAGTGCCCTTTTCCGGAGGGTCTTATTCCTACTACGACGACTCATGAAATTTACATGCCCCTTCCAGAAAAGGGGCCAGTGTAGACGTAGCCTTCCTGGCTTCTGGCTGCCCCTGCTGCTTAGCCAAAGGCCCCCGCCCAAGAGCAAGGCCTCAGAGTGTCATGGGGAGAGAAGACCCATGAACAAAGGGACTGAGATTTCCCTAACCATAAAATACCAGGGTTCAAGAGAAAACAAGCTGGAGGACAAATCCATCCATGGCCATGATCCAGGATGGGCAGAGACTATGTCTCCATCCTTCCTAAGCAGAAGCTGGGAATGGAGACAGGGAATGAGTCAGGAGGTCATTAGCTGTTCTGTTCTTTCCCCGTAGGGCACCTGGCAGGACATGGAGCTAGATGGCCCTTTGGTCTGACCCAGTGTGGCTCTTCTCATTCCCTCCGGTCATTTAGCTCATTCTGCTACAATCCAAGTTGGGCTTTGGCCTTCACAGGATCCCACGGCAACGCCTCCCATTGATTCACCGTGTGAATGGGAGACCCCTAGGGCACGTCTAGACTACAGGCTTTTGTCCACAGAGCATCTAGACGGCATAACACAGATCGAAAAAGCAATCGGCCTTGTCGACCAAGAGCATTCAGACTGAAGGATGCTCTGTCGACAAAAGAAGGCACCTGGAAGTGCTTCTGGAAGGGCACGGGGCAGCCTTAAAGCCCAGGCACTGCTGCATGCTCTCTGCAGAGACGCCTGCTTAAAGGGATCCTCCTGGACAGCGGTTGCTCTGCTCCTTCTTCTGGCTTGCCTACCTCCTAGAGGGAAAGAAAAGCTGCTGCAGTTTTTGCTCTGGTTGCCCTGCTTCGTTGGACACCACAGACATTTATTTTCAGGTAGGGTTTTTTGCTTTGGACTTTTGTGCTTTTTTGGCCATGGAGCCTGAGCTGCCTCCAGGCAGGCAATGGCCCCACACTGTCATGCTGGAAGTTCTGCTGCATGCTCATGAGAGCATCATGATGATTGAGGCAGAGCTGGATTCAGAGCTCAGCTTTGAGCCCTCCGCTCAGGCTGCAGCCCTACTGCCGTTGCCCCTGAACTTATTCATGGAGAAGCAAGTTTGGAGGCTGGACACCAGTTCTGACTGGTGGGACCGGCTTGTTAGGCAGCAGTGGGAGGATGAGCAGTGGCTCTGAAACTTCCAGATGCGGAACGACACCTTCCAGGAGCTCTGTGCCTGGCTCACCCTGCCCTGCAATACCAGGACACACGCTTGCAAGCCACCATCCCCCTGGAGAAGTGCGTTGCTATTACTCTCTGGAAGCTGGCCACCCCCGACAGCTACCACTCTGTGGGACACCAGTTTTGCTTGGGGAGCTCTACTGTCTGGGCCATCTCGATGGAGGTAAGTCACTCTCAGGGGACAGTCCAGAGGGGCGGGGGTAGGTGGAGAAGGGGGACGGTCAGGACCGGGCACAGGGAATAGGGGATGGGGTGGGAGAGGTGGAAGCCTGCCTGGCCTCACCCTATGGTGGTGTGGGAGGCATGGGGGGATTGCCTGAGGGGGAGCTCTCAGGGTCTGGGCGGGAAGGAGTGGGAGAGCATCTCTCACCAGCTCATGCAACTCCTCTCATGTGCTGTTATGTGTGTTTGTATTTGTCCCTTTGTGAAGGTGGTGCCGGCCATCAATTTGGAGCTGCTTCACTGGAAAGTCCACCTCAGAGACCAGGAGACCATCTTGGCTGGATTTGCGGGGCTGGGTTTTCCAAACTGCGGTGGAGCACTCGACAGGACTCACATCCCGATCCGCACACCACCTCATCGAGCAGCACAGTACATTAATAGAAAGGGTGACTTTTCCATGGTGCAGCAGGCAGTGGTCGACCACCGGGAACAGTTCACAGACATTTGTGTTGGGTGGTCAGGCCAGGCACACAATGCCCACGTAGTCCAGAACTCATACTTGTACCACAGGCTTCAGGATGGGGTATTTTTCCTGGAGAGAAACTATGCAGTCAGGGATGTGCAGATGCCAACATGCATCATGGCCAACATGGCCTACCCCTTATTCCCTGGCTCATGAAGCCCTGCACCGGCCACGTATACGTGAGCAGGGAACTGTTTCACTCCCGCCTGAATCAAGCTCACTTCTCGGTGGTGTGCACCTTTGGCCGGTTGAAGGGAAGATTTAGATGCCTGCTCACTCGACTGGACATGGAGAACATAACATCCCCGATGTGGTTTCAGCACGCTGTGTGCTGCATAACCTGGTGGAGCGGAAAGGGGAGGCCTTTCTCCCTGTATGGGGGACCCGAACTGATGTGGAGGGGAGGCACTTTGAGCAGCCCTGGACAGCTGCCATTCAGCAAGCCCGCCAGTCAGGATTGCAAATCCGGGAAGCCCAGTGGGATCAGTTCTCACAAGGAGGCCGATTGTCCCCAGGGCCTTGCAATTGTGGGATTGCCCCCAGTGTCTTCCTCCCCAAAACCCCGTCCGGCCCCACATTCAGATTGCACACAATCACACTGAGAACAGAGACAGGCGTTGTTGGAAAAAAATGTCTACAGTTTACTTCACTGTGGATTTGGTACAAAACTATAAAACTCCTGTATTCAGAAAAATAAATTGTTTTTGTTAGCAAAACAAAGTGCTTCCCTCAATGACTTTCACGGGGGGGAGAGGATGTCAGCCTGGAAGGGGAGAGGGAGGCCCGCAGCTGAAGGTGCTGCCTAGGATGAGGAGCCCCTGCCACCTTGGTTGTGGAGGCCAGATTGGAGCTTCCTTGCTCAAGAGAGCACCCACACTGCCATGGATGCTCTTGCGAATAAGCACAGCTCACACATGGCAGTGTGGTCGTGTTCTTGCACAAGACTTCTTGCACACAAATCCTTGCACAAGATGTTATTGTGCAAGAAGCCACCAGTGTAGACATAGCCCAAGAGTTTCCTCCCATGAGCAGAATGGATTTTGTGTTGTGCACCTGTACTGAGTTCATGTGGCTTGTTTGGATGTGCCACTGTGGCACCCAAGTTATTAATAAATATTTTATAAACCTTTTCCTTTTCTCTCTGCTGCCATGTCTTCTCCCCTTGATCCATCAGCTACCCTGGTGCCTGCTGACCCTCAACTCCTCACCATCCTCTGCTGTCCTGACTCCTGCCCTTCTCACTGCCCTCAGCCCTCCTGAGACCTCCCCCCCTCCACCAGACCTTCTCTCCTCTCTGTGCCCACTCCTCCAGTAGCCCCACTTTGATCATGTGAGCTACCCCTCTTCTAATACCTCCCTCTACACACCTGCCCTGCCTCTCTCCTCTGGTGCTGGTGCCTCCCCTGCAGGTGTCTGCCCTTCTGCTTCACCCCAGAATCCCCTGGCACCTGCACCTTCCCTTAGCCCTGCACCCTCCTGGTGCCTCCTCCTTCCCTTACTGCCCCTGCCCCCTTTAACCTCTTTTTTCCTGATGCCCACCCCTCACCACTCTCTGCCCCGTTCCCCTCCTGCCCCTCTGTGCCCTCATACATGACTTGCTCCATCCCCACCTTTCTCATGCCCATCCCTTCTTTCAAGCCTTCTCCGAGCACCTCCCTCTCCCCCCTCTAAGCCCCAATGTCCTTCCCCTCTCCTCTTCTCTCCCAACATCACCCTGTCCCCCCTCCCACTGACACCTCCCCTCCTGCCCTTTTCCTCATTGTCTGCACTTGGCCCCCTGGCATTTGTCTCTCCTCCACCCTGTCTCTTGGTGCCTTCCTCTCTTTCCCCCCTCCCCCTCCACACAAGCACCTTCCTCTCTCCCCTCCTGCCTCCTCCACACAAGTCCTTTACTCTCCCTCCTCCCCCTCCGCACAAGCCCCTTCCCCCTAGTTTTCCCCCTCCCCTACCTTCTGACTTTCACTTTGCGGGTCCGGAGTCTGCGCTCGGGCCCTGGACTCCGAATCCGGAGCCAGGCCACGCGACGCAACGTGCCTCCGAGAACTTTTAAGGTCCCAGGCCCTGACGTCACGTCACACCCGGGCACCCTCCCTGCTCATCTACAAACGCCGGGAATGGCAGCAGCAGCGCGCGCTGGCGAGGGCGATCCGCACTGAGAGCCGCGCGCGGCAGGAACGGTCCAGGATTGTGGGGAACGCTCTGGGGGCGGGGTGGGAGGACGCGCGGGGAGCCGGCAGGGGGTGGGCGGTAGCCGCTCCAGGCAGTGCCGGGGGAGAGAGCCAGCTCCACCTATTGCTGGAGCAGGACCCTGCTTTGAGTATTAACTCGTCGCCCACAGCGCCCGGCGCACTGCCGGGTTCAGGCCACGGGAGGCCCCTTTAGGCACGGAGCCCCTTTCGGGGGGATCGAGAGAATCGGCCTAAGGCTGCCCCTGGCTGCACAAACACACAGGGAGGGGCGAGGACTCTCTGGCAGTGACTCGGCTCGTTAAGGGAAGGCGTTTGTGTGTCTTATATGGGGGGAATATGCAAATGACGGTGATCAGTGCCTGCTTAAATCTGTGTTTCTCCCTCCGTAGGCTGCACCCCGGAGAGACACCCCCGCAGCCCCCAGTGCAGCTACGGGCCTCTACAATAGCGGGGAAAATGAAATTGTGGGTCTATTTAGTGTTCGTGGTGGCAGCGTTGCCAGGTATTTTCTAGCTAAACACTCTGGAGAGGGGGACGGATAGTTTGTGTTTGAAGTTTTGATACTAATGTTTGTATCGCGTGTTTCTTCCCAGGTGCTTGGTCCCAAGTGCAGCTGGTGGAGTCCGGAGGGGATGTGAAGAAGCCCGGAGACTCTCTGCGCCTCTCCTGCAAAGCCTCCGGCTTCACCTTCAGCAGCTACTGGATGGGCTGGGTCCGGCAGGCTCCCGGGAAGGGGCTGGAGTGGGTCTCTAGTATCAGCGAGCATGGGATCACCATGCGCTATGCAGACACCCTGAAAGGCCGAGTCACCATCTCCAGGGACAATCCCAACAGCCTCCTGCACCTGCAAATGACCGGCCTGAAGCCCGAGGACACCGCCCGCTATTACTGTGTTGGACACAGTGACACGAAACCTGCTGGTGGTCAGACAAAAACCCGGGCTGCGGAATCCGCCTTTCCCCGTTCGCCACAAGGGGGTAGCGGATCCACAAACAGCTCAGCCTGAGCTCGGCGGACCCCGCCCTGCGTTACGGTGTGAGAGACACAGATGGGGACTCGGGGGATCCCTGCCGCTGTCAGTGCCCTGGAGCGCGCTGGGGGCTCGAGTCACACAAGGGGCTGAGGCTCCTTATTGGAGCGCCGGGCTCCCCATAGAACTTACGGCCTTGAACTCACCGCCCGGCCTCAGCCCTCCCCTCCGACTAGAGAATGGACTGGCAGGGAGATCCGGGCGAGTGCCCAGCCCCTCGGCTGTCAGGGTTTCCGGGGTGCCACCACAAAGAAAGGGATTTTCTTTCTTTCTTTCTTTCTTTCTTTCTTTCTTTCTTTCTTTCTTTCCCACCTGAGAAGTCCCTGCATGAGGAAGCACAGTCGCTGTAGGGTTCCTAAAGCCAGGGGTCTCCAACCTTTTTAAACACAAGATCACTTTTTGAATTTAAATGCAATCCAGGGACTACCTCAAACCCAAATACCCTGCCCCGCCTCCTTTGTACCCCTTCTCAAAGGCCCAACCCTTGCTCCCATCCTCCCTCCTTTTCACCAGAGAGGGACAGAGGGGTGGGGCACAAGATCACTTTTTGGGCTAAGGGATTTAGAGTGTGAGATGGACTCTGAGCTAAGCTTGTGGTGGGGACTTTGGGTGTAGAAGGGGATTCGTGACTGGGGCAGAGGTTCAGAGCTGGCTCCAGCTGGACACTGCTTAGGACTCCGGGGTGGTGGTGCAGTGGGGTTAAGTCAGGCTCACCCCTGCCCTGGCCCTGCACCACTCTGAAAAGCAGCCAGCAAACTCCATCCTAAACCCTGTTGTGCCCCCTTTCATTCTGTGGAGATAGAATACAGGGTGGGAGGTGGGAACCCTGGTATCAGCACCCCCTCCTCTCCCTCTCCTGTCCTACACAGCAAGCAGGAGACTCTGTAGGGGGAGGCAGCTCCAAGGCAGAGGGAAGGGGATGTGCATCATGGGGTGAAGGGGCAGCTGAAGTGCTGCTCTTGATAGATTTTGGCCAGACCAGTCAGGTTCTCCTGTCAGAGGCTCTACCAGTAGATCCCAATCTACTACCCTGGCCCTAAAGCACAGAGTTGTCAGGAGGATTCCCGCGCCCTGTGCTGCACACACACCGAGGCTGGATAGGTCCGACTTCTGCACCAGGAACCCTAGAGTGAGTCAATCATATTCCTGTCAGGAGCAACCTGCCTGTGTCTTATAAGGAGGGGTATGCAAATGAGGAAGTCAGTGTCCTTCTTAAATCTGTTCCTTCCTCTGATTAGACGGAACCCGCAGGGACAATCCGCAGCCCCCTGGGTCTGTGCAGTGACCAGCCAATACAGCACCAGGGACAATGAATGTTTTGGTCTTGGGAATTTTGGCATTTGTGGATTTGGAAGGTATTTTCTTCTTGGAAATAAAGGCAGAGGTGGAAGAATATTAAATTCCCCTTATGTTGACACCAATATATATGACCAGTCTGATCAGTTGGATCCCAGCTATGCTGATGCAGTGAAAGGGCGATTCACCATCTCCAGAGCGGGAGATTCACTATGGGACATGCTAGACTGACAGTTATAGTCTAGGAAGATGATCTTTCTCTAGGGAGTGAAATCTCTGGGCTCTCTCTTAGGCCCTGGCTACCCCATTGCTGGGACTTTCCAGGTGGCTCTAGAGATCTGGACTCCAGCTCCTGCAGTCTCCCAAAGTAAACAACCCGGTGAAGGGAAACAGAGAGGACTCAGGGGATTTTTAGATCCGGCAGCCTAACTTCTATACCTGGGATAATCTTGGAACAAATTATTCAACAACCATTTGTGAGCACCTCACGCATGGGAGCTCAAATTCAGTGGGGTCAATTCAGCAGGGTTAGCCCCTGTGGGCCACTGCCGCTCTATTTACCTGCACCCCCACAGGCGCGGGTGAGCCCTGCTCCCATTGGTCAGGAATGGTGATCCACAGCGAAAGGGAGCTGTGCCCCCCCCCCCCCGTACCGGCACAGGCAGAGGCTGAGGTAAATACAGCAGGGTGGGAGCCCTCAGGGGTTGGCCCTGGCAGACCAGATTCAATCCTAGGGCTGGTGTTTTCCCACCCCGACCTAGTGGGCAGCAGGGTTACAAAGAGCAGCCAGTGTGGCATTGTGACGGCGCGTTGGGGGTTCCCCGTCTCCTGCACCCCGAAATGGCACAAACAGACTGTACCAGCCAGTGGAATTGAGGGTGGTTTATTGCTCCTCCAGCACAGCGCAGCACAGATGTAATCTGGTTACAGGAACTGGGCTAGGATGCCTCAGGCCCCCTTGAGATGGGGGAGACTGGGCCCCTAAACTCCAGCTCCTCTCCCTAGGCTGTCTCATCCATCCTCACAGACAGCCACCAACCAACTAACCCAATTCCCTTCCAGCCCTGCCCCCCAGTCCGGGCAGCATTCCACCTTCCTTTGTTCCTCTCCATGGGGGGTGTCTGGCCACTGGTTCAACAAGTTTGGCATTAGCTTTGCATAGTGAGGTTTTCCCTGCTGGGTCTTGCTCCAGACAGCAGGGGTCACCACAGCCCAGCAAGTACCCCCACTACGTCACAGGCATCACCAGAAATAAATCAGGCCAAGCCAAGCTGGCTGCCTGCTCTGGGAGGGTCACTGGCCCAGTGGATGTGGGGGGGTAGAGGGGATGTATCTGGATTGTTGTAACGCCTCGCACACAACCCCACCTGGCAGCCTCATACACAAACTAGGCAAAAGTAGTTTATATGGAACCAGAAAACTTACCCAGTGTTACCCTGGTCCAACCTGTGGGGAGGGGCACGCAGGTCTGCTGCTCTAAGGATGTTAAAATGCAGTTAATTGACTAGTGGACAGGCACTTCTGCATTCCTGTTTTGAAATGTACAAGAGCCCCTGCTCCTAGCGGCATGCCCTGTAGCATGGAGCCCAGGATCAGCGGGGGACTGTGAGCCTGGGGGCTCTTGTACATTTCAAAGGGGGGGGGGAAGCGGGAAGTCCCATAGACTCCATAGCTGCATGCAGGTGCCTGCTCTTAAATGCACAGGAGTCCCCAGTGGGACTCACCGTCCCCTGCTGATCCCAGTCTCCATGCTACACGTCATGCCACTAGGAGCCTTGGGCCACCTGGAGAGTACCAAGGGAAATGCCATGGGGAGCCTCCCCATTTTCGAGAAATGCCTGGGCTCCAAGGCTGCCCCTTTGAAAGGCACACAGGCAGCATTTCAAAGGGGCAGCTGCCCACAGCTGATCCACGGGGGTTTCAAAGTGGCCATGCTGCTGTACCCTTTCCCTCTTTGCTGACTCTATCTTATAGCAACTAGTCAAAATACTATCCAGAAAGCAAAGGTTTATTCGATAGTAGACTTCTCCACTAGTCTTTTACATCCTTATTGTGCTCCCTGGAGCTAGAGTAGCCCAATGATTGAGGGGCCATCCCAGGGCCAGGAGTTGGAGCAGAGGCCCAGAATTGGAGGGATTGGGGGTGGAGCCAGCCAAGGGTAGAGGATTCTGAGGGGGTCACACAGCCCTTTCTCACTGGAGCTCCCCAGGCCTGGTCTGGGGGAGTTGGCAAAGGAGAGGGCCATGCGGGCCTCCCCTGCTGGTGCTCCCTGGTCCTGACCCAGGAGTGGGGGGAAAGAGGGCTCAAGCACACCTCCCCCATCAGCACTCCCAGGCTCAGCCTGGGGGGGGGGGGAGCACACAGGATGACTAGCTGTGGCTAGATGCTGCAACCCAGAGCTGCTGATGAAGGGGCCGCCCATGGGTGCTGCAGGCCATGGCGGCGATGCCTGGCCAGGTGGTGCTGGGGGCGGGGAGGCACAGCTCTAGGACAGGTGGTCTTTCTCTCACCCTCCAGCACTGGGACCAAGGGCTGGGGGAGGGGCGTGGGGAAGAGGGGCCACTTACCTGGGCTAGTGGCAGGCAAAATGGTGAGCTCTGCCCCCAGCTGGCCTCTCCCTGACACTGCAGGATTTGTCCCCTGCACTCACTGCCCCCAGTGGTGACTGTGGGTGTGGCATCCCTCCTCTCTCTGCTCCCTCCCTTTCCATCTTTTGGAAAACAATCAAATTCCAGGCATGTCCCATTTTCCTGGCACAACCAAACCCTGACATTAGACGAAGAGGAAGCTGCCTACCGAAACGGAACCCAGATTCCAATTTTGTTTCGTATCACAATGGAATCAGTGCAGAAATGAGAGATGTTGCCTCTTCAATTTACTCATCTCATTTGACAGAGACGCAAAATCCCAGGCAGCCGCAAGGGACAGACTCCACCAGCCAGTAGAATAGAGGGTGTTTGTTGCTTCTCCAGGATACAGCACAGCACAGATGTAATCTGGTTACAGGGCAGGCCTAGGATGCCTCAGCCCCCCTTGAGATGGGGGAGACTGGGCCCCTAAATTCCATCCCCTTTCCCTAGGCTGTCTCCTCCATGCTCCCAGACAGAAACTAAACTCTCTTTCAGCCCTGCCCCCCAGCCAGGGGCCACATTCCACCTTCCTTTGTTTCTCTCCCTGGGGGGGGGGGGGGGGTAGGTGGTCGGACAAGTTGAAAGACCCTTGCCTAGTGACTCATCCCCTGTCCTGCTGGGTCGTGCTACAGCCAGCAGCCAGTGGGGGTCACCCACAGCCCTAGCATAGAAACCAGCAAGATACCAACACTACATCACAGGTGCTGACCCTTCTTCCCAGGCGGCTGCATGGGGAGCAAGAGGGCGCGCTCCCACTGAAGGCTGCTGGCTCCGCTGACCCGCCCCTTGCCTTGGACTGCCACAGACAGCCCGGCGTGGGACGGTAAGGCTCGCTGGAATGCCGCCCCTGGCCATGTGCCGCCTCAAGCACTTGCTTGTTTTGCTGTTGAGTAGAGCCGGCCCTGGTCTCGGTCTGTCTCTCAGTCCCAACAGACAAGTCACAGCACTAAGGAAGGAGCAGGCTTCTCTCATAAGGAAGGGGCTATGCAAATCGAGGGGACAGATTCTAATTTATACCCGCCTCTCTCTGACTCTCTGTCCAGGCTGCATCCAGACAGAGAATTCGCAGCCCCTGGGTCTCTGAAGTGACCAGACTCTTCCCTGAGAACTTCCCCCTCCAGCACCAGGGACAATGGGATTTTGGCTCCGTTTGGTTTTCCTTCTCGCAGCTTTAGAAGGTATCGCTCATCCCGATTTCATTGCAGAGAAAGGGGAGGAGGGCGTCGTATTCTTGCTGTTAAAATAATTTATAAACGTGACCTTGTTTCTAGGGGCCCGGTCCCAGGAGCTGGTGGAGTCCGGAGGGGATGTGAAGAAGCCCGGAGACTCTCTGCGCCTCTCCTGCAAAGCCTCCGGCTTCACCTTCAGCAGCTACTACATGCACTGGGTCCGGCAGGCTCCCGGGAAGGGGCTCGAGTGGGTGGCTGAGATTAGAGCCGATGCATCTGCCCAGTGGTATTCCCCGGCTGTTGAAGGCCGATTCACCATCTCCAGGGACAATCCCAACAACCTGCTGCACCTGCAAATGACCGGCCTGAAGCCCGAGGACACCGCCCGCTATTACTGCGCGAGACACACAGCGACACGAACCCTGCGGCTGCTGGTACACAAACCAGAGCTGCGGAACTTCCCGCGTCTGCCGCACGGGGGCAGCAGAGACACGCGCAGAACAGCTCTGCTTGGTGCGCATGAGAGCGAAGGCCGGTCAGGATGGAACGTTCTGACGTCACGGATTAACTCCTTCGTGTCCTGAATACTTCTCCTAGCTCGTTCAGTTTTTCAGGGAGCTAAATATCTGTCCTAGGTGCCGAGCGCCAGGCAAACAATTCACCGTTGAGCGCCCATTGCTAGTCTGCGGGGAGGTGGGGGAGCAAGATAAAGAGAAACACGAGCTGTGACAGCAATAAGAGAGCGCACAGAGCTACTCCCCGAATCCGGAGCACAGCTGGATTCCTCCTCCTTTTGTGCCTGAGGATGGCATGTCCCCTGTGAGCCAGAGCCGCCTCCGCCAGCCCCTTTTTACTCTCTCTGGGCGTGCAACACGCATCCGGCTCCCTGCCTCAAGGCTTCCTCTTTAACACCAACCCCTGCTTCCAGAGCCTCGGTCTCTCCCCAGACACAGACCTGCCCGGCCCTGTCCGCTGGGGGTTTTCCTCATGAACGAACACGAGAATGAAATTGCCGCTGCTTTTCCTTCACCTTCTCGCCTCCTCCCCCCCACTCCCGCTGTGAGTGTCTGTGGGGCAGTGCGGGCATTAGGGACCAACACAAACAGACACGCCCACACACAAGCTAATACCTTCCTCTGTTTCCCTTTCTCCGGGTGCCCTCTCCTAGGTGCGGCTGGTGCAGTCCAGCCTGGGCGCAGTGAAGCCCTGAGAGACCCTCACCCTGAGCTGCGCTGTCTCTGGGGTCTCTCTGCCAGCACATAAGTCTGGGACTGGATCCAGCACCGGGTCAGGAAAGGGCTGGACTGGGTGAGGTTTCCCAATCCCTACAGTAGCTGGAAAGCGCGCTTCGTCCTGTCTCTCCAGGGCTGAATCATCTCTGCAGACCCCGCTAAGAACCTGGTTTCGCTTCTGCTCCGCTCGCTGACAGCTGCGGACACAGTCACCGGGATAGCCCCAGTGTCTGCTCCGCACAGCCCCGCAGTGACAGAGTGTGACGGCGCGTTGCGGGTTCCCCGTCTCCTGCACCCCGAAATGGCACAAACAGACTGCACCAGCCGGTGGAATAGAGGAAGTTTATTGCCTCTCCAGGATACAGCACAGCACAGATGTAGTCTGGTCCCAGAGCTGGGCTAGGATGCCTCAGGCCCCCTTGAGATGGGGGAGACTGGGCCCCTAAACTCCAGCCCCTTCCCCTAGGCTCCATGCCCTCCGACAGCCAGCAACCAACTCCCTAACCTCCAGCCCTGCCCCCCAGCCAGGGCAGCATCCACCTTCCTTTGTTCCTCTCCATGGGGGGTGTCTGGCCACTGGTTCAACAAGTTTGGCATTACCTCTGCCTAGTGAGGTTTTCCCTGCTGGGTCTTGCTCCAGACAGCAGGGGTCACCACAGCCCAGCAAGTACCCCCACTACGTCACAGTTCTCCCCCCTCCGAGAGCGAACTGAGCAGGGTCACTCCGCTCGTGACCTAGGGAAGTTCGGGTCCTCTGCGTGGGAACCCGCCCCGGGGACATGGGTGCTCCCCTTGACTCAGGCCGGCCGTGGCAAGGCCCCACATGAGCTGGCTTCCCTCTGTCCACTCGCCGCCCCGCTCCAGGGCGACTGGCGCAGGCCTGTCCTCGGGGGTCACACCCACCCTTCCGCTGGCCTTGATCTCTGGCCAGGGTCTCTCGGGCCGGGGCCATGAGCCCAGTGAGCCTTCTCTGGACAGCCAGGGCGGCTTCCACCCCCGAAGCTCCATCCAGGGAGGTCTTCCCCTCCCATAACTCTCTCAGCAAGCCCAGAGGGTCTATCTGGGGTAGAGACCCCCAAGCCGCTTTCCTCCTGTCTTGGGCCTTCCCGCCCCTCTGGCAGGAGTCACAGGACCGGCAGTACCGCTGCACGGCTGTAAAGATTCCCGGCCAATAGAAGTGCTGGAGCAGCTTCAGCCGGGTGCTCCGGATCCCCCGGTGGCCCCCAACGGGGACATCGTGGGCCAAATACAGCAGCTTGAGGCGATACTTTCGGGGGACGACCAGCTGCCGCTGGACCCCCCATGCCCTCGCCTTCCTGGGGGGAAGCCATTCACGGAACAGGAGTCCACGCCCCCGCAGGAATCTCTCCTGGCCACCTCTCCCCCGGGGCTGAGCTGCACGGAGGCCAGCCTGGTCCCTCAGCCTCTGCAAGGAGGGGTCCGCCTGCACCTCAGCCTGGAATTCAGCTGCTGAGGCAGGGATCGGGACCTGTTCCCCACCTTTGCCTAGGTCCGGAGTCCCAGCATGGCTGGACCCCGTGTCCACTGGGATGGGACCCTGAGGACGCTGCCCGGAGTCCTTCCCTGGACCCAGGTTGTCAGCCCCCCGCTGGCTCTGGCTCCGGGTAGTGACTAGAGCCCGCTGGGATTCATGGGGCCACTCCTCTAGGTCATTCCCCATCAGCACCTCGGTGGGCAAGTGCGGGTGCACCCCCACTTCCTTGAGGCCTTCCTTCGCCCCCCATTTCAGATGCACGCTGGCTACGGGTACCTTAAAGGGGGTGCCGCCTATGCCCCTCAGTGTCAGCTGAGTGTCGGGTAGCATACGGTCTGAGCCCACTATGTCGGGCCGGGCCAGCGTCACCTCCGCCCCCGTGTCCCAGAAACCCGTAACCTTCCTACCATCCACCTCCAGGGGTACGAGGCAGTCCCTCCGTAGGGGCCGCCCCGCCCCCACCCGGTGCACGGATAAATCTGTCTCCTGAGGGTCAGACCTCCCAGGGGAGGTGCACTGAGCATCCTTCCCCCCTCCCCGAGCGGAGGTTTGCCGGCCAGCCCCTGCCACTGGGGCAGCCTGCCCTTCCTCCCGCCCCAGCCAGTTAACCCTGGAACGTCCCAGGTCATGGGACCTGTTCTTGCGCCTGGTGCATTGAGCCCTCTTGTGGCCTCGTTGCCCACAGCGATGGCAAGTTAGGTTCTGTGGGCCCATTCGGGTCGGCTCTGTCCGGGCCCTGGCTGGTTTTCTGGGGTATCGATGACTGGTCCTGGTCCCTGGGGCTCGCCTCGGAGGTGTCTCTCTCCGTTGCTCCGCCGAGAACCGGTCTCTGCGCGATTCTCTTTCTCTCCGGGACTCCCGTTCACCCCCGGACCGGCTCTCCGTGAACTCATCCGCCAGTCTCCCGGCCTCCTGGGGGTTCTCTGGTCTCCGGTCCTTGAGCCACAGCCTCAGTTTGGGTGGGCACGCTTCATAGAACTGCTCCATCATGACCAGCTTGAGCAGCTCCTCTGCGGTCTGGGCTCCGACTCCAGACACCCACTTGCGGCAGTATTGCGCCAGGCGGGAGGCCAGATCCACATAGGTCTCCCGTGGCCCTTTCTGTACCCCCCGGAACTTCTTCCTGTACATCTTGGGGGTCAGCCCGAACTTGTGCAGCAGGGCCTCCTTGACTCGGTTGTAATCCCCTGGCTGTAGGTCCTCCAGCTGACTGAGCACTCCGGCCGCCTCCTGGTTCAGTGCGGGGATGAGCTCCTGCAGCCAGTCAGCTGGGGGAACCCGTTGCAGTCCACAGGCCCTCTCAAAGGAGCTGAGGAACCCGTCTATGTCGCCCATGTCCTTCAATTGGGCCACCACGAGCCTCTCCAAGCGTCTGGCAGTCCTGGGACCCTGTGGCCCATCCACTCTTGGCACAGCTGGTGCCCCGCCGGTTCTCCGCTCTGCCATGGCCAGCTCATGCTGCCGCTGCCTCTCTCGATCTTGGCGATCCCTTTCTCGGTCCTGGCGGTCCCTCTCTCGGTCCTCTACTTCCAATTCCTTGATCCGCAGCTGGATCTCCAGCCGCCGCAGCTCTGCTTGGCTGGCCCCTGCCCTAGATGGGCTGCAGCTTGCAGGCCTCCTGGGGGAAGCTGTCTCATCTCTCCGGTGAGTTCCAGCACTCCTCCCCCTCTCTGAGCCTGACACACTCTCGCGGGGGGGGGTCTGGCTGCTTCCCCTGGGGACAAGATCCTGGCCCTGTGGCTGGTCGTTCTCTTCTAGCTGAGCAATCAGCTGGGCCTTGGTTGCTTTCTGCACAGGCAAGCCCCTCTCTCTGCACATCCCCACCAGCTCTGCCTTCAAGAGTCGGGCGTAGGCCATCTGCCCGCTGGGCCCCTCGGTGCAGACTCACCAGTCTAGTGCTGCAGCGCCCCTCTGTCTCCAGCACGCCTGGCTCCAGGGCTCTTGCTTCTACTCTGCCTTGTCGCTCGTCGCTGGAAGCTCCATCCACGGGGTGCAGTGCATCCCACTTCTGACACCAGTGTGACGGCGCGTTGGGGGTTCCCCGTCTCCTGCACCCCGAAATGGCACAAACAGACTGCACCAGCCAGTGGAATTGAGGGTGGTTTATTGCTCCTCCAGCACAGCGCAGCACAGATGTAATCTGGTTACAGGAACTGGGCTAGGATGCCTCAGGCCCCCTTGAGATGGGGGAGACTGGGCCCCTAAACCCCAGCCCCTTCCCCTAGGCTCTCCTCCATGCCCTCCGACAGCCAGCAACCAACTCCCTAACCTCCAGCCCTGCCCCCCAGCCAGGGCAGCATCCACCTTCCTTTGTTCCTCTCCATGGGGGGTGTCTGGCCACTGGTTCAACAAGTTTGGCATTACCTCTGCCTAGTGAGGTTTTCCCTGCTGGGTCTTGCTCCAGACAGCAGGGGTCACCACAGCCCAGCAAGTACCCCCACTACGTCACACAGAGCAATGCGGGGCCTCGCACAAAAAGGGGAAGCGGTTTTTATGCGGACACGTGGGGACTGAATGGCTCGAGACTGGCATTGTCCGCAGGTGCACGCGGATCAGAACCATCTGCTAAAAGTAAATTTCATCAGACCCGTCCTCGAAAACGCATTTCCCTCCATCGCCACGGAAATGTACAAACAGACCGACTGAAAACCCGCTGCAACTCCACAGCGCTGCCTGGGTAACTCTGGAGCAATCACTCCTGTATCTAAAGGACTCCAACCTTGACTGTTTAAAAAAGCCACATTCTCCACCGCCCCTGCCTGGCCACACGCCAGTAATTCCCAGGGGAGCCAGGATTTACCTCCAGCCTCAAACATCCCGCGGCCCAGCCTTGCCTCCTCGCTCTCTGGCTGGAGCCAAGAGAAGGGTCTCGGGCACCCGGGGGACTGGGATGCTCTCAACGCTCCATTTTAGCACCAACACTCTGGGTGGGACCCGGTCACGGAGGCAACGGAAGTCACATTCATCCTCCGGGCTCAACCTCCCACCACCCAGGGAAATGCAGCTACCCAGAGGCAGCTGCGAGGAGCCCAATTGGAGATTCCTGGTGCCAGGGCCCATTTATTCCCAACACACCCACAGTGGGGATGGACCAGTCTTGGGGTCTTTCCTCCCGCTCCGGGCTGCCCTTGTGGTGAGAATGGAGAGCAGAGCCCAGACAGGGAAACACAGAGAGGGAAATGACGTGCTTTCAGTTCGGCTACAAAATCATTTAGGACACTGATTGGGGTTAAGGGATAAATACACGTTTCTTCTCTATCAGCCATGAGGATTTCAATTGCTTGGGTGACCAGTGGAGATCTCTTCTGTTTCCCAGAAGGACATAGGAAAACGTGAGCAAGGAATACAGGGCACCACTGGGAGTTGAACCAGATGTCCTGTTTAGGAGGCTGGTGCTTTGCCCAGCTAAGCCACAGTGACAGGGGCGACCCTACCATGAGGCAAACTGAGGCCGCCACCTCAGGTGCCAGACTGGGAAGGGGTGTGCCACTAGGACCTAGAGTGTAGAAAATTGTGTCTGCTGCTGATGCGTATGTATTCTCTCTGCTCTAGATGCCCCATGTTTCTTGTAAAGCTACTGCCTCTTCCTTTCATTGGGAGACCCCCTAGTCTGACGGGAAAGAAAGAAAGAAAGAAAGAAAGAAAGAAAGAAAGAAAGAAAGAAAGAAAGAAAGAAAGAAAGAAAGAAAGAAAGAAAGAAAGAAAGAAAGAAAAGGGCCGGAGCCCGCAGCGGTCGCTGGTCGCTTGTTCATTTCCCTGCCCTGTGACCCAGCCACGAGGCCGCAGCGGAGCAGAAGCGCTAAGACTCCTGCGCTCCCCGCCCCTTTCCTAGGGCGGTACCGGGGTGTCGGACTTTATGCAAATCTCCCGCCAGGGCCCGGGTTAAATCGCAGCCCCTGGGTTCCCCGGGACCCGCCTGCCCAGGGGCTGAAGCGAGTTTCAGTTTTTCCTCCTTCTCGTTGCACCGTTTCCCAGGATGGACCCCGCGGTGTCGCTGCTGCTGTTACTCGCCCTCTCGCCCTGTGAGTCGGGAGGGGGAACCCGAGGGATGATCAAAGCCCCAGGGAGCGAGCTGAGGATTTAACTGTAACGGTTCGTGTCTGTGCAGGTGTCCGGTCCCAAATCCAGCTGGTCCAGTCCGGGCCGGGCGCGGTGAAGCCCGGAGAGACCCTCGCCCTGAGCTGCGCCGTGTCTGGTTACACCATTTCTTCTGGCTACTACTGGAGCTGGATCCGTCAGTCTCCTGGGAAAGGTTTAGAATACCTGGGGTATGTGTATGGACCCAGCGGGGGCACTGACTACGCTCCGGCTTTCCAAGGCCGGATCACCATCGCCAGAGACACCGCCAAGAACCAGTTCTCGCTGCAGCTCCGCTCGCTGACAGCTGCGGACACCGCCACCTATTACTGCGCCAGACACAGTGACACAGAGCAACGCGGGGCCCGTACAAAAAGGGGAAGCGCGTATTCAGCTGTGCAGAGATGCCGGGTACCGGGCCATTGGTAAATCGGGGTGCAGTGGGGAGGGAGAACTGTAGCTGTGACTCTCCCTTGCTTGGTCCCACTTATTACTGACAAAGCGGGGCCCGGAGCTAGAGGGGTTCCGGTTTGCAAACAGCCCACTGGGCGCTACGAGCGGAAAATGACGGACTCCCTGACAAGAGGTTTATCGGAAGGGGAAGGAGGGAAAATCCTTCATGTGGGGCCCCTCCCCGTGGCGTCTCCCCCCTTCACAAGCGGTTCCCGCCTGTATCCCCACAGCGCCACCGTGTGGCCGAGGAACGATCGCAACCCCTAGCTCACAGAGGAGGGGCGGGGCACAGAGCGATGGAGGCGGTGTTATGCAAATGAGCAGTGTCCGGATGGGGTTGTGGGGAAGAGATCGCTCAGCGCCGGAATAAGCCCCGCCTCGCTGAGCCTGAGGATGGGCCCATCTGAGAGTTGCCGAAGGGGCTAATGCATTTCTTCTCCCCGCTCCGCTGTGGTAATCGCAGTCTTGAGGCTCCGCTGGGGCCACACATCCCCGCCCGCACCGCATTTCTACAATTCCACAGTCACCATGGAGGCGACAGGCCCCGCAGCTCCACCCGTAATGCCCCGCTCAGCCCGGCGCTGCCCCTCCCCCCCGCGTCAGTGGGGAGCAGTACCTGACTAAGGAGTTTACAGAGGGGTTCCTGGGGTAGCTGACGGAGAGGCTGATTGGCAGGGAGATGCGGGGCCGGCCTGGAGCGGAGCGGGCCGGTTCCCACTGAGATGAGCCCGATGCTACCCTCAGCCTCTAGTGAAATTCCCACCCTACGTGTGTGTCACCTAATTGTCAATGTCACGAGTTCCATCCTTACACACACGCGAGTCCGAATTCCTTCTCGCCCACTGAGCGGCTCCCACCCACCGCCGGTTCTCCGCCCACACCTTGCCTCCAGCAGCCGGGCCAGGAGAAGGTGCGGGGATAGGGGATCCCTTCCCTCCTCCCTTGGGGAAAAGTATCTTCCCGATCCCCCGCCCAGGTTCTGTCCTCCCATCCGGAGGGCCCGTCTGAGTCCGGCTCCCTAAGGCCAGAAAACATCCTCCACATTACCCGGGGAAGGAGCGTGTCTCTTGTGAAAGGTATTGAGGCCCACCCAGAATATGTCAAATGAGCACCAGTTCAATTGTAAGTGGAAAGGAAAAGCAGCATTGTCAGACACAGGAGATAAAAATAAAAACAAAAGTTGATTGGTTGACCAACAATAACCCCGCTTTTAGGGAAGTAAGTAACTCAGACAGCAGTATGCAAGGAAGTGCTGATTACCCCAAATGGAGCAGA
Organism: Pelodiscus sinensis; assembly: GCF_049634645.1. Lineage (NCBI taxonomy): Eukaryota > Metazoa > Chordata > Testudines > Trionychidae > Pelodiscus > Pelodiscus sinensis. The sequence goes on along the minus strand of NC_134740.1, from coordinate 5,804,343 downwards.
CGCAAGTTTTTGTAAGGGCAGAATGAGAGAACAAAAATCTAACGTCAGCAATTGCAATTGCCAGGCGAGTGGAGGAGTGGAGGAGTACCACAATACCGACACAGGGTATATAAGGTTGGCTGAAACAGACCAAGAACAGACGGTTGCGAATCCAAAAAGCCAGGTCTGATCAACCAGGGCTCCCTCCCCGGCGCTGAATCTCGCTGCCGCACATAAGCTCCGAAAGGGGAACAAACACATCTCTCTCCTTGTCTGGCCCATGTTCCCAAAGCACAGCTGTGCCCTGTCTGGGAGGTGCTCTAGAAATGCAGCCGGGAAGGTGGAGCTGACCTGCGATCACGGGGATCATGTGAAGCAATAAGCTCTTAGGTCTGTTTGGCCTCCAGGACCCAGGTTTCACCGCGGATGTTCTTCTCTCTCCTTTCTGCAGACACTGGAATTTCTCAGCGAAGAGACCTGCGCACCCCTGAGTGGAAGAGCTGCTGCCGTGATGTGTCTGAGAACAGGCTCTTCCCCCTGTTTGCGCTGTGCAGGCGTCTCCTCCTACTTCTACCCTTCTCTGGGGCAGGCTGCGTCTCCCTCGAGTGCCCCTCCGCAGAAGCTGAGCCTGGGGAGTTAGCGCTGGGTTCTCTGTGCAGACAGAGCAAACACCTGTCTGATGCAACCGACCTCCCCCACCCAGAGGAATTGTCTCTCTGCTCGGTGAGGTCATCGCTCTGCGAGCTGGCATGTCCCACAGCGCCCGCGGAACGAGGCTGACCATTTCTCCAATGCCACAAACAGGAAACCTGGTAAAATTGCTCTAATTCCAGTGAGTTCAGCAGCAACCAATCAGAGCTCTGCAGCAGATTCACAATAGCATTAAATACACTCAGCGCCCCCTGCCCCATTAAAAGGCACCCTGCTCTGTCATCTGTCGGTTTGGCTTAGAAATGTGCGTCTGTCTCTCTGTCCGTCTGTGAGGCGATTTGTTCACGAACTCCTCCTAACCCAGGGCTGGGCAATACAATAGCGGCGGTTCACCAGTGTTAGCCCCTGGTGAGCCGCTGTTGTTCTATTACTTGCACCTCCGCATGTGCAGGCGCCCGCAGATTCCATTGGCCAGGAAGGGCGATCCGCAGCCAATGGGAGCTGTGGGCGTGTACCTGGGTACCTGCAGAGGTTAATACGGTACGGTGGGGGCCCGCCAGGGGGTAATGTTGGCAGGATGAATCTGGCCCATGGGCTGGGATTTGCACATCCCTGTCTTAAATGGTAACAGTCACCAGTCAGCCACTGGCCCCAGAGTGGTGGCCTCTATGGGACCACCCTGGACAGCACAACCCCATTCCCTGGAGATGGGGGGGTGTCTGTGCTCCCCAAGCAGTTGCCGGGGGGAGGCACACTGACCATGTGGGAGGGTCAGAGAACCACCCCCTGCCAGTAGCCAGCAGCCGGGATAGCCAGGGAGGCTTGTGCATTTAGCTGCAGAGGCCCCAGGGTTGGATCATTGTGACCCGGGTCTGTCAGTGTTACGTTTGCTCCTGTGACTCTTCAGAGAGGAGGCCTGGGGCCGTGTAAGAGGGGAGTGCTCCTGCAGGTTGCATCTGGGGCTCCCTATGGCCATGGCACTGAAGGTCCTTCAGGCGCTTCATTGAATGCAGCCATCTCAGAGAACTCCCCGCTGCTGAGTCACTGCTGTCCAGGGCTCAGCAAGGAAGGGCAATATTACAGTGTCAAGAAGCATCGAGGGAGGGTCTGACTCCACCCCCAGCCAGAAATTCACTGTTCAGGGAAGGAAGTTTGGCCCGTTATAGCAGCGGGCCATGCAAATAGGGGTGAGAGATTCCTGTTTAAATCTCTTCCTTCCTCTGCCCAGGTTGCACCCGCAGAGACAATCCGCAGCCCCTGGGTCTGGGCAGTGACCAGCCAGTCCCCGGAGAACTTTCCCCTCCAGCACCAGGGACAATGGGACTTTGGGTCGCAGCTGTTTTCATTGTAGCAGCTTTGGAAGGTATTTTTTGCCCCTGATCGAACAACAGAACTAAGGTCCGTGGGGCACGTGGGGGAATTAGCGTCCCACAGAGAGACATTCAATTGCTAAACCGCCCTTCGCTTTCTTTCCCTTTCCCCAGGTGCGGCTGGTCCAGTCCGGTCCGGGAGCGGTGAAGTCCGGGGAGACCCTCAGTCTGACCTGCGCTGGCTCCGGGTTTTCTATCGCTACTCCGCTTTACACGTGGAACTGGATCCGGCAGCCCCCCGGGAAGGCGCTGGAGTGGGCGGGGCGGGTGTATCCGTACGGTGGGGAGACAAGCTACGGCCCGTCTCTCCAGGGCCGAGTCACCATCTCTGGGACACCGCCAGGAACCAGGTCTCGCTGCAGCTCCGCTCGCTGACAGCTGCGGACAGCGCCCCCTAGTGCTGCGCCAGAGAGACTCACAGTGGCACAGAGCGCAGCGCGGGCCTGGCACAAAAAGGGAAGCGGGTTTCATATACAAATGGGGGTGGGGTGTTAATGCCCAGGACTTACACTGATTGGGGCTAGTGGATAAATCCAAATTTATTCGGTATCAGCCATCAGGTTCCCGAACGCTCCAGCAGGGCGCGATTTTGTCTGTTTAAACAATTAGCAGTGCAGGGCACTTTTGTTCCCCAGAGGGGCATTTAGACAATGGGAGCAAAAACTCCCAGGCACCACTGGGAGTTGAACCCAGGATCTCCTGTTTACGAAACAGGCGCTTTAGCCAGCTAAGCCATGGCGCCCGCCTCAAAAGCAAGTTTTCCAATTGTCCGAGACAAAACCTTCACACCCCACAGTAAAGCCATCCCCCATTTCCCTCAACACGTCCACACCTACTCGAAGAGAAATTCGCATTTACCCACCCGGAGCTCTCAATGGGCCACTTCTGAAGGTATTTGAAGTCCCTGCAGCTTCTTTTGTCACTACTCTAAGAGAAGCCCTAAGCACCTGCTCTTGCAACCTTAGGGGAGACATGGAAATGAGGTCTCTTCACACAGCAAACAAAGGGAGTTTCGAGTCTTCTCTCCTGCTTCTCATATAGAGCTAGTCTCAGCGACCGCCCCCTACCGCAGTGCTGCTTCCTCGCACAAATCCCGTCACACCGCATCCTTGGGAAAGGAGAAATCTCCGCAGAGGCGCCTCCTCGCTTGCGCCCGCCTCTGGGACCATCAATTCTCGTTCCTGTGGCAAAGCCACAAAGGTCTCTGAGATCGCTCCTGTCCCACATGGCTGTTGCGACGCTCTCTCTGTGAGGTCACTGACTCCCGACCTGCCTTCAGCCAATGAGCTGAGGAGCTGGAAAAGGCCCTTGTGACGTCTCTGTCACAGCCCCGCGCCTTGCAGGGCTCGTGTCCTACCGCTGGCCACCCCCCATCGCATGTTTGAGCTGCTCCCCCGTGTGACCCCCGACTCAGAGGAGACTCTAAACGGACACGTCAGTGCAGGGAGGGGGTAGAGATTGCCGGGCCAATGTGAGGTTATTTCGCCAAGAAATTCCCGGGGTGCACCCCTGCCCCTCCTGCAAATGACCCAGCTCTGACTTCCAGAGAGAGGAAGCGGGTCCATTTCCCCCAGTGACTCTGCCCCTGCCCCTGCAATCGCAGCCTCGGGAACACTGGATAATCCGTGACACCCCCCGGAGAGCAGCGCCCTGCGCTCGGGGATCCCTCCGGGTCCCTTCCACTCCTACGACTCTCTACCGCAGCGTCCATGAGGCACAACCTAATCCCCCGACTCCCCTTCGATAAACCGGTTTGTCCCTCTCTGGGGTGGAAACCAGCCTCTCTCCCTGCAGCTACAGTTCCTCCCCCAACTTCCCTGTCTCTGGGCACCAACTGGGCATTGTCTGTGTCTGTGTCCATGGCAGGTGCCCGGCACATTGTGGAGCAGCCCGCGAGCCAAGAAAGAGACACCCCCGATAGCAAGGGGCTTCCCATTCAGATGAGGCGTTAGGACACTCCCGTCCACCAGACAGCGCTCCCCGCACAGGGTCCCTCCCCCTGCGAATGTATCCCCTACAACAGGAAACCCCACCTGCAAATCCCTGACCACAGGCGGCTCCTGGGTCCTAGTGCTAGTGGGTTTCCTGCTCCCTCCGAACTGCCTCTACAGCCCGCTCCTGCAATTCCCTGTCCGCTGAGCTGAGCGCCCGGCCTCTCTGGGGTGTGACGGGAACATCTCCATGTACTGAGCGCTCCCTCCCAACCCCGCCGAGAGGAGCAGGGAGTTACCGCTACAGCAGCCTGTGCGGGAAACATCGACAGTCACCTGGCGCCCTGTGCTGTGAGTTTGCAGATTCTTAAGGTGTCAACAGGAGGAAAAGGACGTGGGCATCCGTGTGCAGGAGGGGGAGAAAAGACCGTCAGCCTCGCAGAATCGGTCATTTCATCTCAACGAATCAAGAATTGTAATGTTGTTTAAATGTACTCAGACCCCCTACTCCTAGCCTGTTTCTGCACCCCAGTTCCCTCCCAGATCCTGCACCCCATTCCTATCCTACCTGCATCCCTGTCTGTGCACTTTACCCCTCATTTTTGTCTCTACCCCAGACCTTAAGGGGGAGTTCCATAAAATCCACTAATTCCAGAACCCCAGAAACGTAAATCTGGTCAATGGGAGGCCCTGAATTTCAGTCCCACCTGTCCCTTCCCGTTGCCTGTGGGGCTGGAGCACCAGAGGAGTGAGGTGTCTCAGTCGAGGACACATCAGTGAGCTTTGGGGGGTTTTGGAGGAGGATTTTTTTTTGCTTCCCCAAATGACTTTTTTGTGGATCAGTGACCCCCGACCCAAAAAGGGATCCCCACCTCTGCTATAAATAAGGAAAACATTAAAACCTTGAGTGTTGGACATAATATTTTACTTTATTTAAAATGAAGTTTGATAAACTAACATGGTCTCTGAAGGGAGACGTGAGTTCAAATCCCTTCCCTGGCACACCCTTTGTTTTCTATTTGCACAAGTGACCTCATTTCCATGGCTCCTCTGACATTGTAAGACCGCTTGCTTAAGATTAATCTCAGACTAGTGGCAAGAAAAGGAAATTCAAATACTTTTGGACACTGCGCAGTCGGGGCCGGTAAATTCCGGCTCATTCCCCAGGAGGAAGTTGGCAGGCAGCGCAGCCAGTAGAACAGGAAGCAGCCCGTGTGTGGTAGAGGGGTCAGGGTGCGGCGGTGAGACAAAGGTTTGTGTCACCCCTCCCCATGGGCACCATAAAGAAGGATTCCTAAGGGGTGGGGTTTGTCATCCCGTTCAGTCTGCGGTGCTGACGGCCCAGATCCTGACACCTGCTGCGGGACTGAAATGTTGATCCCTGGTGGCCCCTTCCATGCTGAATTCCCAGCGCCCCCCAGGCTGAAACTCCGAACCCGGTGCAACCCCCTGAGTTTCCAGCACCTCCCCAGACTGTAGCCGTAATCCGCAGTGCCCGCTGAAGTCCCAGCACCCCACACCGCAGACTGAAATCCTCATCTATGATGCCCCCCTGAACCCCCAGCACACACACATGCGGTCCAAGCTGGGAGTGACAAGCCTCCAGAGCCCATGGGCAGAGTTGCGGGGCTCTCTAGCAAGTGCAGCGCAGTCCCCGGGAGAGCCCCACAGCTCTTTGGCTCCCTACTCCCGGCCAGGTCAGAGGCAGGCGCACAAGCCATGGGAATCACTCTCCGTGCCTAGTAAAATCTCCTGTAGGAAAAGTGCCGCGTGTTTATCAGCAGGTGGCGCTTTTGCTGCAAAGGGACGGACTAGCCCAAGGAAGAACCCCCTGCCCGCACATAGGTCGATGCCCTCCCAAAAGGGCTTTCGGAGCCAGGACATTGGCTCCCATGTCACGTGGCAAGTGCCAATCTCTCAATTCCTGTGTGAGGAAACAAAGTCACCGCCGGCTTTATTCCTTCCAGGGGACCAAAAGTGTCAGGATCGTCCCTGTGCCCGGCGCTGCACAGACACCCAGGCCGGATCAGTCTGACTCGGAGACCCAGAAAAAGTCAAGCCCAACCCCTCGAAGGAGCAGGGCGGGGCTCTTATAAACAACGTGGTATGCAAATGAGGGAGTCAGCGTTCCGTTTAAATCTGTCCCTCCCTCTGCCCAGGCTGCACCAACAGGGACAACCCACAGCCCTCTGTGTCTGGGAAGTGACCAGCCAATCCTGCGCCGACCCATAATCCGTCCCCAGAGAAGTTTCCCCGCCAGCGCCAGGGAACATGAACTTTGTCATCCTGCTATGTTCCGCTGTAACAGTGTGGAAAGGTATTTTCTTCTTCTGAATAATGGGAGGAGAAAATTAAGTTTCTGTGGAGTAGAGACCAATATTTATAACCGGTCTGTTTCCCCAGGTGCCCGGTCCCAGGTCCTGGTGGAGTCCGGAGGGGATGTGAAGAAGCTCGGAGACTCTCTGCGCCTCTCCTGCAAAGCCTCCGGCTTCACCTTCAGCAGCCCTTGGATGGTCTGGGTCCGGCAGGCTCCCGGCAAGGGGCTGGAGTGGGTCGCTTATATCAGTGGCAAGGGGGATGAAATAGATTACCTTAATGCCGTGAAAGGCCGATTTATCATCTCTAGGGACAATTCCAATAACCTGCTCTACCTGAAAATGACCCGCCTGAAGCCCGAGGACACCGCCCGCTATTACTGTGCGAGAGTCACAGCGACACGAAATCTATTGATACTCCTGAAAAAACCCAGGCTGCAGAACCCGCGGCCGCCACGCGGGGGCAGCAGAGACACAAACAACCGGGCGCTGGGCACAGAGCGGAGAACAAGTTTCTGAGGATGAAAGACAAACTCATTGGGGGATTGTAACCTTTTCGTTGCCTAGCAACGCCCCCGCTTGCGTCACGAGGTCCCGCTGGGCCTGGGGGGCAGACATCGCTGGCTGCCTCATCCAGTCCACTTGAGGCGGGAGCCCCGTTCCCACGGCCCGGCTCGCCTTGCAGATCGGGCCCTTTCACTGGTGTAAATCGTGGTTAGTGGGACTCGTCCCCAAGTGGCTCCTTCGCTCTCCCCCACCCCATCCCACGGACCCGGGCCCAGCAGCTTTTCGGAGGGGGCTTCTTGGCTTAGCTGGTTAAAACACCTGCCGTGTAAACAGGGGATCCTGGGCTCAACTCCCAGTGGTGCCCTGGGCCGTTGCTGTTCTCAGCTCCTGCTTTCTTATGTCCCTCTGGTTTGTTAAGGAAAAGGCTGATTGGGGGGAGCATTGGACAGAAAGAAACCACAAACCTGGAGCTGGTGAGGAGGCTGCTGGGACTGGCACGGGCAAGGCTCTGACTGCACGTGCTGGGACAGGAAAGCCAAGCTCCAAGCTCTTGTGATTCCCCGGGGGTATCAGCGCCCAGACACCCTGAGAGGCAACCTCTGCAGATCGGGCAGCAATGGAGCGTTACTCTCCTCTCGTCTCCCTCTGGATGGTTAATGACAACGCACGGAGCGTGGGAGAAAAGTCCCAGAGGGCGGCACCAGGGTTAAGCCGGCCGGGTGAGGTGGAGGGGAGGGATGCTGCTCCCGGTGACCCCTGGCCAAATGCTCATTTCGGTTACTCTTTTCTAAACCTTTTCCAATTAAAAAAAATCTGTTCTGCTGACAGGGGGCTGCCACCTCTCCGCCCCGTGTCCGAGACACTGGAGGACCATGATTCCTAGCGAGAGAAAACGGTATTTTGTGTTATCTTTCTTTTTGTGTTTCTATCTGCTGTGGTCCCCTGTACCTGCGGTGGCGCAGGTCAATACGGGGGTGTGGGGCCGGATCTGGCCCGCGGGCCGGTATTTGCCCAACCCCTGACTAAGAGTCTCTCTCCCAACACACAGCTCCGCCGGCTGGAGGTGTCTCTTCCAATACATCCTAACCGAGTGGACACCGGCATGGGACTCCCTGTCCCAGCGGGATCTGCGGAGTCTCAGTCAGGCCTTGTGCTCACAGCGTCCCCCCACCCCTCACAAAACCGTCCCCCTCCATTCCATGTGCGCTGAACTGCAAGCGGACACCTGCCCCTGAGGGCACATCGCCCCGCACTGCGCGCTCAGCCCCTGGCCTCCCTTATAACCGCCTCGGAACCCGCATGCAAATCCCTGCCCGAGGGGTTCCAGTTAAATACCAGCCCCTGGTTTTAGGCGCATCAGTCTCTGTCCAGACACAGCCCTGCCCGGCCCTGCCCGATCCGGAGTTTCCCTCAGTGCCCGGGAACGAGAATGGAACCTCTGCTGCTTTTCCTCGCCCTGCTCGCCGCCCCCCGCTGTGAGTGTCTGTGGGGCACGTGGGGGAATCAGGGACACACACACACACACACACACACACACACACACACACACACACACTGTCTGGCTAATTCCTTCCTTAATTTGTTTCCCTTTCCGCAGCTGTTCTCTCTCAGGTGCGGCTTGATCAGTTCGGCCCGACGGCAGCGAAGCCCGGAGAGACCCTCACTCTGAGATGTGCTGTCTATGGGGTCTCCATCACTGACGGCAACTACGGCTGGGACTGGCTCCGGCAGCCTGTCGGGAAAGGGCTGCAGTGGCTGGGAGGTATTTATCCGGCCGGCGGGAGCACAGGCTACTCCCCGGCTTTCCAGGGCCGGGTCACCATCTCTGCAGTCACCGACAATAACCAGGTCTCCCTGCAGCTCCGCTCGCTGACAGCTGCAGACACCGCCACCTATTACTGCGCTAGACACACAGTGACACGGCGCATAGCAAGGACCAGAACCAAAAGGGGAAGCCGTTCTCAGAGGCCTTAGGAAGCAAGAGCGGCTGGGCACTGGATCCATTTATGGGAGCAGGCGGGGAATTGAATCCAGTTTTGTCCCTGTGCCTTACAGAACACGAGTCATTGCCCGCAGCTGGGACAGGACACACGCACACACACACACAGAGAGCACAGAGACACACTCAAGTCTCCTTTCCTCTTCTGAAGCAGTAGCCACCATAGTGAGCCTGTTTATCCTGATTTTCCCCTCACACACACAGGTGTAAATCAAGACTAACACCACTGATGTCCATGCAGTTACACTGTTGCAAAACGGGTGTACTCAACAGAAGGGTCAGTCCTTTTATATTTGACTGATCACTTTCCTTGAGCATTTTCCTGTCTTGTTTTCATGCCCACCTAACGCATTTCGACCCTAGTTTGTTTCCCAGAAGGACGGACACACACACACACACACACACACACACACACAGAGAGAGAAAGAGAGAGAGAGAGAGAGAGAGAGAGAGAGAGAGAGAGAGAGAGAGATCCATTCATGGACTCGCCCAAAGTGACTCCAATATGAATAAAATAGGTAAAATCGGGCTTTAAACTAGACAGACTTTGGGACATTTCTCGTATCACGTGCTCTGTCGGGGACACGCTCTGCCTAGTGCCCCACAATGGGCTGTCCCAAAGCTCTGTGTAAACTCAAAATCAGTCTCAACGTGGGTCTGCTCCTCCGACCTGCCATGGGGATTGTGTCACACGGACAGCCATGGGGAGAGGGCCCGAGCACAGAGGCCCACACGCGGCGGGCGGGGGCGCTCTCGGGCGCGGAGGTGCGCACAGACCCTCAGGGAAACACTCTCGGCGCTTGCAGTAGGGGGCGGCGGGCTGAGCAGGCGGTACCTGGGAACACTCCCTGTGGGCAGCTTGACCAGCGATCCTCGGGGAAACCCGCTGGTCCGTGCGCTGCTGGGGCTCGGGTCAGGCGGTCCTAGAGGTGCTGTCGGGACTCAATAGCCATGAGGCGATTCACTTGCCACTGACACAAACCACAAACTGCTGCTCCCCCTGCCTGTTAACTCGGGGGTTCCCCGGGTGCAGTCAAAGCTCTTCGTGGCACGACCCCCAACGCTGCATTGTCCCTTCCGGTCTCCATTTCCTCCTGCCTCCTGGCACCTGTTTATCCGTAGCCCCTGCCCAATGCCCAGGTCTCTCCACCGCTTTCCCTGTTGGCTCTGTCGGCGCGGCAAGGCATGAGTTAACAGAAAGGAATCACCTTCCCCTTCACATCCTCTCAGCGGCTCATTTCCACCGGGGAGGATGTTTCTGCGCTTTGGTTTAATCTATGTCATCTCTATTCTCAGGAGCCGCAGCTGGAGGGCACCAAACCCCGCTAAGCCCTGTCCTCAGGGGAAAGGCTTTTCCTACCGCCTGTGACCGCCCCATCCCAGGCCGGACGTGATGACGAGTTGCAGGTGGCTCCGCCAGACAGCGCTCCCCTTAGACGTCCCTTTGTCACCTTATATCCACTGGGTGCGACCCGCATGCAAATCCCGGCCCAGGCCTTGCTGCTTAAATACAAACCCGGGTTCTTCGAGCCTCAGTCTTTGCCCAGACACAAGAATGGAACCTCTGCTGCTTTTCCTTGCTCTGCTCCCCACCCCCCGCTGTCAGTGTGGAGGAGACGGGGAAGGGAAGAAGGGGGAGGGGGAATCAGGGACAGAACCGTGGGTTGGTTCAGTGGCTAATTCTTTCGTCCTTTTTTTCCCTTTTCCCAGGTGTCCGCTCCCAGGTGCAGCTGGTCCAGTCGGGCCCAGGGACTGTGAAGCCTGGAGAGACCCTCACCCTGAGCTGCGCTGTCTCGGGTGTGTCCATCACTAGCAGCAGCTACCTATGGAACTGGATCCGGCAGCTCCCCGAGAAAGGGTTGGAGTGGGTGGGGGCTTTGTATCCAGCTTTCGGGGAAAGCACCGACGTCCTGTCTGTCCAAGGCAGAGTCACTATCTCTGGGGACACCGCCAAGAACTAGGCAAGCGGGGCCCCTCAGAGATCAGGACACACACGGGGATGGACGAGAGCAGCCCACACGCTCCTGTCGGGCAGTGACCCGGGCGGGGCAATTGTCTGTCAGAGGAGAACACAGAGCGCAGGGACAGTCTGAGTCCCGGGTTTTTCTTCCCGCGGGGTACAAGGGGTCTGGGAAGGACCATCCCCGCCCCCCGCTAAACGAGAAAGTCTAAATGATACAAACGGCAGAAACTCGCCCTGCCTCGTGCGCACTGGGGTGAGGCGGCTGGGCTCGGAGTCAGTCGCAGGGATTGGTTCCTGACTCTGTCACTCCCCTGTTCCTGGGAGAGTCCCTGTCAGATCTGTGCCTCTTTATCTCCCCGCCCCCCTTCCTTCTGGGGAGGGGCTGCAAAGCTGAACAAAGATTCTGGATTCTCAATTCGTGTCCATTTGGGCACCTGAACTTTGGATATGGAACCCAGAGAGCGACTCGGCCCGGGGCTAGGGACACTCTCTGGAGCTGGGGGGGACTCAAATCCCTGTTCTAATGGGTCCGTCTGGCAGCTCTGGGCGAGAAGGGCCCTGCCCCCTGAACGTTTCCGGCTGGCCCAGGCTGGGAGCTGGGGAGACGGGCGAGAGCAGGGGGCGATGTGTGGGGGACACAGGGACACATGCCCCCAGTGCCCTGGCAGAACGGGCAAGGGGCAGGCCCCGGATACTGGCGCGCCGGGTAGCTAGCGGATGGGCCTGGCACCCGTAGCAGGGGACCCCCCAGCACTCACTGGCCGCGGCGGGAGTAGCAGAGCAACGCGCCTCCAGCTCCATCTGCTGCCCCGGTGACTGGTTCCGGGGAGGGGGCAGGGTCACATCAGTGGGAAACGGAGCGAGCTGGGGCCACGCAGCTCTGTTAACCACCGAGGCCAGGAAGATCCCGAGCGTGTTCCCAGGGGCGCCCCGTCCTGCTGCGCCTCTTTCTCCCCGGTCCTGCTACTTTCCCTTAACCCCCCGCCCCCGCGGGCAGCTCTTGAGAGAGGCCCCTGGGTCTGTCTGCCGGCCGCTGAGCAGCTAAAGGGGTGGGTCTGGCTGGACAGGGGAATGTGGACCAAGGGCAGACAGGGGTGTGGCCCATCCGGAGGGGCGGAGCCGCGTGGGCAGGTATGCAAATATGTGTGTGCGAGTGAAGCATTGTGGGAGTAGGAGCAGGCTGAGGAACGGGGCCCTAATTTGCAAGCGGGGCTCTGGGTGGGGAATGGAGGGGGACGGGGGAGGCAGCTGGCAGCAGCAGGAAGCGGTGCCGGCGGGGTTGTTTGGCGGTGGAGGTGGAAGCCACCGTGATCTGAGAGTTCGGGGGCTTGAGGGCTGGCGGGGGCTCTGGGACAAGAGTTTATACTTACCTGGCAGGGGAAATACCACGCTCAGGAAGGTGGTTTTCCTAGGGTGAGGCCCATCCATTGCACTACGGGTGCGCTGACTCCTGCGATTTCCTCAAGTAGAGGAAACTCGACTGCACAATTTGTGGTAGTGGGGGACTGCGTGCGCGCTTTCCCCTGGTATAGCTGTTGAAAGAAAGATAATCTTGTTTCCGCAATGAAGGGTTAAGCTGACATGAGTAAGCTTTGTCTGTTTTGCACCCCTGCAGTCAAACAGATTCCCCAAGAACCACTCCCGACAGTGTATAAAGCAGGAATTGTATTCGCTCCGCTTTGGGAGTTTATCATCCTGTTAAATACCATCAGTTCATTTCCCCGCGGGGCTGGGCTCGTTGCTCGTTTTGGTTTATTTGCTTTTTCCTTGTCGGGCAGGAGAATGGTCTGACCAAAAACGCCTGTTTCTCCCGCCTTCTTGGGAAGTTCTGGTCCAAGCTGCAAGCTCCCCGCCCCCACTCACCTCTGGGCCCAGCTTGGGTGTTGGCACCCCCGAGTAACGCAAACATTTAAGAAAACGAAGGTTGGAAGAAACTGCCCCGGGGCGCTCTCAGGGCGGGGAGTGATCTAACAAAGCGGCCCACTCCGGGGCCTGCCTGTCCCCTCATTGGGTGTTCTGGTATCCGAACTCAGCCGTGGGTTCAAATCCCGCTCCGGGCGCCGCCTTTGCTTCCTGTGCGGGGAAGTAACCGCATGTCCATGTCCCCCGTCATTGCAACAACACGCGCTTAGGAATCTGCCGGTTCGGGGCACCTGGACAGGTACGTTCTGGCTCGTTCCCCAGGAGATATTTGGTCTTGTCTGGGCTTTGGTAGGCTGAGGGGGAGGCGGAGGGGAGAAGCGCAGGAAACACTGATCAGAATCTGTCCCTTCTCCCTGAGGAAAACAGGAACCCAAAGGGCGCCCAGAACTATTGTAACTCAGACAAGTATCACAAAAGCTGGAAGAGCTTCTGCAACGTGCCCGCCTCACAAGGGGATTGGCTGTAACTGACCCGTAGCCCCGCCCATCTCTCCGCGGGGAATGAAACTCCTCTGCTCCATGTTCTGTGCCCTGAGCCCGGTTCCTCCTTTCTCGGGTCCAACAGCGCGCACAGGCCGAGGCGGGGGAGCTTTTTCGCAACACGTTCTGCGGGGGAGCGACACAACCGGCAGGGGGCGGGCTTCGAGCTTTGCTCAGCCCCAGAACCCCGGGCAGTTCGAGCTCAGCCAGGCGCGGACACTCCCGCCTCCGGGCACCTCCCGGGCGTTGCCTGTGTCCCTGGCAGACCCCGGCACGTTCTGGAGCAGCCCGTGGGGCAAGGGAGAGACACCCATTGGTTCCACGGGGCTTTGACCCTTAGACATGGGGGGAGGGATTCTTCGATCCACCGGACATCAGTCCCTCTCTCGGTGGGTCATCTCCGCTGGCTCGCACCCGCCTGCAAACCTCTGACCCACCGGGGTCTCCTGCGTCCCAGTCCAGGGCCTGGTCCCCTGAACCCACCCACCGCCCTATCCCAGCCCCTCCTGCCGCCCTGCGAGCGCTGAGCTGAGCGCAGCATCTTTCTTGTTTAAAGGGAAGATCTGTCTCCGAGGGGACATCGCCATATGCTGAGCTCTCCCCCCCCTCCCCCGCCCCGCGCCCCTTATATCCGGCCTGGGGAACCCGCATGCAAATCCCTGCCCGGGGCTGCCTGTTTAAATACCAGCCCCTGGATCTAGGAGCCTCAGTCTCTGCCCAGACACAGACCTGCCCGGCCCTGCCCGATGGGGAGTTTCCCTCAGTGCCTGGCACCGAGAATGGAACCTCTGCTGCTTTTCCTCGCCCTGCTCGCCGCCCCCAGCTGTGAGTGTCCGTGGGGCAGAGGGGAATGAGGAACAGAGCCCGATTGGATCGGGGGTTAATATTGTCTTTGTAACTGCGCGTTGGGGGTTCCCCGTCTCCTGCACCCCGAAATGGCACAAACAGACTGCACCAGCCAGTGGAATTGAGGGTGGTTTATTGCTCCTCCAGCACAGCGCAGCACAGATGTAATCTGGTTACAGGAACTGGGCTAGGATGCCTCAGGCCCCCTTGAGATGGGGGAGACTGGGCCCCTAAACTCCAGCCCCTTCCCCTAGGCTCTCCTCCATGCCCTCCGACAGCCAGCAACCAACTCACTAACTTCCAGCCCTGCCCCCCAGCCAAGGCAGCATTCCACCTTCCTTTGTTCCTCTCCATGGGCCGTGTCTGGCCACTGGTTAAACAAGTTTGGCATTACCTTTGCATAGTGAGGTTTTCCCTGCTGGGTCTTGCTCCAGACAGCAGGGGTCACCACAGCCCAGCAAGTACCCCCACTACGTCACAGTCTTGCCTTGTGTTCCCCTTTGCCAGGTGTCCTCGCTCAGGTGCGCTTGGTCCAGTCCGGCCCGAGGGCGGTGAAGCCCGGAGAGACCCTCACCCTGAGCTGCGCAGTCTCTGGAGATACTGTGGATAGTGGCTCTGCTTGGAGCTGGATCAGGCTCAGGCAGCCCGTAGGCCAGGGGCTGGAGTGGATGGGGCGGGTGAAATATAAGTATTTTGATTACTACGCCACCAGCGCAGCCTGGGAAACAGACTACGGCCCGACTCTCCAGAGCCGAGTCACCATCTCTGGGGACACCGACAAGAACCAGGTCTCGCTGGAGATCCGCTCGCTGACAGCTGCAGACGCCGCCACCTATTACTGCGTCAGGCAGCCTCACACGAAGAGATTCACAGAAACATACACACGGTGACACGGCGCCCGGCCGGACTCGTACAAAAAGGGGAAGCGGCTTCTCACCAGCGCTGGACCATCTCTAGGTTTTTTGCCGCCCCAGAGCTGCACTGGAAAAGGAGAGAAACAAACAGCGAACTGTCAAGTAGCCCCCCCCCCCCCCCAGCGTGGGCAGGTCACCCCAGCTCTGGTCCTGCCCCCGCCAGGGGCGGATGAGAGTTTTGCGGGGCCCCTCTTTGGAGAAAATATAGAAAAAAGGGTCAAATGCTCAGATTGAAGCTATTTTCATATTAACTGCGAATTGGGTAAATTTGATAGAAACTTAATTTAGTTGGATAATTTTTATTTGAATTCTATTGTAATTCACTGTAAACACAATTCTGCATTAATAATTAAACATTTCCATTCCTATTTAAGTCTATCACAGCTGTTTAGCTCTTTGGGCAGCTGGGTCTCTAACAGCCGGTGGGGAAAGGCTTCTCCCCAGCATCAGCTCCTTCTGCAGCCCCAGGCACTGGAGCAGCGAGGCGCCCGGGGAGCAAGGAAATCCTGACCCGGTTTAGAAGGGGCTGGCTGCTGTGTCCGAGCCAGCAGCCTCTCAGGAGCCTGCAGAGCAGCTGGAGGGAAAGGTGACGGCACCTCAGGCCCCAGGCAGGGTCAGAGGAGGGGCCAGAGAGGCTGCCCCGACTGGCCCCTGCCGAGAAAGGGAGCTTGGACACAGCAAACTCGCCTGCCACTACCCGCCTCCCCTCCGCCCCGCCGCCCCAGGAGTGGCCCGAGCAGAGCTCTCTGCCAGCCTGATGCTGCCCAGCTTGTGGGCTGGGTCCCTCCTGGCTGGGGCTGGGGGCAACCGCCTGGCTCAGTCTCCCTATGTCCGCACCAAGGCAGCTGTGTGGGCCCCCGGCGCCCAGCTGCTCTACGACTGGGTGCCGGGGGCAGGAAGGGAATAGCCCCCGTTGCCCAGACCCCGCCCAGGCACAGAACAGCTAGTGTGGGGCTCTCGGGGCTCCCCCACAGCGAGACCGCCCCTTCCCATGCTGGGGCAGAGGACTCTGGCTGCGGGATCGGGCGGCAGCTGGCGGGCAGGAGATATGGGGTGGGGCAGGGCTAGGCACAGCGCCGCGTTGCTCGCTCCTGGGCCTCTCGGTAGGGTCGCCCCCCCCCCCTCCCATGCCAGGCTGCAGAAGCTGCCGCTTGATTATTTTTCACTCTTTCAAGGAGCTGGTCTCGTGTCCGAGTCTGCGGAGCTGGGAAAAGGCGCCTCCCGGTCCCCACCCGGCAGCAGAGACCCCCGAGCGCTGCGGGCCGGCCGGGCTGCTCTAGACAGAACTGCAGACGCTGGGGGACGCTCTGTGGGACAGGGCCCTGAGAGCGCTGCCCACACGCTCCGGCATCTCCCTGCCCGGCTCCCACCCGCTCCCAGGACCACCTGGCTTCCCTGCGAGGCGCGGGGCAGCGGCGCCCTCAGGTGGCGAGAGCTAGAAAGTGACCCCGCTGGCGTGGGGCCTATTGAAGCGCGGGGCCCGGGGCAGACGCCCCGCTCGCCCTGCCCTATATCCGCCGCTGTCCCCAGGTCCTAACACCCTGAGACCTCCTGCACACACCAGCCCAGTCCCCGGTCCCAGGCGAAGCCCTGAATGAGAGTTTCCGAGACCTGCCTGCCAGCTTTGAGTGTGGGTGTAAAAGCTTGTGGCAGGGGCAGAGGGAGGGGAGCATGTGGCAGCTCAGCCCCGCTGTGTGGCAGCTCTCGGTGAGACGGGCCCTGCCCCCTATCGCGTTTCCTGATGGCCCAGGCTGGGGGCTGGGGAGGCTGGTGTGCGTAGGGGGCGATGAGTGGGGGTTATAAGGGGACATATGCCATCGATCCCGTGGGCAGAATGGGCCAGAGGCCGGCCAGAATCGGCAGGCCCCGAATCTAGAGGATGGGCCTGACACTCACAGCAGGGGGCCCCCAGCACTCATGGGCAGCGCGACACCCCACCCCCCCCCCCAGCTCCATCTGCTGCCCCGGTGACTCCTTCCGGGGAGGGGACAGGACCACACCGGCGGGAAACTGAGAGAGCTGCGGCCACGTGCCTCTGCTTCCCCACAGGTGCCAGTGAGCGCCGGGGCGTGGCCAGGTGACTCCCCCCCCCACCCGCGACCACCGCCGCCCTCTTTACAACAGTCTCCTGCTACTGATTGTATCCCAATGGAACGTGTATAGCAATAACGAACAAGAGGGATGTAGCCCAGGTGTCCAGAAATATCGTGTTAGGCTCCAGTAAATGAATCTGTTCTTGAACATAGGACTGGCCGAACTGGGCCAGAGCTGTGATCCATCTAGGCGAGTAGCATGTTTTCAAGAAGGAGATTGATTTGTTACCAGCGAGCTCTGCCCCCCATCAGGCCCTCACACACCTCAGTCCTGATTCCTGCACCCCCTCGTCTCCAGGCCCCCCCCATACACCTCAACCCTGGTTCCTGCACCCCCTCGTCTCCAGGCCCCCCCCCATACACCAACCCTGGTTCCTGCACCCCCATGTCCCGTGTCTCCTAGACATTCATGGAGAGCTAAGTGACGTCAGTCCTTATTTCACAAGCGCTGGGACCCCGCGCTGTGCCAGGCGCTGCACAAACACACGGGACGGGAGAAGGAGACTCCTTCTGCCGGCGACTCCATGGCGGTGACTCGGCTTGCTAAGGGAAGGCGTCTGTGTGTCTGATACGGAGGGGAATATGCAAATGGCGGTGACCGCTGCCGGCTTAAATCAGTGTCTCCCCCTCCCTAGGCTGCAACCGGAGAGACACTCCGCAGCCCCCAGTGCAGCTACCGGCCTCCACCACAGCGGGGAAAATGAAATGTTGGGTCTCTTTAGTGTTCGTGTTGGCAGCGTTGCCAGGTATTTTCTAGCTACACACTCTGGAGAGGTGGACGCGAAATTTGTGTTCTACATTTCGATACTAATGTAGCGGCTTGGGAAGGTGTTTTCTTCCACTGAATAAAGGGAGAAGAGTATTAAATCCCCCTCGCGTGGATACCAATACTGATAACTTGTCTTTGTTCCCAGGAGCCCGGTCCCAGGTGCAGCTGGTGGAGTCCGGAGGGGATGTGAAGAAGCCCGGAGACTCTCTGCACCTCTCCTGCAAAGCCTCCGGCTTCACCTTCAGCAGCTCCAATATGAACTGGATCCGGCAGGCTCCCGGGAAAGGGCTGGAGTGGGTCGCTTATATAAGGTACGATGGGGGTGATATACACTACCTTGATGCCGTGAAAGGCCGATTCACCATCTCATCTTTGTGCTTGGGCTCGGGGCTTAAGCCCTAGGGCCGAGGCCACGGCGCGGCTAGTGGGAGACGGGCTCCCGTGACATGGCACGGTCCCTGAACCTTGCCGGCCACAAGGTGACCTCACTGGGTTAAGTCAAGGACACTCCTTGGCAGCCTCTTGGTCAGCAATTGGCGTATCTCTGTTTACAGCCATTCACGGTCACACAGCCTGGGCCTTCTGCTCTGTGTGCCCTGCATGCTCCAGGCAAGCAAAAATGGATGTTACACGGGGGTTCCTGTCAGGCTACACCGTGCCAGTGCAGCCCAAGTCCTAGAGTGGATTGCGGGCAAGACAAGCCAAACCAAAGGGAGCAGAGTGGTGCAGCGGAAGCGTGCTGGGCCCATAACCCAGAGGTCAATGGATTGAAACCATCCTCTGCTACGTGCAGGCCAGCCTCTTTTGACTCCAAGCCTTCACTCCAGGCTGCAAGTAGCTCAAGGCCAGGGCAGGATGCCACCTGCGGGGAAGCTCTTGGCAGCCTCCCGCTTCCTGCGTGGGAGGCACGGAGGCATCCTCAGGCAACAGGACTCCCTCCTGCCCTTTTCCCACCCACAAGGGCAGCTGGGACCCGCTCAGGGGGGCTCTCCAGACGCTCGTGGAACAAAGCAGTTCTGGACCACGCTACCCACAGCCTTCGTTCAGGCCAAAACGCCTAGACAAAGAGCTGCCACAGCTCCACGCTGGCCTTGCTCTACTACTCCGAGGCACGCCAAACCCCTCACAAAGAGAACTTCTGCCTTCCCCGTGCTACTGAGCAACAGGACACGCCAGCAGTTCCCTCAGACATGCCGCTTCTCCCGGATCGCCACCACCAACGCTCTTTAGACACACGCCAGCTTGCCCAAACCCATCTCATCCCATCAAAAGCTTCTGCCCATCCCAAGAGGACTGGCTACATTCCCGGCTCAATTCATCCCTTCCAGTCTGTGATGGACCGGGCCGTGTCTGGGCACAGCTGAGGGCGTCCGCTCAGGGCGAATTGCTCGAATCCCGGGCTCCTTACAGCTCCCCAACTGGTGTCCTCTCCAAACAGGCCACAAACCAGTCCCACAGAGCACTTCAGCTGCCTGCCTGAAGCCTCCCGAGCAAAACCCCTCCGACACCCCAGCAATATCCGTGAACCAGATGGCCCCGGGCCTCATACACAGGTGGGGGGGGGGGGGGGGTCCTAGCACCCAATCCCACCTACCCCGAACAAGTCCTGTCCGGTTCCAAGAAACCAGCCTGTGACGTAGTGGGGGTACTTGCTGGGCTGTGGTGACCCCTGCTGTCTGGAGCAAGACCCAGCAGGGAAAACCTCACTATGCAAAGGTAGTGCCAAACTTGTTGAACCAGTGGCCAGACACCCCCCATGGAGAGGAACAAAGGAAGGTGGAATGCTGCCCTGACTGGGGGGCAGGGCTGGAAGGGAATTTAGTTAGTTACTGTCTGAGAGCATGGAGGAGAGCCTAGGGGAAGGGGTTGGAGTTTAGGGGCCCAGTCTCCCCCATCCCAAGGGGGGCTGAGGCATCCTAGCCCAGCTCTGTGTCCAGATTCCATCTGTGCTGTGCTGTGCTGTATCCTGGAGAGGCAATAAACTTCCTCTATTCCACCGGCTGGTGCAGTCTGTTTGTGCCATTTCGGGGTGCAGAAGACGGGGGACCCCCAACGCGCCGTCACACAGCCACAGATCCCTGGTCAATTTACCCTCTGGACCTTACCCACAAATCACACTGGGCCAATCCTTTAGAATCTATATCTAAAGGTTTATTATTACAAGAAAGAAAAGCACGAGAGTAAGGTTATTAAAGTACAGTACATTACATGCACCGAATCTCCCAGTTCTCGATGCAGGCTCTAGCAGAGGTGTTGCAGCTGCTGGTTTAAAAGTTCTTGTTGCACATCCTATCATCAGGATGGGTTCACAGGTCTTCCGGGCTCTTCAATCCCTGCAGTGCTGCCTCTGGGATGAAGTGCTGAGCTGAGAACAAAATGGCATCGACCGCATGGCCTCTTTAGACCTCCTTCCTGGCCTCTTCTTGTATGCAGCAAGTCACCTGGTCAGAGGCCAATCTCTATGTTCCCTGCTGGCTGCCCTCAGGGGACAAACCCCATTCTTTGGGTGTGTCCATAGCCCATTGAGAGCCATTGTTCCACAGGGCTTCGCTACTCAGCCTGTCCATAGCAATGCTTAACCACATTCAGAGACATATCCAGCTTCCACACAGATTACAGATTCCTAACTACACACACAGACATTATACACTCACATAAATTGCGTACATAAGATCAGCAAACAATAAGCTCCTATTCAATACCCCACATGGCTCCCTTTTATACCAACTTCTGGGGCCAACACCCCCACCTAGGGGTGCAGCAGCGATCCGGCTGCTTCCCTCCAATTCAGTAATGTGACACAGTCCTAGCCAAAACTCACAGGGTGACAGTCCTTTAGAATCCTCAATGGACAGAAGGAAGGAAAGGGGGAGAGGGAATTTTGGGAACAGAGACAGCACTCGCCAAATTCTCGGCTGAGGCTCGCAGCAGTCACGGAAGAGAGAGCTGGCTTCAGTCAAGTCTCGGGAGTCCGTCCACCGCTTGGATGGGTCGTTCAGTCCTTGGCTCAGAGCTTCGCTTCGTAGCCCACAGGCTGCCTCCCGAGGTCAGAAAGCAGGATTGAAGACAAAAGGGAGGAAGGCTTTCCTTCCAGGGCCTTTTGCATCTTCTGCCACGTGAGGCGAAGCCCAGCGTTCTGGCTGTGGAAAAACACAGCCACAAGATGGCGTTTGGAGTCACCCGGGCGAGTCGCCTGTCCAAGCGGGACTGAGTCCCTTCCAAAGAGAAACCACGGCAGCCATGCAAGTCCAAGGCTGCACGAGAAACCTCAGGAGCTGGGACTGGGGCTCTACTGGAAGTCAGAGCGAGATGTGACGGGGAAGCCAGGGGACCACGCCCTGCCCACTGCAGGGATTCTCACTGGCTCTGGCGCTTCTGTCACTGGTCGCTGTGCCGAGCTGCTCTGGGACTAGAGGGAACGAGGGCCTGACCCGTGGGGCGGTGACCATGCTCCTGTGTCCGCCTGCCCCGGGCTAATCCTCTGCGGGTGGATCTGAGCTGTCGGTTCCGGGCCAGGGCTGGATTCTCCCCTTTGTGCCTGGGGATGACACGTCCCCTCTGAGCCAGAGCCGCCCCCGCCGGTCCCTTTGTACCCCCGCTGGGTGAGACCCGCAAGCAAATCCCTTCCCGGGGCTTCCTCTTTAACACTGACCGCTGGTTCTAGGAGCCTCAGTCTCTCCCCAGACACAGGCCCGCCCGCCCCGGCCCGCGGGGCGCGGTGTCTCTCTCGATCCCAGGCAATGAAGCGCCTGGTGCTTTTCCTTGCCCTAGTGGCCGCCCCGGGCGGTGAGTGGTTGCTGCAGGGGCCGGGAAACACACAGCGAGGGGGCTGATCGGATTCATCGCCGCGATGTTTTGTTTTCCCCGCAGGTGTCTGCTCCCAGGTGCAGCTGGTCCAGTCCGGGCCCGGCGCGGTGCAGCCCGGAGAGACCCTGACCCTGAGCTGCGCCATCAGCGGTGACTCTGTCACCAGTAATTGGTGGGAGTGGGTCCGGCAGGCTCCCGGGGAAAGGTTGCAGTGGATGGGACAGATCCGCTGGAGCGGCTCCAACTGGGGCACGTACTACGGCCCGGCTTTCCAGAGCCGCGCCACGCTCAGTGCGGACACCCCCAGGAACCAGTTCTCGCTGCAGCTCCGCGCGCTGACAGCTGCGGACACCGCCACCTATTACTGCGCCAGGGCCCCAGTGACACAGAGCAACGCAGGGCCCGGCACAGAACAGGGGAAGCGGCTCCCGAGCAGCGAGGCCTTGTTCTCTGGTGTCCCCCGAGCAGGTCAATAGACACAGAACAGGCCGCAGCGAACGGAGACACGGGAAGGGACGCGCGGCAGCTATGCCTAGTGGCTAGAGCAGAGCCCCGGGCAACAAGACACCTGAGTTCCCTTCTGCCGTTGCGCTGCAGGGTGACTATGGACAAGCCAGTTTCCTTCCCTGCTTCTGCTTCCCCGCTCAGCCTGCGATTCTCACAGGGCAGTTTTCCTTTGCCATTAAACAATAGGAACGTGTCACTGAGTTGCCTTCCCTTAAGGCCCTCTCCCGCGTGTCGCTGTGTCCCGGAGAGGGAGGCGAAGGCGCAGGGGATGATTGGGGGAAGGTCTAGGACCGGTACCAGACAAAGCTGGCGTATCCTCGCAGAAAACGCAGGCCCTTTATGAACGTAAACATGAAAATATTTCTGATTTTGTCAAGGGGAAACAACAAAGCCCCATTGTCTTGAAAGCGCGGAAAATCAAAAAAGAATAAGGATTTTCAGCAGAAAATGACATCTGACAAACCAAAACTCTTTCAGGTGTTTTGTGATCACATTCCAGTGATTTTTTTGGCACGAGACCCAAACGTTAAATTTTTGCTCTAAAATATTGGCACTTCCGTTTCCTAACCATATCTATATCTCGAAATGTTTCGAAAGAAGTAGACACCTCTGTGGGGAAATGTTTGATTTTCCCTTCAGATTCTGTGGTTTTAGCTCAGTGACCAAAAAAAAATCTAAGTGTTTCACACATGCTGTGTGAAAATGTTCGTTTACTTATACAAATAAACAAAATCCTCTCCTCCCCATCAGAATACTGATGGAACATAATAGCGGATATTTAGCAGAATTGCAAATCTTAACTCCATTCCAGGCCACGGGTGGGCGATAAAGCGGCAGCGGTTCACCAGGGTTTCCCTCTGCTGGGCTGCTGCCATATTTGCCCTCGTCTCCGCACTTACTGGCAACGAGGATCCGTGGCCAGCGGGAGCTGTGATTTGTCCTTTACAGCCAGGCCCAGGCCATTAGTCAGCACGTGCTGCTGGAAAATTGGATTAAATTGCCCACGTAGAGGGATCGTATCCGGAGTCCAAAGCTTCCCTTTGAAGGGATCCGGTGAACACGAATTGACTCTTGATCACACGCTGGGACATGCAGGGGAGTGTGACTCTGCTTCCCACCACACACCGCTTCCTACCTACAGCTCCGTTCGGTTTATACCCGCCCTAGAAAACCCGCATGCAAATTCCTGCCCTGGGCTGCCTGGTTAAATGCCCGCGCCTGGTACCAGGAGACGCAGTCTCTGCCAGACACAGACCTGCCCGGCCCTGCCCGCTGGGGAGTTTCCCTCAGTGCCCGGGAATGAGAATGGAACCTCTGCTGCTTTTCCTCGCCCTGCTCGCCGTCCCCAGCTGTGAGTGTCCGTGGGGCACGTGGGGGAATTAGCGTCCCACAGAGAGACATTCAATTGCTAAACCGTCCTTCGCTTTCTTTCCCTTTCTCCAGGTGCGGCTGGTCCAGTCCGGTCCGGGAGCGGTGAAGTCCGGGGAGACCCTTAGTCTGACCTGCGCTGGCTCCGGGTTTTCTATCGCTACTCCGCTTTACACATGGAACTGGATCCGGCAGCCCCCCGGGAAGGGGCTGGAGTGGGCGGGGCGGGTGTATCTGTAAGGCGGGGAGACAAGCTACGGCCCGTCTCTCCAGGGCCGAGTCACCATCTCTGCGGACACCGCCAGGAACCAGGTCTCGCTGCAGCTCCGCTCGCTGACAGCTGCAAACAGCGCCCCCTAGTGCTGCGCCAGAGAGACTCACAGTGGCACAGAGCGCAGCGCGGGCCTGGCACAAAAAGGGAAGCGGGTTTCATATACAAATGGGGGTGGGGTGTTGATGCCCAGGACTTACACTGATTGGGGCTAGTGGATAAATCCAAATTTATTCTATATCAGCCATCAGGTCCCCGAACGCTCCAGCAGGGCGCGATTTTCTCTGCTTAAACAATTAGCAGTGCAGGGCTCTTTTGTTCCCCAGAGGGGCATTAGACAATGGGAGCAAAAACTCCCAGGCACCACTGGGAGTTGAACCCAGGATCTCCTGTTTACGATACAGGCTCTTTAGCCAGCTCAGCCATGGCGCCCGCCTCAAAAGCAAGTTTTCAAATTGTCCGAGACAAACCTTCACACCCCACAGTAAAGCCATCCCCCATTTCCCTCAGCACGTCCACACCTACTCGAAGAGAAATCCGAATTTACCCACCCGGAGCTCTCAATGGGCCGCTTCTGAAGGTATTTGAAGTCCCTGCAGCTTCTTTTGTCACTACTCTAAGAGAAGCCCTAAGCACCTGCTCTTGCAACCTTAGGGGAGACATGGAAATGAGGTCTCTTCACACAGCAAACAAAGGGAGTTTCGAGTCTTCTCTCCTGCTTTCCATAGAGCTAGTCTCAGCGACCGCCCCCTACCGCAGTGCTGCTTCCTCGCACAAATCCCTTCACACCGCATCCTTGGGAAAGGAGAAATCTCCGCAGAGGCGCCTCCTCGCTTGCGCCCGCCTCTGGGATCATCGATTCTCGTTCCTGTGGCAAAGCCACAAAGGTCTCTGAGATCGCTCCTGTCCCACATGACTCTTGCGACGCTCTCCCTGTGAGGTCACTGACTCCCTATCTGCCTTCAGCCAATGAGCTGAGGAGCTGGAAAAGGCCCTTGTGACGTCTCTGTCACAGCCCCGCGCCTTGCAGGGCTCGTGTCCTACCGCTGGCCACCCCCATCGCATGTTTGAGCTGCTCCCCCGTGTGACCCCCGACTCAGAGGAGACTCTAAACGGACACGTCAGTGCAGGGAGGGGGTAGAGATTGCCGGGCCAATGTGAGGTTATTTCGCCAAGAAATTCCCGGGGTGCACCCCTGCCCCTCCTGCAAATGACCCAGCTCTGACTTCCAGAGAGAGGAAGCGGGTCCATTTCCCCCAGTGACTCTGCCCCTGCCCCTGCAATCGCAGCCTCGGGAACACTGGATAATCCGTGACACCCCCCGGAGAGCAGCGCCCTGCGCTCGGGGATCCCTCCGGGTCCCTTCCACTCCTACGACTCTCTACCGCAGCGTCCATGAGGCACACTTCGATAAACCGGTTTGTCCCTCTCTGGGGTGGAAACCAGCCTCTCTCCCTGCAGCTACAGTTCCTCCCCGAACTTCCCTGTCTCTGGGCACCAACTGGGCATTGTCTGTGTCTGTGTCTGTGTCCATGGCAGGTGCCCGGCACATTGTGGAGCAGCCCGCGAGCCAAGAAAGAGACACCCCCCGGTAACAAGGGGCTTCCCATTCAGATGAGGTGTTAGGACACTCCCGTCCACCAGACAGCGCTCCCCGCACAGGGTCCCTCCCCCTGCGAGTGTATCCCCTACAACAGGAAACCCCACCTGCAAATCCCTGACCACAGGCGGCTCCTGGGTCCTAGTGCTAGTGGGTTTCCTGCTCCCTCCGAACTGCCTCTCACAGCTCGCCCCTGCCATTCCCCGTCCGCTGAGCTGAGCGCCCGGCCTCTCTGGGGTGTGACGGGGACATCTCCATGTACTGAGCGCTCCCTCCCAACCCAGCCTAGATGGGCAGGGAGTTACCGCTACAGCAGCCTGTGCGGGAAACACCGACAGTCACCTGGCGCCCTGTGCTGTGAGTTTGCAGATTCTTAAGGTGTCAACAGGAGGAAAAGGACGTGGGCATCCGTGTGCAGGAGGGGGAGAAAAGACCGTCAGCCTCGCAGAATCGGTCATTTCCTCTCAACGAATCAAGAATTGTAATGTTGTTTAAATGTACTCAGACCCCCTACTCCTAGCCTGTTTCTGCACCCCAGTTCCCTCCCAGATCCTGCACCCCATTCCTATCGTACCTGCATCCCTGTCTGTGCACTTTACCCCTCATTTTTGTCTCTACCCCAGAGCTTAAGGGGGAGTTCCATAGAATCCACTAATTCCAGAACCCCAGAAACGTAAATCTGGTCAATGAGAAGCCCTGAATCTCAGTCCCACCTGTCCCTTCCCGTTGCCTGTGGGGCTGAAGCACCAGAGGAGTGAGGTGTCTCAGGTGAGGCCACATCAGTGAATTGTTGGGGTGGGGGGGCGTGTGGTGGAAGGGTTTTTTTTGCTTCTCACTTGTGTGGTCCCCAAATGACTTTTTTGTGGATCAGTGGCCCCCGGCCCAAAAAGGGATCCCCACCCCTGCTATAAATAAGGAAAACATTAAAACCTTGAGTGTTGGACATAATATTTTACTTTATTTAAAATGAAGTTTGATAAACTAACATGGTCTCTCAAGGGAGACGCGAGTTCAAATCCCACCCCTGGCTCTCCCTTTGTTTTCTATTTGCACAAGTGACCTCATTTCCATGGCTCCTCTGACTTTGTAAGAGCGCTTGCTAAAGATTTATCTCAGACTAGTGGCAAGAAAAGGAAATTCAAATTCTTTCGGACACTGCCCAGTCGGGGCAGGTAAATTCCGGCTCATTCCCCAGGAGGAAGTTGGCCTTGCTTGGGATTTGGCAGGTTCAGGAGAGGGAGAAGGGAGCAGCGCAGCTTCTGGAATGTGAGGCTCTTAGTCTCGGGGTTTGGGCTTGATCCCTGCTTGATTCGGTTTCTTCGCCTCCTGAGGCACAGAATTAAAACGGGAGCAGTCAGGCTGGGAGGCAGCTAAAGCCAAGAGCCCGGTTCCATTGTGTCAGTGTCCTGCAGGGGGTCTCAAATCTAATCTCTCAGTTTGCGTCCTAACAATACTATCGGCTTCAGTGACTTTTTCCTGCAATAATCGCATTCACCTGCCAGCCACAGACTGGGGGCTGCTGGCTACGGTGACACCAGCTGACCAGCGGGGGGCGGGGGGGGGGGGGAGGGCTCAGCAACTGAACATGTGGAACAATTCCCCTATTCTTTAAAAAAAGAGTCAGGAAATCTTCAGGGGACTTAACTACAGGACTCTCCCGTTCAAAACGGGACGGATGGGCACCCTATTTACAGGAAATGTATTATCGTGAGGGGGAGGAGGGATAAACGCAGGTGAATGCGGCAGGCAGCGCAGCCAGTAGAACACGAAGCAGCCTGTGTGTGGTAGAGGGGTCAGGGTGCGGCGGTGAGACAAAGGTTTGTGTCACCCCTCCCCATGGGCACCATAAAGAAGGGTTCCTAAGGAGAGGGGGTTGTCACCCTGTTCAGCCTGCGGTGCTGACGGCCCAGATCCTGACACCTGCTGCGGGGCTGAAATGTTGATCCCTGGTGGCCCCTTCCATGCTGAATTTCCAGCGCCTCCCAGGCTGAAACTCCGAACCCGGTGCAACCCCCTGAGTTTCCAGCACCTCCCCAGACTGTAGCCGTAATCCGCAGTGCCCGCTGAAGTCCCAGCACCCCACACCGCAGACTGAAATCCTCATCTATGGTGCCCCCCTGAACCTCCAGCACACACACATGCGGTCCAAGCTGGGAGTGACAAGCCTCCAGAGCCCGTGGGCAGAGTTGCGGGGCTCTCTAGCAAGTGCAGCGCAGTCCCCAGGAGAGCCCCCCAGCTCTTTGGCTCCCTGCCCCCGGCCAGGTCAGAGGCAGGCGCACAAGCCATGGGAATCACTCTCCGTGCCAAAATCTCCTGTAGGAAAAGTGCCGCGTGTTTATCAGCAGGTGGCGCTTTTGCTGCAAAGGGAGGGACTAGCCCAGGGAAGAACCCCCTGCCCGCACATAGGTCGATGCCCTCCCAAAAGGGCTTTCGGAGCCAGGCCATTGGCTCCCATATCACGTGGCAAGTGCCAATCTCTCAATTCCTGTGAGAGGAAACACAATCACCGCCGGCTTCATTCCTTCCAGGGGTCCAAAAGTGTCAGGATCGTCCCTGTGCCCGGCGCTGCACAGACACACAGGCCGGATCAGTCTGACTCCTGCTCTCAGAGGCCCAGGGCAACTCAAGCCCTTCCCTGGAAGGAGCAGGGCGGGGCTCTTATCAACAACGAGGTATTCAAATGAGGAAGTCAGCGTCCTGTTTAAATCTGTCCCTCCCTGTGCCCAGGCTGCACCCGCAGGGACAACCCACAGCCCCGTGTCTGGGCAGTGAGCAGCCAATCCTGCACCGAGCCGTAATCCGTCCGCAGAGAACTTTCCCCGCCAGCGCCAGGGAACATGAACTTTGTGACCCTGCTATGTTCCGCTGTAGCGGTGTGGACAGGTATTTTCTTCTTCTGAATAACGGGAGGAGAAAATTAAGATCCTCTGCAGTAGAGATCAATATTTATAACCGGTCTGTTTCCCCAGGTGCCCGGTGACAGGTGCAGCTGGTGGAGTCCGGAGGGGATGTGAAGAAGCCCGGAGACTCTCTGCGCCTCTCCTGCAAAGCCTCCGGCTTCACTTTCAGCAGCTACGGGATGGTCTGGGTCCGGCGGGCTCCGGGCAAGGGGCTGGAGTAGGTCGCTTATCTCAATTGGGGATGAAATAGATTACCTTAATGCCGTGAAAGGACGAGTTATCATCTCCAGGAAAAATCCCAACAACCTGCTCTACCTGCAAATGACCCGCCTGAAGCCCGAGGACACCGCCCGCTATTACTGTGCGAGAGTCACAGCGACACGAAACCTATTGATGCGCCTGCAAAAACCCAGGCTGCAGAACCCGCGGCCGCCACGCGGGGGCAGCAGAGACACAAACAACCAGGCTCTGGGCACAGAACCGGGAACAAGTTTCTGCGGATGAAAGACAAACTCATGGGGGGATTCTCCATTTCCAAAGACATCGCCAACAGCCCGGTGGGCACCTTCCAGACTCACACACATGCGGAGAACCTTGTGTTTAGGTGGGCAAGACCCACTGCATCTGATGAGTTCTTTGTGACGTCACAGACTGAGAAAGTCCCACGCTGCCCCTGCAGACTCCTGTCCCTGCCCCCAGGCGTTCTCAGGTGCGTCCCCTTCCTACTGACACTGCCTGGGCGGGGCTTGTATTTGGTGCCATTATTTGCCCGGCTTATTTTGCGGCAAGGCACAGACACCACTGACTGCGCTGGCATTTGGATCCTACAATAAGACAGACAAGAGCAGGGGTGGGCAATGACACAGTAGCGACTCACCAGTGTTAGCTCCTGGAGGGCCGCTGCCGCCCACCTCCGCAGGCGATCCACGGCCAATGGGAGCTGTGGTCCCCTGTACCTGCGGTGGCGCAGGTCAATACGGCGGTGTGGGACTGGATCTGGCCCGCGGGCCGGTATTTGCCCCTGCCCCCAAGAGTCTCTCTTCCAACAGACAGCTCCGGCGGCTGGAGGTGTCTCTGCCAATACATCCCAACCGAGTGGACACCGGCATGGGACTCCCTGTCCCAGCGGGATCTGCGGAGTCTCAGTCAGGCCCTGTGCTCACAGCTTCCTGCCCCCTCAAAAAACCGTCCCCCTCCATTCCATGTGCGCTGAACTGCAAGCGGACACCTGCCCCTGAGGGCACATCGCCCCGCACTGCGCGCTCAGCCCCTGGCCTCCCTTATAACCGCCTCGGAACCCGCATGCAAATCCCTGCCCGAGGGGTTCCAGTTAAATACCAGCCCCTGGTTCTAGGCGCCTCAGTCTCCGCCCAGACACAGCCCTGCCCGGCCCTGCCCGATCCGGAGTTTCCCTCAGTGCCTGGGAACGAGAATGGAACCTCTGCTGCTTTTCCTGGCCCTGCTCGCCGCCCCCCGCTGTGAGTGTCCGTGGGGCACGTGGGGGAATCAGGGACACACACACACACTGTCTGGCTAATTCCTTCCTTAATTTGTTTCCCTTTCCGCAGCTGTTCTCTCTCAGGTGCGGCTTGATCAGTTCGGCCCGACGGCAGCGAAGCCCGGAGAGACCCTCACTCTGAGATGCGCTGTCTACGGGGTCTCCATCACTGACGGCAACTACGGCTGGGACTGGGTCCGGCAGCCTGTCGGGAAAGGGCTGCAGTGGCTGGGAAGTATTTATCCGGCAGGCGGGAGCACCAGGTACTCCCCGGCTTTCCAGGGCCGGGTCACCATCTCTGCAGTCACCGCCAGGAACCAGGTCTCCCTGCAGCTCCGCTCGCTGACAGCTGCAGACACCGCCACCTATTACTGCGCTAGACACACAGTGACACGGCGCATAGCAAGGACCAGAACAAAAAGGGGAAGCCGTTCTCAGAGGCCTTAGGAAGCAAGAGCGGCTGGGCACAGGATCCATTTATGGGAGCAGGCGGGGAATTGAATCCAGTTTTGTCCCTGTGCCTTACAGAACACGAGTCATTGCCCGCAGCTGGGACAGGACACACGCACACACACACACAGAGAGCACAGAGACACACTCAAGTCTCCTTTCCTCTTCTGAAGCAGTAGCCACCATAGTGAGCCTGTTTATCCTGATTTTCCCCTCACACACACAGGTGTAAATCAAGACTAACACCACTGATGTCCATGCAGTTACACTGTTGCAAAACGGGTGTACTCAACAGAAGGGTCAGTCCTTTTATATTTGACTGATCACTTTCCTTGAGCATTTTCCTGTCTTGTTTTCATGCCCACCTAACGCATTTCGACCCTAGTTTGTTTCCCAGAAGGACGGACACACACACACACACACACACATACACACACACACAGAGAGAGAGAGAGAGAGAGAGAGAGAGAGAGAGAGAGAGAGAGATTCATTCATGGACTCGCCCAAAGTGACTCCAATATGAATAAAATAGGTAAAATCGGGCTTTAAACTAGACAGACTTTGGGACATTTCTCGTATCACGTGCTCTGTCCGGGACACGCTCTGCCTAGTGCCCCACAATGGGCTGTCCCAAAGCTCTGTGTAAACTCAAAATCAGTCTCAACGTGGGTCTGCTCCTCCGACCTGCCATGGGGATTGTGTCACACGGACAGCCATGGGGAGAGGGCCCGAGCACAGAGGCCCACACGCGGCGGGCGGGGGCGCTCTCGGGCGCGGAGGTGCGCACAGACCCTCAGGGAAACACTCTCGGCGCTTGCAGTAGGGGGCGGCGGGCTGAGCAGGCGGTACCTGGGAACACTCCCTGTGGGCAGCTTGACCAGCGATCCTCGGGGAAACCCGCTGGTCCGTGCGCTGCAGGGGCTCGGGTCAGGCGGTCCTAGAGGTGCCGTCGGGACTCAATAGCCATGAGGCGATTCACTTGCCACTGACACAAACCACAAACTGCTGCTCCCCCTGCCTGTTAGCTCGGGGTTCCCCGGGTGCAGTCGAAGCTCTTCATGGCACGACCTCCAACGCTGCATTGTTCCTTCTGGTCTCCATTTCCTCCTGCCTCCTGGCACCTGTTTATTCGTAGCCCCTGCCCAATGCCCAGGTCTCTCCACCGCTTTCCCTGTTGGCTCTGTCGGCGCGGCAAGGCATGAGTTAACAGAAAGGAATCACTTTCCCCTTCACATCCTCTCAGCGGCTCATTTCCACCGGGGAGGATGTTTCTGCGCTTTGGTTTAATCTATGTCATCTCTATTCTCAGGAGCCACAGCTGGAGGGCACCAAACCCCGCTAAGCCCTGTCCTCAGGGGAAAGGCTTTTCCTACCGCCTGTGACCGGCCCATCCCAGGCCGGATGCGATGACGAGTTGCAGGTGGCTCCGCCAGACAGCGCTCCCCCCTTAGACGTCCCTTTGTCACCTTATATCCGCTGGGTGCGACCCGCATGCAAATCCCGGCCCAGGCCTTGCTGCTTAAATACAAACCCGGGTTCTTCGAGCCTCAGTCTTTGCCCAGACACAAGAATGGAACCTCTGCTGCTTTTCTTTGCCCTGCTCCCCACCCCCCGCTGTCAGTGTGGAGGAGACGGGGAAGGGAAGAAGGGGGAGGGGGAATCAGGGACAGAACCGTGGGTTGGTTCAGTGGCTAATTCTTTCGTCCTTTTTTTCCCTTTTCCCAGGTGTCCGCTCCCAGGTGCAGCTGGTCCAGTCGGGCCCAGGGACTGTGAAGCCTGGAGAGACCCTCACCCTGAGCTGCGCTGTCTCGGGTGTGTCCGTCACTGGCAGCAGCTACATATGGAACTGGATCCGGCAGCTCCCCGAGAAAGGGTTGGAGTGGGTGGGGGCTTTGTATCCAGCTTTCGGGGAAAGCACCGACGTCCTGTCTGTCCAAGGCAGAGTCACTATCTCTGGGGACACCGCCAAGAACTAGGCGAGCGGAGCCCCTCAGAGATCAGGACACGCTCGGGGATGGATGCGAACAGCCCACACGCTCCTGTCGGGCAGTGACCCGGGCGGGGCAATTGTCTGTCAGAGGAGAACACAGAGCGCAGGGACAGTCTGAGTCCCGGGTCTTTATTCCCGCGGGGTACAAGGGGTCTGGGAAGGACCATCCCCGCCCCCCGCTAAACGAGAAAGTCTAAATGATACAAACGGCAGAAACTCGCCCTGCCTCGTGCGCACTGGGGTGAGGCGGCTGGGCTCGGAGTCAGTCGCAGGGATTGGTTCCTGACTCTGTCACTCTCCTGTTCCTGGGAGAGCGCCTGTCAGATCTGTGCCTCTTTATCTCCCCGCCCCCCTTCCTTCTGGGGAGGGGCTGCAAAGCTGAACAAAGATTCTGGATTCTCAATTCGTGTCCATTTGGGCACCTGAACTTTGGATATGGAACCCAGAGAGCGACTCGGCCCGGGGCTAAGGACACACTCTGGAGCTGGGGGGGACTCAAATCCCTGTTCTAATGGGTCCGTCTGGCAGCTCTGGGCGAGAAGGGCCCTGCCCCCTGAACGTTTCCGGCTGGCCCAGGCTGGGAGCTGGGGAGACGGGCGAGAGCAGGGGGCGATGTGTGGGGGACACAGGGACACATGCCCCCAGTGCCCTGGCAGAACGGGCAAGGGGCAGGCCCCGGATACTGGCGCGCCGGGTAGCTAGCGGATGGGCCTGGCACCCGCAGCAGGGGACACCCCAGCACTCACTGGCCGCGGCGGGAGTAGCAGAGCAACGCGCCTCCAGCTCCCCCGGTGACTGGTTCCGGGGAGGGGACAGGGTCACACCAGTGGGAAACGGAGCGAGCTGGGGCCACGCGGCTCTGTTTAACCGCCCAGGCCAGGAAGATCCCGAGCGTGTTCCCAGGGGCGCCCCGTCCCGCTGCGCCTCTTTCTCCCCCGTCCTGCTACTTTCCCTTAACCCCCCCGCCCCTCGGGCAGCACTTGAGAGAGGGTCCTGGGTCTGTCTGCCGGCCGCTGAGCAGCTAAAGGGGCGGGTCTGGCTGGACAGGGGAGAGTGTGGACCAAGGGCAGTCAGGGGTGTGGCCCATCCGGAGGGGCGGAGCCGCGTGTGCACATATGCAGATGTGTGTGCGAGCGGAGCACTGTGGGAGTGGGAGCGGGCTGACGAGCGGGGCTCTAATTTGCAAGCGGGGCTCTGGGTGGAGTCTGGGGACAGGGGCGGGGCAGCTGACAGTAGCGGGAAGCGGTGCCGGCGGGGTTGGTTGGAGGTGGAGGTGGGAGCCACCGTGATGTGAGAGTTCGGGGCGCTTGAGGGCTGGCGGGGGCTCTGGGACAAGAGTTTATACTTACCTGGCAGGGGAAATATCACGCTCAGGAAGGTGGTTTTCCCAGGGTGAGGCCCATCCATTGCACTGCGGGTGCGCTGACTCCTGCGATTTTCTCAAATAGAGGAAACTCGACTGCACAATTTGTGGTAGTGGGGGACTGCGTGCGCGCTTTCCCCTGGTATAGCTGTTGAAAGAAAGATCATCTTGTTTCCGCAATGAAGGGTTAAGCTGACATGAGTAAGCTTTGTCTGTTTTGCACCCCTGCAGTCAAACAGATTCCCCAAGAACCACTCCCGACAGTGTATAAAGCAGGAATTGTATTCGCTCCGCTTTGGGAGTTTATCATCCTGTTAAATATCATCAGTTCATTTCCCCGCGGGGCTGGGCTCGTTGCTCGTTTTTGTTTATTTGCTTTTTCCTTGTCGGGCAGGAGAATGGTCTGACCAAAAACGCCTGTTTCTCCCGCCTTCTTGGGAAGTTCTGGTCCAAGCTGCAAGCTCCCCGCCCCCACTCACCTCTGGACCCAGCTTGGGTGTTGGCACCCCCGAGTAACGCAAACATTTAAGAAAACGAAGGTTGGAAGAAACTGCCCCGGGGCGCTCTCAGGGCGGCCGAGTGATCTAACAAAGCGGCCCACTCCAGGGCCTGCCTGTCCCCTCATTGGGTGTTCTGGTATCCGAACTCAGCCGTGGGTTCAAATCCCGCTCCGGGCGCCGCCTTTGCTTCCTGTGCGGGGAAGTAACCGCATGTCCATGTCCCCCGTCATTGCAACAACACGCGCTTAGGAATCTGCCTGTTCGGGGCACCTGGACAGGTACGTTCTGGCTCGTTCCCCAGGAGATAGTTGGTCTTGTCTGGGCTTTGGTAGGCTGAGGGAGAGGCGGAGGGGAGAAGCGCAGCAAACACTGATCAGAATCTGTCCCCTCTCCCTGAGGAAACAGGAACCCAAAGGGCGCCCAGAACTATTTCAACTCAGACAAGTATCACAAAAGCTGGAAGAGCTTCTGCAACGTGCCCGCCTCACAAGGGGATTGGCTGTAACTGACCCGTAGCCCCGCCCATCTCTCCGCGGGGAACGAAACTCCTCTGCTCCCTTTTCTGTGCCCTGAGCCCGGTTCCTCCTTTCTCAGGTCCAGCAGCGCGCGCAGGCCGAGGCGGGGGAGCTTTTTCGCAACAAGTTCTGCCGGGAGCGACACAACCGGCAGGGGGCGGGCTTCGAGCTTTGCTCAGCCCCAGAACCCCGGGCAGTTCGAGCTCAGCCTGGCGCGGACACTCCCGCCTCCGGGCACCTCCCGGGCGCTGCCTGTGTCCCTGGCAGACCCCGGCACGTTCTGGAGCAGCCCGTGGGCCAAGGGAGAGACACCCATTGGTTCCACGGGGCTTTGACCTCAGACATGGGGGGGAGGGATTCTTCGATCCACCGGACATCAGTCCCTCTCCCGGTGGGTCATCTCCGCTGGCTCGCACCCGCCTGCAAACCTCTGACCCACCGGGGTCTCCTGCGTCCCAGTCCAGGGCCTGGTCCCCTGAACCCACCCACCGCCCTATCCCAGCCCCTCCTGCCGCCCTGCGAGCGCTGAGCTGAGCGCAGCATCTTTCTTGTTTAAAGGGAAGGCCTGTCTCCGACGGGACATCGCCATGTGGTGAGCTCCCCCCCCCCTTATATCCGGCCTGGGGAACCCGCATGCAAATACCTGCCCGGGGCTGCCTGTTTAAATACCAGCCCCTGGTTCTAGGAGCCTCAGTCTCTGCCCAGATACAGACCTGCCCGGCCCTGCCCGCTGAGGAGTTTCCCTCAGTGCCTGGGAACGAGAATGAAATTTCTGTGGCTTTTCCTCGCCCTGCTCTCCGCCCCCGGCTGTGAGTGTCCGCGGGGCAGTGAGGGGTTTAGGGTCCCACACACATTCAGCGGCTAATTCCTTCCTTGCTTTGTTGCCTTTCCCCAGGTGTCCTCGCTCAGGTGCAGCTGGTCCAGTCCGGCCCGGGAGCAGTGAAACCCGGAGAGACCCTCACCCTGAGCTGCGCTGTCTCCGGGTTCTCCATCACTGCTCAGCATTACAGCTGGCACTGGAGCCGGCAACCCCTCGGAAAAGTGCTGGAGTGGGTTGGGTCTGTGTACCCATATAACAGCGGGGAGACAGGCTACGGCCCGTCTTTCCAAGGCCGAACCACCAGCTCTGGGGACACCGCCAAGAATCAGGTCTCTCTGCAGCTCCGCTCGCTGACAGTTGCAGACACCGCCACCTATTACTGCGCCCGGAGACACACAGTGGCACAGAGCGACGCAGGGCCTGGCACAAAAACGGGAGGCTGCAAGCCATGGAAGCTGCATCTTCCCCGACAAAAAAAAAGGAGGAGGTGGAAAAATACCTAGAGCTGGCCCCGGACACAGGCAAAGGGGGAGGGGCACGCAGGGGTGACATCATGGGGAGGGCCATTCTCAACCGGTTTCTTTGGGGTCTATTTTGATTGCCAGTCTCCCCTGTCATTGTGTCTAATGTTCAGATCTTCAGCATGGTGCTGAGAATCCCCTCTGAGCAGGGCCGGCACAAAGTCTTCTCCACCTGCCTGCCCCACATCGCTGTAGTCTCCTTGTTCCTTTGCACTGGCTTATTTGAGTTCCTGAAACCCACCTCCAGCTCAGCAGCCAATCTGGATTTCTTGGGGGGTGTTCTGTACACCCGGGTGCCTCCCATGGTGAATCTGGTCATCTACAGTGCTCTGAGGAACAAGGAAAACAGCTGCCTTTGTCACACCTGAATTCCCCAGCCTGGCACATGGAGTGTTAAGTAATGGGGGCTGGCTGGCAAAATAAACACAGTCAGATCCTGTCTGTGTAGATCCCAGAGACAAAAAGTTTTCCTGATTTCAGTTCCCCTGAAATCCGTTGGTAACTCTGTGAGGCAGTGTAGGTACCTTGCTGGTTGCTAGGCTTGGGCTGTGGGTGACCCCCACTGGCTGCTGTGTGTACCAGGGCCCAGCCAAGCCGAGTAGC
Source organism: Pelodiscus sinensis (assembly GCF_049634645.1). Taxonomy (NCBI): domain Eukaryota; kingdom Metazoa; phylum Chordata; order Testudines; family Trionychidae; genus Pelodiscus; species Pelodiscus sinensis. The sequence goes on along the minus strand of NC_134740.1, from coordinate 5,767,891 downwards.
TGATGGGACAGGGAGGTAACCTGTTAAACTGGTTACCTCCCAGGGAGAGGAACAAAGGAAGGTGGAATGCTGCCCCTGGCTGGGGGGCAAGACTGGAAGGGAGGGCTTTTAGTTTGTGTCTGGGATCATGGAGGAGATAGATTAGGGAAGGGGCTGGGATTTAGGGGCCCAGTCTCCCCCATCTTAAGGGGGGCTGAAGCATCCTAGGCCTGCCCTGGAACCAGATTACATCTGTGCTGTGCTGTATCCTGGAGAAGCAATAAACTCCCTCTATTCTACTGGCTGGTGGAGTCTGTGCCATTACCGGGGTGCAGGAGACGGGAAAACTCCAATGCACAATCACAAGGGGAAACTGAGGCCCACACTCACGGAGGCTAAAGTTAAAAAACCCGCCCAGTGGATTTGGGCTCCCACCACCCACTCACACGAGTGGGAATTGTGCACACAGAATCCCGAGTTGGGTTGGCCTGAAGGCAACAGGGAGCAAGAGGATGATTTAGGGACTGACCCTGCGTCCAGTCTCCCAAGGCCCAGGGGAATTATTAGACTAATGCAGGTGTCTGGGTTGTAGGGTGGGCCCTGTCTGACCGGGACATCGCCATGTACCGAGCGTTCTACTCTTATCCCCGCCCTGAGGAACCCGCATGCAAATCCCTGCCCCGGGGTTCCTGTTAAATACCAGCCCCTGGTCCTAAGAGTCTCAGTCTCCACACAGGCATAGACCTGCCAGGCCCGGCCCGCTAGGGGGAGTATCACTTAGCCATCCCCATGGTACCGTCACTGCTCTTCTGCCTCTTCCTACTGGCCTCCCCGTCGGGTGAGTGTTTCATGGGGGCCCTGAGAGACACCGCTGTGGGGGATGTCCCAGTTCCAGGCAAGACTCGGATCCGCTTTCTCCTTCCCCAGGTGTCCTCGCTCAGGTGCAGCTGACCCACTCTGGCCCGGGGACGGCGAAGCCCGGAGAGACCCTCACCCTGAGCTGCGCTGTCTCCGGTTCTTCCATCACCGGCGGTGTCTGGAACTGGGGCCGGCAGCCTCCCGGGACAGGGCTGGAGTGGCTGGGGCGGGGATATTACAGCGGTTCCACCTGGCACACGAACTACGGCCCATCGGTCCAGAGCCGGGTCACCATCTCCCCGGACACCTCCAAGAACCAGTTCTCGCTGCAGCTCCGCTCGCTGACAGCTGCAGACACCGCCACCTATTACTGCGCCCGGAGATACACACAGTGACAGAGCGAAGCAGGATCCGGTACAAAAAGGGAAGCGAAGCCTGAACTTTAGGGTCTTCATGACGCTGTAATATATAAGATTCGGAGCAGGAGACACCCCCGCCCCTTTCCACTACATGGCACTAAAGGGACAAGCACAGGGTCAAAATTCATGGACAAATAGAAACGTTCACCCGCATCCCACCCCCCGTGAAAAAGCGTCTACACACAGGCGCTGAACCGAATTCACTCCTGATTAAGCACTCGCCGTGTAAATTCTGCCTCTGGGCGCCCTCATCGCTTTGCGCTACAAATAGTGAACAGGACGAGCGTGTCCAACCGAAACACTCCTTGATCTGGTTCCCTTGCAGGAAACAGTTTTGCCTGACACAATCTGAGCGCCCTGGGATTTAATAACACGCATAGAATTTTAAAAAACCTGTCAGGCTCTCCCCGCAAAAGTCCCTGGTTCGAAACCAGCCCATCCCTTCTTACTGTGGCTCCCCTTGGTGCCCCGGTAAGCGCATCTCCTGCTGCCTGTCCTGGGTCTGGGAACAGTTCAGCTCCCCTATGAAGTAGGGTTGTGACGTCAGCTCAGAATGCAGCTGGGTGTCAGCCTCCGGAAGGGAGAGGAGTCGAGTCAGGTTGGAGGCCTGTCGCTGGGCCTCAGGTGCCCTTGGCAGGTGGCAGATGGAGTCGGCGCTTCCTGCTGCCTCCCCTGTGTGACCTGCCAAAGGAAGAAGCGAGGGAGGGATGGGACAAAGGAGGAAACTCAAGCTGAGGGAGGCAGGGCAGTAAGTCAGCGCCACAGCGCGACTCACTGGGCTTAGCAAAGCGCCACCCTTTGTGCTGCCAAAACCTGTGGGGTGCGGCTGGGTGCGGGGAGGCAGAATCCTGTGCCTGTCTCATGGCATCCCGGGGGTGGTGACTATAGTCCAGGAGAAGAGGGGGCTTCTGGGTGAAAAGGAAACCGGCAAAGCTGTGTCCGAGTGGGCATGAGCCGGCGCTCTCTTTGGCCCAGCTGGGTGGGCGATGGTGGACTTCATGGGCTCCCCGCCAGCTTTTGTTGTTATTCGTGGCTTTGCATGTGGGGTGGGGCTGCCTCTGAGCAACAGGGATCCACGAAGTCTCCACCTGCCCTTCCGGCGGTGCAGTCCGAGGAGCGCATCCTAGAATGGAATGTCTGGGACCTGACCCAGAGCTCTCGGGGTAAAAGCCTGATGCTCTACCAGCTGCGCTAATGAGTAACCTTCGAAAAGGCTCCAGGCTACTGGTAGGAGAGCGAAATGGTTCCTACGCGCACCAGCCGCGCAGAGCCACAAGGGGGCAGCAAAGTGTCACGTGGGAGCACGAAGCGTTTCTTCCCACAGACTGACGCTGGGCACAAGATCAGGGAATTCCCGCGCCCAGCGCCCAGGGCCCCTCGGAGGGTTTGTCAGCCACAACGATCGGGCCCATTTCATCCGGGCAGGGGGAGCCCTTGGTTCTGGTCTTCCAATTTCCTTCATCTCGCCTGTTACATTCCGAGTTCACAATAGGAGGAATTTTCCTATTCAGTCTCCCAATTCACTCCGAGCTCAGACCCATGTCCACGTGCTTCAGTGTCCGCCGGGATCGGGACCCGAATTTCATTCGTGTGTTTAGTGCCCGCCAGGACCGCGCCCCGCACAGTTCTCCCGGCGTCTATTTGTACAGGCGGGTGACGCTGAGGTTTAGTCAAATGACGAGGCGGTGCCAACATGCAAATGAAGAAGGAAAGTGACTGATAAGGCCAAGAAGCGGCCCTCCCTGAACAGCTGCCGGCAGAGGAAGGGTCGCTAGTTCCCAGGCACGGAACGGAGGCTGAAAATGCTCCGTCTGAGCCTCTTTTCCTTGTTAGCAGCTCTCTCGGGTAGGTGGATGAACGCACCGGCATCAGCTCAGCACAGCTGGGCCAGGGGAGGGAAGATGGTTGTAAGCTAGGCCAGAGCGGTGCGGGTCAGGATTGTAAATTCTCTAGCCTTGAAGAAATCACATAGATTGAGATTTTGAACCGTCAAAAAGATTTTAATACCCACGTTCATCATTTGTAATGGGACCTGGGTGTCCAAAAACTCAGAGAGCACACTCAAAATCTTCCTGCCTCAGTTTCCCCCTTTCAAAATGGGGATAACTGTACCTCCCTACAGCACAGGAGGGTAGTGCAGGTAAATTCCTTTTGACGCACAAGCTGATCAGCTTCTGCTGCGAGGAGAGGAACAGAGGATCTTGGATAAACCTGGGAAGGTGGGGACAGACGGGAATTAACTGTGTTTTTATGATTAACAGGTGCCAGCTCCCAGGTCCAGCTGACCCAGTCTGGGGCAGATATCAAGAAGCCCGGAGAGTCTGTGAAGCTGACATGTAAAACCTCCGGCTACACCTTTACCAGCTATTGCATCAACTGGGTCCGGCAGACTCCCGGGAAAGGCCTGGAGTGGATGGGCTACATCTGTCCTATCGATGGTAGCACTGGCTCCGCCCCGGCCTTCCAGGGGCGAGTCACCATGACCAGGGACAACTCCATAACCACGGCCTGGCTGCAGCTGAGCAGCCTGCGAGCCGATGACACCGCCACGTATTACTGCGCTCGGGACACAGTGACACAAACCGCAGCTACAGCCCTTCACAAACCCCAGTGAGAGAACCCAGGGCTCCTGCTAATTCCTCACTCACCCAGGCCAGTGATTGCTCGTGTGAACCCGGGTCATTACTGCCAGTGACATAGAATCAGAGACAGTTAAAGGGCTTTAGAGCCCTAAGTGCCTAAATCACTTTCCAGGGTACGACTCAGTTCCTGGAACACAGTCAGCTCCAGCTGGAAGGGACCGGAGCCATCGCAGCCGCTGGAGAAGCTGGATGTGTTTGGAGCAAGGGGCAGGTGTGACAGCGCGTTGGGGGTTCCCCGTCTCCTGCACCCCGAAATGGCACAAACAGACTACACCAGCCAGTGGAATTGAGGGTGGTTTATTGCTCCTCCAGCACAGCATAGCACAGATGTAATCTGGTTACAGGAACTGGGGCTAAGAGGCCTCAGTGCCCCCCCTTGAGATAGGGGAGTCCCAGCCCCCTCCCCAGCTCCTTATACCCTGCCTTCCAGCGAGGAACTCACTAAAATCCCTTCCAGCCCTGCCCCCCAGTCAGGGCAGCATTCCACTTTCCTTTGTTCCTCTCCTTGGGGGGTGTCTGGCCACTGGTTCAACAAGTTTGGCACTACATTTGCATAGTGAGGTTTTCCCTGCTGGGTCTTGCTCCAGACAGCAGGGGTCACCACAGCCCAGCAAGTAACCCCACTACGTCACAGTTCTCCCCCCTCCGAGAGCGAACTGAGCAGGGTCACTCCGCTCGTGACCTAGGGAAGTTCGGGTCCTCTGCGTGGGAACCCGCCCCGGGGACATGGGTGCTCCCCTTGACTCAGTCCGGCCGTGGCAAGGCCCCACATGAGCTGGCTTCCCTCTGTCCACTCGCCGCCCCGCTCCAGGGCGACTGGCGCAGGCCTGTCCTCGGGGTCACACCCACCCTTCCGCTGGCCTTGATCTCTGGCCAGGGTCTCTCGGGCCGGGGCCATGAGCCCAGTGAGCCTTCTCTGGACAGCCAGGGCGGCTTCCACCCCCGAAGCTCCATCCAGGGAGGTCTTCCCCTCCCATAACTCTCTCAGCAAGCCCAGAGGGTCTATCTGGGGTAGAGACCCCCAAGCCGCTTTCCTCCTGTCTTGGGCCTTCCCGCCCCTCTGGCAGGAGTCACAGGACCGGCAGTACCGCTGCACGGCTGTAAAGATTCCCGGCCAATAGAAGTGCTGGAGCAGCTTCAGCTGGGTGCTCCGGATCCCCCGGTGGCCCCCAACGGGGACATCGTGGGCCAAATACAGCAGCTTGAGGCGATACTTTCGGGGGACGACCAGCTGCCGCTGGACCCCCCATGCCCTCGACTTCCTGGGGGGAAGCCATTCACGGAACAGGAGTCCACGCCCCCGCAGGAATCTCTCCTGGCCACCTCTCCCCCGGGACTGAGCTGCACGGAGGCCAGCCTGGTCCCTCAGCCTCTGCAAGGAGGGGTCTGCCTGCACCTCAGCCTGGAATTCAGCTGCTGAGGCAGGGATCGGGACCTGTTCCCCACCTTTGCCTAGGTCCGGAGTCCCAGCCTGGCTGGACCCCGTGTCCACTGGGATGGGACCCTGAGGACGATGCCAGGAGTCCTTCCCTGGACCCAGGTTGTCAGCCCCCCGCTGGCTCTGGCTCCGGGTAGTGACTAGAGCCCGCTGGGATTCATGGGGCCACTCCTCTAGGTCATTCCCCATCAGCACCTCGGTGGGCAAGTGCGGGTGCACCCCCACTTCCTTGAGGCCTTCCTTCACCCCCCATTTCAGATGCACCCTGGCTACAGGCACCTTAAACGGGGACCTGTCTATGCCCTTCAGGGTCAGCTGCGTGTGGGGTAGTATCCGCTCTGGGCCACTATATCGGATCGGGCCAGTGTCACCTCTGCCCCCGTGTCCCAGAAGCCCGTCACCTTCCTACCATCCACCTCCAGGGGTATGAGGCACTCGCTCCGCAGGGGCCGTCCTGCCCCCACCCGGTACACGGAGAAATCCGCCTCCTGAGAATCAGACCTCCCAGGGGAGGTGCACTGAGCATCCTTCCCCTCTCTCTGAGCTGAGGTTTGCCTGCCAGCCCCTGCCTCTGGGGCAGCCTGCCCTTCCTCCCGCCCCAGCCAGTTAACCCTGGAAAGTCCCCGGTCCTGGGACCTGGTGCACTGAGCCCTCTTGTGGCCTTTTTGCCCACAGCGATGGCAAGTTAGGCTTTGGGCTGTCTCTGTCCAGGGCCTGGCGGGTTCTCTGGGGTATCGATGACTGGTCCTGGTCCCCGGGGCTCGCCTCGGAGGTGTCTCTCTCCGTTGCTCCGCCGGGAACTGGTCTCTGCGCGATTCTCCTTCTCTCCGGGACTCCCGTTCACCCCCGGACCGGCTCTCCGTGAACTCATCCGCCAGCCTCCCGGCCACCTGGGGGTTCTCTGGTCTCCGGTCCTTGAGCCACAGCCTCAGTTTGGGTGGGCACGCTTCATAGAACTGCTCCATCATGACCAGCTTGAGCAGCTCCTCTGCAGTCTGGGCTCCGACTCCAGACACCCACTTGCGGCAGTATTGCGCCAGGCGGGAGGCCAGATCCACATAGGTCTCCCGTGGCCCTTTCTGTACCCCCCGGAACTTCTTCCTGTACATCTCGGGGGTCAGCCCGAACTTGTGCAGCAGGGCCTCCTTGACTCGGTTGTAATCCCCTGGCTGTAGGTCCTCCAGCTGACTGAGCACTCCGGCCGCCTCCTGGCTCAGTGCGGGGATGAGCTCCTGCAGCCAGTCAGCTGGGGGAACCCGTTGCAGTCCACAGGCCCTCTCAAAGGCACTGAGGAACCTGTCTATGTCGCCCATGTCCTTCAATTGGGCCACCACGAGCCTCTCCAAGCGTCTGGCAGTCCTGGGACCTTGGGGCCCATCCGCACTTGGCGCAGCCGGTGCCCCGCCGGTTCTCCGCTCTGCCATGGCCAGCTCATGCTGCCGCTGCCTCTCTCGGTCCTCTACTTCCAATTCCTTGATCCGCAGCTGGATCTCCAGCCGCCGCAGCTCTGCTTGGCTGGCCCCTGCCCTAGATGGGCTGCAGCTTGCAGGTCTCCTGGGGGAAGCTGTCTCATCTCTCCGGTGAGTTCCAGCACTCCTCCCCCTCTCTGAGCCTGACACACTCTCAGGACGGGTCTGGCTGCTTCCCCTGGGGACAAGATCCTGGCCCTGTGGCTGGTCGTTCTCTTCTAGCTGAGCAATCAGCTGGGCCTTGGTTGCTTTCTGCACAGGCAAGCCCCTCTCTCTGCTCAGCTCCACCAGCTCTGCCTTCAAGAGTCGGGCATAGGCCATCTGCCCGCGGGTCCCCTCGGTGCAGACTCACCAGTCTAGTGCTGCAGCGCCCCACGATTCCCAGGAACCGCTTCACTCTGTCTTCAGCATGCCTGGCTCCAGGGCTCTTGCTTTTCCTGCGCCTTGTCGCTCGCCGCTGGAAGCTCCAACCACGGGGTGCAGTGCATCCCGCTCCTGACACCAGTGTGACGGCGCGTTGGGGGTTCCCGGTCTCCTGCACCCCCAAAATGGCACAAACAGACTGCACCAGCCAGTGGAATTGAGGGTGGTTTATTGCTCCTCCAGCACAGCGCAGCACAGATGTAATCTGGTTACAGGAACTGGGGCTAAGAGGCCTCAGTGCCCACCCTTGAGATAGGGGAGTCCCAGCCCCCTCCCCAGCTCCTTATACCCTGCCTTCCAGCGAGGAACTCACTAAAATCCCTTCCAGCCCTGCCCCCCAGTCAGGGCAGCATTCCACCTTCCTTTGTTCCTCTCCATGGGGGGTGTCTGGCCACTGGTTCAACAAGTTTGGCACTACCTTTGCATAGTGAGGTTTTCCCTGCTGGGTCTTGCTCCAGACAGCAGGGGTCACCACAGCCCAGCAAGTACCCCCACTACGTCACAGCAGGAAATGTGGGTCTGTCCCAGGACCGGACCCGCCCCCATGGCCCTGCCCCCGGCGCTCACCCACAGCTCCAGCGGGGGAGGGGCCCTGGCTGCTGACGCCTTTTAGCCAACCCTGCCGCGAGCGAGGGGCCCTGCCAGTCACAGGCTCCTGGAACGCGCCTCCGGGCGGAGAGCGAGCCCGAGACAAAGGGCGCTACTCGGGGAGGGCTTTGAAGGGAGGACACAGCGGGGAGGAGCGGTGCTGAACGGAACAGCCGGACATTGGTCACTGTGGGTTCCAGCCGGAGACAGCCCCGAGAAAGGTCTCGCTGACTCTGGGTTTCCAGGCTCCCTTCTTACCGCCAGTAGGACCACAAGGGAGATTTGGCTCCAATTCTGGTTGCTCAAGTCGAGACACTTTTAAAAAGGCGGCTCCAGGTGGGGGCCCTGCCCGCTTCGGTTTAGTCTCTTCCTGGGGCACAGAATTAAAACGGGAGCAGTCAGGCTGGGAGGCGGCTAAAGCCAAGAGCCCCGTTCCGTTGTGTCAGCCTCCGGCCAGGGGGTCTCAGATCTAGTCTCTCAGTTTCTGTCCTAAAAACGCTACCGGCTTCAGTGACATATTCCTGCAAAAATCGCACCCACCCGCCAGCCACCCGCAGGAGACACCAGCTGACCAGCAGGGGGAGCCCACCAGCTGCAAATACTGGACAATTCGCCCGTCAAGACATCTTCAGGGGAGTCACGGGACTTAAGTACAGGAATTTCCCGTTAAAAACGGGACGGGACCATGTATTATCGTGAGGGGAGGGTTACATTCAGGTCAGGTGAATGCGGCAGGCGGTGCCAGCAGGGGGCGCTCTCAGGCAGGGCGCAGAGGCAGAACGACAGGCGGCCAGTAAGAGACCAGGCAGACTGTGTGTGATAGAGGGGTCAGGGTGCGGGGGTGAGTCAGAGGTTTGTGTCACCCCTGCCCATGGGCACCCCAAAGAAGGTTCCTCAAAAGGGGGGATTTCAGGCTGCGGTGCTGAAGCCCCAAATCCCGGCACCTGCTGCGGGGCTGAAACGTTGATCCTGCCAACCCCTTCCATGCTGAATTCCCAGCGCCCCCAGGCTGAAGCCCCGAAGCCGGTGGAACCCCCTGAGTTTCCAGCACCTCTCCAGGCTGTAGCCGTGATCCGCAGTGCCCCTTGTAGTCACAGTACCACCCCCACCCCCATTGAAGCCCTTATCTGTGGCAGCCCGCTAAATCGCCAACATACAAGCATCCTAGCTCATGGCGCTGCTCGGACAGGAGCTGCTGCCTCCCTCCCTGTGCCAGGCTGTGCCGCAGGAAGAAGCAAAGACCCCCGGCAAGAGGTGAGGGGGCAGCAGGTGCAGGGACCGCGGGAATCGAGGCGTTTCCTGGTGTCCGCTGCTCCGGGCTTCTCGCTTTACTTACGACTCCCTCTGACTCGGGCTGTGTGCCAAAGACACGCGCTACGGGGATATTTTACACGCAGGAAAAAGTGACACCCTGAGACATGGACCCTCCCCTCACACTGAGCTACTGCTCGGCGCTGCATGGCCCCTCTGCGCATGGGAGGGAGCTCCAGAGATCACTTCCCTCCCCCATCACCTGAGAGTCACCAGCCCCTCAGTCCCTGCGTGAGGAGACACAGTCACTGCAGGGAGCTGCTCCTTCCTCCAAGGGTCCGAAAGTGTCAGGAGGGTCCCAGCGCCCCGTGCCCGGCCCTGCACAGACACCCCGGCCGGGGCAGTCTGACTCCTGCACTCGGGGCCCCAGGAAGTGTCAGTCAGATCCCCGGCAGGAGCAGCGCGTGTATCTTATGAACAGCGGGGTATGCAAATGAGAGAGTCAGTGTCTTGCATAAATCTGTCCCTGTCTCTGCCCAGACTGCACCCGCAGGGACAATCCGCAGCCCCTGGGTCTGGGCAGTGACCAGCCAGTCCCCGGAGAACTTCCCCCTCCAGCGCCAGGGACAATGAATATTTTGCTCCTGGTAATTTTGGCTGTAGCGGCTTTGGAAGGTATTTTCTTCTTCTGACAAACGGCAGAGGTAGAAGAGTATTAAATCCCCCCGGGTGCTGATAACAATATGTGTAACCTGTTTGTGTTCCCAGGTGCCCGGTCCCAGGAGCTGGTGGAGTCCGGAGGGGATGTGAAGAAGCCCGGAGACTCTCTGCGCCTCTCCTGCAAAGCCTCCGGCTTCACCTTCAGCAGCTACTGGATGAGCTGGGTCCGACAAGCTCCTGGAAAGGGGCTGGAGTGGATCTCACTTATTTACAGTGATGGGAGCCAACAATTTTATGCAGACTCAGTCAAAGGTCGATTCACCATCTCCAGGGACAATCCCAACAACCTGCTGCACCTGCAACTGACCGGCCTGAAGCCCGAGGACACCGCCCGCTATTACTGTGCCGGGCACACAGTGAGGAGAAGCCGGGCTGAGCCCAGACACAAACCTCCCCCTGCGTGAGCGAAGCGGCGCTGGGGGCGCCCAAGGTCCGTACGTGGAAATGAAACCGAGTTCTGAGCGCCGGGCTGCAGCAGCCAAACCCCTTTCACCGCCGCCCCCTGCCCCCGCAAACCCCTTTCACCGCCGGCCCCTGCCCCCGCCTTGAGCTTCCTGGAGGCGGAAACGTTTGTCCAGGTTCCCACCCCTGGCCTGTAACAATGGACCAGTGAGACGCAAATCCAGGCTCTCTTGTTTACTAGGCAGGCGCTTTAGCAAACCAAGGCACGGTGCCTCCTGCAAAAACGCTTTAAATGATCTATGTGGCTGTGGGTGGGGGAGTCAGGGCAGGGGGCCGGAGAGTGTAGGGGTGAGAGGCGGCGGGGCGCTATTGGGGGGATGCAACTGAGATCACCCGGCCCTTGTGTGTTTCCCTGTTCGCAGGGAGCGAGGGCAAAGGGCACATTCTGCTGCGCCCAGCTCTCTCCCGGCTGCCCCCACAGCGATGGGAAAGGGCAGCTGCAGCCTCTCCACCTTCGAAATGGCTTCATACGGGATGGAAATAAACACTGTTTGCCTTGACAAACGCCCTTCCTAGCCCCTTCCAGTAAGCGCAGAGCGCCCGGCTTTCATCGAACTGCCCTGCCCTGGGAGAGGCAGAACGGTCCAATGGTTAGTCCATGAAACAGCCACTGCGGTTCGATTCCTTGCTCGGCCTCGGAATTCCCCTGTGACCGACAGGAAGTCGTTCCCTCTGCCCCAGCCTTAGTGTTCGCCTGTGGAATGGGGGTAACAGCGCGCCTGCCGCAGGGGGTGTAACAAGACTGCACCCATAAGAGCGTGAGGCGTGCGGATCCCGTACTGATGGGGATCAGCTAAGCACCCGAGGCCGAAACTTCCGAGTGGTGATCGCGAATTCCCTGGAAATCTTTGGATGCACAATTGGAGACATTTGGGGTCTGCTGGTGAAGAGAATTTTTATAAATGAAATTCAGACTGAGAATTAAAATCCCGGATCCTACTGAATTTCGATGCCAGGTGGGTTCTTCATTCCCGTGAGCTCTTCTGAAATGCCCCCAAAGCCGCAGGAGAAGGGGTGTAATTTCTCTTCTTCAAAATGTCCTTCATTCCTAAGAAGGCGCCTTCCTTCACATACATTGGGATTGGTCCTGCCTAGAGCAGGGGGCTGGACTTGATGATATTCTGAGGTCTCTTCCAGCTCTATGATTCTATGATTCATGATTTCACAGACCATCCATAACTGCACAATTCCCATGTTTTTCTTCTCTCCTCATTTGAAACTGTTTCCAAGCCCCCCGTGTTTTAGTACCCTCTCGGCACCTTTTCCATACTTAACATAGATTTTCTGGGATAGGACAACCACACCTGCTTGCAATATTTAAGGTGGAGCCGTACCATGAATTTATACCGTGGCATCATGGCATTCACTGCCGGGTTACCGATCCTTTTGTCTTGTGGTTCCATTTATTTTAGATCCAAGGGAAACCTGGGCAGTTCAGGGAGACTTAACCACTTTCTTATTTTTTGCAAGCTTTAAGCTGTTAATACAGTTGTTAAGTTTTACAAGCCTTAAAACCGACGACTATGCACTTTAAACCTTAAATACTATACATTCTAAAGCAATTAATACAGTGCAAAGCAATGCAAAAGCAAGCAAGAAATTATTATAATACAATCATTAAGCCTAGTTCTCTTACCCTTCATCTATATGCTCCCTAGAGTAGCAGGCAGGAGATTGTGGTTCCTTTGAACGCCAGGCACTGGGGTCCGGGCTGTGAAGGGGCCATTATTGCTAGTTACATCGAAAGCAAAACCTGTGGGTCATTCCTGCTTATTCCCTCCCATCCATTCTTCTTACTAAACCCAATTGACACCAAAGCAAGCCTTGGTGGTTCTAGTCATATCTACCAATCAACTGCATGTTGTGTAGGATACCTATTATGCCAATGTTTAGGATACATTTTGCTGTGCCAAAAGATTGCAAAAGTGCTTAATTAATAGTTTTTCAGCTGTCTCTGGAATTTTTCTTATAAAAAATGGGATGCACTAGGACCAGGTTGTTTCTGCTCTAATTGGCTTGGTCTCGCTGTCCTGTACAAGCTATGCATGATTGGGCAGCGCTCCTGACTCTCCTTTTTGGCCTTGTTTGCATGTGTCCGTGCATACACCAGTCTTGAGTCAGACCTAGGCTTTGCTTTGTTAGAGATCCAAGGACTGGACGAGGCCTGGCATTGGAGACATTGTTGTTCTGGTCAAGGGAGGGCCGTCCAGGCTCCCCGACATGTGCCCTGTTGCTTTCTATCTAAAGGTGGAGAACCGGGGGCCAGGGCAAAGGGAAGCTCCGCACCTTGGCCCTTACAAGTCCCAGGCCTGTGTGCTTGGTTGGTTTGTCTGTTGGAGCTCTGTGACGTAGTGGGGGTACTTGCTGGGATGTGGTGACCTCTGCTGTCTGGAGCAAGACCCAGCAGGGAGAACCTCACTAGGCCAAGGTAATGCCAAACTTGTTGAACCAGTGGCCAGACACCCCCCATGGAGAGGAACAAAGGAAGGTGAATGCTGCACTGGCTGGGGGGCAGGGCTGGAAGTGAGTTAGTTGGTTGCGGGCTGTCTGTGAGGATGGAGGAGACAGCCTAGGGAGAGGAGCTGGAGTTTAGGGGCCCAGTCTCCCCCCAACTCAAGGGGGCCTGAGGCATCCTATCCCAGCTCTGTGATCAGACTACATCTGTGCTATGCTGTATCCTGGAGAGGCAATAAATTTCCTCTATTCCACCGGCTGGTGCAGTCTGTTTGTGCCATTTCGGGGTGCAGGAGACGGGGAACCCCCAACGCGCCGTCACACTGGTGTCAGAAGTGGGATGCACTGCACCCCGTGGATGAAGCTCCCAGCGGCAAGCGACAAGGCGCAGTAGAAGCAAGAGCCCTGGAGCCAGGCGTGCTGGAGACAGAGCGAAGCGGTTCCTGGGAATCGTGGGGCGCTGCAGCACTAGACTGGTGAGTCTGCACCAAGGGGACCAGCGGACAGATGGCCTACGCCCGACTCTTGAAGGCAGAGCTGGTGGGGCTGTGCAGAGAGAGGGGCTTGCCTGTGCGGAAAGCAACCAAGGCCCAGCTGATTACCCAGCTGGAAGAGAATGACCAGCCACGGGGCCAGGATCTTGTCCCCAGGGGAAGCAGCCAGACCCCCCCCTGAGAGTGTGTCAGGCTCAGAGAGGGGGAGGAGCGCTGGAACCCACCGGAGAGATGAGACAGCGTCTCCCGGGAGGCCTGCAAGCCGTAGCCCATCTAGGGCAGGGGCCAGCCCAGCGGAGCTGCGGCGGCTGGAGATCCAGCTGCGGATGAAGGAATTGGAAGTACAGGACCGAGAGAAGGAGCGCCAAGATCGAGAGAGGGACCGCCAGGATCGAGAGAAGGAGCGCCAAGATCGAGAGAGGCAGCGACAGCATGAGCTGGCCATGGCAGAGCGGAGAACCTGCGGGGCCCCGGCTGCGCCAAGAGTGGATGGACCCCAGAGTCCCGGGGATGCCAGGTGCTTGGAGAGGCTCACGGTGGCCCAATTGAAGGACGTGGGCGACATAGACGGGTTCCTCAGCTCCTTTGAGAGGGCCTGTGGGCTGCAACAGGTCCCCCCAGCTGACTGGCTGCAGGAGCTCATCCCCGCACTGAACCAGGAGGCGGCCGGAGTGCTCAGTCAGCTGGAGGACCTACAGCCAGGGGATTACAACCGAGTCAAGGAGGCCCTGCTGCACAAGTTCGGGCTGACCCCCGAGATGTACAGGAAGAAGTTCCGGGGGGTACAGAAAGGGCCACGGGAGACCTATGTGGATCTGGCCTCCCGCCTGGCGCAATACTGCCGCAAGTGGGTCTCGGGAGTCGGAGCCCAGACTGCAGAGGAGCTGCTCAAGCTGGTCATGATGGAGCAGTTCTATGAAGCGTGCCCACCCAAACTGAGGCTGTGGCTCAAGGACCGGAGACCAGAGAATCCCCAGGAGGCCGGGAGACTGGCGGATGAGTTCATGGAGAGCCGGTCCGGGGGTGAACGGGAGTCCCGGAGAGAAAGAGAATCGCGCAGAGACCGGTTCTCGGCGGAGCAACGGAGAGAGACACCTCCGAGGCGAGCCCCAGGGACCAGGACCAGTCATCGATACCCCAGAAAACCAGCCAGGGCCCGGGCAGAGCCGACCCGAATGGGCCCACAGAACCTAACTTGCCATCGCTGTGGGCAACGAGGCCACAAGAGGGCTCAATGCACCAGGCGCAAGGACAGGTCCCATGACCTGGGACGTTCCAGGGTTAACTGGCTGGGGCGGGAGGAAGGGCCGGCTGCCCCAGTGGCAGGGGCTGGCCGGCAAACCTCCGCTCGGGGATGGGGGAAGGATGCTCAGTGCACCTCCCCTGGGAGGTCTGACCCTCGGGAGACAGATTTATCCGTGCACCGGGTGGGGGCGGGGCGGCCCCTACGGAGGGACTGCCTCGTACCCCTGGAGGTGGATGGCAGGAAGGTGACGGGTTTCTGGGACACAGGGGCAGAGGTGACGCTGGCCCGGCCCGACATAGTGGCCCCAGACCGTATGCTACCCGACACTCAGCTGACACTGAGGGGCATAGGCGGCACCCCTTTTAAGGTACCCGTAGCCAGGGTGCATCTGAAATGGGAGGCCAAGGAGGGCCCCAAGGAAGTGGGGGTGCACCCGCACTTGCCCACCGACGTGCTAATGGGGAGTGACCTAGAGGAATGGCCAGACGGACCCCACAGGACGCTGGTCACCACCCGTAGCCAGAGCAAGCGAGGGGCTTGCGGCCCGGAACTCGAGGAGGTTCCCCAACACGGGGCCCAGGGCCCCGTCCCAGCAGACCTAGAGTTGGACCTAGGCAGTGGGGGGAACCACGGCCCTGTCCCAGCCCCAGCCGCTGAGTTCCAGGCGGAGGTGCGAGCGGATCCCTCCTTGCAGGCCCTGAGGGACCGGGCTGACCTGGGTGCCGCTCAACCCCTAGGAGGAGATTGCCAGGAGAAGTTCCGGTGGGAGAGGGGATTTCTGTACCGGGAATGGCTTTCCCCCGGGACGGTAGGCAAGTGGGGGCTCCAGCGGCAGCTGGTGGTTCCCCAAAGGTATCGCCGCAAGCTGCTACACCTGGCCCATGACATCCCGTTCTCGGGACACCAGGGGATCCGGCGCACGCGGCTGAGGCTGCTCCAAAACTTCTATTGGCCGGGGATGTTTGCAGCTGTCCAGCGGTACTGCCAGTCCTGCGACTCCTGCCAACGAGTTGGGAAGGCCCAAGACAGGAAGAAAGCTGCATTGAGACCCCTGCCCATCATAGAGGAGCCTTTCCAGAAGGTGGCGATGGATATTGTGGGGCCCTTCAACAGAGCGACCCGGACAGGGAAGAAATACATCCTGGTGGTGGTGGACTTCGCCACCCGCTACCCCGAGGCCGTGGCCCTGCCCTCCATCGAGGCAGACACGGTGGCAGACGCACTGCTGACCATTTTCAGCAGGGTGGGGTTTCCCCAGGAGGTTCTCACGGACCAGGGATCCAACTTCATGTCGGCCCTGCTCCGGTGCTTGTGGGAGAAGAGTGGGGTGCAACACACCTGGGCCTCAGCGTATCACCCCCAGACCAACGGGTTGGTGGAGAGGTTCAATGGGACTCTGAAGCAGATGCTACGGACCTTTATGCACAAACACCCGCAGGACTGGGACAAGTACCTACCCCACCTGCTGTTTGCATACAGGGAAGTGCCCCAGGAGTCCACGGGGTTCTCGCCGTTCGAGCTGTTATATGGGAGGCGAGTGAGGGGCCCCCTGGACTCATTGAAAGACGAGTGGGAGGGGAAGGTCTCCCCGGAGGGTGAGCCGGTCATGGAATACGTCCTGACATTCCGGGAAAGACTTGCCGAGCTCATGGGCCTGGCCAGAGAGAACCTGAGCAGGGCCCAGAGGAAGCAGAAGGTCTGGTACGACCGCAATGCACGGGCCCGCGCCTATGCTACCGGGGACCAGGTGATGGTCCTGATCCCCGTGCGGAAGAACAAGCTGCAAGCCGCCTGGGACGGCCCCTACAAGGTGGTTAAGCAGCTGAACGAGGTGAACTACGTGGTGGAGCTGACGGGCCGGACGCGCGGCCAGCGGGTGTATCATGTTAACATGATGAAGCCGTACTGGGACAGGGAGAACTTGGTGCTGGCCGTGTGTAAGCCCTGGGAGGAGCAGGGGGAGGATCCCCTGGTGGGACTGTTCCCTGGGACCGGAGAGGACTCTTCGCTGGAGTCAATTTCCCTCTCGGACCAGCTCACCCCGGCCCAGCAGGCCGAGATCGGGGAGGTGCTGCGCTCCCACCAGCAGCTGTTCTCCAACAAGCCGGGTCTCACCAACCTGGCTGTCCACCGGGTGCAGACGGGCACTCACCCCCCGGTGCACTGCTCCCCATTCAGGGTCACAGGGAAAACAGCCCAGGACCTGGAGAGAGAGGTCCAGGACATGTTGGCCCTGGGGGTGATCCAGCCGTCCTCCAGCCCCTGGGCCTCTCCCGTGGTGCTGGTTCCCAAGAAGGACGGGTCGATCCGGTTCTGCGTGGACTACCGGAAGCTCAACGCCATCACGGTGTCCGACGCCTACCCGATGCCAAGGCCCGACGAGCTCCTGGACAAGCTGGGGGGAGCTCGCTATCTCACCACCCTGGACCTAACCAAGGGCTACTGGCAGGTGCCGCTAGACCAGGAGGCCAGACTGAAATCGGCTTTCATCACGCCACTGGGGCTCTATGAGTTCCTGGTCCTACCCTTTGGCCTCAAAGGGGCGCCGGCCACCTTCCAGCGCCTGGTGGACCAGCTGCTGAGGGGAATGGAGAACTGTGCCCTAGCATACATCGATGACATCTGCGTCTTCAGCCAGTCCTGGGAGGACCACGTGGCCCAGGTCAGCCAGGTACTGGATCGGCTGAGGGAGGCTGGGCTGACCGTAAAGGCTGGGAAGTGCAAGGTTGGAATGGCCGAAGTGTCCTACCTGGGCCATAAGGTGGGGAGCGGCTGCTTGAAGCCAGAGCCGGCCAAAGTGGAGGCCATCCGGGACTGGCCTGTGCCCCAGACCAAGAAGCAGGTCCAGGCTTTCATTGGGATGGCGGGGTACTACCGGAGGTTTGTGCCCAACTTCAGCTCCATCGCTGCCCCGATCACAGAGCTGTGCAGGAAGGGGAGGCCCAACAGGGTGGTCTGGACGGAGCAGTGCCAGAGGGCTCTCTGTGCACTGAAGGGAGCCCTGGCCAAGGCTCCAGTGTTGGTAAACCCAGACTTCGACAAGCCCTTTATCGTGTTTACTGACGCCTCGGACACTGGGCTGGGGGCGGTGCTGATGCAGGCGGACGAGAAAGGGGAACGTCACCCCATCGTGTACCTGAGCAGGAAGCTGCTGCCCCGGGAGCGGAGCTACGCGACCGTAGAGAGGGAATGCCTGGCCATGGTGTGGGCCCTGCAAAAGCTGCAACCGTACCTGTTTGGCCGGCGTTTCACGGTGTTCACCGACCACTGCCCCCTGACCTGGCTACACCAGATGAAAGGGACGAACGCCAAGCTGCTGCGGTGGAGCCTGCTCCTGCAGGACTACGACATGGAAGTGATCCACGTCAAGGGGAGCGCCAACATCATCGCCGACGCGCTGTCCCGTAGCGAGGGGCCCGAACTTCCCCAGGTCACGAGCGGAGTGACCCTGCTCAGTTCGCTCTCGGAGGGGGGAGAACTGTGACGTAGTGGGGGTACTTGCTGGGATGTGGTGACCTCTGCTGTCTGGAGCAAGACCCAGCAGGGAGAACCTCACTAGGCCAAGGTAATGCCAAACTTGTTGAACCAGTGGCCAGACACCCCCCATGGAGAGGAACAAAGGAAGGTGAATGCTGCCCTGGCTGGGGGGCAGGGCTGGAAGTGAGTTAGTTGGTTGCGGGCTGTCTGTGAGGATGGAGGAGACAGCCTAGGGAGAGGAGCTGGAGTTTAGGGGCCCAGTCTCCCCCCAACTCAAGGGGGCCTGAGGCATCCTATCCCAGCTCTGTGATCAGACTACATCTGTGCTATGCTGTATCCTGGAGAGGCAATAAATTTCCTCTATTCCACCGGCTGGTGCAGTCTGTTTGTGCCATTTCGGGGTGCAGGAGACGGGGAACCCCCAACGCGCCGTCACAAGCTCCCTCTCAAATATTCCCTCCTGGACCATCTTTTAGCCACCAGGCAGTGACAGGCATGAATGTCTGGACCAGCATCTGTCACATCTGTCTGGATGTCTGTTCCCCCTGTCTGAGCCCAGTGCCCCAGGGTTTGAGTGGCTGGTGCTGGCTCTTGAGACACTACCCCCCAGGGTGCAGAGACATGCACCCTCCATTCCCCACTCAGCTGCTGTGCCAGGGCCGGCAGAGGGAGGCAATGAAGACAAGGCTGCCATATTGCAATGAATATTACTTATTGCTCCACTGACCCTGTTTCTGTCCCACAGACATACCCCATGGCAAACCAGGGGCAAGGAAACCAAACGTCTATCACAGGGATACCTACTGGGACTGGGACATCTTCCTGGCCTGCAGGTTCCTCTCTTCCTGGTCTTCCTCATGATCTACCTGGTGACCATTGTGACGTAGTGGGGGTACCTGGCTGGTTTCTATGCTGCTGGCTCTGGGGTAACCCCCACTGGCTGCCGTGGATACCACGACCCAGCAAAACAGGATGAGTCACTATGCAAACCAGTGGCCAGCCACCCCCCATGGAGAGGAACAAAGGAAGGTGGAATGCTGCCCTGGCTGGGGGGCAGGGCTGGAAGGGAGTTAGTGAGTTGGTGTCTGGGAGCATGGAGGAGACAGCCTAGGGAAGGGACTGGAGTTTAGGGGCCCAGTCTCCCCCATCTCAAGGGGGCCTGAGGCATCCTAGCCCAGCTCTGTGACCAGCTTATATCTGTGCTGTGCTGTATCCTGGAGAGGCAATAAACAACCTCTATTCCACCGGCTGGTGCAGTCTGTTTGTACCATTTTGGGGTGCAGGAGACGGGGGAACCCCATCGCGCCGTCACAACCATGACCGGGAACATCCTCGTCGTGGTGTTGGTTGTGGCCGATCGACACCTCCACACCCCCATGTACTTCTTCCTGGGCAACTTGTCCTGCTTGGAGATTTGCTACAGCTCCACCCTCCTGCCCCAGCTGCTGGCCGGGCTCTTCGCTGGGGCCAGGACAATTTCCTTCACTGGGTGTCTCACGCAATATTACTTCCTCGGTGCTCTGGTAGCCTCAGAATGCCTCCTCCTATTGGGGATGTCCTACGACCGGTATCTAGCCATATGCAACCCACTGCACTACACAGTCCGGATGAGTGGCAGGTCTTGCCTCCAGCTTGCCGGGGGATCTTGGATAGGTGGATTGCTTGCTTGTGGTATAACCATAGTGCCAATATCCCAGTTAACCTTCTGTGGCCCCAATGGTATCGACCATTTCTTTTGTGATTTTATTCCCCTTGTAAAACTCTCCTGCAATGATCCTCTGCTGATGGACACGTTGGCATTCACAGTCTCCTTGATTGTCTTACTAGTCCCCTTCATGCTCACCTTGGTGTCCTACATCTGCATCCTCAGGACCATCCTCAGAATCCGCTCTAGCACTGGGAGGCAAAAGGCCTTTTCCACCTGCTCTTCCCACCTCATTGTGGTGAGCATTTACTATGGAGCTCTCATGATTGTCTACATGTTCCCAACCACCGACCTCCTGAGCCACTTCAAGAAAGTTCTCTCTGTCTCCTACACTGTCCTGACGCCCCTGGTCAATCCACTCATCTACGCCCTGAGAAACAGGGAGGTCCAGGAGGCCCTGTGCAAAGCTTGCAGGGAATTAAGAACATAAGAACATCCACACTGGGTCAGACTAAATATCCATCTAGCCCAGTGTGACGTAGTGGGGGTACCTGGCTGGTTTCTATGCTGCTGGCTCTGGGGGAACCCCCACTGGCTGCCTTGGGTACCACGACCCAGCAAAACAGGATGAGTCACTATGCAAACCAGTGGCCAGACACCCCCCATGGAGAGGAACAAAGGAAGGTGGAATGCTGCCTTAGCTGGGGGGCAGGGCTGGAAGTGAGGGAGTTGGTTGCTGGCTGTCGGAGGGCATGGAGGAGAGCCTAGGAGAAGGGGCTGGAGTTTAGGGGCCCAGTCTCCCCCATCTCAAGGGGGCCTGAGGCATCCTAGCCCAGTTCCTGTGACCAGATTACATCTGTGCTATGCTGTATCCTGGAGAGGCAATAAACCACCCTCAATTCCACTGGCTGGGGGAGTCTGTTTGTGCCATTTCGGGGTGCAGGAGACGGGGAACCCCCAACGCGCCGTCACACTGGTGTCAGGAGTGGGATGCACTGCACCCCGTGGATGGAGCTTCCAGCGGCGAGCGACAAGGCGCAGTAGAAGCAAGAGCCCTGGAGCCAGGCGTGCTGGAGACAGAGCGAAGCGGTTCCTGGGAATCGTGGGGCGCTGCAGCACTAGACTGGTGAGTCTGCACCGAGGGGACCAGCGGGCAGATGGCCTACGCCCGACTCTTGAAGGCAGAGCTGGTGGGGCTGTGCAGAGAGAGGGGCTTGCCTGTGCGGAAAGCAACCAAGGCCCAGCTGATTACCCAGCTGGAAGAGAATGACCAGCCACGGGGCCAGGATCTTGTCCCCAGGGGAAGCAGCCAGACCCCCCCTGAGAGTGTGTCAGGCTCAGAGAGGGGGAGGAGCGCTGGAACCCACCGGAGAGATGAGACAGCGTCTCCCGGGAGGCCTGCAAGCCGTAGCCCATCTAGGGCAGGGGCCAGACCAGCGGAGCTGCGGCGGCTGGAGATCCAGCTGCGGATCAGGGAATTGGAAGTAGAGGACTGAGAGAGGGAGCGCCAAGATCGAGAGAAGGAGCGCCAAGATCGAGAGAGGCAGCGGCAGCATGAGCTGGCCATGGCAGAGCGGAGAACCGGCGGGGCACCGGCCGCGCCAAGTGCGGATGGGCCCCAGGGTCCCAGGACTGCCAGACGCTTGGAGAGGCTCGTGGTGGCCCAACTGAAGGACATGGGTGACATAGACGGGTTCCTCAGTGCCTTTGAGAGGGCCTGTGGACTGCAACGGGTCCCCCCAGCTGACTGGCTGCAGGAGCTCATCCCCGCACTGAACCAGGAGGCGGCCGGAGTGCTCAGTCAGCTGGAGGACCTACAGCCCGGGGATTACAACTGAGTCAAGGAGGCCCTGCTGCACAAGTTCGGGCTGACCCCCGAGATGTACAGGAAGAAGTTCCGGGGGGTACAGAAAGGGCCACGGGAGACCTATGTGGACCTGGCCTCCCGCCTGGCGCAATACTGCCGCAAGTGGATGTCTGGAGTCGGAGCCCAGACCGCAGAGGAGCTGCTCAAGCTGGTCATGATGGAGCAGTTCTATGAAGTGTGCCCACCCAAACTGAGGCTGTGGCTCAAGGACCGGAGACCAGAGAACCCCCAGGAGGCCGGGAGACTGGCGGATGAGTTCACAGAGAGCCGGTCCGGGTGTGAACGGGAGTCCCGGAGAGAGAGGGAACCGCGCAGAAACCGGATCTCGGCTGAGCGACGGAGGGAGTCAACTACGGGGCGAGACCAAGGAACAGGTCGTCTGCGCCCCAGAGAACCAGCCAGGTACCCCCACTACGTCACACCCAGTATCCTGTCTGCCAACAGTGGCCAGTAGCAGGTGCCCCAGAGGGAGAGTACACAAGAAGTAATCCTCACTGATCCCTCTCCTCTCACCCATTTCCAGACAAACAGAAACTAGGGGCACCATTCCTACCCATTCTGGCTAATAGCCATTCATAGACCTAACCTCCGTGGATCTATCTAGCTCTTTTTTGGACCCTATTAAAGTCCTAGCCTTCAGCATATCCTCTAGCAAGGAGTTCCAGAGGTTGGCTGTGCGCTGAATGTAGAAAAACTTCCTTTTCTTTGTTTTAATCCAGCTGCCTATTAATTTCATTTGGTGACCCCTAATTCTTATATTTTGGGAATAAGTAAATAACTTTTCCTTTTTCACTTTTTCCACACTAGTCATGATTTTATAGACCTCTGGCATATCTCCCCTTAGTCTCCTCTTTTCTAAGATGAAAAGTCCAAGTCTTTTTAATCTCTCCTCTTATGGTGTGATGGCGCGTTGGGGGTCCCCCGTCTCCTGCACCCCGAAATGGCATGAACAGACTTCACCAGCCAGTAGAATGGAGGTTGTTTATTGTTCCTCCAGCACAGTGCAGCACAGATGTACTCTGGTTACAGGAACTGGGGCTAAGAGGCCTCAGTGCCCCCCTTGAGATAGGGGAGTCCCAGCCCCCCTCCCCAGCTCCTTCTTCTCTCCTTCCAGCCAGGAACTAACTAACCCTCCTCCAGCCCTGCCCCCCAGCCAGGGCTGCATCCACCTTCCTTTGTTCCTCTCCATGGGGGGTGTCTGGCCACTGGTTCAACAAGTTTGGCATTACCTTTGCATAGTGAGGTTTTCCCTGCTGGGTCTTGCTCCAGACAGCAGGGGTCACCACAGCCCAGCAAGTACCCCCACTACGTCACATATGGGACTCACTCCAAACCCCTCCTTGGTTTTGTTGCCCTTTTCTTTACCTTTCCTAATGCCAATAAATATTTTCTGAGATGAGGTGACCACATTTGTGTGCAGTATTCAGTTAAGGGTTCCAGGATTCTGGCCCATTGGGTTGCGTAGGTGACAATGGAATAGCTGCAGCTTGGGCTGGGTTAGGGCCAGAACCAAATTTCCACTCGCCTCTGTGAGTTTCTTGCCCTGCGCTTGCAGAGTCACAGCCCTGGGAGCAATGGGAATGAAGGGACCTTTTCCAAACCCTTGCTCCGTTATATATAGGGCCAATGGCCGATGCCCCCGGGGACGTACCAAGGGGCTTCAGGGGACGTGAACTGGTGGCTGCTCGAAATGAAAAGAGCTGGGGAGACTGAGCTCAGAGAGAGACGCAGGGGTCAATCGTGCTCACTGTGCCTTGGGCCGGCTTTGCGCCGAGAGCAACCCATCAGGCTGCCTGTGACCGGCCCGAGAAGACACCGGGCTGCGGGTCAGGATTAGCAGCTCCCGGCCAGCTGCACGAGAACAGCACAGGCCTGGTGCCCGGCCTGGAATCCGACGGATGTTGGAGTCTCTGGAGGCACGTGACGCGCCATGGAACGGCCCCTGCTTGGTCTTTCCCCCCTTGGTAATAAACCTTCAGGTTCACACACCGCAGGGCTGGTCACGTGCTGCCCCTTTGTACCTGTGAGCAGCGGGGTTAAACCCTTCTCCCTGTCCCAGCCACGGCGCCGATGTGGAGCCAGAGAACGCACCGAGCCGGCAGCCTCTCCAGCCAGGGAGAAAGGGCATTTCTGGGGAGGGCTGCTCCGGGCGCTCAGCTCACACCAGCACCTGGACTCCGGGATCTCTAGGCAGAGCATCGAGTTTCAGTGCCCCCTCCCTTGGGACCCCTTGTGACGTAGTGGGGGTACCTGGCTGGTTTCTATGCTGCTGGCTCTGGGGTAACCCCCACTGGCTGTCTTGGGGACCACGACCCAGCAAAACAGGATGAGTCACTATGCAAACCAGTGGCCAGACACCCCCCATGGAGAGGAACAAAGGAAGGTGGAATGCTGCCTTGGTTGGGGGGCAGGGCTGGAAGTTAGTGAGTTGGTTGGTGGCTGTCTGTGAGGATGGATGAGACAGCCTAGGGAGAGGAGCTGGAGTTTTAGGGGCCCAGTCTCCCCCATCTCAAGGGGGCCTGAGGCATCCTAGCCCAGTTCCTGTAACCAGATTACATCTGTGCTGCGCTGTGCTGGAGGAGCAATAAACCACCCTCAATTCCACTGGCTGGTACAGTCTGTTTGTGCCATTTCGGGGTGCAGGAGACGGGGAACCCCCAACGCGCCGTCACACTGGTGTCAGGGGTGGGATGCACTGCACCCCGTGGATGAAGCTCCCAGCGGCAAGCGACAAGGCGCAGTAGAAGCAAGAGCCCTGGAGCCAGGCGTGCTGGAGACAGAGCGAAGCGGTTCCTGGGAGTCGTGGGGCGCTGCAGCACTAGACTGGTGAGTCTGCACCGAGGGGCCCAGCGGGCAGATGGCCTACGCCCGACTATTGAAGGCAGAGCTGGTGGGGCTGTGCAGAGAGAGGGGCTTGCCTGTGCGGAAAGCAACCAAGGCCCAGCTGATTACCCAGCTGGAAGATAATGACCAGCCACGGGGCCAGGATCTTGTCCCCAGGGGAAGCAGCCAGACCCCCCCTGAGAGTGTGTCAGGCTCAGAGAGGGGGAGGAGCGCTGGAACCCAACGGAGAGATGAGACAGCGTCTCCCGGGAGGCCTGCAAGCCGTAGCCCATCTAGGGCAGGGGCCAGCCCAGCGGAGCTGCGGCGGCTGGAGATCCAGCTGCGGATCAGGGAATTGGAAGTAGAGGACCGAGAGAAGGAGCGCCAAGATCGAGAGAGGCAGCGGCAGCATGAGCTGGCCATGGCAGAGCGGAGAACCGGCGGGGCACCGGCTGCGCCAAGTGCGGATGGGCCCCAGGGTCCCAGGACTGCCAGACGCTTGGAGAGGCTCATGGTGGCCCAATTGAAGGACATGGGTGACATAGACGGGTTCCTCAGTGCCTTTGAGAGGGCCTGTGGACTGCAACGGGTCCCCACAGCTGACTGGCTGCAGGAGCTCATCCCCGCACTGAACCAGGAGGCGGCCGGAGTGCTCAGTCAGCTGGAGGACCTACAGCCAGGGGATTACAACCGAGTCAAGGAGGCCCTGCTGCACAAGTTCGGGCTGACCCCCGAGATGTACAGGAAGAAGTTCCGGGGGGTACAGAAAGGGCCACGGGAGACCTATGTGGACCTGGCCTCCCGCCTGGCGCAATACTGCCGCAAGTGGGTGTCTGGAGTCGGAGCCCAGACCGCAGAGGAGCTGCTCAAGCTGGTCATGATGGAGCAGTTCTATGAAGCGTGCCCACCCAAACTGAGGCTGTGGCTCAAGGACCGGAGACCAGAGAACCCCCAGGAGGCCGGGAGACTGGCAGATGAGTTCACGGAGAGCCGGTCCGGGTGTGAACGGGAGTCCCGGAGAGAGAGGGAACCGCGCAGAGACCGGATCTCGGCTGAGCGACGGAGGGAGTCAACTACGGGGCGAGACCAAGGAACAGGTCGTCTGCGCCCCAGAGAACCAGCCAGGGCCTGGACAGAGACAGCCCAAAGCCTAACTTGCCATCGCTGTGGGCAAAAAGGCCACAAGAGGGCTCAGTGCACCAGGTCCCAGGACCGGGGACTTTCCAGGGTTAACTGGCTGGGGCGGGAGGAAGGGCAGGCTGCCCCAGAGGCAGGGGCTGGCAGGCAAACCTCAGCTCAGAGAGAGGGGAAGGATGCTCAGTGCACCTCCCCTGGGAGGTCTGATTCTCAGGAGGCGGATTTCTCCGTGTACCGGGTGGGGGCAGGACGGCCCCTGCGGAGCGAGTGCCTCATACCCCTGGAGGTGGATGGTAGGAAGGTGACGGGCTTCTGGGACACGGGGGCGGAGGTGACTCTGGCCCGATCCGACATAGTGGCCCCGGAGCGGATACTACCCCACGCGCAGCTGACCCTGAAGGGCATAGACGGGTCCCCGTTTAAGGTGCCTGTAGCCAGGGTGCATCTGAAATGGGGGGCGAAGAAAGGCCTCAAGG
The DNA here is from genome assembly GCF_049634645.1 of Pelodiscus sinensis. NCBI lineage: Eukaryota > Metazoa > Chordata > Testudines > Trionychidae > Pelodiscus > Pelodiscus sinensis. The sequence goes on along the minus strand of NC_134740.1, from coordinate 5,742,023 downwards.
AAGTGGGGGTGCACCCGCACTTGCCCACCGAGGTGCTGATGGGGAATGACCTAGAGGAGTGGCCCCATGAATCCCAGCGGGCTCTAGTCACTACCCGGAGCCAGAGCCAGCGGGGGGCTGACAACGTGGGTCCAGGGAAGGACTCCTGGCAGCGTCCTCAGGGTCCCATCCCAGTGGACACGGGGTCCAGCCAGGCTGGGACTCCGGACCTAGGCAGAGGTGGGGGACAGGTCCCGATCCCTGCCTCAGCAGCTGAATTCCAGGCTGAGGTGCAGGCAGACCCCTTCTTGCAGAGGCTGCGGGACCAGGCTGGCCTCCGTGCAGCTCAGCCCCAGGGGAGAGGTGGCCAGGAGAGATTCCTGCGGGAGCGTGGGCTCCTGTTCCGTGAGTGGCTCCCCCCCAGGAAGGCGAGGGCATGGGGGGTCCAGCGGCAGCTGGTCGTCCCCCGAAAGTATCGCCTCGAGCTGCTGTATTTGGCCCACGACGTCCCCGTTGGGGGCCACCGGGGGATCCGGAGCACCCGGCTGAAGCTGCTCCAGCACTTCTATTGGCCGGGAATCTTTACAGCCGTGCAGCGGTACTGCCGGTCCTGTGACTCCTGCCAGAGGGGCGGGAAGGCCCAAGACAGGAGGAAAGCGGCTTGGGGGTCTCTACCCCAGATAGACCCTCTGGGCTGGCTGAGAGAGTTATGGGAGGGGAAGTCCTCCCTGGATGGAGCATCGGGGGTGGAAGCCGCCCTGGCTGTCCAGAGAAGGCTCGCTGGGCTCATGGCCCCAGCCCGAGAGACCCTGGCCAGAGATCAAGGCCAGTGGAAGGGTGGGTGTGACCCCCGAGGACAGGCCTGTGCCAGTCGCCCTGGAGCGGGGCAGCGAGTGGACAGAGGGAAGCCAATTCATGTGGGGCCTCGCCACGGCCGGCCCGAGTCAAGGGGAGCACCCATGTCCCCAGGGCGGGTTCCCACGCAGAGGACCCGAACTTCCCTAGGTCACGAGCGGAGTGACCCTGCTCAGTTCGCTCTCGGAGGGGGGAGAACTGTGACGTAGTGGGGGTACCTGGCTGGTTTCTATGCTGCTGGCTCTGGGGTAACCCCCACTGGCTGTCTTGGGGACCACGACCCAGCAAAACAGGATGAGTCACTATGCAAACCAGTGGCCAGACACCCCCCATGGAGAGGAACAAAGGAAGGTGGAATGCTGCCTTGGTTGGGGGGCAGGGCTGGAAGTTAGTGAGTTGGTTGGTGGCTGTCTGTGAGGATGGATGAGACAGCCTAGGGAGAGGAGCTGGAGTTTTAGGGGCCCAGTCTCCCCCATCTCAAGGGGGCCTGAGGCATCCTAGCCCAGTTCCTGTAACCAGATTACATCTGTGCTGCGCTGTGCTGGAGGAGCAATAAACCACCCTCAATTCCACTGGCTGGTACAGTCTGTTTGTGCCATTTCGGGGTGCAGGAGACGGGGAACCCCCAACGCGCCGTCACACCCCTCCCCTCGCGCCAGCTGGGCCGGAGAGCTCTAACTCTAGCACGGGGGTAGCGGAGAGCAGCACGGCCAGAGATTTCAGGCTTTGCCTGAGGCCAGCGCAGCACCAGGAGGTGCCCGTGGAGATCTGAGTTCGGATGGCAGGATGTGGAGCCCTGAACGCTGCCACGACACCTGTGGCCTGGCTGGCGTCGCTCTCTCTGGGCACCTTTCATCCGCAGGCGGCTCCCAGGCCCCCTGCCCATATTGACTCTGCCCAGCTCCTGTGTCCCGGGGACTCACTCTCCCTTCCCTTGGCTTCCTCAGCGCTCGGCCCCGCAGCGCTTCCGCCAGCCGGAGGCTGCACTTTCCAGGCCCGGTCCTGTGGATTTGAGCCTCCAAGGCTGCTTCCTAAGGCAGGGCCCCCCAGGAGAAAGGGAATTTCCTTTCCAGGCACTGACCCCATAGGCTGGTAACTGGGGTGTCACCCCGGGGTACAACCTGGATTCATTGAGATCCTGGTGCACAAGGCAAGTTAAGAGCCACTTGCCAGGACCTGGGCTGGACACCTTAGTCCTCAGATTAAGTATCTGATGATTTGTTATCTGCATTAATGAGGAACCTTAAAAAGCCCCCTACTCCTCTTCCTCACAAGAACAAGCAGGTAGGTAAAAGAAATGGGGGAGGGGCGGAATAAAACATCTAAAAATCCTTCTTTAGGGCTGTTTGGAAAGAAGATACACGCGGTTTACTGGTTAAGGCGGTAAACGCCTAAGCTATTGGGCTTTACTCGCGTGGGTTCGAATCGCACGGTGCTATTCTTCTTCCCCTTTTCATCGAGAGCCCCTGGCCAGACCCTTGGGATGTTTGTGCTGCCCCCACGTGACCCGCCCACTTTTCACAGCAGTTTCCAAACGGACGCTTCAGTGCAAATGACGGAGTAGAGATTGCTAGGCCAATGGGAGGTCATTGCGTCAAGCGGTTCCCAGTCTCCGCCCCCTCCCCCAAGTGGCCCATCTCTCACCTCCTTTGAGAGCGAGCCCCCCCCATACTCAGTGGGTCCATTTCCTTCTAGTGGTTTTGCCCCTGCAATGCAGCTTTTGCTCATACACCCGGAGCGCAGGGAGCTGCAGTAAGGGGCCTCTCCAGGTGCACGATTTTCTGCTTCCACGAGGCACAACACAATCCCCCCTCTCCTTCCATAGAGCGGTTTGTCAGGTTCTGGGGCGGAAACCACCAGCCTCTCTGCCTGCAGCTGCGCTTCCTGCCCCATTTGTCCCTCCCAGGAGAGACTCCCCCTCTGGGCACCAACTGGGCACCTCCCCTACCCATGGCAAGTGCCTGGCACATTTTGGAGGGTAAAGGGGGAAAGTATCCCCGACGGGACATCGCCCTGTCCTGGCGCTCCCCCCGTCATCCCTTACACGCCACCTGGCGAACCCGCATGCAAATCCCTGCCCCGGGAGTCACTTCTGAAATACAAACCCGTGATTCTAGGGCGCTCAGTGTCTGCCCGGACACAGCCCTGCCCGCTGCGGAGTTTCCCTCAGTGCCTGGGAACGAGAATGGAACCTCTGCTGCTTTTCCTGGCCCTGCTCGCCGCCCCCAGCTGTGAGTGTCCGTGGGGCCCGTGGGAGAATCAGGGACATACAGAGACATTCGCTGGCTAATTTGTTTCCTTTTTTCGCAGGTGTCCTCTCCCAGGTGCGGCTGGTCCAGTCCGGCCCGGGAGCGCTGAAGCCCGGAGAAACCCTCACTTTGAGCTGCTCTGTCTCGGGGGTCTCCATCTCTACTCAGCATTATCACTGGCACTGGATCCGGCAGCCCCCCGGGAAGGGGCTGGAGTGGGTGGGGTGGGTGTATCCGTATAGCGGGGCTACAGCCTACGCCGCATCTCTCCAGGGCCGAGTCACCATCACCGCAGACACCGCCAAGAACCAGTTCTCGCTGCAGCTCCGCTCGCTGACAGCTGCAGACACCGCCCTCTATTACTGCGCCACATACACAGTGACACAGCGCAACGCAGGGCCCGGGACAAAAGGGGGAAGCGGTTTCTCCATAGCCTAAGCGGGAACCGACCCTGACCGGGTTAGCGGAGCCGGATCCTAGGAACAGGCACACGCAGGGAGCTGACTCTGGACAAGATATCGACACGCCCGTTTGTAAAACACCCTCCCGGCAGGATTCTCCCGGTGTCTCTGGCTGCGCCCCGCCCTTCGGGAGCCCGGCCAGGCGCACAGACCTGAGAGCTATTTCCGGCCTTTGCAGAGTGTGCGGGCCGGGACAGAGCCATGGAGTGAAGGAACCATCGCACAGCGCCCGGGTCACAGTGCGCGGGGCGCGCCCGGGGACGGACCCCGCCTTCGCGGTACCAGGAGAGGGCAGGGCAGGGACACACGCAGGCGCCTGCGCGCGCACCCAGCCAGTCTCGTTCTCTCCACTAGGGCCCGAGGACACCGCCCGGCGGGCGCCAGGCACAGGGAGGGGAAGTCGGGCCGGGCTCAGAGGAATCCTCCAGTTGCGGTTCGCAGGGAAATCCCGGCTGGCAGGACGCGGACAGTGCGCGCGCCGGGCTCTCTGTGTGTTCAGTTCTCAAGGGCTCAGATTCACCCCGTTGCTCTAGGGCTACAGACCCAGGGGCCGCCCTGCCTCCCTGAGCCTGGGGGGACAGACACTCGGACCCTCAACCACCGCACCGGGCTGGAGTCTCTGCCCCTGGACTCTGCTGGGTTCGCACCGAACACCCCCTCGGCTGCAGCCCTGCGGCTCCTTTCAGGGCAATCGCTTCATCTCCCCCCGGTTCGGCTCCTTGCGATCGGGGCTGGCTGGCCCCAGGCCCTTCACTCCGCAGCTGCAGCCCGGCTGTCCCGGGGGAGCGGCACAGCCCAGCTGAGCCGGCTCCGAGCGCAGAGATTGTTTCTCGCTCAGCGCAGGGTCGTGGCCGGCTAATGGGCTGGGCTGGGGACACACGGTCTCCAGTTCCGCGAACACGTGACATGAGCAGCCGGAGACCAGCAGGGCCGCCCCGTTATTCCTGCGCGGGAAACCAGCCTCCTCCCCGCCAAAAAAAAACTTCCCCTGCAATTGCGTGGGAATGCCCCGCGGTGGCCCTCGCGGTCCGCCCGCGAGTGCCAGGAGCCCGCTGGGTTCAAAGGAGAGCAGAGAGACTCACCGCTGGGTCACTTTCACTTTCTGCCCCCGGTCACAGGAGCCGCCGTCGGGAGGCTAAAGATTCACAGACCCACTTAGGTCTTGTACCGGGCCCCCCTCACACTCAGTGGAAAGGCTTCCTAGGCGCCAGGGAGCGCTTCAACCCAGCCAGAATCCGGGGAGGGAAGGGGGTTTCCCGCCCAAATCCCTCCCAGCGCTGCGGGAAATCTGCCTTCCCCTGAGGCCAATGGCTCCCTGGGACATGGCCCCTCCCCCCACACTGAGCCAGGGACCGGCGCTGTCTGGCCCCTCTGAGCATAGGAGGCGGCTCCGGAGATCACTTTCCTTTCCCATCACGGGAGAGTCACCAGCCCCTCAGTTCCTGCGTGAGGAGAGACTACAGGGAGCTGCTCCCTCCTCCACGTCCGAAAATGTCAGGATGATCCCAGAACCCGGTGCCCGGCGCTGCACAGACACCGAGACCGGGACCTTCTGGGTCTCGCTGCTGCTTTTCCTTTCCCTGCTCTCCGCCCCAGTCTCAGAGTGTCATGGGGAGAAGACCCATGGACAGAGGGACTGAGATTTCCCTAACCATCAAATACCAGGGTTCAAGAGAAAACGAGCTGGAGGACAAATCCATCCATGGCCATGATCCAGGATGGGCAGAGACTATGTCTCCATCCTTCCTAAGCAGAAGCTGGGAATGGAGACAGGGAATGAGTCAGGAGGTCATTAGCTGTTCTGTTCTTTCCCTGTGGGGCACCTGGCAGGACACGGAGCTAAATGGTCCTTTGGTCTGACCCAGTGCGGCTCTTCTCATTCCCTCCGGTCATTTAGCTCATTCTGCTGCATTCCATGTTAGCTTTCGCCTTCACATCATCCCTTCGCCTGGTTCACAGAGCCCAGAGTGAGGAAATCCGAATGTTTTATGTAAAGCTGCTGCAGCTTCATTTCACTGGGAGACCCCTACTCTGACGGGAAAGAAAGAAAGAAAGAAAGAAAGAAAGAAAGAAAGAAAGAAAGAAAGAAAGAAAGAAAGAAAGAAAGAAAGAAAAGGGCCGGAGCCCGCAGCGGTCGCTGGTCGCTTGTTCATTTCCCCGCCCTGTGACCCAGCCACGCGGCCGCAGCGGAGCAGAAGCGCTAAGACTCCTGCGCTCCCCGCCCCTTTCCTAGGGCGGTACCGGGGTGTCGGACTTTATGCAAATCTCCCCGCCTGGGCCCGGGTTAAATCGCAGCTCCTGGGTTCCCCGGGACCCGCCTGCCCAGGGGCTGCAGCGAGTTTCAGTTTTTCCTCCTTCTCGTTGCTCCGTTTCCCAGGATGGGCCCCGCGGTGTCGCTGCTGCTGTTACTCGCCCTCTCGCCCTGTGAGTCGGGAGGGGAAACCCGGGGGATGATCAAAGCCCCAGGGAGCGAGCTGAGGATCTAACTGTAACGGTTCGTGTCTTTCAGGTGTCCGGTCCCAAATCCAGCTGGTCCAGTCCGGGCCGGGCGCTGTGAAGCCCGGAGAGACCCTCACCCTGAGCTGCGCCGTGTCTGGTTACACCATTTCTTCTGGCTACAACTGGGCCTGGAATCGGCAGGCTCTTGGGAAAGGTTTAGAATACATGGGGCGTATATCTGGACCCAGCGGGAGCACCAACTACGCCCCGGCTTTTCAGAGCCGGATCAGCATCGCCAGAGACACCGCCAAGAACCAGTTCTCGCTGCAGCTCCGCTCGCTGACAGCTGCGGACACCGCCACCTACTACTGCGCCAGAGACACAGTGACACGGAGCGCAGCAGGGCCCGTACAAAAAGGAGAAGCGGTTTCTTTAGAGCCATTCAGGGCATTTAACGGCTCATTGCCCTCTACGACCAAGAGAGGCAGGCACAGAGAAGGGGGAGAGTCTCTAGGAATCCAGCTTTCATAAAGAGCACACGACTCACGGATATCGCAGACCAGGAGTAAAACCCGTGTCACTCTATTGCACCGCAAGGTGTGAACAGGGCAACCACTGACAAACCCTCAACTCTCCCCCTGCTCACCAGTCATAGAATCATAGAACCCCAGGGCTGGCAGAGACCTCAGGAGGTCTCGAGTCCATCCCCCTTCCCAAAGCAGGACCAACCCAACTGAATCATCCCAGCCACTAGCCTTTAAAACCTCTGGGGATGGAGATTCCACCCCCTCCCTAGGTAACCCATTCCAGTGCTTCCCCACCCACTTAGGAAATATTTTTCCCTAATATCCAACACAGACCTCCTCCACTGTTACTTGAGACCATTGCTCCTTCTACTGCCATGTATCACCACTGAGAGCAGCCTCTCTCCATCCTCTTTGGAACCTCCCTTCAGACAGTTAAAGGCTGCTCTCAAATCCCCCCTCACTCTTCTCTTCTGCAGACTAAATAAGCCCAATTCCCTCAGCCTCTCCTCATAGGTCATGTGCTCCAGCCCCTCATCATTTTGGTTGCCCTCCGCTGGACCCTCTCTAACACATCCACATCTTTTCTGTACTGGGGGGAGGGGGGAGGGCAAAACTGGACACAATACTCCAGATGTGGTCTCACCAGTGCTGAATAAAGGGGAATAATCACTTCTCTAGATCTGTTGGCAATGCTCCTCCTAATGCGCCCTAATATGCCACTAGCCTTCTTGGCTATAAGGGCACCTTGTTGACTTATCTCCAGCTTCTCATGCACTGTAATCCCCAGGGCCTTTTCTATCGAACTGCTGCTTAGCCAGTTGGTCCCCAGCCTATAACAATGCTTGGGATTGTACCCTCCCAAGGGCAGGACTCTGCACTTGTCCTTGTTGAACCTCATCAGATTTCTTTTGGCCCAATCTTCTAATCTGTGTAGGTCACTCTGGACCCTCTCCTTGCCCTCCAGCGTATCTACCTCTCCCCCTAGCTTAGTGTCATCTGCAAAATTGCTGAGGGTGTGACATATTGGGGGGTACCTTGCTGGTTGCTATGCTGGGCAGTGGGCTGTGGGTGACCTCCACTGGCTGCTGTCTGTAGCACGGCTCAGCAGGGCAGGGGATGAGTCATTATGCAAAGGGCGCTCCAAATCTGTCTGACAAGCTATCTCCCAGGGAGTGGAACAATGGAAAGAAGGGGGGTGGAGCCCTGGCTGGGGGCAGGGCTGGAAGAGTGAGTTAGTTTCTGTCTGGGAGCATGGAGGAGACAGCCTAGGAAAAGGGTCTGGGATTTAGGGGCCCAGGCTCCCCCATCTCTAGGGGGGCTGAGGCATCCTAGGCCTGCCCTGTAACCAGATTACATCTGTGCTGTATCCTGGAGAAGCAATAAACTCCCTCTATTCTATTGGCTGGTGGAGTCTGTTCGTGCCATTACCAGGGTGCAGGAGACGGGACAACCCCAACACACCGTTACAGAGGGTAAAATCCATCCCCTCATCCAGGTTATTAATAAAGATGTTGAACAAAACCGGCCCTAGAACCGATTCTTGCGTCACCTCACTGGAAACCAGCCGTCAACCTCAGATAAGCGATTGAACACTACCCCTTGTTGTGTCGACAGTCTAGCCAGCTTTCTATCCACCTTACAGTCCATGTATCCAGTCCATATTTCCTTAACTTGCTGGCTAGAATATTGTGGGAGACCGTATCAAAAGCTTCCTCTCATCAGCCACTGCTTTCCTCCAGTTCGCCTACCAGTCACACCTCAGGGCGCTTCCGTACCTCGCTGGAGCCGCTGGGGCTGCCCATTTGCCCAGGGGCCGGGGCAGAGCGATGTTCATTTCTGGACAGTCCCGGACCACTAGGAACTGCCAGGTGAGTGAGAGCAACACGCGAGGAGGCGCCCCGTGCTGCAGGGAGACCCGCGGGGTGAGACTGCGCCCGGGCTAGAACAGAGTAGAATAGAATCGAGCGGGGAAACCCCAGAGGGGAAGGGAACGCGCCAGCACCCTCCTTACACCCCGGGCTGCCCAGCCTGGGCAGAGGAAATGACGCAGATTGTCACGTGGCCTTGCAGAGGTACCAGCCCCTTTCCCCCCAGCAGCCAGTGTCCGAGCGTCCCGGGGTCAATGGGTGGGAACCAGAAGTTGCTGTGACCGGGGATGTGACACTAGGACCCGCCCTCTCCAGACGAGCAGGGGACGCTGCCCGGGGCCCCTGCTCTCTGGCCCGGCCCTGAAGGGCTGGGAGCTGCAAACCAACCACTGAAACACTATAGACACAGCGCATGAGTCGCTTTCTGCCCGCGCCGGGGTCACAGTGCGAGTGTAAACGGGAAACGGAGCGTGTATGTGGAGACAAACGCGAATCACGGTCGGGAATCCACCGTCGCCTCCCCCCGGCAGAGCGAGCCCCCGAGGCGCTGCGCCCCGCGCACCCATCCCAGGGAAGCTTCTCAGCAAAACCTGAACTCTGCCCTCAGCCCGCCCCCGACTCCGCAGCTGCTCCCCTCTGCTCCCGCCGGCGGGTCCCAGAGCTGCCCCAGAGCACCAGCCCGGCTCCCCAAAGGCACCTCCCACGCGTCACGGGTCAGTTCGGTCCAGCCAGATACGGCCAGGAAGGAAAAGGGGCTTCGGGCCCAAATCGCTCCGCTCACGCCAGGAAATCTGCCCTCCCCAGCGGGGTCCAGCCCAATTGCTCCTGGGACACCGCCCTTCCCCGGCCACTGACCCACTGGCCGGCGCTGCCTGGCTCCTCTGCACATGGGAGAGGCCCGAGGGATCAATTTCCTCCCCCGCCCCAACTGAGAGTCACGAGTTCCTCAGTCCCTGTGAGGAAACAGTCAGTGCAGGGAGCTGCTCGCTCCACCAGGGGTCCGAAAGTGTCAGGAGCGTCCCAGCGCCCCTTGCCTGGCGCTGCACAGACACCCAGGCCGAGGCAGTCTGAGTCCTGCACCCCGAGCCCTGGGGAGAGTCACTCAGATCCCCGGCAGGAGCAGCGCGTGTCTCTGATAAGCAGCGGGGTATGCAAATGAGGGAGGCGGCGTCCTGTATAAATCTTCCCCTCGCTCTGCCCAGGCCGCACCTGCAGGGACAATCCGCAGCCCCTGGGTCTGGGCAGTGACCAGCCAATCCAGCATCAGGGACAATGGCATTTTTACTCCTTGCAATGTTGGCGGTAACGGCGTTGGAAGGTATTTTCTTCTTTAGAATAACGGCAGAGGTGGGAGCATATTACATCCCCCTTGTGTTGATAGCAATATTTATATCCTGTCTGTGTTCCCAGGGGCCCGGTCCCAGGCGTTGGTGGAGTCCGGAGGGGATGTGAAGAAGCCCGGAGACTCTCTTCGCCTCTCCTGCAAAGCCTCCGGCTTCACCTTCAGCAGCTACGATATGAACTGGGTCCGGCAGGCTCCCGGGAAGGGGCTGGAGTGGGTCGCTTATATCAGCTACAATGGGGGTACTATCTACTATCTTGATGCCGTGAAAGGCCGATTCACCATCTCCCGGGACAACTCCAACAACCTGCTGCACCTGCAAATGACCGGCCTGAAGCCCGAGGACACCGCCCGCTATTACTGTGCGAGAGACACAGTGAGGAGAAGCCGGTCTGAGCCCAGACACAAACCTCCCCCTGCAGTGAGCAGCGAAACCGTTTGGCGCTGGGGGCGCCCAAGCTCCGTGCATGGAAATGAAACCGAGTTCAGAGAGAGGCTGGGACCAGCAAACCCCTTTCACTGTCGTTCTCAGCCCTCCGCCTTGAGGGGTGGCAGCTCCCGGGACAGGGCTGCAGTGTCTGGGATATCAGGGCGGCTTCACCCGGCACAGAGAGAACAGCTCCTCCTTCCAGAGCCGGGTCACCGTCTCCGCTTCCCCCTCACAAGAACCAGGTCTCCCTGCAGCTCCGCTCGCTGACAGCTGCGGGCACCGCCCCCTATTGCTGCTCCGGGAGAGACACAGAGCGCAGCGGGGACCCTGCCAAAAAGGGGAGGAGGATTCTCACTGGATTCTCCGGCCTCTCTCAGCCTCTAATTTACATGTCCAGGGAGAGCGAAGCAGACGCCGCGTTTTTACTACGTGGGAGTGAAGGGGCAGCGCGCGGTTTCTGTTTCCACCTCCCGCCCCCCAACAGGCTCCTGGGGTCGGTGCTAGACACTCTTGGAACCTGGACACGGGACCTTCTGTGACTGGAACCTCTGCCCTGGGCCTGGAGCCCCGCGACCCCCGGGCAGCGTCACCTCCCGCTGCGGGCTGGGCCCCGCGCAGACACGGACCCGGTCCCGAACAGATCCCAGTCAGCGACAGCTGGAGAGATGGGTCAGGGCTGGGATTTCCGAGCAGATCCACCAATCAAGGCGCCCCGCACCCATGTGGCGATCCACACCCAGCTCCTTAGCTGGGATGAGGGGGGCCCGAGGCCCACAACCCACAAGGCGAAATTCTTTGCACAAGGATAAACACCGCAGCTACGGAGCCGCCTCACGTGACTCTCTCCAGGGCTGGCCCCGAGGAGGGTTGTGGGACCTAGAGGCAGAGACCAGCGGAGCGGGTTGGAAAAGGGGCCACTGGGGCGGAGCAGGTAAAGGTGGGATCTTGCCTGAGGGCTCCTGTCCGGGGCTGTTCATTCTAGTTTAGCATCACTAGGGGTGACCGGTCTCGTCTGAAGCTAGGGCGGCCCGGCCTTTCTCACACTGGTTCCCACCCCGAATCGAACTCCCCCGCTTGCCCGCCATGGACTGGCTAGTTTTCGGCAGTAACTCGGACCCTGCATTGCGCTTCATGGCCGAGGCGACCCGGACAGAGTTTGTGCCTGAGACAGGAATTCTCAAAGAAGCCCAGTGAAGCGGGGGCCCGAATCCGCTCCGCAGCCTCGCTGCTCCCGGGTACGTTGGCTCGGTCCCAGCCCCTGCCTGTGGGGCGAATGCGGCCTGAGAGCGGGAGACCGGTGACCGCAAACCACTGACCCCGTAGGCCCGGAGAGCCGCATCCTCTTCGTCCTCAGTGATACTTGGTCCCGCTCTGGATGCAGAGTCCTGGATTTGATGAACCCTCCAGGTCCCTTCTAGTTCTAGAATTCCATGAGTCTATATTTTAGTTGAAGCGATAGGAATGGGAATAAGCGGAGACTCTGTCCATGGTGCTGAATTGGGAACGGGCTATTTGCATCTGTATGAGCCAGAATGTGAAAGGGGTTTAGGCACTTCAGTAAGCAAATAGGCACCTACTGAACTCTTGAAAATCACCTATGCACCTAATTCCTATGGGTTCCAATAGGAGTTGGGCACCAAGTGAAAAACCCCGACTATCTCGCTTCCTCTTTAGACATCAGAATACCTTTAAGAATCTGACCCTGAATTCTTAAGAGCACCATTATCATGCAACCTATTAGTCTACACTGCCAATTGAGTGACAAAGTATTTGTTATTCACCGGGGCTTAACTACCACCCCCTTCAACAGTAATTGTGAATGCAACGTTTGGTGGTCTCATTAAACCTATACACGTAGAATCTTATTCAGAAAGCTGTCCTCAGCCCGAGTGCCTTATTATGGCACTATGTTACACAGGCTATGAAACTGGATTTGTTTTGTCATGAAATTTTAGGCCTACTAAATTAAATTACAAGGATTCGTCCCCATCCCTTAATCTATATATAATGCCAGCCCCTAGGCTGATCTTCCCAACTCACTGCAGAGTAATACAGCTACAGCTGGGTGAACTTTTGGGCTGAATTGATATCGGAGAAGAATGCAGCTGGTGTAAATCTAATATGGTGCGAACGAGGAGTAGGTTGTCAGTGAATGCGCCTGGTGCTCTCCGCCTCAGTGGTACAGACGGACTTACAGGGAGACAGGAACCTAAGGAGCTCCTGGTAAGTGCCTCGTGTGGTCCAGCGTTGCCTCCGATCCTGTTCTCTATTGTTCTTCTCCAAATATATAACCTCTTCTGCCAGCCTCAGCACAGCCCGCCCTGGGGACCTGGCCGGGGCTGCGGGAACCTGCGATGTGCAACGGAGGCGCAAAGGGCCTCATTAGAGGTCCAAGTTCTTCCAGAAAGTGTCCGAGACTCACGGAGTGTCAGGCTCTCCTGCAACATGGTGGCTGGCGAGGGGAGGGGAATTCGGGCGCTGCTTTTCAAAGCCAGGGGAAAGTTCTGCCGCTTGGCAGCGTTTGGTGGTTTCCTTTGTCTTCCGCAGTAGCCTATTTCGGGTAGTTGCTGGGACCCGCCTTCTGTGGGGAGAACTAGGTTAGCGAGTCAGACGGGCCGATGATGCTGGGAATGGAAGGCTAGCGAGAGAGAGAGAGCCTTTCTCAGGTTCGAAGGAGGGTTCAGAGTGAGCTCAAAAGTAAGTTTCTTTCGCTCACAGAAGGTGACCCAATCAATATAAGACATTACCTCACCCGCCTTGTGTGTGTGGGACTGACATAGCCACAGCAGCACTAAAAACAGAGGGAGGGAGGGAGAGATAGGCAGGGAGGCGGGGCTGTGGGGATAGATAGATAGGATATGTATGCAGATGGATAGTAAGACAGACAGACAGACCTGGATCCCCTCGCCCTTGGCCCCCCGGGAACCCTAAATCTACCGCAAATCACCGCATTGATGCACCTTTCGGCTCAGACAGCAGCTCAGCCCGACAGGGGGCAGCCCCTGGACTGCGAGACGTGACCCGCCTCAGCCACCTGCAGCTCACGGGAGGGTCTGGGCCGCCTCGCGTGGGCAGGGGCCTCCCAGCTCCCCCTTTAAGCGCCGCTTGTCAGTTCTAAGCGTTGGCCACACGGTGCAAGACCGAACCGTGAGATCCCCAGGGCTGGGCCCCGTGCGCCGCGGGACACAGACTCGCACCCAGGCCCGTGTGGAGCCCGGAGGCCGTAGACAGAGCGAAGCATTTCAGCTCGCGAGAGGCTACTCGGGTCCCGGGGGCAGGGAACAAGGTGCCACCAGGGCAATGGCGGGAGCGGGGTCGGTGACACGTGCCCAGAGGATCCCACCTGGCGATCCGCTCCCGTGCCACAGAGCCGGGTGTCCCTGTTCCGCTGCCCTTAGTGCAGGGCTGGCTCTAAGCACCAGGAAAGCCCCCAGTCCCACTCCGCTCAGGCCTCTGTCAAAAAAGAGGGGCGGCCAAAAGTTTTTTTGCTTGGGTTGGCAAAAAACCTAGAGCCGGCCCTGGGCTGAGGGCTTCGACTGGGGGTGCACGCTTTACACTGAAGTTGTCATGATGGTTTTAGGGCTCCAGGCAGAAGCCAAGGGGCTTGCAGTGCGGGAGGGTCCTGAGGGTTGGGATAGGGAGGGTGTTCGGGGTGAGCGGTGCTTCTTGGGACAGCTCTTTGGGTCCCAGCCAATGGGAGTGGGGGTGGAGCCTGGAAGTGAGGGCAGAGACTGGACAGAGCTTCCCCTGGCGCTCAGGTGATGCGACTTCAGCCCCATAACCGGCGGGGGGGGGGGTAGCCCCCCCATCCTTCCACTCTGAGCGGGAAGTAAGATGCAGTTTGGGCGGTGCAGGGACAATCCCGGAAACTGTCTTCAAAACCCCCAAGACCCTCCTTACTATGGCAACAGAGTCACCTAACAGTCCACCTAGCTGCCTACTTGTGCCTCCAATCCATAATCAGCAATCAATAAACAAATCTCCTGCCCCCGGTGTCTTACAGAGGACAAAGGGAGCGAAATGGTTCCCATGTCACCAAAGGGAAAGAGCCACATGGGGGCAGCAAAGTGTCACGTGTGAGTCCACCGCTCGAATAAAGGGTTAAAATCCCAATTTATTCAGGTCACCATCAAAACCGGGGTGTCAGGCACGGGACTGGAGCGGAGATCCTGGTGCCAGTTCGAGGTTATACCCCTGCTCCACCCCCCCCCCCCAAAGTGACCCACCTCCAGCGAATGCAATGAAAGTGCTTGGAGTCCATTTAAAGCGTCACAAACCCTCCTGCCAGCGTGTGGTTATGAGGGGGAAAGAGCAGCGGCCCAAAACCCTCCCGAAACTGAGCCCCTTGCCCTTGGGAATATCAGGCTGAGATCTTCTAACATCTTTAGGAGATGTGGGCCCCAAGACCCCCCCTTACTATGGCAACAGAGACACCTAACCGTCCACCTAGCTGCCTACCTGCGCCTCCAATCCATAATCAGCAATCAATAACCAATGAGCAGACGTCAATAATCAATAACGGTTGAGTTTGGGAGCATCAGGCATAACAGTTTGGGGGTTTGGAACAGGGAAGGGTGCGGAATAACTGGAGTCCCAGGGCCCAAAATTCGATTTCTTCGGCGCCTGCTTTGTTTACACGAATGACTGGACCCCAGAAATTAATGAGACAGACAGGAGCGGGGTGAGAGTTTAATTCACTGTGGGGTTTTGTGTTTTCCGCCTTTGCAGCAACAGAGCAAAGTGTGTGAGTGTGTGTGTGTGAGAGAGAGAGAGAGAGAGACTGTCCGTCCAGGAGGGGCACAGAGACGCGAGGGGCCTTTAGATCAGCTGCTTCTAGTCCCTCCCCGGGGCGCTCCCTCCTTATGCAAATCCCCGCTCCGAGCTCTGGGTTGAAGTAGCGGCTCCCGGGGCGCCCACAGCCGCAGTGTCCTCAGGCGCTGAGCTGCCCTTCGCGAGCCCTTCGCTGTCCCCTCCTCGCGCACCATGAACTCCCCGCTCCTCCCGCTGCTCCTCCTGACCCTGGCCCCAGGTGAGTCTCGGCGAGAGGCAGCGCAGGTTGAGGCGGACGGGACAGGTGAGTTTGAGTCTGACCGATCCCTGCTTTTCCCAGGTGCCCGGTCCCAGCTCCAGCTCCAGGAGTCCGGCCCGGGCGCGGTGAAGCCCGGAGAGACCCTCACACTCACCTGCTCTGTCACCGGGGGCACCGTCACCGGCAGCTACTACTGGCACTGGATACGGCAGGCCCCGGGCCAGGGGCTGGAGTGGATGGGATTATGGAGTGATTCCACAAGGTACAACCCGTCCCTGCAAGGCCGCATCGCCATCACCGTGGATTCTTCCAGCACCAAGTATTATCTGCGGCTCAGCTCGCTGACAGCTGCAGACACCGCCACGTATTTCTGTGCCAGACACAGTGACACGGAGCGAAGCAGGGACCGGCACAAAAAGGGGAAGCGGATTCTGAGCAGGGCAGTGAAGCCAGAGCAGCGGGGAGAGCTGAGCCCAGAGCCCCTCCCCTCCCCACACGGACGCTGACAGGGCTGGGGCCCCTCCATCAGGGAGCAGCGCGAGCCCACCCTCCTCCCGGAGCAACTCCAACATTTAAGAAAACGGCGGTGGAGAGCTACAGCTCAACATCACTGTCAGGGTGGCTGAGCGGTCTAAGGCGGCCCACTTGAGTCCATTTTCCCCAGGAGTGAGTGTGCTGGTCTCTAAAGTTAGGCGTGGGTTCAAATCCCACCCCTGCCAGGCTTTTCCCTCTGAGTGGAGAAGCGACCTCATTTCATTGTCTCCCCTAAGCACGTACTTAAGGCTTCCGTAGGAGTAGCGACAAGAAAAGTTGGAGATATTTCAAATATCTTCTGCAACTGCCCATTTAGGGCATCTATATGAGTACATTTTGCTTTCTCATGGAGTAGGGCTGGAAGTCTTGATGGAAATGGAGAAGGGCATTGGAAACAGCTTGAGGGCTATGTCTACACTGGTGGCTCCTTGCGCAAGAACGGCTGCTCCTGCGCAATAATCCGCAGTGCATCCACACTGCCCACCCGCTACTGTGCAAGAAGATTTATAGTTCTGGCGTGGTAAGAGACGGCTTCTTGCGCAAGGGCTACACTCTTTTCTTACATGTGTAAGCTCTCTTGCGCAGGACCTCTTGCCAAGACAGCTTCCACTTGTAAGAAAAGACCATAGCTCTAGCGCAAGAAGCCGTCTCTTACCACACCAGAACTAATCTTCTTGCACAGTAGCGGGTGGGCAGTGTGGATGCACTGCGGATTATTGCGCAGGAACAGCCGTTCTTGCGCAAGGAGCCATCAGTATAGACATAGTCTTGGATCATAAACTAAAACACTCAAATGCCTCTTTGCAGCTGGGTGCTATGAGTTAGCTGGCTAAAGCGCTTCCCTAATAAGCAGGACTTTTGGGTTCAACTCCCAGTGATGCCTTGTTGCGGCCTTTCCTCTTCTGTTCTCACCTTTTCTAGTGCCCTTCTGGGAAACAGAGGAGGCCTCCACTGGCCACTCAAGTAATGGCTTGTTAAAGAAAAAAGGCTTGTTGGAGAGGAGCATTGGGGAGAATTAAATCACAAGCCTGGAGCTGGAGAAGAGGCTGCTGGGACAGGCTTTGGGAAGGCAGGTGCTCTGACTGCGAGTGCTGGGACAGGAGAGCCAAAGCCACACACCCTAGTGACTTCCTGGGGGTGTTAGTGCCCAGAGACCCTGAAAGCGCAACCTTTGCAGATCGGGCAGCAATGGAGAGTTCCTCCCCTCTCGCCTCCCTTTGGATGGTCAATGGCAGCACACGGAGCAGGTGGGGAAAAAGTCTCTGAGGGCGGCCTTAGGGCTAAGCTGGCCAAGGCACCTGCCAGGTGAGGTGTAGGGGAGGGATGCAGCTCCCAGTGTTGCCTGGTCAATCGTGTCTGCTCTTCCCACCTTTCCCAACATCTCTTGAGGGATCAGATAGTTGTGCAGGTGCCAAGCAAGGCAAATGTTGGCAAAAGATCCGGCAGTTTTATCCTCTCAAGACTCAGAAGGAGGCACCTAAGAAACATGGGGACAAGGAAAAGGCCACCTAACTCCACTTACCTGCGTGGATCCTGCAGCCAGAACAAGGAGGGACAATCCGCAGCCCCTGTGTCTGCGCAGTGACCGGTCAGTCCCCGGAGAACTTTCCCCGCCAGCACCAGTGACAACGAGACTTTGGGTTTTGGAAGGTATTTTGTGCCCCTGATCAAATGGCAGAGCCAGAAGCTCAGATAATTGCCGCTGGTTTTATACCGGTTCTTCTCACACCCCTTATTTGCAAGTGCCCGGTCCCAACAACCTGCTGCACCTGCAAATGACCGGCCTGAAGCCCGAGGACACCGCCCGCTATTACTGTGCGAGAGACACAGTGACACGAACCCTGCGGCTGCTCGTACACACACCAGAGCTGCGGAACTTCCCGCGTCCGCCGCACGGGGGCAGCAGAGACACGCGCAGAACAGCCCGGCCTGGGGCGCAGGGGAGTGAAGGATGGAGCGCTCTGACGTCCCGGATGAGAAGAAGCCCGAGACTCTCTGCGCCTCTCCTACAATGTCTCCAGCTTCACCTTCAGCAGCTCCTGGATGAACTGGGTCTGGTGGGCCAACATTTACAGCTCGAGCTCGAGCACATACTACAGCGACTCGGTCAAAGGGCGATTCACCATCTCCAGAGATGACCCCAGCAGCCTCCTGCACCTGCAACCGACCGGCCTGAAGCCGGAGGACACTGTCTGCTATTACTGGAAAGGCTGATACAGAAACTCAGGCGGCAGAATTATTCTTCTACCTTGCGCCGCGCGGGGGCAGCACTTCCACAGGGAATCCCGCGCCGGGCGCAGCAACGGGATCTACAACTGCCCTGTAAACACAATCTCTCTCATCAGGCTTCACG
Source organism: Pelodiscus sinensis (assembly GCF_049634645.1). Taxonomy (NCBI): domain Eukaryota; kingdom Metazoa; phylum Chordata; order Testudines; family Trionychidae; genus Pelodiscus; species Pelodiscus sinensis. The sequence goes on along the minus strand of NC_134740.1, from coordinate 5,723,957 downwards.
TCTCTAAATACAACAGTGATAGAAATGTAAATACAACAATGATCCTGTGCCCGTATCAAGGCGCAGCTCGGAAGAGCCAGGTGCGGGGATCGGTTGCTCGAGGTGCAGTAACTAGAACCTGGGTTTCCGAAGCTGCTTCCTAGCGAGGGCCCGACATCCCCACGTCCACTTCAGCCCCAGGGTGAGGGAAGAAAACAGGAAAAGCAAAAGCAGCCGCTCGGGCCGCTGGGGGTTGAACATTTCCGCGGTTGGCTGGGTACCGGGCACTGATGCTCTGGACCGTCCTTCAAAACTCCCCCGGTGTCACTATGAGTCCAACCCGTGTGGAAAGGGCCCGTCAGGTTCCCAGCTCCTCTTACTGAACCTGATGCACCCACAGGGATTCTGGGCCCCTGGACAACACATTAATGTGCTGGGAGGGGTGTTGGGCACAAGCCTCTCCTGTTCCCACCAAGAGAAACCGAGAGAGAGGACCCTCTGGTCAGTCAAAGCCGCACCCTCCCCCCCACCTGGCTGAGGTGCCCCAGCCACCCTCCTTCTCTTCTCTGCTCTCCCCCCCCCCCCCTCCCCACGGCAGCACCCTGTGCCCAGCTCGGACCCTTACTCTCTCTGGTCCCAGATACCCCCACCCAGCTATGCCCCCAGGGGTTCTGTGCTCAGCTGGGGCTCCTTTCTCCCCGTGTCCCTGCCTACCCCTGACCCCAGCCCTCTGCTCTTTTCCCTTCCCAATCTGGTTCCTCCGGCCCCTCGGCCAAAGCTTCCTGCATCCCTGTGCCCGGCTCTAACCCCAGAGCTCGGCTCCATCCCTCGATTGCCAGGCTGGTTCTCCGCCTCACTCCGCTCCAGCGGCGGATTTAGGGCAGGGCGAGCGGGGCGGCTGCCCCGGGCCCCCGCGCTTCCCGAGGCCCCGCGCATGCGCCGTGTCAAAGGAGGGGCCCCGCAAAATTTCGCTTCCCGGGGCCCCGCGGTGCTGCCCTGGGCACCGCAGCACTCTCATCCGCCCCTGCTCCGCTCCCAGCCTTCCTAGGGTGCCTGGAGGATGCTCTCCCCACTCCCTCTCTGGCCGCTCAGGGCCCCTCCTGCCCAGCCACTGCCCAGCGGGTGCACCCGAGCCAGGCAGAGCCGCTCTGCACCCTGCGTCGGACGCTGGGACTCGGCAGGGGGCGCCTAGGAGCCGGCAGCCCGCCCGGGACTTATGAGAGAGCCGGCGTCTCCCAGCCCCGGTACTGCGCACCGGCCAGAGGACCCGGGACCCTTTGCATCGTCCCGGACTTTCGGAGCTAGGCTCGAATTGACCGTCTGCGGGATCCAGGAGCCAGTTTGAACCCCCAGGCCTGGAGCTACAATTCCCACCGAATCTGCACAGAGGAGAAATGTTCCCATCTACGCCCGGCCTGTCTGGGGTGCAAGCGGGAGATGTGACCCCGAGGGGGCATCGCCCTGTACTGAGCGCTCAGCCCGTCGCCGCTCTTATCCCCTCTCTGGGGTCACACATGCAAATCCCTCCCAGGGAGTTCCCCTTAAATACCAGCCCCTGGTTCTAGGAGCCTCAGTCTCCGCCCAGACACAGCCCTGCTCGGCTCTTCCCTCTGGGTAGAGACTCTCAAAGGGGAACGAGAATGGAATTTCTGCTGCTTCTCCTTTCCGTGTTCTCTGCCCTCAGCTGTGAGTGTCCGCGGGCAGCGGGGGAGTCAGGGACACTCAGAGGCGTTCGGTGGCTGAATCTTTCCTCGCTTTGTTTCCCTTTCCCCAGGTGTCCTTGGTCAGCTGCAGCTGGTCCAGTCCGGCCCAGGAGTGGTGAAGCCCGGAGAGACCCTCACTCTGAGCTGCGCGGTGTCCGGTTATTCCATCTCTAGCGGTTACGGCTGGAACTGGCTCCGGCAGCCCCCCGGGAAAGGGCTGGAGTGGATGGGGTACGTGTATCCAGCTGGCGGGGGAAGCACAAGCTACGCCCCGTCTCTCCAAGGCCGAATCACCATCTCTGCAGACACCGCCAAGAACCAGTTCTCGCTGCAGCTCCGCTCGCTGACAGCTGCAGACACCGCCGCTTATTACTGCGCAAGGGGATACACAGTGACACAGAGCGCAGCGGGGTCCGTACAAAAAGGGAAGCAGTTTCTCTGCAGCCATTCAGGGCATTTAACGCCTCGTTTTCCTCTCGCGGAAAGAGGGGCAAAAACAACGAGGCGAGACTCTTCTCGTCCAGATTTCATGAAGTTCACACAAGCAATGACGCACGGATATCGCAGAGCAGGAGTGGAACTGGTGTCACTCTGTGTTGCAGGGCTAAAGTTTATGCAAAGCAATCCCGGGACAACTCCAACTCTGCCCCTGTACTCCCACCCCCTCCCACTCTCCTGCCGCTCACACCTCACACTATTATCAGTGATAATAAACTGTGGTCCCCACATTGACTCACCCGCCTGCCCAGACATCTCACACGCAGAGAAGGGTCCCTGTGGTGCCTTACCCAGGGACTGACCGTCTTTTACTGGATGACTCTACGGGGCAGGGAACTGCCCCAGAACCATCCCCCGGCAGAGCTGTTAGGGGAAAGGTGGAATCTGGCTTTAAAAACTGCCAGTCGCGGAGAACACGCCACGAGCCTCGGGCTAATCGCTCTCCCTGGTACATCTGTCTCCGGGCTGAAAGTTTCTGGCTCCAGTTTCCGGCTCGTTCCTCCTGTCACACCTGCTCTGTGGGATTGGAGAGGCCAAGATTCAATATCTGCTCCCCAGGGAGCAGTGAGTCCCCAGTAAATCGCAACCCAAGTCACGTCCCTTTGGATTCCAGGGAGGGTTGAGTCAGAACGTTACTCACATTCCTCGCCCTCTGGGAATCTGGGGGACAGACGCTGGGTCGCGCAGGGAAGGACTTTGCATCTCTTATAAAGACGGACCGGGCTCTGCAAATAGGGGTGACAGCTTCCTGTTTAAATCTGTCCTTCCCTTTGTGCAGGCTGCACCCGCAGGGACCATCCGCAGCCCCTGGCTCTGCGCAGCGACCAGCCAGCGCCGGGAGAACTTTCCCCGCCAGCACCAGGGAAAATGAGACTTTGGCTCCGTTTGGTTTTCCTTGTAGCGGCGTTGGAAGGTTCGTTCCCCCAGCAACGTGCTGGAGAAGGAAGCAACCCTGTTATGTGACACTCCCCTGACTGTTCATTCCTCCTTGTTTCTAGGCACCCGCTCCCAGATGCAGCTGGTGGAGTCCGGAGGGGATGTGAAGAAGCCCGGAGACTCTCTGCGCCTCTCCTGCAAAGCCTCCGGCTTCACCTTCAGCAGCTACAACATGAACTGGGTCCGGCAGGCTCCCGGGCTGGAGTTGGTGTCCTTCATCGGCAGCAGAGGGAGAAATATTTACTACTCGGACACAGTCAGAGGGCGATTCATCACCACCCGGGACAACCCCAACAACCTGCTGCACCTGCAACTGCCCGGCCTGAGGCCTGAGGACACGGGCCGGTATTACTGCGGGAGAGAAGCGCAGTGCGGGGAAGCCGGGCTGAGCCCTGGCACAAACCTGCAGCTGGAGCGGCGAGAGACGCGGTTCGGCGCAGAGGGCGCCCGAAGACTGTCGGGGAAGCCGAGACCGGCTGCGGGAAAAGGGGAATAAGAGTCAAAGGGCAGCTGCAGGGTCTTGCCCAGTGTCCTGTTGGCCGACAGCGGCCAATGCCGGGTGCGTCAGGAGGAACGAACCGAACAAGTGGCCCATCCCCGCCTGCCCATTGCCAGATACGTGGAAATGGAAGGTCAGGGACACATCTCTGCCCTGCTGGCGAACAGCCTCCGATGGACCCGCACTCTGGTCATTCACCGACTTCTTTCTGGAGCCTGTTACAGCCTTGGCCTTGACAACATCCTTGGCGATAGATGGAATATTTCGACCTAGACTCCTGCTACCGCTCCAGACTCCTTCCCTTGCGTAGCGACACGCCCGGAGCCTTCACCCTCTGCTGGCCTGCAGGAATCACTGTTAGCTTTGAGCAGCCAGCAGAGATGCGGGACCCCAATATTTGCTGACTGGCCCCACACTCTCCAAAGGCCAATCTAGCTGAGCCGCAGGGTCCAAAACCAACTCTGGCACAGGAAGCAGCCAAATATTTGGCAATTACCAACTCACCCTCCCAAAGGAGAGATCCCCCCCCAGTATCTGTGTGATTCAGAAAGCCTGGGAGCCAGGGCGTTTGTCTCTTTTCCAGAACTGCCCCGCACCCCAGCTGGAAGCGTCCCCTGTGCCTCTGCTTGTGAGCAACGTCTCTGGGCACTGCTTACCACGGGTGGCTCCTGGGGGGTGGGGCAGTGGGGTTAAGTCAGGCTCACCCCTGCCCTGGCCCTGCTCCCCTCTCAAAAGCAGCCAGCAAACTCCATCCCAAACCCTGTTGTGCCCCCTTCCATTCTGTGGAGATAGGATACAAGGTAGGAGGGGGCATCCTGACATCAGCACCGCCTGCTCTCCCTCCCCTGCTCTGCACCACAAGCAGAAGACTCCGGAGGGGGAGGCAGCTGTGACGTAGTGGGGGTACTTGCTGGGCTGTGGTGACCCCTGCTGTCTGGAGCAAGACCCAGCAGGGAAAACCTCGCTAGGCAGAGGTAATGCCAAACTTGTTGAACCAGTGGCCAGACACCCCCCATGGAGAGGAACAAAGGAAGGTGAATGCTGCCCTGGCTGGGGGGCAGGGCTGCAAGGGAATTTAGTTAGTTACAGGGGGAGAGCATGGAGGAGAGCCTAGGAGAAGGGGCTGGAGTTTAGGGGCCCAGTCTCCCCCATCTCAAGGGGGCCTGAGGCATCCTAGCCCAGCTCTGTGACCAGACTACATCTGTGCTGTGCTGTATCCTGGAGAGGCAATAAACTTCCTCTATTCCACCGGCTGGTGCAGTCTGTTTGTGCCATTTCGGGGTGCAGGAGACGGGGAACCCCCAATGCGCCGTCACAGCAGCTACCAGGCACAGAACAGGAGATGTGCAGCAGTGGGATGAAGGGGCAGCTGAAATGTTGGCACTTGCTAGCCTCTTGGCCAAACCTGTTACAGGCTCCAAGAGCTACCAGTAGATCCCGATCTCCTGGTTTCCAACTATGGCCCTAAAGGATACAGAAGTGTCAGGAGGATCCCCATGCCCTGTGTCCAGTGCTGCACACACACCCAGGCTGGTCAGGTCCGACTCCTGCACGCGGAACCCTAGAGAGTCAGTCGTATCCCTGGCAGGAGCAAAGTGCCTGTCTCCTCTGAGGGGAGATATGCAAATGAGGGAGTCAGTGTCCTGCTTAAATCTGTTCCTCCGTCTGCCTAGGCTGCACCTGCAGGGACAATCTGCAGCCCCCTGGGTCTGGGCAGTGACCAGACAATACAGCACCAGGGACAATGAATTTTTTGCTCCTTGGAATTTTGGCTTTAGCTGCTTTGGAAGGTATTTTCTTCTTGGGAATCACAGCAGTGGTGGAAGAATATTAAATTCCCATTGTGTTGATACCGATATTTATAACCTGACTGTGTTCTCAGGTGCCTGGTCGCAGGTGCTAGTGGAGTCTGGAGGGGATGTGAAGAACCCCGGAGTCTCTCTGCACCTCTCCAAAGCCTCCAGCATCACCTTCAGCAGCTGCAATGTGAATGGGATCCTGGGAAGGGGCTGGAGTGGGTCACATTTATTTACTACTAGCTGGAATTACCTGGCGATGCTCAGGAAACTGGAGGAACAAAATTTAGGAAAGGAGGGGAACCTGAGGCAGGGGACCCCAAGAGCCACAGGCCCTGGGGGCTGATGGCTTCTGGGCCACATCTGACCCTCTGAGAGCAGTAGGACCCTCCTCCCCCCAGGACCAAGCAGCCAGCCCCCAGGAGAACAGTACACAGCCATGCGGCCAGTAGCATGGGGAGGTCTCTTAGCAAAGTTGTCTCAGGGATCCACCATCCCTCCCTTGGCAAGCAAAACCTCAGAGCTCACATCTCACCCCAATGGCTTGAACCAGACACAGAAGAGCCCCACTCACAGTAGGAACAGCAGCTGCCTGGCTTCACAACGGTGTAATGCAGGTAGGGTTTAACCCAGCACACAGAGTCCTTCTGCTCAGATAAGCCCAGCAAGCTGAGCAGAAAGGCTGTCCCACTTTGGCTTTGGTTTCTGGGGGGGACATGGCAGATGGGGAGCAACCCCTGGTGTAGGGGAGGTTACAGGGTGAGGGGTGCCCCAGCTCATGCCCGGGGCTGCAGGTGCCACGGGGAGGGAGGGCAGGGATGGACCCCGATTGGGTCCAAAAGTACTTTAAAACTTTCTCCTGGAGGAAATGTTATCCCATGCAAAGTTTGTCTGGGGTAACTTATAGTGTCCAACTTCTTAGAGCACAAACATACAAACATTCTCCTTTATATATTAGATGATGATGGATCCCGTCCCAGCTACACTGATGCAGTGAAAGGCCGATTCACCATCTCCAGGGACAATCCCAACAACCAGCTGCACCTGCCAATGACCGGCCTGAAGCCCGAGGACACCGCCCGCTATTACTGTGCGAGACACACAGTGACACGAACCCTGCGGCTGCTCGTACACAAACCAGAGCTGCGGAACTTCCCGCGTCCGCCGCACGGGGGCAGCAGAGACACGCGCAGAACAGCCCGGCCTGGAGCGCTGACAAGGGAAGGCCAGTCGGGATGGAACACTCTGACGTCACAGATTAACTCTTTCGTGTGCTAGTTCCATCAGTTTTTCTGGGAACTAAATCCCTGTTCTAGGCGCCGAGCGACAGGCAAACAACTCCGCTCTGAGCTCCCTTCAGCAGCCGGGTGTGAGAGGCATGTCTGGAGCGCAAGCACTTTCCCCTCACTCCCTTAGTTTCCGGAACCAGATGACAGGCTAGCCACCTCCTGAAGAGCACGGTTGCTGCCCTGGGTTTGAGCCCCTAATTCCGCCAAACTCTGTTGTTCCCTGAGCAATGCTGCACAATATCACACTGCAGCCTACACGCCCTCTGTGTTTCTATGCCCCCCCCCCCAGCGTCGTTGCTTTATTGAGTACGCTGTTGTTATTATATTATTTTATTATTATTATTTTGCAGAGTCTCGGAACACCTGGGAACCATGAATGCATTTTTACCCTCACAACGCTCTTGAGAGAGATCGGAGTATCGTTATCTACCATGCTACATATCGGGAAACTGAGGCACTGAATGGTTTCCCTCCTCCCCCCCCCCCCGCCAGCCAGTCCCAGAACGAGGCACGGGGCCCTGTTCTCTCCATTTATAGCTCAGTGGTTCACCCACGGTGCGACCCCTCACCTCTCACAGACGGGGTATTTATAGGGATTTGAAGAACAGCAGAGTTGCCACAGCCCCTCCCCACTCGCGGCTGAGGGGATGTTAAACATGGTGCTGGCGGGCTGAAGCCAATCTCCCGCTACTGGAAATCAGGCTGAGGTGCAAAGGGGAAGGCAGGTGACCACGCCCTGCCCACCGAGGGGTTTCTCACACTGAATCTGGCGTTTCTGTCACAGGCCGCTGTCCCAGAGCTGCTCTCGGACTACAGGGAACGAGGGTCCGACCCGTGGGGCGGTGACCATGGTCCTGTGTCTGCCTGCCCCGAGCTAATTCTCTGCAGGCTCATTCTGGGCAGGGCTGGATTCCTCGCTTTGTGCCTGGGGATGACACGTCCCCTGTGAGCCAGAGCCGCCCCTGTCGGTCCCTTTGTACCCTCGCTGGGTGCAACCCGCATGCAAATCCCTGCCCCGGGGCTTCCTCTTTAACACCGACCCCTGGTTCTGGGAGCCTCAGTCTCTCCCCAGACACAGCCTTGCCCGTGGGTCGCAGTGTCTCTCTCGATCGCACGCAATGAAGTGCCTGGTGCTTTTCCTTGCCCTAATGACCGCCCCAGACGGTGAGTGGCTGCTGCAGGGGCCGGGAATCACACAGCGAGGGGGGCTGATCGGATGAATTTCTGCCAAATTTTGTTTTGTTTTCTCCTCAGGTGTTTGCTCCCAGGTGCAGCTGATCCCGTCCGGGCCCGGCGCGGTGAAACCCGGAGAGACCCTGACCTTGAGCTGCACCATCAGCGGTGACTCTGTCACCAGTAATTGGTGGGACTGGATCCGACAGGCTCCAGGGAAAGGGCTGGAGTGGGTAGGAGAGATCGACTGGTATAACTCTAATTGGCGCATAAACTATGGCCCGGCTTTCCAGAGCCGCGCAACGCTCAGCGCGGATACCTCCAAGAACCAGTTCTCGCTGCAGCTCCGCTCGCTGACAGCTGCAGACACCGCCACCTATTACTGCGCCAGGGCCACAGTGACACAGAGCAACGCAGGGCCCGGCACGAAAAGGGGAAGCGGGTTTCTGAACAGGCAGCCAGCCGGCTCACTCCCTCTGTGCTGTAGGGGATGATGCAGGCAGAGTAGGGCCCCTAGCAGTGTCTCAGTGCAGGTAGTTTTCATACACAGCCACCCTCACCTGAAGCTGAAGGTGGTTTGTTGTAAGCTGGAAAGAAACAGAACAGTGGGAACAGCTGGCAGAGAGGCTGGAATTGTTTTATGCTCACATTTGCTGAGTAGCCGGCAGCCAAGCTCTCAAACGATGCTCTATTCTCGGGGTGGGCAACCTTTTTTGGCTTGGGGCCACTGACCCACAGAAAAATCTGTCAGCGGCCACACACAAGCAAGAAGTAAAAACACAAAAACAAAACCCTTCACTGATGTGACCCCTCTGAGAAAAACACTTCTCACTTTCCCCTCCAAAGGTGGGGGGGCGGGCGGGAGGGCAGCCAGTAGATTTTGTGTGCTCAAGCCTTGCGGTGGGGCAGTGGGGGTCCTGGAGTGCCAGCACTGGCTCCCAGATGCTGGGGGTAAGGAGGGTGGCTGCCTCTGGCCCCAGGCCTGAGGTTCCCACCCCTGCTCTATTCCTTCCCTCCTTTCCCCCCGCCCATGCAGGCAGGCTAATCACCTCCTTAAATAAGGAGCAGGTAAGCATGAGAGTTTAAGATTATTCTAAAAACCAGCAGGTAGTGAAAGGCCAATAGACTTTGTAGGAAAGAAAAGAAATGCTGCTTTAGCTATGTCTACACTGGTGTGTTCTTGCGCCAGAAATATGCAAATGAAGCTAAGCATGGAATATTGCTGAGCCTCATGTACATACCTAATGAACTGCCATTTTTGCAGAAGAGGCTCTTGCGCCGGTGTGACGTAGTGGGGGTAATTGCTGGGCTGTGGTGACCCCTGCTGTCTGGAGCAAGACCCAGCAGGGAAAACCTGGCTAGGCAGAGATAAGGCCAAACTGGTTGAACCAGTGGCCAGACACCCCCCATGGAGAGGAACAAAGGAAGGTGGAATGCTGCCCTGACTGCGGGGGCAGGGCTGGAGGGGAATTGAGTTAGACTGTGGAAGAGCATGGAGGAGAGCCTAGGGGAAGGGGCTGGAGTTTAGGGGCCCAGTCTCCCCCATCTCAAGGAGGCCTGAGGCATCCTAGCCCAGTTCCTGTAACCAGATTACATCTGTGCTGCGCTGTGCTGGAGGAGCAATAAACCACCCTCAATTCCACTGGCTGGTGCAGTCTGTTTGTGCCATTTCGGGGTGCAGGAGACGGGGAACCCCCAACGCGCCGTCACACTGGTGTCAGAAGTGGGATGCACTGCACCCCGTGGATGGAGCTCCCAGCGGCAAGCGACAAGGCGCAGTAGAAGCAAGAGCCCTGGAGCCAGGCGTGCTGGAGACAGAGCGAAGCGGTTCCTGGGAATCGTGGGGCGCTGCAGCACTAGACTGGTGAGTCTGCACCGAGGGGACCAGCGGGCAGATGGCCTACGCCCGACTCTTGAAGGCAGAGCTGGTGGGGCTGTGCAGAGAGAGGGGCTTGCCTGTGCAGAAAGCAACCAAGGCCCAGCTGATTGCCCAGCTGGAAGAGAATGACCAGCCACAGGGCCAGGATCTTGTCCCCAGGGGAAGCAGCCAGACCCCCCCTGAGAGTGTGTCAGGCTCAGAGAGGGGGAGGAGCGCTGGAACCCACCGGAGAGATGAGACAGCGTCTCCCGGGAGGCCTGCAAGCCGTAGCCCATCTAGGGCAGGGGCCAGCCCAGCGGAGCTGCGGCGGCTGGAGATCCAGCTGCGGATCAGGGAATTGGAAGTAGAGGACCGAGAGAAGGAGCGCCAGGACCGAGAGAGGCAGCGACAGCATGAGCTGGCCATGGCAGAGCGGAGAACCGGCGGGGCACTGGCTGCGCCAAGTGCGGACGGGCCCCAGAGTCCCAGGACTGCCAGGCGCTTGGAGAGGCTCGTGGTGGCCCAACTGAAGGACATGGGCGACATAGACGGGTTCCTCAGCGCCTTTGAGAGGGCCTGTGGACTGCAACGGGTCCCCCCAGCTGACTGGCTGCAGGAGCTCATCCCCGCACTGAGCCAGGAGGCGGCCGGAGTGCTCAGTCAGCTGGAGGACCTACAGCCAGGGGATTACAACCGAGTCAAGGAGGCCCTGCTGCACAAGTTCGGGCTGACCCCCGAGATGTACAGGAAGAAGTTCCGGGGGGTACAGAAAGGGCCACGGGAGACCTATGTGGATCTGGCCTCCCGCCTGGCACAATACTGCCACAAGTGGGTGTCTGGAGTCGGAGCCCAGACCGCAGAGGAGCTGCTCAAGCTGGTCATGATGGAGCAGTTCTATGAAGCGTGCCCACCCAAACTGAGGCTGTGGCTCAAGGACCGGAGACCAGAGAACCCCCAGGAGGCCGGGAGGCTGGCGGATGAGTTCACGGAGAGCCGGTCCGGGTGTGAACGGGAGTCCCGGAGAGAAAGGGAACCGCGCAGAGACCGGATCTCGGCTGAGCGACGGAGGGAGTCAACTACGGGGCGAGACCAAGGAACAGGTCGTCTGCGCCCCAGAGAACCAGCCAGGGCCTGGACAGAGACAGCCCAAAGCCTAACTTGCCAGCGCTGTGGGCAAAAAGGCCACAAGAGGGCTCAGTGCACCAGGTCCCAGGACCGGGGACTGTCCAGGGTTAACTGGCTGGGGCGGGAGGAAGGGCAGGCTGCCCCAGAGGCAGGGGCTGGCAGGCAAACCTCAGCTCAGAGAGAGGGGAAGGATGCTCAGTGCACCTCCCCTGGGAGGTCTGATTCTCAGGAGGCGGATTTCTCCGTGTACCGGGTGGGGGCAGGACGGCCCCTGCGGAGCGAGTGCCTCATACCCCTGGAGGTGGATGGTAGGAAGGTGACGGGCTTCTGGGACACGGGGGCGGAGGTGACTCTGGCCCGATCCGACATAGTGGCCCAGGAGCGGATACTACCCCACGCGCAGCTGACCCTGAAGGGCATAGACGGGTCCCCGTTTAAGGTGCCTGTAGCCAGGGTGCATCTGAAATGGGGGGCCAAGGAGGGCCTCAAGGAAGTGGGGGTGCACCCGCACTTGCCCACCGAGGTGCTGATGGGGAATGACCTAGAGGAGTGGCCCCATGGATCCCAGCGGGCTCTAGTCCCTACCCGGAGCCAGAGCCAGCGGGGGGCCGACAACGTGGGTCCAGGGAAGGACTCCTGGCAGCGTCCTCAGGGTCCCATCCCAGTGGACACGGGGTCCAGCCAGGCTGGGACTCCGGACCTAGGCAGAGGTGGGGGACAGATCCCGATCCCTGCCTCAGCAGCTGAATTCCAGGCTGAGGTGCAGGCAGACCCCTCCTTGCAGAGGCTGAGGGACCAGGCTGGCCTCCATGCAGCTCAGCCCCGGGGGAGAGGTGGCCAGGAGAGATTCCTGCGGGAGCGTGGGCTCCTGTTCCGTGAGTGGCTCCCCCCCAGGAAGGCGAGGGCATGGGGTGTCCAGCGGCAGCTGGTCGTCCCCCGAAAGTATCGCCTCAAGCTGCTGTATTTGGCCCACGATGTCCCCGTTGGGGGCCACCGGGGGATCCGGAGCACCCGGCTGAAGCTGCTCCAGCACTTCTATTGGCCGGGAATCTTTACAGCCGTGCAGCGGTACTGCCGGTCCTGTGACTCCTGCCAGAGGGGCGGGAAGGCCCAAGACAGGAGGAAAGCGGCTTGGGGGTCTCTACCCCAGATAGACCCTCTGGGCTTGCTGAGAGAGCTATGGGAGGGGAAGACCTCCCTGGATGGAGCTTCGGGGGTGGAAGCCGCCCTGGCTGTCCAGAGAAGGCTCGCTGGGCTCATGGCCCCGGCCCGAGAGACCCTGGCCAGAGATCAAGGCCAGCGGAAGGGTGGGTGTGACCCCCGAGGACAGGCCTGCGCCAGTCGCCCTGGAGCGGGGCGGCGAGTGGACAGAGGGAAGCCAGCTCATGTGGGGCCTTGCCACGGCCGGCCTGAGTCAAGGGGAGCACCCATGTCCCCAGGGCGGGTTCCCACGCAGAGGACCCGAACTTCCCTAGGTCACGAGCGGAGTGACCCTGCTCAGTTCGCTCTCGGAGGGGGGAGAACTGTGACGTAGTGGGGGTAATTGCTGGGCTGTGGTGACCCCTGCTGTCTGGAGCAAGACCCAGCAGGGAAAACCTGGCTAGGCAGAGATAAGGCCAAACTGGTTGAACCAGTGGCCAGACACCCCCCATGGAGAGGAACAAAGGAAGGTGGAATGCTGCCCTGACTGCGGGGGCAGGGCTGGAGGGGAATTGAGTTAGACTGTGGAAGAGCATGGAGGAGAGCCTAGGGGAAGGGGCTGGAGTTTAGGGGCCCAGTCTCCCCCATCTCAAGGGGGCCTGAGGCATCCTAGCCCAGTTCCTGTAACCAGATTACATCTGTGCTGCGCTGTGCTGGAGGAGCAATAAACCACCCTGAATTCCACTGGCTGGTGCAGTCTGTTTGTGCCATTTCGGGGTGCAGGAGACGGGGAACCCCCAACGCGCCGTCACAGCCGGAAAGAACTGTCTACACTGCCCCTTCTTGCGCTAGAAAAACCCTCTTGTACAATGCCGCTACGCTGGTTATTTTCAGGAGTAACGGCATTGCGCAAGAGGGTTGTTCTTACTCAAGAAGAGGTAGTGTAGACAGCTCCTTCTGGCGCAAGAGCCTCTTCTGCAAAAATGGCAGCTCATTAGGTATGCAAATGAGGCTCGGGATATTCCATGCTTAGCCTCATATTTCTGGCCCAAGAACCCATCAGTGTGGACATAGCCTCTGTGTTTGAACCAGAGACACTTGGCATATTAGGCAAACATGAAAACCATCACAATATAGAAACCAGCTGCTAGTGCATATTGGGACACTTTCTAAAACTTCCTTAGTAGCCAGGGCTCCGCAGGGAGAGCTGTGAATAATGGTGTTCCCCAAGGGCCTGTATTGGACTCAGTGCTATTCAGCATACCCGTAAGTGATCTGGGGAAGGGGGTAAGCAGTGAGGTGACAGAATTTGAAGATGATACAAAACTACTCACAATAGTTTAATTCCAGGCACACTGCAAAGAGCTACAAATCAGGGGTGGGCAATAATTTTTTACCATGGGCCACTTCAGAAATGTTTGAAGTGGCCTTGAGCTGCATGGGAAGGGGTGAGGCCTCAACTAGAAGGGGTGGGGCCAGGATACTTCCCTGTTTCCTCACCCACAGACCATGATTGGCCTGGAGGTGGGGGACCATGTGAACTCTTTACCTCCCAAGAGGTGCCCATGCCCCCGGCAGTGGAAGGAGACTTCATGTGCTCCCCCTTCTGCCTCCAGGCCAATCAGGGCTTGAGGGCAGGGGAGCGTGTGAAGTCTCCTTCCACCACCTAGGGCATGGGCACCTAGGGCAGAGGCGGGCAATAATTTTTGAGGGGGAGCCACTTCACAAATTTCAGAAGTGTCTGCAGGCAGACCCAGAAGGGGCGGGGCCTTGGGCAGAAGGGGCAGTCCATGTGCTTGTGACGTAGTGGGGGTGCCTTGCTAGGGCTGTGGTGACCTCTGCTGTCTGGTCATTATGCAAAGGGGGCTCCAAACCTGTCTGACCAGCTACCCCCCATGGGGAGAAACAAAGGAAGGTGGAATGCTGCCCCTGGCTGGGGGGCAGGGCTGGAGGAGAGTTAGTTAGTTTCTGTCTGGGAGCATGGAGGAAGCAGCCTCAGCAACAGGCTGGGGGGTTTAGAAGCGGAGACCCCCCCATATCAAGGGGGGCTGAGGCATCCTAGGCCTGCCCTGTAACCAGATTCCATCTGTGCTGTGCTGTATCCTGGAGAAGCAATAAACCACCTCTATTCTACTGGCTGGTGGAGTCTGTCCGTGCCATTTCGGGGGTGCAAGAGTCGGGGGAACCGCAATGCACCATCACAGTGCTGTAAAAAGTTGCCAATATGTTTTTAAACAACAAAGTAATTACATTTTAATAATAATTAACTGCATACAGCATTGTCCAAAGATTATCGTAGAAGGCAACACTTGTAACATTTGTAATAATAATGCTAACATTTTGAGAACACTTGTCACATTTGTAATAACAACAACACTAAACTTTTAGTTACACCAGTGGTGGTCAGTATCCAACCCATGGAGCAGACACAGTTCACCAGGATTAGCACCAGCAGGCCGACTGTGATTCATTTACATGCACCTCCACTGGTACAGCTGCTTGAATCTCCCATTCACCGTGGAGCACCATCTCCAGCCAATGGGCACTGTGTGAATTGGGACACCACCTCCTACAGCTCACAAGGGTTAGGAGTGGTGATCCACAGACAACAGGAGCTTTAAATGGCCATACCTGCAGGGGCACAGGTTAATAAGCACTAGCAGAAGCCACATCCGACTTATTGCCCACATGAATTTAATGCAACTTATGTTCAATAAATGTAAGTGTTGAAGAAAAAGTGCAACTCAGTGTGAAGAAGAAAGTCTATGTGTTGCTGATGTTGCAGTGCAGAGCACTACTGCAAGGTGGCCATCACTGATAGAAGATCTGTCCTTAGATTTATTGAATTTCATCACAGAAAATGTCTGCTCAGGGATGTAAGTTGGTCCAAACAAGAGAAGCATCTTTGGGGCATGAGCCTTGCACTTTGGAAAGCTTTGTTCATAGAGAAATGCGCACAATTCCAGAAGTGGTGTTGATTTGAATTTCTCCGCAAGCAAGGCATCGCTCTGCAAGTCAATAAGCTCCATTTGGAGGTCAGTTGGGGTATGTCTAGACTACAGATTCTATCGACAAAACCTCTGTTAACAAAGAGCGTCTACAGTACATCCAGTTCTGTCGACAAAGTAAACTGCTTTGTCGATATGAGAGTGTAGGCACAAAGGACAGTGCAGATGCAATAAAGCCTTTTGTTGACAGAACTCTGTCGACAAAAGGCATTATTCCTTGTAGAATGAGGTTTACCGCCATCGACAAAACTGCTGAATTCTGTCAATGTTCTGTTGACAGAACTCAGTGGCAGTGTAGACGCAGGTATAGTTTTGTTGACAAAAGTGGACTTTTGTTGACAAAACCCTGTAGTCTAGACACACCCTTGGAGCATTGTCTGTCACAGGTGTGAGAGGACATTCTTTACAAAGAGCTTCTAACCTATTGCCTGGCAGCTGCCTGGGAGGCACAAGCCCTTTAATAGAAGCAGGTGAGGCTCACACCTCTGGGCAGCTCCCAGGCTACTGGCCAGTGGGGCAGAGCTGTGAGCCCTTTCAATTGCTTCTGTTCAAAGGGCTTGCACCTGTGGGTGACTGCCTGGCAATGCACCCCCCAGCAGGCACATGCCCTTTAAATAGAAGCTGTTGAAAGGGCTCAGATCTCTGGCCTCCTAACAACTCATTAGAGGCTGGGGGAGCTGTGAGCCCTGTTAAGTGCTTTTATTGAAGGGGTTGGTGCCTTCCCTGAGCCTGTCAGGCAACTGGTTGCCTAGCAGCCGGGGAACACAAGTGCCCTTTAAATAGACACAGCTGAAAGGGCTCAGCTCCCCCGCCCCCCTCTAGTGCATTGCCTCAGGCACAGCATCCCTTGGAGCTGTTTCTATTTAAAGGGCACCTTGCCTAGCAGCTGTGGGGAAGATACAAGCCCTTTAAATAGATACAGCTGAAAAGACTGTGTGTGTGTGTGTGTGTGTGTGTGTGTGTGTGTGTGTGTGTGTGTGTGTCGGTCGGGGGGGTGTCCTAGTGGCCACTCCATCCACAGTAATCACAGCTTAAATGTGAGATAGCATCCATTCAGTGTGCATGCTACCTTTCAAAAACGCAGACTGCTTATTCAATGCACTCTTGCTTTATAGATGCTCTCTTTTGGAAGAAGGTTTTTTTCCAGAAGATCTCTTCCAGAAAAGCTTCTTCTGAAAGAAGCCTGCAGTCTTGACATAGCCTTTTAGTTTTAAAAAGTTGATTTTTATTAAGAAAACAAATATGACATATTTGTTAAAGCATCCTTGGTTGCTAGGTGTTACAAAGAAACGTTAAGAAATTGTTTCCCTGGGATTCTGTTTCAGTTACAGTGTACATGGGGGGTTAGCATAGAGGAATTTAGCCAACCTATGAGAAAAAACCCAGAGAAAATAACCTGATTACATCTAACTAAACATTCCCTGCTCCTTACATCTCCTTTGTTCCAGGGTTCAGTCTTTCCTTAGGCATGACTATCATTGCAAAATCCAAGCCTTTATTCCTGGTTCTTTCATCTTCCTCTCCCCAGCTCCTGCTCTGAACTCACACACAAAGGAGACTGACGCAGACAAAACTGGTTTAAAAATCTTGCTTTTCCCATTGGCTCTCCTGGCTCAGTGCCAACATTTCCTGTATAACCACTGTTCTGGGTTTAACCTTTTACAGAACATTCAGTTAACTCGGTGCTGGGATTTCTAAAAGACAAAGGGAGTTTTCCTCCCATCCACCACAACTTACAAGATGCTGGTAGGATAAATATTCTGACAACAGTGATTTTGGTGTGTGCTTGGCCACATGCTATACAAGGGGCATTGAGGTATAAAGGATTAAGGATATAGATGCTTGGAGGATGAGGGGACTATGCAGAGGAATGTAGAGAGGGTTTCTCCTCCTTATTCAGCTGCCTTCTGCTAGGTTTTGTTACCACCTCACTGTACAGCACATGCTCCTCTTCAGCAGGCTGGGCTTTGTTTTTCAATGGGGATCTGTGAGCATTCAAGGCCGAGAACTCTACGAGTGCATAGGTGACATCTGAGTCCTGGTGGGGGAGAAAAAAGACACAGTGAGGGGAAGGGGTGCATGCACCCTAAATTATTGGATGATGGGGCAGAGACATCTGTGATAACAAGGCTGGAGGAGGACGGGATTAAAATGATCTTTTATAAAAGTAGAGGATTGCTCAGAGATCAGTCAGGTATCTAAAAGGGTGTCAGAAGGGGGAGGAAGAAAAATTGTTCTCCTTGGCCTCTGAGGACAGGACAAGAAGCAATGGGCTTAAACTGCAGCAAGGGAGGTTTATATTGGACATTAGGAAAAACTTCCTGCCTGTCAGGGTGGTTAAACACTGGAATAATGGAGGTTGTGAAATCTCCATCTCTGGAGATATTTTAGAGCAGGTTAGATAGACACCTATCTGGGATGGTCTAGACAGTACTGAGTCCTGCCATGAGGGCAGGGCACTGGACTCAATGACCTCTCAAGGTCCCTTCCAGTCCTAGTGTTCTATGATTCTATGATTCTATGAATGCAGGGACTTGTGAGCTGTTCCATGGAAGAAGGAAAAATTAAAGGCAACTGAACGCAAGTAGCTGTAACTGGTACAGCAGCAGCACTGCAGAAAAAGAGTTTCAGAGCAGCACAAATGGCATTTGAGGCAACAGGACTGTCGTCTGTTAGAGAATCAAGTTAATGATCCCTCCCTATTCGAGAGTGGGGAGGCCTAGGCTGGAGAAACATGTCCAGGTCTGGGCATCACACTGGAAGAAAGATGTGAACAAACTGCAAAGAGTCCAGATGAAAGCAACAAAAATAACAGATATTTAGATAATGTGACCTATACAGAAAGGGTGAATGAGTGGGACATGTTTAGTCAGAAGACAAGAAAGCTGAGGACTTGATAATTGTCTTCTAATACAATGTTATAAACGGGACTGTGATCAATTGTCCTCCATGTCCAATAAACATAGGACAAGATGCAATGGACTTAATCTGTGCTGAGGGAGGTTTAGGCAAGATCTTAAGAAAAAAGTTTTTAACTGTAAGGGTTGCTTAGATCTGGAACAGGCGACCTAGGGATGCTGGGGAATCACCATCATTGGAGATTTAAGAGATGAACTGGACAAACACGGGCTGGGATGGGCTAGGCTTAAGGAATCCTGGGGCAGCAGAGGAGCGGGACTAGATGGTTTCTTGAGGTCCCTTCCAGCCCTACAATGGTGTGATTCAGTGCAGGTTTGGGGCGATGGGGACAGGTCCAGCTCTCCTGCCTGAACAAACCCCGGGCAGCATCCTTTGTGGCTATTCTCTGGCTGCCCCACCCCAGACAGGCAGCTGCATTTCAGGACCGGGCACAAGAGCGAGGTCTATGAACCCATTCATGGTACCTGCTTTTCTCCAGAACCTGTGAATCGCTCATTTGATTGCTTATCGTCATGACTGGGATCCACGTCCCTGGTGTGCGCTCTGGGCTGAGGTCCCTCAGGGCTCTTCAAAGGCTTCAGATCTAAAACAGAACCAGAGAAGAATGGAGCTGATGTGGGAAGTAGCATGAGGTTGGCCAGAAAGCAACTGACAGCAAAGAACATGTATTGGAATGGATTAGAGGGTTGTTTATACAGGATGCTGATAAATGCTCATTGCAATTGATAAAATACTAGTAATTACCAATATTTAGAGGCAATATTAGTTATAACAGAGATATGGTCTAATCCAGGGCTGGGCAATCATTTTTGATGGGGGGGCCACTCCATGAATTTGGTCCTCTGCCATGATAGCAATGGAGGAAGTGCAGGCTCTGGGATGGAGGTTGGGTGAAGGAGGCAGTTGTGACCTGTTGCACAGGATTGTTGTGCCAGAGTTTGGATTGTGACCTAGGGCACGAGGGGATTTTGATCTGGGGCAAGGGGAAATGGGTGCAGGAGGGGGGCAGAGGGTTTGGGTATGTAGAGTGAGGGGCAGAGGGTTGGGGCAGGGAGGGACTGGGGTGGCAGAGGCAGGCTCTGTCCAGGAGACTTATCTGGGTGACTCCCAGCCAGCAGCCCAGCACGTTTCTCAGCCAGCCTGCCTACCTGCCCCTCCCCCCCACAGGCTGCAGGGCCATGTGCATGTGTGAATAACTACAAATCAGAGGGGAGGGGGCGTGGTGCTTTGTGCAGCCTGTTATTCAAACAGGAAGCTCCCATTGGCTGGTTTCTGACCAATAGGACTGTGCTGGGGGTGGAGGCAGCTCATGAAGCCTCCCCCCTCCTTCTCAGGCTCACAGTTGTGAAACAGAAATGTCCCAGTAGCCGCATTTCTAAGCAGCGTGCGGGTGGGGCAGGGCAAGCGAGGAGCCTGCCTGGGGCTCCTGCTGCATCCACGGGCCGGATGGAGGGATGTTAAATATCAGTTGATTGACTAGTTGATTAACCTCAGGAATTCTTATTGGTTACTCGACTATTCCATAGTCCCTGGGGCGGGGCCGGCAGCCAGTGCACTCTGGCCCCACTCCCAAGGACCCCCTGCCACTCTGAGCTGCTGATACAGAGGCAGCAGGGCGGGGGGCCAGGTGGGAGCTGGTCTGCGCAGGGAGCCTGTTTAAAAACCAGCTCCCCTCATGGACTGGCTGCCTGTTGCCCTGCGCTGTCGCCTCTGATTCAGTGGGTCTGAGCTCCCAGACCCGGCGTGAGCTGGGACTGAGCAGGGCTGCCTGCCTGCCTAGCTCCTAATACACGTTAAATGCAGAGCTGCAGTGGGGGTAGGGCCCAGACTTGATACAAGCCAGCACTGAGCTGGGCTGCTGGCCAGCCTGCTAAAAAAATTCCTGACAAGCAGGGGGGAGGGGGAGAAGGGGAGAACTGCATGTAGTCCAGCATTAACCTATACACTTTTGTTTATCAGTTAATCAACTGCACTGTTATATCCCTAGCCAGATCCTGAGGCTTGGCAGGCCAGATTCGGACCATGGTCCATATTTTGTCCAGGCCTGATCTAATCAGTGTAGCTGTAAGTCAATGAGTGATGTATTCATTAATGTCTCAGTCATTTAACGCTAATTGTGGACACAGATAGTCCAGTGCTGAGGAACTGGTCAGGGGTCATTGGCTTTTTGAGTCAAATTGAACTCAAACCTAAGAAAGGGGTTTCCTTTGTTTTACAGCAGCATGTGAGGGATGAATTTTGGGGTGTGTGCTAGAAGAGAGGAAAGGTACCAGCGCTTCTCCAGTTTCAGAGGGCTTGTAGGTTTCCCTTTTTCTTCTCTGGACACTGCTGTGAAAGGACGGATCAACTGTCTCTAATCAAACTTCCACTGAGTTGGTTCTGTGACATCATGTGTGATTGACGCCAAACACGCACCAATCTGTGTTTGGAAACACTCTTACTTTTACAGCTCAATCCTCTCTGTGCCTGCACTTCCCACTCAGAGGTGAATACCTCAGTTACCATGGATACCTTAGGTTTGGTTTCCTAAACACCGTGGCATGGTGATTTGTGGCTGTTAATGGTTTAACTGCACAATTGTTTCAGGCTACACCATATCGAGAGAGCAGATGGGAGATCACAACGGCAGCTCCTGTCACTCACTTCTTGTCTTCCTCCAGCCCCAGAAGAGCAGAGCAGCCAGGACTTCAAGCAGGAGCAGGGCACCGCCTGCTGTCAGCAGAATATCCCGGGTATCGAGTGAGGCTGTTCATGCAGCAGGAAGAGAAAAGGGAGGGAAGGGGACGTGAGAACAGCCAGGCAATCCTGGGACAAGGGTGGAACCCACAGACCATCCACCAGTACAATGGTTTGCTGAGCCAGCCCTTCACTGACATGTTCTGTCTGTACCAGCCGGCTCCTCGTTCTAAGGGTGGAAAGGGAGATCCAGTAGTTATGGGCCTGGCCTGAGGCACTGGCCATGGGGGTTTAATTCTCTGCTCTGCCACAATCCCCTGGGAAGCTTGTTCTGTCCTTGCCTCCCTTCCCCATCTCTACAAAGGGGACCGAGGGGCTCAATCTGCTACTGACACAGCGAGGAGACCAGACACTTGGGCCATGAAATTGTCATCGCTCGAACAGGGAGGGTGTGTGTGACGTAGTAGGGGTATCAGGCTGCTTTCTATGCTGGCTCTGTGGTAACCCGCACTGGCTGCCGTGGGTACCGTGGCCCAGAAGGACAGGAGATGAGTCATTATGCAAAAGGGTCTCTCAACCTGTCTGACCAGCTACCCCCCAGGGAGAGGAATAAAGGAAGGTGGAATGCTGCCCTGGCTGGGGGCAGGGCTGGAGGAGAGGTAGTTAGTTTTCTGTCTGGGAGCATGGAGGAAGCAGCCTCAGCAACAGGCTGGGGGGTTTAGAAGCCGAGACACCCCCCCCCCATATGAAGGGGGGCTGAGGCATCCTAGGTCTACCCTGTAACCTGATTACATCTGTTCTGTGCTGTATCCTGGAGAAGCAATAAACCACCTCTATTCTACTGGCTGGTGCAGTCTGTTTGTGCCATTTCGGGGTGCAGGAGACGGGGGACCCCAACGCGCCGTCACACTCGTGTTAGAAGTGGGATGCACTGCACCCTGTGGATGGAGCTCCCAACGGTGAGCGACAAGGCTCAGTAGAAGCAAGAGCCCTGGAGCCAGGCATGCGGGAGACAGAGCGAAGCAGTTCCTGGAAATCGTGGGGTGCTGCAGCACTAGACTGGTGAGTCTGCACTGAGGGGGCCAGCGGGCAGATGGCCTACGCCCGTCTCTTGAAGGCAGAGCTGGTGGGGCTGTGCAGAGAGAGGGGCTTGCTTGTGCAGAAAGCAACCAAGGCCCAGCTATTTGCCCAGCTGGAAGAGAATGACCAGCCACGGGGCCAGGATCTTGTTCTCAGGGGGAGCAGCCAGACCCGCCCTGAGAGTGTGTCAGGCTCTGAGAGGGGGTGGAGCGCTGTAACCCACCGGAGAGATGAGACAGCTTCCCCCGGGAGGCCTGCAAGCTGTAGCCCATCTAGGGCAGGAGCCAGCCCAGGGGAGCTGCGGCGGCTGGAGATCCAGCTGCGGATCAAGGAATTGGAAGTAGAGGATCGAGAGAGGGAATGCCAGGACCGAGAGAAGGAGTGCCAGGATCGAGAGAGGTAGCGACAGCATGAGTTGGCCATGGCAGAGTGGAGAACCGGCGGGGCACCGGCTGTGCCAAGAGTGGAGGGGCCCCAGGGCCCCAGGGTTGCCAGAGGCTTGGAGAGGCTCGTGGTGGCCCAATTGAAGGACATGGGTGACATAGACGGGTTCCTCAGCTCCTTTGAGAGGGCCTGTGGACTGCAAGGGGTCCCCCCAGCTGACTGGCTGCAGGAGCTCATCCCCGCACTGAACCAGGAGGCGGCCGGAGTGCTCAGTCAGCTGGAGGACCTACAGCCAGGGGATTACAACCGAGTCAAGGAGGCCCTGCTGCACAAGTTCGGGCTGACCCCTGAGATGTACAGGAAGAAGTTCCGGGGGGTGCAGAAGGAGCCCCGGGAGACCTATGTGGATCTGGCCTCCCGCCTGTCGCAATACTGCCACAAGTGGGTGTCTGGAGTCGGAGCCCAGACCGCAGAGGAGCTGCTCAAGCTGTTCATGATGGAGCAGTTCTATGAAGCGTGCACACCCAGACTAAGGCTGTGGCTCAAGGACCGAAGACCAGAGACCCCCCCAGGAGGCCGGGAGACTGGCAGATGAGTTCACGGAGAGCCGGTCCGGGTGTGAACGGGAGTCCCGGAGAGAAAGGGAATCGCGCAGAGACCGGATCTCGGCTGAGCGACGGAGGGAGTCAACTACGGGGCGAGACCAAGGAACAAGTCATCTGTGCCCCAGAGAACCAGCCAGGGCCTGGACAGAGACAGCCCAAAGCCTAACTTGCCATCGCTGTGGGCAAAAAGGCCACAAGAGGGCTCAGTGCACCAGGTCCCATGACCTGGGACTTTCCAGGGTTAACTGGCTGGGGCAAGAGGAAGGGCAGGCTGCCCCAGAGGCAGGGCCTGGCCGGCAAACCTCAGCTCAGAGTGGGGGGAAAGATGCTCAGTGCACCTCCCCTGGGAGGTCTGACCCTGGGAAGGCGGATTTCTCCGTGTACCGGGTGGGGGCAGGACGGCCCCTGCGGAGCGAGTGCCTCATATCCCTGGAAGTGGATGGTAGGAAGGTGACGGGCTTCTGGGACACGGGGGTGGAGGTGACTCTGGCCCGATCCGACATAGTGGCCCCAGACCGGATACTACCCCACACGCAGCTGACCCTGAAGGGTATAGACAGGTCTCCGTTTAAGGTGCCTGTAGCCAGGGTGCATCTGAAATGGGGGGCCAAGGAAGGTCTCAAGGAAGTGGGGGTGCACCCGCACTTGCCCACCGAGGTGCTGATGGGGAATGACCTAGAAGAGTGGCCCCATGAATCCCAGCGGGCTCTAGTCACTGCCCGGAGCCGGAGCCAGCGGGGGGCTGGCAACCTGGGTCCAGGGAAGGACTCCTGGCAGCGTCCTCAGGGTCCCTTCCCAGCAGACACGGGGTCCAGCCAGTCTGGGACTCTGGACCTAGGCAAAGGTGGGGAACAGGTCCCGATTCCTGCCTCAGCAGCTGAATTCCAGGCTGAGGTGCAGGCAGACCCCTCCTTGTAGAGGCTGAGGGACCAGGCTGGCCTCCGTGCAGCTCAGCCCCGGGGGGGAGGTGGCCAGGAGAGATTCCTGCGGGGGCGTGGACTCCTGTTCCGGGAATGGCTTCCCCCCAGGAAGGTGAGGGCATGGGGTGTCCAGTGGCAGCTGGTCATCCCCCAAAAGTATCGCCTCAAGCTGCTGTATTTGGCCCACGACGTCCCTGTTGCGGGCCACCGGGGGATCCGGAGCACTTGGCTGAGGCTGCTCCAGCACTTCTATTGGTCGGGAATCTTTACAGCCGTGCAGCGGTACTGCCGGTCCTGTGACTCCTGCCAGAGGGGTGGGAAGGCCCAAGACAGGAGGAAAGCGGCTTGGGGGTCTCTACCCCAGATAGAGGACCCTCTGGGCTTGCTGAGAAAGCTATGGGAGGGGAAGACCTCCCTGGATGGAGCATCGGGGATGGAAGCCACCCTGGCTGCCCAGAGAAGGCTCACTGGGCTCATGGCCCCGGCCCGAGAGACCCTGGCCAGAGATCAAGGCCAGCAGAAGGGTGGGTGTGACCCCCGAGGACAGGCCTGTGCCAGTCGCCCTGGAGTGGGGTGGCGAGTTGACAGAGGGAAGCCAGCTCATGTGGGGCCTCACCACGGCCGGCCCGAGTCAAGGGGAGCACCCATGTCCCCAGGGCGGGTTCCCACGCAGAGGACCCGAACTTCCCTAGGTCACGAGCGGAGTGACCCTGCTCAGTTTGCTCTCAGAGGGGGGAGAACTGTGACGTAGTGGGGGTACCTGGCTGGTTTCTATGCTGCTGGCTCTGGGGTAACCCCCACTGGCTGCCGTGGGTACCATGGCCCAGAAGGACAGGAGATGAGTCATTATGCAAAGGGGTCTCTCAACCTGTCTGACCAGCTACCCCCCGGGGAGAGGAACAAAGGAAGGTGGAATGCTGCTCTGGCTGGGGGCAGGGCTGGAGGAGAGGTAGTTAGTTAGTTTTCTGTCTGGGAGCATGGAGGAAGCAGCCTCAGCAACAGGCTGGGGGGTTTAGAAGCTGAGACACCCCCCCCCCCCATATCAATGGGGGCTGAGGCATCCTAGGCCTGCCCTGTAACCTGATTACATCTGTGCTGTGCTGTATCCTAGAGAAGCAATAAACCACCTCTATTCTACTGGCTGATGGAGTCTGTTCGTGCCATTTCGGGGGTACAGGAGGCGGGGGACCACAACGCGCCGTCACAGTGTGACAGACTTTTCATTGCCCCTTTGTTTTCTATCTGCACGTGGCATCTCTTGCCCCACCCGACCTCCCTCTCCCAACAGAGCCCCAAAGGACAGTTCTCCTCCCTTGGGAGCAACACAGGGGAATGAAAGAAGGAATTAGGGACGTCTCACCTGTCCTGGTGATGTCAGTTGGGCTCCTGAAGGACAGGACCCACCTCACGCTCATGTTCCTCTCATACCGGCAGGTGAATTCAACAGTGTTATTAGAACCAGCCCTGAGGATGCTGGTCACAGAGACGTTCACAGAGCCAGTGCTGGGCTCTGCTGCATTGACCTCAGATCCTGTAGCCCCAGGGACAATCTCAACTCTGTCCTTGTAGAAATGAAGCCTCCACTTGTCGGTGTCCCCTGCCGCAGTGCAGTTGAGGAGCAGAGAGAGCCCTTCACTCACCACTCCAGATGGGGGATCCATGCTCGGTGCCAGCTGGGGAGGGGGATCTGTGGGGAGCAGGAAAGGGGAGGAGTCAGCAGGGACAGGGCAGGGGACAAAGTGAGGATCGGTGCTTTGTCTCCAGAGCCTCTTGTTTCACCTCAGGACTCTGAGGGTCTCAGCACAGCAATGAGTGAGAGCTGGGCTGGGCGGTGAGGGTGGCTTCCCCCCCACACAGTGAGGGGCTGGGATAGGAGGGCAGAGGCTGCCATGGACACCAGGACGTGAATCAGTTTCTGTCATCCCCTATTGCCTCAGGCCCCATCTGCTGGCAGGGCGGGTCCAGGGTATCTGGGGTCCTGCTCTCTCAGGCCAGACTGGCTGGGAGCTGGGGGCCTTGCTGCCATTCAACTATCCCAGAGGAGAGATAGTCAAGGTGGCCATGTTGGATGCCCGCTGTGTCTGACACCAGGGCCTGACACGGAGCAGAAATGGGACCTTTGCAGTTTGTTTCATTAAACCTCCCCAAGGTTTCAAATGTTGCTGCCAGCTGGGAGCGAGTGGCTCCAGCGCCCCCTTCAGGCCCCAGCAGAGCCCCAGGGAGCGATGCTGAGGAGGGATGCTAGAGAGAAGTCGACTACTCGCTCCTCCTGTTTCCTATGGAGAGGCAGCAAGAGGGGGAACAGGCGCCAATGGTGAAGGGAGCCAGCTTAACCCCCCCCCCCCAGCACCATCTGCACAGTGAGGCTTCCCCCCCCACCTCTATCAGAGGCAGCAGGGAGTGATAGGGGAGGATGCTGAGAAGCAGCCTCTGCATGTGTCAGGCCGAGGCTCACCATGGCCAGAGGCTGCTCCATGGGCTCCAGGGGCTGCTGGACTCAACGCGACAGGGACCGAGCAGCCCCGGCTCACGCTGGTCCAGGTTGCTGTGACTCTGCATTTCGAATATAGGACGTAGCTCATGCCGGCTCCAGGAGCTACCCCTGCTGCAGCTCTGCCAACTGGTCATATCGACCAATCAGATCATCGATACAAATTGTATTGGCGACACGATGAGCCAGGTCACCGAAATGTAACTTCCCAAATGCCGACCTCAGCGGGGTTGAAATGGAGCTGAGTGGCGGGGCTGTATCTCTGCCTGTCGCTGGAGGAGAGGCCCCACCCAGAGCAAGCAAACCCCAGCAGACAGAGGGTGTCACCTGTCACTGCTATGGAGATGGGTCGGCTTCTTTCTGATGGGATCTCTCGCCCAGACTCTGTCCTCCAGGACCCACAGGCGTACGAGCCGTTTTGCCACCCAGCCCCCACCGACAGCTGAACAGAGGCCGTGGCGTGTGGGCAGAAGCAGAGTTCCTCAGGGAGCATTTTCTGGCCGTCCCTGAAGAACTGGATCCCAGACACATTGGGTGCCCCAGCAGCCGAGCATGTCAGGGTCACGGCCTCTCCAAGGGTGTAGACAGACTGCTGCGGGGACACGGTGAGCTGGGGAGCCGGCAGGGGGGCTGGGAAGGACAAGAGGGTCAGAGGTGGAGCTGGTTCCAACCTGGGAGTCTGGTGGTGGAGACTTAGAGCCCTGGGTAGCTTTGGGCAGCATCCCGCTGTGATGACGCATTGGGGACCCCTGATCTTGCACCCCCGTCTGCAGCAAGATGTGACTCCGCCAGCCAGTAGAATTGGGAGGGTTTATTGCTTCTCAGAGATGCAGCACAGCCTGGGTTCGATGTGGATATTGGAGTAAGGGGGCCGGCAGCCTTATACCCCTTGGGGTGGGGGCACACAGGCCCCTGATCCCCCCAGTACTTGAGTTAATCTCTTCTCTTCACGCTTACCCAGCCAAGACTGCCCCTGCTCAGAAGCACAGAACACACATCCCGCCAGGGAGCCACCCCCCTTCCTTTGCTCAAACCCCTCTCCCCGGCCAGGTGAGAAGCCGCTGGCCCTTGCCTACGTGCTTGTGCTCAGGGGTGACCCGCCCCCGCTGGGCAGTGCTTACACACAGAGGCCAGTAGGGGTCACCCACAGCACACACAGCAACCAGCGAACGCCCAGCCAGAGTGGACTGAGGGCCACAGGAGCAGACAGCTCACCCCAGAGTGCACAGCCCCCCCCCCCCCACTACATCACACCCACACCGCTGGGATCTGCCCATTGATGTGAGGGCCAGGGCTGTGAAGCAGCCTCTGTCGTGGCAAACCTGGGTCCATCATGGGCAGAGGCTGCTTCATGTCAGCCTTCCCTAATCCCCTACCCCCTCCTGTGGCTGCCTCTGATAGAGGCCCAGCGGGGGAGGGCAGGTGGCACCATGGAGCCTGGGGGGCTGGGGACTGACTTTTAAGATGGCTTCCCCCAGCACCAGCTCCTGATCCCCTCCCCCCCCCACTGTCCTGATAGAGATGAGGGATGTTAAGGACCAGGCAGATAGTCAATTCTCCCTCCCCCACCAGACAGAGGCAGCAAAGGGGGGGAAAGAGGATACTTCAAAGTGGCAGCACCACACAACTGAGCCCGGGATCAGCTGAGTGGTGCTGCCGCGTGTGATGCCTGGGTTTGTCTGGGGACTCCCCAGATGATCCTGGGCTCCAGCTCATCCTTCCCATGGAACCCGCAGTCAGCTGGGGAGTCCCCACCTGATCCCAGGTTCCGCTGAAATGCCGGGCAGAGCCGGGATCAGCAGCTGACCCAGGGCTGGGCAGAATATGTCCAGGGGGCCAGATCCGGCCTGCCAAGCCACTGGATCTGGCCCACAGACTCCCCCCCCCCCCCCCCCGGGACCCTCAGGCATGTAGCTCAAAGTTCAGTCTGTGTGAACTCCCTCCCCAGGTCACCATGCAAACCCTCTGCACCCCCTTGCCCCGGGTCACAGCTCCCTCCCAGAGCCTGTACCCCCCTACATCCCTCCCGCAGGTCAGAATCCTGCACCCATACCCCTCCCTGACCCTACTCCCCTCTCCCCTGCCCACAGTCACCACCCACACCCTCTGCAGTCTGTACCCCCTTTTCTCCTTCTCCCAGATCCCCTCCTGGATCCCCTCTCCCAGGCCAGAATCCTCTCCTGCACCCTCACCCTCTCCCTGACCCTACAACCCTACCCTATCCCCTGACCCAAGTCATGACCCCCTCCCTTTCCCAAACAGCCTTGCTGACCTCACACCATCTCCTGCACTCCTGTCCTTTATCCCATGCACCCCTCTGTGCCCAGCCTCCATCCTGCACATCCTCCACAGAAAAGTGGAGCCCTTGACCACTTTCCGAAATTTTGAAGTGCCCCCCCCACCAAAAATTATTACCCACCCTGAGCTGACCCCAGATCTGCGTGGCACTTCAAATCGGCAGTACAGCATGGAGCCGCTCAGAGTCCCCTGCTGACCCTGGGCTCCAGGCTGCAGCTGCCACTTTGAAATGCATGAGAGCCTCTGCTGGGGACTCTTGCACATTTCAAAGCTGGCACCTGCATGCAGCTGGAGTCAGAGAGACTTCCTGCTGGCCCCGGGCTGCACGCGGAGTTCCACAGTCCTCAGAAGTGCCTGTCGACTAGTTGAGTCCATCGACTACTTGAATAGTAAAACAACTGTCACTTAACATCCTTAATACAGATACAGCAGGGCGGGGGTGTGGGGGCGGGGGGTGGAGGAATGTGAGTAGATAGAGATTAACCTAGGCCCAGGCTTATCTGTAAATCATTTGATTAATTACACGTTTCCATCCCTACTCACTAGGATGGGCATTGACCATGCACTGGCACTAAGAAATTCCTGCAAGTTGTGTGAGATTCCTGCAAGTCAGTGACCCCAGGGGCAGCCAGGCATGTGGGAGGAACAGGTGCTTGGGCAGAATCAGGGTCCTCAGGCTCAGAGAGAGGGGCAGGGCCACAGGAGGGTCTGGAAAATGGGACCAAACACCATCTAGAGCATCCCTGACAGGTGTCTGCCCAGCCTGATCTTAAATAGCCCCAATGATGGAGATTCCACAACCTCCCTGGGCAATTTGTTCCAGTGTCTAACAACCCTGACAGGCAGGAAGTTTTTCCTCGTGTCCAACCTCAACCTCCCTTGCTGCAATTTACGCCCATTGCCCCTTAGCCTATCAGCAGAGATTAAAGAGAAGAGTTTTTCTCCCACCTCTGTGTAACAATCTATTTGGTACCTGAAAAATGTATCATCCCTCCCTCAGGCTTCCCTTTTCCAGACTAAACAAACCCAGTTCTGTCCGTCTTCTCTCCTAGCTCATGTTTTCTAGCCCTTTCATCACTTTTGTTGCTCTTCCCTGAACTATCTCAAATCTGCCCACCTATTTCCTTAAATACGGCCACCAGACCTGGGCACAGCGCTGCACCTGAGGCCTGGTCCGATCTCTCTAGAGGAGCTAGAGACAGGGGTGGAAACTGACCCAGTGGGTGTTCCTGTCAGGAGCTGTGGGACCGGGCTGGGTCTCACCCCATCCACGGAGCAGACACCCGGCCACGGGGCCAGCAAGCAGCATTAGACCAAGGGTCTCACCTGTCACTGTGATGGGGATGCGCTGGCTCCTCTCTGATTGAAACTCTTGTCTACTCACACTGCGCCAGTATTCACAGCTGTATGCACCAGCATCCGACAGGTGAACCTTTGACAGCTGGATCGAGGCTGTTGAACGGTACCGGACTTGGGGGAATTTCTGGGGTTGGAGTTCCTCTTCATCCCTGAAGAACCGGAAACCAGCCACGTCATACACCCCGGCAGCTGAGCACGTCAGGTTCACGGCTTCCCCAGTGATGTAGACAGGCTGCGGTGGGGACACGGTGAGCTGGGGGGCTGGAAAAGAGAAGGAGGTTGGGGTGGAGGTGGTTCCTGCTTGGGGCCAGGAACAAAGGAAGATCCAGGGAAGGGCAGAGCAGGGCGGGATCCTGGACACAGACCCCAGCCAGCCCCAGCTCCGTGCCCAGGAACCTTGTCCCTGCCAGGCCATGCAAACCCTGAAGAGCAGAGATCTCCCTGCCGGGGACCCAGTGGGACCAGCCTCCCCTGCTTGGGACCTGAGGGGGCAGCTCCTCCCTGGGGCAGCTCCGCTTGCATGTGGTGGGAGGTAGGATTTTAGCAGCTGGGGCTGGGGTGTCAGGGGGCTGCCCCCAGCAAGCACAGACCAGGCTGCCCTGCACTAAGGGTGGGTGGTGGCGACGTGCCTCAGAGCCCTGGATACCCTCGGATAGTGTCACACACGCCAGCTGGGCTCTGCTCCATTGACTCTAGAGGCAACGGCTCCATAACTGTAGCTGACATCTGCCCCACTGACGTCATGGGCAGTAGAGGATCTTGGTCCCCATGTTCTCTGTAAGATGGGCACTCGTGTGGCCACTTGGGAGAGATTCCAGTGCCACCCAGCTGGTTAGCAGAGGGCCACAGCTTGCTTTATTTTTGTGCTGGTGGTGCACATTCACACATGCCTCAGCGCACGTAAAATTATTCTCCACATGGAGGGAAAAAATCCTCACGTGGATGGAAATGAACAGAGAGAACATTTATCCTGGTGCATTGCTGCCAGCACTAGGGGTGGGCAACAGGTAACAGGACAGTGACCCGTCCCACATCCAATGGAAATCATGACTGAGCAGTCCCGGCAGCTGCAGCATTTTAGAATTTCTGAGCATGCCCAGGGCAAACCTCTCAAGCCCTCATGCTGTGACCTTCCCTGCAGCAGTGCCCAGCTCTGAGATTCAACTGAGGCCCCAGCTGAGCCCTAAAGAGGCTCTGAGAGGGAGGGAGAGGCCCTCACCAGAGAAGGGGTGAGACTGTGGTATTGGGGTGGGCTTCAGAATCCCACTCGTCAAACAGCAGGAAACAGGGGCTCACCTGTGACTGCGATGGAGACGGAGCTGCTGTTCTCGGAGCGGACACATCGATTGGTTTCCTGTCTCCAGTACGCACAGGTGTAGGTCCCAGCACTTCCCTTTCCTACTGTGAACTTCATCTGGTACCTGGTACTATTGGGTACCATGGCAGTGGCATCCTCCTGCCCTTTTTGATAGAAGAATCTGTATCCTGAAGCCTGCTTCTGCTCAGGAGACGTGCACACGAGGGTGACCACATCCCCTGGGAGATATTCTGTGCAACTGGGGTACACAGAGAGTGTGGGGGCCGCTAGGAGAGCTAGAAGAGAGGCATAAGAATAGAACTTTTCCAGCGTGGCCCTGTCTGCCCCAGGCTCACACAGTGACCCCTCAGACTAGAGGACATGGAGGAGAAGAGAAGTGACAAGATTTGGCGGAATGTGGGGAAGGGAGGGGGGAGTTTTCACTCACTGCCTCTCCTTTGGGGTCCCTGAAGAATCTGCTTTTAATGTCTTGCTGGGCAGTGCTGGGTCTGTGCCCTGGTCCTGAGCCCTCCATGGGAGCCCAATGCTGGGGCAGAGAGACCTCCCCCCCTCCACACACACAGCCCCACAGCAACGGGCCCTGCGCAGGGGCTAAGTGTCATGGGGAGGTGGGAGCTCAGTCTTCATGGCCCATCCAGCCCTCGCTCTCTCTGCTGGGCTGCCTGTGAGGGGCTGGGCAGTGCCCATAGGGCTTGGGGCAGCTTCTCCCCTATGGCCTGGGCTGGGACCCTCCAAGGGGATTTCCCCACAATCAACCATCAACACAAGTTGCTTTTCCACCCTCAAGAAGATGGCTCTGGACTGGAGCTGCTGCTGCTGGGCAGGTTCCCCTGACCCACCCATGACATGGGGCACCCAAGGACTCCTCATCCTGGCAATTCCAAACACCCAATGGAAGAGGAGGGGGATTCCCAACCCCATTGCCCAAGAACCTCCCACCCCACCGTGAACATCTCAGCAAGGCCGGGAGGCATCGTTACCTGTAGGGGACACTGGGCTGGGGAGACTCTGGAGTGAGACTGGAAGAGAAGAGCAGAGAGGGGGTGAGAGCTCACAGAGGGGACAGAGGTGCAGAGGGGGATGTGGGACAGGGCTTGGGGAGTCTCCAGACAGATGGAGACTCAGGGCAGGGGGCGGAGGCAGGTCACTTACCCAGCAGGGGCAGGAGCAGAGGCAGCACCATGCTGAGCTGGTGGCTCTGGGCTGGGAGCTGGATTCTCAGCTCAGCCTCTGGCCCCATGTGAGTGCAGGGAGGGGGATGGGCCCCTCCCCTGTGACGCAGGCAGGGGAAGTCACACAGCGCTCAGCGGCTGGACCAGCAGCAGCAAATCACCTTATGTGGGGCTGAGAGCAGCTGCCCACTTCCCGCCATCTCCTCCCCCTCATCCGGCCTGGCTCTGGGCCTTGCAGTGTCACCCAGCGCTGGGGGAGAGAGCTGCCCCCAGGGGCTGGATCTTTCAGGAGTGGCCCAAAGTCTCAGCTGGTGCATTGGAACCTCCCTTGAGTTACCCTGATTTACACCCTCTGGCAGCTGGCCGCATTGACTACGCTATAGACACGGCTCTTTGACCCCAGCTGGGATCTGCCCCATTGACTCCAGCTACGGCCCATTGACCCAGGCAGCCTGGGGATGTGACTTAAGCTAACGTTTGGAGTGTCTGCTCCATCCCAGGCAGCGCTGTGCAGACAGGGAGTGACAGGGCTGGGCGGGTTCCAATCCCCACACTCAGCCCCCAAGTGATGGTGAGATGTTCTGCACCCCAAAGCAACCCCTGGTATCCTCAAGTTTGCCAGGGTGTAACAGGGCTCTGCCTCCTCCCATGGTGCCTCCTGTCACACACTGAGAATTAGCTCTGCCCTCAGCAGGGCATCCCTCTCTGCAGGGATGAGGAACCTTTTCTGGGTCATGGGCTGCTGACCCCCAGGTGAGTAGATTTGGTGTGTTTGAGCCCCATGGTGGGATAGCAGGGGGGAGAGGCTGGAGCACCAGCACAGGCTCCCCAATTCTGGGGGCAGAGCCCCAAGCCTCAGGAGCCAGCTCCAGGCAGGCCAGTGGGCACAGGTTCCCCACCGTGCCCTTCTGGGTGGTGTCTCACCCTCCATCACACCGCGCGGTCTCCATGCTCTGTTCTGTTCCTGTGTCCCTTCCCAGATCATGGCAGCCTTCCCCCCCCAAGACACTGCCTCCAGCTGTGCCCACCACTCAGTCCACCCACTCACTGCTCTGGGTTCCAGCCTAGGGGCCCTCTGGCCCAGCCTGCTCCTGCCCTTCCTCACTCTCCCTTAACTGCCTCCTCTCCCTGGGGCCACTTCCCCTGCGACTCTTGCTCCTCATTGGACCTTGTAACACGACCAGCAGCCTGGCAAGTGTCAGGCTGGAGAGTCCCTCTTCTTAGCCCCCTGAGCCTGCCCGGCTTTCTACACGGCGCTTCTCTGGGAACCCTCCTGCACCTTCCTGGCCAGCTCCCAACTGCCCTCTGCTTTGATATGCAGCTCCTTATAGCCAGGTCAGGTCCAGCCAGCTGCCCTCTGATTGGCTCCTTCTATGATCTCTCTCCTCATTGGCCAGGGCTCTGTGGTGATGGAATGATGGCAAGTTTGGTTCGAAGTTGCCTATAAGGGATCATTCTAAGAATCCTCCCCTGCCAAGCGCTCAGTCCCGGCTGGGCTGGGCTGTGTGCGCTGCCCTTGTGTCTGACGGGATCAGCACTGACTCTGTGCCCACATTTCAATCTGTTTGCTCCTGGCATTCACATCCAGTCCCACCAGCACCCAGTGGTCGAACCTTTCCAGGGGACGGCCCATTAGGAAACACAACAGGCCTTGGAAGATTCAGATCCCATCTGATGACATTTCCTGTGAATGTTCTAGCTCGAATGGCTCCTGCTATGACAGACCAAAGCCCACAGGGGATGTGACCCACTCATGGGACACTGGACTCCATCCTGTGCCTCTGCTTCCCCACGACCTGCGCGGGGAAGTTGGTTGGGACAGCGACGTTCTCTCCACACAGGAGCAGCTGTGAAGGAGGAGGTGACATCACTACATGGCCTCACTTCTGCAACTCACCACCTGGAAACACGTTAGGAAGAAAACCTGGGCTGGGGAATTTGTCAAAGTGCTAGTGGCAATGTGCTCACAAATAGGCTTTGCCGCCTTAGGCAGGTGCACACAGAACCACCTGCCTTCCAGGGCACAGAAGTCAGAGCATGGCCTGACAACGGTGATTTTATTAACAAAAGGAAGAAAACATCCAGGTGAACATCACTGCGATGGCAGGTGTCACAGAGTGCACTGCACTCTCTGCATTGAGGGAGGGCAAAGTGGGTGAAAAACTTGGGCCTTGTTTACACTGGCATGTTTTGTCACCAAAACCTGCCTTTCATTGACAAAACAGTGAGGGAATACACCCTACTTTTGTCGGGAAAAACACCCGACTTTGGTGACAAAAAGCTTCCCTCCCCGAGAAAGATCTGTCTTTTCCCCTCCGTTTATTGTCAACAAATGGCCAGTTTGTTTTGTTGAGAGAGAACTGGCTTCCACCAGTATCCCATGATGCCTGCCCTGATGGCTGCTTAGTGTTTTGTGATCTCTGCTGCCCCGCAGGCATGCTTGTAAATTGATCCTGCTTCAAGGAGCAGCATGGGGTGAGCAGGTCACCTCCTGCCTGTTTGATAGCTGGGTCATCACCTCCTCTCCACTGTGGTTCGATTCCTGATTGATCTTAACAGGGACATGGCAGTTGCCTTCTCACTGCCCACCCAGCTTTATTTGTAACCAAGCCCTGGGCAGACCTGGTTCCCCGTTGCTTCAATAGAGACTTTAACACACATTAGCACATGACAGCCATGACTCCAGTGGTGGCAGAGTTTTAGTTTTATGCCTGAAAGGAACAGATACGTGTAAGATACCAAATGGCTACTGAAAATTCTGCAATAATAATTTTCTCTTTATTTGATTTCTTATTAAATAAAGAAATAAAGTCAGGTACATTGTTCATTATCCCTTGTTTTAATATTTTTCTTCTATAATTATTAATTATATCTTCTATAATTATTAATTATTATAATAATTAAAAAATAAATATGCCCCAGCTATTTGTTAGTAACTGGTGGGTACCACGGTGGCATCCAGCTGAACCAGCGCACATGGCCTCAATCTTGGGTCACAAGACAAAACTCACTGAGCTCACAGATGGAAAATCTTAGAGGGATGCTGCTAGCCCCCTGCTTCTTTTGCATGCAAGCCCTCGGCAACCCCAGTGCTTCTTTCTCACCATCCAGTCAGTAAGACAGACTGGTTCCATCTGTGGGCTTGACACTGATACTCCCCAGGGGTGTCATTAACCAGTGCAGTGGGAGTTGTCAAAGGTACCTCAAGAGACAGATGGTGCACGCACACTGCTGCAGCCACGTATGGGGTGTGATTACACAAGGGCCAGGTGTGATGCTCCAAAGTGAATCCCAGGTAGGCAAGTCTCTGTGTTTCAGTCTCTTTCTTCTCTCAGTCGCTCTGTGACACCTGCCACCCGAGTGACGTTCACCTGGATGTTTTCTTCTTTTTGTTAATAAAATCACCGTTGTCAGGCCATGCTCTGACTTCTGTGCCCTAGAAGGCAGGCGGTTCTGTGTGCACCAGCCTAAGGCGGCAAAGCCAGCCATTCAGAACAATTACAAGAGTTGTTCCAAGCTCTATCCAGAGGGAAGATGAAAGAGATTGAGGATTTCCTGGCATCCAAAGGAGGTAGTTGCATTTGGGTGGGGGCAGTGATACCAATTGAAGAACAGAAAATCTGAAAGTTTGGGAAGTTTTAACACACGTCATTAGTAGTAAGGAATTTTAATCTCTTCTGAGCCCACAATCCAGCTGAGAGGTTTCTCACAGATACGTTGAGAGACACGCTCACAGATAGGCCTGAGGGGCGGGACTGGACCCCACCTTGGGCAGGGACAAGAACATTTCTCCTACTGACACTGGGCTCTGCAGCTCAGGTTCACATTCTGTCTGAGCGAGATGAGGAGAAAGCGAAAGTAAAACCAAACCTGGGCTGAAGACAAGGACAAGGGAGTGTCAGAGGGGGAGCCCTGTTAGTCTCTAACACTAAAAACACAATGACTAGTCCTGCAGCACCTTAGAGACTATCATGTCTATACCTATCCTGGGCTAACCCACTTCCTCAGAGGAGAGTGAAGGGAAAAAAGAGAGGAACCTCCCAATTTATAACAGAAAATGAAGGGAGTAGGGGAGAAAAAAGCTCCTGTCCATTGCAGTGTTGGTACTAACAAAGCTAGTTGAGTGGGCTGTAAGTTTCCCATACGTAGCTTTTGGTGCCATTTGGATGTTGACTATAGAGGTCCATCCAGTTCACTCAGTACAAGGGAATGGTTATTCTGGAACAAATGCAGCAATGAAGAGGGGCGCGTTGGTAGGTAGCAGCAGCCTTAAAAATACCCCGTCTCCTGGCTCCCATTCATTGTGGTGCCAAGAGACGTGACACCAGTGTCAGGCCTGGCTGTGGGTGAGGAACTCAGTCTGGGAATCGGGTGCTCTCACTACACGCTCACACTGAACTCTGGGGCTCTCACTCGGGAACATCACGGCCTGTTTCCAGGGCTGGGTTGCCGACAGGGTGAACATACAATCCAGATAAACAGGCAGGTCCCA
Source organism: Pelodiscus sinensis (assembly GCF_049634645.1). Classification (NCBI taxonomy): domain Eukaryota; kingdom Metazoa; phylum Chordata; order Testudines; family Trionychidae; genus Pelodiscus; species Pelodiscus sinensis. The sequence continues at coordinate 5,687,239 of NC_134740.1, read as the reverse complement.
CTGGGGATCCGTCCCTGGGGAAAGGGGCCATTTGCCTGCAGTGATAGACCCAAGGCTGAGCCTGCGAGGGCAGGAGCAAGGCAAGTCATGCAGAGCGTTGAGGAGCCAGTGGGACGGGTGAGCTCCCTCACTACTGTGGAGAAAAGCAACGGCCAGTCACACGTCTACCGAGATCTAGGAGACCTCACCCAGGCTGCCAAAAGAAACATTTCAAACCATCACCCAGAGAAGAGCTGACGGCTGTTTGCAAAGGCCTCAAATCTCAATACATTGGATGCACCCACCATTACATTCACTGAAGAAAGCACCAAGTTGTACATGCACCCATCACCCAAATGCAAAAACCCCTTGAAAACCAGGAAAAAACACTTGGGAAATTCTCCCTATGGGAACCCCAAACTCTTTAGCTCTCCCTTAGGAGAGAGCTTGAAAACAAAATGTAATTTCTTAATAGTGGAGCTTCAGACTCACACGTCCACACAGAACCTCCTGCTTTTTGCTTTTCTTAGGACACAGGAATCTGATCAGAATCTCAAGAAAGTTAATTTTATTAATAAAGCAAAGAAAGACACAGAGTGTAAAGCATTTGGGTGCCAGGTGTTACATAACAACAGCAACAAAGATTAAAACACAGAGAATTGCTTCCCTGTGTTTCAGTTTCAGTTTCCAGGTGGCTTTAACCCGGGATTTTAACCAAACAAAAAAACCAAAGAAAATAACCTGATTGCGTATAACTAGACATTTCCTGTTCTACTCACATCTGTTACTCCAAAGTTTAGGTTTCTTTCCTTACACATGGCTATTGCTGGGAAATCCAGGCCTTCTTCCTCCTCAGTCCATTTTCTCTCTAGTTCCTGTTTCACTCACTCCAAGGAAACTTAAAAAGGCAAAACTTGATTTATTTGAAAAATCTTTCCCCCTCTCCTCATTGAGACTCCTGGCTCCCTGCCAACACTTCCAGGATCCCTACTGTTCTGGGTTTAACCCTTTAATTAGAAAAAGAGAGTATCCCCCTTCCATCCATCACAGCCAGTAACAAATGTGGATATTGTAAGATCCTTACTGTGGAGTCACAGACAGTGACTCTGAGACTCTCCAGTCCATCTCATCACCCAGGTACGCTAGGAATAATGGTCACTAACACCAAACCTCACATCACATTTCAGTTGTTTCTAGGCCCAAGACACAGCTACTTACCCCAGATCAATTGATTCCCTAGAACCTGCGCCAAAGACAACACCCATAGCCAGTGCTGTGAGAAACTTTCTAAAGGTTTATTACATAGTAAAAAGAAATAAACGAGTGAGCTGCAGGTTAACACCAGCAAAGAGAGATACACCACAGGTCTCCCTTTGGACTCTGAAGAGTGACACAGCTGTAGTGATCTGTCTTTTCAAAGGGGATTTGTAGCCAGCCCACAAGGCAGACCTGGGGATCTCTGGTTTCAGTTCAGAGTCTCTGGCCCTAGGAGTTCAAACAGCCAAAAAACAGTTTCTCCTTGTCAGGGATTTTTACTCCTTCCCTCCAGCGATCAGGAGAGTGGGACCAGTTCACATGCTCATCTCCAGTTTATGGGTCTGGGGAGCAAACAGCAAAGTGTTTTTTGCTCTGAAGCTCCACAATTGTTTGTTTGTTGTCTAGGGGGGTTTAGCTGGGCAGGAAATAAACTCTCTTGTGGTAAACTCGTATTTCACACTTGGTCACGCTTCTCTCCAGACTGTGTAGGTGTTTACGGTTACAGAGCAAACATGCACATTAGCAGTGAGATTACTGCAGGCAGCAACTTGCAAATATTTCACAGAGTTTAAACATTGAAGACTCTCTTATCAATGTTACATCTCTGTCCAGCAAAACTAACCCCAGGTGTCCTGGTCTAGGCTCCAGTTGTGAGACTGTCAGTTCATAGTGAATGAAGGCAGCCAGGGCAAGAGCCGGCCCCATAGCAGCACAGAAACCATGTGGTGTTCTTTCTGTGCCAGCTCATTTCATCCACATGAACTCACAAATGCAGATTCCCTTGTCTAGAGCCATCTTGTTTATCAACTGCACCTAGATCACATTTCCAGCATCCGCACTTAACTCTTTATACACTGCTTGTACATACATGATGTAGTAATAGCCATGATCAGGGGCTCACCAGTTTTTATATGATACCGGCCAAGGAGCTGGTTGTCTGCATATTGGGAAAATTTGGTGTGCCCTATGCTACATGGCAGATAAGGGCTTGTAGGGTATAAAGGATTAAGGATGCAGATGCCTGGAGGAGGGGGAGGAGACGCAGAAATACATGGAAAGACAAAGAGAAGGTTTCCCCTCTTTATTTAGTTGCCTTCTATTGTGTTTTGTCGCCACCTCACTGTACAGCACGTGCTCCTCTTCATCAGGCTTGGATTTGGTTTTTGACAGGGTTGTGTGGGCCTTCAAGGCTGCAGGTGCTATGACTGCATAGGTGACTTCTGAGTCCTAGCAGAGAAAGAAAAATACATGGTCAGGAGGAAGCATGACCGGTCACTGCATACTTGAATGACATTGTGGAGATATGACCATAAAGCCAATGGTTGCAAAGACATTGGAGGACAAGATCTAAGTGATCTCAAACAATCAGAATTGTCTCAAAATAAGATGAATTTCAGGGAGGTGTGAAGTTCTCCACCTAGAATGTAAAACTCCAAGGCAGCAATACAAAACGGGTCTAGCCAGCATAATAGCCGAGCTGTACACAAGGGGTGTGTCTAGACTACAGGGTTTTGTCGACAAAAGTGGACTTTTGTTGACAAAACTATACCTGCGTCCACACTGCCTTTGAGTTATGTCGACATAACGTCAACAAAACTCAGCAGTTTTGTCGACGTATGTAAACCTCATTCTACGAGGAATAACGGTTTTTGTTGACAGAGTTCTGTCGATAGAAGGCATTATTGCATCTACACTGTCCTTTGCGTCCACACTGTTATGTTGACAAAGCGGCTTGCTTTGTCGACAGAACTGGATGTAGTCTAGACGCTCTTTGTCGACAGAAGCTTTGTCGACGGTATCTGTTGACAAAACTTCTGTCGACAAAACCCTGTAGTCTAGAAGTACCCAAGGGCTACGTCTAGACTGGCATGGTTTTCTGCAAATGCTTTTAACGGAAAAGTTTTTCTGTTAAAAGCATTTGCGGAAAAGAGCGTCTAGATTGACACGGACACTTTTCTGCAAAAGCACTTTTTTGCGGAAAAGCGTCCGTGCCAATCTAGACGCGGTTTTCCGCAAGAAAGCCCCGATCGCCATTTTCGCCATCGGGGCTTTTTTCTGCAAAACAGTTTTCAGTTGTCTACACTGGCCCTTTTGCGCAAAATCATTTCCGGAAAAGGGCTTTTGCCCGAACGGGAGCAGCATAGTATTTGCGCAAGAAGCACTGATTTCAGACAGTAGAAGGTCCGTGCTTTTGTGCAAATTCAAGTGGCCAGTGTAGACAGCTGGCAAGTTTTTCTTCAAAAGCAGCTGCTTTTGCGGAAAAACTTGCCAGTCTAGACACAGCCAAGGAGTTCTAGTGGAACACAAATGCCTCTGAGTCCAAGCATTATTCTGCTGTGAAAAAACTAATCTCATTGTGGGGTGCGTGAGTTGGGATGTGGTATGTAAGATATGCGAGATACTTTCCCCACTCAGCTCTGGTGAGTATTCAGCTGGAGCACCGTGTCTGGGTTTAGGCAACATACATGTGGAGGGGGAGAGAGGAGAGCAAAACAAAGATATGTTCACAAAATCTGACTTCTGGAGAAGTGATGAATACATAGGGCATGTTTAGTCTGGAGATGAGAAAACTGAGGGGGACATTATGACCATCTTCTGTAATGATGTTATAAAGGGGACATCGATCAATTCTACTGTAGCTCCACTGAAGGAAAAACAAGACGTATGGGGTGTAATGTGAGGCCAGGGAGATTTAGGTTAGAGATTAAGGGAAGTGTTCCAACTCTAGCGCTAGTTACTCTCGGGAATAGGAGCCTGGGGATGTTGTGGAATCTTGGTCACTGGAGGTTTTTAAGAACAATCTGACAAACACCCATGGGATGGTCCAGGGTTAAGGAATCTAACCTTGGTATTGGGGGCCAGAATACATGACTTTTTTGGGGTGTGTTCCAGTCCTACATTTCTATGATTCTGTGGATGTTTGGGGGAATGGGATGATGAATTCCCAGCCCTTCCTTCTTCAGGAGCAGACCCTGTGCAGCAGCTCTTTGTGGCTGCTCTCTGGCTGACCCACACCCAGAGAGGCAGCCATAGCTCATCGCTGGGCAAAGGATCCAGGTCTTTCAATTGCAAGGGGGTTGGTCTGTGATGGGGTTTGAGTCTGAGCCTATAAAACCAGTCATGTTACCTGCTCCATCTGCTGTTCTCCAGCACCCCTGGCTTTTGCTTCCTTATTATCACAACTAGGATCCAGGTTTCTGGTGAGTTCTTCTGCCTCAGACTCCTCGGTGCTTTTCAGAGGTTTTGGAACTGAAACAGAACCAGGGGGAGTGGGGAGATACTGTGAGGAAATCCTGAGGTACAATAGGCAACCCTGAGAAAGAAGAAGTAAAACTCAGCTGTACCTACTGGTTTCAGTATGTGTGTGATTCTGGGGCTTGTCCCTTGGCACAGGACAAACATAAATCCAACAATTTATCCAGGGCTACGTCTAGACTGGCATGATTTTCCGGAAATGCTTTTAACAGAAAAGTTTTCCATTAAAAGCATTTTTGGAAAAGAGCGTCTAGATTGGCAGGATGCTTTTCCGCAAAAGCACTTTTTGCGGAAAAGCGTCCATGGCCAATCTAGATGTGCTTTTCCACAAAAAAGCCCCGATCGCCATTTTCGCGATCGAGGCTTTTTTGCGGAAAAGAAATCTCTGCTCTTTACACTGGCCCTTTTGCGCAAAAGTCTTTCGGAAAAAGACTTTTGCCCAAACAGGAGCATCATAGTATTTCCGCAAAAAGCACTGATTTCTTACAGTAGGAAGGCAGTGCTTTTGCGGAAATTCAAGCGGCCAGTGTAAATTGCTGGCAAGTTTTTCCAGAAAAGCGGCTGATTTTCTGGAAAAACTGGCCAGTCTAGATGCAGACCATGTGTTTCAATGTGTATTTCCCCCAACCAGAGCCATGAAGACGTCTGAAGGTTTTAAGTTACTTCACCACAAATTTAATCTTAACAGTAACCCCAGCCAATGAACATGGTGCTCATATCTGACCTTCCAGTGATACACAGGCCTCACTGGCTAAGGAGGCAAATTAGTGACCAGCAATAGCCAGAAGAGCAACTATGCTGTGATTCCATTGTGTCATTTCCTACAGTGCTACATGGTCATACTGGAACATGCCAGGGGAAATTCTTTGGGGTTATTTGGTTATTTGACACCAGGAGTCAATAAAAGCCAAACATTTGCCAATGTACATTTGAAAATTCAGGAATATATCTTCAACTCTCTCTTTTGTCTGCGTATCTTGTCTTCTCACTCAAGAGGAAATGCTCCTTTTTCCGTGCATGGTTTAGATCTGGTTTCCATACCTACCCCATAGAATGGTGCTTTGCCTTGGCTAATTCTTTAAAAAAAATTACACTGATCTTTACACAATAGTTTTTGGCTAGGCCATATCAAGGGAGTGTCCCCCCCCCCCCCCCGCCACTCACCTCTTTTCTTCCTCCTGCAGTAGCAGATCAGAGCAGCCAGGGCTGCGGCCATAAGCAAGACACCACCAGTTGTCAGCAGAGTATCACGGATTTCCTGTGAGGCTGTGCATGAAGAGCAAAGGAAAGGGTGCAGGGCCATGAGACCAGGCAGGCAGCCCTGGGACGAGGACTGGGATCTGTGCAGGAATCCACCTTTGTGAAACATTGGCTGTAACAAGCCTTCACTGTTTCTCTGGCATGTTCTGTCTGTACCAGCCTGCTCCTCACTCCAAAGCAGGTGCTCCCATGGTTATAGGGCAGGCCTTGGGCATTGGCTATGGGGACTCAACTCCCTGCTGCACCGTAGGCCCCCTGTGGGATGTACCCTCTCTTCACCTCCATTCCCCATCTCTATAATGGGCACAGAGGGCTGGATCCATGAATAGCTCTGTGAGGAGCTCACATAATAGGATGGTTCAGCCCATTGAAGTATCAGACGGAAAGGGCAGGAGCGTGGAGAGAGGGGGACTTTCATCTCTGCTTTGTTTTCAATCTCCATGTGGCAGCTGTCACCTCATCCGACCTCCCTTAGCCAGGACAGCAGCCAGGGACAGTTCCCCTCCCACGGGAGCAGCACAGGGAGCTGGATTAAGAAATCAGGGAATTCTCACCTGTGACAGTGATGGTCACAGCCTGGCTCCTGGGGGAAGGGACCCACCTTCCACTCACGTTCTTCTCGTACCCGCAAGCGAATTCCCCAGAGAAGTTGGAACCAGCTTGAGGGATGCTGAGAACAGAGATGTTCGCAGAGCTGGTGCTGGGCTCTGAGGTACTGATTTCAGACTCCAGGTCCCTGAGGACAATCTCGGCTCCATCCTTGTAGAAATGAAACCTTCGCTGGCTGGCATTCCCTGGGGCTGCACAGGTGAGGAGCAGGGGGAGCCCTTCGCTCATTTCTCCCGACAGAGGATCCACACTCAGCACCGGCTGGGGAGGAGGATCTGTGGGGAGCAGCAATGGAAAGGGGTCAGCACGACAAGGCAAGGGGGAAGTGTGGATGGTTCCCAAATTTCCATGTGTTCAGAGCTGACCAGGGCTCTCTCCAGAGAGCCGTGTTTCTGAGGGGACACCGAGGGGTTCCCCACAGACATTAGAGAGAACCCAGCTGGGGAGGTGTCTTCCTTCAGATGCAGTGTGGGGCTGGGAGGTGGGTTTGGATTATGGCAAGAGTCAGCAGAACATGAGCCCTCCATTCCTGGTGCCGCATATGGGAGCTCACGGCGTCAGGGGCTCCCACAGTCTGAGAGCTGGGTGGTTCTGCAGGGATCCTACTGTGCCAGAGGAGAGGGGGGGGTGCTGCCATGTTGGATGTCCCTGTCTGTGTCCGTTGGGCAGCCATGGTCACCCAACAGCCAGGTTACCCAGCAGAAGGCAGGTTCTTTGAGTGGGATCCGCCACCTGGGCTGGGCTAGCCAGGGCACAGCAGGGGTGGGAATCCCTGGTCACTCCCCGGGGACCACAGACCTCGTTAGAGACCAAATCCCTGCCAGTGTGGAAGCATTGGAATTGGATGGTGGTTTTTGAACACCTCAGGATCACTACTCCCCCCCTTCCCCTTTCCATGGGCAGGGGGGTCTCTGGCACATTGATGCTGAGAAGGGGACCAGAGATGAGGCTCTAAACTGACCCAGCTCCTGATTATAACTATGAATGAACCTGCACATGTAGGGGGCAGAGCAGGGTGCCAGGGCAGCCAGGATGACGGTGCGGGAAGCTCCCCATAACTGGAAGATTTCATGGCTGAAGCCTCTGATGCAGAAATTAGCAGCCTGCCCCTGAGGACCCACTAGAGAGACCAGAGGCCCAGGGAATGACTCTGACCAATGAGGGGGTGTCACGTGGCTGGATCTTGAGGGGAGCACCCATAGGTGGGGGTGTTGGCCCCAAAAATGGTATAGGAGGGGGCCATGTGAGGTATTGAATAGAAGCTTATTATCTGATAATCCTATGTACGCTGTTCATGTGTTTGTATAATGTCTGTGTGTGCAATTATTAGCATGTACTTGTATGGACACTGAAGATTTCCCTGCATGTGGTTAAGCATTGGGCAGGGCCGAGCCTGTGGACATGCTAATTACCGAGGCCCTGTGGGACAATGGCTCTCAATGGGCTATGGACACACCTAAAGAATGGGGGCTGTCACCTGAGAGCAGCCAGCAGGACACACAGGGATTGGCCTCTGTCCAGGTGACCTGCTACATACTAGAAGAGGCCAGGAAGGAGGTATAAAGAGGCCATGCGGTCGATGCCATTTTGTTCTCAGCTCAGCACTTCATCCCAGAGGCAGCACTGCAGGGATCGAAGAGCCCGGAAGACCTGTGAACCCATCCTGATGCTAGGATGTGCAACAAGGACTTTTAAACCAGCAGCTGTACATCTCTGCTAGTGCCTGCATCAAGGAGTGGGAGATTCGGTGCATGTAACGTACTATTCTTTAACAACCTTACTCTCATGCTTTTCTTTCTTGTCATAATAAACCTTTAGATATAGATTCTAAAGGATTGACCCAGCGTGATTTGTGGGTAAGATCCAGAGGGTAAATTGACCAGGGATCTGTGGCTGGTTTCTTGGAACCAGACAGGACTTGTTCGGGGTAGGTGGTATTGGGTGTTAGGACCCCCCACCTGTGTATGAGGCCCGGGGCCATCTGGGGCACGGATATTGCTGGGGTGTCGGAGGGGTTTTGCTCGGGAGGCTTCAGGCAGGCTGCTGAAGCGCTCAGTGGGACTGGTTTGTGGCCGTTTTGGAAAGGTCACCAGTCTGGGGGCTGTAAGGAGCCCCAGATTTGAGCAATTCACCCTGAGCCATCGCCCTCAGCTGTGCCCAGACACGGCCCGGTCCGTCACAGGGGGGATGGAAAGTGACTCACTGAGGGCCCTGTCCAGAGCTGAGCCGATATGCTGCCACAAGTCAGCACAGAGCAGGGTCCAGGGACTCACCTGTCACTGCGATGAAGATGGGTTGGCTTGTCCCTGATGGGATCTCTCGCCCAGACTCTGTCTTCCAATAAGCACAGCTGTACACCCCAGCCTGTGACCCAGACACCCCAGGCAGTGTAAACGAGTGGTTGTAACTGTTCCAAGGTGAGGGGAGTTCTCGGGAGTGGATTTCCTGGCTGTCCTTGCAAAACCGGATCCTGGACATGTTGGGAACTCCAGCAGCTGAGCACATCAAGGTCACAGTTTCTCTTGTGATGTAGACAGGCTGCTGAGGGGACACAGTGAGCTGGGGAGCTGGGAGGGGATCTGCAAAGGGGATGGGAGTCAGGGATAAGGCCATTCTCATATGTGAGGCAGATGACACAGAGGCAGAGGAAGAGCTAGTGAAGGGCTGTCACAGCTCAATTCCCCAACCTGACACATCGAGTGTAGAGATTAGGGCCAGCTAACACAGTAAACTCTGTAAGAACCTGCCTCTGTAACTTCCCAGAGACAAACTTGTCCAGACTCAGTTTCCCTGTTATCTAAAATAAAAAAATCTTTGCCATCACCCAAGTGACTGAAAGAAGATATAAAATATACCCTTTTCTTGGGAAGAGATCAGTTGGGAATCCCCTCCCTAAGGTAAAGCTCTCCCCGCTTCCCCCAACCTCCACTTTGCTTGGAGTTGGGAAAACAAAGAGAGGGAATCCACAGAGAACAATGGACTCTGCCTGGTAACTAGATACAAAAACTTTAGGAGACAATAAACCAATATCGGTTAATCAGAACAAAAGGAAAATTGTTATTATCCAAAGAAAACCACTGTTGTAAGAATAGTATATTGACTAGGTGGTAAATAGCCAAGAAGTGACATAGACTCAGGGGAAACCCCTGGGCTGTAATCCTTAGTTACAAAAGTGAAAAACAATTAGTCAGCTCAGACATGATTTCCAAACCCCCAAACAAGGAAAACAATAAACCCCGATGGACTATCTAAACTTTTCCCTACTTACATATATCAAGAAGTCTGCTCGTGGAGAGAGAGGGTGGGTCTAGACTACACATCTCTGTCAACAGAGAGATGTAGATTAGGCACATCGAAAGTGCAAATGAAGCTGCGATTTAAATATCCTGTGCTTCATTTGCATAAAGATGGCTGCCACTTTTTTTTGAAATAGAGCTTTTTTGAAACAAATGTCAGTCTAGACAGGGATCTTTGGAAAATAAATCCCTTTTTTGAAAGATCCTGTATTCCTCAAAACATGAGATTTATAGAATCTTTTGAAAAAGGGTTTTATTTTCAAAAGATCCCCGATTAGACTTGTTGTTTCAAAAAAGCCCCATTTCAAAAAAAGTAGCAGTCATGTTTATGCAAATGAAGTGGGGGATATTTAAATCCCGGCTTCATTTGCACTTTCGATGTGCCTAATCTACATCTCAGTCGACAGAGAGTGTAATCTAGACACACCCAGAAAGTGTCATAATCAGGAGTGTTGACCAGCAGCTCGTGACTAAGGACTTAGCTCTGTCTCTAGCTAGGTATCTTGTCAGCCAATAACAATGCAGGTAGGAATTTCAAACTGGGACAAAGGAGTTTTTGTCTTTCTCTCCTTTGTCTGAAAAGCAGAGCAGTTTTTTTCCAGGTATTAAGGGAGATGGAAGACACTTCTCTCTCCCAGAATGGATTTCTTACAATGTGTAAATAGGAAAAAGTTTAGCTAGTCCATCAGCTTTTATTGTTTTCCTTGTTTGGGAATTTGGAATTAATGTCTCAGCTGGTAACTGTGTTTTCTCTCTTTTGTAACTAAAGTTTCGGCCTGGGGGGGAAGTGGGGTCCCCCTGGCTGCCCAGATCAATTAGTGTCTCTTTCCATCTAGCCACTTTACTATGCTTGCAACTGTGGTTTTATTTTGATAATAAAGGTTTGTTTTCTTTTTTCTAATTAACCGGTGCGGGTTGATTTTTGTGTCCTGAAAGGTCTGTCTGTGGGTCCCCTCTGTTTTTCCCAGCTCCAAGCTAAAGGAAGGTGGGGGTAAGTTTTACTTCAGAAAGGACATTTCCCAAGTGATTTCTTCACTGATTTTTTGTGGAATTATTTGGGTGGTGGCAGCAGATTCCTCCAAGTCCGGGCATTAGGATTTTTGAGGGAAGTTTTTGTACCAAAGCCTGTAGAGACAAGGTTTTGGGGTGCTCTTGTGGGGCCCCACTTCTATTGTGATAGTCTCACTTGCTTTCCTGCTTCTATTTGCTTCAGTTGTAGTAACACAAATCCCAGTCGTCACAATAGGCGACCCAAAGCCCCAGGTGCTGGAGTGGAGCAGATGGAACAGGTAACGGGAATGGATTTATAAATTCAAACATCCCAGCACAGTCCAGCTGCCTTGAAACTGCACAGCCGGAATCTTGTGCCCACCTCGGGCTAGTGTGTTCTCCTCCAGTGCACTTGGGCAGTGGAGCACCCTCATATATTGGTGCTGATTCAGAATTGGGTAAGAGGCCACAAACTGATCCATCTCCTCGCAATAATAATGAAGGGAGCTGCTGGGATGGGGGCTTAGAACTGGCACCCTACAGCACCGGCCATGGCTGGCCCAGGTTTTCTAATATTTTTCTGGGCTAGGAACCCCTGAATCCCAAAGTAGCATCAACAACTCCCCCCGAACCTACCAGGAAGTGATGTTCCAAGGGGTTCACACTGACCTGGGTGGCCCTGTGTGGAGCTGAGCATCTCATTCTGGTCATTGTGAGAAGATACCCTGCCCTGGGGCCAGCAAACAGCAGGAGAAAGGGGGACTCACCTGTCACAGCGATGTTGATGGGGCTGCTTGTCTCTGATAGGAGCTCTCGCCCAGACAGTGTCTTCCAGAATTCACAGCTGTATACCTGTGATCCAGACAGACCTGACAGCTGCAGGGGATGGTTGTAACTGTCCCGAGGGGAGGGGAGTTCTTTGGAGTGGATTTCCTGGGCATCCCTGAAGAACCGGATCCCAGAAATGGCAGGTGCCCCGGCCGCTGAGCACGTCAGGGTCACGGTTTCCCCAGCGATGTAGACAGGTTGAGGAGGGGACACGGTGAGTTGGGGGGCTGGAAAAGAGAAGGAGGTTGGGAGAGGGGACAGTTACTACATGGGTGGCTGGTGACAGAGAGGCAGAGGGAGAGCCAGGGAAGGGAAGAGCAGGGAAGGATCCTGGACACTGACCTCAGCCAGCCCCAGCTCCATGCCGAGGGATCACATCCCTTCTTCACTAGGGAAACACTGCACAGCAGAGATCTCCCTGCTGGGAACCCAGGGGGCCAGGCTCCCCTGCTGAGTACCTGAGGGGGCACCTCCTATGCAGGGGACCTCAGTCTGCATGGGATGGGGGGAGACAGCTCGTGCTGTGGAAGCTGGGGCTGCATGGGGTTGCACCCAAAAGGCGCAGACCAGGACACTGGTCACTAAGGGAAGGAGGTAGCCATATGCACAAGAGCTCTGAGTGCCCATGGGGAGCTTCCCACACTCCAGCTGGGACCTGGCCCAGTGACTCCAGGGATGCTCCAGCCCTTTGACCCCTGCTGGGATCTCACCCATTCACCCACTGGGTATTGGTGCCAGCAGTGGGGTGGTAACAGGACAGTGACCAATCCCTCTCCTGACACTAATCACAACAGACCAGTCAAGCAGCTGCAGGGCTCAATGTTTATTGGGGTTCTCCCTGACAGTGCCCAGCTCAGAGTCCAGTGCTCTGAGCTTCCCTGCAGCAGTGCCCAGTCTCTGAGGATGAGCTTGTAGCCAAGCCCACTAGGGAGTGGTTGAGATACAAGGAGGGTCCCTGAGCACAGCCGGGGCAAAGCTGACGTGTTGGGATGAGCCTGAGATTCCCAGTGACCCACCCCCCAAACAGCAGGAAACGGGCTCACCTGTCACTCTGATGGAGACGGGGCTGCTGCTCCTAAATGACTTTGTTCCTTTGGATCCCCATCTGCAGTACGCACAAGTGTAGAACCCAGCCCGTCCCCTCTCCGCTGGGAACTTGAGCTGGGACTCTAGACTTTCCCTCAGGAGAATGCTGGAGCTGTGCTGCCCTTTTTGGAAGACAAATCTGTATCCCCCAGATTGCTCACCATGAGGAGGGAAGCACACGAGCGTAACCTGCTCCCCGGGGGGATACACCTTATAGCCACCTCTCACAGAGAGGGTAGGATCCAGTCGGGGATCTGGAACAGAGGCAGGGGGGTCAGTGGAGAGGGGGAGACCAGGATGCACTGAGGAGAAAATGAGAAGTGGGAAGAGATCATCCCTGGAGAAATAGAAACACAAACCAGCCACATCTCTCCATCTGGCACCTACCCCCGCCCTGGGAAATGCCCCACAGCAAGGCTATGTCTAGACTGCAGGCTTCTTGCACTACAAGCCTCTTTTGGAAGAGATCTTCTTACACTAGACCATGTCTACCCTGCAAAGCTCATAGAAAAAGCGATGCAGTTTTGTGACAGAGAGCATCCAGACCGCACGGACGCTCTCTCGAAAGAAAGCTCTGATTGCTATGGGCAGAACGGCCACCAGGGCACCTGTGTTTTTCCCTCTTTCCTCTTCTTGAGGGAAAAAAGCTTCCAGTCCACACACAACTTTTTGCAAAAAAGATCTTTGGCAAAAAGACGTTCATCCTCATAGGATGAGGAATACCTGCACCGGAAACTCCCTCTCGCCCTTCCTCCCCTCGTTCTTTCAATTTTCCTGTGCAAAAATGTGCTTGAGGTGTGGACACTCCATGAGTTTTTTTGGAAAAATGTCCATTTTTCAAAAGAAATCTGTAGTGTAGACACAGCCCAAATGAGCGCTCTCTCTCTCTCTCTCTCTCTCTCTCTCTCTCTCTCTCTCGTCCCATTATCTCTCTCCCATGATGATGAAAACCTGAAATTCATTCCCAGCTGGAATTGGAGTGGCTTCTCCTCTGAGGAACCGGATTGCGTAGAATCACAGTCCAGTTACCTGCAGAACCTTCCATTCTCACGTGTCCGTTCCTCACATTAAAACTTCTGGGCAGGGTTTCAGTCCCCTCTAAACCTTCCCTTTGTGACACTGAACAGGCTCAGCTCCTGGAGCCTCTCCTAGAACATGGACCTGCCTTCTGCACAGCTGGGCAAATTCCAGTCCCAGTCACTGCAGCTTCATCCCTGTGACCTGCAATGTCCCTGCACTGACCCCCAGCCTGCTGCTCTCCCATCCCGGGAACAGCTGATCTGGGAAGGGGACTGTGATGAGGAGCAATCAAGTCACAATTGGCCTGTCGCAGCAGAGACAATCGGTATCAGGAGTGGAGCTGCGTGAGAAGGTTCCTTCATGTGTCTCAGTATCCACAGGCTGCCCCCTCTCCATCCAGGGGAGGGGTGAGGGCAGGTTGGGAGGGTCCTTCACCCACCAGTGCAACTCCAGATCCCACACTCTGGGGGAAACAGGAGGCCAAAAAGAGCAGGGCAGCTTCTGCCAGTGCTTCAAGCCCAGGCCCCCAGCAGTAGCCAGAATGTGCTGCAGAGAAGTGAGGAGGGTTGGGCCATATGTGGGGAAGGGTCAGGACAAGGGTTTACTCACCATCTCTCCTCCGGGGTTTCTGCAAAACCTGCTTTTAGTGTCCTGGTTCGTAGGGCTGTTCCTGTGCCCCTGGCTCTGAGCCCTCTGTGGGGTTGAGAGCTATAGCAGAGAGACCCCCCTCCACACACAGCCCCACCCGGATGGGCCCTGCCCAGGGGCACTCAGTGTCATGGGGAGGTGGGAGCTCAGTTCAGCCCTTGCTGTCTGTGCTGGGACTGTCAGTAAGGAGCTGGGTAGGACCCATGGGGCTGTGGGCAGCTTCTACCCTATGGCCTCAGCTGGGACCCATGAAAGAGATGCCCCAAGTAGCCATCAGCTGGACGTGGCTCTGGACGGGAGCTGCAGCTGCTGTTTTTACAGGAGATGCCTGTGAACGGGCAGCTGGACCAACCTAGGGGGTGACACGGGGGGCCCTGGGAAACCCCACCCCTGAAATTTCAAACACCCCCATGTGAGAGGCAGGGGATCCCCGCCCTCCACTGAATGAGTCCTCCCAACCCACCGCGAGCATCTCAGCAAGGCCAGGAGACGTCATTACCTGTGGGGGTCACCAGCCTGGAGAGACTCTGGAGTGAGGCTGGAGAAGAGAAAAGAGGGAGTGAGAGCTCTGGGGAGGAGGTGGGCAGAGAAGGAGAGTCTCCAGACAGACACACAGAAGGGCCGGGGGCCGAGGGGGGCACTTACCCAGCAGAGGCAGGAGCAGAGGCAGCGCCATGCTGAGCTGGTGGCTCTGGGCTGGGGCTGGGTTCTCAGCTCAGCTACTGGCCCAGTCTGTCTGCAGGGGGGGATGGGACCCTCCCCTCTGATGCAGGCAGAGGAAGTCACAGCCTCAGGTGTGGTCACCGCTTTGCTCGGCGGCGTGACCGAATTCAATGTTCGCTGCGCAGGGCGTGTGGGGGACGGCTGCCAATTTTCCACTGCTGATACTGGGGAGGAGCTAAACCAGCAGCCCCTAGTGACTGACAGCTCTAGAGTTGGGCCAGGGATGCAGCTGGGGTAAAGGAAATTCAGCTGAGTTACTCTAGTTTATGCCAGGTCCCATCACCTGCAGGAGACGCAACACACTGACCCCAGTGGGGGATCGGCGACAACTCTCCAGCCAGGCCCAGATCCAGCTCGGGCCCTACAGTGTGTTTGAAAATAACAATGGGAAGTTCTGCTGGGCTGCAGGGAACTTTGGCACAGACAGCGAGTGACGGGGCGGGGGAGGGTTTCCTGTCCCCAAACCCTGACCCCATGGGATGGGACTGACCCAGCTCTGGGGA
Organism: Pelodiscus sinensis; assembly: GCF_049634645.1. Taxonomy (NCBI): domain Eukaryota; kingdom Metazoa; phylum Chordata; order Testudines; family Trionychidae; genus Pelodiscus; species Pelodiscus sinensis. The sequence continues at coordinate 5,671,785 of NC_134740.1, read as the reverse complement.
ACAGGAGCTGGATGCCAGGCCATGTCCAACTGGAAATGGATCCTGAATGGGAAGGAGCTGGGGGGTGAGCAGAAAGGGGGATGGCCCGGCTGAGATGGGGGATGGGGAAGAAACTCTCCTCTCCCTCTCTGGTCACTGGAGGCTGGAGGCAAGGTCTGGAGAGAAGCGCTGTGCAAACAGCCCGGGGAGGGCCAGGGGGACGTGTCCAGAGGAAATCTAATTCACAAAAGCATCTGCGGAAGCTCTGAGGCACTTAGATCTCAGCTTCTCACCACGGCACCCTGGGCCCACCCCTAGGAATGGTGGGCGGGATTCTCCAACAGACGGAAGAAAAGTGCTGCTGAGTTTGGGAGAAAGTCCTCGGAGTCATTGGTCTGTTCAGGACCAGCTGACGACCCTGCAGAGCCCAGGCGAGTGTCAATGGGGCTGCAGATTATGGAGCCCAGGGAGGGATGGAGAGTTGTGCTGATCGGAGTTTAGTTTACTGGCCTTTAGGTGTGGGGGAGAAGGGGCTTGGGCTTCCAGGAAACAGCTGCATTTTAATTGGTCACGGAAATGTTGGTGGTGCCCAAAGCCCCTTTGGACCCTGTGGGTATTTCTCAGACCTGGGTTCCTCCTCCAGACTGACACTGGTGTTTCTAGCCCAAGGGTGTCACCTTATGGGGAGAATCCGATGCACACAATGAACTAGACAGAACTAGACAGTTTCCTGGCTCCAGAAGCAGCAGTGGGCAATAAGGAAGATGAAGCCATTCATGGTAGAAGGAGCCACCCACTGTCAGCTCCAAGACCCAGAAGAATCCGTGAGCTGCACAGAGAAGGCTTCTGTTTAAAAAACCACAGCAAGGTCGCAGATTCCCTGACCTTGGATGCTACGCTGCCACCACCCAAATGAAAAACTCTTTCAAAGTCAGGAATGCACATGGGAATTTCTCTGGGGTAACCCCCAGCTCTTTAACCTTCTCTTGGGAGAGAGCTAGAAAACAGAGTGTAGTTTCTTAACAGCTGACTTTCAGTCAGGGACACACACACAAAGAAGCTCCTGCCTCGTAGGCCACAGGAATCAAATCACAGTCTTAAAAAGGTGACTTTATTCACAAAATGAAGAAGACGTATTCGTTTGCAGTTACTTGTAACACGACAATTAAAAAAGGCCCAGATAATTGTTTCCCTGAAATTCGGTTACAGTGTCTGTGGGGTGGGTTGTGGGCTTAGCACAGAAGAGTTTTTCCCCCCTGACCTCCCACCCCATGACTGCATGTAACAGAACATTCCCTGTTCTACTCACATCTGTTGTTCCAAGCTTTAATCTTTTCTTAGGCATGATGCTGGTTTACTCCATCACTCCCCCAGCTCCTGCTCTGAACTCACATAAAAAACTAAAGCAAGAAGAGCACAATTTTCTATTCGAATCTTTCACTCTCTTTCCATTGTCTCTCCTAGCTTTCTGACAATCCTTCCTGGATGCTCCCATCTCTTGATTTAACCCTCTATAGGCAATTTAACTGAATGCCTAGGAGGTCTAGAAAAGGGTAGCACTGCTCCCGTCCATCACACTTGTGAATGTAGTTTGTAAGAACAAGTAGCTTGACCACATTTAAAAAAGGGAAAAATTAAGAAATGCACCCTTCATCAAGTCTGCCACTGTCAAACAATGCTATAGAGAACAGAAAAAAAAAATCCCACACAAATTTCAATTAAATGTAGCAGTCAAAAGAGACAAAATGTCGTGGGGGCAAAAAGCTTTATAACAATTTTACATGTGAGGAAAGGGAAAGCAAGAAGTCAAATACTGACTAACTTGAAGAAAATAGGAAGTAAAAAAAGGAGCCTTTGAGAGAGACACATTTCTACAGGCGTGAAAAATAAAAAGAAAAAAAAACCCATGACATCATGGAGCAATAGAGCACAGAATGCAGGAAACCCAGTAAAGCTGTGACTTTTGGTGAGCAGGCAGAGTTCTGGTCAGAGACAGACTCTTGTGTGGTATTAAACACAATGGGTGAAAAGAGGAATGGCTCCGAGGAGATTTCACTGCAGAACATGCTCTCCAGACATGCAGGCAGCAGACACTGTCACAGCACAAGCCAAAGAGTTGAATTCACCAGAAGGGGTTTTCCGTGTTACGTACCA